>NW_026575043.1:31445000-33845000 GCF_905146905.1 Nyctereutes procyonoides
CAATAGTTCATCAGTTGCACATAA
This sequence comes from Nyctereutes procyonoides, assembly GCF_905146905.1. Taxonomy (NCBI): domain Eukaryota; kingdom Metazoa; phylum Chordata; class Mammalia; order Carnivora; family Canidae; genus Nyctereutes; species Nyctereutes procyonoides. The sequence continues at coordinate 31,445,025 of NW_026575043.1, forward strand.
CACCCAGTGCTCATCACGTTGTGTGTGCAGTTCATATTTCTTTGGGGATTTCTTCTTGGTGTAGCCTACCTCATCCCCAGAAGGCAGTGTGATGATTCCTGACAGAGGGATTCCTGCCAGGGAGTGCCAGTCCCAGATGGGGACACAGAGGGAGATATCCTGACCACTCCAAAGGTGCTGCCAGAAACCCTTCACAGAGGACAAGAATCATTTTCAGTGTTGACACCCAAGAATCAGTTCAATGTCTTGGTCGGCACTCATATCAGCATCTCTCTTGCTCAGAAGAAAACAGAAGGAAATGGAAGACAAAATGGTGTGGTACCTGTGAGCTGCCTTAGACATGGACACAAAGGGTCGGGGTCAAGATGATGGGGACAGGCCAGAGTTTATATTGGAGGGAGAAAAATGAGGAATGCCCTCCAACAGAATCAGCAATGAAGACCCTCAGTATGGAAAAGGGACCAGAAATCAGGTGAGTGGAGAAGTCAAGTGACCTCCGTCTGTTCACAATGAGGCAGGGGACACCGACAGATTGTTGGATGGATGGTTAGAACTCAAGGGGAAGTCACATCAGAAACCAAGAGTACAAGAGAGTCTCTAAGGGAAGGACGAGAGGAACAGTGATATGTGAAAAGAGCCTTAACAAGCTCTGTTTTCCGTTTTTAACTGGTCTGAAGCTCTCCTTCCACAGTTCCTGGGGCTCCTCACACTAAGGCCAAATGGCACATGCTTCCAAACCTATAAAAAGTCAATGAATTAAACAACAAAAAAGAGAGAGATTATAACAGAGAGAGACAGATATTAAGATAGTACTAGGGTCTTTCAGTTGTTCAGCTTATCTATATTTTTAAGATTTAGTGCAATTTTTAAAAATAAAAATGATGTTGAAAATGCCTGAAAATAAGTTGTTTTAAATGTTTTCACTTCACAAACACTTTTACATACACTAAATAAAATATATGATGGGATGGAACTGATCTAGTCACAAAATAATTAAAGGATTTAATTACAGAATTTAGGTGGACGGCATGTAATATACCACGGATGGGATGTAACTACCTGGTTTATCTAAATTTAATGATTTTCCTGGTTGAGGATCCTTGGGCAAACTTCCTGCTTCTCCCTGTTCCCCTGCCCTCACCAAATACACAACAGTGTGTGAAATTATGAAATACAGAAAAAGCATGAGTGAGCAGCGTAAGAGTGGGAAAGCATATGAGAGCGGCAGGCCCCTGTTCCCGAAGACCCCCGAAATCCCAGCATATGTTTACTTTTTGTAAAAACCAACTTGTGTGCATGCACCGTTTATTGTAGTTTCAGAGTCAGTAAAAATAACCTTTATCCTTAGTGTTAGAATTGCTTTAGCATAAAAATATTTTGCATTCAGTAAGGAAATACGATGGACTAGAGAGTAACAGCTTTTCACATTTATATTATTTTAATATATATATTAGAATTAATGAGAAAATCCCAAAAAATCAATAGTAACTTTAAAAAGTTTATACTGCCTAGGGCAAAGAATCCTTCCTAAATCTGGTATTCAGAGATGAAGGCCAGACACCACTAACCACTTTACTTCTGCACTTCACGCGTCTCCTTGGAAAGGCTACGCTCATGCCATTTTGGTTTCTGAGAGAAAACTTGCAAAATGACTGGAATTTTCAAAACACAAATTTTAACTGGAAATATTTTATCTTTGGCAAAGAATATAACCGTGATAGAGCTAAAAAAAAAAAAAAGAAAGAAAGAAAGAAAAAAGACAGACAAGCACAGTTCTGGTCTTCTGGCCTAGGCGGGGCTCTCTGTGTACAACTTCACTCACAATAAGAGAAGAGGCCATGGATAAAATGATGCCATCTAGTTGGATTGGGAAACCAGGTGTTTAAATTCTCTTAAAAATCCAGCTTCCACGTTGAATTAAATGAAGGGATGACTTCTTTAGTGTGGTGCAACCGTTTATTTCTACCGTTGTGGATTTCCATCCCGACAATGACAAAAACCCACATTAAAACCCTAGGTAGAGATTTAAAGTCATTATGTTTGGGAAATAAAAGTGCATTCTGAAGCAATATAATCATACTCAAACTTTGAGATTTTGTACTCAATCCACAAGGCTTATGTGAGCAAAAATTGTTAGAACCCAGATGAACAATAATAATGTATTAGAAGCATGTGAATAATGTTGCCCTCAAAGGTACGATAAACAATTATTCTCTGTGAAACAAAACATTGACTGTGACAATTATTAAAACTCTTGCCACTGCACTCTCAGTATATTCAACATTATTAAAACATTTGGAAAATATAAATTGGCACTTCTGTTTTTGTTCATTTTTAAAAAATGAAAATTGTCGGTAATGTGTGACCTGAAGGCGGATATCCATTATCATAGTCAAACATCATAAAGTAAACTTCAAATGTTATGGATTCTACATAAATTACTCTGGAACAACAACAAAGAGGCTCATAAACTTGCACACAAGCAGAGAAATATTTCTTAAGGAAAAATTGTATGTTTAAGACATTCCACGCTAATGTCTCAGGAAAAGGCATTTTTAGCATACTGCTCCATTACCTATGCTTCATAAAGAATGCATTTATCTAATTTAATTTAGCTGAGAACAGATTCTCAGCAGTGCAATTTGTATTTTGAGAACATCACTTAAGAAACATAGCTTGCAATGTATGGCGGTTCCATGAAGAATAATCTGTAAACAAAATCTCCATCTATCAACAAAGGCCATTAAAGGCCATAAAATAACCCATCCTTGACTGATTAATGCTGCTACTAAAAGAAATTTCCGGCTATTAACATCCAGAAAATATACTGCGAGAGTGGTTGTGTTTATTGTATAAATCACATGGTTATACACGCGGGTATAAAGCAATGTGCTTTCTTAACCGCCACCCCCCTCCCAAATTATTTTAACATTTTTGTAAGGAAGACACTTTGAAGAAATACTGAATATTTATAGAATGTAAATAACTCTATTTGCTCCCTAGAGAAAATGTGTGTAAAGACAAAAGCTATTTATAATTTATTAGATAGGTACATTTGGGTTAACACATCTTAGGGAGTTCTATTATGTTCATATACTTGTGCCATTAAAGTAATTCCTTTAAAGCTTGTCTCAAAAAATTCATTTTCATTTGTATTTATCGGTAGTTCCATCAGTGATCCTGAGCTTGTGTCAGGGGTTAAATCACTGCAGAAATTATTAGTTATTGCCTATATGCTTATCCTATTACATTAGTTTTCCCCATGTCCTTTGGGGCCACTCCTCTTCCTTCTAGGAAACATGTTCAAGCTTGGTCAGATCATAGCTCCAGAAGCTGACGGGGCTCTACGGGAAGATCCTGAGTCTCTCAAAGAACCTCTTCAGCAATGCTATGCATTTGCTCTTAAACCTTCAAAGCTTCTGGCTTTATGTATGGCCTCTGATTTTAACTCTCACTCTCAAAGTTGTTTTCCAAACACTTGGAAACTCAAAAATATATTTTTTTTTTATACTGAGTGTATAGTAAAAGGACTGTGTAAACATTTTACTGACATGAGTCCCTTCTATATGTATACTAATTCCATGACAAATGTGCATTGTAGCCATTTGACAATTAAAAACATAAATGTAAATTCAACAGGTGGGCAGCCCCAGTGGCTCAGCGGTTTAGCACTGCCTTCAGTCCAGGGCGTGATCCTGGAGACCCAAGATCGAGTCCCACATCAGGCTCCCTGCATGGAGCCTGCATCTCCCTCTGCCTGTGTCTCTGCCTCTCTCTCTCACTGTCTCTTATGAATAAATAAATAAAATCTTAAAAAAATTTTCAACAAGCTAACTTTTGCAAGGTCACAAAGCTATTATCTTGCAGAGTATGATTCAAACACAGGTCTGTGTTGATTCAAGCCTATACTGTTAACTGTATAGTTGTCCTACCCTCAGTGTCAGCCCCTGTGGCTAAGAGCACTCCCAGGCTTTCCTTGCCCTCTCTTGGCAAAACATTCCCAGATAGCCTACTCAATCTATCCACTATTTTGCCCACTGAGTAGGGTTATATTTTGCTCTGTTGGGTCTTTTGGGCTTTATTTTATTTTTTTAAGATTTGATTTATTTAGAGCATGAATGGGAGGGGTAGAGGGAAAAATCTCAAGCAGACTCCTCCCTGAGCACAGAGACATGAGGTTCCATCTCATGACCCTGAGATCATGACCTGAGCCAAAACCAAGAGTGGGTCACTCAGCTGACTAGCCACCCAGGTGCCCCTTCTGGGCTTCTTACAATAAGAAAGATGATGAGAAAAGAAGAGTGACAGGAGAATGAGGGGCCTTGGGCTTGGGGTCTGAGAGAAGCTTTCTGAAGGTGACCTGAACCAAAGAGACCCAGCGAATGACAATGAACTGGAAAGGCACATTCCTGGACACGGTATATAGTATTTGAGAAGTACAAGCAAAGGACATGACTTTTGTTTGTTTTCTTTTTCATTTTCTTTCATTTTGTTTCTAAATCCTGTTCACTGATGTTTGTGGTCTTTAAATAGCAATGTTGCTCTAGGATGGAACAACACAGGTGCACGACTTCTGTAGATTTTTGTAAGTATAATTTTATCAAAATATCTAAATGGGATAAATAACCACAGATATAAGACATAGACAACCAATGTGAAGGACAGTGCACAAAAGCCAAAATGAAACGAACACAGTATCACATTGTTTCTTACGTTGAAGAGGTGAAAATTCTATTTTGAATATTTGTGATCCTCGTTTTGTCATTTTCCGTGTTTTGTTTTGATTTCAAGTTTTTATTTAAATTCTAGTTACTTAACATATACGGTAAAATTGGTTTCAGGAGCAGAATTCAGTGATTCATCACTTAGACACAACACCCAGTGCTCATCACAATAGGTGCTCTCCTTAATGCCAATATCCTATCGAGCCCATCCCTACCCAGCTCCTTCCAACAACCCCAAGTTTGTTCTCTATCATTAACTGTCTCCTGGGGCACTGGGGTGGTTCAGTAAGTTAACATCAGACTCTTGATTTCGGCTCAGGTCGTATTACGGTTGTGTGCATATGATTTTAACTATATATTAGTATAACAAGAAATGGCTCTTGAAATTCCCCAAATGTAACACTAAAAATCCTGAGCCATCACTAGCCCAGAAGGGCTGTGAGGTCAGAAGGGATTTTGAGTTTTACTACCTGTATGTAGATCATTCAAGGATTTCTCAACTTCCTGCTAGTAGCAAATCTATGCTACTTTGCTGGTTCTAAGAACTTTTTAAAATAGATGTAAAGAGTACGGGAAATGTTGAAAGTTTTCATTCATCTTTAAGGTGTTTGTATTAAGGCAATATTTAAAGGAATTTAAACAGCTTAAATTTTAAGGGTTGGCAAAGTCAGAACTTTATTCTTTTGGAAGTTTTAAACCACTTAAATTTGACTAATTTTCTTAATTAAAAGAATCACAAAACAATGATTTCATATGACAATCTTGCTTGCTCTATTGGACCCAAATACTAAAGCTTCAAACAAAATAAGTACTGATAAGGTGCTCGGTCACTAACATGAATATCCTGTCATGGTGCCCTTCTCATTCCTCAGCTTCTGTGCTCTCCTGACTTCTTGTACACTGGTCCACAGAAGCTGCCACCAGGAGGCCACGTCTCACTGCTCTGCAGTGAGGGGCAGGGCCAAGGTTTGGGATCAGAGTCCACCACTCCTCTCTGGGTGCTGACTGGTCCTACCCCTTCCTGAACCTGTGTCTCCTCCTCACTGAAGAAGTCACCATGTTGAAGAGCTGTAGTGAGGACCAATGAGAAACTGTGCATACATGTCTTAGGCTAACGCCAAGCATATAATAGGTACTAGGCAAATGGTGACTGTTTTTGCTACTGCCCACTTGAGCTTGGATATTAATGTATTTATTTGCTATTGGGTGCTCGGCATGCATTTCTCCGTTCACACAGTTTGCTAAGTATTCCTCATGCTTGGTCATGGTACGGATAAAAGCACACTGGAGGGTAGCTATCCCCCCTAAAAGAACAAGCACACTGAGTGATTAGATAATATGAATTAGATGAAAATAAACACCCACTGGAGTAAGCAGTAGAGTGATATGAACTGAGCACATTAAATGGAAAATAGGAAGTGATGATTTTTGTTGGGGGCCAGAACATAGCTATTCTGTACATGCCACACGTTCCATGTGGAAGTATGCTTGACAGATTCTTTTAACATGTGCTCCTTTAACTAAAGAGAAATACATGGAAATTATGGAACAGGATAAGAACCAGAAGAAGTAGAACATTTAAACGACAAGCTAACAGATTGGGAAATACGAACATGAAAATCATTTGAAAAAAATTGGATTTATGCCACATATAATATTGATAAAAAGTTTTATACAATGTGATTAATCATTGAAACCCATATGTGCATCTATTCTAATTCAGGTACTAATAGTTAGCCTGTCGCATGGTCCACAGAGATGAATCTGGCATAATCTGCATCTGCATCAAAACAGCAAAGATCTTCATACGGCTAAGAGGGAAAACACATAAACCGAAACTTGCAAACTCAGATGCCGACAGGTAACAAAATGGGTGAAGTATTTCAGGTTTATAAAATAAACACATAAAATATTGTTACAATCGTAAAAAATGATCTCCTCCCATATCCTTGAAATTCGCATTTTTCTGTCCAATTTTATGGTCTATGATTTTTTATAGTAATGGGAGCACAGAAAGAAGCTTCTCAAAAAAAAAATATTTCCAATGAGAAATGGTCATAGATATGTAGTCTCTGTGTCAGAGAAATTACAAGGAGTGGTACTGGTAGCAGTACTGGTAAACCACGTGTATCACTCTGTTTAAAGCAGGTGGCTTCTACTCAGAAATTATTGGCATATACTACTGCAGGCTCAGCATTATCAAATTATCTCATATATTTAAAGAGAGGAAATAAATCTAGTGTGTGTGTGTGCATGTGTGTGTGTATGCATGCACAAGGCTTTAACAGTTGGTTCAGTTTAGACACAAACACTGAGTAGGCAAAAAATTTAAAAACATAGAATAAAAAAATATTCTAAAACTACATCTGTGGGTGGAATCAACATTCAGCCTTCCAGTATTTGAACCTGAATTAAAGGAATCCTAATAGAAAAAAGAATTGTGTGTGTGTGTGTGTGTGAGAGAGAGAGAGAGAGAGAGAGAGAGGAAAACAAAACAAAACAAAACAAAACAAAACAAAACAATGACAACCTCATTTTACTCATTTACTCATTTAAAAATGAGTAAAATCATGGAAGCTCCTTGGGGAGGCCTTACAATTTAATAGGTTTGGGATTATTTGAACAGATTTGTTCCAAGTAGGTCCTGATTTTTCAGAGTAGGTGAATGAATTTGCAATGTTGGAATCACCTGTATTTATTAAAATACATGTTCATGGGCACCACTGCAGATTTATAAAACAGTATTTTTGATTGGACACAGAAATCTGGATTTTTAAATAGGGAATTTAATTAATTTTAATACAAATTATGTCTTTGAATTATGTCACCGAATTCACATCTCCTCAAATGATGATGCATAGACAGGCCAGCAAGAACATTTGTTTACTTACAGGTCCCAATCCCCCTGAAGATGTACAAGAACCTGTAGGGACAAGACCCAAGGGATCTGTATTTGTAACAAATTTAACTACATGATCTTAAGGTGTGTTTGGATGCATACAGCCTATTTTCTATAGCATTAAAGTATTTATTCTCAATTTTAATGTGCAGTGGATGCCTATTTCAATTAACAAAATTTGTCATTTCAAAGTATATCTTTTATTTGTAAAATGACATTTCTAGACCTATCATTTGTTTAAGTTCAGCATAAAAGAGAAAACCTAGTTGATTCTAATAAATCATTATTGCAAATTCAGTTTCATTGCAACTTTAAAAGCAGGGGTATTTATTAAAGTCCATGAATGACTTGAGAGTATTAGCACAATTATTTCTAGTGTCATGGTAGCCACTGAACAACTCACAAATAAAATGTTGGATCCTCAAGATGACATATTTAGCAATTTCTTAATTACATAACCTATATGTGACCTGCTTTTCAATAGTAGTAAGTTTGTGTTTAAGAAACTATCTTACTCAGAAATAAATCATATTAATATAAACAGAACCTACACTTTACCCTTTACTATACATGTGGAAAATGACTACATCATAGGTCCATATAGCTAAAACTTTGTGACATGGTACCTGGAATTCATCTAAGTGAGAAAATGAGAGATTATAAATCTATATAGTAATAAGCAATGAAGTATACAATGTAACTTATCATTATTATTCATAATAAAGCAGAATCAAGATAAAAAGAAAATGAACTGAATAGCAAGGAGAATAATAACATTTTTCACAGAACTAGAAGAAATAATCCTAAAATCTGTATGGATACTCAAAAGCCAAAAAAAGGGGGGGGGAAGCAACTTTGAGAAAGATGAGCAAAACTGGACATATCACAATCCCAGACTTCAAGATACACTACAGAGCTGCAGTAATCAAAACCACATGGTGCTAGCACAAAAAATAGACACATAGATCAACCAAACAGAATAGAGAATCCAAAAATAATCTGTGATTATACGGTCAAATAATCTATAACAAAGGAATCCAGAATATACAATGGAAAAAGACCTACTGAATGGTAGAAGGTATTTGCAAATGATATATCCAATAGGGGTTAATATCTAAAATGTATAAGAAACTTACATAGCTCAACATCAAAAATACAATTTATCTAATTAAAAAATGGGCAGAGGATATAAAGAGATATATTTCCCAAAAAACATGCAGATGGTCAACATATACATGAAAAGATGCTCAATATCACTCATCATCAGAGAAATCCAAATCAAAGCTTCAATGAGTTATCACTTCATACCTGTCAGAATGACTAACAATCAAAAACAACAACAAAACCAAAAAAACACACAAAAGAAACACCAAACAAAAACAAAAAGAAAAACCAGTAAATAATGCGTTGGTGAGGATGTGGAGAAAAAGGTACCCTCATCCACTGTTAGTGGGAGTGCAAACTGGTGCAGCCACTGTGGAAAACAGTCTGGAGGTTCCTCATAGAATTCAAAATAAAAATATGGCATGGTCCAGTCATTCTACTACTGACTCTTTACTCAAGCAAATACAAACACTAATTTGGAAAATATACATGTACCCTAATTTTATTGCATCCTTATTTACGATAAACAAGATATGGAAGCAACCCAAGTAAATATCCCTTGATAGATGGATGGATAAAGAAGATGTGGAATATAACTCTTTCATTAAAAAAAAAAAAATGAAGTCTTGCCATTTGTGACAATATGGATGGCTCGAGAGGGTACTTTGTTAAGTGAAATAAATAAAAGAAAGACAAATATCATACGATTTCTCTTGAATGTGGAATCTAAAAACTAAAATAAATGAATAAACAAAAAACAGAAACAAACTCATAAATACAACCTGGTGGTTGCCAGAGGGGAGCAGGTAGGGAATGAATGGAACAGATGAAGATGAATAATAGGTAGAAGGTTCTAGTTATAAACTAAATAAGTGGGGCAGCCCAGGTGGCTCAGTGGTGTAGCACCGCTTTCAACCCAGGGCCTGATTCTGGAGACCTGGGATTGAGTCCTGCTTCTCCTTCTGCCTGTGTCTCTGCCTCTCTCTTTCTTTCTCTGTGTCTCTCATGAATAAATAAATAAAATCTTAAAAAAAAAAAAAACTAAATAAGTCACGGGGATGAAAAGTACACTGTACGGATTATAGTCAGTGATATTGTACGGATGCTGTACAGTGGCAGATGGTAGTTATACACTTACTGTGTTGTAAACCTGAAACTAATATAACGCTGTATGGCACATGTACTTCAATAACAAAAACAATGAAAATAAGATAAAAATAAAGTAAAAATAGAATTTAAGGTATATCAAGAGAAGGAAGAGGATAAGGAGCTAGAAGAAAGGCTATAGGTCATCCGAACAGGCATCCGAAATGAGAGTGTTTCTTTTGAGGTTTTTGGTAGCACCAAACAGGTCAGAAGTTCATCTACAGTAGGAACAATTTCCCAGTATAAATATATTCTAAGTTCCTGTCATTTTTGCATTATATGAGAACAAGTAACATACATTTAGTATCTCTAGTTTTGCTGTAGGCTAATTATTTATATGCACATAATACATGGGTATTTGAGATTGAACTGTATTTATCAATCCAACCGCATGAGCATCTGTTTGGCTGGGTCAGTGAACACACACATTCTTCCTAAAGTGATATTCAGGCTATAACAATAGCTCCATTGGGTTCAGCTCTTTCCTTGTTTGGTGCATTTCCTGTATGCCAATAGTCACAGCTGGCCAGCCTCACGCTAGGACATACACTGAGGGGCAGAGGCAGGGAAATATTTCAAGTGAGCTCATTAATGACGAAGAAGGAAGAAATGCTTATAAAGTTGTTTATTTTTCAACCAACCAAATGGCTGTGAGCCCCAAATAAGAATGCAAGCGGGGTACTTAACATGATATCTGGCATAGAGTAAGAGATCAGCAAATGCAGCACTATGAATGCAGTGATTATAATTTATGGTATGTCATTGTCTCTCCTGTATGTAAGCAAACATATGTGTTCTAATAACAGGTGTTACCCACTTGAGCATGTGTGTGGATGCACCCAGATATGGGCTGGGTGAAATCATGAGCTGCCACATGTGACCTATTTCTACATTTAGAATAAGTCGTTGTGTTGAAATGTTATGAAAGAATGTGCTTTAAAAAAAAAAAAGACCCCAGCTCTTTGGTGTTGAAATAACTATACTATGAAGAATTATAAATGAGTGTATACACAGAGGTCACTTTATATGGAGGTATCAGTAATGTTATTCTATATGAAAAAAAAATCTGTAGATAAAAGGGAAAATGATAAAACAGAACTCCATGGAAATATCAAAGTATCAAATGGAAATGTTCATTAAAAAGAAATATGTAATATGAAATTTTAATTTTTAAATCTCTTTTTTTTGAGAGAGAGAGAGCTCACAAGCAGAGAGAGGGGAAGAGGGAGAGGGAACGAGAATCTCAAGCAGGCTCTGCATTCAGCAGAAAGCCTGATGAGGGGCTTGATCTCATGACTCTGAGATCACGACCTGAGCCAAAAATCAAGAGTCAGATGTTAACTTACTGAGCCACCAAAGTGCCCCTTTAATATGAAATTCATAAAATTGATCTTTTGGTTCATGATGTTAATTATTTCTAACTTTAATGAAATCTTCTCGTTAAAGAGAGAAAAGAAAGCTAAGCATAAATCTTCAATATTAATAGTTAAGAATCTAGAACATTTTCACATTTCATTTTATAGGTTTAATCCAGTTAAATCGTCTCTGGGAGAAAATTGACAGATACTAGGATCGGCCCTGCCTCCTCAGAATCTACCACTTTAAAAAGACATAAAATAAGAATTCCTCACCTCTCTTGCATGGCAGATTGCTAATTAGTATCTGTCTATAAGAACCAAAACCTTAAAAAAAAAAAAAAAAGAACCAAAACCTTCTAAATAAAGAAAGGAGGGGTGATATTCATTGATTGGGATAAGAGAAGAAATGGAAGACAAACAGGGGTGGGTTCCCAGTGGCATTGAGAGAAGTCTTGAAGGTTGAGGAATTTAACACAATTATTGCACCTAGTAAAACTGATGAGAATACACTTTGCCTCTTGGGTGTCCATCCCCGTGGACTCTTGTAGCCCATGGCTCATGCTTCAGCAAGTCCGGGGAGTGGGGAAAGCACAGGGGAAGGGATTCTGACCAGAGGTGTTGGCTCCCACCAAACAGGGACTTCAAAACGAGGATCCAGCATGCAACCCTACCGTTACACCTCACTTTTAAGTAAATTATTACATTTAATTCTCTGGACTGTCACAATTTATGCTCTCCTTCTTGGAGTCCTTGCTGCATGGACCGAGTTTACAATATCCCTCTAGTTCACACTGGTACTCCTCTCCAGGTCTGAATGTGCATCCTTCTAAGCCATGACAGATCTTCTAAGAGCAGGTTTGCTGATGGTGTGATCTAGGACAGGATTAGGCAAATGACAACCCCCTGGACAAATCCAGTCCACTGCCTGATTTTTGCATGGCCAATAAAATAAAAATAGTTTTTACATTTTCACATAGTTGGGGAAAAAAATCAAAGCAAGACTAATATTTCTTGGCAAGTGAAAATTACTTAAAATTCAAATTTCATGTCAGAAAGGGAGATAGAACATGAAGACTCCTAACTCTGGGAAATGAACTAGGGGTGGTGGAAGAGGAGGGGGGCAGGGGGTGGGGGTGAATGGGTGACGGGCACTGAGGGGGGCACTTGATGGGATGAGCACTGGGTGTTGTTCTGTATGTTGGCAAATTGAACACCAATAAAAAATAAATTTATTATTAAGAAAAAGAAAAAGAAAGAAAAGAAAGAAAGAAAGAAAGAAAGAAAGAAAGAAAGAAAGAAAGATGAAAAAAAATTCTAACTTCAAAATTCATAGTCTTGTCCACTCCTTCATGCAGTGCTGATAGTTTTCATGCTACAAGGGGAGGGTGAGTCATTGCAGCAGAGACCATCTAGCTTGCAAAGCCTAAGTGATTTACTCTGGTTTTTACAGAAAATGTTTGCTGACCTCTGCTCTAGGAAAATTATTTTGGATATACATAGATTTAAAAATATGGTGGAGGGAATCATACTGTGAACCTATGACATAATTATATTATTATTAATATTTGAGAGAGAGAGAGAGATTGGGGAGATTGGGGAAAGGGTCAGAGAGAGAAACAGAGTCCCAAGCAGGCTCTACACTCAGCACAGACTCACAGAGCCTGACTGGGAGCGTGGGTCTCATGACCCTGAGATCATGAACTGAGCTGAAGTCAACAGTTAGACGCTCAACTGAGACACCCACGCACCCGTACGTTATAATTATAGAGCAATGGAAAAATCATGCAGAAAATTCTGATAAAATACCCATCTTATTACTTTTTAATCACAGGTCATATAGGAAAAATCTGATACAATGGATTTATTCTAGTAGGTGGATATAAGATGGTAAAATGATTCTGTTATTTCTAGTCTTATAAATTGAGCCCAAACACAGTTTGGGGGGAAACGATCAGGTAAAACATGTAAAATGATCATGTAAAGTATAGGTTGCATTTTATTTTATTTTATTTTATTTTATTTTATTTTTATTTTTTTTATTTTTTAATTTTTTTATTTTTTTATTTTTAATTTTTTTTAGGTTGCATTTTAAAACTGATTCTTTTTTTACTCTTCTGTGAAGGTCCCGGATACTAAATACTCCAGATCACCTTCAGTAAGAAGACTGCATCAGCATATTTAAATCTTTGAATGCCATTACTTTCTGCTTTCTTGGGAAAGCTGAAAACCACATTTTATGGTAGATACCCCTGGAAAATTGAGTCAAAAATTGGTCTTATTAATATATAATTACAACAGTCATAACAGCACAGCATAGCTTTTAAAACCATAACATTATATTATCTGTATGTTTATATATTTCCTACATACGCTGTAGGATTACTTGTATTTTGAATAGAATTATGCCTTCAAGAGAAAGAGCAGTCTGTACTAATGCCATTGCCATACTAAGGGAAATATTATCCATACGATGTTTCTATTATTTCCCTCTATTAAAAATCTATTCATTAAACAATCTGCCATGCTTTCCTTAAAAAAAAAAAAGAAAGATCTAAATACTAATTTTATCATAAAAGAATAAAAATGTCAATCTCTGAATACTCAATAAAGAGAAAAATACATCCTTTCTTTAAAAAACATCAAAATAGCAGATTTAATTATGTCCCCAAAGGTTTACTGTGTGTGTAAAGAAAACTATTATTTATTTTAAATGATATAGCTGAGTTCATTTTAAATAAACCCTGAGAACATAAATCTGATTCATTCATAAGAGCTGAATTTGAGTGTATTTATGTAACAAAAGCAACATTTATCTTAAAAGGGATTAATGCACTATTTCAAGTAAATGAACAAGTATTCGTTAGTGACCTTCCAAACATTGTGCTAGTAGTAATAATTACTATTAATAATAAAATGCATCCCTCAGTGTATATTGACTGGTTCAATTTATTAAATATGCTGATATTTACATACCTCTCCAAGATTATTTTGTAGGGAAAGTCTACTTTGTATGATAAAATCAAGATGATATGCAGGATAACTACATTTAGAAGGACTTCACAAAATATGAGATTTGTAGGGACCCATTTTTCTGAATTCTCTCATCCACCTAAAGCCAGACATTCTGTGCAGATCATCTCATCTTCTTTATCCAGACAATGGAAAATATCTGATATCTTTTATTTCCTTTGCATGTAAACACTCAGTAACTATCCATTTTTTTAATTTTTAATCTATATATATATATATATATATTTTTTTTTTTTTCTCTTCAGTAGTGCAATATTTCTGCTTTCTCCCCATTCATCTTTTCCACCCAAATCCCAATCTGCTCTGAGCAATCTCAACCTTGCTTGGTTGGAAACACCCATCTGATAAGAAAGACAGGATAGTCAATCAATGATGAGCCACACATAAAATTTAATACAAACTAAAATGTAGGGGGGTGAAAAGAGAGGGGAAGGGACACGTGATGGGGGTGCAGCCATGGGGCAGGGAATTAGAGAAAGAGATAGGTTGGCAGAGTCCACTGCTGCCCAGGAGGGACAGGAGCTCCTGTCTTCATATTGCCTGAGGGCACCTACCCATCAAGGCCAATGCTGGCTGTTCCTGCTGGAGGGTGTATGTGGGGGGGGAAGGGGAGGTCCCAGGCCACTACATGTCCCATGTCCTCGGCTTTTGTGTCTCTGAAGGGAAGCCTGCAGCTCCAGGGGAATAGAGTGCCACTGAGAACTTACTGATGCCCAGGACTTGGGAAGATCAATGATCACTGACAAGACTTTCATCTGTGTTTTCCACGTGTCCTGAGCAACAGAACCTACTGGGTAGGTTGGTATCACAGTGCTTCAAATCCTTCCATTACTACAAATCCAACTGTCTACTGTCAGTGTGATCTGAGTCTCTGTGCTCTTCCCCCGTTACTTGACCTCCTGGCTGTTTCCTCTACAGTATCTCTCTCCATCCCTGCCTCCACCAGGGCCTCCCACAACCTCATCCCCATGGTCTCCTTCAAAGCAGTTTCCTGACTTTCAGCCTCCCAAGACCTGATGAGACTTGCTTACTACCCTCAGATACATTTTCTTCAAACATCACACAGTTTTTCAGGTTAGTTCTTCTCCTGAATACCTCCTGGATTCCCATTAGCTCAGAATAAAGTCCAGTCTCATCAGTCTCATTATTCACAGTTGGGTTCGATTGATTTTACATTCCCTGTCTGACTTTGCAGTAGTCTGTTCTAGGTGGACCAGTTTCTACTTTGTGTTGACTTCTTCCCTATCATTGCTGATTGCAGCCCTACCCTTCAAAGTAAATGCCATACACCAGAGTAAAACACAAGTCCCAGGTTGTTCACCAGCCTTGCACTCTGCGGGGGTTTTGGTGGTAAAGCTCTGCACACATCCACCGTGCCCCATTTATACAAGTTATCTCATGTATAACTTTAGGGATATAGTTGTATTTGCATTTTTTTTTACTCTATTTTACATTGTTTGGGAAAAGATACATTGAGCTTTTACTGATGTTTTAGCAGGAATAAAAACAACACTAAATAATCACAGGGAAAATTATGCCCCTTTAACTAAATCATGTAGAATATATTTATAAATGTAGAAGAGAATCTTAAAAATAGGGAGTCTATTACACGCTAAAAAATCCTTATTTCCCAAGAAAAGTGGTATTTAGTAATTCATAATTAAAATGCTTAAACAAAATATAAATATTTTACTTTGCTAAACTTTACTTTGTAAAACTCAAATGGATTCCAAATTGTAATTGAATGGATGTAGTGAATAATATTTTTAGGTTGAAATAGAATTTTTAAATCATCTAGCCTTAAATTATATTTAATAGATGTGGTTTAAAAAAAAACTGTAACCACAGAGAATCTTATTATGTGAACATGAGTCTACTCTTTTTTGGTTTTTGTTTGTTTAGTGCCAATACTTATGGAACACATTTGCAAGCAACCAGAGAGAGATGCTTATTGTGGCTTGCAGTAGAATATTAAGGGCTTCAGAGTAAGATGCACCTTCCTTTGTATCTTGGCTGTCTCAAATGATAAGCCTGGATTACAGAGTGTCCATAAGCCTCAGGTGTTTACAAAATTTTAATCAGAATTACATATTCATGAATGTGAAGAGTCTAGTAAAAACTCTGGACAATAGTAATTTGTGATCATTCATAAGCCCTATTATCTTTCTACCTACTACATTATATGACAGGATCCAAAAGATATATGTTTTTACCTGCTGAATGAATAAATTGGTGAATTAATGAATAATTAGTAGGATTCAAAATATATATCTGGCTATTAAAGAATTAGTAAAATGTAAAGTTCATAAAGAGTCCATATTTCCTTAATGATTGTTATAACACTTTCAAAAATTGGCCTTATGAATTGTTGTGGTGTAGACAATACTAATTTTATTCTCATTTACCATTGCCTTGCCTGCATTTGAAAAATTATGTAGGTATATTATACAGGGGTGTGTGTGTGTGTGTGTGTGTTTTCTTTCACAGACCTAGACTAGTTTAATATTTTTAATATTTATTAAATTTTACTTCTACAAATTAATAATTATAACCTGAGTTTGAGTGGAAGATCTAAGTTGAATGGTGACCAAATAGGTGGGGCATATCTTAGCAGCTTTTAAATTAACTCTTTTGTAGAAAAACAATCAATTTGAAATTACAAATTAAAATTATTAGCTGCCATATGCATGCATCCTAGTGACCAAGTCATTTGGCTTTCCTTAATATAATTGAGAGATACATATTTTCACAGATTAATGGAATTTTGCCCTAATCTTTGAAGGGGGTTATGACTGGAAAAGCAGAGATTAAAGAGTTTTGCCTAGAAAGCAACACATTTTCCTAATATATGGAGAACTCTGACATTGGGTAGATTATAGATAAAAAAAAAAAAAAAGTCCTCCTTTTTAACCTATGTGGTCTCTTTGTGACAACTTTTCACATTGAATATATGCCATTACATACACTATCTTTGATCAGAAACTCACAAACCAAACAGTTGGCAAGGTTAAACAGTTCACTCTCTGCCTCCTATGAAGATGAAGAGCATGGGGTTCCTTTGCATGCAATTAGGGCCACCTTTCGCCTTTTCCCAAGTAGCAATAGAGGCTCTTCCTGAGAGGATGTTAGGAGCTGATGGCCAGCATGTTGGAAGAAAGTGAAGAGAACATTCCACTGGCACAAACAAGATGGCACATGTTTTTGCCACCTCCACAGCATGTTGCTGGTTAAACATACTAATTTCTCCATTAGGGGCCCAATATTTCACAAAGATTCCTCAATTATGGCAAAGCGAGGAGTTTTATCATCAGTATTTTTTCATGGAAGTCAGCCTCTGTCTTTGAGTATTCTTTTCTTCTAATGCTGACCTTGGCCAGACAAAAAGAGAAGGGATAAAGAGTTGGATGGAAATATAATAAATCCAGAATGTTATAAACATAAACTGTCATTTGTAGGGAAAAGAAATCATCAAGACCTGGGAAAGAAATCAACCAATAGAAAAGGTTGACACAAAAGATATGTGCAGGGGAACTCCTTCATCTTTGGTTTTAGTCTTGTATTTCAGTGACACATTAGCAACACATTTTTATGAGAACATTCGCTGTGTCATTTTCTCACAGACATGCTTCAGGCAAACTAAATCAACTTTGATTAATTATTATTGTTTGTTATCTGTACTCAATGTTTGCAATGTCATAAAGTGTGTCTAAAAAATAAAACTGGGGATTTGATATCTGTGCAGTTTTCTCTTAGAGGAATGAGTGAAAAGATAAACTCAGAGTATAAATGATTTATTTTTCTTCTTGTTTATGTACTGGAAGAGAGATATTTTTAAACGGTGAAAAATAGCATTGCTTCTTGGCGCCTGGGTGGCTCAGTCGGCTGAGCATCTGACTCTTGATTTCAGCTCAGCTTATGATCTCAGGGTCATGGGATCGAGCCCCACACCGGGCTCAGTGCTCAGCTGGGAGTGTGCTGGAGATTATCACCCTCTCCCTCTGCCCCTCCCCTGATTGTATTCTCTCTCTCTCTCTCCCTGTCTTTCTCTCTCTCTGATAAATACATAAAATCTTACAAAGAAAAGAAAAAAAAAAACAAAGCTTCTAGAGCATTGCTTCTGGAATCAAGGAAAATATTTAGGCATTGAGATATTTTTAAACACACATATAGTCTCATCTCACCATTAACTCATTCAACACATCCTTACTGGGATACTTGTGGATGTGCAATTGATCTAAACCATGGAATGAGACTCAGGCTGAGTTTTAGATAGAAGTGAAAATGGATTTAATGGCCATGTTGTCAGGCCTGAATACTGAAAGCCTTGAGAAAAAGGATCAGTCTAAAAAATCACGTCCAGGAGGGCAGAGTGGTAACAAGAACTGAATCCATGTTGAAGGGTCAGTTAGAGAGGACAGGTACAAATAATAAGCAATTTCACAATTCCAACCCTAGAGATATTAGCTCAAACAGATGGAAGACATCTTTTATGGAAGGCTAATAGCCAAGCCAACAGGCAAAATAAGTAGTCCTTTAAGCCACACTAGGTTACAGAGTAAACTTCCTACAACATACCCATCTATAAAGATAAATATGACCCAGTTCCTGGCTTAAAGGTTTGGATAGTCCATTTGGGAAAACAGATGAGTTATCTGGTATAATAAATGTTATGTTGCTTTCAAGGCAAAGTAGGCAGATGGAGCAGAGAGTCAATAATTCTGCAAGGAATGGAGACAAAGGAAAGCTTCTAGGGAAAGACTCCGGAGCTGTTGTTTTGTTTTATTTTAAAGACTTTATATATTTATTTAAGAGAGAGTGAAAGAAAGAGCACGAATGAGGGGAAGGAAAGAGGGAGAAGCATACTCCCCACTGAGCAGGGAGCCCAGTGTGGGACTCAATCCCAGGTCCCTGGGACCATGACCTGAGGTGAAGGCAGATGTTTACCTGACTGAGCCACCCAGCTGCCCCTTGAGATGGTTTTTTACAGATGAACAAGATGCTGGACAAACTCTACGAAAAACATCGAGGCATCATATGTATGTTTTCTTTGAGTAACTCTTGATTGATATGTATGTTAATCAGGTTAACTTTGAGTAGGTGAGTTTGAACATGGAATACTTCATAGACCAGGCTCATAGATTTAACCATTTTTAAATTCCTTTTTTTGTGTTTATTTTTCAGAAGATTACTCTATGAAAACAGTAACGTTTTATGAGGCAGTGAGACCATCTAGGAGACTGCTGTGCTTGTCACAATAATAGAACATGGAATCTTAACCAAATAGCAAAGCCCGTAGGAAGGAACTGATGAAATAAATAGCTAACGAGTATAATCAACAGAACTACTATGTAGAATAGGAGGCAGGAGATACAAGTTGCTTCTTGGCTTACACAATTAGAAAGGTGAATAAATAAAGGAATGTAGCGGGATGATGGCTATTATAATTTTAGAGATGGGACTGAATATCTATTGGACAATCAAATGGTCAAAACCAGGATGAAATAATCCTGCATTAAAAAAAGAAACAAAACTAATCCACTCAAATCATAAAGACTTTCAGTAGATTATTAATTTTGGTTGTATTCCTGAAATTTTCATTATATGCCTTCAATTTTTTGTTAGATTCTATAATTTATTTTGACTTAAAGGGAACAATAACTATCACTAAAGTGAATGAATTCTACCATATTACCTGTTCTGGGAAAACAAGTAAAAATATAATGCACTATACTACTTTATTGATTATTTACAAGTGCAATTAATCACAGAAAAATTATATGGTCAATAGTTATTCATACAACCTTCAGTAAAGCTGAATTTTAACATCCTAAAATAATTATAAAAGCACATCTATTAAATTCCAGCTATGAAGGGTATAGAATTATATCCATTTTTGATAGTGGTTTGCCATTAGCTGTCACAGAATCCTTACTGGTTTTCTCCCATCTATCACAGCATCATGTATGAACTGTGGATGACTAGAAATGACTATTTCTGATTTCAGTAAATGAGCACTAGGCACACCAACCCTTAAAAGCAGGCCTTTAAGTCTGCATGCTAAAGTGATAAAGAGAAAGTAGCAAGTGAAAGTTCCTTTCAAGGATTCATGTATATTTTCTTTTTTTAAAAAATATATTTTATTTATTTATTCATGAGAGACACAGAGAGAGAGGCAGAGACACAGGCAGAGGGAGAAGCAGGCTCCCTGTGGGAACCCTGATGCTGGACTCAATTCCAGGACCCCAGGATCATGCCCTGAGCCAAAGGCAGATGATCGACCACTGAGCCACCCAGGTGCCCTATATTTTCTTCTTAAATACAGATAGATTCGTTCAACATGAATCCTCTGATTATTCATTTCTCCTCATTTATCCTAAAGAAGCCAGTTTAAAACAAAATTGTTATTTTTGGTTTCTTCATCACTTATATTCTATCTAATTGGATGTGTGCCATTTTATTATTAATTTTGTTTGACATTACTGAGGGAAAATGTCAATCCATCTTTTTTTTTTTTTTTTTTCAGTGAGAAACAATGTCGTATTTTGGGCTCTTAAAACCAAGCATCTTGTCTCTAAAACACTAAACTGCATGGTTTGGCCCTCATGAGTTAAAATGTTAGCCACATTAAGAATCCATCTTCTTAATCAGGATGAAGATGAGATATTTTGGTTTCTAATAAAATTTCAGTTAATATTTGTGTGTGTTACATTTAAATATTTAAAAAACCTCATAGAAATAATTTAAAAGGATATAAAGGAAGAAATGCAACAGCCCTACATTAAAGGGTTTGAAATATTTCAAGCATTAGCACCCTTATTCTTGAATCTTCCATTCCAAGGGAAAATATAAGCATTTGCACTATACCCAAGATTGGATCAAAAGAATAGACATAAGCTTATTAATCACTTATCTGAAATTTCCATATAACAAAATATGCCATAGACTGTAAATTCAGACCTGGATTTTGCCTCAAGAGGATTGGGAGTGTATTTTTTAAGACTTTTTTTTTTTTTAAAGATTTTATTTATTTATTCATGAGAGACACACAGAGAAAGAGGCAGAAACACAGGCAGAGGGAGAAGCAGGCTCCCTTCAAGAAGCCTGATGTGGGACTCGATCCCAGGACCTTGGGATCATGCCCTGGGACAAAGGCAGATGCTCAATCACTGAGCTACCCAGGTGTCCCAGGAGTGTATGTTTCAAGGAAAAATATTTATACATTTTTTGGGAGCTGTACATATGTTATAGGTCAAACTAGGATAGACACTGAATAGGCTATGGGAATACAAAAAGGAAGTAGTAAATGGAAAGTATATTCTCACTTGCTCAAGTGAAATTATAGCTGAGAATCTCTGGTTACCAGACTAACGCCTGAGCTTTGGTTCCAAATTGCTTTTGCTCTAACACCATGATGACTATGGAGATTGTAGAAGGTCCAGGAAATGAGGTAAGTTCCTGTGGAAGGAGTTATGTTATATTTTGATTAAATGGAGCAACCTGAAGAAGGGAGCAAAGAGAACCTGAAGGTCAGAGAGCCACATAAGAAGTGGAAGAATGTCCATTGAGTACCTTCTCCTGGATTTCTTGGTTTTTAGGCATATTGTTTTGTGAGAGGCAAAGAATACTGCATTCTAGATAGAATTTGAACTCTTTTCCTTGTAAAATTTGGATTCTTTTCAGAAGTTGGTCTCATCATTCCTTAAGGAGATTTGCTTGATCCTGAAGCCTGGTGAATTTGTTCCATAAAAAAAAAAAAAAAAAAAAAAAAGGGAGCGAGGAAGTGTTGCACAAGAGTGAAAAATCTAGTTGTTGACCACACTGTTTGTCTAGCTCTGGAAGAGAAGGGAGATAGTGTATCATGGGTTACGGCACGTCTTCATCCAAGGAGGAGGCTGGAGAGAACTCAGAGCAACTTTCATGGAGAACACCTTGACCCTGTTAGAAGAGGACAGTCCAGCAAAAGGCAAAGCAAGGAGACCAACTAGCACAAATTCTTCTTGTCCAGTCATATATGACCCATTGAGGGAAATGAGGCTCTCTGTGCATAGTTCCAGAAAATAAGGACTATCTATAAACCAGTTGTTTCTAACCTGATGAATATACTCACTGTGCAGAGATCCCCCCACAACCAACATGCAGATCATTAAAACTGAATGTTGGTCATAAAAGGAGTGTAGGCACATAGAGAGATTTCATGAAAATCAATAAACAAGGTAGCCAGAACTTTCCACGAGTCCATCATCCCCTGAAGTGCCAAGACGCCCACACACCAGCCATGCCTCTGCCTCGTCCTCTGGCCACTCCTCAGCTTCACAAATACAATCTGCAAGTTCAGTTTCCTTATGTACGTGGCCAAAAGACCGAGCCTAATTCACAGGGCTTCTCATGCCTATATGCTTGCATTTTACGTGTGCATTATTCGTATCAAGGACAAAAGCAATATTGTAATTCAAGGGGATGAGACTTTTTACAAGTGAAATTACGAGATCTTGACACTGTTTTATATCCTTAAGAATGTTCTTTTGTGGGGAAGGGGGCAGAGGGAGAAAGAGAATCTCAAACAGGCTCCACACCCAGTGCGGAGCCCAACATGAGGCTTAATCTTACGACCATGAGATCTTGACCCCAGCTAAAATCAAGTCAGATGCTTAACTTAACTGAGCCACCCCGGTGCCCCTCCTTAACAATGTTCTTTATATGATCTGTCAGTATCACAAATAAAAACATTTAAAAAAAAGATTAAAATTTCAAAATGTTCTTTCATTGGTGGCAACAGCAGTTCCATTTTATTACAGATATGGAAAATGAAGAATATTTTACTTATTTATTTTTTGATGGTTATATAAGTCCCTGGACTTACTGTATTTTATCCAAAATTACACATTTTTTATGTGGAAAATGCATAGTTATTTATTTGTTCATCTGGGTGGCAGCTGTGATTTTGGTGTATGAATGAGGGCTCTGTAAATTTTCTTTAAAAAGGATGAGAATTGGGGATCCCTGGGTGGCTCAGTGGTTTAGCGCCTGCCTTCAGCCCAGGGTGTGAACCTGAGGTCCCGGGATTGAGTCTCACATTGG
The DNA here is from genome assembly GCF_905146905.1 of Nyctereutes procyonoides. Taxonomy (NCBI): domain Eukaryota; kingdom Metazoa; phylum Chordata; class Mammalia; order Carnivora; family Canidae; genus Nyctereutes; species Nyctereutes procyonoides. Next base: position 31,468,364 of record NW_026575043.1, read on the forward strand.
GCTCCTGCATGGAGCCTGCTTCTCCCTCTTCCTGTGCCTCTGCCTCTCTCTGTCTCTCATGAATAAGTAAAAAATAAAAAAATAAAAAATAAAAAAATAAAAATAAATAAAAAGGATGAGAATAATGGAAAGCAAAATTGAATTCAGAAAAAGAGATGAAGAAAATTTATATATTTTCTTTTAACTTTGGTAATTAAAACAGTTAATTTGAAAGATGCCTGTACATACATGCTGTCTCCCAACTGCTTCAGCTAGGAGTATGCTAAACAAACATTTAAACGTCAAGAAATTTAAAAGACACATGATTAAGCTTCTTTACATTCATGAAACTACAGCTTATTGTACTCTACAGTTTTAAAATAACATAAAATATCAGGCATTACTTCTTTGGATAACAAGCCCAAAATGGAGTTCTGATTTGAGTTTTGTTTTTTCAAGGTAGATTCCCTGGTAGCCTCTTTAGGCAGATAAAGATTTCCATTCATGTGCTAACCATCCAACTCATAATGCAAGATGTTATCATTCACCAAAATTTTATGTTCATATTTTTTCCTTACTAAAAAATAACACATATATAAGTATCCCTAAACAATATGTTGTTTAGTATTGTTTCTTTTCAAAATGTATAAAAACAATCTCATTTTATAAATAAAAAATCATTCTGGGACTTGCTTTCCTGACTCACGGTCAGGAATACCTCATATAAATACATGAATTTAAGAAACTCCTATTAAAATACAGTTAGATAGTTGAAATTTGATTTAATAAGTCAAGTAATAAAAAGATAGCTGCAGACAAAAAAAAATGGTTATAGAATCTGTATTTCATGGGTCCCCATCCGTCATTCAGTTGCCCGTGCCTCTCCATGTACTGATAAATTTTCTAACCCTTTGCTTACCAATACCAATTCTATGTGGTATTGGTTAGAGCTCCATTATGTAAGTGGAATAAATAATAATATAATTACTATTAATTTAATCACATATAACACATTAAGCATTATGCTGAGGGTGCTGCAAAAACTTAAACATTTAATAAAAATTCATCAGTTAGGATAGGTAAAGATATGCTGCGGTAACAAACAAAAAGAAATAAAACAGGCTCAATGCAACAAGACATATATATACTCTTGTTCATTCTCCACATCTGAATGGTTCTGCTATTGAAGCTGCTCTGAAAAACAATTTGGCAGAAGGGAATAATGAGACAGTCTGCAGATGGAAGGAAATGTGGTGAATGATACACACTGGCATTTGCATTTTTTCTTTCAGAGGTGATTTTCATAAATTCCCTTTTTATCACAAATATCACGGTTGGACATCATTTAAAGAAAACAAAAACAGAAGACCTGCAGAAGTGCAATCCTGTAATGTGCCTGGATGGAGAACTAGAAGTATTCAGTATCAAGTCTAATAGCTGACCTCCCTCAAGAAAACATTCTGAGAGACTCATTATCAATATTTGTGAAAGAAGGTGAAGCTCGGAGAGATAAAGTACAATTAATCAATATAAAATCATTAATCCAGTAATTCTTGGAATGATATGAATCTATTTACAAAGCCCTTTCCTCTAATGTTAACATTTTAATTGGATCTTAAATGTAGTTTATTAATCATAAATCAGTTTGTTAATGCCCTATTTAATACCCTTTTAATAATCAGTTTATTATAGCCTATCATCATTACATCATCATTACCAAGTGAATGGAACTCTTCTTACAAAGTATGTATTCTAGAATGTAATGACCATTACCAAGTTGCCCAACACAAGAACTCCAATAGTATGGACACCACACACCTGCACCTCTCTAGCGGCCCACCCCTCCACTCCACTCCAGGAGGGAATCTCTCTCCCAGCTGCCACACAAGGGCTAACCTTACAGGCAGACCTTGCTGAGGACAGCAGTCTCAGGTTTCGGTGGACCATACAACTAAATTGCATTTAACCTGGATATATCACATTTTCCCTCTCATTGGAAATTTATAAACATCATGAATGATGTTGACAAACCATGGAGCTATCTTAAACAAATATATTTTCAAGAAACCACACATCTTGGGGCACCTAGGTGGCTCAGCAGTTGAGCGTCTGTCTGCCTTTGGCTCAGGGCGTGACCTCGGGGTCCTGGGATCAAGTCCCACATCAGGCTTCCCACAGGGAGCCTGCTTTTTTCTCTGCCTGTGTCTCTGCATCTCTCTGTGTGTCTCTCATGAATAAATAAGTAAAAGCTTTAAAAAAGGGGAAAAAAAGCCACATGTCTTAAAAACACAGCATGCTTTAAGACTTTAGGTTGAGTCTCTGAAATGTACACAAGAGAAAGTAAGATGAGCAAAACTGACAGGACAGTGCCAGGTCACAGCCTAGTTCACTTTTCTTCTTTTTAAAATTAATACTTGGAATGATAGAAAAATCCAAAGAGGCCCAAGTCTACACGATATAATATCTTAAAAGCCTTTAATTTGATAAGACACATAAGTCTGAAATTACTATAGTCCTATTGTTTCCTAATAGTAGGAAACAAGGACAGGTGTTTTGCTGGTTTACCCAAAATCATGTAAAGGAAAACTGTGGCTATTTTGAGACATATGATGGTGAAATATATGTAGACAGGATTTCAGTAAACTGTGGTTCCTTTGAGTATATGAAAGTCCTACAAATCTTCCCATCATAGCATATGCTACTTTCTTATTCTGAGCTGTTTCTTCCTCCATCACTTATTTCTACCTCTGCTTATCCTACTCCTATTCAAAGCTCAACTCAGAACTGTTCTTTAAGAACAAAAAGAAATCAGTCAATCAATCAATTGATCAATAAAAAACATAACACAGCTGACTCCATAATGATTTAGTTAGCGATTCTATTTACCCATAATATTCTTTGGCAGCTTTGGCAGCTTTGGCAGCTTTGGCAGCTTTATGCGTTTTTGTTTTTTTTTTCTGTCTGTGCCCCTACCAGTGCTGTAAAATCCTAAAGGGATGTGTTAATTTTCTATGGCTGTTGTAACAAATCGCCACAGACTACACAGCTCAGAACAGACAGTTCTGTAAGACATAAGCCTCACTACCCTAAAATCAAGGTGTGGGCAGGGCTGTGTTCTTTTCCTGGGGTCTACAGCAAAATATACTTGCTTGTCTTTCGAGCTTCTAGAAGCTGCCCACTTCCCTTGGCTCGTGGTCCTTTCTCTATCCTTAACAGTAGTGACAGCCAGATAATTTCTTCTCAGAGCACATCACTCTCACTTCCACCCTCCCATGCATAATTAAACTGTTTCAGTTTTCCACTTTTAAGCCCTATTGATTATGTTGAGTCCCCTGCATAATCCAGCATAATCCCTTTATGCTAAAATCAGATGAGTAACTTAATTTTATCTGAAATCTTAATTGTCCTTTGCCATGTAATGTAATATACTTATAGGTTCTGGGAATTAGGATGTGGAATCTTTGGGGAGCTATTACTCTGTTTACCCCTAGGGGGGATAATGATTATCTGGTGTGTGTCATGAGGTCAATACCTGTGGTATTGAAACAATCAAATTTCAGGATATATGTAGCTCATTTTATTCAGCACCCTGGACAGAAGCTTTTTGTTTGTTTTTTGTGCCCCCGCCCCACCCCCCCCACCCCCATCTGCAGCAGGCAAGGACCTACTCCATGGACAATATCCAGGTCAATTTGGCTAACTAGTTTACTACAAATATCTCCTACCAAAGAGTTATTTTCAATTCTTCTGTTCATGTAACAGATAAGGAAACTATATCCCAGATAGGGAAAGTGATATTTTTCAAGATCATTCAGCATAGGTCTTCTCAAATCTTAGCCTTGTCAATTCTGGATATCCCTTTAGTAAAATAGTCTTATAAAAGTGGTCGCCGTTATTGATAGTCTGCTCTCAAAGTCACTTGAGGGGATCACCTCAGCTCTGAGATTACCAGGAAGTGCTGTGCCTCACCATTGTCTGTGCTATGATTTCATCTCAGTGTTTCTAATTTTGCAACTCTTCAAGCATCACAATGATATTTTATGGAGGAGATATTTGCAAATAACATGCAGAACAAGGGCTAGTATCCAAAATCTATACAGAATTTATCAAACTCAGCAACAAAAAATCTAGTCAAGAAATGAGCAAAAAGGGGCAGCCCGGTGGCTCAGCGGTTTAGCGCCGCCTTCAGTCCAGGGCCTGATCCTGGAGACCCGGGATCAAGTCCCACATCAGGCTCCCTGTATGAAGCCTGCTTTTCCCTCTGCCTGTGTCTTTGCCTCTCTCTCTCTCTCTCTCTCTCTCTCTCTCTCTCTCTCTCACTCTCATAAATAAAATCTTAAAAAAAAAAAAAAAAGAAATGAGCAAAAGACATGAACAGACATTTCTCCAAAGAAGACATCCATTGGCTTACGGACACATGAAAAAATGTTTAACATCACTCATCATCAGGGAAATACAAATCAAGGCCACAGTGAGAGACCCCCTTACACCAGTCACAATGACTAAAATGAACAACTCAGGAAAAAACAGATGTCGGCAAAGGTATGGAGAAAGGGGAGCCCTATTACACTGCTGGTGAGAATGTGAACTGGTGTAGCCACTCTGGAACAGTATGGAGTTTCCTCAAAGAGTTAAAAATAGAGCTACCCTACAAACCAGCAATTGCACTTCTAGGTATTTACATCCAAAGGATACAAATACAGTGATTCAAAGGGGTACCTGTACTCAATGTTTATAGCAGTAACGTCCACAATAGCCAAACTATGGAAAGAGTCTAGATGCCCATTGACTGATGAATGGATAAAGAAGATGTGGTATATATATTCAATGGAGTATGACTCAACCATCAGAAAGGATGACATCTTGCCATTTTCAACAATATGAATGGAACTAGATGGTATTATACTAAGCAAAATAAGTGAATCAGAGAAAGAGAATTAATATACGATTTCACTCATATGTGTGATTTAAGAAACAGAACAGAGGATCATAGGGAAAGGGAGGGGGAAAATAAAATAAGGCAAAATCAGAGAGGGAGACAAACCCTAGGATACTCTTAACTATAGGAAACAAACTGAGGTTGCTGGAGGGGAGAGAGGTGGGGGGATGGGGTAACTGGGTGATAGACATTAAGGAGGGCATGTGATATAATGAGCACTGGGTGTTATATGCAACTGATGAATCCCTAAATTCTACCCATGAAACTAATTATACACTGTATGTTAACTGAATTGAATTTAAATTTTAAAAAGTGGTATTTTATTTACGGAAGTCCTTAATATCCTGATGTCACTCTAATTCTACACAGAAATAGGGGGACTACTTCATTCCTCTACTGTGTGTTACATTTTATAACTTGAACAACACAATAGATCTACTTAAACTCTGGGAATATAGGGTCTTTCACACACACATAAAAATATTTTTAGCTTCTTATGACCATATGTATTAGACATATGTTTATGAGACTGGGCTGGTGTACAAAATTCAGGAGAAACTATGCATTTCACCTTTATATTTTGACTACCATCAAATGAGTTTTTTCAGAAAAGGAGGCTATGGTCTACCAAATAACTGACAGATTCATAAATAAGATTATTCTTTCAAAACTCAAATTTGGACTGTGGAGTAAGAAATCTTTCCCAGGAATCTCTGCACACTGTTAATATATCCAGAGCATAGATGGTTATCTTCACTAAAGGCATTTAGTAATAATTAAAATCCTAATGTTCTCAGGTAAAATTTTACCCAGACAGGAACAGTAGAGAAAATGGGGAAAATAAGATGACTAATGGGATTAGGATGGTGCTCAGCTTTGGTTCTTCATACTTGTATCCCCATAACAGAACACTTCTGCCCTTTAGCCCTCATGTCCCTTGAGGAGGACAAACACTGCTAGGGAGTATTACTTTTAATCTTTCCAAATTAACAGTTGTATTTCATATTTTCATATTGAATTGCACATGGGTGTGGAAATAATGCATGATCATTTTCCTTACACTTAATTTTAAAAAATTGCACATATGCACATTTATTAATAAATTAAAAATCCAATTTTTGTTTTATATAATGCAGTCACCACAAAATCTAAAATCATTTTTAATTTCTATAGTTTGTAATATGATTTATAGGAATTCAGACAAACATGATTTCAAAGAATGAGTCTATGAGGAAGAATATATATATTATTTGGACTTAGATTCGTAAAATCTTATTTGGTCAACAGATTAAGAGTTAAAAGGTATTTATTGAAGCAAAATATAAATTTGCTCATTTTATATTATTAAAAGGGAAGTAAAAAGTCTAAAATCTCTGACTTTTTAGAGAAACATTCTGCATTCTAGAATGCTAGATTGACATTCTATTATTTCTCCATTATTTTGACTTTAATTATTTTAACAAATTAAACAATACATCAATGTCTTTTTATTTCTTGAGAAAATTATTTCTTATTCTTGTAGTAATATCCAATATATAATTGTTATCTTAGCAATTACATGTTTTATTTTTTTTAAGATTCTATTTATTTATTCATGAGAGAGACACAGAGAGAGAGAGAGAGAGAGAGAGAGAGAGAGAGAGAGAGAGATTGGCAGGGACACAGGCAGAGGGAGAAGCTGGCTCCATGCAGGGAGCCCAACACAGGAGTTGATCCTGGGTCTCCAGGATCATGCCTTGGGCTGAAGTCAGAGCTAAACCACTAAGCCATCTGGGCTACCCAACATGCTTTAATATATAATTGTCATCTTATCAAATGTATGTTGGACATTCTTATAAAGAAAAGCAATTCATTAACTTGTATACCACATTAAGTAAAGGATCCAGAGGGTAATCAAAATTAAACATATTTTTCTTTCAACACAAAACAAAACCAGAATAATTGTAAATTTGATAATTTTCTGCCACCTTGGTGATCTTTTAAGAAAAATCAGGGCAAAATATTCAAAATTACTTACTGTTATTGTTGCAAAAATTCAACATCATTCTGAATTGACTACTTGCTCTTTCCAACTCAATTTGCCCTCAACTAAACTCATAATATCCCTGCTATCTGTCGTCCTTTTAGTTTCTGTCTCAGTGAATAGCCCTGTTCTCAAGACTACTTATCCCAACTTTGCCTCCCTTTACTCCCCTCACTCCCTCCTGGTTTTTAATAAATCACACATCATATGTGTGTATATTTTAAATATAAAATATTTACATTATTTTAATTACAAAAATATAAATAGACACACATAACTACCACTGTCTCCTGCTTAGACTATCCAAGGACCTGTATCTTGCCTGTGGGGTTAATATTCTCTACCAATCCTATGGGAATCCATTCTTCTCACTATATCTAGCGATCTGTATTAGAACAAATGGGATCACGTTGTCACACTGTTCCTTTCACTCCTGCTCCTGCTTTTACAACTCCAATGGTTTTACTTACTAGTAAAACTAAAATGATCACTGTTAACCATCAACAAACCCAGGTCCCTGCCTACCTCCTCAGCTTCATTAGCATTTGATTTACACTGGCCTTCATTTAGACACTAAGTCATACCATGCTTACTTCTGATCATGGGGCCTCACATGATATTCCCTCCTTCTGGAATGAACTTGCCCCAACACTTTCCACAGCACCTGGCATATAGTAGCAATCCTATAAAAGTGTGTTGGATAAATACATAATTAAATAAATGAATAGTGATGAGAGTGATTAGTAACTCAGATATATTACATAGGGACTAGCAGATATTCAATGAGTTATAGAAATTATAGAAAAAAAATATTCACTAGCAGAGATACAGTGATTCATAGACAACTCATTTCTCTGACTAGAACAATCATGATCATGTCCTAAACCAGGATAATCATAATGGCTCGGTTTAGAGGTAGCAGTTCATTTCTCGTGTTCTTAATTCCACATATATATTTTGAATCCATTGAAACTAAACAAAAAGCTAAAAATGCCTATCTGGCAATACATAACCCAAATGTTTTTTCTATAAAAGTATCAGCCTTTACTAAAGTGACTTTGACCCAAGATCATTCCTTGTAAACATCTCCTGTAAACTTCCAATGTGAAAGAGAAGAAGGAATGGTGATAAAGTTTGATAAACCTATTCTGACATATGGGTTTTCTTTTCATTTATTTTAAGAGCATCTCTTCAAATAACTTTTTATATCAAACCTGTTCAAAATTATTTCCAAATCTCAAAACTGAAAGAATGTTCACAAAATACTTAAGAAATATATTTTAGAAGGGCCAGCAAAGATATTACCTTTTCTTCTAGTTTTATATAATGAAGTTCTACAATAGAATTGTAGAATTGATCAGCATAATTTGCTAATATATTCCAATCAAGGTGTTGCCAGACTTCTGCATTATGAGAAGAAAGTCTTATTTTGAGATTCTTTGAAGTTAGAATATAATTTTCCCTTTGTGCATACTTTTGAAATTCACTTGCTCCTATACATCTTTCATTAAAGAATTATTTATTTATTTATTTATTTATTTATTTATTTATTTATTTATTATTTTAATTTATTTATTTAGACTTTTTTTCCCCGTTAGAGCAATATGTCTTTGTAGTTTGGTATAGATGAAAAAAAACCTCCATTTAAAATATGGGTATAGGGGTCTTCCTCCTGACTGGTCTTTTGTGTGTTCTCAGATCTGCCAAAGCAAAATGTCTTCAGGAAATGCTAGAAGTGAGTGCCCTTGTCCCCAGCTTCAAAGTCAATGCTGTTATGCCAAATGGTCAGTTTCTGACTACAAAGGAAAATATGTTGTGTTCTTTCACTCTCTTGACTTCATCTTTCTGTGACCCATAGAAATGAGTGCTTCCAGTGACAGAGCAGAAGGATTTAAAAAACTCAACTGTCCTGTCAGGTGGTTGGGTGGCTCAGTCAGTGAAGTGTCTACCTACGCCTAGGTCATGATCTCAAGGTCTTAGGATCGAATCCCACATTGGGCTCCCTGCTTAGCGGGAAGCCTGCTTCTCCCTCTCCCTCTGTTTTTTCCTCTGCTCGTGCTCTCTCTGTCTCTCTCTCAAAGAAATAAATAAAATCTCAAAAAAAAAAAAAACAAAGAAAAAAAGAAACTCAACTGCCAGTTGATTGATGTTTCTGTAGATTCCTATTTCTGTCCTGGTATGGATGCACACACCCAAGAAACAAAGAGGACTGGGATCCATGAACACTCCCTTCCTATCACACCCCAAGCATACTATCGCTCAGGATTATGGAGTCTTAAGGCTGATGAAGGTACCTCGTGCATTTTTATCATTGAGGATAAAGGTATCTTTCAGCAAATCTCTGAAAACCTCCCTGGTGGCCACTCTGTGGATGAGACTTAGACTCGTTCAGTTTCCTGATGAGCACGAGGAAGTGTGCCCGATAGGCTACAAGCCTGGCTGTAATGCCTTCAAGCCTGCTGTCCAGAGGAGCAAAGGATATTTCTCTAAGCAGAAGTGAGCAGTGGCTCATGTTAGGGCCAGACTGCAGTGGGGGCCATGAAAAATCTCTTTTGTACTATTGTCATCTTCAAACACAATATTTCAGACTCAGTGCAGATGTGGTGTGGGACAGGACAGGCCTTTCCTGCAGGGGCCAAGGAAACCAGCTTTTCTTCCTCTGGAGAGAACCACCTGAGTTGTTCTAAGGGGCAGGCCAACTGGTGTCCCCAGTAGTGGAACATCACTGCTCATCTTTGTTTCTATTAAACTTGAGTGAAGGGAAAAATTTAAAGAAAAAAAATATGGGGACACCTGGGTGGCCCAGCAGTTGAGCATCTGCCTTTAGCTCAGAGTGTGATCCTGGAATCCCAGGATCGAGTCCCACATCAGGGTCCTTGCAAGGAGCCTGCCTCTCCCTCTGCCTGTGTCTCTGCCTCTGTGTGTGTGTGTGTGTGTGTGTGTGTGTGTGTCTCTCATGAATAAATAAATATTTTAAAAATAAGAAATAAAATATGGCATATGAATCACATAGGCATAAAATTCTGAATGAGATTCAGTTATTTCCAAAGCCTATTGAATATGATTTTCATAGTCTAAGTTATTGATTTTTTAAAAAATATATTATTATTTACCAAAACATGTCAGAAATCTTAAATTGCAATATTGCATATCACACTGTATTTTGCAAGGTCAACCATAAGTACCAGTACTTGACATTCCCCTGTCTTGGGGGATGTTCTTGAACGTCTTCTGTTTTCGAAGTGCTTTTGCAGAAGTTTCTAGTTATTACTTTTTGAATTTTGAAAATTTATGTGAGAGACACACACAGAAGAAGGATGCAGGGAGAGGCAGAGGGAGAGAATCTTCAAGAAGACTTTCTGTGGAGCCTGACACAGGGCTCAATCCCATGATGCTACGATCACAAAACTAAGAGTTGGACATTAAGCCCACTGAAACACCCAGGTGCACCAGTCTCTAGTTATTCTTATTAGCAATTCCATCATTAGCCAGTTGTTACTTCAAGTAATCTCCATTGATGGGACAGGGGTAATAGAAACGCAGAATTAAAGAGTTTCTTTGCAAGGCTGTTTGTAGGATGTCTCTTAATATCAGCATGAGCACCACACTTGGAAAACTCATGAAGACCTCAGTAAATAGAAGCTGATTCTTATATGGCCTGAATACATAAGTGAGTTTCTCTGTGTATTTTTTCTATGTCAGGGAATGAAGGAGTTAATATTATACAACAAACAGAAGTACATGATAATTTTCTTCAAACATGCTTGTGGAGATCTGCTCCCAAAATGCACATTTAAACTGGCTGAGAAAAGGGACTTCTGCTGTTGGGGTTGGTGGAAACAAATGTGGACTGCCTGTGCTGGCTCGGGTCCAGTGTCAGCAGTTCCCCAGGCAGTCATCCTGCTAGTGGTTATTGTGTTTTGTTTTTTTTTTTTTATCCTGAGAATATATCTCAGTTTGCATATTTAAATAAACTCCCATGGAATTGATAATTTATCTAATGCTATTTGGCAAAGGTCCTAGTTTGAATTTAAATCTTGCAAATTTAGAGATTAAATTGAAAATGTTTTCAAACTTCATTATCATTGGTAATGAAATCGGATGGCATCTCCTCTAAAGTGCTCATCTGATAATATAAACTTTAGAAGTATTGCAGTGTGTGTGTGCACGCGCTCTGGGAATTTTTTTTTTCTTTTTCTATAAAATGCTATCCTAATTCCTTTCTGCAATAATGAGATGGAAAGTCCAGTTAAGATTACCTTCTTAATGTAGACCAAACTGTTAGAAATATGAAGTGACTGAAACCAAGAAAGTGCTTGTTGTACTTTCTAGAATTTAAATTGTTTAAAAGGAGGGAGAAAGATAACAAGAGTAGAATGAGTGAAGAGAGAGAAAGAGAATAAGAGAAAGATGGCAAAGAAGCAGGAAACAGAACAAATAGGCATGGAAGAAAGGGTTGGGGGAATTAGGGGGAAAATTCAAAGAAGAAAGTGATTAGAGAACCACCTCACATCTCACATGAGTGAAGAAAGAGTAGTAAGAAGGAACAAAAGGAAGTTCCCAAATATACAAAGGGACTAATCAAAATTGACACAGTTGAAGGAGGTAGAGAAAATAAGACAAATATGGAGAAGGTACAGATAACCAAATATGTACTGAGTTTCCCTACTATACCAGGGGCCATAATAAGTCTAGCTGAGAAATTCACAGGCTGGATAAGCAAAAAAATCCTACAGAGAAGTATAGTACCCAGAAAGAAGTATGAAGAAGGCATATGGTCGTTCTAAGGAAGGTGAGGTCCATTGAAGATGGAGTAGGTGATTGCATTTGTGTGTGTAAATGTTTACAGGCAAAGGGAATCTAAATAAATACTGAATAATGATGAGAGTAAGTCTACCTTACTTTAACTTGAAAATGGTAATAATTGGGCAACCTGGGTGGCTCAGCGGTTTAGCGCCATCTTCAGCCCAGGGGGTGATCTTGGAGACCTGTTATCGAGTCCCATGTCAGGCTCCCTGCATGGAGACTGCTTCTCCCTCTACCTGTGTCTCTGCCTCTCTGTGTGTGTGAGTGAGTGTGTCGCTCATGAATAAATAAATAAAATCTTTAAAAAAAGAAAATGGTAATAATTATTATAACATACCAAAGCGCTTGTATTCATCTCTGCCCATATGCTGGGATGCATATAAGCAGTTCATATGTATAACTTCAGTGGATCCTACCAGCAAACTATTCAGGGATGCATTACCTCTGTTTAACAGCTGGAGATCTGGGTCTTAGTGAGGTTGCATAACTCATCAAAATGCATACATTGATTGTGCCAGGATTTGAAGAAGGTCTGACTCCCAAGCCCATGCTTCAACCACCATGCCACAGAGAATCTTCCATCTCCACGCGTCATCAATAGTATCATCTGTTCATCCTCCCGCGTTCCCCTTTGCTTCAACTGCACACACAATGTATAATATAGCAGGTCTGAATCTAAGGCAGCTTGTCCCTCATTTTCCAAATCACTCAAAACTACCTCATCCTAAAAATCTTTCTGGACTCACTACAGCTGACACAGGCTTTGACACATTTCTAAGAATGCCATCTTTTTAATGCCAGCCCTTCATGGCCTACAGTATATTGATGTAGCTGTGCAATCCGTTTGTTCCTTGCACTGATGTTTCATATGAAAGAGGCTGTAGCATTCATGAGGCCAAAATATGTACCTTATTGATATTTGCATCTCCAGAACGTAGAAAGAAGCTGGCACACTGGAGATGTCAATATATATATATATATTATCTCTCTCTCTCTCTCTATATATATATATATATATAGAGAGAGAGAGAGATAAATATAAATATATATTGAATAAATGGACAATAGGGATTAATCATGACTCCATAATTCTCCAGGGTTCCATTAACCAGGGTCTATATTAAGCAACTTTCATGAGTCCTGTAGAACTCTGTCCTAAAGCCATGGAATACAGTAGGTAAGACTGTGCCAGCCTGTGCCATGCTGCCTGAAGTACGATCAGCACCCTTAGATGTAGGGTGATCTGAACCAAGAGACCTTGATCTGAACCAAGAGACCTTGATATCTGTAAAGCTTCAATTTACTCATCTGGAAAACAGGAGCAATAATAGGATTTTTCTCATGGGGAATTTAGACAAGATTAAATAAACTGAATAGGAGAATACATACTTTGTGTAACATTTCTTTTTTTTCTTTTTTGTCTACTGGAAATCTTGTCTTCCCAGAGTGTTTTTTTCTATAGCACTGTCATCCTATTTTATTTATTTTTTTAAGATTTATTTATTTATTTATTTATTTATTTATTTATTTATTTATTTATTTATTTATTTATTTATGATAGACAGAGAGAGAGAGAGAGAGAGAAGCAGAGACACAGGAGGAGGGAGAAGCAGGCTCCATGCCGGGAGCCCAACGTGGGACTCGATCCCGGGTCTCCAGGATCACATCCTGCGCCAAAGGCAGGCGCTAAACCACTGAGCCACCCAGGGATCCCCTGCCATCCTATTTTAAAATATATATGCATATACATATACATATACACATATTATGTGTATTATACGTAAATATGCAACATGAGTAGAGTGTGCAGTATGGATTCAGTGTCTGGCACTCGGAAATCACCTAGCTGCAATTATTAGAAATCTGATGTGCAAAAAATGTTTAAAAATTTAAAAAATAAGTTAAAAAAAAAAGAAATTTGATGTGCACATATTAGATGTTGCATATGCTCACTCTACCTAAATAGATGAATGGATGAATGAAAATAATGAATAGAATTCATTATTAATATTTCTTTTAAACACTGTGTTCTCTTCCCTGTGGGGATATCATCAAAGTGCATCCTGTGCCCAGCAGACCAAGAGTGGCCCAATCATGGACACATCCAGTGTGGACAATGGAGCTGGCATGGACTTGTTCACACATGATCTCACACTCCATCTGAAGAGCTCTCATCAGTATTCCAACTGCTCAACAGAGACACTTAATAAACTCAGAGTAGCTGGACAGTTGTCACTGAACTGTCTAATTGAGTGGCCCTGAGGGGCAGTATAGGGTCTTACATGAGCAGGAAAGATTAGCGGCATGAGCTGGGCTACTGATACGGGAATAAACACCCCTGTGTGATCCACCAATGTTGTGAACAAATGCCCAGAAGGGCAGCTGATAATTAGAGAAAAGAAAGGCAGGAAGTGTATGAAAGGAAGGATGGGTTCAGTTTGAGTTTTCCACAGACTTTTCTAAATGACACACAATGATGGGATAAATGCCAGCTGAATCTTTAAGAAATCTTTAAAATCTGTTAAAATTACACACACGTGCACACACACACACACACACAGCTTACCTAAACTGCTTACCCAACAGAATGCAAGAAAAAAAAAAAAGTAGCTACATGCAGCATCTCCCTCCCAAGGGTATTTATTGATTGTTTTTGTCTCCGTGTCAATGTTGAGCAATGCCATATAAATCAAACTCTCACCAAGTATGCTTCTGAACTGCTGTTTGAACTCCAGCTGCTATTCTCAACCTCAGCAACGTGCCCTATATTGGTAAAAGAGATATTTCATCACCTATTTTTCTTCTAATTTCAATGCTTACTTATTCCAATAACTACTAATTGGGTCATTCGGTCGAGGGATGAGGAAAACAAAGTAAATGAGACATTGTCTTCAGCAATTTATAATCTCAACATAAAACACACATTGTATGATGTGTTGGAATATAAAGGGGAAGTGAGGTATTATTTTTCTCAGCTTGATTGAGTATAATTGACAAAAATTGTACAGATTTAAGGCAAACAGTGCGATGTCTGGACACTTACGTGTTGCAAAGTGATTACCATAATCAACCAAATTAACACATCCATCATCCTGCACAGTGATCTTACTTACGTATTTATGTACTTACTTGGCTGTGTATTTATGTATCGATGCGTGTGTTTATTTATTTCGCTGTGCTGAGACCCTTCAATACCTACTTTCTCAGCAAATTTCACACACACACTACAGTGTTAGTAACTATCCCCTGAACTTATTCTTCTGCAACTGGAAGTATACACCCTCTGACTAACCTCTCCTCATTTAATTTTGATTGAGTGTCATCAGTAATCGCATCAAAGAATAATGAACAAGTTAGCATGAAGGAACACACAGAATTTGAATAAAATCTGGAAGGGAAGACTAGATTCTGATGTCCTAATAGGACAGCCCAGTGGATGGTTGGTTGCTGCACATGGAGCTGAGGCACCAGGTCTGGTTTGGGCTTTGTTGCCTGCTAGTTACACCTCACTAGGGGGACAAGTTCACCTCTCCCTGGTGCTTCAGACTCCTGACCCATAGTGGGGTGTAAGAGCAGAGAAATGACCTATGGTGGTT
Organism: Nyctereutes procyonoides; assembly: GCF_905146905.1. NCBI lineage: Eukaryota > Metazoa > Chordata > Mammalia > Carnivora > Canidae > Nyctereutes > Nyctereutes procyonoides. The sequence goes on from NW_026575043.1 coordinate 31,483,707, forward strand.
TATATCCTCTCCACCCTGGGGACATCTTCTAAAAATTAAATTAATAAAATGTATATGGAGACTTGGTTAGCAAATGGTAAATAAATGTTAGCAGTTATCATGAAGAGAGGTTGTTTACACATAAAACAAATATCGATACGATTCCTGTTCTCAAAGAACTTGTTGAACAAAGCAGGAATGATGTGTAGACAGTATATAGGGACACCACCGAATTGTGTCTGAGGACGCCCTGAATACAGTCAACTGCAAAAACATGAGCATTACAAACAATCGAGAAACAGCTTCCAAGTGTCTCTGTCTCTGTCTGTCTGTCTCTCCTCCTCTCACACACACATTGAAACAAACACAGAGACAGAAGATGTGGTCAGCTGGAGGCCCATGAAGGGGACGAGCTTATAAATGAGTCCAGGCTAGATAACGATCACAAACGAGCATATGTTGTTTCATTACCTTCAGAGATTTTAACGCCTACTATCTCCTAAATGAGATCATTAAACAGCATGCACCATCCCTGGTGTTGTGCAGAGATTCATCTGGAAACCAAACCCCCAACTCGCTGTTTTACACAGCTTTCTGAAATTACCTATGTTCCTCAAGTTCCCTAACCTGAAAACTAAAAACTAGAAAAAAAAACTAAAAAAATAAATACATAAAAACAAAACAAACAAACAAACAAAAAAACTAAAAAAAATTTTTAAAAATCTGTCCTGCATGGAGTTTCTTACAATATCTATGCCAAATTCCTCAGCAACTTTTCCATTTATACTCTCCCAAAACACAGACATTGCACGATTATGATGTTCTATAGATCACGTTGTATATTGATTATCTCTGTCATTATTATACTTGGATGAAGAGATGGCTTTTTCATTCATTCATTCATTTGACAGAAAGAGTGAGAAGGAGGAAGGGAGGAGCGGGGGAGAGGGAGAAGCAGACTCCCCGCGGAGCAGAGAGCCCAATGCAGGACTCGATCCTGGGACTCTGAGATCATGACCTAAGCCAAAGGCAGATGTTTCACCGCCTAAGCCCCCCAGGCACCCCAAGACTGCCTTTTTTTTGATCCCCTATTGCCTTTTCTAGAGTTGATAGGCAATAAAATGTTAACTAAATAAGTGAATCTGTATAGGTGGGCACAGCCAGAGTGACAGTATGTACAGAGGGTGTTGGGGGAGATGGAACAGAAGTTGGATAGACAATGACTGCACTGCAAACAATACCAACATCCATTTATTTAAAAAAATAGGCCTCCTTATGGAAACATAAACAAGAGGAGGAAAATGTCAAAATCACAATAAAGTAAGAGGGGGAATACTCACCAGGAAGGCCGAGGAGCCTGGTATGCAATCAGAAAAAGTCAGTACAAAGAACCTCCAAGAAAAACAAAGTTGTAAGGATGGTGGATCAATAGTGCTGCTTGCTGAAATGCTAGAAAATTACAGGATTTGTCCAAGGAGGTGGTCATTGGAAGCTTTAGAGTGTACAGTTTTAGTAGAGTTGTGAGAAAAAGCAAATTGCAGAGCTTAAGGGAATTGGTGGAGAAGTGGTGGTAACAGGGACAGAGATTCCCAGGAAAAGACCCAGCTGAGAAAAGCCACTCCACCACGAGTTACGTGAGTCACTGATGACCCGGAGCCAGGCAAGATCACAATGACATTTTTGCTCAATTTCAAATGTCTATTAAGGATATTTAAAATGAGCTCTGCCTTTCAGGTAATCAGGGTATGAGTATTTTATTTTTCAGCAAGATCAAGGTTTTCAGGTTGCCAGAACCACAGAGGGAAGCAGTGGCCTTGCAGTTACCATTGCTTTCATTTGCATTGTTTGAAAGGTGAATTAGACCTTTTCCCTTCTTTTTCCCCCAATCTCCACAGGACACATTGGGGCATCTGCAGTACCAGGGCTTAGCTATTCCAAGTTATCTTGCAAATAATGTGTGTGCATGTATAGGAGAGAGGGAGAGCTAGAGAGAGAGAGAGAGAGAGAGAGAGAGAGCACTCAGATGAGCAGAAAGAGAATCTTCTAAGTATAATTATTGGGCTTCTGTTTATCAGGGCTCCTTTTTTCTGGCTCCGTAGCCCTCTGGCTTTCCAGAATATACAGATGGGCTTCAAGTGAGCCAATTACTAGAGTCTACAAAAGCCCCAGAAGTAATCCTTCCAGGCACAAGGTCAGAGCTTAGACTCTCTATCTGAACTTGCTCACCAAAACCTTGTTGCTGAAGCAAACAATGCAAAAAGGTGTGTTTCCAACTTTTACTGTAAGACAACATCCCAGGGTGGAAGGGGAGGTGGTGTTTAAAAAGGACCCACAGGGTAACTCGTCATCAGCAAACAGACAAGAAATGCACGTGTGGGTATAAGCGAAAAGGAGGACACAGCTAAGCGTTCATCTCAAAACGGGAAGATATGCTGCCAGATGGAATAACTGACAGGGACAGATGAGAAAGATGCTTGCAACATATTAAGATCAAAACTTGCGTAACTATGCATGCTCTGGTTTTAATTTTGTCTAAAATGTGTATCATCTATATACAGGTGTGTGTGTGTGTGTGTGTGTGTGTGTGTGCGCGCGCGCGCACACTCACTTGAACTGGCTGTTTCTCTCTATGAACGCTGCCTTAAGAAAACATATTTAGGGGCCGCCTGGGAAGCTCCATAGGTAAAGCGAATGCCTTCAGCTCAGGTCATGATCTCAGGGTCCTGGGATTGAGTCCCCACATCGGGCTCCCTGCTCAGCACGGCCTCTGCTTCTCCCTCTCCCTCTGCCCCTCCCCTGCTTGTACGCGCATGTGCTCTCTCTTTTTTAAGAAATCAATAAAATATATTTAAAAGAAAGAAATCATATTTAAATGAAGGATGAAGATGTTTCACAGACAACATAGCTCATCCGAAATGACTTAGTGTTCAGCAATCATCTTTAGTTTAATTTGATTATAACTGAGAGACACTCAAGAGAAACTGTTGCACAGTACTATGTCCAGAGAAGGAGAATGTCAGGAAGAAGATAACGTACAAAAATAAATAAATAAATACACAAACAAACAAATAAAAATAAAAGAAGGTAATGTGCATTACACTTAGAAATAGCATACTCAAAAAAAAAAGAAAGAAAGAAAGAAAGAAAAGAAAGAAAGAAAGAAAGAAAGAAAGCATATTCAGAGGTTATGGATTTTTGAGAGATTTCTGGCAAGATCCTGGGGAGACAGTGACAGTCCTGCCACAGCCTGTGTGTTGAGGTAGGGAGAGAGCTGCAGCAGTGCCCTCCTCAGGGTCTGGAAAAGCCTGGGAGTGGGAGCCTTTGAGACCATCCCTCCACTCTTGCACAGCTGTTCCATGTACTGAACCAACACTCTTCTCCATGAGGCACCTCAAGTGGGGACCCAGCTTGCTGGGAAACCCAAGATTTTCAGCTCATGTGATAGCGAGAATCTGCTTATCATTCTCTTATCACCATAGTGATTAATAGGCCATTCTTTTAGTTAGCATACATAGCATAAGCCAATGAAACTCTACTTCATGAGCCCTGGATGCGCTAATTAAAATCGGAGCAGTTCCAGGCTTGGCCTCAGACCTCTGATGGTCACACTTCTACCTGACTGGCATGCAGATCCCTTCCCTGGCCTTCCACAGATCGCCTAACAGCAAGCATGGAAATGAGCCTAGAAATGGTCCTCAAACTTCACTCAGTTTCTCTCCAAAGAGAGAAGACAGTCATTAATACTTCTCCAAAAGGGACACCCAGGTGGCTCAATGGTTGAGCATCCGCCTTCGGCTCAGGGCATGATCCCGGGGTCCTGGGATCCAGTCTCACATCGGGCTCCCTGCAGGGAGCCTGCTTCTCCCTCTGCCTGTGCCTCTGCTTCTCTCTCTGTGTCTCTCATGGATAAATAAGTAAAAGCTTAAAAACAAAACTCAGAAGGAAGTGTCATTTAATCAGGTCTTCAAGGTGTCTGGTGAATTTGGAGAGACATTAGAAAAGAGCATACCTACAAGCACACGGACAAAAAGTATTTATTTATAAATAATTATGTAAAAATAAATATATAAATATATAAATATATAAACAAACAAACAAATAAATAAATATGTAGGTCTATAAAAAAGAAGTATGATTATTTATAAGTGATGAGAAGTAATAATAGAAATTAAAGACCAACAGTTGAACATTAGCCATATACCAGATGCTACGCTAAACTTTATATCTGAGTTCCAAGACTTAATGTTATTAATAAGGAAACAGGCTCAGGAAGTGCCGTGACTTGATGGGCATTTGACCAAGGCCCCTTCTTGTGGCTGCTATGGCCGTGCACCACATGGCAGTCCCCCCACAGCACACGCATGTGCTCGTTATATAATAGCTCGAGGGCAAGGCAGGTTGTTGGTTTCCAGGCCAAAAGCTTGAGCAGCCAGCTAGAACTCTTGCTTTAATAAACTCAAACTGGCTTTCTGAGTGTGCTCACACTTAGTGAATCTCTCCTTCTCCTGTAGACAGACAGACAGACAGACACAGAGGCATACACACCCCACTGGTACACACACCTTCTAAAACTCCTTTAACACTTTGGCTCAAACTTAGTCATCATGTTACAGTAGATAGTTTGTTTTTCAGACAAACATTTTTTTTCCTATCTGATTATGGCAGTGATATATATTTAATACGGATAATTTGAAAATGCAGAGGAAATCATAAAACATAAAATGAAACGTGACTGTTACCCATATGTCATTTTCTCATTCTTGCGCTCTGTCTCTCTCTCTCTCTCTCGTTCAGGATTCATTCAATTATGAATTCAAAATCAAAACAAAATAAACAAACCTTGTGCACAACTTGGTTTATTTACCTCCTATGAATAGCATGTTAGAACAAGAGACATCTTTTATAGGTCTTTTTCCCCACACCACACATTATTAGCAGATGGTCCTGCTTCCTCTGCTTCTCAGTGGTGTCTCGACCCCCAACCCAGACTCCCCATAATCAATGTGGGATCTGCGCACATGTTCCCATTCCAATAAACTTGTTAGGACTGGTAATGCATTAAACTGCAAGCCAAAGTATCAATTCCATTGCTGTCTATGGGTAGAAAGAGGCCATTAACAGAAAACATATCGTGTTCTTTTATTTTCTATCAGCTAAATTCTTACTTTTAACATTTAACATGATGCAATCAATCTCTCTGACTCTATTAATGCTAGCTTAGATTTAGTCACCAGACCAATTAAGGGTCCATTACAGAATAGACCATCTATAAATTCTGTTACTGAATCGAAAAACTCCCCCCAGCAATTTGAGTGAAAAGTATGAAAAGACTCAAGACTTACCCAAAGTTTTCAAGTGAAAAAAAATTGTTAACAAGTATTTTAAATCATAATTATGCATCCTATTTTTCTTAGAAGCAGTTCTGCACATTTGGCTAAAACTAGAATATTTTATTTCAGGATAACTCCCTTATACCTAAAAGGAAAAAAAAAAAAACATAGGAAAAGCATAGGAAACTTTTCTTAACTAAAAGTGTAGAAGAATCCTATTATTTCATATTAAAAAAAAAAAACTAGACGTTTATCCTAATAGACTGCTATCCTAAAAGCCTTAGGGTAGCATTAATTTTTTTTTATTATTTTTCTCTATTTGAAGCTCCTAATTGTGTAGACAATCAGTTGTCAACTACCATAATGGGCTAACCCAACCAGCAGGTTATCTCTGGCAAAGTATTCTTTTCACTTTTGGCTTTTTCTCACAGGTTATTATCATGTGTATGACATCATCATTGTCTTCCTTCCATCGAACCTTATATACCTGCATCCCCAAGCATTTGGATTAAAAACAAATTGCTTCGAGCAATTCTGATTACATTCCCAGGTTAGTGCTTTTTGTGTGCTAGCCGGACATTTCTGAGTTCTGATCTATCCCTTCATAGTATGGGCTCCCAATTGCATATGGGATTAAAAACGGCAACTGTAATAACGATTTTCAGCCACATATAACTGAACAACTGGAGAGAAGTGATGGCACAGAGTCTCTAATTATGGAAGGTCAGAGAAAAATAAAGACCTGGGGGAGGGTAGGAGTCCCTAAAAAACAGAACATGACCTTAGCGCTGGGACACAGTGTAGGAGGCACATATGGAAGGGATGCTGGAAATCACAACACAGAAGTTATGCTTCTAGGGCACAGGTCACATCCCCTCCATCTCCCTGAATGAGTCACCTTGGGGAGAATGGCCAAGCAGGTGTCTGACTAGGGTGGCAGGGGGCCATCCACAGGGCAGCCCTCCTGCACACTGGCCTGTGGCAGGTGTGAAGCTGCCTCCTGCTTCAGAAAGTAGACTAGAGGGTGGCTAGCAGTTACCCGATCTTCTTATTTTGGAGGTTATGTGAGCACATTTAGAAAGAGCAAGGGCGATAATGAGCTTATTAAGGAAACCAATCTATAGCATTCCAGGTTAAACCAGGAGTCATTCCTCTAATACCCTGAATTACATTGCTAAAAAGTACAGGGCCACGTCTAATGGGAGCAAGGACAGCGAACTCTCCCCCACACAGTGTAAACATAAATATGAATGAAAATAGAATGCCTTATGATATAAAGAACTATCAATACAGATCTGTCATCTATTCCTGGAGCAAACCATTTTTTTTAAAAAAGCCTTTTAATAGAAAGTCATGCGCTTCTAAGTTTCATTGATTTTTATTTTTGCTTCAAGGTAGCAGTTATCCTCTTTATTAGGTTATTTATTTATTTATTTTATTTATTTATTTATTTTTTGCGATGGAGATTCGCAATCACCAGGAATGGCAGTGATACGAACATTGAGTTCAGACACACTTACAGGAGGCAATGTACTAACGAGCAAAACTTTTCTAGGAATTAGGCTATTGACTGTATGAAAATAGTCGCTGCCGCAAATTATTCTGCAAGTCTCAACAGAGACTCCTCTAGCTATGAAGGACCAAGGATATATTAATATGGGTGCAATTTGAATATTGTTTGGGAGAAAAATCAATTCATCTGTCTCCAGACCATTAAAGCTAGCCAAGCAAAACATACAAAATCAACCCCATTCTTTGCCGCCACGGAGTGCAATCAGATAACAGGGCAACAAGGGTGAAGAAGTGGCCGCTTGCCTGTGGTTGTGGATTCTGAATCCTGAACAAATGTTGGGTAAAAACAATGGAAAGAAAACTAAAACAAAACTCAGTTTTCTACAGTGGAAACATTTGTCCATTTCTTCCTTCTATTAAACATTATATGTATATATAATATTATATAATACATAATATAATATATATAATGATATATATCATTATGTGATATTTCAAAGACAGATCCCTCTAATATTCAAATATCTAGAACAGGCACATTCAGGACCCTGCAGACAGAATGTGTTAAATGGCCCATTATGAGCTTGCTAACATATCGATCTAAAGTGACCAATTCACTGTTAGGAAATAACAAACCCTAATGTCAAATCTCTTACCATTTTTTTTTTTTTTTACTCTTTCCAAATAAAAGTGTGCTGGGTGAAATAACACAATACACAGTTAAAAAAGAGATGAGGAAAATCACCTAAAGCATTTACATTTGACCTTTTTGGAGATCGCTTCTCATACATTATGGTATATTTTATATTCTTAAACTTTATCTGAGACCATTGCTTGTGTCTATTCAAGGGTTAACAAATAGAATTTAATATTGTTGGGGTTTTTTCCATAGCAATTACACACACTTGATCAGTGATAATGAGTAAATGTTCAATGAGAGACCTTGCGCTGGTATTTTCTACTGAACCACAATCTTTATTAAGAAGCAAGGTGCATCGGACACCAATTTTGTAGGATTATTTTGATTAAGGTAAATCATTGCACACAGCTACTAACCTTTCAAAATGAACTACAAATTGGCATCACTTATTTCTGTCTTGTGCTTCATTTTGCATTTAATAATAGAAACCCCGGGTAAGTGTCAGTGTCAGACCAAAAGCAGACTTACCATCATCATACTGGCCGAAGCAGATGGCGAAGAGCGCTCCAAGGATAATCCCTGAAGCTAGCCATTTCCAGAGATAACATTGTTGTAACATCTTCTGTCCAATTCCACTTGAGGCTGATCTGAAATAACAGGAGGGAGAAGGAAACATGTGACAAGTCCTGTGATAGGTAAACACAACGGTCACAGCACAGAGAAGCCTGTGAAGGTAATGGCCTACTCGCAAAGTCACACACCTGTTTAGCGCCCTGCAACTCTTTACCCAAATAAACTCGCAGACAAATGATCCCTAAAGAAAGAAATATTTTCTGTTGCTTACTCCGTAAGCAAGGAAGTTGAGAGAACCCTACATATTGAGGATACCAGAACCACACCCTTTTCAAAACTGAGACCCTGTGAGTGCATCACATGTTGAACAGTTTAAGTTGCTAACATTTATGTTGTCTACAGCATAGTTCAATGATAAAGTGTGCATTTGTATTATTTTTACAAGTTTATTTATGTATTTATTTGAGAAGGTGCACAGGTAGCTGAAAGGGCAGGGAGAGAGGATCTGAAGCAGACCCCCACCACGCTGAGCGTGGAGCCGGAGGCCGGGCTCAATGACATAACCCCGAGACCATGACCTAAGCTGAAACCCACTGCCTGAGCCACTCGGGCATCCCAAGGGTATGTTGTTTTATGACAAATTAAGCTGTGAACTACATTTAGTATCTACATGAAAATCTCAACAGACATTTGTCCTCCACAATCAAATAGAACAACTCTTCATTACAATTCTAATTGCTTTCTAGCAACAGCCGGGGAAATAGGCCAAGCCAGGTAAGGCCAACGACACAGCATCCATTTCTACTGTATCTGTCCTCCTAAGCATCTGGATGAATTCCGTTTTCATCTCTTTATTTTTCTTTGCAATCTCCCAGCAAGTAAAGAAACTAAGTGAGATATCAGTGGCCACCAAAAAGTCCTACTGAAAGAATGATGTGCCAAGCTTCTGTGTAAGAGGAAGGAATCATTCACACGGAGTTGCTCAAAATACCCTGGTTATAGATCACAGTGGAACACGGACGTGAACACGTGAACGGTACTTCTCTAATCCAGTGGTTCTACACTCAAATGCCTACGGGGACAAGATGACAAAAGGGGAAAGCGAATGATCATAATGGGACAAGGGGGATGGTGAGGCTGGATGGGGTGTAGGCTTTGTCTGCAGAGACCGGCTGGTGCCAATGTCTGTCAACGGCTGCCAGGTGGGAATGCAAACCAGTGTTGCCAGGTCTTCTAAGTTTCCAGAATATCATAAAAATCAAAATTTTCCCGGTGAGGTTGCTTAGTGCTTAGAGGAGTGTCCAACCCTCTTTATAACCAAGTGCTTCTAGCAGGCCACGCTGTTCTCCGGGGGCCTTCACTTTACCACTCCTGCCCTGGATTCTCTCTCCTTAGACTTCTTGTGGTCAGGCTCATCAGAATGTACCAAGGAAATATTCTCTTTTTTTAAGATTTTAATTTATTTATTTATTCATGAGAGACACAGAGAGAGAGGCAGAGACTCAGGCAGAGGGAGAAGCAGGCTCTATGCAGGGAGCCCGATGTGGGACTCGATCCCAGGACCCTGGGGTCACACCCTGAGCCGAAGGCAGATGCTCAACCACCGAGCCACCCAGCCTTCCCCCAAAGAACTATTCTAATTCCAACTTTACATACATTTTATTTCATCCATCTTTCTCTTATTTTTTCTGTTTTATAAATTTTTTTGCACAAAAGCATATATTAGTATACACAATGTATTTTAAATTTGTATTAAAAGTACAAGCTCATTTTTTTTAGACTCATAAGATGCATAGTCCTTAAATTTCAAAGGTCACTGCAGTTAGATCACACATATTTTAGAATAGAAGCTCCTCTGCTGTTTCCTTATCTAAACCAGAGAAACAAAAAGGAACCTTGTTTATACCTGGCCCTCACACATTTTTGTTTCCCCCTTCCTGGCAATAGACTCGGTCTCTGCTTTTATAACTTGTAGGCATAGATAGCCCAAAGAGAGCCCAGTATTAGATATCAGAGAACATAAAAACCATGCTGACTGGGCAGCCCTAGTGGCCCAGTGGTTTAGCGCCACCTTCATCCCGGGTCGTGAGCCTGGAGACCCGGGATCGAGTCCCTGCATGGAGCCTGCTTCTCCCTCTGCCTGTGTCTCTGCCCCTCTCTCTTTCTCATGAATAAATAAATAAAACCTTAGAAAACAAAAACAAAAAAAAAACAACCATGCTCACAACTGGCCAGTGTTAGCACATATAAGAGCAATGGGTTAGAGTTACAAATTCAAGTTTTTCTTTAGAAATTCAAGCTATTCAATTTACCAGTGACATGATTTTGAGCAAATTAGACAGCATCTCTGCTTTACTCTCCACGTTGTCAACATGAAGACAAAACAGTGCCTACCCCGAAGTTTATCTTGATTAAATGAGCGCATAGCTATTATTGCATGATGAGTGCATCAAACAGAGTGAGATTAGTATGAGTATTTCTGACTCAGCATCTGTGGATATACTTTCTCAATCTGGCTTTAGGATAACCTGTAAGGTATGTGTTACTATCTCCCTTCTGTGGAGCAAAGGTCATGTTCACCGGCTTCAAGTTACAAACTGGTGCGTGACTGAAGAGGTGGTCTGGGTGGGTGGTGAGTTTGATGCCTATGCTCATTGCCGTAAAGAAAAGGACTAGACAATTTCCACAAGAACACATGGCTCAGAAGGTTTCAAGGGATATGGGGGCCTCTTCCCAAGCCTGGATAGAGCCCTACTAAGAGCTATACAAATGATAGCTCCAACTTTTTTTCTAAAAAAAAAAAAAAGTTATAACATTAAGAAACAGAACACAGTATCTAAAGTTAAAATTATATATATGTATATATATATACATACATAGAGAGAAAATATTTAAAGAATATTTATTAAGAAACATTTAAAGGACACACAATGCTATCTTCTTAAAAAACAAAATGGCAATGTTGTGTTTCTTTGTGGGTCCTTAATCAACCAACTTGACTTCCCTCTTACTGGCTTAGCTTTAGTATTATGTTCTAACAAGTGTGCCATTTTCTTTTGTTTTTGACTTAAAGTATTTGGTTCCATTTAACAGCCTTCAAGATGAAAACCACCAGATGCTTCATAATTTTAAAATTGCTAAAGCCACTGCATTATTCTATCTCCAGAAATAGAATCTCCTGATATGTGATCCTGTATATAGTTAATGGACAATCATACTTATACTTTTGAAAACATCACGATAAAAACTGGCACAAAAATTCATTTATTTCTTAGCACCTGGATCAATAAGAATATTCGGGATAGTACATTGTTTTAAATGATGAAAAGATGGCAACTTTTCTTTTTTTTTTTTAACTACCTAATTTATATGTTTATCATTTGCATGGCAATTTTAATTATTTCAATGGGCTCAACATTTATATTATCTGAAAGAAAGTTATGACTCATTATGTCACCCTGATGTCCTAAAACATAGTACACATATTGACTGGATAAGAAAATCCTGATTTCTAAATAAAGATATAAGGAGAAGATGCCTCCTGGAAAGAGGCTATGGTTCTACAAACAAAAGACGAAGGACTCAAATGTTTAATAAACTTATTGTGCCAGTCAGCTGACAGGCTCTCTGTCATCAAATGAGTTAGAACAGATCAAATGCTTTGTTTTATATTTTTTAACTTTTTAAATTATTTTATTTATTTATTTGAGAGAGAGAGAGCACCAACAGGGGAAGAGGGAAAAACATACTCCTTGCTGAAGATGGAACCTTACTCGGCACTCGATCCCAAGACCCTGGGATCATGACCTGAGCTGAAGTTAGACACTTCACCTACTGAGCCACCCAGATGCCCCAAATATTTTAATCAAAATAACATTCTCATTATTAGTTGTACAATATGTAAAGTTGTGGGCAAAGTTCTCATAAGAAATGAAACCCCAAATCTTGTTAGATAACAGTAGGTAAATGAAAGACATTTCAAACAACATCACAGATGTGGTGTAGTATCTTTACTATAAATTCCATATCAAACTATGCCATGTTGTCTGGGTACAAATCTTCCCTCCAGATCTCCTTGGCCAAGAATGTTGTGCTCTAGCAATCCAGAACATGCCCATTCTATAAATGGGAATTAATTTACCTATAATTAAGCTCATTATACTTGCCTTTTGGGAGATAATTTAATTGGTAAAGTCAACACTGGTATACCTAATAGACTCCTGTTTTTGCTATAGTGTTTTGGAAATAGACAAAATATACAAAATAAATGTACACAACTCAATACCTCCAAAATAAATAACAATAATCCAATGAAAAATGAACAGGGGACTTGAACAGACACTATCTAAAAGAGACATACAGATGGCCAAAAGACACATGAAACAGTGTTCAACATCAGTATTCGGTAAACACAAATCAAAATAACAATGAACTATCATTTCACACCTATCAGAATGGTCAAAATCAAAAAGATAAAAAATAATAAGCTGGCTCAGTCAGTAAAGCATGTGACTCTTGATGTCAGGGTCATGAGTTCGAGCTCCATGTTGGGCATAGGATTTACTTAAGAAAAAAAGAGTTAAAAAAAAGAAAGAAATAGCAAGTGGTTGGTGAGGATGCAGAGAAAAGGGAACCTCATTCACTGTTGGTGGGGATGTAAATTTGTGCAGCCATTGTGGAAAATAATATGGCAATTCCTCAAAAAATTAAAAATAGAAATACCGTATGATCCACTATTGGATATTTACTCAAAGGAAACAAAAACATTAATTCAGAAAGATATATAGACTCGTATGTTTACTGCAGCGTTATTTACAATACCCAGTGTATGGAAAAAGCTCAAGTGTACACTGATAGATGAATAAATTAAAAAGATGGTATATATACAGTGAAATGTTACACAGCAATATAAAAGAATGAGATGATGCCATTTGTGACAGAGGAAAGCCCCCAGAGGGTGTTATGCTAAGTGAAGTTAAGAAGAGAAGGACAAATGCCATTATGATTTCACTTCTATGTGGAACCTATAAAACAAAACGGACTTCTAAATACAGAGAACAAACTGGTGTTTGCCAGAGGGGAGGCGGGGGAGGGGGATGGACAAAATAGATAAAGAAGAGGTAAAAACTTCTAGCAATAAAATGAATAAGTCAAGGAGATGGAAAGTGCAGCATAGGGATTATAGTCCATATATTGAAATAATATTATACGGTGACAGATGATGATGACACCTACTGTGGTGAGCATTGATGGGTAATGTACAGCGTTGTTCAATCCATATATTGTACACCTGAAACTAACATAACGTTGTATGTGAATGGTTCTTCAATAAAAATGGAAATAAGTTACTGACAAATATAATCAGCCTATTTAATTTCCATTTAAAAATTGTTTTGTGGCACTACATTGGGCTCCCTGCTCAGAATGGAGTCTGCCAGAACATGAAAGACTCCTAACTCTGGGAAACAAACTAGGGTTGGTGGGAGGGGAGGTAGGCGGGGGTGGGGGTGACTGGGTGACGGGCACTGGGGGGGGGGCACTTGATGGGATGAGCATTGGGTGTTATTCTATATGTTGGCAAATTGAACACGAATAAAAAATAATTATAACTGAAATTTATAGCCTAAAGTATTTGCAGAAAAATCATCTCAAAAACAATAACAGTTGTCCAAAAAATCGTTTAATAGGAAAAGGCATATAAAAAACTTTTTGTTTTTATTTTATTTTATTGTATTTATTTATTCATGAGAGACAGAGAGAGAGAGAGAGAGAGGCAGAGACACAGGCAGAGGGAGAAGCAGGCTTCATGCAGGGAGCCTGACGCGGGACTTGATCCTGGGACTCCAGGATCATACCCTGGGCCAAAGGCAGGCTCTTAACCGCTGAGTCATCCAGGGATCCCCCAATAACTGTTTTTTTTTTTTTTAAGAAATATTTTAAGCTTTGTTTTTATGCAGTTATTTTTAACGTTTTATCTTAAAAATGTATATGATTAAAGACATGTTCAATCTTCTCAACTGGCAAAAGTGTGAAGATGGGTAATTTGATTTAGAGAAACAAGCCTCTCATTCATGCTAAATATCCATCAAGGTCATTATGATCTTTCTTAAAGAGACTATGATTCTAATGTAATACCAAGTTTTATTTGAACATACAGAAGTTTTAATAAGTGAAAATTTTGCTAGAAATACAATCAAGATAAAATTTTATATCTAAATTTATGCAATTTACATGTGGCTGAAAGAGCAGAAAAGAGCTCTAAGATTAAATATGTCTCAAATATTCAGACATTTGCAAATCATAGCATTAAACTGAGAATTTAAAATTTAAATATTTAGTAGATATTTAACTATTGTGCTGAAAACAAAATGAATACAAATTAAATTATGAAAAAGACCCCAACAAATTAAATGATGGTTATGAAATGACTTTGTAAAGAGGAAATAATATTGTAGTTTTGATCAATAAATGCAATGTAAATTCATTAATGCTGATTAAGATATTGTAGTAGAGTTTTTATTTGACATCATTTTAGAAACAGGTTTGAAATTAAAATCTATTTTAGTCAAAACATCATAAAAGATAGTATGTAGTATAAGAAAAGAGTAAAGATGGCTCTTAAACAGGAGTGTGGATGGAGCATCCTTCCACACTCAACATGAAATATTTCACTAAAAATATAGAACTTCCACAGGGCCTTGAAGTCTAATAAGATCTAGATCAGAAAAGGGAAGGGGGTAAAATCACTAAGGTAGGAGAAACAAGGTTAAAAAATAGAGGAAAAAGAATTAAGAAAACCAAAATCAGTTCCCTAGGATAGAGTCTACATAGTAGACTAGCAAGTGACAAACTCCAACGTATATATTACTAATCAAATCATACAGAACCAGAAAATCTAGGCTAATAAAGTGGGTTTTTTTTCTTTATTTAGTGAGAGAGAGAGAGAGAGAGAGAGAGAGAGAGAGAGAAAGGGAGAGAGAGAATAAACAGGGAGGGAGGAAAAGAAGGAAATAGAATATCAAGCAGATTCCACACTCAGCATGGAGCCCCACATGGAATTTAATCTCATGATCCTGAAATCATCATCTGAGCTGAAATCAAGAGTCTAAGGCTGACTCAGTTGAGCCACCCAGATGCCCCTAAGCTAACAAGATTTTTTTGTTGTTCATCGTTTCTTTCTTCTTTCTTTCTTTCTTCTTTCTTTCTTTCTTTCTTTCTTTCTTTCTTTCTTTCTTTCTTCTCTTCTCTTTCTTTCTTTCTTTCTTTCTTTCTTTCTTTCCTTCTTTTTCTTCTTTTCTTCCTTTTTTAGTAATAGTGACCTACTGACATTTTTAAAAAGAAGAGGATGATACGCAGATTCACTTGGTAGAAATATGTAGAATGTACTAAAAGGATGAATGCTGAGTAACAGATGACTAAATGCTATCAAATGCTATAATTATTCCAGTTATGTCCTCTATTTAAATGCATATGGATATAAATACATATTAGCAGAGTTACTTGATATTTGCAGGACACATGATTAAAACCAAAAGGTCATTTAGCTGGTCTTAGAGCATTCCTTATCAAAGATAACAAGAGTTATGATTGTAAAATCCTGACCTATCTATCAATAATAACTCAATACAATTAATACATTCTTTATGATTGAAGAGAAAATACAATTTAGTTTCCTCTTACTTATACTGGTTATGTTTCATGAGTAATAAAATAAACATCCCCCCATGTCTGAGCACACAGATATTAGCAGAGTTATCTTTAATCTATAATAATGTCTATTTTTAACATGGATCTTCATAGAAAAACTCATTAAAATAAGTGTGTATAAACCACGTTATTTTAATATTTTTGTTGAAATGGCAAAAGTAATGAAAAATGATATAAATAAGTACCTCCTTTAAGAATTTCAGAAAACAAAAAAAGGCTCAAGCAACGAATATATGGAAATGTGAGTTGGAGCTTTTTTTCCTACTTAATTAGCATTCATGTCCAATTAAACAATAATCACTTTATGAAGTAATGCTTTTACCCTAAGAATCGTTTTTGTAGTTCAAAGGTTCAAGTTTTTAACTACTACTCATAAAGCATGCAGAATAACTTTCAAAACTATAAAAAGTCTCCTATTTTACATGACTCAGGAAGATATTTCTCTTAGAAAAATATCATTAAAGAGTACTAACATTCATGCAAATTGAAGGCTGGAAAGGCTGCCCCCCCCTCACCTCATTTTCCAGTTTCAGAGGTGGGTGCATAAATCAGCATCAGGAATCATTTGTGGATGAAAGGAAGTAGAAGTCTTAAGATTGAAACTTACTAATGTGATGCCTATAGGCAAAGACAGAATCAGATATTATGGGTAATTTTGAGTTGCAATTTTAATGATGATAAGGATAGTGCAAAAGGGGGTATCCAACAGGAAACAAATCCCATCTCTCTGCCCATACCCACCAATCCACTATACATTGCCGAAGTATATTTTGCTAATAGCTTGTAAGCAGTGGGTGTATGAAGAGTAAAAAATAATAATAATAATCAATTATATCTGTGGTGGGATGAAAATGTGTGTTAAGTTGTAGAAAAGAGAAGCTGGAAAGAAGATGTGAGCATGAGTGAGTATGTGTGCGTGTGCGTGCGTGTGTGTGTGCTTGTGCACACTAAGCAGTAGACTGCATGTACTATGAAGAGTAAGTAGACACAATATTAAATTGTTTTATTTATTTTTAAAGATTTATTTATTATTTTTCAGAGAGAGAGAGAGAGAGCAGAGGGAGGGGCAGAGGAAGAGGGAGAGAAAGTCCCAAAAAGGCTCCCTGCTGTGCATGAGAAGCTCAAAGTCATACCTTGAGATCATGATCTGAGCTGAAATCCAGAGTGGGACTCTTAACTGACTGCACCACACAGTCAACCTCTATGTTAAATTGTTTTAATTAGAATACTTTTAACATTTGCTGTTGGGCAAAAAATTATAACTGTGCTGTCCAGCCCATAGTGCAACAATTTGAAACTCAAGCTTTAGAGTGTATCATGGAGCGTCAGTTCCATAATCACAGCTTCCTTTGTATATTTAAGACCACAGTACTGTCATCATGTCCCACAAAGCCTCTTTTCGTAGTCACAGTATTTGAGAATTATAACACTGTAGAGTGTCTTTCTGCCTGGAAAAATCTATCTTTGTAATATAAGCGATAGCTATAAAGATGATGTGCCGGGATGCACAATCTTCCAGGTGGAAATTTAGTACTGCTATTCTCAAAATTTTTTCAAAAGGAATTTTCAGAAATGTCATGTAGTTACTTAAAAAAGTAATATGTCTATATAATACATATATATGGTAGCAAAAGTTTTCTTAGATGCACATCTACCTTACCCAAGTCACTTTGCCTTTAGGGCAGTCATCATCACTGCATTTTATTTTTATCATTGCAAATATAACTTTTGCTCAAGTATTGGTTTATGCTCTAAATTTTGTAATCATGTAATAAGCTATTTTAAAAATCATACAGGGGTACATGGGCAGCTCCATCAGCTAAGCATCTCACTCTTGTTTGTGGCTCAGGTAATGATCTTGGGGTCATGGGGTCAAGCCCCCCATGGGTTTCCATGCTCAGTAGGGAGTCTGCTTCTCTCCTTCTCCCTCTACCCCTCTTTACCCCCTCCACTCTCACTCTCGCTCTCGCTCTCAATCTCAATCTCTAAAATAAATGCACACATATTAAAAAATAAATAAAAATCACGCTAAATTCTAGGTTGAACACATACTGATGATATTTACCTATGTTTTTTCTATTATTTTTAAGGTTTGAGGATGGTTTAAATAATATTATCTTTACATTTTTTATTGCACTATAGTTGACAGAGTTTCAGGTGTACAGCATAGTGATTCAAAAATTACATGTATTACAAAATGCTCATGGCAAGTGTAGTTGCCATCCATAACCATACAAGTGATTACAATATTATTGACAATATTTCTTATACTGTACTCTTCAACCCCATAATTTATTTGTAACTGGAAGTTTGAATCTCTTAATCCCTATCACCTATTTCAGCCATTCCTCCTACCCTGTGGCCCTCCCCCATCAAGCACCAGTTTATGCTCTGCACCTGTGTGTCTATTTCTGGTTGTGGTTGTTATTCATTCATTTGCTTTGTTTTTTTAGATTTTATATATGAGTGAAACCATATGATATTTGTCTTTTTTCTGCCTGGTTTATCCCATATAACATAATACTGTCTAGGGCCATCCATGTGGTTCTAGACAATTTTTTAAACCAGCTTTTGGTATTTGGCATTTCAACTTTCAGTGAGAGCCTGTATTTGATTCTAAGTTCATACATATTGTTCCACCATCCATTAAGGAGAAAGAGAGAGAGAGAGAGAGAGAAGGAAGATAAAAAGAAAAATAATAATCAAATTGCTGTGATCTCTTGTTCTCTACAGTTTTTTCTTCAATAAACTGATTTAAAAGTAAGCCTTCCTAAATACGTTTGAATGTCATCAGAATTCCTAAGATTATCATGTATAAAACCATAAAGATGAAAAGAGATGACATATATAATATTATATTTGGAGAACATATAACTTTTAGGGAGTAAAAGAATGCCTAACTATAGTAATAATAGCATATTATTCCTAAATATAGGAAATAATAACAATATAAAATTGAGTAGAACGATAAAGCCCTGAAGGTATAGTTCGGATTCTGGAAACATCTGCATACCACTCCTGTCCCATATGGGAATTTCAAAACATATGATAAAAAATATATGATAGAATAGAATTTGCTAATACAATCTAAAATATTAGATACATATTACTGTACTGGAGAGAAAAAAAAAGGGCTTTTATATCGAGATGCTTACAAAAAGAGACTTCACACCAACAAATGCACTAGCGAAACATGCTATTTCATGAAGCATTGCTAATTAAACTGTGAAATTCTGTGAGAGAATTAGCCTCTAAAAGAGATAACAGAGATTAGCCTCTAAAAATCACTTTTCTTGAAAACACATTAGAAGTACACTGATTTTAATACTTTGAGTTAGAACTAAAGTTGTATCATATGCTATCTTCTCCCAGCCAAGTAATACATACAGAGCAAAAGCTATTCTAACTGTCATATTAAACACCTTTAAGAGTGGCTGATGACTATAATTTTCTTGTAATCTCATTCTGAACGGAGCTTTCTTAGCAACAGCAATTATAGAGGAGGTGGGAGTCTGGTGATAGTCATTTGTTTGTAGAACAAACAAAGGAAACTAATAAGAATGAAAATACTTAGTCTAATAAGAAAATTTTTATTTAAGCTTCTTTATTGAAGTAAAATACTACCACAAATTGAAATGAATCCTCGTTGGTTATTTTAAAGATATTATTGCTACTTTAATTTCTTAAAAATAATAATAATAATAATAATAATAATAATAATAATAATAATTTCCCCGTAACTTGTAAACTTCTGAATCTAGGATATAACAACAATTTTTGCAGATATGTCATATTTGATGGTTTAAGAACATTTTTTTAAAACATTTTATTTATTTATTCATGAGAGACACAGAGAGAGAGAAGCAGAGGCACAGGCTCTGGAGGGAGGGAGAAGCAGGCTCCATGCAGGGAGCCCGATGTGGGACTCGATCCTGGATCCAGGGATCACGACCTGAGCCAAAGGCAGGTGCCCAACCGCTGAGCCATCTAGGGATCCCTTAAGAACATTTTTATAAAATATCTGTGTGTTTATTTGTGTCGATGATATATTAACATATATGTGTTAAACTGCCTTGTTAAAATATATCTAATCCAAACATATATGATTGAGCTTTGATTAGACACATTCACTTTACAGATTTCGCTCATTTGTGCAAGCAAGCTAAGTTTTCTTACCCAGGAAAACAGTGATAAGTTATCTATTTCTCCTGCATAGTGTGGCAAATGTAGTGGCAGGAGATGAATGAAAATAAAGAGAAGCCCCTAACAAAACAGAAATAAAAGATCAATAATTCAGCAGTGCGTCTGTAGAGATGCTCTTCGGGGTCACTGTTTGGGGTTATTTTTCCTCCCTTCCACCCTGAAATTCTACAACTTAAAAACATAGCTGAAGCGTATTAAGTATTCTCCGTAAGTATTAAAAATACAATGGCCGGACATATTTGTCCTTTTTTTTAACCTTTTCACCTTGTTTGAAAAGTATGATTTAACAAGGCCTTTACGGAGCTTGAATTTTAGTAAGAGAAGACAAAAGCACAAACCTAATGTAGGCAGTGTTAGCACTTGAAGACAGATGTGGGGCTTCGGGTAGTGGGAGAGTGGCTCGTTAAGTAGTATATGCTCAGGGAAGGGTCTTTGATAAAGTGACATTTGAACTGAGACCTGAATAGAGCAGGGGACTTTTCAGAGAACCCATCCCTGGGAAGCAGGAATACACATTTCAAAGGCTCTGAGTTGGGAGCATGCCAGGCCTGGTCGAGAAAAAGCAAATGGTTCAATTTAACTGCAGCACGATTGAGAGGGAGCCAGGAGGAAATGAGATGAGAGAAGTAGCCAACTCGGGGGGCTTGCAGAGTGAGGGTGCCACTTACTGGGGTGTGTTAAGTGGAAGGAAAAAGAGATTCAGAGCGGATAACAAGAGTTTGGTTGGAAAGTTAAAGGGTGACATATCTAGGAGACCACGAAGTAAAGACATACTACAGCCTGGTATCAAGGAGTTTGGAAGTCAGCAAGATACAAAGTGGAACTTCTTGGAATAATCAGGGAACTGAGTGTTTATGGGGTGAGTATAAAGGGAGAAGAAATGAGGCTTGCCAATAGTTTGTGGTCAGAAAAATAAGGGGTGGGGGTTCTAGCTAAAACACCTCAGAAAAAGTGAGGCAACTGTAAAGGCCAGTAAAAAATAAGTTTCCAAAATGGTGAGTATGTGAACGTGTCAAGTGCTACTGATAGGTCAAAAAAGATAAGCATTAGGGGTGCCTGGGGGGCTCAGTCAGTTAAGCATTTGCCTTCAGCTCAGGTCATGATCTGGGTGTCCTGGGATCAAGTCCTTCATCAGGCTTCCTGCTCATCTCTCTCTCTCTCTCATAAATAAATACATACATAAATACATAAATAAAATCTTTTTTAAAAAATAAAAATCTTTTAAAAATAAAAAGATAAAGACTTAGAGTTGGCCACTTGAGTTTAAAGCAAAATATGGGTCACTGAGCACCTTTAGGAGAGCAGTGGAACAGAAGGCTTCCTAGAGATTTATAAAAAAAAAAAAAAAAAAAAAAAGAGTTTAGACCATTCGCTGGTGTTTTTCCTGCACAAGTGAGCAAAATGGGGGGCCAAGAAGAGAGTGGGGTTTTGTGTAGAGTGCATGTTTGTGTGCTTGAGGATAGAGCATTACGATGGGAATAATCCACGGGAGAGCAAGAGAGAGTGTGGGCACGACTGCAGGAGAGAAGTCCTCGGGTCAGTACCAGGGACTGAATCCTGGTGGACACACATTATTTCTAGAGAGAATGCACAGGATATGTGGAAGTTTGGGGATGAGAAAGGTGTGCTGGACGTTTGAGGGAAAAAGGAAGGCATAAAGTACTCATTTAGAAAATAAGAGCACAAATTAATGAGGAAATAGTTACTACACAGGGATGACAGGCCCCTTGCCGTTCATGTATTTGTCTGTTTCTCACCACCTTTAGCTATGGGGATGTAGGATTAGAGTAAGCAAAATAGTACCCACTTCTTTTGTTCATATTTATGTACAATCCACTATAAAATAATTTTAAATGTTTCCTATTAAATCAAAAAAATTTGATTATCATAATTGAATTTTAAACAAAAATTTTCAGCAGTGGCAGTCATTCAAAATGCTCGAGTAGGCAGCAAATAATGAAACTGTTCTTCCTCTTGTATTATATGAATCACCACTCCGGCCTGAACTACTGGACTAGACCTAGGTTCTTTGAAAACTGACGTGAGGTATGGCTTCTATTCATCAGCATAGGCTCCTAATAACTTTAGAATTGTTTATTTATACTATAAACATTTATTGCATGCTTCTCACAGACAAGGGATTGGGAAGCATTCAAAACAAATTCTATTATCAAGTTTCAGATACAACTACAATATTTCAAATTTTTTTTTAAGATTTTATTTATTTATTTGCTTGACAGAGAGACAAAAAGAGCACAAGCAGGAGGAGAAGCAGCAGAGGGAGAGGGAGAAACAGGCCCCCCTGGTAACCAGGGAGCCTGATGTGTGGCTCGATCCCAGGACCCTGAGATCATGACCTGAGCCGAAGGCAGACCCTTCACCGACTGAGCCACCTGGGAGCTCTTACATTTTATTTCTAAACCCTTTTCTGGGCACTTTAAACCAATGCTGTCTTTTACTCTCTATATCAGATTTATAAAAATAAAATAAGTGTTTTTATCTCTTTGTGAACAAGGCAGGAGCTGAGATGGAGAGGTCAGGTGGCCTCGCCAAGATCACACATTGGACATGAGATGCATGTCTGGAGTGAGGTCTTCAAATCTATACCTGCTGTCTCTTCACAGCATTGCAAAGGCCAAGATGTCTCAGGTACAGCATATATAACAATTAAAAGTCTGGGACAAGTGTCTGACTAATCTGAGTTGCACTCTGACTCTGCCTGCTACCTGCTACATCACCTTGGGAAAGTTTTTGAGCCTTTCAAAGCCTCAATTTTCCCTTTGTGACATGTTAAAGTGATGATTAGAAAGACAGTCTAGGAAGAGGTATTGATTACACCATAGCACAAGACAGAGTTTCAGTGTCATAAAAACAAATCATGTAGGACTTTCCAATGTATAAGAGGAAGGTCATTTATATCTGGAACAGAATTCAGATTTTTTAGGAAACTTGCACCTGAGAGGAGCCTTGGAAGGCTCCCTAATATTTAGATGAGTGAAAATATAAGTTGTTATTTACAAAAGCTCTTTGTGAGGAATATAGGCATAAAATCACTTTTAAATTTTAATTGCTATCATATTTTAGGCAATAGGTTTTTCCACCACATCATGGGTTCTTTCACTGGGATCCACAAATTTATTTTTTAATGTTTGTATTGAGTTGAACAGTAGCCCCCCCAAAAAGCTATGTCCAAGTCCTAACCTGCAGAACACGTGGACAGGACCTTAACTTTGCAAGAGAGTCTTTGCAGATTTATGTTCAGGATCTTGAGATGAGATGATCCTGGATCGACTGTGCATGGTCCCTAAATCCATTGATATACACCCTAGAAGCGTCGGAAGCACAGTACACAGACAGAGGGCAAGGAGGACCTGTGAAGATGGAGACAGTGATTGGAAGGTCATGGTCATAAGCCCAGGAGCCCCTGGAGCTGCCAAAAGCTGGAGGGGGCAGAGATGGATTCTCACCTAGAGCCTCCAGAGGGATCCTGGCCCTGACACGACCTGCTCAGATTACGCACATCCGGTGTTTTAAGTCTCCGAGATCCTGGTAATCTGTTGTGGCGGCTCTGGGAAACTAAAATAGTGCTTGAACTGGATATATTAGCAATGTGTTTTGCTTGTTATTCTCAAAATTATTTTAATAAGATAAATCTCATATTAACAGTGTTAAAAAATTTCATTTCTTTTTTTTTTAAGATTTTATTTCTAACAGGAAATCAGGATGCTATTTTGTGGTGTAAGATAAGATACTTACTGTTTTTTGTGTTATAATGAATATATTAGTTTCCTATTGATAGGAATTAAAGAAAACCACCTTATTACTAGAAATCTGGGCATCTTTGCCCAGATTAAGAAAGCCTGGGGGGCCTGGGTAGCTGAGTCATTTGAACCTAGATTTCAGCTCAGGTCATAATCTCGGGTTACTGAGATGGAGCCCTGCCTCTTGCTCCACACTGGGCATGGAGGCTGCTTGGGATTCTCTCTCCTCCTCTCCCTCCGCCCTCCTCCCCCACCACACATGCTCTCTCCTTCTCTCAAACAAAACAAAACAAAACAAAACAACAACAGGAAACAGGCCTAGCATAAATTGAGAAATGTGAAATAGAAACATAAGACCAAAAAAACGGGCTCTCCAATGTCAAACATGGTGGTATAACAGGTCCCTTAGCAATGTAGGGATGAAATCAATGAGAGACAGAACACATTATACCTGTTCATCCTGAAAATAAATTAGGCAGGGAAGATTTTTTTTTTTTTATTAAATATATTGTTTTGAAAAAGTTCTAAACACACTAAACTTGGTCTAAATCTAAAGCTTAACTTTGAAGCATCATTGAAGAATCTAAGTAATGGAAAGATGGGGGCCCTGGGTGGCTCAGTCGGTTGAGTGGCCAACTCTTCGTTTGGGCTCAGGTCATGATCTCAGGGTTGTGAGATCAAACCCTACCTCTGACTCCACACTAAACAGGAAGTCTGCCTGAGATTATCCTTCTCCCTCTCCCCTACCCCCTCACACATTCTCTCTATAAAATAAGTAGATACATCTTTAAAAAAATAGCAAATAAAAAGATGGGAAGTGATCAAGTGACACGCAAAGAAATATTCAAGTTAGTTGACAGCTTAGGAGAGGGAAAGAGAAGAGGGATCTGCTACAAGATTACAGATATCGCCTGGTATTTTGAAGTGTGGCTTGGGGGAAGAGTTAATGTTTCCTTTTAGTATTCATAAAAATAAATGTACAACACTTTTCAGTAAGTTTATCCAAAAAGACATTGGGGAATCCTCGTTTGGAAATCCTTAAAGATAACCAACACATTTTCTTTTTTTTATCTTTCTTTATTTTTTTATTGGAGTTCAATTTGCCAACATATAGCATAACACCCAGTACTCATCCTGTCAAGTGCCCCCCTCAGTGCCCATCACCAGGTCACCCCCACCCCCCCCACCCCCCCCTTCCACCACACCTTGTTCATTTCCCAGAGTCAAGAGTCTCTCCTGTTCTGTCTCCATTTCTGGTATTTCCCACTCATTTTTTTCTCCTTTCCCCTTTATTCCCTTTCACTATTTTTTATATTCTCCAAATGAATGAGACCATATAATGTTTGTCCTTCTCCAAATGACTTATTTCACTCAGCATTATACCCTCCAGTTCCATCCAGTCAACACATTTTCAAATAGGCAGAAAGTATCTGTACTGAGCAAAACTTAACGAAAGGCACAAACTTTTGGTAGGAACCTCTGTATGGTCCAAGAGCCATTGTGCAGGGAAGTTTATCTGGTTTTGCTTCTTTGGTGAAGAAATAAAGCCCCTGTTACTGTGAAACGTCGTTTTCTGCTAACCTCAGGAGCTGCACCCTCCTAATGTGAAGGTCAAAGCCAAGATTCTGAACCTCCTCTTCCTCAAGACACTTTCCCAGGAAAAGAGACCTGATAATGCTCCTCTCTGCATTCAGCAGTTAGTGGATTTTCTGAAGGATGTTTTGAAGCAAGTGACTAAATTTCAAGAACTTTTCAAGAATTAATTGATATGCTGGAACACAATATAGAAAAGCCCTTTGTAGGAAGAATTTGACAGGAATGATTTAATGACTCGACATACGGTTGTTCTGTTCAGGTGTGTGTGCATGTATAAAAATATGAAATTATCTCATAAACACAAACCAAGAAGCCCTCTTAAGAGGAAGTATTATTTGCTCCAATGCTGGAGAAAGTATTTCTGCAGACTGGGGCTCAGCGACATAAGTAAATCGATATCTCTGAAGTAATCTTCCTCCTTGTTCAGATGACAGATGTTAAGATGAAAATAATAATGTTGGGGAACAAGATGTCAATGGTATTGATTATGTAGTCTTTCCCAATCAAAGAAAATCATGTGACAAAAATGCAACTAGAAGATTCTAATGTTTTTTTGTTAAAAAAAAAAAAGGTCTTCTGACAGAGATGGTTACAGGACTTTAGATTTCTTATGCTGCACAGACTTTTGTTAATTGATGTCTTTGGTCACACATGGTCGTTTAAAAGGAGAATCATGAAAACTAGGGTATGACAAATGCATGAGCATGAACCACTGTCATGCCAAAAACATGACCTAATTTTAAATTCTTATTTTTTCAAAAAGTCGTTCTATTGCAAATTATTATTAATCAAAATTAAAATTTACTTTTTAAAAATATGTGGAGCTTGAATTTATTTTCGGTAAAGAGACATAAGTGTTCTCAATAAAACTATTGAAAGGACATGATATAGTACAACACAACTTTATATTCTGTTTGAGGAAAGTTCCCAATTTCAAAGTACAATAGAATATGTTATATTCAACATTTCTTATAAATGGACTTATGAAAAGTATACAGGAGAGCCTGGAAATTTTTTCAGTAAGTCACCAAAAAGTGTTCATTGCTCATCAAGTTTCTAAATCTCTGGTCTACAAGACCTTTCTTGATGACAAATGGAAATACTCTTTCAGAATTCTGAATAAACTATTTGTTTTTTATAGGATGGCCATAGGGTAGGGAATCCTGGTATCCAGGACTGGCAATCCTTTTCAGAAGTATCACAGAAAAAAAAAACAACCCATCAAGCATATTATTTTTTATCCTGTTAGAACAATAAAAACACAAAATGCAATACCATTTCCAAATATAAATTTGCACAGAGAAAGACATACATTGAATTTGCTTCTGACGTGAATGATGCTAAATCTAAAGGCATTGCAAGATTTACTCCTGTTTTGTTACAGTAGCTACAATTAGGAGATAATGACTTTCCCAGGAAGTTAGCATATCTAATTTTAAGGCCAACTATACAAATACTATGACAAAAAAAATCAGTTTCCCTTTGGATATGTTCTTGACAAGTTAGTGTTTTATAACAGGGATATTATTTCTCAATGGACCTGTTATGAAGATCAACTTGATTGCATTTTCTCAGTAAAAGAAATTTAATATGATAGAAATATCAATATTCATGAACATACATCTCTCCCTTCCTTCCTAGGAAAATGGTATTATTTGCTTCCTATATTTGTCAGGATCATGAAAGCCATTTGGGACCATGAGAGTAAGTGATATATGTTATTTTTGTACAAAGCAGGTAAGAAGTCCCAGATCAGCTATCTAGCTTCTCTCTCCCCACGGATGGTAATAACGGATAGAGTATTATATTCAGATTTAAGATAAAATCCAGGCTGATTTCCTGAATCACTAGATGGAAATAAGGATACCGTGGATGCAGGACACAGGGAAGACCTCATATGTCTTAAAGTTCTGTGGTTTTAAGTAATTGTGACATAAAGTTCTGTGGTTTTAAGTAATTGTGATTTCGGGATTATTTACTAATAATCCCCTAAGCATACACATGTATGGACACACATATATAGAGAAGACTTATGATACATACACACACAGTCTCTACCTACCTACCTCTCTAGACGCACACACACACACACACACACACAGTACACACCCTAATATAACATTAATGAGAAAAATACATAATAAAACCAGAAGATACTATTTCTAATGTATCAGATTGCCAAAGATAAAATTTGGTAATTTATGTTAGATTAAGTATAGGGAAACAAACACTCTCTCATAATTGCTAATGTAAATGTAAATGCTACAACTTCTACCAGAAGTAATTTGGTTATATAGATTATATATATATTTTCATATATAATGATATATATCATTATATATTATATATTATAATAATATATTACTAATTATGTCAATATTAATTATGTATCTTATATATACATGTGCTACCTTAAGTAGCAATTCTTTATTTTATTTTATTTTAGCAATTCAGTATATCTGTAGGGATATACTCAAATATACCTCCAAATGACTTTGTATGAAGTCTGAGGATAGATACTGAGATATTCTATGTAATATCAAGAAATGGGAAATAATCAGAATATACAACAATAAGGAATAGATGACAGATAGGTAGACGGAATTGTATAGTATTAATCAAATATATCATATTTATCTATTTTTAAAAAAGATTTACGTATTTATTTCAGAGAGAGGGAGAGAAAGAGCAGTGGGACAGGCAAAGAGAGAGGGGGAATCTCAAGCAGACTTTGCTGAGCACAGAGCCCCACACAGGGCTGATCTCACAGCCTTGATCTGAAACCAAGGGTCAGCCCTTAACCAACACCACCACCAGGCATCTCTCTATGTATCTTTTAAAAATCGTATTTATACATTCAAATGGAAAGATTTTCAAAGATATGTTAAGGAGGCAAGAAAATACTTTGTTTAATAAAACCTAGATGTTTATATTGAATCTGCAAAATCTTAATGTTTTCTAGAAAGAAATTCCAACAGCACCTATATGCCCCATTTGATAAAACATACATAAATATGTATTTTCATGATTTACATAACACTCTGAGATATTCCACTCAAAATCAAAAAATAATTTCCTTTAATTTATCTCTTATCCAGACAGGCTGAAACTGTTACAAAAGCCAGGAATTAATCAGTTAAAGGAAAACCACTTTCATATCCCAATGTTGTGTGTATATCCTCTGAATAGAAGCCATTTAACACTTAACAATGATAATAAGATAAGCTGATTTTACTTTTTATTTTAACTGGTATGCATGGAGATATATAAGAAAAAGTAGCTTCGTAATATGTCAAATTTAGGGGCACCTGGGTGGCTCAGTGATTGAATGTCTGCCCTCAGTTCAGGGCCTGATCCTGGGGTCCTGGGATCAAGTCCCACATCTGGTTCCCTGCAGGAAGCCTGCTTCTCCCCCTGCCTATCTCTCTCTCTCTCTCTCTCTCTCTCTCTCTCTCTCTCTCTCTGTCTTTCATGAATAAATAAATAAAATCTATAGAAAAGGAATATGTCAAATTTATTAAAATTAAATTGTAATAAACACATTTAAATCTGCTTTTCTATATGTAGGGAATACTCAGAAGGTAGGGAACACATTCATGTCACTATCACCTGGATATTTAAATCTTCAGTTTACATTTTCTCTATAGAAAATATGACAGTAGCTATAATTTATATCTTATCCCCAATTCAAATAATTTTCCCAGTGCACTCCCTTTGAAAATAAAGAATATAAAAGGATGGGATGCCAGTATCCCTTTAAACAGAGAAACAGAACAAAGACGCATCTTATCTCTGTAAGAGGTATTTGTATTTAGATAAAGTTAATAAAAGATTAGAATATACCTAGTTTTACATTATTTTAAAAAAACAAATGAATACAAATCATATAGAGTGCTAGGATTTTATTCAGACTGTTAAAATTAGTTTAAAATTGTCATAAACTATGGTAACATTGGAAAGTCTCAAATTGTAAGAATTACTGTCTGTTTTTCCTGCTTTATTCTCAATTATTCTATAACTAACTAGAGCCATGTCACTAACAATTTTCACTGTAACTTTTTTTTATTATTATTAAGATTTACTTATTTTAGAAGGAAAAAAGAGCATGAGTGGGAGGGGCAGAGGAAGAAAGGGGAGACAATCTCAAGCAGCCACACATGGATCTCAAAGATCCTCATCCCAGGAGCCTGAGATCATGACCTGAGCCAAAACCAAGAGTCACTTAAATGACTGAGCACCCAGGGTCCCTCCACTGTAACTTTAAATGAGAGCTATTGCAATTTGTTGTGTCAACTCTGTGACACGCATGCACCTCATGTATCATCTTAGGAAAAAAAATCCCCAGATTATTAGATTCCTCAAATCACATTCCAAGTAGACTGAGCAATGACCACACTAAAGATTACATCAAGTTTTGGTATTTTCACACTAAAATGATAAAATCTTTAATTCAGGAAACTACTTTTGAAGTAAAGGTAGTTTGATTAGTTTAAGATTGTTATTTAATTGAGCGTGAATCTTTTGAATGTTTCACCTCTAGGAATTTACTGTCTTAGACAAGGTTTGAACACTTTAGACAATTAGAGGAAAATATAAGTACCTGAAATTTAATGCTAAAAATCTGATTAAGGTTAGTAGTGAATTTTTTTCCAAAGAGACTATTTAAGTAAAAGTGTATGAAACACTCCCCACGTCTCCATGATGAATGTCGACGTGGATAGACAACAAATAAAACCAAGTCGCTGCCATCAGTGAGCTCACAGCCTGAAGAACTCATAAGATCAAGGGTTGATTTTTCCTTTCTCCTTGCCACTCTGTGATTTATTTATATCTATTTAGTGCTTTTCTTACCATATTGAAATCAATATTCTCTATGTTCTATAGATAGAGTGCTACCAGCATAGAGGTGTAAATGATTAATACTTTCTGAGTAAGAATATCAAATCATACAGGAAGTAATATTTACAGTGGACTTGAAGGATCAAACAATATACGCAGGGAAGGGAAGAAGAATGAATTTCCAGGTCAGGTGGAATGAATAATCAGAGGGACCTGGTTGTGAAAGAACATAGCATTCAGTGAGGAAGTGTTCATGGTTTATCCATGGCTAGGAGCATAAGGGTGGATGCCGGTGGGGACTGGGTATGGATTCCAATGCCAATGAGTGCCAGTTGTATTTGGAACGGAACAAGGATCCAATGGAGGATTAAAATCAGAAAACTCTCAGATATGGCAATGTGGATAGCAGACTAATATTAATTTTACCTCTGAGGTTTCAATTCAATTGAATTGCCAGCACAATAAAGACATGAATTTAAGATGTAAGATACATGGGGAAGGAGCAAAACGATGGAAAGGATAGACTTCAAAGTCATAAAACTTGTGCCTGAGTCCCAGAACTGCCTTCGTCACTCAGGTAGGCTTGGCCAAACTCCTTACTCCTCTAAGCCTCAACTTTACTTGTTGAGAGTAGGGCCCATCAAACTAAACCAAGAGGCCCACCTCCCTGCTAACAAGCCCTCACTAACACAAGGTGGTTCAATCTGACTCTCACTGAACACTGAACAAAATGTGTAATGAATTTTCATCATGCTCACACAAGCAGATTTACGGCATGAATTTCAGAATCCGAAGTTTTAGAACAGGGGGTGAAGGCGACCCCTGTATTGTCCAAGGGTGCACACTCATGAACAATACACAAGACCTCACTGTGTGTGGCAGGGTGCTCAGACAAGCCCATTTGCACGGCCTCTCTCTCCTGTCCTCATTTAGAAAACGTGGGAGTGTGATATCAGAGTGGTTCGTTAGTGGTGATGCAGAAATAACCTAGTCCTCATTGCAGTTTCTAGTCCAACTCAAGAGCTGCACCAGTTGAACTCCAAAAACAGCGCCTCTAAATCAACTACAAAAAGCAATTGCTTTTTCAATAAGAAGATTTCATGAGGAAAATTTGAGCAGTAGCAGGCGGTCTCTCCATACAGGAAAGAACGGAGGCTTGCACTTCTTTGTGGCCACTGTGAATGAGGAAATCTAGAAGATATCGGTCACTGTTTGTATTAAGAGCATATCTAAAGATGCAATAAACTTAATGGATTTTTTTTAACATCAGATGATTTGGAAAAAAACATCTCAGGCTGCTTAAAAATTCCAGTGTTAAAAAAAAAAAATCCAGTGTTCAGAGAGTAATTCTATATTTTTATAGCTACCAGATTGAGTTTCTGCTTTCTCAGCAGTTTCCAAAATATCTTTCTTCTCCTCTAATCACATTTAGGGTTTTGTTGTTGGTGTTCTTGTTGGTTGGTTTTTACTACATTGTATAGGCAAGGTTTCAACAACCTCAAAAGTAAAAGTCCTGCTATATTAGTATTTATATTTCTTTACCTAGCTACATAATAGATTTAAATGGCTATAAATATCTCATTTTTAAAGTATTTGACCTAATTGATATTAATATAAGCAATTCTACAAATACATATGGGAAATGTTGTATTATTAATTTAAAACATCCAAATACAAAGACGTCTTTTTTAGCTATGGTAACTAAAAGTCCCAGAAGCTAAGAGCTTAAGTACTCTGTAAAGTGTTCATAAAAACTGTTGGTCTCTAAACCAATAATTCATTATTAACTCATGAGTGTTCATATACACTAGGAGACAAATATTAGATCAAAAGCTATATTTTGCTTATAATCCTTTTCCTTATTAATTCATTAGACACAAAAGCACTTTTCATGAGTTAGCAATCAGGGGATGAAGAAAGAATTGGGAAAATAAATATATTTGGAATATCCCTGACATTTTTACCATCATTGACCTATTTATAAAATAACAACATTAATTAATGACGTCCACCCCAAAAGGAAAAAAAAAAAAAACACCAAATACCAGGTGCCATGGCCATGTTAGGCACAGAGCACGTAGCAGTGAAGATATAATCTTGCCTTAGAGCTGTTCTTCACTAAACATACAGGCAAATTATAATATAAGAGAGCATGTGTAATAATACACATAGTTACAAGACCCTTGGGTACTGGGGGGAATGTAACCAAACTCTTCTGAATGGGGCGAGGCAGTAGGTTGAGCTTTCACAGACTATGTGGTGCTGGCACATATTCCTGAAAGATGAGTGAAGGGTCATCAGACACGTAAGAACACTTCCGTCATGGGTCATAGGCCATGCAAAAACACAGATGTACGAAAAGCACAGGATGATCAGGAAACAGTCCATGTTTCACTGGACTTTAGGATATTTGGGTGTGAGCAGATTTGAAGAATAGGTTGAGGCCAAAACGTAGTAGACGGATTAGAGACTATAGTTACTGGGAAATTTCTCAAAACACTAAATTAATTTTTTTAAACTGTGCCAAGCCAGCTGCCGTCTCATGAAGTAGCCTTATGCAAGGAAGGATGCTTGCCCTAAAGCAGTGAAGGAGCCTGGAGGCAGATTATCTGAGGCCTGCCAACAGTCACTTGGGTGAGCTTGGGCACAGAATTTACCCCAGTGACACAATGAACAGCTTGACGGTGATGTTGTTTGGAACCTTGAGCCAGAATCAGGCAGTTAGACCACTCCTAGGACTCTCAGCCATGGGATATTGGTGAAAATATGGTTGTTTTTTTTTTCAGGCTGCTGTGTTTGGGGTAATGGCAAAACATCATTAATACACAGTTAAGATAAAATGCATGGTCAAAACCAGTCATGAAGGAGTTAATTCACAGTACTGGGTACTGAAAGTTGTGTTTTGTTTGTTTGTTTTTGTTTTGCTTGTGTTTATGTGTGTACATGCCCAGGTGTGTGCACATGCATACCTGAAGTTAATGAGGGAATAGTGTCGGGAGATGGTGGTGGGGTCTAATATCTTAGGCACTTGGCCAGAGTCTTAGAAATCTGCATAATTACCTGTTAGAAGTGTCTAAACCATTAATCACCATTATCATCATCATCATTAATCAATCAACTAAAGTTCTCCAGTTCTCCCCAAATCATCAACTGTGTGTGTGTGTGTGTGTGTGTGTGTTTTATTTTATTTTATGTATTTATTTGAGAGAGACAGCACAAGCAAGGGAATGGGGTAGAGGGAGAGGGAGAAGTAGACCCCGCTCTGAGCAGGGAGCCCGACACGGGAGATCCCAGGACCCTGGGATCATGACCTGAGCCAAAGGCAGACGCTTAAACAAACAGGCCCCCCCCCAGGTTCCCCTATCCTTGACCAACTTTTAAAAACACCAATAATGTTCGAAGCTTTGCTTATGACCTAGTTTCTCTAGAAAAGCAAGTACTGCAACAGGTACTTAAGATATTACCCTTTATTGAATCTGATAACTGGTTTCATGGGATAGTCAGGGAGGAAAATGCTTGGTTTTTCCCTCCAGTTTCTGCCCATGAGGAAGAGATCTGAACAGGTGGGGTGGGGTCTATGCTCATGGTTTGCAATGGTCTCGAGAGAGGTGGTATGGTGGCCATGCAAAAACAGAATGATTCACGCCCTTGTGCACCAGGTTCATAATGGTGCACAGCAGAAGGAGAGAGGGAAGCCTGTTTTGCTAATCAACTTTTATTAACACAAGATTCTCTAACAGACGTTTCAGATATAAAGACCCATGCATCCTTGCATCTCTGTTAAAAAAGGAGTCACTTCAGTATCTAGATTTGTACCGATGTCTCTGAAAACACTATATCCTTGTTTTAATGCTTTATTTTATTTGTGCTTAGGAGCAGTCTTCAAATAATCCTGTTCATGAAAAAGAGTCAATGAGTAGTGATCTACTGTATATTTTCTTGGTGTGCGACTTTTTAGATCAGGTTGGTAGAGTCTATAGCTACTAGAAGCTTTCGGAGCATGAAATTCTCCTGATGTAACTCTTCAACCGGAAAAACCTTTAGCTGGGAACCCACTGCATTCTGCAATTCCCCTTCAATAGCACAACCTCGTATTAAACTATTATAAACCTCTGACAAATTGTGAGCCCGAATGATCTTTGGTATCGATTTATTGTGAAATCTTTCTGCAGCTGGAGCTGGGGAGTACCCTCCTGGGTGTGGAGGTGAGTGCGCTGAAGTGGCATCTAATGACAACATGGCACTTTTCAAACCACAGGATCATCTAAATTTGTGTTCTTTATGGACACTGACCACATGAACATAATTCTTCAAGGAAATTGGATTTCTGAACAAGAAATTTCTTTATATCCTGCCTATAATTCTTACGTGAGACTTAGATATACAGTTTGACAGCATGGAGGGTATACCCATAGCTTCTGCAGGCTTTCTACTTGTGGGGTAAAGCCATTTAGAAATTCAGCTTTCCTGATTTTCCAACCCTTTTGGAGGAAAGACAGAGAAGCCACCAAATTTAAAAAAAAAAAAATAGAAATTGCAGTACCCTCACATGTTAAGAGCATAGAGGTAATTACTGTAGCCATTTTACAGGAAAAGAGGATTATAGTTTGAAATTCATATGAAATTCAAGGTAATATCTAATTATAACTATATTTCAGAATGGATAATTTAAAATATCTCCAATAATTTTTATTTGTTCTCAAATTACTTGCTGCTCTGAGAGAAATAACAATGAATAATTTTAAAGCATGATTCATAGTGTCTTTAGGCTTTATTATCTTCTACTGCATACACTGAACTGAAATTGTAGACTGCCTTCTTCATTTAGATCAAGGTCACAGAAGGAATATATTTCTAATTATTATCTGTGCATCTGTTTACAAAGCTAAAAATGCTTGTATACATACGTTCACACAGTGAAGATAATATGTACATATATGAAGTAAAAAAGCAGTGAAAAATTCAATCTTTCCATGGAACCCATCACTGCTTTTTTAACTCATCAACAGTATGCCCTTGTTTCCAGCAGTATTTCAATCCTACTAAAATTCAGAGATTCAAACCATCTCCTATGGCTTAAACTCTAAAATTCAAAATAACTCCTCTGCAATGTAAGTTTTGATTTCCTCTCAAGTCAGATGCTTTGTGGATGAAATCTAATTGGGTTAAACACTCATCTTACTCTGATTTAACCTTTGCTGAGTCAGCTCATGCATAGAAAACAGCCTGCAAATAAGAAATGGTTAAAACTTGTGATTTCAGTAACAGAAGATATAGAAGTACAGCTTCTATAATTTCTAAACGAAAGCACATGCCTCAGCTACTCTTAGAATTAAAATGGAATAATTCCAAATATCCCTGATGAAGAACTCAAAATAAGTTCATCAATCAGGTAAGAACTCCAATCTCAAGGACGGCAGGAGGAAAATATAAAGTGGTCTACCAAAGATTAAATGAGATGATGATGCCACATGCTTAACATAAACACAGACACAGAGTAAGTACTCAAGGGAATGAAAGCCACTCTTATCCTGACATTGCTCCTTAGCTCTTATAGTTCAGAAAGAATTATAATCTTGACAACTGAGGTTGATTTTGTCTCTTTCTTGATAGTTTACACCTTGCTTTATATAAGTAAATGAGCTCTCAATAGGAAGCCTGCAATTCAAATTCCAGAAGATTCCCACGTTGTAACAACACTGTACGTTAGTTAATTCTATCTTTAAAAATCCATGATCAAAAACAACAACAACAACAAAAAAAAAAACTCATGATCACATGCTAACTTGGTGGCATTTTCTGAGATCTGGGTTTCTTAATCTTTTGATTAGAAACAAACTCTTTCCCCAGCCCATCAGATAAAAACAGTAGCAAGACCTTCGGCGGCATTGGACTATTGATTCTCCAACTTGGTTTCTGAAGGAAAAATAGGTGTAAAAGCATTTTCCTTGACCAGTTACTTAACTTTCAGGGAAATCTCTGCTTTTATATAGGACTTGCCTTTTTCTAGAAAAAGTATGGGGAGACAAAAAGTGTATAAAGTTGAGATTGAGAATTTCCCAGATCAGGGGCACCTGGGTCATTCAGTGGTTGAGCATCTGCCTTCGGCCCAGGGTGTGACCACGGGGTCCTGGGATCGAGTCCCACATCGGGCTCCCTTCATGGAGCCTGCTTCTCCCTCTGCCTGTGTCTCTGCCTCTCTCTGTATGTCTTTCATGAATAAATAAATAAAATCTTAAGAGAGAGAGAGAGAGAAAATTTCACAGATCAGAGTCTTGGGTGGAGGGGTTTCATGTCCACCAGAACAGAAGACAATGCTAAGGTCATTCTGGGGGACAAACCCTCACACGCCAGTAACTGACAGGTGGCCTGCACTGTTTATAAAATAAAACATCTATACTTATCAGAGATTGCACAACCGAGGCAAGAAAATAGAGCTCTCCTCCAAGGAACACATTTGAGAGTATGAATTTAAATTTAGTGAGGCCTAAACTTCAGTACAGGATTTTCCTTTCTCAGTAACATAAGCTCACCCATTTTCAGCTGTCTCACTTAGAAAATTGGGAGTGATTCCAACAGTTCAGGAGTTAAAGTTAAATAATAGACATAAATATTTTAGCACATAATAAACTCAATAAAAATTAACTTTTGTGTTAATATTATTATGATACACTTTGAGACTACAAGTTAAAAAAATGGTCTGAATAGAAATGACAACACCATAGTCCATTTTAGATGGATTGATTCCACTTAAAAGAACATATGGACACAAATAAATATCAAGATGTACTACAAGGATGTCAAATAATAACTGTAAGGTGTAAAATACAACACGGCCAATATCAAAAGTGAATGTCACAAAATAACATTCAATTTTTAGCCCACATTTTCAGAAAATATCTTTGATGTTTAGAAAATCTGTGGCATAATTGAGCCAATACTTTAAATGAATTCTCAAAATAAATTAATAAATCTGCTATGTCACATGAGCTAAGTACTATAAACAGGGCACAGTCTCCATCCCAAAGCAAGGACAGTGGACTGAGGAGAAATGTTCTCAAAGCTAATAAATGAAAAATAAATTAATCAAATAGTCCAAAATAATAAAACAAGTATCATGTACAACAAGCTGCATAATTTTCAAATAGGTTATACTGACAATAAATGCTATGGAGTAGTTTGAAGATAAAGCAAGTTATAGGAACATATTGTCTTTAATTAGCAATAAAAACATTTAGAAAAATGTTAAAATTAAATATATATATATAGATATGTTTTTTTAAATCTGCTATGGATGTCAGAGAAAAGGCAAGTAGGAAAATGGTATTGGAAGCTGAAATCTAAACGTTCCCATTACTCACTTCTTACATAACAGTAACGATTCCTGATAAATATTTTAGTATTTCAATTTTGACACTAAATTTGTACTTTAAATCTACCTCAGCACGGTCATGTCTTAGGATTTTTGTTTTGTTTTGTTTTTTACTATTCCAAGTACTTTTAGCTGGTTACATAAAATGATCTTTTTTTCACCCACCTTTCCTGTCAAGCGATTGTCTTGCAGGATACAGAGGGCATTGCTGGTTTGTTTGTTGTTGTTGTTATTGTGATTTTACTGTAATTATTACATAAGAGAGACTTTTTGATAGATAATAATTGGTAATCCTGTTATTAAACAGGATCAAAACTGTAAATTACCCGAAATTTTTGAATTAGCTTTTGTTATTATCTATGTGCTCTTGAAAGCTTTAAAAATATATAGTTTTGGCTTTGTAATATCATGCCAAATATTCTGCTTTAAAACTCTTTTTATTCACATAACATGACCTATTCAATCTAAGTTTATGCATCTACAGGTATATCCATAGATAAATTTAAATCTTCAAGAGTGATGAAAGTATATGATTCTATTGAGAATGCAACTTACTTTATTTAACTCATTATATTAGATGATTATGTTGTTTCTAATTTTCCACTATGTAGAATGCTATGAATATGGAAATGTACATATTTGAACATGGGATTTTCTGTAGAACTGTTTATGTTTATTCATGTTTGTCTCATTTATAACTTCCCACAATCTATTAAAAAAGCAATGAAGGAAGAGAAAGAAAGTAAAGTGTTCTTACATAAACATCCTCTTCCATTTACTGGTCACTTCTTATTCTGTACCACACTTAGATACAATTTAGGCCACTTGCTAACTTCTCTATTGAGTAGCATTCTAAACCTCTCCTTATCTTTGGCAGAGAGACTCCTAAATCAATACTTATCTGGGAAGAAAGCCTTAATATGGGAAAAGTGATGCTTAAAAGTTATGAAGCAATCAAGGGGGAAAACAGGTCCATGTTAATCTGGAATCATCACTCCTTCACCCAATCTAGTCACAGCCACCTAGAGAAAGGTAAAGGCATCCAAATGGAGAGTTGCAATGAAATCGAGTTTACATTCATTTGGCTAGAAAGCACACCTAGATAGATTTCACGGGCTGGGGGAAATAAAATCTGAAAACTAAGGAGGAAGAGCTTATTTGAAGGGCTGAGATGAAGTAAAATACAAATGAGTTTCTTGAAACACTTAAAAGATGACTCATAGGTCTGATGATGTGGAACCACCCAAGGAAAATTAGAGGAACATGTTTTGTATATTTTGGCAGGATGTATCCTTAGGTTCTATACCATTTTTGTCAAATCTGGCCAGTGCTATACAGATTCTGCATCTAGAAGGATTTTAAGGGTCTTGCTGAGCAGAAACAAAATCCATAATTTGCTGTATCTGCCAGGGGAAAGGGAGAGAGATGAGATATTTGTCATCCATGAGGCTCAGCAAGCATCTTCAAATGTGATGCTGGCCAGAACTTGGTTTAAATCTTCTCCATGTGATTTAAAATCTATGTAATTTTGATCAATTATGCTATATCCTCTCCAATTCTTTTTTTTTTTTAATTTTTTTTTTTAATTTACTTGTGATAGTCACAGAGAGAGAGAGGCAGAGACACAGGCAGAGGGAGAAGCAGGCTCCATGCACCGGGAGCCCGATGTGGGACTCGATCCCGGGTCTCCAGGATCGCGCCCCAGGCCAAAGGCAGGCGCCAAACCGCTGCGCCACCCAGGGATCCCCTTCTCCAATTCTTTATTCTCAATTTTATCACTTGTAAAATGAAGACAATAATGGCTACTCTGATTAGCTACCGTGCATTCCGAGGCCAGAGATAAATAAATGTTCTAGCATGGTGCCTGGCACGGGACAGCCAACATTTCCCAAGAACCTTCTAGAATCATTCCTTTCACAACACTGAGCCATCTTTTCTCTTGAGTACTCACTCTGGCTGCTGCATGTGTCACGTGTGTAAAACTTTCTTATTGAACCTACTTTTGATAATTATGTTGATTTTCCCAGGCCCTCAGAGAAGGACCTCTTGGTTAATAAGGTAAACAGGAAATTCCTTTTCCCGTTAACAAAGGAAAGTCAATATTCATCATCAGATTAGTGTGTTCATAAAAGTAAGATCCTCCTTCCCAGAAGTGAGGAGTATGCCTACCCACAACTTGTTTCTCTTCTTAGAATAAAGATCTAATGTCCGAAGTGGTATTAGCGTTTTGGACAAAACACTAAAAAATAAGCTTCGGACAGTATAATCCATTCATATGATATTTCAGGATCTGTTTCAATGATGTGACTATATTTAAAAGGTGAGGATACTTTCTAACAGATCTGACAATTTTGAAATATAGCCCACCTGTAAAAGAAAAAAAAAATAGTACTATATATCCTCATCTAATCATTAGTTCCTGTGTCACCGAAGGAAAGATGTGCCACCTTTTGAGATAAAAGTGATCAAAGTGCTATGACCTGGATGTCCAGCAAATTTTGTCATTAAAGTCTTCCCTTAAAGGAATATAAGAAGCAGCAACAGGGACGCCTGCGTGGCTCAGCGGTTGAGCCTCTGCCTTTGACTCAGGGTGCGATCCTGGAGTCACAGGATCCAGGCCCACATCGAGCTCCCTACAGGGAGCCTGGTTCTCCCTCTGTCTTTGTCTCTGCCTCTCTCTGTGTCTCTCATGAATGAATAAATAAAATCTTAAAAAAAAAAAAAGAATCAGCAACAAGAAGCATAAAGAAAACCATGTCTGCATGTGTTCCACGTGGTTAGTGAGCGATCTTACTGCATCTTGATAACATTCACTGTACTCTCATCTCACCACTGAAACTGGAGGTCAGTAGTTCTTGCACATCTAGTTTGTGGACAACAGTAGAGCAGGTGAAGGGTGATAGGGAGAGGATGGGAAAGAGCTAGTCCTAGAAACCACAATAGCTGCATATGATTCTCGTCATACTATAATTTTATCCAGCATAACTCATACTGAATGGTACGGAAAATCAGCCAATCAATCAATCAATCAATCAATCAATGTGTGTGTCTATCTATGTACACATAAATATAAATTATTAATGTTCTAATAACATACCTGGAGTGTTATACAATTTAACATCATAATGGAGATAAATACCCATTAATTTCTCTGTCTTTTGAAATTTTATACATATTTTTTTTTTACTGGTAAATTCAGTATTTATATAGTTGAAGACAAGTAAACAGCATGAAGATACAAAAATCACTTTGCCATAATGAGTATTTTGTACATATTTTTATTTTTATAGGTTACTTCTAATTATATTCTTTCAACTACTGCTCAATAATATCCTTAAATAGTAAATTAAAATTCCATTTGGGTTTCATGAGGAAAACAAGACACTGAAGCTTTTTCTCTGTGAAGGCATGTTCACCTTTAATCTTGTTTTTAATGCCTATATATACTATTTCAACT
This sequence comes from Nyctereutes procyonoides, assembly GCF_905146905.1. Classification (NCBI taxonomy): domain Eukaryota; kingdom Metazoa; phylum Chordata; class Mammalia; order Carnivora; family Canidae; genus Nyctereutes; species Nyctereutes procyonoides. The sequence goes on from NW_026575043.1 coordinate 31,524,676, forward strand.
AAGACTTTCATTATACTCCATTTGGACATTATGGTTTGTTCTAAACTCACTATCATTTCTCTTTCCATTGTTTGCCTCTGAGATTATTCTTTTCCCATAAAGCCCATATTCTATTACAGAGATAGAAACCAAACCCCAGAGAATCAATGAAAATCCAGATGGTAATAATTCCTATAAGGGAAATAGGGACACTGACACCAAGGGGGTCCGGAGGATTACTTTATATAGTCGCTCCTCCTTTTATGCAAAGTAGGTATGCAGGGAAGTGTACAGACCAATCTCTTGAAGACTGGATATCAGGAAGTGTTGAGTGGATACAGGGAAGTTTGGAGATGAGAGGATATAGTAGTGAACAAGTTTGTACTGGGTACCAAACAACAACATTAAAACTGTTCTGGGAGTAATGGATGTGGGATTAATGGAAAGAGTAAAGATATTAATGAGAATATTTTGCTTGAAATCAAAAGGTTTGGGCTTGAAATCCTAGGTGTATAATGGCATCATTTTTTAAAGACAGGGATGACTACGTCTATCAGTAACACTGTGATGCATGTCCTTAGTCGTAACTATTGGGGTTGCAATGGCGTTTTCTTTAGACAGACTCTTACTGAGTTTATTAGTACTAATTCTATATTCATTTTACACATTGCATGGTTCCCCTCACAAACATTGCTATCAATTTAAATTCATATCACTACATATCACTGTAGGTGGTAATGTTGGTTTTACTGGAATCTGAAAGTATTCCAAACCATTTAAATGTGGCATACTTTAATCATAGGATAGGGGACAGTTAAGTTTATGTCAACTTGACCGCGCTCAGGGATCCCAGTCAGTGGGTAAAACATTTTTGTGGGGTGTATGTGTGAGGGTGTCTCTGGAAGAGATGAGCATGTGACCAGTAGACTGAGTAAAGTCTAGAGATTAATGCCCAGGGGACATCATTCAATCCTTCGGGGGCCTGAAGGGAGAGGGAAGATAGAAGAAGGGCAAATCTGTACTATATCCGTTCAACTGAGACGTCCATTTCCTGCCCTCAGACACCAGCACTCCTGGTTCTCAGGCCTCTGGACTCAGTCTGGGACATACACCACTGACTTTCATGGCTCCCCCAGCTTGCAGACAGTGGTGGGATTCCTTGGCTTCCAGAACCTTGTGAGCCAATTCTTACAATAAATCTCCTCTTCTATCCATCTGTCTCTACCTATCTATCCATCCATTGATCCATCCATCCATCCATCCATCCATCCATCCATCCATCCAAGCATCCATCCATCTATCCATCCATCCATCCATCCATCCATCCATCCATCCATCCATCCAGTTGGTTGTTTCTCTAAAGAACAATACTACAGCATACTTAGCAAAAATGTATATATTTTAGAGTACAGATCAGTAAGTTAACACAGCATGAACATACTTGTGAAAACATGACAGAGGTAAAGAAAAATAATATTAGCCCACCAGACACCCATCATGTCTCCTCTCTATTGGCTTCTCGTGGCATGCAATAGTTTTTTTTTTTTTTTTTTTTTTTAATGTTGTGGAAATGATACAAAACAGTATTTTGGGTTGCTCAACATTTGCTAGTGAGATCAATCCATACTCTTGCAGGAGGAGTATGTAGAGCATTTGTTTCGCTGTACTGTGACCTGAGGTGATACCACGGTCCCCTTTAACCGGGGTCTCACTTTCCCGTGGGCAATCACAGTCAGGAAGCAGATGACCCCACTGCTGGCATATTGCCAGATGGCTATTAGTCACGTGATGCTACATCTGAATACCTACATTGTTCTGCTCACTTCATTACTATCATTTCACATTTGTTATCGATATTTTATCATCTCACCTCATCACAAAAAGGGGAAGTAGAGTGCAATACTTTATTAAAGTATTAAAATAATACTTTAATATTTTATCTGTCCTATTCTATTATTAGTTATTGTTAATCTCTTATTGTGCTTAATTTAGAAATTAAACTTTATCATAGATATGTAGATACAGGAAAAAAAAAACAGCATTTAGAGGGCTCAGTAGTATCTTTGATTTCAGGCATCGAAGGGGGTCTTGGACTATACCCCTTACCAATAAAGGCAGACTAGTGTGTATTCTTTACTTACCATAATTGATTCATTCATTCTACTATTGATGGTTACTTAAGTTATTACCAGGTTGAGGCTATTTCAACAATAATGCTAAGAATATACCGATATTTTGGTTCTGTTATGGTGACTATCTTCCTAGAAGTGAAATATCAAGATCCTGGGATGTGCATCAATTTATATTTTGAAGATAATGTCAGCCCATTCTTTCAAGTGAATTTACACTTTTACACTGGAAGCAGTCTTTGAAAATCCTGAATTCTTCTCACCCTTGCACTTATTTTGTGTTCCTTTTCTTTCAAGTTTAGACCTTCTCACAGGTGTGTATGGTACCCAAGTTGAAGTTGTAATTTGCATTTTCCTCATAGACTTGGGCTCCTTTTCTTAAGTTTACAACCCATTAGAAATGTGCCGTCATGAGGCTGTAGCTGGAGTCCCCGCTCCTATAGTTGTCTCCAATTTTTCTCTTGAGGTGTTGGAGTGCCCCATATATTCCTTACACTAGCACTTTTTACAAATCTATACTTCCACTCTATGAATTGTCTTTTCACAATCTTCATTATATATTTTGATGAGCATCTTTAATTTTAATGTAGAACAACCTATGTACCTTTTCTTTCTTTCTTTCTTTCTTCTTTCTTTCTTTCTTTCTTTCTTTCTTTCTTTCTTTCTTTCTTTCTTTCTTTCTTCTTTTTAAGATTTATTTATTCATGAGAGGCACAGAGAGAGGCAGAGCAGAGGAAGAAGCAGGATCCTCACAGGGAGCCCGATGTGGGACTCGATCCCAGGACCCCAGGATCACAACCTGAACTGAAGGCAGATGCTCAACCACTGAGCTACCCAGGTGTCCCTCTATCTACATTTTCATAATGGTTAGTGCTGTTATTTCAGAATTAAGAAATCATTCTTTGACCAAGTTTTGGAGGATGCACTCCCATGGTACCTTCCAGAATCTACATGGAGACTGTACCCCAGCAGGACTTGATTTGTGTGTGACATGAGGAAGGGAGCTGTGGACAGCAAGATACAAAGTACAGCACAGTGAATTTCCTTGCAAATGCAAAAGCTGATGTTAAAGTCTAGGGGCTTGGGAAGAATAGTTTATTAGAGGAATGAAACAATGAGTAATGGCTAAAACTGAGTTTAAAGCAGGAGTGTAGAGAGATGAAACTGAATAGATAATGACGACTTGATTAAGGCTTATTAATAATAATAAATTTGCAATATTAAAATAAATTATGTTACGTAGGTCTGCTACTTTTGAGGATAAGTGAGGCTTGATACCTTTCAGAGACCGTAATAAGTGAAAGAATAATGAATAAGAGAGATTTATGTAGACTCTGGCTTAAAATGCCTGAGTTTTATTTAAAATAAATATCCAGGGATCCCTGGGTGGCGCAGCGGTTTGACGCCTGCCTTTGGCCCAGGGCGCGATCCTGGAGACCCGGGATCGAATCCCATATCGGGTTCCCGGTGCATGGAGCCTGCTTCTCCCTCTGCCTATGTCTCTGCCTCTCTCTCTCTCTCTCTCTCTCTCTCTCTGACTATCATAAATAAATAAAAATTAAAAAAAAAATTAAAAATAAAATAAAATAAATATCCACAGGTTTTTAAAATAAATTCATTCTGAACAGCAATGCTTTTTCAATTATTGTAATAATGAAATGATTAAACATCACGCTTTGATACTTGAGGGTTTTTAACATTTTTTAAATACCCTCAAATAGGAACAAATTGCTAAGGTAACAGGTAGATGCTCACATACACTTAGGGTAAAACCTTTTAAAGAATTTGTCTCCAAAGAAAAAAAAATTTTAAGTAAAAAAAACATTTTAAGAAATAAAATGTGTTTGTTTCCACCAAACATTTTATGGCTTTGGAGCTTAACAGAAGAATAACTACTTTTTCTGTAGAAACTTATAAGGTTAAGTGTCCAAATGATTTTTTAAATATATATATCATTCCTACTTGCTGATAATGAAAAAGAAAAAGAAAGGATAAAAATTTGTCCAAAGTATACCAAGATGCAAAACTACTCATAGTCACATAATTTCCTGAAGTCATCCACACACATATTTGAGAATGCTGGGTTATAATATCAGATATTAGAAACTTTTCAAAAATTCACGAACCAGTCTCAGACTTCAGCCATACTGAACAATATCAATTTATTTTTATAAAAGAACCAAGTTAGTAAATATGTATTTAGTCAAAATCTCCATTAGTGACTTTGAAGAACACAACATAATAGTATCAAACTTAGTGCCCATCCTCCAGGAACTAGTAGTCTAATTGAAACAGGTAATATCTCTATACATGAAAGTTAAACAGGAATCTAATGATTAAACCCAGGGTCATTACTGGAATTGAGACGGCACTGATATCTTGCAGAAATATGTCATACGCAGACCTGATCTCAAGAGAGACAATGCCTTAGATGGTAGGAGAGGATAATATAAAATGTTGGAATTATTGCCATGTTTCCTAATTCTATAGGTTTTACCCAGCATCCCTAGGGAGCATGCTGGCATTTGAGGCTCGATTCTTAGGGGATGGAAAATCAGAGGATATATATGAGACCTTAGAATAAAGAAAGCAGACAATCCTGCTAAGAACATAGAACCAAGCTCATGATGTTATACATACCTGCTTCTTTGAAGCAATTCTAAAGGGTTTCAATATGTTTATAATAAGATATATGGAGCCCTGTGGCTGTACCTGGCACACGCCTAACCGCTGATCTCTGTAGGTGATGAATGGAATTGGACATGGAGCTATCCACTTAAGCTATTGACCTAAGAGCTATTTCAGGTGGCAGGCTAGCCTGGTTGGCCCCAAAGCAGGAGCAGAGAACTTGTTAAGTAAGACAGTTGATGGGATTTGTTGCCAGCAAACTCCAGTGAGAGCACCTCCCCTAGGCTAAATAAATGGTGCATCAGATAGCAGTACCTCAGTACCATAGATCCCAATGTTCTTGCCCTTATGGCCTTAGGAAGAATGGTTTAACTATATCATATCCTGGTATAGCTCTTATGGGAAGTGAATTCCTGGTATACAAACTGGTCACAGTTTGAATCAAGTATAGAGACCAAGACTCCATCCTCAGAAGTTGCATAAATAACAGGAGAATCAATGAATGAATGAATGAATGAATGGATGAATGGTCTGAAAGCAGACGAGAAAGAGCAGGGTATGGATTTATGATCATTGGAGACGTCAAGCCTAACTCCTTTATCTATGACTTTATTTCCAAAACTGCAAGATTATTTTGTTAATGCCCAAACTTGAGGCAATGTTCTGATTCTGATTTCTTGAAAAATTTTGGCAATTTCATTTCAACAAATATGCTTTACCATCTACGTCTGCCAGACATGATGTTCAATGATGAGCCTATAGAGATGAAAACCCCACTTGCTCTACCAGAAAGGATTTTGCAATCTAAAGGTAAAAAGAAACCCATAAACAGATAATTCTGAGAAAGGAAAGAGGTGACACAAGGTGACACAAAGTCAGCCCAGTCAACTAGATTGAGAATGTCCTTTTGGAGGACACAATATCTAACATAAACTCACATGTACGAAATGAGTTTGGTAAGTAAATGTTAGAGACTAGTATGTTTCAGGGAAAGGGGGAAACAAGTAAATGTTGGAAATCGCAAAACACAGAGATGCTCTATATTATTTTAAACATATGCACCGAGTTGGGGAGTGCTGGGAAATAATGCCAGGGAAGCCGGCCAGGACCATGATACAAAGGACACGTTGTATGTCATGTGGACGATGCCAGCAGGGCCGCAGGCATGCTCCACTGAAGGGAAATAAGGCCAATTCCATATTGCAGACTAATCTCTGTGGTAACAGGGAAGAGAGTGGATTCAGGACTACAAGACCTAGAGCAACGGGATGTGGCTTATATTTGCTACGCAGTTTTCATCCAGTGAAGAAAACATGCCCAGGTTAGCTTATGGCCAACATGCTGAATCTAACAGAGTAGTTTTCACTGAGGTCACATAATATATAACTTACGGAATGGCATAAATATCACCTGTGTAAGTATATATAAAGCTCATAAAAGTCTCAGGTTGAAATGCTGAAAAGAGCTCACAATGAGTCTATAAATACTGAAAAACAGATTGTTGCCTTCGTGGTTGTGTTTCGACCAAATTTCTAGCTTTTCGCTCCCCACTTAATGTGATGAGCTAGAGTAAAATGTGTGAGAGAAAGACAGACAGACCAACAAAGAGAATCTGTGATATGCCACCTTCATTCTTAGAGGAAGTTCCTTGGACAAGGAAGTGCCGTGGGAAGAAACTTGTATATGTATTGAGAAGAGTTGCTTATTTTATTATTTATTTATTTATTTATTTATTTATTTATTTAGATTTAATTTATTTATTCATAAGAGACACAGGGAGAAGTAGAGACACAGGCAGAGGGAGAAGCAGGCTCCCTGTGGGGAGCCCTATGCGGGTCTCAATACCAGGACCTTGGGGTCACTCCCTGAGCCAAAGGCAGATGCTCAACCATTGAGCCACCCAGGTGTCCCCAAGAAGAATCATTTACTTGGTGCCAACTTCTAAAAGCTTCAGAGAATTAATCAACATTGTAAAAATTAACTTTTTTTTTTTTTGCAAATAAAGCATGAGAAAGGAAGACCATGATTATGATACGAATATAGAAACGTCAGCAGCTTTGGAATAAAGTAGTTCGGTGATATTTTGGATAAATGATCGGCTACTTAAATGTTTTTAGTATAATAAGATAATGGTGATGGTATACCTTTTTCATTTTTAATATTTAACTAGAGTAAGGGGCACCCATGTTTAAAAAAATGCAATTCTAAAGTAATTTGAGGGAGGTTTCAGATGTAAAAATACTTCTCCTTCCCACATCGATACACCTGCTGGTCATTCTTACTGCCTCTACTTTCTGACACTGCACCAGCTCTGTGAACGCTGTTGGTAAGAGTTTTAATTTCTCTCTTCTTTATCTTTGTCCGTAATAAGCATTGTGCGTGAGTGTCCAGACTGGTCTGGGCTCTTATTTTACTAAATCTCACAGTATTGGCTTCCTGCAAGGCTCCTCACTGCCCCCCACCCCACCCAAGACACCTCCTTGGGGACCCCACCACCTCAGGATAGTCATCTCTGGCCCCTGGAGGCCAGAATAAGGCGTGGGCACAGGTGTGCACGACCTCACCTTCCTCCCTGCGGTGCTGGGATATATCTTATAACTTTTCCCCCAGGTAAGGAGCTGAAATAATTCCCATGGTCGCTGAAGACACAGAAATGCAATCTCTAAAGCAAACATGTTTTTGCCATTTCCTAGGGAAAATGAAGAGGCCTCCATTTCTATCTCAGGAGCTACGTAGGCATCATACTGTGACGTGCCCTGATGGGAAGAAAGGATAATTCTGGATTGACTCTAAGATGTGCCTTTGGATTTTTGCCTTAGATTTTCACAATCATTGATTATCTTCTTTCATTTTAAAGAGGGAGGGAGGGCAAAGGCAAAGGATGCCTCATATCTAAGTTACCCTTCTCTCTAACTGGAAAATGGAGAATGTCTCCAACAGTGAATGATCTTTGCAAATAAATTCCTCACACTGTCTGAAATTTAATCACATTGTAGAAATAGCTTATTGTGGGGCACCTGGATGGCTCAGCGGTTGAGCATCTGCCTTTGACTCCAGCCGAGATCCCGGGGTCCTAGGATCAAGTCCCGCATTGGACTCCCTGTAGGGAGCCTGCTTCTCCCTCTGCCTGTGTCTCTGCCTCTCTCTCTCTGTGTCTCTCATGAATAAATAAACAAAATCTTAAAAAAAAGTAACAGCTTATTTATTCATTTGTTTCCTTCTTTGTTGTAAATAAAGACTGTCATGCTTGGTCCAATTTCCTGCACTGATTCTGGGTTAGATTGAGGAGAATGGGAAATAAACCTACTCCATGCATTATCACATTGTTTAATCTTCTAAAATATGTTTTATTTTCCGTATGATGGATATCACAATGGTATTCATAACAATTACGATGCAAAATCACAGTATATGCCATCAATTATTGCCCTGTGGATTACATGAGAAAAGAGCCCTCAGCGAAGTGCCTACCACAAGGAAGCACTCAAGAAGCCTTAGCAATTACTAACAATCCCTAATTATATATCTTGCATAAAATAGCAATTCACAAAGATATTGGCATGATCCCACCACACAAAAGACTGAGCAATCCTTCTTGCCCTGGTTGTACTAATTCCAATCGATGCTGTCTGTCCCCATTCAGAGGAGGACTATGAGAGGATTGGTTATAAAACTGGTAAATGAAACATCAGTTACCCAGTGACAAGAGCTAGCCTCTAAGGGTTACAAACACTGACAAATCAATAAATAGCGCTGGAAACGCATTGTGATAGATGCTGCTAGTTTCAAAATTAATCATGTTTAGTTTAATCTCATTCAATAACGGTGATTTGATCCTCAATGTTAGTTACCTTTGTTGGCAAAACAATCCTCTCTTAAGACCCATCATTCAGAGCTTCCGAATAGCAGGATATTAAGTCATTAGTAGCAGGTTCATTATCTGTGGGCTGCTGTGGAAAATAAGAGCCTCTATAAAGGCCATAGACAAGAGTTCAGCCTGTTTGTGTCAGAAGGATTCTGAATTATAGTTCCTCCTTGCTCCTGCTTCCATCCTGCCCTAAGTTTCGCCACAGAGTGTGAGGCAGACCAGAAGTGTTTCTCTGATTGGTGTTGCAAAACGTACTTAATGTAGACCCAAATGAAGCTTTCATTTATTTGAGCAAGGGAAAAAAATAAAAAAATAAAAAAAAACACAAAGCAGAAAGTTTTGATCTCATTTCTGTTCTGAGTGTAATAAGTGGATTTTTCAAGTTTTTTCAATCTACTGCTTCATTATCTTCATTTCGTATTGTATGATGAGCAGTAAGATGAATGTTTAAATTCTGTTCCAAACTGGGATCACCTTGGGAAAACTAGAATATTGAATCACCTGCATGTGAGGAACATCATTCCTGTGTTCGAGAAGCGTGCAACCCTAAACTCAGAAATGCCTTAGGATTCTTTGAATATTCACATCCCTGACCCCCCAGATTATTGTATCTGCTACACAGATAAGAGACACCTGTCATCACAACTCAGGCTATTGACATACTGAGTCTCAACAGTAAGTAGTCAAGACGAGTTCCTCTCATTAATCTGTCCCTCAAAGAAAACGCCTTTATTTTAACACTCCGGGTCATTGCAGACATTTTATTGAAGCACCATTAAGGAGCCCCTGATATGATTTATTTTCAATAGTGATAGTGTGACTTGGTCCAGTGACATTCCCTTCCACACATTTAATTTGACAAACTCGTACATTTGACATTTGGAAACAAGTGAACATCATTATTGAAATGGAATAAATTCTCAGCACGAGTCTCTAGAACTTATATGTCCTCTACAAGGTTTGGACAGTCATTTCCAGGGCAGTACAATAAAGTTAAACAGGAAGTCTCTCAGCTATTACATGGATGAAAACTAAAGAACCTAATAATTTTGAGTAGGTATAAAACCTCGGAGTCTAATTTAGAGTCCAACACTACACTAAAAAATTCACCTCTGTAATATCAAGCCTCTCTGCATATAAATGTCCAGAGATGTCAAAAGAAAGTCTAGTTAAAAATATAAGCATTTATTAATTATGTACTTTAACCCTAATTTGAAACCAAATTTATATTATTGTGTTTTTTTTTAACTTTAGTTCTAATGTCTATAGCTATGCAGTAAGAGTTTATTCAATTTTTAAAATTCCAACCTTCAGGAATTGTGAACAACCACATTTATAATAAAAGTATCTTCTTTTCATGTATAATACCTTCTGTTTTGAGAATAATTTCTCACAGTTTAATTTCCAGGTCTTTCATTATTAACAGTGTTTAGATCTGTATGATGTTTAATTGGTTCCAGCTTTTCTGTCCTTGATTATAAAAGCATGTATTAAACATTGCTGAATTTTGAAATACCTAGAGATATTTCCTTTTTAGGTACCATCAAGGTAATTGGGTCTTCTGAGGCACTCCCAAATTTGAATGTTGAGAGAGAACTTTTTTTTTTCCTTTCTAAGCTATTACAAAATCATCTAGTATGTTTTCCACTAGTCTTCAATTTGCTACATAGGCTTTAGTGAAGATAAAGAAAATGCATTGTGTATGCATAACCCAGAAACTGCCAGGGGGAAGATAGAAAAGAGTTGGAATCTTTTTTTTAAATGAGAGGGGGAGGGGTAGTGGGGGGGGGCAGTCCCAGGCAGGCTCCACACCCAGCTTGGAGCCCAACATGGGGCTCAGTCTCACAGCCCTGAGGCCATGACCTGAGCTAAAATCAAAAGTCAGATGCCTAACCGACTGAGCCACCCAGGGGCCCCAAGAGCTAGAAAGTTTGTTGAGCATTTAGGCTCACAGGAGAAATCTATACCCCACATTCAAGCAGTAATAGAGGCATATAAAGAAATTCTGATGGAAGAAACCAGGATGGGGACAAGATGCACCTGTGAAAGGCTTGTGATGGGCAGAGATGCTTTGAGAAAGTTCAAGTACAATCTCATGTTTACAATGGAGGGGAGAACTCCACAGGTCAGTTCAAATCCTGGACCAGGAAGTTGGTAGGTGGAGCCCGATCCATGACGGGGAGAGGTTTCCCTTGGGTTTTTGAGTTGCAGAACTAAGGGATCAGTGACTTGGCATCCCTACAGTTGAAGACAGTAACACTGGGAATGAGGACTGGAGGCTCTGAAACACGGTAAGGTGGTGAGAAAGGAGATTAGTACTAGTTAACCAACTGGTTGGTATAGGTGTAAACTAAAACTACGCAAAATCAATCATCAGTTATATTCCATCAAGATTCATTCCTTAATTTTACTTAAAATAATCACAAAATGGATAGTTTAGATGAACTTTGAACCTCACTACATAGAAAAGCAGATATTAGCACTCTATGCTTAAAACAGACCCATGATAGATGTTGGATCGAAGACGGTGGCATGGATGAAACTTAATAAAGAGAACTTTAAATTCCTCGTGCAAAATTTAAGGAGATTATCTTGCAATGGCCTTATATAGTGGGCAATACAAATCACCAGCAGCAAGGCAGAGGCATTGGAACTTTTCTTCGATGCACTGAGGTAAAATTGGGGCAGCTGTTTGCTTAAGGTTTATTTTATAGAATTCATTCAACTTAGCATGTGCGCTTAGACGTAGATGTTTGTAACTGAATGAGGCTGAATCACATTTCAAAAATAACAAAGGGGATAATTTAAAGTTGTTTCCATTTATAAGTCCACCCTGAAGAAAAATTTCAACACAATCAATTTCAAAACTAGTCAGTTTTGTCATTCTGCAGCTTTGCACTGTGGACAGAAGCAGACTAGCCTGTTTGCCTAAACAAGACAGGTACCGGGTGAAAACCATATTCCCCTGTGTAGAGCAGCCTAGTAAGTATTGCTCAGATTGCTAAAGCATGCTAATCCTTCCTATCTGGTTTTCTGTGGCCTTCTTGAAACTCAAGAAGTGACAGTTTAAATACAATCTAGATTGATGAACTATTCAGAATTCTACAGACCATGGAAAATTTTAGAAGCCAGTATATATTTTAACTCATGAATATAACTAGTGTCTGTGCAAAGTATCAATGTGCCTAAAGACTTTATTATGAAACACTTAAATGTGTCTTGATAAAGCCTAAGGACTTCTGAATGTATTTGGCCACATACCTGTTAGGTTTTTTCTATTCTGTAAGTAGGTTATTGATACATTGAGAAACTAACTAAAACAATTACCAAATTTCATTCCCCAGATTCAGAAAAACAAAACATATTAAGTTTATCAAAAAAATTAAAGCCTTTCCCAACCAACTCCAGTTTGACTTTTGACTTGATGAACTTTAGGCTAAAATGCTGTATTTGGGTTTCAGACAAACCAAACAGCTCCTCTTAATTCCATGTCTGATGCTTATCGGTGAAGCCATGTGGCACATGGTAAACACCATAGAGGCTGTGAGGCCAATGGGCTGATGGAAGTTACTCGACCGCCCTGAGCTTCAATTGTCTCATTAGAAATGCTGACCCCTTAGCAGCCCTATTATTAGCCGGTTATATTTATTTCCTTTCACAAACTCACAAATACACACCCTTAGAAAGAAGTATGCCAGACAATTGAAAATGGGACACAACACAGTAATCAGAGTAGGAGATCTCGTTTTGAGGAAGGTGTCAGGTGTCAGGTATCCTGTGAGGTGAATGGTCTACCACAGACATCACCAGTTTCTGTAAATAGATTCTCCAATAAAAACCAAAGTGCAGCTTTTCTGGTGCTGTCAAGGTAAGCAGAGAGTCAGATAAGTACATGAAATAACAGCACTGAGAGCACATGCTCAGGTGGTACTTATGTCCAATGTATTACATACTGGCTGACATAGGTACACATCATACACATGTCCTGTAAAATACTCAGTCTATATCCTCAGAAAGACTCACCAGAGTCATTTCGAAAAATCCTTAATCTCCGAATTTAAGAATGTTGTGATCTAATTCCAGTATGGAAATCTTAACTTTTGAAAAGATACATTTGGCTGAGTAAGTTTTTCCAAAAAAACATAATAGGACAATCATGTAGGCTTCTCAAATAACCTAAGAAATGTATTCATTTCATAATAACATGGCTCCGGTAACATGCTATAAGATTTAGGAAATTAAATTCAAGCCCTTGCCTAAAAGGGTTAAAATTCAAGGCCATCACTTGACATCCCTTCATATTTCATAGCTGTCCTTCTATCATTCCCAAACCATGAGTATGTACATCTCCATATTTTCTGTTCATTTAATTTTACATTTTTATAATTTCTATGCCCTAATGTAAACAAATGCCTTCATGTCCAAAAAATGTTAATATCATCTCATGTAGTACATTCTTTTCTATTCAGTTTTTGAGAAGAAGACTTTTTTTTTTTAATAAAGGTAAAATCTTAATGTGATCATGAGTAAGCTAACAGAAATTACTAGGCATATGCTTGTTAATAAAAACATTTTTGAGATTGGTAATTCCTACCATTTTTCTCCCCAGGTCTGTCACTGAACCAACAATACACCAGGAAATAAATACAGTGAATCTCACAAGGACAACAAATGTATCCCCTTCAACAGACCATTTTATCCCCAGTACAATGCTTGATTTGAATTTGAATTAAAATAATTATCTTTTCTTTTTTTTTAATTTTTATTTATTTATGATAGTCACACAGAGAGAAAGAGAGAGAGGCAGCGACACAGGCAGAGGGAGAAGCAGGCTCCATGCACTGGGAGCCCGACGTGGGATTCGATCCCGGGTCTCCAGGATCGCGCCCCAGGCCAAAGGCAGGTGCCAAACCGCTGCGCCACCCAGGGATCCCAATAATTATCTTTTCAAAGGTAACTTTAAGAACCATTTGAATACAGTTGGCTTTCCTATTCATTAATAAGTTACTGTCAGCTGTAGGGAGCAATGTCCCTGCATTGAAAGACTATGGGTAAAATTTGAATGGCTCAACAGAATATACAAAAAAATACAAACTGATATACAAAAATATATTTATAACATAGTTATGCATATAACTTTCCTTCTTAAAATGGTTACTGAAGCAGAACCTGAAAACCGGCCAGGTATAAGGATAATGCTTTGGACCAAATCCTGTGTACACAAGCCTTGTACTATCTGTGCTTGATGGAAGAAATAAGTCTTATCTCAATGAAAGAGCTATCAGATGCACAGAGAAGACAACATGAAATAGCCTGAGAGATCTCATCCTAAGAGAAAGACGGAAGATGGAGGAATAGGAGGATCTCAGTTTTGTCTTGTTGCATGGATACAACTATATAAAGCCCACATCAGTATAAATAACCCAAAAACCAACCCAAAGACTAGCATAACAGGTCATATCAAAAAAGACAGGAAGACCAGAGACATGGTCAGGAGCCAAATAGACCCATGGAAGTATCGACAGAGGCAGCAATGCCTCAGGCATGGAGATGGAAGAGGGGCTGACCCCACACAAGGTATCCCAGGCATGGAGGGCCTACACCCAGATGAATCCCTGTAATATCTGGCTCTGAAAACCAGAAGGGCTTAACTTCACAAGTCCATACAGTCAGTCGGATGTAATACCTGTAACTTTAAAAATCAGCAAGCTAGCCTCTGCAATAGCCAGAGGATGATAGGAGACTGAGTCCTTGCCCTTGAAGAGAGCACAAAAACAAAAACAAAAACAAACAAACAAACAAAAAACAGCCCGGCTAAGGTACAGCCCAGAAGCAGCAGTTTGAAAGACACCTGTATAGTATAGAGATTTGTCTGTTAATCTTAGGTCCTATACTAAAGAGTCAGTTACCTTTGGGAGACTTCTCCAAGAACAAAGGAACTGGTGGATGTCATTTCCCTCCCCTCTCCACCCCCAGCCTAGATAATAATGAAACCAGTGCAACAGGAACACTCTCCACCTAGCTTGCTAACAGTGTGCCCCACCCCCATGCTCTCCCAAAGACCTGTGCCATCCAAACCAGCTACAAGTCCCCTTCACAGCAAACCAGCACACATCTTGCTAAAACCATGGGCCTTCCCTCGCATACTCCTGTGGCCCTGTACCATTCCTGTGCCAAGAAGAGGGGAGGATAGCCACACATCAGTTCTACTGTGGCCCAGCAGTGGGCTAGGTGCAGACATCTGGTCTGACTTCAGTCTCTGCCCACCAACAAAACCTTCTCAAGGGACAACACAGGAATAGCACCCTTCAGTTTTGTGCTACTGCATCTCTGGTCCACACCTGGTCTGACTCGACTAAAACCAAAGTACCCTCAGACAAGTCCTCTAAAATCACACAGAACAAACACTGCCCACAAGAGCCAAAGACAGCCACTATCCACAACTGTGCTAGTGGCAAAAGTGGCTAAGTCACAACAATAGGGCAGATGCAGCACACACCAGAGACACCCCTGAAGTGCCATATTCTGGTGAACTAGGGACACTGTACTACAGAGCACTACAGGGCCTCTTCTTCATAAGGCCACTACTTTTAAGTGTAGGAGACATAGCCAACTTTCCTAACACAGAAAGAGACTCAAGGAATTATACAAAAGGAAGAGACAGAGAAATATGTCCCAAATGAAAGAATAAGACAAAACCATAGCAAGAGACTGGAATAAAATAGAGATGAGTAATAAGCCTGACACAAAATTAAAAAAAAAAAAAGTTAAAAGTTAAAAAGATACTCACTGGACTTGAAAAAAGAGTGGAAGACCTCAATGAGACCCTTAAAGAAATAGAAAACATAAAAAAGAATCAATCAGAAATGAAGAACTCCATAACCAAAATTAAAAATACAGCAGAGGGAATAAATAATAGACTAAAGGAAGCAAAAGAATCGGCCAGTTACCCAGAGAGTGTTACAGAAAGCAGTCAAACTGAGATGCCTGGGTGGCTCAGTAAGTTGAGTACCACACTCTTGATTTTGGCTCAGGTAATGATCTTGGGGTTCTGGGATTAAGCCCTACATCAGGCTCCCTGCTCAGCGTGGAGTCGGCTTCTCCCTCTCCCTCTGATTCTCCCCCCATTCTATCTCTCTCTCTCTCTCTCTCTCTCTCTCTCTAATAAAACCTTTGAAAAATGAAAGCCATCCAACTAAACAGGAAAGAGAAAAAATAATGATAAAAATTTAAAATAGATTTAGGGAATGAGCAAAGGATCAAGTGTAATAACATACAAACCATAAGGATCCCAGAAAAAGGAGAGAGAGAGAAGGGGGCAGAAAATTTATTTAAAGAAATAATAGAGTCTGGGGAAGAAAACAGAAATCCAGATTGAGGAGGCATACATATCCCCAATAAAATCAAACCAAGGAGGTCCACACCAAGACATACAGTTATTAAAATGGCAAAAGGTAGTGATAAGAAAGATTTTTAAGAGCAATAGGAGAAAAGAAGACAGTTACATACAAGGGGACCCCCCCCCACCCCCTGAATATTCTCAGTTGCTTTTTTAAGCAGAAACATTGCAGGCCAGAAAGGAGTGGCATATATATTCAAAGGACCGAAAGGAAAAAAAAAAAAAGTCAGCCAAAAATACTCTATCCAGCAAAGCTATCATTCAGAATAGAAGGAGAAAGAAATCATTTCCCCGAGAAACAAAGTTTCAATAGTAATATAATGATAGTGGGGGACTTTAACAACTCACTTACATCAATGGACAAATAGTACAAACATACAATAAATAAGGAAACGGTGGGCTTGAATGACACATTGGACCAAATGCATTTAACAGATATATTCAGAACATTTCATCCTAAACCAGCAGAATAGACATTATTTTCAAGTGTACATGGAACATTCTCCAAAACAGTTCACCAATTAAAAAAGAATGAAGTTATATCATTCATCTATTCTGACCACAGTGCTATGAAACTAGAAATCGAGCACAAGAAAAAATATAGAAAGAACACAAATACATGGGAGATTAAAAAAACATGCTACTACACAATGAATAGGTCAACCAAGAAATCAAAGAGGAAATAGAAAATGACATGGAAACAAACAAAAATGAAAACACAACAGTCCAAAATCTTTGGGATACAGCAAAAGCAGTTCTAAGAGGAAATTTTATAGCAACACAGGCCTTCTACAAAAATCTCAAACAACCTAAACATACACCTAAAGAATCTAGAAAAAGAAAAACAAACACAATTGAAAACCAGCAGAAGAAAGAAAATAATAAATATGAGAACAGAAATAAAATATATGGAAACTACCACCACTACTACTACTACTAGAACAGATCAATGAAATTAGGAGGTGGTTTTTTGAAGAGATCATCAAAATTGATAAATTTCAAGCAGACTAATTCAAAATAAAAAATAAGAGAGAGAGAGAGAGAGAGAGGACACAAAATCAAAAACAAAAAGGTAAAATAACAGCACAGAAATACAGAGGGTTGTAAAAGGAAATTATGAAAAGTTATGTACCAACAAACTGGACAACCTAGAAGAAATGGATATATTCCTAGAAACATATAACTTCCCAAAACTGAATAAGGAACAAATAGACAATTTGAATCGACTAATTATCAGCAATGAAATTAAATCAGTAAACAAAAAATCCCAACAAAATAAAGTCCAGGACCAGATGGGTTCACCGCACATTCTACCAATGATTTAAAGAGGAATAAATGTCCATTCTCCCCAAACTGTTCCAAAAAATAGAAAAGGAAGAGAAACTTCTAGATTCATTCCTTGAGGTCAGTATTACCCTGATACTAAACCTAGATAAAGGCTCCACTTAAAAGAGAGAACTACATACCAATATCCCTGATGAACATGGATGCAAAAATTTTCAGCAAAATACTACCAACTGAATCCAATAATCCATTTTACAAAATCATTCACCACAATCAAGTCGGATTTACTCCTGGGTTGTAAGGGTGGTTCAATATTTGCAAATCAATCAACATGATACATCACCTCAGTAAGAAAAAGTATAAAAACAATATGACCATTTTAATAGACACAGAAAAGACATTTGACAAAGTACAACATCCATTCATGATAAAAACCTTCAACAAAGAGGTTTAGATGAAACACACCTCAATATAATAAAGATATATGAAAAACCCAAAGCCAACATCATACTCACTGGTGAAAAACCGAGAGCTTTTCCCCTAATGTTAGGAACAAAACAAGGATGTCCACTCTCAACACTGTTATTCAACACAGTCCAGGAAGTCCTACCCACGGTAATCAGACAATAAAAAGAAATAAAATGCATCCAAATCAGCATGGAAGAATTAAAACTTTCACTATTTGCAGATACTATAGATAGAAAACCCTGAAGACTCCACCAAAAAGCTACTATAACTGATAAATGAATCCAATAAGGTCACAGGATACAAAATCAATGTACAGAAATCTGCCCCATTTCTACACATTAGCAATAAAGCAGCAGAAAGAGAAATTAAAAGAATAATCTCACTTACAGTTGCCCCTAAAATAATGAAATACCTAGAAATAAACTTAACCCCTAAAATAATGAAATGAAACATCTAGAAATAAACTTAACTACAGTCTGAAAACTGTAGAATACTGATGAAAGAAATTGAAGAGGATACAAACAAATGAAAGACATTCATGTTCATGAATGGGAAGAACAAATATTGTTAAAATGTCTATAATACCCAAGTGATCTACAGACTTGACCAATACCTTTTAAAATACTAAAAGCATTTTTCACAGAACTAGAACAACAACAACAACAAAAATCCTAAAATTTGTATTGAATCACAAAAGACCTGGAACAGCCAAAACAATCTTCGAAAAGAAAAACAGAACTGAGGTATCACAATTCCAGACTTCAGTTATATTTCAAAGATGTAGTAATCAAAACTGTATGGTACTGGCACAACATAGACACATAGATCAATGGAATATAATAGAAAGCCCAGAAATAAACCCACAACTGTATAGTCAATTAATCAAGAATACCCAGTGTGAAAATAAAAATGTCTCTTCAATAAATGGCATTGGAAAAACAGGACAGCTACATTCAAAAGAATGAAACTGGACCACATTCATACACCACACACACACACACACACACCCTCAAATATGAGACATGAAACCATAAAAATCCTTGAAGACAGCTCACGCAGTTATTTCTCTGACATCAACCACTTCAATATTTTTCTAGATATGTTTCCTGAGGCAACAGATCAAAAGCAAAAATAAATTACTGGGACTATATCAAAAAACTTTGTCACAGCAAAGGAAACCATCAACAAAACTAAAGGCAGCCTATGGGATAGGAGAAGATATTTGCAAATAATATGTTTGATAAAAGGTTACATATTTCCATTATGCAATTCAACACACACACACACACACACACAGGTAATCTAATTAAAAATAGACAGAAGACATCCAGATTGCCAACAGACACATGAAAAGATTCTCAACGTCACTCATCAACAGGGAAATGTAAATCAAAACCATGATGAGGTATCACCTCACATCCCTCAGAATGGCAAAAAAAAAAAAAAAAGGCAAGAAACAACAAGTGTTGGCAAGGATGTGGAGAAAAAGGAATCCTCCTGCACTCTTGGTAGGAATGCAAATGGTACAACCACTGTGGAAAATAGTATGGGGGTTACCAAAAAAAATTTAAAAATAGGACTACCCTAGGATCCATTGGCTATTTACCCAAAGAACCTGAAAACACTAATTCTAGGGACATATGCACTCCTATGTTTACAGGATTATCTGCAATAATCAAATTATGGAAGCAGCCCAAATGTCCATCACCAGATGAATGGATAAAGAAGATGTGATATATTATGCCATAATACAGTCTTAAAAAGAAGGAAATCTTGCTATTTGCACTATGGAAGGATCTAGAACATATAATGTTAAGTGAAATATGTCAGTCAGAGAAAGACAAATACACTCTTGTGGAATTTAGGAAACAAAGAAAAAAAGAGACAAAAAAAGACTCTTAACTATAGAGAACTGGTGGTTACCAGAGGGGAAATAGGGGGGGTTGCATGAAATAGGTGAAGGATTAAGCAAATTTACTGTAATGATCGCTGAGCAATGTGTAGGATTATAGAATCATCATATTGTACATCCGAAAGTAATGTAACACTGTATGTTAATTATGCTGAAATCAAATAAATATTAAAAGTAAATTAAAAATACAGAAAGAATGCAAGAGATATTTCAAAAAAGTACTAAACGCCAATAGACAGAATTAGAACTACAAAAAAAACAAAATGGTTTCTGAAATAAACGACTCAATAGGAGAGAGAAGCAAGATAGAACATGAACAGAAAATGCCATCCATCCATCCATCCATCCATCCATCCATCCATCCATCCTTCCATTCATCCATCCACCATGGCCCACCTATCCTTCATGCATCTATCCATTCATTTATCTATGCTTCCATCCATCCATCTAATCATTCATTCAGGCAACCATCCATCCATCCCTTCATCTATCTATCCTTCCACCCATCTATCCATTTACCTATCTATTTATCCATCCATCCATCCATCCATCCATCCATCCATCCATCCATCCATCTATATGCTCAGTAGCTCCAAACACAACTCTTGGTGTTTATGAGTCATTTTGAAAAACAGATGATAATAATAATGAATACTATTATTTTGGCTATTTCTTTTTTTCTCTAAGTTTATTTATTTATAGTGTCTATATCCAACATGGGGCTGGAACTCGTGACCCCGCAATCAAGAGTCACATGCTCCACCACCTGAGCCAGCTAGATGCCCCTGGTTTGACCATTTTTAACAAAAAACTCCTATGAATGAATATTACTTATTTGCAAGCATGTATTTAAATTACAGTAGAAAGTTAAGGCACAGCCAGGCTGAAGAACATGGAAGAGAATGTTCCTGTTCCTAGATAATGAATAAAGGTCTAAATTATAAAGTGATGAGCTGGATGAATTATGAGACAGTAATGGGTTTAAGTTTCATTGATTCAAAGTTATGATTGAGCAGCTCATTTCTCTGATGTAAGCAGAAATGTAATTAAAAAGGAACTGCAACTCATTAAAAAAAAAAAAAAAAGTCTACAACCTGTACATCACTCTGAGTCAGTTAGGAACTTACTGAGGAACTTGATAATTCTATTTTTACCGTTGTTTTTTTTTTTTTTTTTTTTTTCTTATTCTGTTTTGTTTTGCTTTTAGTACCAAACTGCAGTCTCAGGCTGAAATGAGGATGAATTAGCAGCATCCATGTGAGCAGCTGAGCTGAATAACAGTTGGCAGTAATGAGGAGCCCAGAAGGCAGCCTGGCATTCTGGGGAGCAGCCCATCAGGCCTCACTTAGGGTGACAACTACTCCTGCGCACGGATGGTTGTCACTGGTCAGCACACGAGCCGAATGGAAATCTGTCTGGCCTTGTGTGGGCGACAGTAATGAGCACCATCAAGCAAACCTCTTCCTCCTTAACAAGGTTTTGTCCAAGTTGCAGAGAGTGTTCTAGTTGGTTTAGGTATTAACTCTTCTTTTTCTTCTGTGGGGTTGGGGGTGGATGGTGGCCGTAAAAGTCTTTTATATGCCTTTCTTGGAAAATGGTCTATAAACTCGGAGATATTTAATAAGAAAGTAAATTCTATGGAACTTAATCTTCCAAGAAGATAAATTTTATTATAAATACTCATTAAAAAGATAAGCATATAGATTTCTACAATGAGCTGTATTCTGTAGGTCATGTCTCAAAACAAGTCTCAGTGTTGTTACAATGCTCTGGGGGTGGGAGTGCATGCGTGTGTTGGGACAAGGAGTGAATTCCTGACAGGTGAATGTGGGTGTCTCAGCCAGGTGAGCGTCCAACTCTTGATCTCAACTCAGGTCTCAATCTCACACTCCCATCCTGGACTTACCATGGCTGCTACCTGAACTGTGTCTTTTGTGTTCTTCAACCCTCTCTTCCTAGCAAAAGCCAGCCTATCATTTCATACTTAATGAAGTTCACCTTCTTAACAAAACCCTTCATCTATCCTTCCACCCATCTATCCATTCACTTATTTATCCATCCAATTATCCATCCATCCATCCATCCATCCATCCATCCATCCATCTATATGCTCAGTAGCTCCAAACACAACTCTTGGTGTTCATGAGTCATTTTGAAAAATAGATGATAATAATAATGAATACTACTATTTTTGCCATTTCTTTTTTTCTTTAAGTTCATTTATTTATAATGTCTACATCTAAATGGGGCTGGAACTCATGATTCTGCAATCAAGAGTCACTCACATGCTCCACCCCTGAGCCAGCTAGATGCCCCTGGTTTGACCATTTTTAACAAAAAATTCCTATGAACGAATATTACTTACTTGCAAGCATGTATTTAAATTACAGTAGAGAGTTAAGGCATTGCCAGGCTGAAGACAGTTCTCTTTCCTTGAACTTGCATCCTATGTATGTGCTTACAAGGAAAGGTTGCATGGTATTTGGGGGGAGTCATGAATATCTGAATATAACACACCTTTTCTTCCTAGTGTTCAAGGTCCTTAAAGGAGGTCTCAGTCTTTCCCCAGAAGCAGACCCTGAGGCAAAGGCTTGTGCCCTGCTGTTCTTTTCAAAGTACAACCCCAGAGAAGCAGGATTGGGAGGGTAGGGAGAGGAAAAGACAGGGAAGGGGGCAGAGCCAGGGTTACAGGATATTACTGAGCAGGTGTCTGCAGGTGTTATGGGCCGTGGGTCACTGGGTTTTGAAGGACTGTCATCAGAGAGGTTGAATAAATGTTTTCCAGGGAGATAAAGTCACAGGCAAGCTCCTATTCCCACTGATGGGAGGGAACATTAACTCCCTGTGCAAGCCGCGTTTACATGGGTGCCAAAAGGGTCCCAAGGTGCCCCATGCCTCCGTGGCAACAGTGAAGCCCCTGAGGCGACCCCCGGTCAGGCATTGCCCCAGAAGGGCTGGAGATGAGAAACATGCTGCCCTGCAGCCACCGAGCCCCGAGGCAGCACCCGAGAGTCCTCTGGGTTAGTATATGGACATCATAAAGCTGGAATCAGGAGCTGGAGCCCATCTTTGACACACGCTCTGTATTACAAGAGTATTTTATACATCACAGTCATTAAAGTACTTAGCGAGTAAATAACAGAGTTGAAGAAGTATAATGGAAAGTTCAGAGTGAATGTCACATTAGAAGTGAAAAGTTCCGACAAAAGTGAAATAAAATACAATGAGCACAATAGGTTAATCATTTTGAAATGTTTAAGACTGGAAAGAGTTCTCGTTTGCTGCTATTGTTAAGTACGAAGTTATGTAAATCACTTGTACTGGGCTTTGTTAATGAGTTAAAGTCAGGGCAGCTTTCGAATCCTACTTGTGGTGACAATAGGTGTGTGATCTCATGTATTCCATCTGCGATGGGAGGAATGAATGTGATGACATCTAAGCTTCTTCCTAAACTTTGAAACTGATGCGCTTAAGATCCTCTGTCGATAAGACATAAACGTTAACTTAACAGATACTGTTCAGCACAAATCTCATGCTTAGGCACCTGTCATGTTGCCAGCAAGACACAGCAGTGAACACAAGAGACTTTAGGTCCCACCATCTTGGAGCTTAAATCCTAGTGTGCACTCTTTTAAAGCAAAATAAGAGAGTGTGGTGTGTCAGAGGCCATCAGTTCAGAGCAGCTGAAGTCAAAGTGTATGATCAGCAGGCCAGAGGGTGAATGAGCTGAACACGGTGACCAGCGCCAGCCTCTCTGGAGCGGGTGGTGAAGGGTTCAGGCTCGGGAATAATGCAGGAGCAGTGTCCTCACCAGAGTGGACAGCGCCAGGGTCCTGATTGCAGTGGGGGCCGCGTGTGCTGGGACCATGATAGAGAACTCAGAAGCTCAAGCCAAGTTGCAGAGATGCAGCTTACTTGGGCCCTGCACCAACCAGTGAGTCAAGGGAAGGTTAGGGCGTGCAGCACCCCCAGGGCATGGAAAGAATTTGGCTTTTATTCCAAATGAGATGGAGAGTCACTGAGGATCTGGAGCACCGAAGCCAAGTGGTTTGGCTTTCAAAGGCTCGGTTGGGCTGCTGAGTGGACAGATTACAGTGGGGTGAGGAACTGAACAGAGGCATGGAAGGAAACAGTTTCTAGAAGATACCTCTGACAACGATGCTCAAAATATTAGTAACAGCTAAAACAACTGTAACGCGTCTGGATATTTTAATTTAGATTTTTTACAATGTGGTCCTTAGAGAGCCTAAAAGTTCTACCTTCGCGAAGTCCACTAGAAGCCCAGATCCCTTTCTGCAGCAGTCCAGAGGTAAAATCCCACTATCACAGACACGTAACATTTGGCTCCATGGAAAGTGATAAAAAGAAAAAAAAAAGATATAAATAGGGCTATGTATCTTTTGTATTGGTCACTGAAAAAAAAAATCATTGCGAGTATGCTTCACAATGTCATGAGATCATCAATGTCCCCATCAGCAGAGGAAAGGTCACACAAAAGTGAAAGGGGACACTTGAGAAGAGGGGAAGGTATAATCATTGTTGTATCCCTTCTCTATTGCTGCCGTAACAAATTACGACGAAACTGGTGGCTTCTCCTGCAGTTCTTCTGAAGGTAGAAGGTGAAAAATGCATTTCCTTGGACTAAAATCACCACGTTGGCAGGACTGTGTCCTTCCACAGGCATAAGAGGAGACCTGTTCCTTGCCTTTCCATGTCCTAGAGGCTGGCCACCTTCCTAGGTGCATGTTTCCTATGATCCTCAAAACCAGCAATGGCCAGTGTGTGCCACCTGGCATGACGTCTTCTGTGTTTCCCTCCCATCATAAAGGGTGCTTATGATCCACCTTGGACCCACCTCGATAGTCCAGAATAATCTCCCCATCTCAAGGACATAGGATGAGCAACTTTAATTCCTGCCTGCCATATGCCATCACATATTCTGAGGTTCTAGGATTAGGACTCTGGCATCTTCTGGGGGCCCTTCACTCTGCCTACACCAATGCTGGGTAGATTGAAGGTGATAATGCCAGATAAATCTCTCCCTTGCACCATAGGCTTTTGTCAAACTCGATTTGAACATATGTCCTAGGCTATATGGCACATTTCAAAACTTTCCCATTTAACTATTTTATCTTATGAAGCCATCACATCTTTCCAGACGACAACAGCCATGTTACCATATTACCACATTTCTCTGTGTGATTTTGAGAGGAGGAGTCTGTGCACTTTCTGATATCTGTTTAATCTTGGTTATCCCTGGAGTGCATGGTTTTTATTTTTCAGAAGGTGACTAGAGAAACTGTGAGCAGAGAACATAAAGATAGTTAGGATGTGCCTACTCATTACCACTGACATGACGAACTGATAAAAGCCCCCACTTAAGAGGGATGATGAGGCTAACTCCAGACTGAACAAGCCACACTTGGAAAATATTCGAATATACTGACCATTGAATGGTGAAGACTCAGCCATGTGGAAGGCCATGGGGAAAGGCTAGCTGCATATATTCCTGGAAAGTTGGTTTGGCTTTTCTCTTCCCCCCCCTAAGAGACTAGATTTCCACTGCAGATTTCCATATTCAGAGTGACAGACACTGGCTAAAAAATATTAGGTCTGAGGAGACAGTCCTTCTTCTGGAGCATATGCTTTCCTCAGATACTTGAATTTAAGGCCCCTTTCTAGATAGGAGAGAAATGCCATCATGCTTTTGGATGGCAGCTCTGGATTATGTAAGAAGGGTACTTCTTTCCCTTTATTTTTCAGCAAACACCGTCATCTTCCAGTAATTTGCCAAAATGACCAACACAAGGGGAAAGAGACAAGGTACCTGCTACATGTCTAGACCTTTTAGAAAACATGGAGTTTGTTTCTTTGGCCACATATATGCAAATCTACAGGAAAGGTGAGGTCTACAATAGAAGGGAATGGGCACTGTTCAAGAAGGAATGCCCCTCACATGTTACGGTGGGAAAATTGAAAGAGTCCACAGTGTCACCCGGCACGCCGTTGGCATAGTTGTGAACAAACAAGGTAAGGGCGAGATTCCTGCCAAGAGAATGAACATAAGTGTTGAGTATATTAAGTGCTCGAAGAGCCAAGATATCTTCCTGAAGCGTGTGAAGGAAAATGATCAGAGAAAGAAGGAAGCCAAAGAGACAGGCACTTGGGTTCAACTGAATCACCAGTCTGCTCCACCCAGGGAAGCACACTTTGGAAGAACCAATGAAAAGGAGCCTGTGCTGCTGGAACCCATTCTCATTGGATTCATGGTATGGTAAGGGTAAAACAATTAAATATCTGAGGATTTAAAAAAAAAAATAAAAATTAAATTAAATTAAATTAAATTAAATTAAATTAAAAATCTACCTCTTTCACAAGTGACACATTACCCAGTACTGGGCTTTTCTAGAGATGTAAGGATTTATGTTCTTTGAAAAGAACCATATTGCATGCTGAATTTTAAATGTCTGTATGTTGAAATTTCCATCACTGCCTTACAATCTACAGCATAATTTTTGTTAAAA
The DNA here is from genome assembly GCF_905146905.1 of Nyctereutes procyonoides. Classification (NCBI taxonomy): domain Eukaryota; kingdom Metazoa; phylum Chordata; class Mammalia; order Carnivora; family Canidae; genus Nyctereutes; species Nyctereutes procyonoides. Next base: position 31,550,867 of record NW_026575043.1, read on the forward strand.
GTTACAGAGTTGCCTCGATTCTCACTGTATTTGCAGGAAGAATGGATAGGTGTCCACCATTTGGTTGAAATGCTTCACAAAATGCTGTGTCGGCATGAAAGGAGCCAGAGGCCATGACCTGCAGGATGAGTACCCTGCAGAAAAGGGGCTAGAGGTGCAGATCTGGGGTCAGATTTGGGGCAGATACATATCCCTGGAAATCTCTAGACACCTCATAAATGATTGAATTCTTACATATAATCACGTAAAATTGGGGTCAAGCTTTTTACTCAGGCATTTGGGGAAAACGTGATTTTTAGACCAGGGAACCCCAAGAGATAAGTGCTGGATACATGAGAAGGTGTAATAAATACTCTGAATGAACTTAAAAAGTTTATTTAGGGTTTGTCTTGCAAGCCGACCCTGTCCCCCACATGTGGTTATATGAGTTAGTGGCATGCTGCTACAGATTGGCATTTTGTTCGAAGTTCCCATTTGGAAAGCCACATTTGGTGCATGCCAATAGAAGAAGATGACAAAACAGGAACAAAAAAAAAAAAGAATTTGTAGATGATGAAGCAGCACACAGGGCCACTGAGTCACCCATTGATAAGCATATCCTAGCACCCTACAGTATAGGCGCCACTAACTGTAAATCACCACCAGCTGGAAACAAAAGGAGCATAGAGATGAACTTCTCCTTTTCAACATAATATACAGGTAACAGTAGTATAACAAGTGCTGTGCTGTGCTCCTAAATACTGCAAATGACGTGGTGCATGCTGAAATTTCTCTTTGCCCTCATGTGTTGGGTTGTAAAATATTTGATGTAAAAAGAGAAAGCCAAAGAAAGTAAAATTAAATTGCTTTACAGGAAGGAACTTCTTTCATAAGCCACCAAGCATACACACATTCACATAAAACACACTCTGGCAGTGGCAGGCAGTTTCTGAAAGGGCTCTCAGTGATGTCCTCCCCCTGATATTCATAGACTGTCCACTCCCCATGATTGTGGGTTTGAGATTAATCATCTTGAGATGAAGTCCTTCTGAGACTAGATAGAGAAGCACATGACTTTTTTCTTGCTCCCTGGGGGGGTCTTACCCTCTTACTTTCTCTGTTGCGAGCTGCTTTATGGAGAAGATCCATGGAACAGGCCATGTGGAAAGCCCCTGGCCAATAGCCATTAAGGAAGGGATGGGGAGCTCCCTCCAAGAGTCCAGGAAAAACAGACCCGCCAGTGACCTATGAAGTGTCCACTCACTCCCTAGGTGAACTTCAGGATCACTGGAGCCCCCACGGAGATCATGCCTGAGCTTTATGAACCATTCACTCCCGGGAACCCTGCTAAGCACAGTCTGGACTTCTGACTTACAGAAAATGTGAGATAATAAATGGTTGTTGTTTTAGTGACTAAGATTTGGAATCACTTAGTAAATAGAAATGTATAAATAATACATAAGAATACCCAGACACACAAGAGAAAATACATTTTTAGGGTGAAAATAGCCCTAGATGTTAGAATGACAGGTGGCTGCCATAAACTATTCAAGTTCAACGTATTATTTGACTGCAGTGTGAATATCATAAAGTGTCTTCTCCCTCAAATAGAAAACTAGACTATTGCAGAAATGCATACAGTGTATTTAAGAAAGTCATAGAAAACACGTTATGGGAAGTATTAAAAGATTCAAAGTCAGAATTTATATTTTAAAGAGAATGTCAAGGATTCCAAACACACACACAACTCCTCTCGGTGTAATTATTACACTTAATACTATATTATAAAAAGTTCTGAGTAACAAATCTGTGGCAGGTCTAAGCCCATACATTTCAAAGACACATTTTGGTTTTGCTTACAAATGCTCCCTCTGTAATGTTGCCAACAAATTGCAAAGGCCCCTCTTCTTAAAAAAAAAAAATAATAATTCCACCACTAACTGAATTTTAGAAGTAAAAATTCCTTCATGACATGAAATTATGTTAATTTTTAATACAAACTCCCCCCTCCTATTTTGTTAATCAGCACTTCATGAGAAGGGGGAAAATCAAGTCTTTCGAAGGCAATTGTACCTCAATGATTCAAATCAACTCACCAGGCTGATGACTGGCAGACAATAAAAAAATAATAATAAATTGTCCTATCAAAGTTGAGTTGATTACTACTTACTACCTACCTGTGTTCTTCTAAGATTTTATAAATTGCCTATGATTGGAGCTCAGATGAAATTAGCTTGCTGATTGCCTGTAACCATAGGAAACACTATTCAAAAGAGAAGTAAAACAGAAACCAGCCCTTTATATGCAGAGTGAAAGAAATGTTAAAAAAAAAAAAAGAAGAAGAAAGTGATCTAATCAGGAGTGTTGCGCAAAATTGACATAAAAGAATCAACGAGAATATAATGTCTCTCATAAGGGCAAAGGAGTTGTCTGTTGAAGTCAGCATGTGTCTATTGCTGAGTGATGGACAGATGCTCTACTTTCACAACACACCAAATCTGGCACTGAACTCGGATCAGACTGGCAGGGGTTTCTGGCTGGATTCCATATCATGCCATTACTTCCTGGGATTTTCATGTTCTAGGCAGGTTTAGAAACTTGTGGTTTTATTTAAGTTAAAATAAGACTGTTTTTAGAGAAGTACAGAGGGGACATGAGCAGAACCTACTGATTTAGAAACTGGTTAATATACACAAACAAGATATAAAATCATTCTGCAGTGAAGGCCCAAGTATCATCCACACATTTCTTGTATAGCTTCTAAGTGTCTAGGAAGTTTAATCACTAGTTGCAGTATTGTTGAGTGAGCCAGAAATTACAGAAAGGAAGATATTTTTTTATGGGATATTTTCTTGAAGCTGTAGCAGGGGAGCAGGAATCTGAGGTAATAGCAATATAATTGATTGGAAGAGTAGTCAGAACATCCTGTCCCCTGAACAGTGAGAGAAGGAGCTCCAAATTCACTAAATGCTCCCCTTTAACCTCTTCACAATTATGTCACCATTAAAAACCTTTAAAAAAAATTGTGTCACCATTACTTTTTCACATTTCAAAACATGCCCCAATGGCCATGTTTTAGATTCTTTCACATTTTCAGCTTTAAAATGGCTTCTTGGCACCTTGACCTCACACCATAAACTAATAAACTATGCCACACAGAAAGATACTTAATTCTGGGAATATTTCATGGCATCCGGTAATTTCCAGTCACGGAGAGGACTGCACTGCTCAACCCCTGGGAATAGCAATGCTAGAAACCAAGGGTCTCAAGCTACCTTTGACAGCTTCAGCTTCTCTGGCCCGTATACCACCATAGCCCATGTGCCCAATTCCCATGTGTCCACCAACATCAATGACTATAGTTTGCCCCAGGAGTGGAGGGTTTATTCCACATTTTCCTTCATTCCGGTGCATCATTTGGGAGGAACAAGTTATGACAAGAGCACCAATAGCCAATCACGAAATTTAGCACATACTCTGAGCTGCACATCAAGATGACACGCCTGACCCTCACAATCACACCGCAAATGTGCAAATTAAGAAGATTGAATAAACTGTGAAGATTCAATAAAGATGAATCACTTCCCTAAAGTCATACAATCAGTAAGTAGGATCACTGTAATATGACTCCACATCTTTCTGACTCCAAAATGTTTCGTTCAAACTGAACTATCACCAAAAAGATCCACATTCATATAACATTACTCTTCAATGTCCTTGATGGACCTCATGGTTAATTTGGTAAAATCCATTGCCCAGAGACTCTCTGATTTACTCTCTTCCAAAATGTCTATCTATATTATACATTAACCATTGTTTGGGAATAACTGTGGCTGCTCCAACACATTTCTGTTCCCTCCTATTAAGATTTACCTGTCATCCACCTGTCCAGCTTACAATGAAGACCATGTTCTTATCATGGGGCCTGGGGCCTCATCTCATTTTCTTACCCCTGTACACTCACCACACCAATATACTAAGAACAGCCTTAGTTTGTGGGAATAGTTAAGTTTAAATGACTCTCATTTATTTATTGAACTCAAAGTCCTGCTATTATCATTTACATTATTATTTCTAGAGAATGTAAGAATTCACTTACAGAAGAACAATATAATCTCTGTGTTGTCCATTTATTGCTAATACTGGAAATATAATTTGCAGAAGCATAGGCAGGATCATAGCACAGATAATAGGCCTCTGAAATTCCGTGTTCCAAATGCCTTTCCCGGCAGCAATGGGATACATATGCAGTTATTGTGTACTATCCATTGAAAGTATGTAAGACAAGTTGTGTGTCTCTCACAAAAGAGGAGCTCTGGTGTGGTTCCTATTGAAAAAAAAATCTATATATCAAATAATGGATTCATTTGACACTGGGGACCATGGAGACATCTACAAGCTAGTTGAGAGGCACACAGATACTTCAGCATCCGGGAGTCTCCTAAGTATCCTAAGGAGTTATAGGCATGGGAGCAACTTCAGTTCAGATTAAGTTATTTTTCCCTTGTGCATGCTGCCTTAGTACTTATGTTCAACATTCTTTGTTTTGATATTAGTTTGAAAATTATCTTGCACTCTTACGTGGCATTTCTTAGGCACAGAGCTATTGTCATGTTTGGCCAGATAAGTCTCTGTCGTGGGGATGTCCTACGCACTGTAGAAAGCTCAACAGCATCCCTACCCTTTCTCTACCTGCTGATGACACCCCCTTTCCCAGCTATGACAACCAAAAATGTCTCCAGACGTGGCCAAATGTCCCCTTTTAGGCAGGATCATGGTTGGTGAAGAACCGCTGATCTAAAAAGTTTTGCTGCTATGCCTCGTGTACAAATAAAATATATTTTTTAAAGATTTTATTTATTTATTCTTGAGAGACACAGAGAGAGAGGCAGAGACAAAGGCAGAGGGAGAAGCAGGCTCCATGCAAGGAGCCCAACGTGGGATTCGATCCTATGTCTTCAGCATCGCACTCTGGGCCGAAGGCAGGTGCCAAACCGCTGAGCCACCCAGGCATCCCACAAATAAAATATTAATCCTAGAGATCACAGCATGTTTGCATGTGGGTACTTCCTGGGTCATGCGTCCCCAAGATCACACGCAGGTTCGACAACTCACGAGGAGGACTCACGGAGCTCAGTATATAGGCGCATTCACAGCTATGATTTATTTCATTGAAAGATTACAAAGCAAAATCAGCAAAGGGAAGATAGAACAAAGTTCAGAGGAAACCAGGTACAAGTCCTTTGGAGTCACACAGATGCAGGTGATTCCTCCAGCAAGGAGTTATAACAACACCTGACATTTTGTCCATCAAAGGAGCTCATTAGATACTTAATGCTCACTACGTACGTAGCGTGTATGAAAGTTCCAGACTCTGAGACAGGAACCAGGTGTGTAGCCAAATCCACCTTGTTTATACAATTTGCCTACCATGAACCATGCTTATCAGTTAGTGATGATGGGAATTTTCAAGAAATCCCCAATGCTGGCCCGGTGGATCCACCTTGCAAGCACTTCTTCCTAAGCATAGTCTCAACCCTGCTCTGCTAACTCTTTCTGCACCCTTCCCTACACACAGTCCTGTGAAACTGCATTTCAGGCACCCCAAGACTTCCAGAATGAGTCAGTTTAACTAAGTCATCAATCTAAACTGTTTTCCGTAAGAATTCATGAAACTTCTTTATTTAGACTTTCTGTTCCTAGGGATTCTTAGCCTTAAATAGGGGGGGAAATGTTCCAGGCAATGAAATATAATCACAGATTTTAGGATTAAATGGAAGATTGTAGTTAATTTAATTTTGCCACCCTTGACATGCATTTCCAGAAATCTCCAAATAATTCAATATGCCCCAGAGGAGTCCATTTTCAGTGAAGAGAACATGGTGCATGGCAATGTTCTGATCGTATAATTTTCAAACAAAATCACTCAGAAAATGAGGTTACTTTAAGTCTAGACCACGTGAACAACCCTTTCCTGCCAAGAAGCCTATGCCATTTTTAAAGATAAAATCACTCAGTGATTACATTTTTTAAATAGTTGAGCAGTCTACTGTCCTTCAATCCAGGCAAAGTGCTCCAGATTAATTGGATGGTTTGCAAAAAGTAGCTTCATATGATTTTTTTAAGAACAGAATAAGCCTCTCTTTACATGGTAATGAATGGTGAAACCCCTCCTACCATCACAGGACCCTCTTTATAAACCCACCCTGAGGGTTAGTTTAGGTTTTATCCTTGCAGTATTTTTTTTAATATTTTATTTTTTTATTTATTCGGGAAAGAGAGAGAGAAAGAGAGAGAGAGAGAGGCAGAGCTACAGGCAGAGGGAGACGATGGCTCCACGCAGGAAGCCCAACGTAGGACTAGATCCTGAGCCAAAGGCAGATGCTCAACTGCTGACCCACCCAGGCATCTCTTACTCTTGCAGTATTGTTGGCCACCAACCCTCCTCTCTTCGGAGTATAGTCTTCAAGAACAACCCTTGCTCCTTTCTCTCACCTTGGTCTCCCCAGAATCTTGCACAGTCTGTGCCAAATAGTATCTAACAAATGTTTTCTTTCTTTTTTTTTTTTTTTTTAATAAGGCTGTTGGGGGGCACCAGCCCAGAGTCCATGTATTCTCAGGGTATTTTAGGTCATTAGTTTAAAGGCAAACATAATTTTAGAAACAAGTATAATAAGGACAAAAGAGAATGCCTTATAGGATTTGTTTCCTGCACTGTGAGGTGCATTAAGAACGAGTTCCAGATGGACCCTGATAACATTCTAAAGATCCTGAACAGGCTGAACAGGGCTCGGGAAAGCCTTCAGTTATGCTAGACACCTCTGACATAAACAGGCACAAGGGTCTTCCACAGTGGGCCAGAAAAACATTATCTTTGGTGCTTGCAAGGATTGGAAAGCATGCATTAGATGGAGCACTTTGCTCTGAAAATGCTGTCCTCATTCCCTGTACTGTGCGTATTTCTGGTTAGACGGAGAAGATGCATTGGGCCCAGGCCCCAGTCAGGAGTCTGTGCATCATTCCTTCTAACTCTCCCTCTGGGTTGTAATAGCTACTTTTGTTTCCTTGTGAACAGCTGTACCTTAAGCGAACTATCCTGTACCCCTATTTTCCAAAAGGTGAAAAGGGCTCAGCAAATGGTGGTGACTGAAAGTTAGCATAATACACCTGCTAGGTGCAAGTGCTCCAGGGAGTAAGGACCAGTTAGACGTGCCAATGAGAGCATCCTTCTAACTCCAGGCCAAACTTCTGCGGCATGCAAAGCTGCTTCAGTAACTACTCAAATAACTTTTTATTTAAGACATTTAGGTTAAATGTAATATTTTTGTGACAACACAGACCCAAAGTTCATAATGATGATAATTTATAGGCACTGCTACTTTTAGAACCAAGAAAAAAATTACATTATAAAGCAGTTGCCTTTTAAATAAACTGTTTCCTGGATCTTAAATTATGATAAAAGTTCACCTTAAGGAACCTATTAGAAGAATCCAAAACAATATTCTTTGGCCTGATTACCGGAAGATAATTTATATTTGAAATATTTTCATAGCATTTCCAGTTCCTTTTGTAAAATCCAGAACTCCACTTACTCATTTCAATGGCTATATATTTTTTTTTTTGGAAGTTCTTCAAATTGGCTCCATACATTCTTCTTAGAGAGAAACAGAAATCATCCAGTTACTTCCCTCTGAGTGCTTTTGCTTGTTATTCACTTTTATTGTACCTTTAAGCAGAGATCACACAGGTCAAGGCAATTGACAAAATTAAATGTTGATAGCAGAGTTGGAAATTTAAAAACTTAGGTGTTTCTTTTTGGTTTTTTTTGGTTTTTTTTTTTTTTTTTTTTCAGTAAATGAGGGAAGAGTATGGGCTCTGGAGTAATACAGACCTGGATCTGAATCCTGATTTTGCCACTATCTGGACTAATTATTTTGAGCATCCTTTTTTTTTTTTTTTTAAACTTCTTAGTTTCCTCACACACTAAAAGGGGTGTGTGTGTATGCGCGCACGCCAGTGTTTGGAGTGCAGGATGTTAGTGTTCTCATTAGAAACAAATATTATCATGGTTTCTACTACCCAGACAGATGCAGCCCCTCCCTCTCTTACTTTCATAGCTCCATCCCTCTCTTCTTCCTCTTTTTTGGTCTCCCTTTGTTTTAGGTAATTTAAAATACAGTTGGAGAAATTAATCAGGATTAAAAAAAAAGTTAAAGTCAGGGTAAATAACTATAGTAGCTATTGCTTTTTCTCTTTAAGGACTCTGGTCAACCAATAAAAGGTAGCAGTCCAGGGACACCTGGGTGGCTCAGCAGTTGAGCATCTCTTTGACTCAGGGAGTGATCCCAGAGTGCCAGGATCGAGTCCCACGTCGGGCTCCCTGCGTGGAGCCTGCTTCTCCCTTGCCTGTGTCTCTGCCTCTCTCACTGTATCTTTCATAAATAAATAAATTCTTAAAAAAAAAAAAGTAGCAGTTCTAATGAATAGAGATCAATTAGAGCAAACACTTGGTAGTAAGAGTATAAAAAGAACAAATTTCCACTGGGATGGATCAAATCATTAAAAAAAATGACTTTACTGTGATATATAATCCATCTTCAAGTTTCTGTTTCTTTGTTTTTTGTTTTTTTTTTAACAATTTTTTTAAGCAATATCTATTCCTTAAATGGGGCTTGAACTTACAACCCTGAGATCAAGAGTGTGCATGCTCTATTGACTGTGCCAGCCGGGTGCCCCCAAGTTTTTTTTTCTTTTATTTCTAAATTATTTTATAAATTTTGCATTCAATTTGTTTGAAAACAATATTTTAGGGGAGCCCGGGTGGCTCAGCAGTTTAGCACCACCTTCAGCCCAGGGCCTGATGCTGGAGACCTGGGATCAAGTTCCACATCAGGTTCCCTGCATGGAGCCTGCTTCTCCCTCTCTCTCTCTCTCTCTGTCTTTCATGAAAAATAAATAAATAAATAAATAAATAAATAAATAAATAAATAAATAAAATATTTTAAGGACAATCAAAACATCATTTTTTATGAATTACCATTTTCTAATGTTATCTTAAATCAATGATAAACTTATTTTCTGCACTTAATGCAAATTGCATACTATTATATTCAGAATAAAGTACAAATACATAAGTAAAAATTTTTAGTAAAAATAATATTACAAGCTTATATTTATTTCATAGCCGATAATATTTCATTTTTAGCCATTTACATATGAAAAGATTGTTTGAGAATTGCCAGGAGCAAACTCAATGATACCTAAAATTCAAAATTCCTAACTCAGACATCACCACCAACAACAAAGGTTTAGTCATTTCTCAGGGCTTTTTTTTTTACGATTTTATTTATTTATTCATGAGGGACACAGAGAGAGAGAGAGAGAGACAAAGACACAGGCAGAGGGAGAAGCAGGCTCCATGCAGGGAGCCTGACATGGGACTCGATCCCGGGTCTCCAGGATCATGCGCTGGGCTGAAGGCGGTGCTAAACTGCTGAGCCACTGGGGCTGCCCCAATTCTCAATTTTATTGATGGTAGATATACCTCGTGTACACTTGCCTAGAAATTCCACCTCTGCATGCAATGCCAACAATGGTTAGGAAAATGTATAACGATAATAAACAAATATGAGGTAAAAGCATCCTCAAATAATAACAAGAGAGTTAATAACGTTCCGTGGGCATACAGTCTCTATTAAATACTCTACTAAGTATTTTTGAACTCTATGAATATTAACATTAAAATATATTTAAATTAGATAGAATAATGTATCTAATTACAAAGTATCATTCAGAATTAGTAGGAAGTACTCCAGGGATAAGCACTCTACAGGGTAGTTCATTTATCCTTTACAACCTTGATAGATAAGAATTATACAATATGAGTTATATAATATGTAGTATTAGAATTATATAATATGTGAACTATATAATATGCAGTAACACTAAAGAATCAAAACTTGAGGCTTTGAGTGGTTAAAATTTTGCCTGTTTGGTAAGAGGGACAGAATTCATAATGAAGTTTGTGTAATTCTAAGTCCATGATTGCTCTGGTATATCTTGCTGCTGCTCAAACAGGTGTGCTTTTAAAATTGCTTATAAAATATGCACAGATGGCACCTGTTAAACATATAATGGACAATAATGCCCTGATATTTTCAAATATTCAAGGGTATCCAGCACAGAGAGAAAGAGTGAGAGCGGGCTTGGAAATTTGTAATGTAACATACTGCACCTCGTTAGAACCTTAAAAAACCGTCTAGTCTAATACTAGGTTAGAGAGCACTTGGACAAAGGGCATGACGTAGTTTAGCCAATCTACTAGTTATAAAATGTCAAAGTCCAGACTTGACACCAGTCCCGTCAGTCCCTTTCTAGAGCGTTCTATATCCTATCAAGAAGGCAGATTTATTGGGAAATGAACTAGGGGTGGTGGAAGGGGAGGTGGAAGGGGGGTGGAGGTGACTGGGTGACGGGCACTGAGGGGGGCAGTTGATGGGATGAGCACTGGGTATTATTCTATATGTTGGCAAACTGAACACCAATAAAAAATAAATTTATATTTAAAAAAGCAAAAATAAAGATGAGAACAAAAGACTGACTTTCCTAAAAAAATTAAAATATAAATAAAAAATAAAAAATATAAATAAATAAATAATAAAAATAAAAAATAAGAAAATAAAAATTGATTGTGACCAAAAAAAAGGCAGATTAGTGTTTACAGTGTTTACAGTGCTTCTTTTCACAATCTAAAAGTTTAACAATATGGATTCTTAATAATAAACATGAAAAATATGTTCAGAGCTATTCAGGATCTTTATCATCTCCATAGTATTAGCAAAAGCTCTTCAAACATGATAACTTTAGTTAGTAATAGTTTAGATATAAATCATTTTGCTTAGAAATCTTTCCCAATACTTTTAGGAAGGATATAATGGTATTTTTCTAGTTAGTAGTATAAAGAAAGCAATATCTTGTACCAATAAGTCTCACGGTCCTGTTTCAAAATCAATAGTTCATAAAATGCCTAGAGAAAGCCTGTTTATTATGAAACTATTATTCAAAATATTTTATTCAGGTAAATAAAAATCAAAGTACATTGCTAGTCTTATTTGTTTCACAAACCACATCTGTATCGCCAGAAATATGTACAATCCCTAACAACTGTTGCAGAAGTGGTGTAAGGCTAATGCCATTTTAAACATCTTGAAGAATGAAGCGATGTTTCCTATGTGTCATATAAATCCTTTTTGCTTTATTGTTTTTATGGGATGTATAAATCCCTGAATGACTACACTGAACTGGCTAATTCTGCTACATTCTTTGATGTCTTATAGGCTCCTAAAACAATAGTGTCAATGTATCTTCAGGATTTGTAAGCAATGAAAATGCCATATGGCCAACTGACAGGACAGCACTGGTGTCCTGCGGGTTTAGCAGCAGTCATGAGGGATTCACATTCATTCAAACTCTCCCACCTATGGTCCTTGACAATCAACGGTGTAGACGAAATCATGAACAAAGAGGGTGCATGATCCAAACACATAAAACAAGGTGAAAGTTGGTGATTTGTATAGAAATAAGCCCACCATGGGGTTCAAAGAAATTAGTAACAAAGTCACATGGAAAGAGGAAAAGAAGGGTCTTCAGAAATGCATCACATAAATAGACTCACAATCTAATTCTCTGACAAAGATTAGATGTTTATTCAGTAGCCATATATTGCCTGCCTAGTATTTATCACCTCATATAGATACAGAGAAGGAAAGAGTTACCCACTTAAAAATACTCCATCCACGTAAAATATGTAGAGTACATGTAATACAGATGGATATCTCTAGCACCAGAGGACATTGGTTAGTATGGGTTAATAAAAAGAAGATGTGGATTTAAAAACAAAACAAAAAAAAAATACTTGAATTACATTCTCAAGTAAACTACTTATTTGATCTTACCAAGTCACTTAATCTCTGTCTTCGATTTCTGTTTAGCCACAATTTAAGAATATGTCTTTCCTTCCCACTGTGCTATTTTAAGGATGGAATGTTACGGTATACGTAAAAGCTCTTTGAAACGCAAGAAGCAATAAACTAATACACTTCAGACTAAGAGGTTGAAATGCTCTCACTTGGTAGCATGTCCCCGAGCAGAGAAATGTGACCTTGGCACCACAGAGTGCTGGCTCTTTGTCCTAAATCTGGTTGTACTTTTAGTTTGCTGCCCAGACTTTTCACTACAGACTTTTAAGCAGAGCGGCAGACCAGGTAATTTACTAGCATTCAAACGTCTTTAAAATGGAATCTTTACATTCTTTCCATCAAAATCACCAGGGAATTACTCTTTATAAAAAAAAAAACTCTAGTTTGAGTGATAACCTAGTGGACTGAGAGCGCCATCAACACACACTGAACAGACGATGCATTATTGCTATTTTTGGTAAATCTTGTTTGGCAAAGTATAGATGTCCTCTTCCTTTCTGTAGCTTGCAATATACACTAAAACATACAACATCACATCAGACTAAACAGAATTTGAGCCAAGGATGATAAAGATGTAGTCAAAATTAAATCCTTATTAACTCTTGGTAGACGAAAGCAATATACCCCATTAATATGATACAGATCCTATAATTTCAATTAAGGATAATATTATCTGTTTTCTTCTTGGTAATCAAAACCAGATATTTACTAGAGAGAAATTCTAAGTAAGAAACTTGACATTGATATACATGGCATGGCATTTAGCTATTATCAATTTATCCAATTTTAAGAAGTTATATTTGGCAGATTTGTTTTAGATTCCCATTCAATGAGGGTACTCCATATTCTGAAGTTCTTTTCAGAATGCTTGACTTCAAACAAAGAAACAAAATCATCAATGGAGATAACAATTGCAGTGTGTTGCTGTTCACACAATAATTGGATTATTATTAATGTGCCAGGAAAAAAATTACAGTCAGTTCACATAAATCTGTTCTTCTCAGATTTAAGCTATAATCTTTCAAATAGTTTAAGTATATTAATTAATTAGTGACCTGTCTTGTTCATTCGTGCTTGTAGTTTTTCTTTATGTAAAAAGCCATGTGAAAAAGAAATCATAGGTTCCTCGATCTGCCACAGGTTGAGGACAAGTCAAAGGAAGAAAGAAATGAAAGAAAAGCAAATGAGCAACTAAAAATCTATAGCCTCGTGGGACAAATGCGTTCTTAGAAAAAAAAATAATAATGGATTTGGTGGATCAGTAAAGGGCTTAATTAGAACTTCAATGCAACCCATCTGATGAACCAATGGTTTTTCCTATGCCTATGTAAGTAAATATTAAGCATTTTAACTATTTTTGAGTTATTCTTTCATACTTGGCGTTGTGAAATTTACATTAATAAAAAATAAAATTCCACAAATAGGAGGGAGGAACATTTTAATGTGTTTAGTATCCAGACTTCTTTTTTCTTTTGTTTGAAGACAAAGCATGTTTGGTAAGTGTTGGCTTTATTAAGCAACTCACATTCAGCAGAATTACCCTAAAGTCTCAATAAACAGGATGACGATGTCCTTCAGCTAATGCTAGGGATGCGTGAGAAGCATGACACACAACTGAATGTTCTCCTGGGCGGGGGCGATTTCATTTGCTGTGGGAGCGTTGTAGGATATTAGGTGGAGGGCAGTTTGAAACTGTTTCTACTAGACTTTCATGTGTATGTTAGGATGTCGGCAATGGAGACGCATGTATCACCTGTTGCTTTCCTATAGCCTAGCATCCTTCTTTCTCTATATATATATTTTTTATTTTAATTGATTTTTCTCTGGGGAATCCCTTTCCCTGTCCTCTTTGTGGTAGTCACAGCGTCATATGTACCACCAAGGACAACCAAGAAATCCAAATAAGACCAAAGAATGGGGACATCCCCTGAAGTTTTTGTTTTATTTTCTTTTTTGTTTTTTTTTGTTTGTTTGTTTGTTTGTTTTTTTAGTAATGCATGCCAGGGCAGAAAACTCCTCCTTTCTGTAGTAAATATGGTCATGAGTTTAAGTGTTGGGTAATCAGGAGCCTTAAATAAACCTGAGGATATGAGAAGGACCGAGAATCAAAACCCAACATCACTGGACATGCCCCCAAAAAGACATCCAGAAAGAAGTCTGTCTGAGTCCCCAATATAGCCATGCCTGAGGAAATCCCAGGGACACGATTTACTGCTTTTACTTCTTTGAGCTGCTTTTCTTTTTCTTATTACCAAAGGAGCCCTGACATACTTAATCAAGTAGAATATTGATGAGGACACATATGAAAAATAAAAATATGAATATATGGGGTTCCTAGTGGCTCAGTCGATCAAGTGTTTGACTCTTGGTTTTTGGCTCAGGTTGTGTGATCTCAGGGTCTTGGGATTGAGCCCCGTGACAAGCTCTGTGCTCAGTGTGAAGTCTGGGATCCTTCTTTCCCTTTTCCTCTGCCCCTCCCCCCAAAAATAAATTTTAAAAACCATGAATATGCCTTTTATACAAACTTAATAGAAAATTTTAAATTATAGATGCTATACTACATAGCCCGTTAAATGTAACAAATGTTTCCTCAAATTAACATTCCTCAGAGTGTAAATATGCCAAATCACTCCAGTCTGAGTATCTTCATATATTAATGTCGACCTTTCTTTTATACTTAAATTGTGGGTGCTCAACTCCTTTATTTAAAGGAAGCAGAACCAGATCAATAGAATGCTCAGTAGCTTCAGATAGTAGAGAAGCCCGAGTGGCATCATTACAAAGGAAATCCAAATAAAAACCTAAAGATCAAATTTTTGGCTTGACTTTTGAACTGTCTCTTGTCCATAAAGAATGCATTTTTATTTAATTTTTTAATCTAGCAAATATTAGATTCTGTAAGTTTTTTTTTTTTCCTTCTTCAGTAGAGCATTTCCTAGCTCTACTGTTTCTCTGCATGAGTTTATCCTTTCAAGGTTCCTGACTTGTGCCTGGGTGTTCTTTTATCCTGGCCTCCTCTGGGGCTGGCTTCCTCTGCCCTCTCATTTCTAGTCTCCCGCTGATCTCCTCTCCTCTCATCTCCTTGAGCATCCTTTCCTCTGCCTGACCTTCCCCGTTTACTGCGACCCCCTACCCTCCCTTTCCTCCCCCACCTTACTTCTTATCAGCACCCTTCTTTACAAACAGGAAAAATAATCACTTGATATGATAAGCTGGATTTTAAGATGGCATTGGAAGGGTATTACTATCTTCATCTTTACAATGAGGAATATGATCTTCAATATTCAAGCCAAGTCATTTCCAGAACTGCTCAGTTCCACTCAAGCACATACCTGAATTTTTCTTCAGGTTGCAAGATGTGAGTTCTTAAAATTTTCTGTGAATGTAGCAATAAAGCAGAGCACAATTCAGAATAGGAACAATTTCATAATAGTATGAATTTGCTTCATTATAATGGTATGTGAAAGAAGGAAGATCAAGGCCTTTCGTAAAGTATATAAATCCTACAGAAATTTCCATTTCCATGCTTGCTTTTGATATTTGCATAAATTCTGGAACCATATATGCCCCCATTCTCCTGTATTAATTTAGAAAATATCAAGGCCATGCCTGAGAACAGCATTGGGCATCATGTGTCTCTTAGCAGGATGCTTTGTTTAATCTCCATGAATGAAGAAGTAGACAACACACCAATGAAAATGGACATTCATCTTCAAGCCATATGAAGACATATGTCATGATGGTTTGTATTATACCCACCAACATTCTGGTAGATCCTAAAGTTCACTCCAGGGAATAGTTTTATGCTTAGTTTCCCTCATCTGTCCCACACGTACATCATTTTGAAGTTGAATTAGCTGAAGTTATGGGTGCCTCCGTGTAGCTACATCCCAGAGTGATGCTTACACTACTATTCCCAAGCAAAAGCAGCCTTACAGGGATGGATAAGTATTTTCTCCTCTGCTCCTGCTTCAGAAGGAAAAGCTCTCTGGTATGTGGGGCAGGAAAAAATAATCCTCCTCACATGAGTGGGGTAAGTAAGGGTAGCAAATTTACACTGAGCTCAGGAGTTAGCAAAACAAACAGACACTTAGCTTTCAGAGCATATTTACTAAAAACATGTCCCTCACAAATCCAGCGAAGCTTGCCTGTATTTACTTTCAGGAGGTTTCATGAGTACATACTTATAAAGTTTTTCTTTCCCTGTACTTATAAATTTTTGAATATTTTGACCACAATTTGTGAAGCAGAAAGCACTACATTATACAATTTATCAAGGCAACAATACCTTCACCTGTTTTCTCAAAATATCCTTTACAAATCACCAAAGTAAATAACTGACCTTATTTTTCTGTGAGTTTATCTTGCTAGTTCTTTGAAGTTCTACATACTATTGCCTCTTTTAAAAACTGTTTTAAAACAGATGAGAAGATAGATAGATAAATAGATGATAGATAGAGATGATACATATCATAGATGATAGATAGATAGATAGATAGATAGATAGATAGATAGATAGATAGATAGATAGATAGATAGATGATAGATAGATAGATAGATAGACAGACAGACAATAGATACATATTCCCCCCACAGTCAACAACCTCGCTGAAGAGAGGAACATCTCCTCACACACAGACCACCCTGTGCCTATCTCACGTGTTAACACTTTGGATGATGAGAAGAGCAGAAGTGGGTACTAAGTATTTTATTAAAACTAGCTCAGATCCCAGTTGTAAATTGGTAAGTATCCATGCAATTCACAGGCTGCTGCCACAGCCTCTGTTTTAATAGGAGCATTGGATGACGTTGGCACTCTTGATCATTTTCTGTCTTTGAAGTTACTGAATGATCCATCCTTTGTGTTTATTTATCAGGATGGTGAACATCATAAACAATTTACGATGTTTAGAATTGAATGTTGAGTTTAGACAGCAGAAGAATGCGAAGTTCAGTAAAATTGATGAGCATAATGCTCATGTATCTATTATCTCTTTGTTAATAGATGTTCTCATTCTCAGACAGAATGGAAGTGGTGGAAGAAGGTAGGGGACTACCTGAGTTCAAATTTATGAATGCTAAGATAAAATCAAAAGCATGCCTTTATCATGTGTAGACATCTAACACCAAAATAGTTCATAAAATATAGTGAGACTTTGGACTTAAATAACTGGTAGTTCAAAGGAAGAGAAGCTGGATTCAGAGCCCTGGACAATGTCACTAGAAGCCTGTATCCCTATTTCTCATCCCTAATTCTCTGGCTTCCTCTGTGATGCCTTAGTTTCTAGGCTGGCCTCCCATAATGGTGGCAACAATGATCATTATAAACTCTTACATCCTAAATTCCTGACCTCCTGTCAATGGCCTTCCCCAAGAAAAGAACTTCTTTCCAGGCATTTCCAGTAAAATCTTAAGATTGATTTTTGCCTAGCTTGGGTCATGTTTATGACATATTAACTAGTCACAGTTATTAGGGAACAGAATGACCTTGGTAATATACTCAACTCTGGAACTAGAGCAAGGTTTCGAAACCAAAAGATTAAGATTGGTCTCCAAAGTAAAGCCAGCATTTTTTTTTTTTACCAAAATAATGGAAGAAGGATTCTGGTCGGCCAAAACCAACTGGTTTCTATAGTTAAAATGCAAGCATTACAAGAGAAATCCTTAATATAGAATAGGAACATTCTTCCTAACCAATTGGAGCACTCAAAGGAAGAGAGAGTGGTAAAAGTTAAGAAAAGTTAAGAAAACCAAAGGTCAAGCAGAGATAACTATAAACAAATATAGCATTGAACAAATATATATATTTATATTTATATTTATAAACTTATATATATTTATAAACTTATATATTTTTATAACCTAATGCTAGTCCAAATATAGTGTTCACAGCACTGATGGCAGGTCTTTGCTCTGGTTGATAGACCAGTCGTCTTACTAGTAAAGTGAGAAATCATGTACACTCTCATTAATTCAACCTTGAATCACATTCGACCTACTTCTGACTTGCAGCATACTGTCAGAAGCATATATAATCATAATCATATAGAAAGAATATAACAGAGTGAAATTTTTATAGCTCATTGTTTTTTACTTAATAAAATGCTAATTAGAATGAAAATCCATGTTGAAAACGTATTTACATGCAAATTAACTTCAAGAAAAAATATTGCTAGAGATATTGGCAAAAAAAACCCACAAAACTACAACTATTGTACATTCAGAAAAAAAAGGGGAGCGACACAAGAATTTGGTCTGGACTGGGTTGAATATGGTTAGTAGTAGGATAGTCCTTGGAAGAAAAATTTAGGCTAAAATTTTTTGAGGAATTATCTGATGATAATGAAGATATCAAAATGGGATTCAGGACACATTACCCTGAAATATGGGCACATGGACTATTTTAAGCTGAAGGGATGTGAGAAAATGCGGAGGTGGGAAGGTCACTCTATCTCCCCCCACTCTTCTCTCTTGAAAAAGCTCACAAAACCTTATGAGACATGTCCTGTCAGTATAGGAGCATTCTTTTCCTGAAGACAAAGGGATCCTGAAAAAAAAAATCCAAACAAATAGGTCTTGCTATGTTTCTCCAAGTTTGGCACACTTACGCCAATGCTCCCGGACCTGTATCACAGTTTTGCATGACTATCCATACTCCATCAGACCTAGCATAGCCAAAATACTCAGCTCCGTTTAATTAGGCCTTTGTTTCCTTCCGATTCCATGTCAAATAAAACTTACATTAAATACATTTGTTAGCTTTTTCCCAGTTAATCTGTCTTTGCCAGCTTCCCAGACACAGCCAGGGACCCAAAGAGGGTTCAAGAAAACGTTTTCCTCCCCTATATCACAATCCAAGAATCAATATTTCTAATTGTTGTGGCATAGCTGATGGGTAATTCAATAAAAGAAAAACAAACAAAAACCTCCTTGAACTGTCAAATCAAACATCATACTGTTGAGATCACATATATGGGTTTGATAATTAAACCATCCTAATAGTTAAAATGTTCATCTGAGAGTAAGTATTTATGGAAATCTTGAGCCCTGTCACTAGCATTTAAGAAACCAGAACCATGCAAACTACTGTTTTTTGTAATGGAACAAGAATATTTTTCAATTGCATCCACACATTAGAGCTGTTTAGACATGTTGCAAAGAAATGAAATGCAATTGTCAAATGCACATTTTAAACAGAGGATAGTTGCCAACGTTGTTGTCATCTTGAAATAATCTCTTATTTGCTCAATGCTTTTAGAACACAGGTTTGTGTCACCATTTAAGTTGATCGTAGCAACTTGCAGTTAATCCCTGATGACTTGTCATGATTAGATATTCAACTGAGGTACACACCGCAGACCATCTGTGAAAGGACATTATTTCATCTGTCTCTCAGGGAAGAGGGGGGTTTGTTTTGAGGAAGGGCCCACCCTGGCTTTTTGTGAAAGCTGGAGAGGGCCAGGTGGTTGGTGCAGATAAATACAAAGAAAAACACTGAAGGAGAAGACCCCAGGGCTTTGTCAGCCAACCTCTGCAATGCTGCTGTGCACTAGGACAGGTGGTAGGCACCGCGATCTGGGTGTCATGTATGTGTACACAAGGGACGCCACCCCTCTTCTGCAGCTCAGATTCCACAAGACAATAAAAACATAAATGCACAGACGTCAGGAAGTTTCAGAGTTCAATAAAGGCATGGTATCTTCATGAAATACTACCATGAGACCCTGTCTCTCCTCAAGTGATTGCTATCCACAGAAAGAGTTCGTGGGAGTGACATTTATGTTAATACATAATATTTAGCCTTTTACAAAGTGTCCAGAGAAACCCACCACCTGGACGGTGGCCTATTAACTATGTGCATGTGATCTAGTAGGCCCAATTTTTGAAAGTGAAAACAGAGATTTTTCCATCAATCTGAAGAAGAATGAGAACCTCTACCAAGATTCCCTTGTCCTGCGCTCAATACACACCGACCACAGCAAACCAGAGTGGAAAATATGGCAAAGGAAAATAAATATATGATCTTTTAGTGGTCTCTAAGTATTTCATGCACTTGAAGACCCATAGTATCTAGGTTTTTTTCCCGGCACAGACAAGTCAAACATGACTCACCACGTGAGCTGGCCCTTCCAGATACAGACCTCTTGGGATCTGCGAATGCCAAAGAGAAGCACGTGCTAGGGAGCAAGAGGAGATGCAGCACTGTGCTATGTTAAGTCGACTGGCAAGCTGTTTTGATCTAGTTCCCTCCAGAATTGAACACACCCCCTAAAGGACAATGACTTCTATGAACCACTGTCACCTGTTTGGCAAGGAAGAACTTTTAAAATTAGAAAAGAAGAAAGGATTGGAGATGATAATCATGGATGGAAGGACAAATCCCAAACAATGTGAAGAAAAAAGAAGTGGAACAGAAACTTCATGAGAGCAGAATTGTCTATTCCTTTTTTTTTTTCTAACTGCTGTGTCCCCACTGCTGAGAGCTGTGTTTGCACACAGTAAGTACTGAATGGTACGTATGTATGTATGTATGTATGTACGTATTTAAAGATTTTATTTATTTATCCATGAGAGACACAGAGAGAGAGAGAGAGAGGAAGAGACACAGGCAGAGGGAGCAGCAGGCTCCATGCAGGAAGCCTGATGCGGGACTCGATCCCGGGACTCCAGGATCACGCCCTGGGCTGAAGGCAGGCGCTAAACCACTGAGCCACCCAGGGGCTCCCCTGGAATGGTCCTATTGAAGGCCTGAACAAATTTTTAAAAATGGAAAATAATATGTATTAGACAAAACTACCAAGTGACCTTCCACGATGTGCCGTTCTCTGTGCAAACTACTTTATACAGACTGGCCTGCGTAATCACCATGAAATCTTCTGAGAAGGGTGATACTGTTGTCATTTGATAGAAAAAAAACTATACTCAGGTATGTTGAGTAAGTTGTCCAAAGCCAAGCTGACTTCAAAGTACAGACTCTTGCCTCTTTGGCTGACATAACCCCCAGAAAGTACCAATCCTGAGAAAATATCATCAACAAAAATGCACAATTTCAAAGAAGACAGGAGAAGGCCATGTTCACATTGCCTGCCATGCTTCACATGGCAAGGAGATCCCAATCTCCAGTCCAAGGATTTATGACTTCACGCTAAGTATTTCATGCTCTGGTGTCTAAATAGTGATACTAGAGTCATTACCTTTTCCCTGCCATGGTTTGTGCAGTGGTTTTGCGTGAAATAGAGTCTGTACACCTTGTATATCTCCTGGTTGAAGGAAAATAGTCATGTTATATATCTGGGAATAAAAGAAAAATTATATCAACAATAAAAATAGAGAATAAAAATTAGTAATATCTTACAGTTTCTGTTGCTAGAAAAAAATATGCAAAAATGAACAGATGGAAGATAGAGATGAAGTAGAGGGAAGGAAATGTGTGGTGAGGGAGTACTGATCAATTAATCTGTCTATCGTCTACCTACCTACCTACCTACCTACCTATTATGTATCTATCTGTCTGTCTGCCTATTGAGCTATCTCAATGTAATAGAATAAAGTAAAGGAAGAATTTCATTTTGAGAGCGCTGCATTCTGTGCAATAGTCTATACTTTTATACTTTTAAAGAGTTAGAATACACTGTATGGAATTCTCTTCTGATTTGACTCTGCTTATATTATTATAGTATTCCAAGCTTTGCTACTTTTTAAAAGACATTACTAGTGAATTTATAAATCAATAGTGTTAGCATCTTGTTAAGCATAAAAGCTAAGTATAAATTCCTATTACACGGGTCAATGCGATTAATTCAAACTATGTCACTAATCAAGAAAAAAAAAAGATGTCCCTCTGTACAAATGAATCATAAAGTGTTAAAACTTTTCATGCATTATAGATAGACTGTCAGAAGTCAAAGAAAGAACTTTGCTTTTGTTTTCTGGGGGTAAAGTCCATGATAGTCTTTTATTAAGAAAAACAAAAAGTGGGCAGCCCTGGTGGCTCAGCAGTTTAGCGCTGGCTTCAGCCCAGGGCGTGATCCTGGAGACTGGGGATGGAGTCCCACATCAGGCTCCCTGCAAGGAGCCTGCTTCTCCTTCTGCCTGGGTCTCTGCCTCTCTCTATCTGTGTGTCTCTTATTAATAAATAAATAAATAAATAAATAAATAAATAAATAAATAAATAAACAAACAAATAAATAAATAAATTCTTTAAAAATAACAACAAAAAAAGTTGGATTTACTCACCGAGGAAAATAACATGAATCAAAACATTTCTGTGCTTAATTTAGCAGACAGGCAAATTAGCAAGAAGTGATAGGGACTCTGGTCTCTTAGTATGTTTATGTGATGTCATCCCAGGTGATCCTATAATGACTCTGCTCTATCTGTTCACAGGTATGACCCAGCAGCTGTCCCTCTCTCTCAGTATTGTCACCTGACTCCCTCTGCCCTGTCATACTCATTAGCATGTATCCCACATCCTTGGCCTTTATTCCTATGGAAACCCCATAGGATTCATTCACAGTGACCTCCACACTCACTTGTAACTTTTCCACCAGTTCTCTGTGCTCTCTTTTGTATTTGTCTTCCCTCTTTCACACATGAACCCCTTCTAATCTGTCTCTCCTCTCTCCCACACTCTTGAATGGGTACTGCAACAACCAGATTACTAAAGCCAATGGCCAGTTCTCCATACTCAGTTCACTCTTACTCAACTATTAGCAATGTTTGATACAGCTGATTACTGTACACCAAAAAAAGACTATTTTCTTTCTATCTTACACCAAAGGAAAAATAGTCTTTATTGTACTTCTAGGTTCAACACCCTCCAGGAACTTCCTTCTGCCTAACTTCTTAGTCTCCCTCCCTCTCTTTATAATACCAACTAGTCCTATGACTTGAAATCCCATTAATAATCTAAAATTCACCAGGTTATATTTCCAATCTAAACCTTTCTCTGAATTGCACACTCATACACACATACTCAGTTCACACTCTACCCCTCATTTCCATTTGGATGTCCAAGAGAGATTCCATTTATGTCCCAAACTGAATTCCTCCTCATTTCCTTCAAACTAGAGCCTTCTATCTTCACCCTTTACTCCAAGGCAATACCCTTTATCTTGATAAGGTTAAAATCCTTGGAGTCATCCTTTACTCTTCTTATTCTCATGCACTGCATCCTACCCATGACGATGCACTACTGATTCTCTCTTAGATTTCAGTGAACCTCTCTGCAATTACTATAAATCTAACACATCTCATCACTTTTAGCACCAAACCATATATGACCTCCTCTTTGGACTAGCCCCTCCATAGGTGTCCTCTACCTTTGCCATTCAGAGTCATTCACAACATAGTGTCCATAGGAATTTTATAACAATAAGCCAGATCATGTAACCCTATCTTGTTCAGATCAACCAATTAATGTGATCTCGTCACTATAACTCCACAACTTAAGAGTATACCTCTCTCCCCTCACTCACTTTGAATCAACCTCACTATTTCTGGTGTTCTCCCAAACATGACATGTACACTCTGTCTCAGGACCTCTGTGTTTGCTCTGCCGTTTTCCTAGAAAGTTCTTACTTCAGACACACACCTGGCTGAACCCCTTACCTTCTTCAACTCTCTGCTCAAGTGTCATCCGGCTACTAAAGTTTCACCTAACCTCAGAATGTGGGATAGCAGTTCCATTTAAGACAACTTTCATTTATCTGCTCTATTTTCCATGTGCCATCTATTATCACATGATCTACTATATATTTCACTTGTTAATTTGTTTGTCCATCACATCAGACCCAGACCTAGAGTTAAAACATAAACTTTGTGTAGGCTATTTTTGCATATATTTTCACTGCCTTATAGTCAGACTTAAAATATGCCTGTTCATACACTGGTATGAATGGATACGTTTTGTGTAAAAACTGAAGGCTTCTTTACAGAATGTATACAAAACCAGATATATTTGGCATTCTGTTATTTTTTAAAATAGGATATCAAATCTAAATCAGGACTATTTATCACAGATTGCTTTATAGTTAGTGGTAAAGTAAGATATTGGAATTAACTTTTCTATTATTTGGGAGATTAAAAAAAAATCTGTAAGGCCCACAGTCACATGAGCTAATTAAAAAAAAACAGGATAGAATAGTTCTTAAAAGCATGGACTTTGTCTTAAATATGTGGGCAGTTAAGTTCACTGGGCTTTGGCATTTTTTTTGGGGGGGGGGCTTTGGCATTCTAAGTGATAAAATAGAGGAAATAATGGTATTCTCTTCATGGTCTTAATTGAGTTTCTTAAATGTAAAGCACAGAACAAAAGCTTAATGTATGGTGAGTTTAAATAATTAATCAGCTACTCAATACTACCATTGATGATAAAGAAACCTCTACATGAAAAAGCTTTACAATGAACTGGAAAGAAGTGGGACACAGAGCTGTAGTTCTTAACTCTTATTTTTCTACAGGAATGTCCAGCAATGAAGAGCTGTGTAGAAATCAAGAGCCAATTTCAAAAGTTCTTTCATTAAAACAGAATGCTACTTGTGTAAGAATTGCACTTCTATTGATGTAAAGAACTCAATGATTCACTTAATCAACAGGACAATTCACGAGTTTCCCAAACAATTTCCATTCATATAGATTACACTTCCATTTAAAATATTAAATATCACTAAAAACCATCAAATGTCTATAATACTTATATTCAGTATTTTTTAGCATGGGAGCAACTGAGGTGACAAAAGATTATTGAGTATATAATCTTTAAGAATTTTGAATTTATGGGGATCCCTGGGTGGAGCAGCAGTTTGGCACCTGCCTTTGACCCAGGGCGCAATCCTGGAGACCCGGGATCGAATCCCACATCGGGCTTCCGGTGCATGGAGCCTGCTTCTCCCTCTGCCTGTGTCTCTGCCTCTCTCTCTCTCTCTCTCTCTCTCTCTCTCTGACTATCATAAATAAATAAAAATTAAAAAAAAAAAAAGAATTTTGAATTTAAATTTTGAAAAATCTATTTCATTTGCTCAAGAAATAATATCCTCTTATCTACCTCATATCATATAAATGAAAAAGCCCATAGGACATATTTATCTGGAATTGTTTGAATGGGATATTTTGAAGAGTAATGATAGCTTACAAATGTTAATGGAGAGAGGCAGATGTTGCTGTCACTGATTTCTATTGCCGCTGTAACAAATTATCAAAAACCCAGGGTCTTAAAACAACATATTGTTTTTTATATCCCACTTCTGGAGGCCAGATGTTTGGGTTGGATCTGTGGACATCTCTGCTCTGGGATTCTGGAGGCTCAAACTAAGGCTGGCCAGTAGAGGTCACTTAGGACAAAGCATTGGAAGAATGGACTTTCAAGCTCATTGAGGCAAAACTCAGTGTCCTGTCATACAACTGGGGTGTCTGTTTCCATGCTGGCTGTCACCAGGCACTGCCCTTGGGTTCTTGAGGCTCTTCCCCATCTCTACCTGAACCTGTGCTCCTCCATCTCAGAGCAAGTGGATTGAATCCTCCAGACACTTAGAGTCTCTCTGGCTTCTCCTTCTGCCACAAAGAAACCTCTCTTCTTTTAAGGCCCATGTGATTCAATTGACTAAACCAAAATAATACAAGATAAGCTCCCTATCTCAAAGGCTGTTACTGGGATTACATCCACAAAATTCCTTTGCCACATAAAGTCACATATTCTAAATCCCAGGGCTTCAGGTATGGCTGTCTTGGGGGTGGGGGCAGTGCTGACACTTTTCTATCACACTGCTGCTCTTGATCTCAGGAATTCCAAACCACTCCCAATAGTGATGTGCTCGACAACAATTTTGAAAATATATATATAAAAAAAAATCAAGAATGAACACTGACCAATTAACTATCCTTCTCTTCTGTGTTCTTTGTCTGCTTATCAATTAAGATATACCATAATAACTCTCTCAAATGATTTTTGGCAACTGGATTTAAGGACAAACACATCTGTATTGGTAATTCTATTAAGAGCAAATCAGAGCATAAAAGTTTAATTTAAACCTATTTATTTATTGTTTATTTATTTATGGATTTATGGATGGATGGATGGATGGATGGATGGATTGATTTGACACACACACACAGAGATAGAGAGGACACAAATGGCAGGAGTAACAGTAGGCAGAGGGAGAGGGAGAAGCAGACTCCCCACTGAGCAGGGAGTCCAAGGTGGGACTCGATCCCAGGACCCTGTGATCATGATTCAAGCAGAACGACAGATGCTTCAACAACCAAACCATCCAGGCACCCCATAAACATATTTATTTTTGTATTTTTGACTGCATAGAATGAAAATCACAGTGAATGAAAGAAACAACTTGAGAATTTAAATATAATTCTGCATTCTCTCAAAGAAGCATGTAAAGCAAATTATAAAGATGGAGTTTGAGAGAAGTGAAATATGTTAAATGTATGGGTAAATTATGTGATAAATTAGCTTCCAATGTGAAATACCACATTGTCTATAAAAAATATAATTTGAAAAGTTTTCTTTAAAAATCTTACCTTTAAGATTCTATTCTTTTTATTTCTTTATGTTCAAGTTCTCACAGGTTCTGTATCTGGCCAAGTATCAAGTATAAATTAGGAAAGAATCCTACCATGCAGGCATTGGGCCAGGTCTTGACCTACTTAGATATTGCCAGATTAACCGAGGCACATCCAGAATAGAGAGATTACATTTGGCTTATATTTTAGAACTATTTTAGGGCTTCATTTCAGGATTATACTTGGACTCTATTTTCTCATGCTATCAAAAATATAAAGTCTTATTTAATAAAATGAGGACTAATCTGGTTGGAATCACCTTGTAAGTGCCACACTTTACTTTTTTTAGTATTTTTGGTTTGTTCTGTTGAAGTTGAAGGCAGAGATAATATATTGTTATTCAAGTGAAATTGGAATTCATGAGAAGAAAGCATCATGCATGCGTAAGGGAAATTCAAAACCTTAAATATCACCTTTCTTCTGGTAGAACTTATAAGCACTTTGTGGCAAATCAAACTGGAAATATTCTAGCATTACTTTTGCTACTTTTATTTAATAAATTGAACATTGCATACAACTTACTACTAGACCCCATTAACTATGCCTCAAAAATATAATTTCAGGTTCAAGTAAAAAATACAATATAAAAGAAAATGGAAAATACTAATTTGCATGTTATATACTATCAATGTATGGAACTTTTAATTCAAAGAATCCTAATTTTAATAGAATCTTGGTGGTTACCTAGTGGAACTCAAAACTCAGAAATCATTTTATACAAGAGACTGAGTCTCGATCAAAATGAAAGAAGCATTTTATATTTCTAGAAGGACATGTATATTTACAGAATTTTGATAATATGTTTTAAAATGTAGAAAATGTGCTTTTTGAAACAAACAAGAGTAGATTTGATTCAATAATATGATGTAGAAAGTATATTTCTTTAACAGGAGAAATGGGATGACTCTGTCCTCAGCATGCAGAAACGTGAGTCTTAGGGAATCACTGGAAAGTAAGGTCAACAAGAATTGACATGGCAGTCTAGGCCTGAAAGTTTGATTAAAGATGTGTCAATTCTTAATGATTGCTATGAAAAACTAGCAGTACTCTATTAAACTTTGTGTGTTCCAAGATTGGTTTTTGTACCACTGGAGGCAAACTACCCAACTATTCATCATCTCAAAACCTCTACAGGGAAGAGACAGAGTGCTCTTAGCTCTCAGACAGTATGCAAGTTCACAAATATACAGAAAGTTCAGTTTTCAGCATCAACTCTCATTCTTGACCTTTATATCAGTCGGATACACCCACATGGACACGCTTCAGAAACTCAAAGGAAAATGCGTGGAACACCAAGGACAATCCTTGTTTCCCCTTTACATAATCCCATGCAATTAAATTCCCGGAAGAATTCTTATGCTTGAGGCCGACTCCAGTTTATGACGTTCTTATTTTAAACTTGGTATCTGGATTTGGGTCCTTTGGATTTGACTTTGGATCTAGATAAGATGTGTGTTTCGATGTCAACCCTGACACTTAGCAGCCATGCAATGCAAGTTGCCTGTCTTCTCTAGGCCTCCATTTTCTCATGTGCAAACTAACCAAAAGAGCTTCAACAGTAATAATGCCTGTTAGTATTTACTGAGATAATGACCACTGATGTCTCTTAATCCATAAATCTCCCCCACCTTGGAATGCAGAAAGCTGAGAAGATTTGAAGCCAGTTATAAAGGGCAAAACAAAATTCAAAAAATCAAATCTATTTGTTTGGAGGTAACACAGCCTACTTATCAGGGTTGTTTGGAGTTGGAATAATGAGCATGACTTAAAAATCACAATGCCTTATCACATTGCCTTAAAAGTTCTTAATAAAAATAAGTACCTGGCAGGGCACCTGGGTGGCTCAGTCAGTCAAGCATCTGCCTTCAGGTCAGATCATGATCCCAGGGTCCTGGGATTGAGCCCCTCATTGGGCTCCCTGCTCAGCAGGGACTCTGCTTCTTCCTCTCTCTCTGCCCCTCCACCGGCTTGCATGCTCTCTCTCTCTCTCAAATAAATAAACAAATAAATAATCTTTAAAAATTAAGTACTTAGTACATAATAAGTTCTCAGTTCATATTAACTGCTATTGTTAAATCATGGCAATGACTGCTACTAATAACATGACAGCAGCATTACTGTATCTCTATGATTGGAGTTTATACCTGCTGTCTGGCTTGTCTGGATGCCCCAACCAAGTGTCCCGTCCTCAGTCTGGTCACCAATCCCAGTGCCTGTGGTGGTTCTGCACTAGCCAGGTGTGAGGGTGATATTCTGAGAAGCTGGAAAAGCTTTCTCATTTAAATAGGAAAACTGGAAATGTTTTTGGCCTTGATGAGAAGAGACTCAACACTACACCCTAGGTTAAAGGAAGAAAGTAAATAGAATCAGGTACCCACACATATTACTGAGATTTCAAACATCTTAAACTTCACACTGAAGTTAAGCCTGTAATCACATGGGGAAATAATCCATAATGCCCCATCTCAAGTAATTAGGATGACATCATCTTGCTATTTTTGAAGGAGATTTCACAAAGTCCCTAAGCCTATGAGTGATGTGCAGGGGTGCATCAGAAAGTACAAATACCAAGGGATACCCCATTTTATCTCCAAAACAATGGGATTCGCTTGAATCGGCATGTACCACATTATCATTGCTTAAAATCATATGTAAGCATTTCTGTTAAATATGTATGCAAATGGATCTTTATATAATCTCATTCTTTGTGTTATTTTTGTTAAAAATATAAAATATTTTTTAAGCTTTGAAAGCCTATGCCTGTGATAAATTATCATACTTTATTATCCGAAACAGTCAACTTTGTGAACTAGGAGCCCTATTCAGTTGTTACCTGATCTGTGATACAAAACAAAATCATAAATTCGTTTATATCCCCCTGTTCTCTCGACTTATCCTGTATATCATTTTTATACGTGGTTGTAATTAAAGTTAAAAATTATGACACAGTATGATATCCCCTTGTAAGTTTTTTTTTATTTTAATGAGAACTACAAAGAATAGATCCTCTTGTGTGTGTGTGAGTTTGAAGGATTAATGAAGAGTGCTTTAATTAAGCAGTCTTGGGGAAAATGCTTTAAAATAGCAAATCAGCTGAACCAAATAAACTAGGCTAAAAAATTTCAGAAAACTATTATATAAGCCGTTACTGTGCTCTTCACTCAATTGCCTTTTATGTCTGACCTGTGATTTTTAACTGTGGCTGAAACACGGCATATAATTGCATAAAGGTTCATTCATCCATCCATTCATTTATTGAACAATTATCAAATATCTAAAACAAGTTTATGTTCCAGTTAGAAGAAAAAGAATAACAATAAATCTCTTTGCTTTTATTAAAATCATTATCAAACATTTATAACATTTTATCTTCTTAATATATACCCTGTAACTGGCATAAGGAAGTTTAAGCTTATCTGGGATTTTGGACATCTGTCTAATATAGCACTTATCACACTGTAAAAAAAGTTATTTATTTTAGGTTTCTCTATGCCTATGAGTTCTTCAAGGGTAGGGACCATACTGAGTGTTTTATTAATATTTTCTAGATTAATAATATGTATTAAATGGATACCAATCAGTTAATTTGAAGGCTATAAAAGGCTATATTTTAAAATATATCCATTATTTTTTTTGTTCTTAATATAAACTTTCTATTCAACATGCAATCATATTTACTAAGTTTTGCAACTATAAATGTTATGTTTTAACATCGTAGTTTTAAAGGATTGTTACTTAAACATGACACATGGTAATGCCTTTGTATAATCTGCAGATACTGTTACACGGTTTTGAAGAATATGTAGTTAACTGGCACAAAATTCATCAAAATGCTAAAATATTTTAAATTATTGAATGAAAATGTATAGAATTGAAGAGAATTGTTATAAATGTTGAAAAGGACTGGGGAAAACTAACTCTAATAATGAAACAAGAAGTGTTTATTTCATTAATGAAAAAATCTAATTAATATTAGATGACAATTCAAATATAGAACAAATATGCATACATTTATTTACATCAGTCCATACTGACAAAAAAGAAACCATAAACTATTGAATCAATTAATAAATTGAGGAGAAGAGACAAATTTCCCATTAAGAAGAATTCTAAATATGGGACGCCTGGGTGGCTCAACGGTTGAGTATCTGCCCTTGGCTCAGGGCATGATCCCGGAGTCCCGGGATTGAGTCCCTACATCGGGCTCCCCGCATGGAGCCTGCTTCTCCCTCTGCCTGTGTCTCTGCCTTTTTCTGGCTGTGTCTTTCATGAATAAATAAGTGAAATCTTAAACATTGAAAATTTAAGAAGAATTACAAATAGTTATGCACATACTCCATGCATCACTCAATTTTTTTTTTTTTTAAGATTTGATCGGTTAATCAACCGATTTGGTTTAGAGAGGGCACTCTAATCAACCAACTGGTTGATTTAAAGAGGGCACAAGTTGGGATAAGAGGCAGAAAGAGTGGGAATCTCAAGCAGAGTCCCCACTGAGCACAAAGATCCACACAGGGCTGTATCGCAGGACCCTGAGATCACAACCTAAGCCAAAATCAAGAGTCAAGCACTTAACTACCTGAGCCCCAGGCAACCCTCAACTCCTCAATTCCACCGTATGCAATGACTTCCTTCCAAAGACTACAGTATGGGCAGGATAAAAAGGGAGAGACTCCACAGTGGAAAAATCTGAGAAACACTGCTTGTGGCAGGGAATCAAGGTCAGTATCAATAGTCATATTTTGGGTTGGAAGTAGGTAGCCTGGCATTTTGTGACTACATATCTGCGTGGCCACGTCCAAATATCAGGTGTGTGTGTGACACGGGGCATGGAAAGAGTCCGGAATACATGGTCTAGATAACTTGAGAGGCAGCTTCTTCTTGCTCTGCTGCAAGTGCTGTGTACTCTCGGATAAACCATTTAACTCCTCTGGTTTCCAGTTTGCTGGGAACTATAAGAATTAAAGTACCCACCTAACTCTATGATTCTATTAATTTATCTATAAGAAGATGTAACCCTCAGAGAGATGAAAATCGACAACGCTGAAACAAAACAACAAATTGAGGAAGGGAGCTAAAGGCTGACCTCATATTCTGAGGACCCCGGAGAAACTAAGTGGCTTTATGAAACAACGGAGTGGGGCCAAAGGACCCCTTCAAATACTGAAGAATATGGATGTAGCCAAGGGCACCCTCCATCCCGAAGTAATCAGAATCTGCTGCTGTTCGCGTTTTACTTCAGTTTCTGGTTTTGACAGAAGAAAGCATTTCTGCAAATCCCTCAACACTTCACCATCACCCATGGCACCAAATCCAAGTTTCTTGCATGTCATATATCCAACCTTCCTTGACCTCGCCCTTATCAGCAATCCAGACCCAGGTCATCTCCCTTGGAAACTGATTTACAGTTAGCACAATTCTGAGCTGCCCTGTTTCCTGCACAATCTATTCTGTTAAATACTTGTCTGATTTTGAAAATCTCCTTTCTTCCTCTAGAATTTTATTCTGTCAAGAGCACTGAACACCCTCACTTGCATCTCACAGAATGCATCCATCACTGTCCTCCACATTGCACGCACTGGCTAACTTCCCTCTGAGTATTCAGTGGAAGGGACCATGTCCTATTAATCTTTACATCTAAATCAGTGCCTAGCAGATGATGGTGATGGTGATGGTGATGATGATGATGATGCGGGGGTGGGGGGAGCTGCTGGTGGAGGTGGTGGTGGTAGTGAAAATTGAGAATGATTTTCTGTGACAGGTGCCTGCTTTTGTGTCATGCACTGAGTTTCAGTTTTGAATTAAAACCAAGTTGTCCGACCCTAAATTTATGTTGCTGGTCTGTCGGACACAGATGTATGCCCAAAAAATATTTATTATAGTTGAACTAAGGGAGTTCATTCTACAAAGTCTTATTTATGTTTAAAAAAAATGTAAGGAAAGTTTAGAGGGATCAAAGACAAAATGATGATGAATAGGATATGCTTGCTCAGCAGAATGGACAAATACCCTACCGACACATGGAGATGCCCCCTCTCCATCATGCTGTGACACATCATAAAATTATTTTTCTAAAGCTCCCTGTCTTTCAAGTACTCACATTATTCAGCCTCTCTGTAATTACCTCAAATAAGAACCAACAAACACCGCAGAAGTCAAATGGACACCTTTTCTGTTTTCTCCCCCTTGCCTTATTCTCTAAAACTGTGCTTTCACTGAACTTCTCTTTCCTGTGCCCCACAAGCCAAATGCAACATCCTTTGGTTTGTATCTTAAATTCCATTTTATTGGTGAAACTCGAGGAGGCAGGTAAGGGAGAGTAGTTGAAAGCAAAAAGGTGTCCTTAAGTCAGTAAAACATTCTTTTTTTTATCTTTGTGCACCAAAGATAAAAACACCACTGATTCAGTATTCCTCGGGGGTAGTAAAAGGGACAGTATTCCTCGGCTTAATCCCAGGAGAGGAACCTATTACCTTCTTGCGGAGAGAAACATTACACCAGAGTGATTGCTCCCTACCATCTCTTGTCATTATTTGATTTGGACTTATTCAAAATCCCTTTCATCCACTTGGACATAATTTAGTTTTCAGAAACAAACTGCAGCCATATCATAGTCATCTGGCTTACATGTCAGATGTGTGTTTCACATATGTTTTTCTCCCGGTTAGATGACCCCTAAACATATGCACACAGGATGTTCCAGGACAAGGCGTTGTGGATACGGTATAGACTCTAATCTTTGGAAGTTGCATTTCTTCACATCTGTACTGGGGCTTTAAAAGGTTTAGGGTAATACATACAACATGTTTTTGGCTAACAACTCTAAAGGTTAGTGCCTGCAGGGTCAGATATGATGTAAACACACTTTGAAAGATACCGACTTGGACTTCTGCTAATGGTGGATTAAATAATTTGCATAAGCCTATTTTCTGAGAATTAGTTCAAAAGCTAGACAAAATACTTAAAAAAAAAAATCTGCTTTGAAGGCCTCATAGAGTCAACAAAATAGAGAATTACCAGACTAGGATGTAGGAACAAGGATGTATAATAGAAACCGAGGAAAATCAGCTGAGCGCTTTCTGATGTTTCAATCCTGAGGACACTTCCTGATTCCACAGAGACCACTGAATGGTTGAGGGCGAAGTGAGAAATGTACTTTGCCTGTGGATCCAGGGAGACAAAAAAAATTACAGCTCATAGCCTGATAGACAGGAACCCATGAACTCTTTACCTTCAGCCACCAATCAGAAAGTTCACAAAGTAGAGAGAACTCGAAGAAAAAAGCCCTGCATATATACAGTTTGCAGCTCAGCTGTTAATTCTGTCCATTGCAGATTTTGTGTTGATGTGATACTGGATTCTGAGAGTCCTCATTTTTCTGGCAGAAGCAGACACAGTTCCTCTCTGTGGGTCTTCCTAATCTTCAAATTAACACGACAGTTGGTTTCACAACTATTACGTCACAGAGGCATACACAAATCAGGTGCATGAGGCAAACACACAACATAACAAATATAAACAGAGATAGTCAGAAATAGACCAACGGATACAAGTACTGGTCCTGGAAGCACGTCCTAATTCACCTCCTCCAAGATAACTCCATGTCAGGGTTGGCTTTAGGAGGAAACCAAGTAGCAATTATTAGAACCACAAATGGCCCTAGAAAACCGACGTGAAGATGAGGTTGGAGTCGGGTGGCTTGCTGCCCAGCAGGAAATGGGGATCCCATCACTGGACACACAGCCATGAAGCAAGACAGACTGCCATGGGACAAGGTGGCTCGTGATGATCGAGTTCTCACTGGTGGTACAGAACTGACGTGGGTAATAGAAGGAAGCACCCGATGACGTGGCATATGGGAGATGTTTGGAGATTATGTGAGGATAGTAACTGCACAAACACAGACATGGGATGCTTCTTGCGGGGGCAACTGGTGCTTTGAGACACACAATGACAGGCTGAGGATGATTAATTATCTACTGAAGACTAGAGCCTCCTGGTAGCGTATAAAGAAGAGTTTATCTCCTGTGGCCAGAAAGCAAAGAAAGGTAAAGACCAGGACTAGGATTCAATCTTCAAACTCCAGAACTCCAGAGGGCTTCACATTTGAAACCTAGACAGTCCACCCCACCAAGGGCAGGGCTCTGGCCGGGAAGAGGTAAAACTTTGAGACTTGGTATGCAAACTTTTGTCTATTTTAATCCCCTAGATCATTTGCATCATCTGAGCCTACATGGAAGTGGCAAATCCATCATGTCACTCAAGCAACCAAAGACTTTGGCGACAAATCCCTGTATACGAGAAATCAGATTTCTATACACAGTGTGTTCCTCTATGGGAGCCAAATGGAATAATAATACTTTTTAAAATCTACCTTTAAACACTCTTCATTATCAAAGTTGCAAGAGACTTTACAGGGAGAGCTACAGGAGACAGTGAAACAGTAACGATAACAGTGGGTTCACATGGCTGGTCTCTGTAGGGCTCATGCTTATTGAAGAGGACGCCGGGCACATTTGGCAAGAGTATTTGAATTGCATGTTGTAAATCTCCAGTGGGCGATTTTGCTTTTTTAACAAGCATATGCAATGGAATTTTTCGTCAGTTAAAAGATGCTTGAGGCATCTACGGGAACGCTGCTCAGACCAGGGTGGCTGATGAA
This sequence comes from Nyctereutes procyonoides, assembly GCF_905146905.1. Taxonomy (NCBI): domain Eukaryota; kingdom Metazoa; phylum Chordata; class Mammalia; order Carnivora; family Canidae; genus Nyctereutes; species Nyctereutes procyonoides. The sequence continues at coordinate 31,586,060 of NW_026575043.1, forward strand.
TTCTACACTCTTTCTTACGTTAGCTCATTCTTACGAGCATTAGTGATGTGAGGGAACTCAGCGCCCTCTGTAAAATCATCTTCTGAGTCTCTGCATCCCAAGAGAGAACACAGAAACCCAATCACCTAGATTCCCTGCAGGTCCGATGCCCGCATGCAACCATATATCCACGATTGTGCCATATTCACAGGAGAGATATCAATACAACAAGGCATGAAAGAGTAGTTTCTGCCCAGAGCTCATTCTGGCGAAGGTGGCAGTGGAAGCAGTTGTGACAAGGTTGGGAAGCAGCTGTGACAAGGTTTATAGAATCTACTGCCCAAGAGTCAGTGGGCAACCTGGCATTCTGTGTCCCTCAATAGTACTGTCTTCCTGTATAATCTTGTTAGTACAAAATCTATTATTTGCAACTCAGAACACAGAGAGACCCAATCTTTCTATTATTCTCGCAGGATCTACCTTGAATTCCTTTGCAGATACCTGTTTTTCTTTTCTTCATGGGTCTCTAACTCTGGTTCATTCATCAGATGAAAGCGAACACTCAAAGCCTCTGCTGTCTAATGTTATAGTCGATAAACATGCGTAGCTTTTTTACATACGTAGCTTTTTTTACGTTGTTAGTTAACATTAAATAAAATTAAAATCAATTTCTTCTGTTGCATCAGACACATTTTAAGAGCTGGATCCCCCCAAAAAATAAAAATAAAATAAAAATAAATAAAAAATAAGAGCTGGATCCCCCACGTGGCTCCCATGTTTCATATCCAACAGTGTAGACATAGGACGTTTCTATGAGTGAAGAAAGTTCTCTTGAACAATCCGCTCCCAGGCACGGACAACATGAGTAGGATGCATGTGCCTGTATTCAGATTAGAGAAGCCTTTCTTAATGGGTTGATTGATTCTGTTAACCGTCTCGAGTTACAACCTTGAGACCATGTGATATTACGTTCATCCTTCACTCCGTGATTCTATTTGATTTTGCTGGTAAGGTTACAAGTGATCAAATTAGATGCAGAGCTCACTTCATTTTAGAGTAACAAAAATCAAATCTCATTAGCACTCATTACCAAACATTGAAGGCTTCCTCCGAGCAACCTCCTCATGAATGATATTATCCTCTATTAGTAAAATCTGAATGCTGACATTAAAAGACTCAGCCTTTTAGGAAAAGATGTTTGGCTTACGTTTAAGAGTTCAGTTTGGTGCAGAGATGCCTGAAATGCAGTGAGTAAGGCGGGCATTTGCTGTTTGTACCTGGCTACCACACACTTCTCTTCCTTTTACTAAGGGTGCCCACATTTTGAAAATCCCCCCTGATATATGCAATCTTGATGCTTCCGTCAATCGCAAAGGTCTACCCACCTACCCTTGACCTAGTGCTTGACTTTGGAAACAAACAACTGGATTATGCTGCAGGAATGTATTAGAGTCAGCAAAATTAAACCGAGTTAATTTACACAACAGCAGTTACCTGAAACAAATTCTCATCAGTTCCTCTTCTCTAGAACCCCAGAGCTGTCCTCATTTGGTCCTTCCTGCAATTTGACTGTTTAACCTTTCTTTGAAATGGCTGTATTTCTGCAAGCTTGTAGTGTTTTTTTTTTTTTTTAATTTGCTTCTAAGATAGTCAGTTGGTTTATGGGGAAGTATTTAGGGCAGGAAGGAACCCTAAATATCAATATCAGAATCTACTTGGAATGTGTACTCGACCGTCTGAGGTGCCACGCATGCCTTCTTGCCCTAGGCCCGTGAGAGCACTGTTCACGCACTGTTGATACATCTATCATGGCCCAGATGGGGACTCGGAACTCAGCTGCCCAGGAATGATTCAACCACGATGGTTCTCCCTACTTCTGCCAGAATATTGCTTTAATCCCCCCACAATGGTTAACTGTATTCAGAGTTAAATGTCCATCTGTGTGGGCTATGAGAGATGTTGGCAAAGTGAACAGGGGAAAAGAAATTACTACTTTACATAAACTTAACCTTGTCAAATCTGTTGGAGATTTAAATAAATCATGCTGTAAACCTGATCAGTTTGGGGGAAAAATTCAAACAATAACAATATATATTTAACTCTTATCTTCTGTGTCACCATATAATTTAATATCTGTAAGCTAAGCATTTGGTAATATATTTTCCTGAACGATTTTTTTCAAGGTTATTATCATAAGATGAATCTCTAAAACCTGATGATGGTTTATACTAATCATGATTCAGTAATAAAATTATAGGGCTTAGTTTCTAAGTAAATTTTACCAACAGCCTTGAATTGGTTCAGATACTGAAAAAAAACTTGTTATACCAACAATAATTTCACAAACTCCAAAGGGCTTAGAGCTTGACTAAATTGACTATGTGAAATAAGACCAAGAAAATAGGCATTCATTTAGATAAATACAAATCAAGCATAATTATAAAGATTTGTTATGCTGATATTTAAACACTGGATAAGGAAGACCAATTGAGATTTGATTTAAAATAAAACATCCAGGGCAGCTTGGTGGCTCAGCGGTTTAGCGCTGCCTTCAGCCCAGGATGTGATCCTGGAGACCTGGGATAGAGTCCCATGTCGGGTTCCCTGCGTGGAGCCTGCTTCTCCCTCTGCATGTGTCTCTGCCTCTGTGTGTGTGTGTGTGTCTCATGAATAAATAAATAAAATCTTTTAAAAAATAAAAATAAAAATAAATAAAATCAAACATCCAGGGCTCTTGAGTGGCTCAGTCAGTTAAGCATTTGACTCTTGGTTTCAGCTCAGGTCAAGTTCTCAGGGTCCTGGGGTCAAGCCCCACACTCAGCAGGGAGTCTTCTTAAGATTCTTTTCCTCCCTCTCCCTCTGTTAGTCCCCCCCCACACTTGCTCTCTCTTCTCTAATAAATACATCTTAAAAATAAATAAATAAATAAATAAATAAATAAATAAATAAATAAATAAATAAATAAACATTTATAAAATACACCCATTTACTTATGCATGTAGACTAGCCTATAGCACTATTTGGATATAAATTAATAAGTGTAAAGTGTCTATTTTCCAAGTTTTTATTTAAAATCCAGTTAGTTAACATACAGTTTAATATTCGTTTCTGGTGGGCAGCCAGATGGCTCAGCGGTTTAGTGCCGCCTTCAGCCCAAGGCATGATCCTGGAGACCTGGGATCGAGTCCCACGTCGGGCTCCCTGCATGGAACCTGCTTCTCCCTCTACCTGTGTCTCTGCCTCTCTCTCTCTCTCTCTCTCTCTCTCATGAATACATAAATAAATAAATCTTTTAAAAAATATTAGTTTCTGGTGTATAATACAGTGATTCCACAATTCTGTACATTGCTCAGTGCTCATCACCTGTTTCCCCCATTCCCCACCTCCCCTCTGGTGGCCATCAGTGTGTTCTTTATACTTAAGAGTCTGTTTTTTGGTCTCTCTCTCTCTCTGTGTGTGTCTCTCTCTCTCCTTCCCCCTAAGGTTGTTTGTTTTGTTCCTTAAATTCCGTATCTATAAATTCAGGCAAAGTCATGTCTCAAAATCTTTCTTATTGTTTCACACTACAAAAGGCAGAGGGTCTGAATTCTGCATATTAAATATTTGGTGGGATTAGGCGTCACAGCAGAAAGCCTGCTATGAACGTCAGCTGTTAAGTGTAAAACATCTAACAGGAAAAGTCACCCATCAGTCCAGTAACTGTGTCCTCCTCTTCCCTGTTTTACAAGAGTTACTTGAGGAACATAGAGAGGAATAGGAATTTAAGAACCTGAAATCAGTGAAACATTCAACCTGTCTTTATAGCCACATATTAAATTTGTTTTTTTTAACTTATCAGACATTCCAAAGCTTAAACAAGTTTATTTAGGGAGACATTAAATGCACATTTTTAAGCATGCTCTACTCTTTGTAATATCCATGTTTGAACATTCTTCTAATATTTAGGAATATTTACCATTTTCTAATATTTACTATTTTTCTAATATTTACATCTGAAATAATTTAAACCCTTGTATTATAACTACAACCATAACTCAGTATAGTTTAATTATAACTTAGATGATTGTATAATACAGAATGTACAGTACAGTTATAACTTAGACATACTGTCTCAGAGAAACCAGACCTAAATGAGCCATGGATAACAAATGAAATACCAGTGTACACAGATGCTCAATGCTCCTAATGGTATTTTATCCTAATAGTCAAACCGTGCTCATCAGTGATGTGGGGTGTCAAAAATCAGAAATGTTAGAAAATCTTCAGAAAGCAGGTGTAGCAAACATCCAGGTCCCAATACTGGGCTGCTGGTGCCTCGCTCTATTTGGTCATGAATCACCCACAACCTCAGATGCAGTCTCAACCCCCACTCATTTTCAATGTCACATTAGCAAGGGAGAAATCTAGTTAAATATTTTAGCTATGGGTGCTTTGGAGCGGGCAGAGATAATTGTCATAGTGTCACACGGGGACCTGTTGCTTCCAGCACTTCTAGCTTTTTCTGTAAACATGTTAGATCATTATGAATAAGTCAATAACTTGCCCTTCTCACCTCTGAGTAGAGACACTATCGTTCAAAGTTCCTGATTGCTTCCAGTTCTTTTTATTTTTATCATTTTCAAAAATATCAAGAAAATATCATGTAATGCTGCCACAATAATCTGGCTGGAAAAAAAAATCTAACAGCCTCATACAATAAGAATAAGCTGATTTCTTATGTTGTCAGCTTGTGACAGCATAAGACCCAAATCTCTTCTCTGGCAGTCTGTTGCCTCATACCTGCTGCTTACCACTTCATAAAAGTCAAGTCTAGATGAACAGACAGACATTCTTCATACTGTTACAAATTCATTAGTGTCATAATCATTAAACCCAGTAAAGACTATCAGGGCTTACTATACACGGACAGATTGAAATCTAGGATGAATGAGCTTATATGAATGTATCATATCATGAAACTAAAAACAGAGGAAAAACAAACATCACACAAGAATAACCCCCACACACACATGGGTATACATAATTAATCACAAATGAATGTTAAATGATACCTATGTCTAGCAAGCTCTACACATTTAAATTCACCAATGGTTAGTTATTCCAGACTGTATTACCTACTAAGCCTCAGAGACCATTATTTTCATTTAAATTCCACTAGTAGGCAAAATCTAAATGTCAAAACTTAGCATAGTGTTTAATGAGTGAATAAATATTAGAAACCACAGCTCTTGAAATCGTAGGTAAGTCATTATTAGGGGCTTACTACTTTCAGTTTCTGACATTTACTCCTTTTTATCGTATCAGTTTTATTTCTTACTAAATATCCTCCTGCTTTGAAGATAATATATTTAATAAAGAAGAAAAAAAGTATTTTTTTTTCCTCTTTGAGGTTTACTTAAACACAAGCATCACTTTTACAAATATGCCCTCCAAAGCAATTGGACTAAATCGTATTGATGTTTTATTAAACCCTAAATGCAATTTAGCTGAACCAAAGTATAATCCAATTATGTGGGAAATATACAGATGTGGTTACTGTCCACTAAAAATACATCATGTAACCTTTTGGGAATCCAAGAAAGAGAAATGCCTCAAAAACTTGATAATAAATAGCCAACAGAGTCTTGGGCAGAATAGTAATCCTAGAAATAATCTGATTTAATGTCATTATATTTTTATCCTAACAAGATTAAGGACTTCATATACTGAGGTTTTATTGCAATTTCCGTCTATAGGATCTCAACACAATGAAATTATTTTATCAACTGACATTTTAATTCAAGGAATGATTTGTCAAACTGGTGACAAAATTGACTGGTCCCAGCTTAAGTCGTCTGGGATCTAGGAGCACAGTGCCTTTGGACAAGACTGCATCCATGCTATCAAAAGAGTAAAAATGAAAATTCAATAGCAGCTTATTTCTGCAGGCCTAAGACCTCAATCTAGCCTGTAATTAAATATTAGGGCAAGGGCTTTCTACTGATATTTGCAAAGCATATGCATGGAGGTAAGCACAGACAGTCCAGTGCATGTGCAAGAGAAGAGCAGCTTACAACAAGGGACAATTCATGAGAGGGGACGTCACAGAATGCTTCCATTTTTAGTTCATACTAAAGGGACTGCAGAAAAAAAAAAAAAACACAAACAAAAAATACAAACAAACAAAAAAAAGTGTTGGGGAGAACACAAAATATTCCCACAAGCAGGATTTCCCCCTAAAAGAAGGCTGATATTGTTGTGTTATGTTTGGCTTGCTATATTTTGTAGTTGTTTCCTATGTCCCTTGCAGGTGGGGGAAGGTGAGGCCACCACAGGGCATGGTGAGGAACAGGAGGATTCAAATTTAAGAACAGAAGGAGACTAAACACAGAGTGAGAGACACAAATATTCAAAGGAGGTCTCTAGTACGAAAAACAAAAACAAGGAAGTGGGAGAAATGCATTTCAAGATAAATTTTAATTGTATGTTGTACAGAGTATGATATAAATCCTTTTCTCCACCTTTTTGTTCAAACTTCATTAAAATATCAATTTCTGGTTGATGAGTTGGATTTGTTTAGGGAGATACCAAGAAGGATGACTTAGGTTGGTTGCTATGGAAACAGACGTCCTTATAGCTATTTGCATGCAAATGTTTCAGAATTAGCACCTGTGAGTTGTCTCACCTTGTTGCAAGTGTTGGAAATCTTTACCTAACACCTACCTCACTGCCCCACCACCAGTAGACCAGTCATTGGGTTTTGGCTGGTGTGGGTGTGAGTGTGAACTTGATCATAGCAGTTCTCTTCAGTGGAAGGCAGTTTCTAAACTGGGATTCAAGTCAAGAGATGGGAGTGGTCAACACTGCTGATGCTTCAGGGGAATGGAAGTGTGATCTTGTTGATGGTTTCCTTGGCTGTAAAGAAGCTTTTAAGTTTGATGTAGTTCTACTTGTTGATTTTTGCATTGTTTGAGAGTTTGGTATCATAACTAAAAATATCACTGCCAAGACCAATGTCAAAGAACTTCTACATGTTTTCTTTTAGGCATTTTATGGTACCGGGAAATAAATTTAAGTCTTTGATCCATATAGACTTAATATTCGTGAGTGATATAAGACAGAGGTCCAATTTCATTTTTCTACAGGTGGCTACTCAGTTTTTTCAAACCATTTGTTGAAGAGACTATCCTTTATGCATTGGGTGCTCTTGACTCCCTCATCAAATATTAGTTGCAGTGGTTTATGTATGCAGTGGTTTAATCCTGGGCTCTCTCTTGTGTTACATTGATCAATTAAACAATGTAACTGCCTATCCATGAATGAATGGATAAAGAAGATACAGGGTGTGTGCATGTGTGCAAAATGAAATATTCAGCTATGAGAAAGGAGGGAGTCTTGTCTGTGAATGAAACTAGAGAGTTTTATCCTAAGCAAAATAAATCAATCCGAGAAAGACAATTAGCATATGATCCCACTCATATGTGGAACTTAAGAAACAGAACTGAGGATCATAGAGGAAGGGAAGGGAAAATAAAACAAGATGAAATAAGAGACGGACACAAAACATAAGAGCTCCTAAGTCTAGGAAACAAACTGAGGGTTGCTGGAGGGGAGGTGGGTGAGGAGGATGGGGTAACTGGGTGATGGGCATGAAGGAAGGCATGTGATGGAATGAGCACTAGGTGTTACATAAGACTGATAAATCATTGAACTCTGCCTCTGAAACCAATAATGCATTATTTATTAATTTAATTTAATTTTTTTTGAATTTAATTTTTTAAAAGAAAAAATTAAAAATAAAACCCATCCCATTGATACAAAGTGTATTTTTAAAATCCATGTATTAAGGATGTAGAGTCTCTCACTGGGTGTGGAGTCTCCTAGTGGGAGTGTATTTCAATACAAATACTTGGAAATATAATTTTATACTATCTTATAAATTTGCATTTGTAAGTCAAAAAAATTCAGTCTCCCTCTGCCCTTCCCCTACACTCTCTCTCTCTCTAATAAGTAAATGAATTTTTAAAAAACAAAAAAAAGGAAGTCTTGTCATTTATGACAATATGAATGGACTTTCAGGTAATTATGCTAAGAGATACGTCAGAGAAAGACAAATATTATATGATATCAGTTATATGAGGAATCTAAAAAAACATCTGAGCTTGTTAAAACAGCTATTAGAGTGGGTATTAGCAGGACTGAGGGGTTACAGAAAAGGACAGATATTATTTAAGGGTATAAACTTGAAATCAGTAGATAAATAAGGCCTAGAGATCTAATGTGTGATAGAATGATCATAGACAATAATATTGTGTAATAATCAAACCTGCTAAGAGACTAGATCTTAATTATTCCTCTCACAAAAAAAAAAAAAAAGGAAATAATTATGGCCTGATAGAGGTATTAGATAATACTATAAGGCAATCGTATTGCAATCTTTAAATGTATCAAGGCAACATATTGTGCAACTTACACTTGCACAGTGGTATAGATCAAATATATTTCAATTTTTTTTTAAAAAAAAAGAGCCAACTTGGAGGCTCCCCCATTACAAAAAGGGAAGCAGAACTCCCAGGAGGGGTTGAAGCAAGAGGCAAGATTACCCATAAGAGGGTCACTTCTTCTGGAGCAGCAGACAATTTCAGGGATAGAAGGAGCTCTCCTCACAATAAAGCTGACCTCAAGAAAGTAATGTGGAGTCAGAGAAGCCTCCAGTCCCTTCAGCGAAGCATCCATCCAATTTAAGGACACAGATCCTTTTGCAGTTTCGCCAGGCTCTTTTTCATCTAGGATTCTCCACATAATCTTTCCCTCAGAGTTTCTAATTTGAAATAATTTCTGGAACTCTCTTTTGTACTTATTTGAAGAATAATGGAAAAGGGAAAAAAAATCAAAAAGGATTTATTTTTGCCAACAGGAAATCTGGGCAATTTAGAGCAAGCATGAAGTGAGGGACCCCTCAAGAGTTTTCCAAAGTATGTCAGCTAGTAGCATGGGGTTTTAGAGCTTTCCTTTACTGCAATCAGTCCTGCTGGAAATAAGGAGTCAGTGCGGGAGATCAGTAGAGTAGAGCTAGCAAAAGAATGAACTCTGAAAAGAGTTGTTAACTTTGCGTATAACATGTGCAGAAAGGACCTGAAGATAGGGACCAAGACCTGTGAAATGAGGCACAAGTCGTTAGAAACACCTTAATTGCCACACCCAAGGCATATGTTCCCGTCACCAGATTTTACAGTCATCTACTGACACTGGGGGGAAAAAAAAAGAAGAAGAAGAAGAGAGAGAAAGAAAAGAAAAGAAATTAACATAAAAGCCACGTATTTGCATGCATAAATTCAACCTGAGGATTGACTCTTGGCTAATTTATTGATGGATTCCCTTGCATTTAGCAGCATAAATTTCTAGGGTAGAGAGACAGATGTTTTGTGCGTGTGTTTGTTTGTTTGTTTGCTCCAGATTCCCTATTTATACTACATTAGCCAAGTATTTTGAGGATATTGTGGCTCAATTAAATGCCACTCACAAAACTCATTAATAGTTCCAGGGAGGTTTAGCCGCTATTATTTCTTTGCATAAGTATCATTAAATATTTTCTGCTCCATGGACGCACTGTGGAATAAGGAAAGCTCCACGTATGTGAGCAGCATAGGTTCCTACTTACTCTTATAAAGGTTGTGAGGTCGGGTATTTGTTTATGCTTTTGCTTCTGAGGGATGGCTTTACCCTGTTCGAATAATGCATCATCCTCCTTAAAATTAGGATAGATCTAGGGGTATTCATTATTTCAGGTTTCATTAAATATAATTCTAGGAGAAATTCTTCATATCTCTCTTCTCTTTAGTGGTCAGAATGCATTTTATATTATTTACTGAAATAAGAGAAAATGTCCTTGATACTCGAAGATGAGATACACAGTCACAATCTATAAAGAGGTTAGAGACTCCAACATTTGAATCCCCTTAGGTTGAGACACCAGAATAAAAAACTGTGTGTAAAGGGCTGTGCATTGGGAGTGCTGGGGGTGACACGCAGGCAGAACCCTTGGTCTCCTTGGTCCCAAACGCCCTATTTTATGGGATTTGGATGGAGTTGGTGTGTGAAGAGGCTTCTCCTCTCACTTACATATATACAACTTCTACTTCAGGGAGGATAGAGAATTCTGATGTTTTTTTAAGGAGCAGGACTATAAATACAACAGCATAGATCTTGTGGTAGCTTCCTAAGAACAGATTTAGGAAAAGATATCCACATTCTAGAGCCAAAAAGTACTGTGACGAAATAAGGAGTCTAATATGGTGAGCAGAACTCAACGGGGACAGAGCCACATCCTTTGCAATCTCAACTCGGCCAGTATTGGTAGCAGCTAAGACCAAGATTCAGTCATAAACACGAACACAGTTAGCTGTAAATGGCATTTTTTATACTTTTTTTTTCTTCATTTCTTCCACTTTCTGTTGGTAATGGCACCCTGACTGTCCTCTGCTATGATGCTCTGGATGGAATCTAAATTCTTGCTAGAATGTAAATCACTTAACCAAAATTGGACATGATAGAGAATTAGCAGAACCTAAGGGAATCCTGCTCTCATTTCCAGTAATTTTAATTGAGTGCAATGACCAAGAGTGAGGAAAACGAATGGACTTCGTCCATTCAGTTGGCATAAGTCTGTCAACATTGTCAACGTGACTTTGCTGTTTACACCCTGGAGGCTGACTGCACTAGTTTCATTCTCGAATCTTCTCTTTGGTTCTGTGGGCTAATATCCTCCAGATACGTTCCCCCTGGAGCTAACAGTCTCACATTGGTTTCTGTTACTGTAATCACAGAGCATGCCCAGCGTATGAAAAAGATTTGCACTTATTCTTATAAAAAGCAGTGGAAAAATACTGAATTGTTTAGCCCTTTACTATGTTTTGCTTGATTTCAGTAATGACAGTACATGTTCCCTAAGGAAGTTCCCAAGTACGCTCGCTGTCATCATGTAAGAGAAGTTCGGAAAGCCTTATTTCAAGGTCCCACAAACTAGTCCTAGGGAAGTACTTGGCCATCTCGGGGCAAGACTGGCAGGAAAGCCTGACAACAGAGAGAACCTACTTCAGAGAGAAATGTCAGTCAGTTGTTATAGTTTGGATATATTGGAAAGTTATCGATCTGACTTCTAATGTAAATATAGAAATCTTTGAGACATAGTAAGCTCTCACTGACTATAGGTCAACTATCGAACACAAGATCTGCAAGCCTTGAGAACCAGAGAACTATTTGCTCTCCAAAGGAGATGTGCAACCAGAAATATCTCCAAAGGAGATGTGCAATCAGAAATAACTCCTTTGAGGGTTTTGTATGTGTGTGTGTGCATTACTCTTTATACATTTTGCTAACAAACTGTGAGATTTCACTGAGTAATCAACATAATCTCACAAAGGTGAGCTGTTCCCATAAATCAAATATTCTCAGAAACATTATGAGGAAAGGAATCTCTGATAGCAGATTCGAACCCGACAAACTTCCAGCCAAAGAGAGGGGCTTGAGGCACGAGGATTTCAGACATGAATAAAAACGTGTCCCTTTCCATACCCTGGTTATTGTGAATAATATACTGCAGGGAACATGGGAATACTAACATCTTCTCATGCCCATCATAGATGCATGAATGAAGATGTGATGCTTCCTCCCTGATGAGAAAGGAGGAGATCTTGTTGTCTGTGACAACTTGAGTGAATCTTGTGGGCATTCCGCTAAGTGAAGTAAGTCAGACAGAGAAAGGCAAATACCATATGATCTCCCTTGCAATACAAGAATACTAAACTCAGACAGATAGAGAACATAGTGGTGGTTACCAGGGGCCGGTGGTGTGTGGGAAAGGGGGAGATACTGGTTCAGAGGTTACCGATGTCTAATAATAAGATTAACAAGTTCTGGGGAATCTCATACAGGGCATGGCGATCATAGCTCATCATAACGTACTATATACTCGAACGCAGCTAAAAGAGTAGAACTCGAAAGTTCTCACCACAAAAAAAAAAATGGTAATGATGGGATAGGATGGAGTATTAGCTATGAGGGTGATCACTTTGTAATAGATAGATGTATCAAATCTGCTCACTGTACATCTTCAACGTACACAATGTTATATGCCAATGATCTCTCAATAAAGCTGGAGAAAGGTAGCCCCTTTTGTATTTATTAGTTCATAGGGCATTTGCAAAAGAAAATTCTGAATGTGAAGTGTGTCTTTTAGCAAATAAGAACTGACTATTTTGGAGATATTTGAGAACTGATGCATCGCAGTAGCGTTGAAGGACAGAGACCCTTGATTGGCAGCCAAAGTCAAAACCAGGACAGAAGCCTAAAATGCTGCAACCAGTTGGAAGCTCCTCAGGAAAAAAAAAAAGAAAAAAGAACATTGTTATAATGTCCCCCAAATAGGAATACAGAGGGAGAGAGCTCAATGTGCATTATCTGTGGTATAGGATGGTGACGGCTGCAAGGCTGCAATACGGAAAAGTCACCTCAGATCCCACTTGCTCTCTCACTTCTAACGGAGCCTCCTCTGAAATAAATGCCATCAGTGGTTTACAGCACAATACATTTGGGATCCCGGCCATATGGGAAATGTCAAACATATTTTATATGACATGCATATGACTTGCAAAAAAATAACACATCCAAGTAGACAGTTGTCGACTATAGGAAGAAGCCACATTTCTCTGGATATGATACACCCTTTTCGTATTTCAGTGCCTTTGTGATAATGATACGTGCATTATCGCCATACATTTACACTTAATGTAAGTTTCTTTTTTTCCTGTAATGTTATTATGAAAATGAGGCTGTATTTTACAACTAATGAAGTTATTCATGGAGACACGGTAACCCTTATGGAACACTCACACTAATATATTTTTCCAAGAAATAGACTATGAATTATTGAGCCCATAAAATACTTTTAAACAAAAATTGTAATTTTTAGTGAACTTTATGATTTTTCTATACTTGAACTATTGGATATTAGTTCTCTAAATGTTTACATCTCCCACTGGATTTAAATGTGGTAGCTCAGTAAACATCTTTACCATCTGCTCTCTCTAGATACATCCTTCCTTCTGGAGGGAAGACAGGGCTTTGAAAGAATATTACCCATATGAAGAAATGTTTCAAACACAAGGTTCTTCTTTCCAATTACCTCAACAGCTGGTGTTGTGTGTTTACATTTAGACAGAGGAAATCTTACAAAGATACTGTGCAGCTTCAAGTAATTTAGATTTGTCACAGGGCACGGAAAACACACTGGCAAATAATTCAAATGAGCTCATAAGTCTTAGAGATAAGGGGCTTTTAAGAAATAAAATATAACCTTTAATCAGTGAAGCTATAGAACAAATGCCTACAACGGAATTGACCAGTCGTGGGAAGTGTTATGTATATGACAGATGATTTCATCACCTACTTTGAAAAGAACTTGATGCTCCTTCAATAGTCATGATTATACAATCAGTGGAGGGCGGGTTTTGAGAATGCCATGATTGCATGGCCTAGTATCCTGGCCCTGGGAAAAGCACGGGCCGCGTAGCCAACATACCTAGGCTCTTGTCCCAACTCTATGATTTGTCAGCACACTTCACTTTCTTAAACTCACTGAGCCTCAGTTTCTAGATCTTTGAAATTAGGCTAATAATGCCTATGTAAGCATTTTGTGAAATGCGAGTTCCAGATGATTACCACTATTTTCCCATCATCTAGCAAAGAGCAGCATTCAATTAATATATGTCAGATAAGGTAAAATGAAAAAAAAAATGCCATCAAAGCTCCTCTGTTTCAAAGTAGTTACAGAAAATTTACCGACATGAGTAGCAGAGAGGTCTGCATTCCCCCCTTGGGCGCCCTTTCCTACTGAGCATCCCTCATGTCCCAGAGGCTCAGGTAACCCACCAGAGCAGGAGGCTAACTCCTGAAGGTGGGCAGAGGGCTCCCCGGTCTGACAAGATACCACCAGTCTACTCTAGAGAGATGACTCAGTACCCCAGGTCACTGGAAGGGCCTCCGTTTTCCTCTGGGGACAAAGCGTTCTTTCTCTTGATGTTAACTTGTTCCAAGAATGTCCCATGTTGGACGCCACCATTACAATTCTTACTGATTCCCTTTCAGACTCACCCTCGGGCATCCCTATGAGCACAAGCAGCCTCAGTGGACCTAGAATAAAACTAGTTCCAACCCTAGATTCATGACCTCCTTGGGATTACACAAAGAAAAGAGTAAAATTAATGTGCAAATGTAGGGGACACATAGTGAATTTCAAACATGACCCTGGTTGCACTGTAGATACCCAACAAATGTAACCTTCTCTGGCACATTTCTAGGTAAATACATAGAGTGAATACATTCATTTAAAAACAAACAAACAAAAAAAAAAAAACATGACATATGCAGCTATACGTGTGCATATATTCCAGGAGAAACAGAGTGGCATTCTCCTGGGAATTACAGCGAAAATCCTCAGGTGTGATACACATTAGCTCTGTTTAGTGAGGATTAGGACACGTTTCCTGGGTTGGGCAATCACTGTGCTTCTGATTCATCATGCATATTCCTGTGTCCACACATGGAGCCCCTGGGTGAGATATAACCAAACTCTATGAGTTAGTACTGAGGTAGAGAGGGCTATCTTCCAAGGAAGAGTGGGGTGCAATTGCCAGAAGAAAAAAATGGACAGAAGGGAAAATGGATAGAGGGCCAAAAGCAGTAGATATCTATGTGTATAAATCTGTATAAGCATACAGGAGAGCATGCTATCAATGTTTACCTTCTTCATATCCTTTTATGCCATTCTGGTTTTGGCCAAGAATAATGGGGGAATGAATTAAATTTTTACATGAGGTGTTATTTTAATTTTTCTTCCTCTGACCACCCTGCTCCCTTGACTCCATGCTAATAAACTCATGAGTGGCTTTCCACCTGTCACATCAGTCACCAACCTTCCCTGAAAGCCCTGAGACAACGCCGACCAAGAACAGAAGTGTGTCCGCATTTAAGAACAGAACAAACCTTCAGCTACACAAACGTGACCAAAATCAGGTCAGAGGAAGACACAGAGAAGGGAAAGAACGAGAGAGAAAGAGAGAGAGAAAGAGAGAGAGAGAGAGAGAGAGAGAGAGAGAGAGAGAGAAAAGCAAAGACACATAAATCTACATCTATTCTATAAAAACATCTTTCTCTCTTATTTATTCCCCTTGAAAAATAATTGTTGATTCTAGAAACTTCGCTGCTTGGGAAAATAACTGTTCAACCTTTCCTGACCCACAGGAGTCCACCTCAACCTCTCTCTCCTTCTTGCTCTGCCTGGGCTGACAGCTCGGAATTAATACTTGAATGAAGTGTGTGTTTTTCTCCCTCAAACCACTCCCCCTTTCCTACCTTCATTTTATTTTCTTTCTTTTTTTCTTTTGTTAAAGATTTACGTATTTACTTTGAGCAAGAGAGAAAGAGAGTGATCATGGATGGGAGAGCCAAAAGGAGGGACAGAGGGAGAATCTCAAGCAGACTCCCTGCTGAGCATGGATCTGGACTTCCTCCTGAGATCATGACCTGAATGAAAATCAAGTGTCAGACGCTCAAACGACTGAGCCACCCAAGCACCTTCATTTTGTATCCCCTAACAAGCTCCCAGATGGGGTGATGCCTCATAAGTACCCCATAGCTTTCCTGAGAGACCATGTAAGGAAGCACTGACAGTTACTGAGAGACCTTGTAAGGAAGCACTGAACACCAGTGACAGGAGTAATGGGGTCCCTGCTGGTCTGAAGGAGTATTCTGAAGAAGTAAGGGTCCCCTAACATCTTTCAACCTCAAGGGAGAATCTCACAATCTCCTGTGGTCAGCTTAGGTACCAACATAAATGCACACGGCAGCCCAACTTTCAAGCCCCTCTCTTCTAGCCCTTGCAACCTCAGACTGAGCAAGGAAAAAAAAATACATTGTTCCCTAGAAAATCTTAAATCCTCGCATCAGGAATGATGGCTACCTCCATCTGTCTCTTCAGAGACAGAAATCAGAAAAGACATCCTATCCTTGAATCTCCAACCTCACTTCGGTTTCTCCATTTGCACCATCAGTGGAAACATTAGATGTTTCCTTCCTGTGGTCAGGGCCCTAGGAACAGCTGAAATGGAAAGAGCATTGGGACAGCACCATGAAGGAATCCACTCACCCTCTCTATAAACTTAACATCTCTATACCCACCCCTTTGGATTCCTTTCTTGAGTAGGAAAAAGGGTCCTGCGTGATTCCCTATTATTCTAGATTTTAATCACCACCAGCAATAAGCAATAACAGCTTCCTTATCTCTTATCTCCCAAGACTTAGAAATCACCTCCTCACTCTATTCCAGAATCTAGAGGCCGGGTCATGACTGATGAGAAGTCTAATTGTTCCCTGATTTTTCTTGCTGGAATAGGATCTCTCGGCATTACCAGTCTTAGAACACTCTGGCAACCCACACCTACCTCCCCATGGTCTCCAGTTCCTGGTGCCTACTCTGGAGTACCAGAATGCCACTTTGCCCCTATTTCCAGTATGCTACCCAGTGGCCATACAGGGTATGCTAGTTCTCTTTCAGCATAAGACCCTGAATGCTATACCTTGGTAGTTACTGGGGTTCTTCCACTCCTAGGGAGATTCCTCACATGTGGCATCCATGTGACTCCCCACTGTGGGCCACCACTTGAACTCCCTGCTTCCTTGCTTCACTACTGAAACTGCTGTATAAATTCCTGAAATCATTTTCTAATAATCTTTTAATAGGATTACTTTGAGATAATCCATGTATGTATGCATGCAAGAAATCATATATATAAAATATGCTGCCCAAACAGCCCTATGTTTCACCTTTCCTTTCATCCCCTCCTGCCATGTAACTTAATAGTGCCCTCCCCCGACTCACAGTTCAGCCTATGAGTTGCTTTAACAGATGGAGACCCCATAAGGCACTTGGGTGTTTGAACTTGCTGTAACTTTTGTGCCTTTTCCATCCACATGACACCATGCCATGACAACTTGGAGGGTTAGAGACTTGGGAAGCATGGCCAAGTGGCCTCAGCAAAGGTCGGTGGAGATCAGCCAATGGACAGCCAGTGCGTAGCTGAGACTGAGCCCGTCAAGAATACAGAGCTGTACTATTGAGTCTTCCCGGGGCATGAGCAGCAACTGCTTGCTTCAGGCTGCTGAGATTTTGAGGTCACTTGTTACACAGCATTACTGTAGCAATAGATTACTGATACACAACTTGTGTGATTTTATTATTCAACCAGTCATCCCACTTCAGTGTCCACATCCCTTAGAATGGCAATTGATCATTACATTTTGTCAGAATCTCCAAACATTAGTTGAAAATTGAAAGAACCAACTATTTGGTGCCATTATCAGTCTCATCACACTGGTATGCATAAACAGGAAAACAATAATATAATGATCAAACACATAAAGACAAAAGTAATTGTAACTGAAACCATGACTTACCAAGTTTGTATATATTACTCTATATACTGTTCATGGTAAACAAATCAAATTAGAAACACATTTAGGGCAAGGTTTCTTTACTTTTTCACTTCAACATATTCATATGATAATGCTAATATAACAAGCAAAATGCCAACTGATATAGTAAAATGATAATTAACTGGAATGAATACAGATATCTCCATTTGCATAGAGGTGTATGCAATTCATACTTTCTTTCCTCACGTCCACAAAAGAGTTATTAGTAGAGTAAGACACAGAAAACTAGTTTTCCCTCTGAGGATTTTCACCAGCTGAGTCTGAGCTGGGTTTAGTGAATTTTGTATAGGCAAATGAGTGAAATAGTAAGAAATAGATAATATTCTTCTCATCCAAATGGATTATCCATGTTTTTGTGGGTTAAAGAAGATTAAGCTACCCAGCTAGAATCCTCCAGAGGTTCAGAAAAAAGCATATGCATTTGTAAATTCCACTCTAAGCCTTTAATGAGGACCCTTTTAAGTTCCACTGCACAACAAAGACACCGTGCCTTGGATGCTCACATTTATTCAGTATCCCGAAAGACATCAAAACAATAAGTATCCCAACTATTTTCAATGATTTATACCAAACTTCTTAAATATCTCTTAATATGTACTTTTAATTCAGTAAGAACAAAACAGACATACTTCTCATTATTAATAGATATTAGCTATAGCTATCAAATAGTATTTTAGCAAACTTCAATTGAATGGAAAAATAATTTGTTCATGTATTCATTCAACCAATGCATTGCATGCCACACTTAGGACCTACTATGCTCTTTCACTTCTCCTAGTGTATGAACCTAGAAATAATGAGTTATTTCTGGGATTACAGAGAGGTGAGTCTCATCATCACCCTCAGGTACTATTCTGTGATTGTAAAATACCTGAGGCAGAATTGGCAACTAGATGAGAACATGACACCCATCTCTCATCAGTGTATCCGTATTAGAGGATATTTTAAGGGGATCCCATCATTTGGGAAGTCCACAGTCAAATCCCCCTAACGTAGTTTTTTTTTTTTTAAGATTTATTTATTTATGATAGACATGGGGGGGCGGCAGAGACACAGGAGGGAGAAGCAGGCTCCATGCAGGGAACCCGACACGGGACTCGATCCCGGGACTCCAGGATCGTGTCCTGGGCCAAAGGCAGGAGCTAAACCGCTGAGCCACCCAGGGATTTCCCCCCTAATGAAGGTTTTAAACAAATCACATATGATGTGTATCATCACCAAGAATAGGCACCTGATGGTGATACTGCTTCCCTGTCTGCCACTAATTAAAGGAAGAGCCTCTGTAAAAATGTCTTCCATAATATAACTCAAAAAAACAGCTAAAATTACAAAGAAAATATTCTCAACCATACTTGCCAAGAATTCAGGCAATTCAAATTTCAAATGTCTTTACTAATGCTCTGGGCATAGAAATCAAAGATATAAAGTACAGATTAGTCACAAGAAAAAGCTGTCTCAAAAGACAAATCTGATTTATTCATTTAATAAACATTTGCTGGCACCATACAGGTCATTGCACTTGGGAATATAAATATGAAAAATATTAATATAGTAGCAGAATTTCTAATGAGGAGGATATTTTCTGATGAGTTATAAATTCTTGAATCTACGTCAATACAAATAAATGAGAAACTAGAGTTTGTTAGCATTTATTCTTCACATTGTGACTTTGGCATTTTCTCTTATATCTCTTACTGAGATAACAATTATTATTTTAACACAATGAGTATAAAATCAATCCTGGAATGGCAGGACTGATGTTACAGTTTGTATGCATTGTAATGATTTTTGCTACCTCCTTCCAAAGTTAACTTTGTATTTATATTTAAATTGCTTTGCAGTATCACTGAAGTCCTTTGTTCTAGATTTTGCTGGTCGGGCCTAGAAAAGTAACATCAAAACTGGTTCCTTAAAACTGTCTTCTTTTGAAAATCTTACCTTCAGACTGAGTGTCAATTTGACAATAAAGGTAATATGGGATCTCCCTTTTAAAGTGAATCACATCACATTGTTTAATTAAACTGCTTTTTAAAAAAAATAAAAAATTAAAAAACTGCTTTTAAAAAAAATCTTTTTAATTTAAAATGTGCTAACAAATGCATGCCTAAAGCAGTTTATAAATTATACTCCGAAGTTTAAAAGTTTTTAAAAATATTCTACACGAAGATGGAAAGAGAAAAAAAAAATCCATGCCACAAGAATGCAAATGATCAAACATAACAATATATAACATACTTCTGGATCCTTGCTACCTGTGACTGTCAAATAGATACATTTATAGGATACATGGCACAGTCCTTTGCTTAGAAGCTATGCATATTTGAAATTTTGTATTTGACTTTTTAGAGAACATGCCTAAGGATTCATAAATCAGTATGTGATACTCGATGTTGGTGTCAAAAGACCACATTCGGTTCAGTGTAGGAAGCTGTTAAAATGTTTACTTCACTACTTCAGTCCCTTTCAAGTATTCTCTTTTGCAAACCAAGGCCCACACTGCAACTATCCTGCCTAGAAGTGACCCTTCTCCAGGGACCCAAGAGTATAGCCTTTGACTTAGAGTGTTTATAGGAATCAAAGACACAAAGTATAGAATAGTCACAAGAAAAAGGTGTCTTGACTTAAAATGTTTTCCGTCCTCCCCTCAGACCCAATACAGATCCAATACAGAGGATTTTGGTTGAATGATCACTATTTTCTTTTGTATTAGATGCTGTGATGGTGTGAGCTGAGAGCTGCCAACAGCCAACACAAGGATTTCGAGAACAGAGTCCACTAGCAGAGGAAGTAAATGAGGAGATGCACCTCAAAGTCATGCTAGAGTCTTTTTTTTAAATTTTTTTTAAATTTTTATTTATTTATGGTAGTCACAGAGAGAGAAAGAGAGAGCGGCAGAGACACAGGCAGAGGGAGAAGCAGGCTCCATGCACCGGGAGCCCGATGTGGGATTCGATCCCGGGTCACCAGGATCGTGCCCTGGGCCAAAGGCAGGCGCCAAACCTCTGCACCACCCAGGGATCCCCATGCTGGAGTCTTAAATCCTTGTGGCAAGTCAGATCTACATCTCTGGGTTTTCAGTTACATAGAACAACACGTTTCCTTTGTATTCCTTTGAATAAACTAGCTTAGGCAGAGAGAAAGGATCCAAGGAAGAGTCTAAATAAATAGAAAGAGAAAATATTGAAATATCTTAGCAAGGCAGGGATGAGGTTGGCAGTACAGGCAAACCTAGGAGATAGTGGGAGTTCATCCCAGATTGTAGTAAAGCAAGTATCACCATAAAGCAAGTCAAATGAATTTTTTGGTTTCCCACCGCATATAAAATATACAAGTTATGCCTACACAATGTTGTAGTCTATTAGATGTGCAAGGGTATTCTCTCTCTCTCTCTCTCTCTCTCTCTGTCAAAAAAAAAAAGTGCATACCTTAATTAAAAAAAAAAAAGCCTTGTTGCTAATAAATGCTAGCAGTCATCTGAGCTTTCTGGGAGTCATAATCACTAATCACAGATCACCATAACAAATACAATAACTAAAAGTTTGAAGTATTGCAAGAATCACCATAATGTGACCCAGAAACACAAGGTGAGAAAGAATGCTCTAAAAGTGGTACAGAGAGCCGCAGGGTTCATAAACCTTCCATCAGTAAAAAACACCGGTATCTGCCAAGGGCCACGGAGTGAAGGACAATAAAACCATGTATGCATGCTTTGCAGAGGAAGAATAAGGTGGGAAAGGGATGAAGAGCTGCAGCTGAAGTGGAAACAGGAAAAAAGGGTTGGTTGGGCGATGTGTATCTTGCCAGAAATGATGAGGACCTCCAGGGAAGGATGATGAGAGGAGGGTTTGGTTCTCAAGCCAAGAAGGAGATAGAACTGATGGGAATCCCAGGGCTGATCCCCAGGTTTTGACCTTGTGCCATGTGGTGTTGGCTGTTATTAGTCACAGAAGCAGAATAGAGGTGAGCAGAGGAGAGGTGGTGAACCTACCTCACACTCAGTGAGCCTGAAATACCCATGCAATGTCCACAGGTGATTGATGGTGCAGACCTGAGCTTGAGAATAGAGGTGGAGGGGTTGGTGGTAAGCTGGAGCTGTTGGGAGGGAGAATGCTGGCTGCAATCTGCAGACAGAACTGAGCTAAGCATTTAAATGACTGGTGCATGGAGAAAATCAGCAGTGGGGTGAAAGAAGGGAAGAGGAGAATGGTGAGGAAGTGTATCTGAGCACATGAACTTGTAAGATGTACCTAAAGCAAAAACTGCCTGAAAACCCAACGTGAAGAGCATGTGAAGAAACAAGATTCAAAAACAAAACTGCAGTAATGACAAAACAAAGGAGAAATGTGTGCCGTGCAAATAAAAAGACAGAGGTTCAAAGATGAAGGAGTGGTTGGAAGTGGGTAGGAAATATCAGAAAGGGAGACAGAACATAAAGACTCCTAACTCTGGGAAACGACCAAGAGGTAGTGGAAGGGGAGGGGAGTGGGGGGATGGGGTGACTGGGTGACGGGCACTGAGGGGGGCAGTTGACGGGATGAGCACTGGGTGTTATTCTGTACATTGGCAAATTGATCACCAATAAAAAATAAATTTATTATTTAAAAAAAAAAGGAAGACTGCATTTTGCAGATGGTTCCAGGAAGACAATGCCTGGGGGCGGGGGTCCCTTGGCTGCAACGGGGAGCATCCTGTGGGTTGGGGAGGAGGACAGGCTATCACACATCCCAGACAAGCAGTGGGGGAGCATCCGAGGGCCCTGGGCACAGAGCATTGGCTTTCATAATTCACTGAACAGGGTCCTGCCGGCGAACTCGAATTCAAATGCATGCGCCTGATTCTTCACAGAATCAAGGACCCCTAGAAAACTGGTCATTTCCCATCTGTGACTCTCAAGAAGCAACATCACTTCCCTCAAGAAGAATCCTGACGACCACATAGGAGAGGAGGAAATGAGAGTGAATGTCCCAGAAATCGTGGCTGACTTTTACACCATGACAAAATAAGTCCCTGGACCATGGTGGGTGGCTTCAAAAACATTCGTAACTTAAAATCGATTTGACAACCAAGACATTTTATAACGTTTACAAGAATCTCTGCGATACAGCCAAAAAAAATAATAAAACCACCCCAAGGCATACTCTTTGTGTGAATGCTGTACTTTATCCAAAAATCTTGTTTCTATTTTGTTCCTTGTTAAATTCCTACCCTGTGACTTGCTGAAAAGCTGCAGGAGAGAGAATTTCCTGATGAGACAGGGAACAGCTCTTCCTTCCTCCCAACATGCTGTCAACATCCCTGTTCAACAGTAAATTGCATTGCAGCAGAAATAACTGTGCAATGAAGCTGTGTGTGTGTGTGTGTGTGTGTAGCAAAACGTAGAGTCTCGAGATGACTTTAGTAGCTGCAAATATAATTCACTGAAAAGCAACTGATACACACGTGACAGCTTTCAAAACCAAGTATTTCCAAAGAAGTAATGATTACAATCATAAGTTTACAGAAAGCAATTGATATGTTTCTGATATCCTGTCATCAATAAAAGATATTCCAGGAACATTTTAAGTTTTAGATCCAAGTGTTTTTTTTTATTTTTTATTTTATTTTATTTTATTTTTATCCAAGTGTTTAGATCCAAGTGTTTAGACACAAATCCTTACAAACCAATCATGGCTCAAAAACCCCTTTTCTTCACTTGGTTTTGAAATGCAAATTTGAGATATTAAGATGTAGATTGATCCAAAGTGCTCATCTGTCACCCCCCACACAGTCAGCTCAGCACAGAAATTGAAAAAAGAAATATAAAACCACAAGGACAAAGAAGTGGCAAAAGAAAATGCGTGATTGCGACAAATTTGAAAGTAGAAGACCAGAAACTTATTTTAAAGCCAAGTACAAAAGATTACATGGCAAATGTCAGAAGTGACGAGAGCCCATCGATGCCGCAGAACACAGGGTGCGGGGATCTCAGCAGAGGAAACGCCAGGACAAGCGGGGGAGGGTGCTGGTGTCAGTGGCAGATCCTATGCAAGGGTATCTGGTTCAGTGCCTGGGGTCCCTCCTCTGGGGCTGAGCAATGTCCCCAAGGCCTTCCCTGCCCCACAGCCCAGACACTGGAGTGTTTCCTGAAGATGCTGGCACTGAGCCCCCGGGCTCTGGGTCATCAAACACAAGGCCAGGTCTTTGCTCAGATCCCTGACACCTGCTGACAAGTCCTAAGCAAATATGGGGACCGCAGAAGAGTGCTTCAATGACTCACTTTAGTGACACACACACAGACACACACCTATCTGTTCATAAAAATTCACTCCCCTCTTCTGTCCGGACACACTTCAAAAGTACAAAAGTGCACGTCTTAAGCTCCCTGGTGATTTAAAGCAGCCATGTGACTGAGTTTGAGGCAAAGGAACATCAGAGCAAACCCATGTGTATCGTCCAGTCCAGTCTTGACCCATAAAACCCCCCTTTGCATATTGTCCTTATTTCCCATAGGGGGCTGTCTGGACGACAGACTTGGAGAATTTTTTTTTTTTAAGATTTTATTTATTTATTTGTGAGAGACACAGAGAAAGAGAGTCAGAGGGAAAAAGCAGGCTCCATGCAGGGAGCCCGACGCGGGACTCGATCCCGGGTCTCCAGGATCAGGCCCTGGGCTGAAAGCGGCGCTAAACCACTGAGCCACCCGGGCTGCCCAAGATTTGGAGAATATTTGCAAACCATGTGTGGAAGATCATTCCCCAGACCCCCACAATGTCCCATTGACATAAAAACCACCTGCGGACAGCAACGTGAGCAAAATAGAAATGTTGAACAGGGACGTGTGAGGGTCCTGCACAACCTAACTGATAACTTCTCCCCCATGAGTGGGGAGGCATGAGACCCACCAATCGCTCAGTCTCTGGGAGCACGAAGCAACACACTTGAGAAAAGTGGGGGCGGGACGAAGAATCTTACAGAGAAAGCCAAGGAGGTTTCATTACGTAAATAAACAGAGCTATGGCCACTATCTTTATAAAGATCAGAGAAGTCCATACACAAAAAGCAGTGAAGGAACGGAGGAGAACAAGAAAGGAGCTCTTGGAAGTGCAAGACATGAAGACAAAAATGGTCAAGTAATGACAAGGACAACTACCCAAGTACCTCCAGGCCAGCTGCCTTCCATCCAGTAATGCCCCCGACCTGTTGCTACGGTCACCAATGCACTCCAGCTGTGGAGGCCACTGCTTATCTCCTAGTTCCTGTTGCCCTGGGACCATCAACGGTCTTTGACACATGCGTCCTTCTAAGACTCAAGAGCCCCAGCTCTCTGTCCATCTGTTCTTATGCGTGTACACCCAGCGCCAACCTCCTTCTGAGCCCCAGGCCTACAGAGGCCTCTGATTTGGATACACTGGATTCTCCTCACACACGGCATGACGGAGCCCTGAGCAGAATAAAAATGCTGAGGATGGGAGGGTTCCAGCTCTCTGCCCATCTTCAGGCTGGGACACTGGGCTCCCCCTACCTTCTGGCCCAGACATCACCGGCTCTCCTGTTCTCCAGCGGGTGGCTGCAGATCTGGGACAGCGGCCTCCCTGAGTGCATGAGCTAACTCCTTAGAATCAATTGATCAATCATTCAATCAGTCAATCAATCTCCTAGGAGTCACAAATACCTGTCAGAGAGGTCCTCCAGGGAGTGGGTGGCTGCAGATCTGGGACCTCGGCCTCCCTGAGTGCATGAGCTAACTCCTTAGAATCAACCTCCTAGGAGTCACAAAGACCTATCAGAGAGGTCCTCCAGGAAGTGCAACCAGGTGAGTCCAGAGCCAGGAGGACTTAATTAGGGGAGTGTGAAGGCTGAGCTTGTGACCTACAGACTCCACTCCCCGGAGCCCCGCAGCACCAGAGCAGTGGGATCGGCCCTCTGTTTCCTGCATCCCCGGATCCCGGAGCTGTGGGGTCGCAAGGGGCAGCTCATAGCTCACTCAGAGGCAATGCGGGCGTCCATGCAAGTCTACATCCCGATATGATGGAAATCAGCAACTGCCATGTTGGGAAAACAATGGTACAGAGCCACCAATGTTTCTACGAACTTGGGAAAATGTATTGTCTTGCACCCTTTGTGGAATCATTTGTGGAATTTCATTTTTTTTGCAAAAAAAATAATAAATAGTGATAGCAGGAAAATAAGCACACAAAAAAGCCATGCATTAAAGATAGGAAAACGAAAATTGGAAAATAAAACCACAGCTTATTGTTGGCAGAGCATTAGCAAATTAAAGTAAGTAGAATTTATGGTATCTTAGTGCATTTCGAATGTGGGTAGAATAAAAAAGGTGGTGATGATATAAGGTGATAAGATATAAGGTGATAATATAAACCAGCCAAATGTTTAGGACTGTAGTAGGAAATAATACTTTAAACAAATAAATCAAGACATAGCATCATATGCATATTATTTAGAGACAGAGGTAGAAATAAAGAAGAGACACCCCCTCTGCCCAGAAAAAAAGAGTTGAACAAAGTGGTGTGGGGCCTTAGAGAAGCAAGAACATATATTTATTTTTTTTAATTTTTTAAATATTTTTTAAATATTTTAAAATATTTTTATTTTTTCTTTAAAAAAGATATGTATTTACTCGTGAGAGACACAGAGAGAAGCAGAGACACAGGCAGAGGGAGAAGCAGATTCCATGCAGGGAGCCCGACGTGGGACTCGATCCTGGGACCCCGGAATCATGCCCTGGGCCGAAGGCAGATGCTCAACCACTGAGCCACCCAGGTGCCCCAAGAACATATACTTAATTATAGGCAATCTGATTTTCTTTAACCATGCACACCTGTGCTTTGATTAAAACAAACATGAGCTCTAAGAAATTGCTTTGGTTTACCTGGTATGTGTAGAAATACGTATGTGCCTATGTGTGTGGGTTTAAAAAAAAATAAGGAGAAAATAACCTACACCCCAATGGCCACTGTTTACGGATATATGCATCGTCCCCCGTAAATACTAGAAATGCCCTTTGCTTTAGCATTACCTCACCTACATAATATCTTCCCCTCAACTTACCGTTCTTTGGAAACTATTATTTGCGACGATAATACAGCGAAGCCTGATTACCCGAAGCTCTGTTGAATTTTCTTCTGTTCTTTACCCTCATTTAGGAATAGGAAATAAGAACTCACATAATGTATGCTGTTCAGTATATCCTGAGTGACCATTTCTCCATAAACCTTGTAAAAATGCCTAAAAGCTTCACTGTCATTTTCTGTAAAATACCAGCACGCCCATGTCACAATCGCTAATAGTCTGAAACAGAACATTCTGCTTGATGCTCACGGCGTCGGACAGAAAGTGAGGTGTAACGGGCCAGCGGCACCTCTTGGATGCAGAGACTCATGCGGGGATACTCAGAAGTCAAGTTTACCCGGGGAGGGGCCTCCTCGCAGAGGTTAAACGGATGGCATACAGTAGAGTTAATCCCTGCTACACGGTAGACACTCCGTAAGTCTTCATTCATCAAGTGGATTCAGAGACACACCAAAAAAAAAAAAAAAAAAAAAAAAAAAACACAGGGCAAAAGCATTCAAATCAAATGGTTGCATATATTCCTACATTGCTTTCCTCCCCATACAGCCACGCGGAAATCTGGTTAGCGAAGAGTGCTCAGTATTTAAAAATTCAAGGATTAGGGACACCTGGGTGGCTCTGTGGCTGAGCACCTGCCTTTGGCTCAGGGTGTGATCCTGGGGTCCCGGGATCGAGTCCCGCGTCGGGCTCCCTGCATGGAGCCTGCTTCTCCCTCTGCCTGTGTCTCTGCCTCTCTCTCTCTCTCTGTGTCTCTCAGGACTAAAATGAAATCTTAAATAAAAATAAGATACAAATGAAAGAATTAAAGTTCAACTAAATTGAAATTTTGAGCCCTTCAATCATTTTCTGGCAATGTAGCCAGGAATAGCGCTGGCACTGGTAGGGTGACGGTGTCATTTCTGAAGCACGCACGTTTTCAGGTGCCTTCCTCCGAGCTCGTCTTGGAATTCAGACGAGGAAGCCCATGTTGACCTCATTTTTACAAAGTCCTGTTCCCTTCTACGTGGCGTGACTTTTTCTCACTGAATCGTCCACGTTGGGGCCCTCTAATGCTTCTTACTACAGGTAGTCACTCATTCTTTCCAAATTCCTACCACCTCTGTCTTCTACAAATGGTGCTGTGTTGAAGGAGGGGGTAAGTCAAAGTGATCAAAAGTACGGGTGGCTCAGCAATTTAGCGCTGCCTTTGGCCCAGGTTGTGACCCCAGGGTCCCGGGATTGAGTCCCATGTTGGGCTCCTCGCATGGAGCCTGCTTCTCCCTCTGCCTGGGTCTCTGCCTCTCTCTGTGTGTCTCTTGTGAATAAATAAATAAAATCTTTATTAAAAAAAAAAAAAGCCGCCACCAGGACCCAACAGGTGTGCGTGGCCACAGCTAGGGTTTTCCTGTTCCTAAGGAAGCCAGATGTGGGCCAGGGAGCCTGGGGACCCTGGGGTCGCAGGCCATGCTCCTCAGGGGACCACGCGGGTGGCCCAGGGCTCCTAGAGAAACCCCAAATACCCCCCCAGCTTTTCCTTACTCCATGGAAAGTCATCCTCGGGGCAAACATGCAGTCGCGGGCCCGGCTGCCCCGGAGCCCTTACTATACCTTGGGTCCTGAGCTGGTTGGTGCACCTACTAAAACATGCTGTGCAGAGCCCGGGGCGAGATGTGCACTGTCACCGAATTCCTGCAGCAAGATGAGGAGGAGACAAAATCCTATCAGAGTCTCCAGGTGAGGGGCGGGAGCTTGTCCAGGTGGGATCCTTCACTAGGGTCCTCACAGGGTCAGGGGAGGGAGGGGCTCCTACCCCAGATACCCCAAGGTCTCCCCTGTTCCAGGCCTGGGATCAGGGTGGATTTACATCCCTGCCTGGCAGCCTTGGTCCCCGCCTTGCAGACAGAAACCAGGATGGGGTCTCCAGGCACGAGGTCAGCAGCACAGGGGGCGGGTGCAGGGTGGGGGCCCCGTTGCACCTGCTGGCCTCCCTGCCTCCCTCACTCTCTCTCCCTCATCTCTCTCCTTCTCTCTCTCTCTCTCTCTCTCTCTCTCTCCCTCTCTCTCCCCCTCTGACAGTGACTTAAAGACATAACAGCCTCCCAGCCCGTTTTAATGAACCTCCTCTGGATTCCAGTGGTGTGCTGCCAAGGTGAAGACATCAGTCCCTCCAACCATAAAGCGGAAAAAAAAAAAAAAAAAAAGGAAAGTCAGTGTCCTTGGATAAACAATTTGCATGCCCATAAGGATCCAGTGATGCAGAAGCAGAAAGGCTCATTCTGGCCCCTTGGTGCAGAGCACAGGGGCGCATTCATCAGCGGCCGCTGGTGAATGGGGGGCCTCATCGCCCGCGGGGCCGCCCCCGGGCCCAACACTGCTCGCCTCTGTCCCAAACCCGCCCTTTCACGGGGCAGGGGGATGAATGACTTTCCAAAGTAACAGGAACCACACATCCGCCAGGGCGAGGATGCCTCCACTCTAAAAGCCGAAAAGACGGTCACACCTCCTGTCAAGTTTCTTTTTTTTTTTTTTCTTTCTTTCTTTCTTTTTTTTTTTTCTCCATCAAGAAGCACAACAAACACGCTTTGAGTTTTTCCATTTACCAGTCGGGAGGAAAGAGTGATTGATGTCGCTTTAGTTTCTGCGACTCGCTAGGACGCCCCTCACCTTGCACACGTGGAGCTTCCAGAGCCGGGATGCGGGATGCGGGGTGTGGTGCAACCTCTGGAGAGATGCAGGGAGACGGGGCCATGGAGCAGGGCGCGGGGAGGGAGCCCTCCTGCCCACAGGGGACAGCAGCCGGCGGCCTCGGCCTGAGAAGGGAAGGCCAGGCCATCGCATCGTGTACTTGGCCTTGCAGCTACCAGCCCTTGCAGATGCACTCAGCCTCTTGGCCCATCCTGTCCCAAACCCCCACGACGGGCTGACTTCCACAGAAGTGGCCTCCAAGGCAAAAACAAAAAACAAAAAAAAAACACTTAGGGTACATGCCAGGGCTTCCATACAAGAGTGGGTCCCTGAATGCAGGCCGGGGCTTCCAAGCTCCTCCGTGGACCACCAAGCGCTTGCAGGGCTGGGCGCTGCTCCCTCCTGCTGCTGCCCTGTGGTTTATTCACAGGCTGAGGCCAAGCCGCATGCAGCCAGGCAGGCCTGTGACTCTGCGGGTGGCGGTCGGGCCATCGCAGGTGCTTATTGCCCTTCAAGGCCAGGGGTTCACACACCCGCACTTGAAATCACCGCCTAACCCCCCCCACCACCACCACCTCCTGCTCACACGTGTAAGGGAGTATTTGCAATACCTGTGTAAGGTCTCTGGTCCTGCAGCCACTCTGATCTAAGTGGCTCTAGGATGTTATTTAAAGTACTTGACAGAATGA
The DNA here is from genome assembly GCF_905146905.1 of Nyctereutes procyonoides. NCBI lineage: Eukaryota > Metazoa > Chordata > Mammalia > Carnivora > Canidae > Nyctereutes > Nyctereutes procyonoides. Next base: position 31,615,990 of record NW_026575043.1, read on the forward strand.
GAAAGGGGGGGATGGAGGAGAGAGAGAGCCTGCACAAGCCCTGGGGGCAGAGGGAGAGGGAGAACCAGGCTCCCCCCACCCCTGAGCAGGGACCTGGGTGCAGGACTCAATCCCAGGACCCTGAGATCATGACCTGAGCTGAAGGCTGATGCTTGACCAACTGAACTCCCCAGGCCCCACCTTCCAGGATCTGATATAAATGAGAGTTATATATGAGCTCCATTTCCGGGGCTTATATCCTTGGGACTTTGCACAGAGACGCCACCAGCAGAACGCAATCTTGCTACACATGAATCACAGCAGGTGTCTCGTTCTCCCTTGAAGGTGGCTGCGAGCAGTACCGAGGCCCCACACAGCCCCAGGGCACCTGCACGGCGAGGGGGGGTGGCTCCCTATGTAATGCCATCATTAGTTTCAAACCCACTTTGTCCATCACATTCCAGAACAGTGACCAAAAAAAAAAAAAAGAAAAAAAAAGAAAAAGAAAAAAAAGCAAAAAAAAAAAAAAAAAAAAGCCTATGAAAGAAAAAAAACAGAGCTACCTTGAAGCAATGTCTTGGTTGTAACAAGGGCAGTTTTGGAAAGCCGCACGATCGGGTGCCACTGTTTTTCAGCATCGTAATTATCGTAATTACAGGGTCTGCACAGAAGCCACAAACACACGGAGTGACCACCCGGGTCAGGACACCAATGATCCCGCAAGGACAGACGAAGTCTTTACAAAAAAAAAGAAAAAATAAAAAATAAGAAAAAATAAATAAATGGGGAAAAAAATTCAAGGATCAAAAGGAGTATGCCCAACGCCTACTCATAGCATAGAGTCCCACGTAAAATTAACCTTTCAGACAATACACTCACTCACTGCATTTAGAAGCAGTGCAGTCTCTTTGGGGTGATTATTTTTCTCTGCCAATTTGAATCCATTCCTAGGTTGGGGTTCGGAATCCAACTTAAAACCCTCAGCTGTTCTTCAGCGTTAAGGTTGCGATAAAATGTAGACGTGTACAGGGAGTTTCTGGGCCAGAGAAAAGTGGAGGTAACAGCTGGCTCATGAGAGGAGTTTTGTAGTATTTTACACCCCGCCAGTAGGAACAGAAGTTCCTTTTAAAAAATATATATATATATATATATTATTTTATTTATTCATGAGAGACACAGAGAGAGAGAGAGGCAGAGACACAGGCAGAGGGAGAAGCAGGCTCCGTGGTGGGACTCGATCCCAGGACCCCGGGGTCATGACCTGGGCCAAAGGCAGGTGCTCAACCGCTGAGCCACCCAGATGTCCTGCAACAGAAGTTCCTATTGTCTGAAATCGTACCTGCACGTTTACAGCAAATGGGACTTATCCTCATCTACCCTTAGATATTCCCATTTAGAGGATCCCATTACCTTTTCTCTTGTACTTTTTTTTAAGATTTTATTTATTTATTCATGAGAGACACAGAGAAGAAAGAAGGAAGAGACACAGGCAGAGGGAGAAGCAGGCTCCATGCAGGGAGCCGGATGCGGGGACTCGATCCCAGGACCCCGGGATCACACCTTGAGCCAAAGGCAGACCCTCAACCGCTGAGCCACCCGGGTGCCCCAAACTTTTTAATTTTTTACACCACAATTGTAAAGTTTCCTGGTTTGTTCAGGAAGGCAAAGCCCATGCGATCAAGTGATTCCTGAAGGGAATCATTCATTACTCGATGCACACTGGCTTGACACACATGTCGTGACCAAAGGAAAAACGGTTATTTCCCTTGACGAAGAACAAGCAATAACGGTCTTTTGCATTTAACTTCAAACTGAGGCCGGGTACCCAAAAAATGGCTGGGGACGTTTTGCAGATGGCTTCAGTTCACGTCTGCCTGTCTGCCACCGAAGCTGGGTGATTAAAGACGAACAAAACCCCGTAACTCACACTTGGCACAACTGCGACGTGGAAAAGCTAAGGAAAAAAGGTGGTCACGGGCACGTGGCTTAAGCTCTGGGTTCTCTTATGCTGAGAATTTATGATCGTCAGCGTTCCTTTTAAAAATAGGGTTTTAGGGATCCCTGGGTGGCACAGTGGTTTAGCGCCTGCCTTTGGCCCAGGACGCAATCCTGGAGAGAGACCCGGGATCGAGTCCCACGTAGGGCTCCCAGCATGGAGCCTGCTTCTCCCTCTGCCTGTGTCTCTGCCTCTCTCTCTCTCTCTCACTGTGTGCCTATCATAAATAAATGAAAAATAAAAAAAAATTAAAAAATAAAAGTAGGGTTTTAGATCAGACGGGCACTAAGCTTATCAAATACTGGCACTGATGGATATGGGTTTAAAACCAGGTCTTGGACAATGGAAGGTTTTATTTAAACCTCTTTATAAAAAGTACTGAAAGTTGGGGCTCAGGATATTCTCCCAAAGCAGGTAACAGTGAGATTGCAGCTGCTCGGGGCAGCCCGGGGGGGCTCAGCGGTTTAGCACCACCTTCCGCCCAGGGCCTGATCCTGGGGACCCGGGATCGAGTCCCGCGTCGGGCTCCCTGCATGGAGCCTGCTTCTCCCTCTGCCTGGGTCTCGGCCTCTCTATCTGTTTCTCGAATAAATAACTAAAATCTTAAAAAAAAAAAAAAAAAAAAAAAAAAAAAGAAGATAGCTGCTTTGACCTGCTGCTCTGACCTGCTGGGACCGGTTAGCCGGTAGGGGAAGGGGCGAGGATGCACCTGCTCTGCTCGCCGCCCTGCCCTTCGGGAGCCCAGAGGTGAGCCGGGCCCCACTCCCTGCAACAGGACACGCACGAAGCTGCATCTTTATTTCAGAGGCGGACGAGCACACAGTCACGGGCATCGAGTTTCTGAAATCTGAAGACTCACAGGGAAAGATAAATGCACTGACTCACACTTAGCCCCGGCCAGAGAAGAGGAAAGAAACTGACGGAACAACCAATTTGCGGTGAAAAATAACTGCACGGAGGGGGGGTGTGCAGGGGGGTAGCCTAGAAGCTTCAAAGTGCCCATGAAAGTGCCCGGGAACGCCGCGTGCATCTCCTTTCCAGTTACCTGCCTCTCCGGCCCGAGGCCTCACTGTGACTCTGTCCCTTATGTGGTCGGTCACTAGATGGGACAATCGGCTCTGTGGGTCAGAGCTAGTGAGTCGGACCCGCAGCCAGCCCACCGTGAGGCTGGCGTGTTGCACCCCAGTGCACCCTGCACCCCCCCCCCGGTGTGCATGTGCCAGTTTGGTGAGCACGTGCACCCTCCGGAGAGACCCATCAGGGCGCCGGAGCTCCTGGGGCTCACCTTCCCCTCGGCCCCCCGAGTATGTTGGTAAAGCCAAGGCCAAGAAAGGTGTCAGCACTACCTAGAGCGTCGCTTCTGCATTTTGAGGGTGACATCTGTCTGGATCCACATTGCACTGGTTGAGCGCTCGCAGATGCCCTGGTAAAGGGGCGCCCTCTCCCCACACACTAGACATCTAGGGTGCAAACGTCAGGTGCACCCCAGACCCCAGTGGCCTGCAGAACCCGGGGCTGCTGATCGTGGGGCCTGCCTTAGCCGCTGTCACTCTCACCTGTTACCTCTGACCTCCACCAGCTGCCACTCCCGGAGCGAAATGACCCAGGACATGCACTTGCACACGCGAAAGCAAACACGGTGCCAACACCCTTGCCCTCCCCCCACCTCCACATTTTGTCAGGGAGCGAGAAGCAGGGATGGCGCTTGAGGACTAGGGTCCCCAAAACACATCAAGAGGACTAGGGTCCCCAAAACACATCAAGAGGACTAGGGTCCCCAAAACACATCAACAGGACTAGGGTCCCCAAAACACATCAAGAGGCAAGGAGTAATAATTCAGAAGCCTGTGTCTTTGTAAATGTCACGTCAACATCTCAACAGAATTAGAGGACCCCATGCAGGGACCGGCGACCGTCATCACCCCTCTGTCCTCTGAACAAGCCTGAGAGTAACAGCTTGACACAGACCATCCCCCCGCCCCCCGCCGCCACCTGCCCGGGGACCAGGTCCTAACTTTCTCCCCGCTCGTCTCTGCCTTAAACCTCAAAGACGGAAGAAAAGGGGCACAGGGAAAGAAAGAAACTCACTTGCCGGGTTAAAGTTTCATCCTGAGCCCACGTGAGATCACTTGAGATCACGCAGCAAGTTTTGTCACCAAGGCCACGACCCGCAGCTGCCTTTGAAAACAGCCAGCACTCCTCCGGGGCGTCCAGGAGAATCCCGGTCACAGGGGACCCCTCCTGCTCCTGGGAGGCATCCGGCTCCCGACCCGGTTCCTGGAGGGTCTCCGGGAGGCTCCTGGGCTGCAGAGCTGCAGGCACGCTGGCCTCCTGGGGTGTCAGCCGCCGAGCAGGGATCCTTCTGCCCTCTGCCTGCCACCCTTGGGTGCACACGTTGCTCCCGGGGCGCCTGCACCAGCCACCCCCGGCCTGCTCCTCCCGCACACGCAGGGGACAGGTGACGGCTGAGCTCTCGGCGTCAGTTAGCAGCAGGTGCAGCAGGTGCAGCAGGTGCCGCGGCCCCAAAGACCAGCGGATGCCCTGCTGGCCGCCGGCGCCGCTGCTGAGCGCTGGCCCCTCAGCCTGCCTGGGATGCTCGCTCCTCTCCGGCGCGGCTGCTGTCACTGCTTCACCCCGGCGGCGCTGAGAAGTTTAGCAGCTGACGCTCCATGACAATACTGGTGACGCCTCAACGTAATCCCTTAAGCACCTTCCGCTCCCCTCATTCATTTTCCGCACCCCCCACCAGCCACTTTGTTTAAACAAACCCGCCCTCTTGCATTGAGCTCCGTGCATCTCCACACCCTCCCACCCCCTGCCCCGGGGGCTTATAGAAACTTCCCGCACTGCACAGGAGCTAAGAAGGCAGGTTTCAGGTTGGGGAGAGAAAGCACAGGTAAGCGTCACCTGAGGGCATTGCGGAGAATCACAGTATAAGAAAAGTGACAATATATGGCTTTTTTTTTTTTTCTTCAGATTTTAATTATTTATTCATGAAAGACACACAGGGAGAGGCAGAGACACAGGCAGAGGGAGAAGCAGGCTCCATGCAGGGACTTGCTCCCAAGACCCCGGGATCATGACCTGAGCCGAAGGCAGACGCTCCACCACTGAGCCCCCCCCACCCCCTAGGGGCCCCACAACATATTTCTTAAATACAAGATCCTCACAACAAAGTCACACGTAATCTGGTGGAAACACACTCACACACGGTTATTCTATCATTATTCTATCATCGAAGTCAAGTGCCCTTGCCTCAAGGAATTTGCCAGACCTGGGACTTAGCATGCCCATCCCGAAATGGGCCCACATGCTCATCTTTACCCTTGGGAAGGAAGAACCTAAAGATGAAAGCAACCGCATGGCTTCTTAGAGCAGTGGTTTTAACAGAGCAAAGGTCCTGAGGTTGGTTGAAAATGACAAGCTCAGGGGCTCAGGGGTTGAGCTTTCTTTTTATTATTTATTTATTTATTTATTTATTCATTCATTCATTCATTCATTCATTTTTTTTTATTTTTTATTTTTTATTTTTTTTAGGGGTTGAGCTTTTTAAGAAAAAAATGTACGCATCCCCCAAGGCCTCTAGGCTGTTGCCATATTTATGTGAATATGTTGGCAGAGGGAAACATCTCACTTAATACTAAATTCACTTTATCTAACAAGTCCAGTTTTCTGAAGGAGAGGAAAAGCGTCTAGAACAATGTGGAAACAATCCAAAGTCAGCCAAATGTGTCATGAACATCAAGCAGGAGAAGACATATAATTAAATCAAGACGAATCATAGGTGATCCCCCCCACCCCCTGCAAAGCCCTGGGGCAGAAGCCAGCTGCTCTTATTTACAACTCAAACAAACAGAATCACTTGCTTCCTTCCAGGCTCAGAAGCTGGGGGTTTTGTGGGGAGGAAGTGTTAGGGACACACACATTTCACTGATGTTTTAAAGGTTGAAGTATTGATGTTTTAATAAAGATGTCTTCATCAATAATGTTTAAAGAAATCTGAATTTTGTTTGAGGCTTTTTTTTTTTTATTGTTTCACTGAAACATGACGTATGTGGAAAATCCATACCTTGAGACCGCTGGTTGAATAAAGCAGCTGGTGTTACGAAGATTTTTTTTTTTTTTTGAGTAACAAGAATTATTAAATGTAGTTTTCATGAATGGCAAAGCCAGCCTCATTCCTGGTGATCTGTAATTATAGCTCTGATACATCACAAAGATAACCGGACACAGAAAAGTTCATCTCTTCCTCACCTCCGGTGAGGAATTAGATTATTGTGAATTCAACTCTTAAGGGCGGCAATAGTTGATCTTTTCTTTTTAAATAGTTGATCTTTTCTTTTTAAAGCACCGTATTTAGGCTTTGGGAAAGAATATACATTTTTTTTTAATTTTAATAAGATGTAAAGAACGTAGGATAGAGGACAGGATGCATTTGGGTGGATTTTAGGGACCAATTTAAAAATGCAACAAACATTAAAAAATAAAAAATAAATAAAATAAATAAAAATGCAATAAACAGGGACACCTGGGTGGCTCACAGTTTTGCCCCTACCTTCAGCTCAGGTCGTGATCCCAGGATCCAGAATCGAGTCCCATGTCAGGCTCCCTGCGAGGAGCCTGCTTCTCCCTCTGCCTGTGTCTCTGCCTCTCTCTCAGTCTGTGTCTTTCATGAATAAATATATGAATCTTAAAATAAATAAATAAATAAATAAATAAATAAATAAATAAGCAATAAACCAAAGGGAAAAGTCATTGAAAAAAAGCCATTACCTTGAGACGATGGGAAAAAAAATGCTATCGACTTCTTTACAGCTTTTTTCTCTCTCACACACACATTTGTTTTTAATTTTTAAAAATATTTTACTTATTTTAGAAAGAGAGAGAGGAGCTTTAGCCCTTGGTGGGGGAAGAGGGAGAGAGAGAGAGAATCTCCAGCAGATTCCTCCCCACACAGGGAGCCCGACCTGGGGCTCGATGTCACAACCCTGAGATCACAAACCTCAACCAAAACCAAGAGTCGGACAGACTCTCAGCCAACTGAGCATCAAACAGTTGCTCAATCAACAGTTGATCAATCAACATCAAATTGAATCCCACTGTGCAACACATTTTAACACCTTTTTTTTTTTTTAACAAAATGCCATGGACATTCCTTTTTGGTCAATACATGTAGATCTAAGGGATCATAATTGATATTTCATATATATATGCACATATATAATTTATTTCACAAACTACTTATGTTTTGACGTTTCGTTTCTAATTTTAATATATTTGTAGAGCTATCTTTTATTCTACTCTCTCAGCAGAACGTTCTAGGAATGGAGACGACGGGTGGAAGGGAGCTGGCCATTTGCTGGTATCACGTGAACTCTTACAGATGACACCTGATGAGGTCTGCGTGTATCTGAGCATCCTGAATGACCTACGTTCCAGGAAGGCCGGGCCCTGTTTATGTCTCTACACCCTCTACCTCCCTCCATGTGTCTCAGGTGCCAGGTTATACCTGAAGCTCCAACATGCCCAATATGCCCTCAAAGCGAATGGGTTAAACACTGTAAGACGCTCCTCTTGCAGTGAACTGTATGGGCCTTCCCTTCCCTTAGCACTATGGGAAGCAGAGGTGTAGCTCGTACTGGTCAGATTGGAGGACGCAGGATTACGAAGGGTCAGCAGCCACCAACCAGGACAGGCAGAGGCCACCCAGAGCTCTTGAATCAGAGAACACAAATGTCCTGTGTGAGAGACACAGAGACCCACGGACCACCACGGGTCAGCTTCCCAGGACTGGGAGGAGAATTGAAACTGAGTGAAGAAAACACATTCTCACAGCATGATCGGGACGGAGGGTGAACTTCAGGATGGGAACACGATAATAGGGACCCGTAACTAACTCAAAAGTGGGGAATCCCAGCAAAGAGGACTGAGTCCTCGTGTTGCGCAGAAAGAACAATCAGGAAGGCTGGGAGCTGTGAGGAGCTGGGGACTGGGACTGCTCGGGGGGGCTCTGGGCCCGCATCCTCCGGCCAGCTGGTAACTGGCTCACCTGGTTTCATCCTCCTCACACAGCAAGGAAAAAGCAGAGCCTTTTCGAAGCTGCTTGCTGTGTTGCTCAAGAGCCTGCTCTTCTCTACACACGTCATGCCTCCTCCAGGTTCAGTGGAGATGCCTCGGGTTGGGGAGGCACATCAGCATCACATGCAAGTGTCTGAGATCCGACAGACATATGACCTCGACCTACCTCCTTAGCCTCTCTCAGACCCTGATTTCTAATCTGGATGTTAAAGTAGGAATAGTACCTACACCTCACAGGCTCATGAGGATATTTAAATGGGATATATTTTGCAAATACTTAGAATTTACCGGGTTATTGCATATCTATGGGGAATTTTAGGTATTGATTTTATCATTGTAACACAAAGTTTGGTACGATTAGGTGACAGGGGCAGCCAAGAGAGGGTCAACCCTGTGGGAAAGTCCAGATGAAGCAATCCCTAAATCCAGTGCTTTAAAGTTTGGTTTTTATCATGTAGACAGAAGGAAGTCACTACAGAATTTCAGGCCAGGACGTGGTGTGATTGGTTTTGTTGTGTGTTCTACGTTTTTATTTGCCTAAAGGTCACAGGGTGATTGTTGAAATGCAGATTCTTGGGGAGGCCCTGAACCAAAAGGCCTGACATGGACCTAAGAGGGTGCCGCTGATGCTACGCCCATGGGCACTCACTGCACGCCAGACAGTGAGCTCCTGGCCAGAGCTCCAGGCCACTCAGGAGGTTCCCAGCGGTGCTACATAAACCTTGTGCAACACAAGGCTCCTTGATATCTAAACTTCAATTATCCCATATGGAAAAAAAAAAAAAAGTGACAAAAGTAGTCTTTTGAGATTAAATAGAATGTGCCTACAAGGTCTTGCTTTGCAGGATGCCAGGCATATATTATGTGCATTCACGGCATACAAGAAGTGGTCAACAAATGTTAGCCATACAGCCATGACCGTGTTTTGTAGAATGAGGGGAGAGAGAAGAGCCTCAGCAGTTACAGAGACATGTTTGAACCCTGGGCTGTACTTGACCACTCTGAACCAAGATGTGGTGAAGGTGTGTGGGGAGGGCTTGACCGTGGCTAATGAAGCACGTGTCTACCTCACAAGTTCGTGTGGCCCGACTTGGGCCATGTCCTTCCAGATCGAGAGGCACATTTTTCTTCCCACGAAAGCAATGTCATGTCCTTCACTGCCCAGATCTGGCCAGAGACGCCCTTCCTAACCCCCATGAGGGTCTGAGTGGGCTGCACCTCCTGCCTGTAACAGAGTGGTCGGCTGTAAGCGACAAAACATATAAAGTGCCCAGCACAGCGCCGGACAAAGTAGGCTCGATCTTTAAGCAACAACAACAACAAAAATAAATAAATAAATAAATAAATAAATAAATAAATAAATAAATAAATAAACAAACAAACAAAGAACAGTAGCTGATCCATCACACAATGCATGAAACTCGGTAGCCTTTACTCTACTAAGGAAGAAATTAGCCATCTTAGAAGCTTTGGAGTGATTTTTGACATTGCAAACATTTTTAACATTCAAAAACATTTAAACATTGGGCAGCCCATGTGGCTCAGTGGGTTAGCACCACCTTTGGCCCAGGGTATGGTCCTGGAGACCCGGGATCGAGTCCCGTGTCGGGCTCCCTGTGAGGAGCCTGCTTCTCTCTCTGCCTGTGTCTCTGCCTCTCTCTCTCTCTCTTTCTGTCTCTCATGAATAAATAAATAAATAAATCTTTTAAAAAATCATTTAAACATTGAAGAAGAGGATTTCATTTATGTCAGAACCTGAAAAAATATTATATGTACAGTGAACAATGATTCTTTAAAGTCCGTCGACAATGGAGATGTGGATATGCAAATTATAGTATGTGATGTTACAGACAGTTATGTAGCCTTTAAAGTCCTAATTATGGAATCCATGAAAAATGGGGCAAAATAAATGGTCAAATTTTGAAGCCAAAGAAAAATAGTACTCATCCTCTCTTGGAAAGTGCATTGGGACACGTATATACGCTCATGGGCTGGCCATATAGTGGGGGGTAGAAATGTGGTGGGATCGTCACAGAGAAACCACAGTAGATTCCCTCCAAATATGTCTTTTAATGAACTGTTGTTTCTTACCTTCCTTTTTAGTGCTTGTTATTCTCACCCACCTCCTTTACCGCAGATCACCATTTGACTATGTATAAGACACATTTTTGCTTGTATTTGTGCAAAATGTGTATTTTGTGTTATTCTAAAGAGCCACACAATTAATTATATTAGCATCTTGTGAGAGTTTTTTCATAAACATGAATGTGGCACATTTTACAGAGCAACGGGATACGCGTAATGCTCGGCTGCAGGCCAGAATTCAGCTACATTCTACACACAGCTGTGAAGATTACCATAAACTTTTGTGTCCCTGCCGGTTCATCTGTGCCCTGGGATTTAATGAACAATAAAAAGCAAATAGCTGGTCAAAGATACACATTTTATTTTCTCCATCTATTTTTTTTTTTTTTTTTGGAATTTGAATAGTAGGTTTATAGTTTACCTACAAACACCAGGTTTATATTATATTTTAATGCAAAGCTACTTTTCCTGTTTTCAAGAGATTTGGAATGTTGCTCACTGCATTTACCAGCTCTTTGGAAATTTGTACACTAACTAAATAGAATGTTCTGTGTGGGCTTTTGACAACAGTTTGCTGGAAGGAAACATCTCAGGATATCTGATTAAAGTTAAGCAAACCAATCCTAACTCGTACACTATTCTCAGATATACATCTCATTGAGGAAGCAAGACATAAGAGGATTTTGTCCATCCTTCCAGAATGAGGACTGAGTCCTTGAGTCAATAGGAGATTCAGAGTAAAGGGAAGCTGATGACTTCTTTCTTCTTCTTCCTCCTACTTTATTCTTCTTCCTCTTTATTTTTTCTCCTTCTTCCTTCTTCTCCTTCTTCTTCTCCCAGATTAAAGCTTTAGTAAACAAAAACTTCAGGATATTATTCAAATAGGCTTGCTCATTACAACCAGTGTCTCACCAAGTTGCCTGGGATCAAGCCTTTCTAGGCTTGTTACTGTCCATGGTTATCTAGAGTGGAGACTCAAAGGTAGCAGAAACAAGGACCACACAATTAACCCTCGACCAGCGACCTGGGGGCTGGGGGTCATTGGTGCTCACACCATAATTCGTGACTTTGCTTTGTGCAACTTTAGTCTTTATCTGATACCCTTTTATTGCCAGGATTCAAGGCAGATATAGTTAACAAAGGTGTTTTGTTTTTCCTTCCTTCCTTCCTTCCTTCCTTCCTTCCTTCCTTCCTTCCTTCCTTCCTTCCTTCCTTCCACCCAGAACTCGACTGTTTTATAGTTCCAGGGATAAGAACACCATTATCTCCAGTTAATACTTAGCTGTGCTGAGTTTCGAATAGGTGGATTATTATTTTAGAAGAACAATTTGGGGATACCATACAGTAGTTCAAGGACACTGATGAAAGCAATAACTGATTTCATAAACATAGTTATGTGTGCACATACACTATGTGACTAAAATACGTGAAGATGCTGAACTGCTCACAGTATTTTTTAAAACCTAATTCTTAAAGAGCGTTGAATTTAGAGTGAGGCATTTATCTCCATGCACATCTAATGGACTTTCAAAAGTAACAATTAATTTTAAGTTTGGATGAAATTATAAGGTTAAACTATTTGACTATTTCTTAAAAAAAAAAAAAAGATTTTATTTACTTATTCATGAGAGACACAGAGAGAGAGGCAGAGACATAGGCAGAAGGAGAAGCAGGCTCCATGCATGGAGCCTGACGTAGGACTCGATCCCAGGACCCCAGGATCACACCCTGAGCAGAAGGCAGACGCTCAACCGCTGAGCCACCCAGGCGTCCCTATTTGACTATTTCTTACCATTTAAAATCTTCTGAAACCAGAAAAATAAAACTAAAAAGAAGTGTAGATAATAATTGATATAAAATATTTTCTGAACGCCAAATGCTTATTTTTTAACCTGCTTTATACTTGCCTTAAGGATAGTTTTCCTAAAAGGTGAAATGTAGATATTATAAAATATTTTGTTGCTTTAAAGAGAAAAACAGTGTGTTACCCAGGCTGCCCTGTTTCCATTCCAAGTCTCCCGTGCTGGACCTGTTGGTATGGCATCGTTGTGTAACAACTTTGCAGACATTTATCTGCTTAGAACAACACACACACACACACACGTTATTACCTCCTGCTTCGTAGGGGTCATGGGCCCAAGTCAGGGCCCCAGTCAGGGCCCCACACAAAGCTATCATCAAGATGTTGGTGGAGTTCAGCTAAGAAAATAATCTATTTACAGGTTCATTTGGGTTATTTGGCAGAGTTGGTCTGGTTCTGACTCTATGACTGAGGGTCCTGGTCAGTGGTTGTGTATAGAAGCTAGAGGATGCCATTGTTTCCTTGGCCCCATGGCCTCTGGCCGATTTGCAGCACGGTTCCTGGCTTCCTCCAGGCCAGCAGGAGAAGCTCTCTCCGTGTTCGAGCAAGAAAAAGCCTTCCATTTCTCCCACGATATCATTGCAAGATTGGCAGCCTGTCAGCTTTGCCATAGCCCACTGGGTATACGTGAGTTCCCCCAACCTTCAAGCGGAGGGGGTGCTGCGTGCCAGCAGGTGGCGGGGACCACGCTAGGTGCCTCCCACTGCACCTAATAATACACACGGGTGACCACAAAACCGTGTCTGTCTTAGCATAAATCGTAACTTAATAAAGTGATTGAAGATTCTGAACAATCAGAGCAATGTTTTTGAAAAATCATAGGACATTTCAATATGTAGAACTATGCTACTTTATCAGAAACAACAATATAATAAAACTCCTACTGAAATCCAAGCAGGTTGATACTGAAATAGTTGAGACACTTAAGATCAGAGTTGTTGAAAAAAGAAAAAAAGAAAAAAAAAAAAGATCAGAGTTGTTGAGGAAAACTTTCCAAAAATAAATAGAAAAAGTTAGAAGAATCTCAATGTAATCTGAAGTTACATGCAACAGAGGTACTTAGGGATCACATAAGTTGTGTCTACTATGAATGAAAAGTTCATACAATTTGTTAAGGACTCAGGAACATTTTTTTTTTAGGAGTAGGTAAAAATAAAGCTTCCGTAGGTTTGCTTTGTTTCCTCACCTTCCATCAAATCCTGGGGAAGATTACGAAAGCATCCTAAACCTTGAACCTAAAGCCTATTACTAAGGATAGTGTGTGTGTGTGTGTGTGTGTGTGTGTGTAAAAGAAATGCAGACATACACACATGAAGCTATTCAGTGGGCACTGATGGGATCATTTTGGTCATTTAAAGTGTTCTTTATTGGACTCGAGGTGATAGGGACACAAGAGTTCCACAAATCACTGCCCTCACCCTGTCCCATGGGAACTTGGAAAGAAGCCTCAACATCACATTTTGCTGACTTTAAAATGGTCTCAGATATCTACAATTCTAAAATCATAATTTTTAAATTCATATACATTTTATAGTCCTTCAGGAGCCCCGCCTCAGCAAATACTCTTTCTTCTTTCTTTTTCTTTCTTTTTCTTTTTCTTTTTCTTTCTTCTTTCTTTCTTTCTTTCTTTCTTTCTTTCTTTCTTTCTTTCTTTCTATTTTCTTCTTTTTCTTTCTTTCTTTTCTTTCTTTCCTTCTTGTTTTTTTTTTGTCTTTCCTTTCCTTTTTGTTTTGTTTTGTTTTGTTTGTTTTAGTGGTTGTTTTGTTTTAGGCTGGTGCTTTTTTTTTTTTTAAGCAGGTACTTGTTTTTTTTTAAGATTTTTTTTATTTATTTATGAGAGACACAGAGCCAGAGAGAAAGGCAGAGACACAGGCAGAGGGAGAAGCAGGCTCCATGCAGGGAGCCCTACATGGGACTCGATCCCGGGTCTCCAGGATCAGGCCCTGGGCCAAAGGCAGGTGCTAAACCGCTGGGCCACCCAGGCTGCCCTAAGCTGGTACTTTCTATGTCAGAAACCAACATTAGATACAGCTGTATAAATATTATTTTTAGATGAAGACGAATTGCAAAGGTTTGCTGTAACTCAGAGGAAGTACTGATTTACACAAGTTTCTCTTTGACCCAGTAATCACTACTTGAGTCCATTTCAAGGAGCAGAATTTGGAGAGACAGACTTGTTCTCCAAGTTCCTAAGTCAGTCCATGCAGCCTTCCTGTCCTTCCTGCCTCTCGCCTCTCCCCCAGAAGCAGTCACTGACCAGCATGTTGGGAGAAAGCTGCCATTCAGTCAAAGCAACGGGCTTCCCCAACAAGACTCTGGGGGCCAAGGGGACACACAGTCCAAGTCATTCCCGTAGCCAGAGAGCTGCTTGTCCCCTGCAGGGGGGTGATGGCAGCACAGGCTCTGCTCCCCATGGAGAACCCAGCCAGTTTCTCTCTGAGCATCCCACAGCCACCTTTTGGGGCCGCTGCCGGTAGCTGGATCTTAAAGGATTATGGAGATTTGATTTATTCCTTGGCAATGACTTAGATCTCTCCAAAAATGTGTATTATTCCCTTGAATCTGCATCCTGCTAGAGTGAAGGAATTTAGAACTGCTTTACAGCTTCGTTTAAAAGAGCTTCCTAATTTCCATAGCAACAGATCACCAAGTCACATATTTTGGAACAAGGTCAAGTTTCCCTCCAGACTCAACTGACAGGACAGGGTAATTCTGCAGTTAATGGAAACACGCGAGAAAGAGAAGTGGGGATACCTTCCAAGAGACACAGACTTTTAACTACAGTCTCATTCAGTTTTACGTTGAATCAACTCTACAGAGAACTTAAATAATTGAAAAACAAACGCATTGCACTAAAAAGCGATACTGGCAGCCTGAGAAACGATATTTTTCTTCCTCATCCAGATGACAAAAACTGACATAAGTATGGCCATGCTAAAAAAGAGTATGGATTACACTGGGGGGATACGCTTCACACATTGTTAAGGTGTGAATATTGTTTTTCGGCTTTTACACCACCACAGAGTCTTTTGTTCTAGGATGCTAGGCAAGCCTTCGATTCCAGAATTGTCAGAGATAACTGCAATCTTAATCACGCTCTTGTCAACATTCTCCATTAGTAGCATCGTCTTAGATTGGACTCCCCTTAAATATATAGGTGAAAGTTAAAGGAAATGTAGAATCCAGTCTGTTGACATCATTGTTCCCTCTGTAACTCTCATATGGTCCTGAGTGAGTCAATGAATGCTAGTTCTGGAGAAGTTCATAAGGGATGTCCCAGAAAGTAAAGAAACTATGTAAATCCTCTACAATTTAACCATTGCTATGTTAAGTGCCAACACAGTCAATAAGAAATCATCAGCCTGGCAAACATATTTCTTTTTTTTAAATTTTTATTTATTTATGATAGTCACACAGAGAGAGAGAGAGAGGCAGAGACATAGGCAGAGGGAAAAGCAGGCTCCATGCACCGGGAGCCCAACGTGGGACTCGATCCCGGGTCTCCAGGATCGCGCCCTGGGCCAAAGGCAGGCGCCAAACCGCTGCGCCACCCAGGGATCCCCTGGCAAACATATTTCAATGAAATGACAGTGAAATTCAATGTCCTGGGGAGAAGTAGGTTCATCACACCCCTATTTGCATGGTATGATCACCACAGTTTCCAGACCTGCTCTTAACCCACACATACTCTATCTGAAGAAGTGATGCTTCATGTTTGTTTGCTCAATAGCAAGCCCTAAGGAGGTGTGGGCGCAGGTGTGGGGACCAGCAACAGGGTAGTAAATAGGACAGGTAAGGACAAGCGCACAAGAGAGCGGGTATTCCTCAAAATGAGTGTGGATCGTAGGAAGAGGGAAAGGCAGGAAAGCAGGTGATGGACAAGGCGTGGGTGATGCTGTCACGTTACTCAAGCCAGAAACCCCCCCTTGGTACAGTGAGAACAAATGTGGGTACATTCCAATCAGTAGCTTCTGCTCTTTAGAAGACATGTTAACTCAAACCATTAGTGGTTGCGGCAGTCTACAAATAGATTTTAGAGGAAACGGCCCTTACGGACAGAGCAGATACCTCTCTGCTTCAATCTGATCAAACATCTAATATACTTTCTCCTGAAAAGTAATAGTTTCTTGAGTGTTTTCTCAAACTGTGTGCTTTTAAATAATCCCCAAATGCTCCCCAAGTGCCCCCCCACACACATATAAGGTTGAGAACCTCTAGTCAATTTTCAAAAATCAATGATAAACAGAGCTCTGGAGTTCCTTCACTGTCACCCTCAGGACTCCTTAGACAGGAAGATCTATGAGTAATATTGGGGCATAATACATCTCAGATTCTCATTCTTCATGTCAGAAGCCTTATTGTTGGTGTGTTGTTGTTGTTGTTTTTTTCTTTTACCCTTCATACACCCAAGAACAAGTCCACCTATTATCCCAACTCTGGTACATGATCTAGAATTTCCCTCACCATAGTTGTGGATTGCTGCCGACGTATGATCCTAAACTGACATTAAGAAGTGTGTGGCATCTGCATCACTGTGGTCCGGTGGTTTGGCTGTTCATCTACCAGAGATGGACATTATTTTTTTTTAGGATTTTATTCATTTATTCATGAGACACACAGAGAGAAAGGCAGAGACACAGGCAGAGAGAGGAGAAGCAGGCTCCATGCAGGGAGCCCGATGCGGAACTCGATCCCAGGACTCCAGGATCACAGCCTGGGCCAAAGGCAGATGCTCAACCACTGAGCCACCCAGGCGTCCCCAGAGATGGACATTATACATATACCTAGACATAACATTTTACAGACTTCCAATTCATATACTTGCTAAAAAAAAAAAATCTGATCAGCATTTTATCATTATAAGAAGAGGCTTATTAATATATATTCACTCAATTCCCCTCTCTGAAGGAACAAACACACATTCATATTACCTGATTCATAAATAAAAATATAGTACAAAAAATCATATAATTTTATAATTGTATAAAATTATGTAATTTTGTTGGTTCTCAAATCTCTTGAATTGACCCAAATATAGTCTAATCTAGATTTCATCCTAAAACAGGTCAAACATTTAAAAAAACTAATCAAGTTCGACCCCCCCAAAAAGACAGTGACTATATTCTGCTAACCTGCATTAATAAGGGGCCCTAATGTGAGAATATGCATGGAAGCTGATCTTCTTTTTGCAATGGTAACAGAACTTAGAATTGTAATCGTAGAACTAGAATTTGAATTTGCAACCTAACTGAATCCAGAGTAAAACGTATTTTCTTTTGTTTTCAAAGTACAGGCCAATTAGTCAGGAAATAGATCTGATGAAAGCAAGTTGTTGATGATCCTCTATCTCAACAATATTTCAAACTTTGGGGTAATATAAGAAGAGCCTTGACATTCTTAATAAGATCATAACTTTGTAGTGCATGGTGGATAGGAAGAGAAGAGCAAAAAGGATCTATGGTGATACGTAAGAGGACTCCAGCATGCATCTACAGTTACAGGTTTGAAGACTATTTTTGTATAAAATTTTCCTTATAGTTGTTATATTTCTTTTTTAAATGAGTTTCTAAAATATGTTGCAAATTTTCTACATTATATATATACAGGAGTAAGTGCCTGGGGGTTGCTGGAGGGGAGCTGGGGGGGGATGGGGTAACTAGGGGATGGGCATGAAGGAGGGCACGTGATGTGATGAGAACTGAGTGTTAGATGCAACTGATGAATCACTAAATTCTACCTCTGAAACTAATAATACACTATATGCTAACTAACTTGGATTTAAATAAAATCGAAAAAAAAAATAGATGTAACCAAATCATTGGCAAGATAAACACACCTGAACATTTTCTTCAGGCATTTGTTTCTAATAGCGTTTTCACATAATTAAAAGGAATACTTTTACCTGAGAGAAACTTCTGAGGGAAGAAATGCAGATTGTCCAGGGGTCCAAGCTCTGACTCCTCTGCATCAGTTGAGGTGTACGTATGATTTAGTTCATGTCGTGGATTATTCCCTTTCACTGGGCAGTTCTGTGTTAACATTCTCTAGGCTGACGATTTCTAAGAACGAGTGCATTCAGCAATAATTCAGTGATAGCTGCATGATTAACATTTCACAACTCACTGGTACTCTTGGATTTATCTCAGCACAAAGTAAATAACTTCATTGTCATGGGAGTCAAAAGAGATAAATGAGACCACTTGTCCTAAAAACAGTCTTAAAAACCATGCTTTCTTCAGAATAGGATTTTTTTTTTTTTACATTTGCTCAGAACTTCACCTCCAATCCTACCTAGCATACTTCAACAGATTTCAAATTGCTAAGGAAACATAACTCTAAGTCCTTCTCCAAGATAAGTGCATCTTCATAACTCTTAATTCATCAAGGCGGTAAGATAGGTCACTAACAGGGGTGATGAAATGTTATGAGACTGCCAGCTATAAAGCGTTTTCGTACCACAATCTCTTATATCAAACATGTACCCAACCGAGAAGAATAAGGTTTCTCTTCCACATCTTTTACATTCTCTCCCAAACCAGCTCAGAAGACAAACTGAAAGATACAGAAAAATTTTAAAAAGTAAATAAAATCACTGGTTGTTCCCAGCTATGTCTTTCTCCTTTTCTCCCTTAAATACCAAACACTTTTCAAGAAGATGGCTGGACTCCCCACTTACAGCTCTAACAGATGAATGTGGATTCTATCACCTAGGGAACATCTCCCTGCCTCTCATCCAGGTCCTACATCCTCAATCTTCTCCCTTCCCATCAGTATTTCGCGGAACCTCTGACTCTGTCCTACAGGAGCGCCTTGCATTCTCAGAAACCACATGCTCCTGGTAGTCTCCTGTGGCTCTTCTGTCCCCTTCCAGCCTTGTTAGTAGCTCTTTTTCTCTCCACCTTTAAATTTATAAAACAAACAAACAAAAACAAAACAAAACAAAACAAAGCAAAACAAAACAAAAAAAAAAAACAGTAACAACACTAAGGTTCTAGCTTAGGCTCTCTTCTCAGTGATGAACCCCCTCTTCCGTCTTAGGGATCTGTCCACTCCAGCACGTGGATTTGCCAGTGGAGCCAACGACTTCCAAGCTTTCATGTCTAGAGCATATCTCCATCCCCATATCATATCTGCTTATTAGACATCTCCATTCAGATGTGCCAAAAATTCACAAGAAGCGTGGAATCTCCCCATCGCCTCCACTCTCCGCTACAGCATTTACGCAGCCAGTGTTCTCCCTTTACACGAAGATAGTCCCAACTGTATAATCGCTTGAGTCGGAAATCTGGAAGCCACTCCCTAACGTTTTCTCACTTCCCCTCGAATCGAGGGGAACAGGTCCAGAACATATTTCACATCCATTCTTTATTCTCCGACCGCTGGGCATCACGATCATTGCTCTTCAAAACTGGAGCCAAAGACTCCGAACTCTCCATTCCTGCCTCTCTTCAATCTACTCTGCATATTGCAGAGGGATATCTGAAAAGCATTTCTGATTGAGTCACTTTTTAGTGAGATTTTATTTATTTATTTATTTATTTATTTATTTATTTATTTATTTATTTATTTATTTATATTTTTAGTGACATTTCTGATTTAACTCACCATTTAGAATCCATTCATATTCTCTGCAGTCTCTTAAAATGTGGCCTCATTCTTCTCTACAGAGTCACTTCACAGCGCTTTTCTCTTGACTGTATACATCAGTGACTGAACACTGTTCATGTAGTGCTCACAAACGCTATTTTTTTCTGCTGGAAAAAAATGATTTTTATCCAGCCCACACTCTGTACACATACTATACGCCCAACTAATTTTTATCTGTTCCTAAATTCTTAAATATTTCAAGCTCCTGAACATTTAAACTACCTTATTCTCTAAGCTATTGTATATGTCTCCATAATACAACATTGTGTATTTTGTTATTTATTCCTATATTTGTTGTTCAGTGTCGATCTTGTCCACAGGATCACAAGTGTGATAAGACCAAGAACTAGGGCTCCCTTTTAATCCCAGCACAGTGACTGGAAGTATCTGTTTAATTGAATGTTTTTTTTTAAATAATAATTTTACTTGGTGGAGAAAATATGGAAATGTCAATACAGAAAAAAAAATTAAACATGTGTATGTAACATGTAAGACCTTTGACCAAAATACCTGCATGTGATTTTTATGTAATTCTCACAATAATGTCATAATGTAATCGCCTTAGTCAGTTTGGGTGGCTCTAACAAAAAATACCACAGACTAGAGTGGCTGGAGTAACAAATGTTTATTTCTCATAGGTCTAGAGGCACGGTTGAGTTCTTGGTGGAAGCACTCTTCCCAATTCATAGAAAGCCACTTTATTGCTGTATACTCACGGGAGGGAGGGGGCAGGAAGGGGGAGAGATAATGCATGCTCTGGTCCCTTCCTCCACCCTTTGGGGTACCAATCCCAACCAGTCCCCATACAGGGCTCTTCTCTCATGACCTCATAGAACCTTAGTGACTTCTCAAAATCCCAACCTCCAAATACCATCACATTGGGAATTAGGGCTTCAACATATGGATTTGGGGGGGAATCAAACATTCAGTCCATGGCAGCAGTCAATATTATTTCCATGGTTAGAGAAAAGAAAGCTGAGCTCAGAGAGAAATGATCTTGGAATGCCTTGCAGGTGGTAAATGGTGAAGTCCTAATCGTACGATAGGTCTTTTCTGATCCAGCCACCACTTTCTACAGCAGAACAAAGGCTCTTATTGTTCCCTTCCTACTCCATACATTAGCTCTAGTGCATTACTGCTGTCCCCCCACTACATATGTTCCCGCTTCAGGGTCTGTCTACCTGGTTCCACATCTCCTGCAACACTTTCTCTCTCTTGATCTTCACTCCAACTCCTAGACATGGGGCATTTGGCTTCACCCTCGGATCTTCAACATCTCAGCTAAAGTCAGCAATATGACAGCTTCTTTATTTCACCCAATCCTTAGTGAAATGCTCCTCTTGGGGGCAGCCCGGTGGCTCAGCGGTTTAGCGCAGCCTTTGACCCAGGGCCTGATCCTGGAGACCTGGGATCAAGTCCCATGTCAGGCTCCCTGCATGGAGTCTGCTTCTCCTTCTGTCTACGTCTCCGCCTCTCTCTCTTTGTGTGTCTCTCATGTATAAATAAATAAAATCTTAAAAAAAAAAAAAGAAATGCTCCTCTTGTACACCAGTAGACCACCAGGAACATATTATCCTGTGTAGTAAATGTTTACATATCTCCTCCAAAAACTGCAAGCTCCTACGTTGTCCTTAGCATTATATTCCTGGTACTTAAGGAAGTGCCTGATATATGGAAAATGCTTTCTAATATATTCACATGGTATCAATAAATGGATGCAAAAGCCCTTATTCAAATGCAGGTCTGCCTCTTTCATTGCTCATGACTTTGCAGTGCATGCAGAATAATTGGGAATGGTTGTAACTGAAATCTAGTGGATCATTTGAGGTTCCATGAGATGCTGAGTGAGAAAGAAAGACATAATTATTAAGTTAGAATCATTTCAAGGCACTTTATTAGTTGTTTAGGAAACAACCATTTCAAAGCACCAGAAGGCTAACATAAATCACTGTGTCAAAACACCAGCCACGCTCATGGACATAACGGTTTTCCAAAGGGAAATGAGAAAACTAACACTTTTTTATGCCCTTTGATTTATGTGGACAGGGGAAAAAAAAAAAACTATTCTCAACTCAACAATATATTTGTGGTCATTCCTAAGAGAATAAACAAAAGCTACAGAAATATACTTTTGTTAGACCAAAATAAATGAAATAAAAGAAATAAAAATAATATATAAATTAACAGTAAGTAAATGTGAATATCTCCCCATAGGGTAGACTTACACAGGTCTGCTATATTACCATGCTGTGATTTAAAAAAAAAGGAATAAAAATATGCAACAAAGAAATACTCCTTATATGATTACAGGATAGATTATTTTCCTTAAGGATTTTTAAATTTATTTTAGAGAGGGAGAGGGTGGAAAATGAGTTGGTGGGGGGTGTGGAGGGAGAGGGAGAGAATCTTCAGGCAGACTGTGCTGAGAGCAGAACTAACAAGGGGCTGGATCCCAGGACCTCGGATCTTGACCTCAGCTGAAACCAAGAGTCGGAGCCTTCACAGACTGAACCACCCAGGAGATGCTGGGCCACCCCAGTGTCCCATCAGGAGTGCCCCTCTCCTTCCATGGCTTTATTATCTAATGGTATAAAATGTGGTGATTTGACCGTTTCAAGGCACACTGACCTCATGGTACCCTCCTCTCTACTTCATGGGCTGCAGTGCTACCCAACAGAAGCTCATATATTTCCTTTTATCTTAATAAAAGTAAGCCTTCCCTTCTGTGTATTCTTTGAATTAACATGTTGATTTCTTTGTACTTAGCTGTAGTGAAAGCGACCTAAACCCTAGCTATCATCCATGCAAATCTTTGAACAAGGGCCAGACTTTGGTGTGATCTGCCTCATTAAAATACTATTTAGAAAAAATTAAAAAAAATAAAAAATAAAATAAAATACTATTTAATAGGGACACCTGGGTGGCTCAGTGTTGAACATCTGCCTTAGGCTCAGGTCGTGATCCTGGGTCCTGGGATCGAGTCCTACCTACTTTTCCTTCTGCCTATGTCTTTGCCTCTCTGTGTCTCTCATGAATCAATAAATTAAATCTTTAAAAGAAAAACGATATAATATACTAAGAAACTGCATTATAGTTCTGACATTAAATGTACAGAATATGTTAAAGGAAACGTCCAGAAAAATCAATATGAGTATATAATGCAATAAGGTCTTTCTGTGTGAAAGCGTCCATAGTATACTACACCTGAGGAGTCGTCTTAGAAGCTCTAAAAATAATTGAGCTACGTGGTATAGAACAATCTCCATGAATCTTTTACAGTAAATGTTATCATCTCCACTCTAAGAATGAGAAATGCAGCCTTGATGATACGGAGTTAACTTCCTGGGATCAAACAGCCGCTAAATGGTAAAGCAAGATAATCAATCTGCCTGTCTCTAAAACTCACATTCTTAATCATCTCTCTCAGTGGCCTCAATGTTAAAGAAATCCAAAGTCAGTATTAATTTGCCAAAGAGGCAAGATTCATCCTGTGGCCCAGAGCATCACTTCAATACCACCGCCCTGGATCTTTACCAATGAGACACTTCCATTGGTAAGTGAAATATTAGCAAGATGCAAAATTGATGGTTATTTTAATAAATTCTTCACACCAAATCTACTAATGAATGACACACCATGCCCTTGGAGTGACTATGAGGCCCACAAAGGGCCTTAACCCAGTGTATTCTTGTACAGCCCATCATCCCATTTCCATACACAAAATGCTAGCGTTACCAAGAGTGTTAGAGCACTCATATGGTGACACAACACCCAGAAGGTCTTTTCATTTTGCTAGGCTCATGTGTATCTGTTACTACTATTACAATCCACTTTATATTCATACCTATGTTAAAAGCATACAATTCATTCTCTCTTTAATTATAATCATTTATGTGCCTAAATACCTCAGAGGACAGGAAACCACATTAAGGAAGGGACACTATTTCATTCTTATTTATATCTTCCTGGCTCCTAGCACACAGCTTAGTACATATTTGCTACTCCAAAGTCTGGTGTATCAAAATCTAGAATTTTTTTTTTTTAAGATTGTATTTTTTGGGGATGTCCTGGGATCGGGCTTTCTGTGAGGAGCCTGCTTCTCCCTCTGTCTATGTCTCTGCCTCTCCTTCAGCATCTCTCATGAATAAATACATAAAATCCTAAAAAAAAATATTTATTTGGGAGAGAGACAGAGATAGTGACAGAGATAGTGAGAGAGAACACTAGTGGGAAGCAGGAGGAGAAGCAGGCTCCCCAGCTCAGGAATTGATCCCAGAACCCTGGGATCATGACCTGAGCTGAAGGCAGACGGTTCACCGAATGAGCCACTCAGGTGCCTCTAGAATTTTTTTTTAATCTTCTCCATTTTTCATCATCTGTGTAATCTAGATTATTTTTGTTTAATCTACGTTATCTATCATCATGTATTGATTAAGGTCTAGTTTAAAATGTTCACATGACAAGTCTCCATTTAGAATGGAATTTTATTTTTTTGTAATGGAATATTTTTAAGGAAAAAGTTTGTATTTATTCAGGAAGAGAATCAAATAAAATTAGGGTCTGCTCATTAAAAGTATTAAGTGACTACTAATGGTGGCAAATTGTACCTTTCAGAGATCTGTATCTCTCATGTCCTTCTTACTTCGTGTCCCTCTCCCTATTAAGAGACAGAGCCCATGAGCTCCCCCCTTGAACCTATGCTGGCTGACACTCTAACTCCAGTGCAAGTGACACTATGTGACTTTTGAAACTAGGGGATAAAGGCCTTCCAGGTTCCATCTAGGTTTCTTGAGATGATAACTTGGAGTCCTGAGCCATGATGAGACCAGGCCGAGAGACTATAGGAAGATCTGTAGGATTACTTGGGTACAAACACACACCCGGACAGCTCTCTCAGGTCCTGCCCTCACCCTACTCCCCGTGTGAGCTCCATTTACCATCAGACTGCAGCATGAGACCCTGGCCCAAAACTGCTAGCTAAGGACTTCCCAAATGCTCCAACTCACAGAAACCATGAGAAATAATAAATTTTTTATTGTTGCTTTAAGCTATTACATTTTCAGGTGATTTGTTATACAACACGAGTCACTAGAACACTGATTTTTCTTAGAACATAAATTCTTTCAGAACAGCATCTGGGGACACAATTAAGTACCTGCAAGTAGTAAAAAAGTAAAATAAAATACTTGCTGATGGTCTGATCAGATTCATTTAGGACATGCAAGATCTTTAATATTACATTTTAAAAATTCATGATAACTAATATAAAGGACATAGCAACTCTCATAATCTTATATGTAAAAAAAAATAACATTCAATTAGTGTACCTTATCTCCCTTGGTCATATTTTGAGTCTTTAACTCATAACGCTTGTTCATATTCAATCATGTGTGATGAGCTGAAATCTAAAAACCTAAAATTCTTTGCCATGCTTGCAAGTGATAACTGACTTTCATTCAGCATCAACTGTTGAAAAAAATTGAAGCTTATATAATTTCCTCACTTTAGAAAGAGATTTGAAGATATTATAATGTCCATGATTTTAGAGGTTATTTTCTCATTAAGATTTAGTAATGATAAATAATACATTAGGTGTTTTATGTAGTTTTTTTTAAACATTTCTTAGTTGCACTAATGTTTCTATGTAATTTTTATGCTTAGTGTAGGTAGCATCCAACAAAATGGAATAAAAGGCATAAGTATTAAAGAGACTGTCTACTACAAGAAATCTATATTATCCGTGGAAATCACCTCCCTTTATTATATGACTTATATGTGCCCGTAGAAGGTGATAAGTTTAATATATTTAAATGTCAAACTTGTCATGTGACTAAGGTCAATCGTAATTTTTCTCCACAAAGAAGGCAATGCTATAGATTTTTCTAGAATGCTCTTTCTATCCCTCTTCTGTTTTACAATGCCGATGAATATCCTCTAACCTTGTGAGGAAGCGTACTTGGAAGTAGTATCAACTGCTGCCAACACCAGTTTTCTGAAAAAAAAAAAAAAATTCAAGTGATGGCCAAGAAATTAATATTAAGGTCTGTAAGTGTGCAAATACATGAAAAGTTCTGCTATCGTTCCAGAAACCATTCCAAAAGCGACAAGGAATATAATTTTAGCAGGGCAAGAGGAATTCATTCAAGATCTTTCTGATGGGATGTGAGTCTTGGAGAACTCAATGTAGACGTGAGTGTGAACACACCCTGCCATTCTGCAATTCAGCACGACTCTCCCTGAGTGCTCTTGCTCCAAGCACCGCACGCTACATGAAGTGGTTCACTCACTGGCATGAAGAGAAGTTTTGTTTCTTAGATTTCTCAGACATTCCTCTTGCTGCCAACTTGATTGCACATCAGTGCTCTCATTTGGCCTTCTTGGATGCAAGAACCTAACACTCCATCATTCTTTTCAGGTTCTTTCTGTTCTAAAAACTGTTCTACAGTTGAAAGAAATCATGCAGATCAAAATTGGTCCTGCCTGGTTCAATCATTTTTTTTTTTAAAGTTTTCAGGGGGCCCGTGGGTAGTGCCATCAGTGGAGCCTCAGACTCGCAGTTTCAGCTCCAGCCATGACCTCGGGGTTGTGGGTTTGAACCCGATGGTGGGCTCTACACTGAGCATGGAGTAAACTTAAGTTTCTCTCTCCTTCTCCCTCCACTGGTAGGGACAGTGGTAAGTTACCTTTTGCAAGGCCTGAAATTTAGACAATTTTCTGACTTTCTTTTAAAAAAATACAAATTTACAAGTGTAAAATTAAGAACAGAAGTGGACATTTATTTAACATGAGAAAATAAATTATGAAGGTGCCTGGGTGGCTCAATTGGTGATGTGTCTGCGGTCAGCTCAGGTCATGATCTCAGGGTCCTGGGATAAGTCCCACATCCGGCTCCCTGTGCAGGGGGGAATCTGCTTCTCCCTCTGCTCCTCACCCTGCTTGTACTCTCTTTCTCTCTCTCTCACTCTCTCTTCTTCAAATAAATAAGAATTTTTAAAGTAAATTTCAAAAATAAAAGCTAATTGCATTTTTAATAGTTGGTCTATGCCACTAGCATCATAATGTCCAGACTGTTTTTTTTCAAAATGATAAGCACACATGATAGAAATCACTAGTACTTAATTTTCTTACGTGTTTTGGCCTTATGATCCTTGATTGCTTCTTGAGAGACAGCAATTTTGTTGTACTGGTATCTCCAGTAATAATTGAAAGATAATTTAGTCTTGTAGTTACTGTGATTGATCTTGTTATTGAGACCACAGACGTTCCCTTTGCTGCACAACTGTAAATTTCGAGTACTCTTGTCAAATTTAGTAAATTCTCTATCAAGTTTCTATTTTGTAGGAAGTGTAGGATTTGGAATTTAAAGCAGTGTTGTTTGTTTTGTCTTGGTGTGGGGTTTTATTGACAGGAGGATTGATCTTAAATAGTCTCAGCAGTATTGATATCCATCAACTACTTTGCTCCGGTCCTGGGAAGGGCCCATGAGGTCAGGGCTAGCGTCAGGTGAAGTGAGTGAGGCATTCACCCTGCACACATTTGAGAGCCCCCAAAATGCACTAATCAAGACAAATAATAAGATAATATTTTAATGCAATGTTTTGAAGGAAACACAAGCACACACACACACAAACCTGTAGGTACACATTTCCGTTTTGCCTCAGAGTCCAGCATGAGACAAGACCACCAGGTGTGTTTTATAGCTGGGGACATAGACTCAGAGCATCTGCTTAGGTTCTGGCAAGGGCTAAGAACAAGGGTAACATCCCAGCTTTGCTCAAATCACTTCATGGCAGTTCTGCATCCACTTCCAACACCTTTATACTACGTACCTTTTATATTATTGTTATTCATGCTAAATTAAGTGAAACATAGAGGGGGTTGAGTAATCATAGGTAAGAAGCATCAAAATTGAATCCAGCTTTTTTTTTCTGATCTTAAAACCAGAGCTACTAATGGTTATTCTATCCTGTTGCAATGATCTGTTTTGTCAGTGAAAAATAAGCCATATGATGACAAATCTTGTATCAAATTGCACTACTCTGCCTCAATTTATGCAATGGGAGCTCATTTCTGCACATAATTTTGAAGTTAGAAAAACCTAAAGGAAATCGTTTAATGTCTCAAAAAAATGATTAAAAAATACTTGTTTTTGAAACGTTTCATACAACCTAAGAAATGATACTTGATTAGACTTCTGTAGAGTCTTCTTGAATCCATCTATGCAATTTCCCTTCTGTGCATTCCCAAGGGAAAGGACAAAAGAATTTATTTTCAATTGCATATAAATCTACAACTTGTCAAGCATACTATCATACGCTGCCATATTCCCACTGTCAAAGTGTATTAGAACTATCTCTTTATGGTTCTCAGTTTTCCAAGGAATGTCATACATCTTCTGTCTAAATCTGTGTGGAAGACTTTCCACAGGGCTGCTGTCATTAAACCTGAGAGGTGTTATTTCCTTTTCTTACTTCTCTTAGTCCTTGTAAAAATTTCCCACTCATTTATGGACTCCAATGTATGGCCCCAGGATCTAAGTGTGTACTTGGATGCACGTATCGAAGCCCACTATTGCAGGGGATGCTAAATCGTAGTTAAGAATGAGCAAGAAAACAGACGTAAAAGTCCCTGCTTGACCCAAGTTACTGTCATCTTTTCAAAATCCCTCAGAGAGAAAAAACAAACAAGCAAAACAAACACAAACTCAAAAAAGCAAACAAACAAGACCCAGCAACAACTGTGGAAGACATGGTAGGCAGCTAGGTGCCTAGTACGGTTAATTGGGGCTTTTTCCCACCTGCTACTCTGAAGAAAGAGCAAGAACAACCAGGCTTCAGTACATCAGGCATCTCTCTCCACCCATTACTGTGATTTCTGGGCTAAATAACAAGGTCCCAAAGGCTTCTGCTAGCTCCGGTCAGGTGTGCCAACTGACACGTCTTAGAACAGAAAGAAATGGGAACACAAAGGTATGGAAGGCAAGAAGGTAGACCTGGTTCTGGCTCACTTGCCTGACCTTGTCGACTTGACCAAGTGGACGCCAGCAGCCCAGATAGGTTCTCCTTTGTCTCCATGGGAAATAAACAGTAGATCTTCATTTAACCCCATATCTCAGAGAAAAGGCACACAGAGAGAATATGTGGGTAGAAATGTTATCATCGTTTCCTCTTGAAATATGAAAAGGTTATGTTTCGTTTTTTTAATATAAAAAATTCTATTCACACAATGTGAATATTCTTCATGTCTGGTAAGATCCTAACCCCAGCCACCTTGACTAATCAGTAAATATTAGTGATATATTCACAGATATCACCAATATGTTCCTTTTTGTGTGCTCCAGTATGACATGGGTCAGTGATATTAGAGACTTGGTACATAGTGCACTAACGCATAAACCATCAGGAAGCCCCATATTCTCTGTAATATATTTGCTAAGTATAGAGCCTGTTCTTGCAGCCTCTAATCTTGAATGATTTATTGAACATGTAAGTCTGTCATGGCATCAGATTAGAATTTTTCAGAGTACTTTCAGGGCAGCTTTTAAATAAAAATTCTATTCCATGCAGAGTATTCCTCTCCAGTAAAACATTGCCTGATGCCTTCAGGCAGAGTTAGTAATTCTGTGTACTCTACATTATTGTTTAAAATCTTTACCCCTTACATGACAGCAAACTTATCTCTTTATATTTGTATCACCAGGACCTAGCAAGGGCCTAATTTCCTTATTACAGACTCAATTAATGTTTGTTAACTGAATAAGCTAATCAATCAATCCAAAGGTCTGCTATCTGGGCACTTTCTATCAGCCTTAGATTGCTTTGTGGAAATTTTTCCTGACATTAAGATAGTTTAATAAAAGTATGGTTAATCGCATGAAAGTTAATTATGTTCAACATGGACTTAAAATGGTAGATGTGTGAGAAGAATATAAAATGGCAAGACACAACTGAAATAAGAAAATCTGAAATGAGGTGAGTCCACTTGAAAGAAATAATTTAAATAAAACAAAGAAAGAATTTATAGATCTATTGAAGCACTATGCCAAATCATATATACGGAATATGAAACCAAGGAAGTTGCAAGTTAACTTTGGTTTACACTTAAAACCAAAATTTATATGTTGAGGTAAAAACTTCAAGTCAACAATGAATCATAATTCTCCACTGTATCATGCAAATAGGCTACAAGATAAAACAAGTAATAAAACAGCACTAAATATACGTCCATCAGTAATCACTCTGAATGTAAATGGGCTAAATTCTCCAATCAAAAGACTTAGGGTAACAGAATGGATAAAAAAAAAAAAAAAAAAAAAAAAAAAAACAAAGACCCATCTACATGCTGCCTAGAGGAGACTCATGTTAGACCTAAAGGCACCTGCAGATTCAAAGTGAGGGGGTGGAGAAACACGTAATATGCAAATGGAAATTAAAAAAAAAAAGCAGGCTAGCAATACTTATATTGGACAAACTAGACCTCAAAACAAAGGCACTATGTAATCAGAAACAGGACAATGGCATGCATGTTCCCCATCCACACTTTCATAGGTCAAAGCAAAAGCTGACAGGAGACAGAGAGGTGCTGGATGGGAAGAGGAGAGCCCACTGGTAAAGGCTGAGTATAGTAAACCAGAGAAAGAATCACCTCCTCCACTTCCCCCCAAAAATTCCATTGACAAAGAAACCAAGGGAGAGGATGTTAAATAGACTATCCAAGCACTAGTTAACAAGTAGGAAAAAAGTGTCTATCAAACCTGCATAGATCAGTAGCAAAATTAACAGATATAGGACAACGATAAGCAAGGAATAAGTTGACCTTAGTTTCAATTGTAGTTTTGTGGAGTTTCTGTATTTTATTTTTTATTTTTTCTGTGTCCTCCAGTCCCCTAGTGCCCTTCCTTGTCTCTTCCTCGCTTGTAGAAATAGCTCTTTTTCTCAACAGTTGTTCTTTGATACCACCTTCTTGCATTAGGAGAGTTTAAGAAGTCAGGAAGAGTAGGGGCACCTGGGTGGCTCAGTCGGTTAAGTGTCTGACTCTTGGTCTCGGTTCAGGTCATGAGCTCAGGGTTGTGAATTCAAGCTTCACATTGGGCTCCATGCTGGGCATGGAGCCTGCTTAAAAATAAAGAGTCAGAAATGATGAAAACGTAACTGAAGTAAAAAGAATAAAGGCAAGAATAATGATGTCTTTAGATAAAAGAAAATTAAGAGAATGGGTGCCTATAGACCATTATTTCAAAAAAAAATGTTAAAGGCAATTATTTGGGCTGAAGGGAAATGAAAATCATATAGAGACTCTGATCTTTAGGGAATAATGAAGAGCACCATAATTGCAAACATCCAAGTAAATACAAAAGACTATTTTTCCTCTAAGTACATTTTAAACTCTATATCATATTTAAAACAAAACCCAGGATGCCTGGGTGGCTCAGTCAGTTAAGCATCTGCGTTCAGCTCAGGTCATGATCTCAGGGTCCTGGAATTGAGTTCCATGTTGGGCTCCCTGCTCAGCAGGGTAGTCTGCTTCCCCCTCTGCCTCTACCCCTGCTTGTGCTCTCCTTCCCTCTCTCAAATAAATAAATAAAATCTAAAAAAAAAAAACTATATTAATGTCTTATGGGATGCTTTAACGTATATAGACTTCTGAAATCTAGAGCATAAAGAACGGAGTGGGTGATAAATGAACTTAAATCATTGTAATGGTCTACATTTAATGTTCAGTAAAGTAACATTCCCTATAAATAAACTGAAAATCTAAATATATATTGTAAAAAAAAATAAATGATTTTAAGCCTGTCAAGACACATCTTAAAAAAAAAAAAAACAAATGAAAAACAGTAAAATATGAGTGAGGCATTAAAAGGTCCTCACTTTCCCCATTTGCTAAATCATAAAAGGTGGGACGATCTCTACCAGAGAAGGCAGATATAATGTAAGCATATGAGCATCTCCCTTCTCTAGAAAATATAATTAATGTTAGTACTCTCTTTTACTGAACTTGGAAGCAAACTCAAGATTTTAGACACAGCGCTCTATAGATCCATAAGCAATCACTGGGAGTTGTCGTCTCTGGAGATGAAAACCATTTGCCTTTCCTGAAAAAAAAAAAAAAAAAAAAAAAAGAACAACAACAACAACAAAAAAACCATGAAGAGGACTCAAAATTGGGCTTCTGAGTGTGCCAGGAACAAGGTTTCAAGCACGCATACGGGAATACATGTGTTGTAGGGAACGGAAGCTAGGACATGTCTCATGGTAGCAGATGGCCTGACTGCCAGTTCACCTCTGGATGACAGTGGAACTGCGGCCAGAGCATGATGTACCAGCAATGTCATTGCCATGGCCCAAGTGTTTTCTGAAGGAAAAGCTACTCAGCAACAAAGTGTAACAGACTCTCTCAGGCTACAAGACAGAATACAAATATTTATAATGGTTTTCAAATGTTTGTTCAAGAAACACTGGAGTGAATGCTTCCACTTTCATAAACTGTCAAGCAAACAACAGATGGCAACATCCAATAATCCCAAACTGGGCGATGTCTGAACCAGTGATTCCAAGATGACCCACCAAAAATCATTTATTAGCCTCCCGAGTCTTGCTCTTCGAAGTGTCTTCATTATGCTAAATTTGCAATATTGTACTTTTTAGTGTTAATTTTTTTTTCCTGAAGTCTGCAAGATAGATAGTGAGAGAAAAGTAATTTTCAGTACATAGACATTTAAACCAAATGCACTTCTTTCCTTTCCTCTCCATTGGGAGCAGGGCCCTGATTTTCAACACAGAAGGCCTGGAGGAAAGCAATAGCATCTTATTAAATTGCCTGCTGGGCTTATCGAAACCCTTAAAATTATTATAGAGCTAATCACCACTCTCATTTAGTTGGCAAAGTCAACAGATATTTATTGTCTCTACCATGTTCCAAGTTCTCTGGACGTGATGCTTGACAATGCATGTGCAAGCAGGGTTCCCACTATGGGTGATGGGGATGGAGGCTCACCCAGGTCTGCTACAGGTGGTGCGAGGAGCTTTCCTATGAATCAATCACACCCCCTCCCCGATGTAAGCTACTGTTTAAGAATATATATATGCATATGTTTGTAAAACTGCATCGTTTATCTGGAAAACTCACTTTTCTTTTGCTCTGGATGTTTCATAAATGCTGTGGCTTTTGTGATCAGCTACCATTGGCCCTGATGCTTTGGACTTAACATTAATTAGTTCTCAGGGAAGCACAGGTTTTAGATACAGTTCTCAGTAAAATATCTAGTACATTAGAAGTATTAAAATATCTTGGCTTGAGCCCCATGTTACCTATTCATGGAGCATGGGGGAGATCATCAAATCCAATCACGGTATTGTGCCATGGACAAGCCTTGGAGAAAGAGGAAAGAGCCTTTCCAGCGGCACTAAAAGCAAGTAAAGGCAGATCCAGAACAATAATTTAGGACTTCGATCATCTGTACAGCCAAGCTCCTAAGTTTATTATAAATCACCTCAGGAGTTCCATAGATTTTATTGTACTTGACTTACATTCTGACCTTTAGCAATAGACTTAACTTCTACTCACACAGATTTTAGTTGGGAAAATTTTGCTATTCAAGTTGGAACGTAACCGTTTCATCAAACCTTATTATTGATGTTACATAAAACAGATGTGTGTGTGTGTGTGTGTGTGTTTGTGTACACGCACATGTACCCCCCATCTCGATTAAACAATCTAGTCTTAAATGGGACCACTGGTGTACTATATTTTCTCCTTTTCATCTGTTTGGTTAAACATGAGTTATCCTAAAAATGCGTTCACTCAATTATTTCATTCTTTATTCATTCCAGCATCCATTTAAACAAATAAACATTTTCCTGTAGCTTCTATGTACCAGATACAGTTCCGTGTACCATGGTACAAATACTAAACCATATGTAACATATTGAAACTCGTATGCTGATGTAGGGATAGAAAATAAACAGACACCTAGTCCTGGAGAGAGGCACATGCTACAGAGAAAGATAAGGGTGAATGAACAGAGAGGAAGGGAAGGGGGTCGGGGAAGTCCTTTCTTTGATGGGGATTTAAGCAGAGCCCTAAATGGTGTGACCAAGGTGAAGAGAGTCCCTGTCTGGAAGACCTGCAAATGCAAAGGTCCTCAAGTTCTGTGAATGCAGCACGTCCTAAGACACTGCAAGAAGACGAGGTATTTCTTGAAGGCTTGGGCACCGAGGAGAGAGGGTTAGGAGATGGGATTTCTAGGGCCAGGTTTTGTACACCCCCTTGTTGATAAAGACTTGGAATTCCCTCCAAATATGATGGGTAGGCATAGGAACGCCTTACAAAATCCGTCGGCCTGGTTTGTAGAGAAGAGAAAGTACTAGTGAATAATACTGGCAAGTGCTTAAAGTGACAACAGATTTGTTATGAGGCCAGTGTGAAGCCTAGATTCTCATTGTAAAGCTCTAATTACAGAACTGTAACCAATAATAATAATAATAATAATAATAAAGTAATAATAATAATAGTAATGATAATGATAGTACCACCAGGAAAAGTATCCCAGAAGTAAATGTTGATTGAGTCACTGATATTTTGCACTGTCCTATGATTTTTACATGTGAAATCTTATGCAATTACCCCCTGATACCAGAAAACTTCGTTAGACCTATTATATAGTGGGAAGTTGGAAGTACACAGGCACATAACAGATTGCCCAAAGTGGAACATCTAGCAAGCAGTGGGGCTAGGGATTGAGTTTGGTCAAATGTTGAGTTTGGTTAAATGTTTGTGCTCAGTTCCAAAGGCACATGCTGAATGCCTGCTTATTTCATGACACAAAATGGCATCTGTGCATTCATCATCAGGCTCCAAACTGTCGAGAGCAAAGGGGATGATGTGGACCGGTCAGGCAGCACTGGTTTGTCTGGGTTTGTTAACAAAGCCCTCCCTTTCTTCTCAGAAGTATCCAGCTCCATCCTAAATTATATGTCTACTGTGTCCAAAGCCCCCAGAGGCTCATTTTTGGTTGTTGTTGGTTGTGTACTACCCTAACACAAGAGGGAGTTTACCTATCAATGTGCCTTCTGAAAGGGGAGAAATCTCTCCATTTGTCTGCAAATATATCTTGGTTCTTTTGCTCTAGTATCTGTAGTGTCTCCTGGATGACGGCTTGCAGGGACAATGTTTTATCACCTAATTCGGTTATCTCAACACTGAAACATTGAAATCTGTTTTGCTTCTAAATTATAATAATGCTTATTACCTCAGGAAAGAAAAAAAAAAAAAAAACAATGTTCAGGGGATCCCTGGGTGGCTCAGCGGTTGAGTGTCTGCCTTCCGCCCAGGGCTTGATCCTGGAGACCCGGGAATGAGACCCACGTCGGGCTCCCTGCTTGGAGCCTGCTTCTCCCTCTGCCTGTGTCTCTGTCTCTCTCTCTCTCTGTGTCTCTCATGAATAAATAAATAAAATTTTAAAAAAAATGTTCAAAGCAAATGGTAAGCTCTGCAATATATCTCAACACACACATAGAAATATTCTCTAATATTGGGAGAAAGCCCAGCAAATAATGTTTTTCCTCAACTTCTTTAACTTCACAAAATGAACAGGCAAGGGTGAAGTAATGGAGAAGCTACCAACAAAATCGATACAATCATGCCCTAATATGAAATAATCTGTATAACTGAGCAGAGGGCGATTGTCCTTATAGAAAGTTAATTTATCCTTGGAACAAGTAGGTTATCATTATGCATATGTACCCAGGGCTTAATTCAGTAAATTCTAATACATATAATAACCAACAGAAACACTTCCATTTGAATTCCTGAAAATAGAAATTTAGGGTAAAAGATAACTCTGATGCATTTTTTTTTCATTCTCAAGCTAAACACACACACACACACACGCCAAAAAAACACAACCTTTTTATGTTGACATTTTCCATGCTTTTAAGATTTCATATCTTTGTGATACTTAATGGAAACATAAAATAAAAAGACAAGGTTATTGACAGCAAACACACTTTCAACATTTGAAATAATTCATGCAGTGAAAATATTAAATACATTTCAAAAGAAACACCAACATCTTGATAATATCCCTAAGGGATAGTACTGCACGATTTTTAAGGTCACGTGTTTTCCCATTTTACTAGTTCTTCAAAATGGGGAGTCTGTTAACTTGTGGGAGTAGTACATTTATAGCTTGTCCTCAAATTCTCACTGCTTGTGTGAACCGTATCCTGTAGCTTTAGAAACAGAATTGCTGGATTGGAAACAAACGGGCATCCTATGAACACAGCATCACCACCAACAGCTAAACCACCCAAGAGAGGAAGGAGCTAGACTTCCACATGTCAATAGGTATGTGCTCACTTCTGGGCACGGATTATATCTGAAAGAAAAGTGAAATTAAGTGCTCTCCAGTTTGAAGAGTTTAGGGGTTACATCATCATAGCACATTTAGGTTATTAAGTGGTCAAGTGGGTTGAGTATTTCACTAGAGCCCATTCACAGAGGGGAGACGGGGTCCGAGGACTTCCATAGAGAGATTCCAGTGTAAGATACATGGGCATATGTTGGCTGGAGAAAGACAAATCCCACTCCACCCCCCCAAAAAAAAAGTTGACTAGCACACAAACTAAAGAGTAGACATCCCTATATTCATTTAGCTGTATTTTCCTTGGATGTAAATATTCTTAATTCAGGAAATACGGACTTTTTTATGTTTACATATTTTTTTTCTAGTGCTATTGAAGCATCTGCATATCGAAAGCCTCTTTTATGTTCTCATTCTCTAACTTGATGCCAAAGGGGGCTCGTGAAAAACCTATTCACACAGCTGATGTCCCTGTTGGCTGTTAACATAAAGACACCAATTTGGAACAGGCCAAGGAAGCCCAGGAGAAGGTTGGCAATGATATTTCATTACTGCCCATCTGAATCGGTCACAGAAGTCCACTCAGACCTGAATTAACTCTGAGCACAAATAATCAATGCTATATGTAAATCAGGCATTGGCCGACGTTCTTCTGTGACATGTTTATTGTAAATGCCAATTTTATTTAGATGCATGACTATGGAGATATTGTGGGGACACATTTCAGCCATCTAAATAAAAGTTTAAAGCAGAAGTGGTAAACGATTGCATTTGCAGTATAGTCTTGTTATGAAGTGTTTAGCTTACTTTCTTATTACTCACGCATTCCCTCACCCAAGTACAGCCCACCCTGAAAAGCTAATATGCCACTCAGTCCTCATCCTGGCCAGTATGTTTGCATCAAAATAAAAAAAAAAAAATCTGTTCCCTAGGCACTGACCTCATTTCTCACAAATTTATGACTGCAGTCACCAGGGCAACCAGACAAGGAAATGTGGATGGTCCAGTTTGAAACTATTCCCACTGATCCATCTTTTGCCTCATCATCAGTGCCATATGATGATGTCATGTTTTCCGTTAATAGATAAATATAGAGATCACTTTAGGGGCTTTCTGAATCACGAGGTAAATAAATGTCACCGAAGCGGGGACACTACACAGTGATACACTGCAGCCAGATGAGACCTCCAGGACTTCCATGTGCTGTGTTGTGCAGGTGAGGACACTGAAGGCTAATAAGAGAGAAATTACTAGGATTTCAGAGATCACGAGGGGCAGGTCCATAGTCAACCAAGAATAGGAGAATAAGAAACATACTCTACGCATAAGTTCTCTCCATATGTGTGGTTTATGTTAGGTGAGGTATGTATATGTGTACATACGCATGTATATAGTATACATACTACATGTGTCACATGTACCAATGTGTTGTTAGCTACATGTGACCAACAGGAAATAGGGTCTCAAACAAGACAAATAAGACCTCAAGACTGCTTTGTGAGTAAGATACAGCTATGACAAATATTGCTGTTCATGTTATGTGTCCATTTGCCTGGGCAATACCATCAGGTTGCTTGGAAAGACAACACTCTAGATGTTGCTGTGAGAATATTTTTGTTACTACGGTTAATATTTATGACAGCAGGTTGGGTAAAGCAGAGTAACCTCTACAAGTGGAGTGGCCTCATCCAGTCAGTTACTGGCCTTAAGAACACGGACTGATGAGATCCCTGGGTGGCTCAGTGTGGTTGAGCGCCTGCCTTCAGCCTAGGGTGTGATCCTGGAGACCCAGAATTGAGTCTTGAGTCCTGCATCGGGCTCCCTGCATGGAGCCTGCTTCTCCCTCTGCTGCTTGCTCTCCTCTCTCTCTGTGTGTCTCTCATGAATAAATAAATAAAAATATTTAATATAAAAAAAAGAACATGGACTAAGGTTTCCAGAAAAAGAAATCCTCCATCCAGACCATAACAGGGACATTGTGTCTGAGTTTTGAATGTGCTGGCCCACCGTGTGGTCTTCAGATCCAAGCCTGCAAACAGCCTTTACCTGAGTTTCCCATCTGACTGGTAGTTCTTGGACTTGCTACTGCCCACAATTAGTCATCAATCACTATCTCTCTTTCTCCATCTCCAACCTCCCTTCATTTCTCCCCCACCTAACCCCCCATCCCATTGGCCCTTCTTCTCTGAAGAAGTCTGAACAATACACAGGGGTAATACAAATTTGGTAGCAATCAATATATTCTGAGCACCCACTAACCAGAATGGACTCCAATCTCAGTTCAGGGGACCCCTAAAGACCTTCTTTCATACCAGACCCTTCAGGGTTTGACTGTGGGTAAACTGGGGTGCCGAAAAATTGATTATTTGTTCATTAGCACTGAAATCTTTAATAATCTACATGACCAAATTGTTAGAACCTTTGGCTCTAGAATGAGGGAAAAAAAAAACAAAACTGTTTTGACTCTTCACATACCACTTATTGGCCAGGTAACTTAGCCTCCCAGAGGCTAAGAAATTTTAAGTCTAAATTTCTTCATTTATAAAATGGAACTGCTAACAACACTCATACATCAAATACTGTAATGGATATCTGGTGTCTAACACAATGCCTGCCATCAATCTAAAATAGAAATAGGTTCAGTGTTTTTATTACCCCAGTTTAAACTCGGATTCATAACCATCTCCCAAACTCATATTCTTCACAGTATGCACGATAACTCCCATGAGCAGGGAGAGAGAGAGGGAAGGGGAAAGGGAGAAAGAAAGGGAAGAAGGAAGGAAGGAAGGAAGGAAGGAAGGAAGGAAGGAAGGAAGAAGGAAAGAAAGAAAGAAAGAAAGAAAGAAAGAAAGAAAGAAAGAAAGAAAGAAAGAGAAAGGAAGAAAGGAAGGAAAGAAGGAAGGAAGGAAGGAAGGAAGGAAGGAAAAGAAAGAAAGAAGAAATAAAGAATAAGAAAGAAAGAAAGAAAGAGAAAGAGAAAGAGAAAGAAAGAAGAAAGAAAGAAAGAAAGAAAAAGAGAGAAAGAAAGAAAGAAAGAAAGAAAGAAAGAAAGAAAGAAAGAAAAAGAGAAAGTAAGTAAGTTCAAGAAAAATCTAAACACTGAACTGAGTTTTCTGCCCTTACATGTTCTTGGAGAGAGAATGCTCAGCATTCTTCAGGTGTAACGTTGGAGCAAACGCTAGAGGCTATGGTTTCTACCCACGCACAAAACATCTTAGCTGATAGGCTCTGTACAGGCAATATTTACTGATTAATAACGAATCAAGCAATGAAAATCTGCTATTCTTGCTTGTGTCCTTCCTATTTGTGCAAATGAACTTTTTAAACCTCCAATGTTGCTTCTACAAGTGTCTGGGTTTTTTTTTTTTCTGTCCCAGCGTGGACTGTGCTAACCTCTGATCCTGTTAGGTTCCTGCTGATGCAGCACCCATCGTATTTTCCACTTTAAAAAAAAAAAAAAATCTGCTGAGGACCTTTATTTCCTGCAGCGCAGGAAGTGAGAGGTAAAGGTCAATTAACTGCATCGTTCACGCCCCGGTTATTTCTTACTAAGAGCCCTAAGACCCGGTGGGAGTGAACAACTCTGTTGGTGAAGCGCTGTGCTATTACAGTCTACAGAGCAAAAAAAAAAAAAAAAAAAAAAGAGGATGATAGCTTAGTCAGGTACTGAATTATAATATTATGCTTCACAGAGACAATACCACATTTAAGAATTCCCAAGAACACTGTCAAGAGAGCTACACAAGGAGAGCAGAAGGGAGACAAGCACACCCTCAGGATCACAGTTAATGACTCTAGAGTCAATGCTAGCATTGTTGAAAGTGTCGACATTTATCTCGAGACCTGGAAATACACCATTTATGCCATGATATTTATCAATCAGCTTTCTATTGGTTTTGCCAATATTAGACATGTTCCATTCACACAGAAATGTTCTCCGTCCCTCTCAGCCCTCCTCCTCACACACACACACACACACACACACACACACACACACACACCCCTCTACATGGACACCTTCATATAGGCATTTGTACATATAGCCCCATGCAAATATATATATGCTCCCACACAAATAAATACTATCTCTGATACACATCTGCGCACACCAGTACACGCAATCCTACAACATACACATCTTTACCAACATACACAACCTACCCCCCCACACACATACCCCCAGGTTCACATAGCTCCTGCTCACTACAAATCAGAAAGAATTATAAAGAAATTACATTTCAGCATTGATAACAAAATTCATTTAGTTTCAAAGATATTGGTATTATAAAATTCTATATAAAAATCAAATGTATATTTTAAAATCACCTGGGAGGAAATTGAGTAAAATGTCTGAATTTAGGTAGGCCATAGAATCAGCTTCCCTATGCATGGCGAATGAACTATAACATATACAAGAAGAGAAAGACAATTAAAATAAATAAGAACAATCAAATGAAAACTTCTTAAAAAATCAGGAACAGGGCACCTGGGTGGCTCAGTGGGTGAAGTGTCCGCCTTCCGCTCAGGTCATGATTTCATGGTCATGGTCTCAGGGTCCTGGGATCGAGTCCTGCATCAGGTCCCTGCTCAGCAGGGACTCGCTTCTCCCTCTGACCCTCCTTCCTGCTTATGCTCTGCTCTCTCTCAAATAAATAAATAAAATCTTAAAAAAAAAAAATCAGGAACAGCTCACAAAGACAAGATTACAAACAGATATAATACTCGTCAAAGAAAGAGAGGAATCTATTGGTGCAAGAAGCTGAAGATTTTATTGGAGCACAAGAAGGTCCTAATTTCATCCCCATTTCTGAGAAATAATTCTAGTTCAAAAAATTTCTGAGATTCATCACCACTGGCCTTGAATCTGGAGTGAAAATCAGAGTTCCTGGGAGTGGCTGGTTAGCAAGAAAGAAGTGAAGAGGTTGACTCAATCTGATGGAATTAAAAAATCCATCATGGCTTTAAGGTCAGTTGACCGAATGACCAGGAATGGAGGGTATTCCCAACTGGGGTAAAATAAATACCAAGGCTGAGTGAAAGTTTTTAAAGTAGATTTAATAAGATCTCCAAAGAAACGAAAAGAAACACAGTCCTGTCTATCCCTGACATGCACATGTGTGCACACATGTGTCCAAAACTCAGTCTCAGCTGAGCTTTAAATTCAAAATAGAGGAATTTCATATTTGTTGAATGAGAAAAAGTAACCCACCCCATAATGCACAGTTACAGTTTTCATATCTGAGCAAGGAAACAAAAGCCCTGAAAATGGATTATATCTCTCCAGAGAGAGGTGAGGAATCCAGTACAGAATAAAACATTACCCTGGGAATAAAAGAAGTTATCTTACCAGTGTTTTTTTTTACATTACTATGTTCATAATATCATGAATTAAATTTAAGAAAACTCAAGAAGAAATAAAAAAAACTAATAAATGATTTTAAATGATATCATTGCAGAACAATTAACAGTATGTCACTCAGCAGATTATATAACTGACACAGGGGAAAACGTTTGAGGTAATCAAAGTGAATATAAGAGAAAACATCAATAGAGGGATCCCTGGGTGGCACAGCGGTTTGGCGCCTGCCTTTGGCCCAGGGCGCGATCCTGGAGACCCGGGATCGAATCCCACATCAGGCTCCCGGTGCATGGAGCCTGCTTCTCCCTCTGCCTGTGTCTCTGCCTCTCTCTCTCTCTCTCATAAAAATAAATAAAAATTAAAAAAACACATCAATAGAGAGAAGACAATAGTTTTTAGGGGCATGATAATCCAATATAAGAATAACCATTATCACAGGTTGAAAACTCTTAAAAATGTCCAGTAGAGCAGTAGTGGGGATTACTATGACGTATGGTAGTTCTTTTTTATTTTTATTTTTTTTTAATTTTTTGAGGCTCTCCACACGGTTTTCGACAGTGGCTGCACCAATTACATTCCCACCCACAGTGCACAAGGGTCCTTTTTTCTCCACTTCAGCCATTCTTAACAGGTATGAAGTGATTTCTCATTATCGTTTTGATTTACATTTCCCTGATGATGAGTGATATTGAGCATCTTTTCATGGGTTTATTGACCACCTGCATGTTTTCTTTGGAGAAATATCAATTCTCGTCTTCTGTGCTTCTTTAAATTGGGTTATTTGTTTTTGGCTGTTGAGTTGTGTAAGTTCTTTATATATTTTGGACACTAACCCTTTATCAGATGCCATTTACAAATACCTTCTCCCGTTTCATAGGTTGACTTTTCAGTTTGTTGATTGTTTCCTTTGCTGTGCAGAAGCTTTCTATTTTGATGAAGTCCCAATAGTTGATTTTTGCTGTTGTCTCCCTTGCCTCAGGAGACACATCTAGATACATTTTGTTATAGCCAGTGTCAGACACCTTACTGCCCGTGTTGTTTTCTAGGAATTTATGGTTTTCTGGTCTCACATTTAGAGACCAGAGTCCATTTTGAATTTATTTTTGTGTAGGGGATGAGAAAGTGGTCCAGTTTCATTCTTTTGCATGTCGTTGTCCAGTTTTCCCAACATCTTTTGTTGAATATCGTTGAATATTCTTCCTGTTTTGTCAAAGATTAATTGACCATATAAGTGAGGGTTTATTTCTGATTTCAATACTCTGTCCTATTGACCTATGTGTCTATTTTTGTGCTGGTACCATGCTATTTTGATCATTATGACTTTGTAATATTTCTTAAAATCTGTGATTGTGATACCTCCAGCTTTGTTCTTCCTTCTCAAGATTGCTTGGGTTGTTTGAGGTCTTTTCTGGTTCCACCCATATTTTAGTATTATTTGTCATAGTTCTGTGGAAAAAAAAAAACTGTTGGTGTTTTGATAAGGATTGCATATCATCTGTAGATTGCATTGGGTATAGACATTTTAACAATGCTAAATATTCCAATCCATGAGCATGGATATCTTTCCATTCGTGTCATCTTCAATTTCTTTCACCAGTGTTTTGTGGTTTTCAGAGTACAGGTCTCTCACCTCTTTGGTTAAGTATATCCCTAAATATTTTATTCTTTTTTGGTGCAAAGGTAAATTAAACTGCTTTCTTAATTTCTCTTTCAGATACTTCAACATTAGTGTATGGAAACACAACTGATTTCTGGGTATTAATTTTGTATCCTACATCTTTACTGTATTCATTTATTACTTCTTGTATGTAGTTTTTGTTGTTGTTGTTGTTAAGTCCTTAGGGTTTGGTATGTAAATTATCATGACCCAAAGGAAACAGCAACACTAATTCAAAAGATATCTGCAGCATTATGTTTACTGCAGCAATATTTACAATATCTAACATATGGAAGCAACCTGAGTGTCATCACTATATGAATGGATAAAGAAGTTGTTTATGGAGAGAGAGAGAGAGAGAGAGAGAGAGAGAGAGAGAGAGAGAGAGAGAGATTATATAGCCATAAAAAGGGAAGAGCTTTTGCCAATTACAACCACATTGATGGACCTAGAAGGTATTATGCTACATGGAATATGTTAGATTGAGAAATCGAAATGCAATGTGATTTTACTTATATGTGAAATCTAGAAAAAGAAAAAAAACAAATAAAAAACAGAATCAAACCTATAAACACAGAAAATCAACTGATGGTTGCCAGATGGAAGAAGGCTAGAGGGCATAGGCAAAATGGGGGAAGAGGAGTAGAAGATATAGGCTTCCCATTATGTAATACGAGTAAGTCATGGGATAAAAGGTGCAGCATGGAAGAGACAGTCATTGACCCTGTAATAGGGCTGTGTGGTGACAAATGGCAGCTACATGTGCAGTGTGCACAAGCATACCACATAGAGATGTATTACTACACCGTGCACCTGAAAGTAAGGTAATATTGTGTAGCAACTACACTCAAAAAAACCAATAAAATAAAATAAAATAAAATAAAATTTATTTAAAATAATTTAAAATAGAGCAAAAAGATGTTCAAAATATTTCATGTAACTTTTTGTAAAAGAATGAAGAGCAGAATATGAGGTTTGAAAGAAACAAATCATATTCTAGAAAACGTGGATATAAGTACAATAATGAATTCCTTATTAAGACACTGAACATCAAGAATTAAGAATATTTTTTCTTCAGCTATCTAAGCTAAAAAATCAAATTCCCTTAAAAAAGGGTGAAGTTTAAGCAACTTGAGAGTTTTCCAAAATGATGGTGAAAACAAGAAGTCATCAGACAATGTTTCAAATTTCTAAAGAAAGTATGGCCTGAAGATACACCAAGCCAAGACACTGTATAGGTATAAACAAAACAAAAACACTGGAAACATTCTTGAATGTGGGAAAAAATTACTAACACAACTACCATGAGTCTTTTACAAACATGTTGAATTGATTAAAAATTAAGGAAAATTATTGAGCTTGGGCATAATGAAAGAACCATGTTTAAATGGTAAAAAGAGAGAATTCAGAACAATTAAATAAACATAAACATAAACAGTGTGAGAAATCATTGAAATACTGAATGCAATTATTATTGTAAGCTATTGCAAGATTCAAAAAATGTGATTCATAAAATTGGGAGAAATAATAATTGGTTGGCTTCTCAAATTTCCATATCAGAGTCAATCTATACTGTGTAAAACTAAAATGCATTTTAAAACATATTGTCTTTAAGTCAGTCATATTTTTGCAATCTTCTTGTCAGTCTTAATTGAATCATTAAGAAATTACTATTTGAAGTTCTTTAAGTGCATTGATTTCCATTTAAATTTACTTATATGAAGACAGACATTCCATATTTTCATTAAATATGCATATATATTATAATCCATTTTCATAAGCACATTTGTCA
The DNA here is from genome assembly GCF_905146905.1 of Nyctereutes procyonoides. Taxonomy (NCBI): domain Eukaryota; kingdom Metazoa; phylum Chordata; class Mammalia; order Carnivora; family Canidae; genus Nyctereutes; species Nyctereutes procyonoides. The sequence continues at coordinate 31,660,807 of NW_026575043.1, forward strand.
TTGTAGTGAACCATTTAAATTTGTCTCTATCTCTTTTCCACCTGCATACACGCCTATAGAGATATCTAGACTGATCATTATCTGATGTAAACCATGTTTATTTTATAGGACAGTATGTCAGTTTTGCATTGCTCGATCTCATTTTTGCAAACATCTCTAATGTCTGCCACAGGGAGAACAGGGTAGGAATTACAAGAATAAGTCACGTCACCAGTGCAGAGCTTGAATTGTACCACGGGACCCAAACTCTGTCTCTAACGTCACCACAAAATTCGTGAACTTTCTTGGTAATTTCCAATAAGTAAGACAGCAGAAAGGGGAAGGAAGTCTACGTCCAGATGTGTGTGGGTACACAGCTGAGAGAGAACGAGAGAGAGAGAGAGAGCTCAGGAGAAAGCCGCAGAGGTCAAGAGAAAAAAGAGAATGAACAAATGAGAATTATTAATTGGGAGACTCTTTGTCACTTTATAGTTTCTCTGTATCCAGGCACACTCTCAGTTGTGAGCACTCTGCCTTAACAAGGTGTATTTTCTTCGGGTACCCTTCTGAACATCATTTTCTTTCTTTTTTTATATTTTTTTTGGTAATTTTTATTTATTTATGATAGTCACAGAGAGAGAGAGAGAGAGAGAGAGAGGCAGAGACACAGGCAGAGAGAGAAGCAGGCTCCATGCACCGGGAGCCGGATGTGGGACTCGATCCCGGGTCTCCAGGATCGCGCCCTGGGCCAAAGGCAGGCGCCAAACCGCTGCGCCACCCAGGGATCCCTGAACATCATTTTCTATGGTTCTAGTCACTCATGCTTAGTATTTGGTGACCTGACCTTTGCTTCCAAGCTTCCCAGCAATGAATTTTTGCCAACACATTAAGGTTCAAACCCCTGGAAAAAATTTTTGTCATGAAGTCCTAGAAGGACTTATCAAAGGTCCTAGTGTTAAAACACATGTACAGAATTTTATTAAGATTCCTCACTCAAAAAAAAAAAAAGATTTCTCACTCTGACTCTGCGAAGGTAAGCATAGGTGAGGGAGGCGGAGTGTCACAGCAACATACAAAGTTGAATTAACCTTAAAAAATGTGGACTTGGCTGTTAACCCCTCACCCAACTTATAGAATTGCATCAAAGGATTTCTTGTTTATGCTTATGTATCATTAATAAAATTAAACTTTTTTTTTCTCTATTATGTTGTCTCATCTAAACAAATCTCTTTGGGGATGCCTGGGTGGCTCAGTGGTTGAGCGTCTGCCTTCGGCTCAGGATCATGACCCTGGAGTCCTGGGATCGAGTCCCGCATTCGGCTCCCCGCAGCGAGCCTGCTTCTCCCTCTGCCTGTGCCTCTGCCTCTCTTTATGTGTCCCTAATGAATAAATGAATAAAATCTTTAAAAAAAGAAACGAAATAGGAACACAGATAGGATAGCATAAAAATAAATAAAATCTTAAGAAAAAAAAAAAGAAAAGAAATAGGAAGATGGATAGGATAGCATAAAAAGCCTATACTAACTTTATGATCATTAAAAGGTCAGGGAGGGATCCCTGGGTGGCGCAGTGGTTTGGCGCCTGCCTTTGGCCCAGGGCGCGATCCTGGAGACCCGGGATCGAATCCCACGTCAGGCTACCGGTGCATGGAGCCTGCTTCTCCCTCTGCCTGTGACTCTGCCTCTCTGTTGCTCTCTGTGTGACTATCATGAATAATTAAATAAAATCTTTTTTTTTAATTAAATAAAATCTTAAAAAAAAAAAAGGCTTCTTTAAAAAAAAAAAAGTCAGGGAAACCTAACACATAACTTTAAAAAAAAAAGTTTGTGGGATGTAACGCTAGAGTTTATCATCTTAGCCAACATCCACAAAGCTCTTTTAAAAAGTCTAAATAAAGTGTGCCTTTCATTGTTTTTGTATCATCTGGCTCCAGGAACCTCAGGGAGAGTGGCCCATGGAAAGCCGTGCCCTGCCAGCTGCAAATCAGGCAGGGAAATAATTGGCAACCTGCTGCAATAGAGAGGATCTCAGCCAAACAAATGCACACCTCATATTAATATGTACGCGTCACACTCAGGCAAGTCTAACGCCATCCGACCTTGGGGTCAGAAATTAACATTTCTTTGTGACATGCTGGAGCTGGAGCTGAATGCCAAGGAATGCATTTATAATTAGAAAACAACTTAATTGTGATTTATCAATGTCTGACAGGCTGACACTTGATCTTTCCTTACTCTTTTACTGGTGTTAACGTTCCCTTGATGTCCTGAGAGATAGAATTCAGATGGAAGGTTCTGCTCATGGGCTCTGAGACTTGAATAATTGTTGAGCTTTCCTATTCATGCACACCTTACTTTTACTCAAGCCTTATATTTCATCATTCCTATAACATAAAGTGAATTTCAGTGAAATATTTTGAAGACAGTTGAGATGACGGAGCTTATGACACAAGTGTGCTTCATTCAGTACATGTAGTAAAATCATTAGATGCACAACTGAAGTTTCAGAAATATCCCCTGATGCATCACAGACTCTAAAGACAGGGATCAGGGGGGAATGAGTCCCCGATTTGGAAGTACATGGAAAAGTGAGAAATGGCACACACATGGCAATAATAGTTCATCTTGTGACTTTTTGGGAAAACGAGACAGTAGTTCCAGTACAGGACTGCAGCATGCGTGATTCGTTATGTCATAGAGGGTTGCTGTTGTAACTCAGTGTTACTCTAGTGAGATAAGAAGAAGCAAAAATAACTCTATATTGAACCACTTGTCAGGAGGAAGAGCTGATACATGAAGCAAACTGAGCTCTAAAGAACCAGCTCCATCCATCGGGCACACACGAACAATGAACTTAGGTGGTACGTTATTTATGTGACTGAGGAAACTACAGTAATGCTTCCAGAAATCTTAATTGTATGTAGAGTGTGAGTGTGGGTGAGTGTGTGTGGAGGGGCAAGGAAGAGAGACAGAGCCAGCTGTCCTTGTAGAAGTCAAGGTGTCAAGATACAGGTTGGGGGCATGATGGAACTCCAGAACAGCATCTCTTGTGAACTGTCGCCCTGCCCTTGGTATATTACAATCCTCATGCTTTCATTTATTTTATTTTATTTTTAAATTTTACTTATTTATGAGAGAGAGAGAGAGAGAGAGAGTCAGAGACATAGGCAGAGGGAGAAGCAGGCTCCATGCAGGGAGCCCAATGCAGGCCTCGATCCCAGGACCCCAGGATCACACCCTGAGCTGAAGGCAGATGCTCAACCACTGAACCACCCAGGTATCCCATCTCCTCATTCTTTTAATAGAAATTCAGACACAGACCTTCTCTGCACGTCTCTTCTTTCTGTGACTATCCCTGGATGGAAGCCATCTCTGGCTAGAGAAGGGCTTCTCTATACTTTTTTTTTTCTTTTTTTCTGGAATATTTGTGACATCTGTAGAAATACACATCCACATCCTGCAGTTACTGATAATACCAGTAACACTAGGAAGTTTAGAAATAACATTGCTCAGTTTTAATTCATTGGTGTTACCAAAAACTCAATAAAGTTTTATGAGAGTTTTTTGATAAATCTCTGCTATGAGCCGGATGACTACCATTTTATGAACTTGATGTGTGACAGTAAATTAGGTTAAAATCATTATTTTAAAAAATGTAGCTAAATTTAAATGTGTCATAGTAATTATCTCGGTTTTAGCTTCAAAGAGCAGGATTAATAGTAGGGTTAAATTATTACTGTTCTCTGTTACATTTCTCCGCTTCTGTTATTTTTTAATTAAAAATGTGTTTGGATAAAGATTTATATGTTTAATGTAAAATCACATTGAATGATTTTTAAAGATTTATTTATTTAGGGCACCTCAGGTGGCTCAGTGGTTGAGCATCTGCTTTCAGCCTAGGTCATGATCCCGAGATCTTGGAATCGAGTCCCACATCGGGCTCCCCACAGGGAGCCTAATTCTCCCTCTGCCTGTGTCTCTGTCTCTGTATATCTCAAATGAATAAATAAATAAAATGTTTGTGAAAAAAAGATGGATTTATTTATTTGAGAAAGAGAGAGAGAGCATGAGTGGGGAATGGGGGAAGCAAGGGGAGAGAGAGGATCTCAAGCAGACTCCCTGATGAGTGTGGAGCCCATCCTGGGTTTTGATCTCAGGACCCTGAGACCAATACCCGGAGATAACCACCCAGGTTGAAATCAAGAGTCAGATGCTTAACAGACTGAGCCACCTAGGCACCCCATTGCATGAGGGATTTTTATCTTTTTAATTAATTTTTTTTGGACTCTGGCCATGAGGGTCTTCAAGAGGGCAGTGGACTCTGAAATCCAAACAAAGACACACTCCCCAGTGCTCGCTCCCTGCATCAAGACTGAGTCCAAATCAGGAATGGGACACTTTATACTGGGTCCACCCAAAAGGCTGGCCGCCTTTTTGAAATTTAGCCAAAGTGCTATTGGTACTCACTGCTGCACCGAACAGTGTGGTCAAATTTCTACAGAAGTGGCTTGTGAACCCAGGGCGGTAGGAGAGTGTTGGTCATCGGTTAGGCCAACATTCTTGATGGGGTCTGGACCGAATTAGGCTGTGGCTGTCCATGGTGCACTTGCTCTGCTGAAGTCCACGTGCACAGGGACAAAACAAGCATAATAGAGAATATGACGGGGTGTGATGTGAACCACGAGAAAACCAGAGCAACAGCACAGAGAGTGTAGGCACAAAGGCGATTTGTTACCGTCCTAAATACACAATATTCTTTGAAGTCAAAATGACTGGGATTGGACCTGAAATAATTCACTTCCTCAAAATTACATTTTAACTACTTGCAATGCCCAAGGAACAGGTAAGCAACTTAAAACACAGGAAATTTTCCCAACTGCAGAAATTTTACCTGAATTGTATTTGGAAACTAGGGACGTGTAATATTCACATAAACAATCAAACACATAAATTTTTTTCTCTTTTTTTAAGATTTTATTTATTTATTCATGAGAGACACAGAGAGAGAGAGAGAGAGAAAACAGATGCATGGGCATGGGGAGAAGCAAGCTCCATGTAGCAGGGATCCCAATGTAGGACTCAATCCCGGGACCCCAGGATCATATCCTGAGCTAAAGGTAGATGCTCAACGGCTGAGTCACCCAGGTGTCCCACGTATTTTTTTTCTAAAAAAAAAAAAAAAAAAAAAAAAAACCCATTGTACACAGTTTTGTATTCCTATACTAGGTATTTAATTTCACTGCATATAAAGTGTTAACACCAGGGAAAATCTAGTAATGCCCAAAAATGCTCTTTCTCTAACTTCTTTCCTGATGTCTCGATATCCACAGCATCACCAATATCATCACTGCTGCAACCTGAGATGCTATGAAATAAAGCTTTGGTGTGATTAAATCCAGAATCTGGTAGGTGTTACTAATATTTCCTCTTGCATTAATATGGAAAAAAAATGTATGGCAGTCAAATTGAAAAAGCTTGCAGAATCATCTCTTTAAAATATGTAAGTAAGTGTTTGTGTGTCTTTGTGCCCTGTTCAATTGCAAATTCCTCAAGATTTGCTAAATCTTTGATACATGAATAAAAGATGAATGAAAGAATCCTCCCATTCCTACCTGAAGATCACGATGAACCTCAAGTATACTAAGACCTAATTCTTCTAACATCTTAGAAGTTGTTGTTTTTCTTTGGTGGGGGAAGGGGGGATGTCATTGAGGCAGGAGGGGAAAATGTTATCTGACACCAGGCTATTATGCCACACTCAATTTTCTATTTGAAATATGTAAAATTTAATGTTGCTGATGATTATTAGGTTTTCTAATAGCGTAGTTTTGTGTGTTGGTTTGTTGGATTTATTTATTTATTTATTTATTTATTTATTTATTTATTTATTTATTTATTTTTGGTTTGTTGGTTTTAAATAGGGGTTGCAAGGAAAGATGAGTGGGGCAAGGATATAGCATCACTGCTCATGAACCACCTTGGCATAACTTTCTTCCACTTGTATGCAATTATTTTTTTTAAATTTTATTTATTTATTCATGAAACACACACAGAGAGATAGAGAGTGAGAGAGAGAAAGGCAGCGACACAGGCAGAGGGTGAAGCAGGCTCCATGCAGGGAGCCCGACGTGGGACTCGATCCGAGGTCTCCAGGATCACACCCTGGACTGAAGGTGGCACTAAACTGCTGAGTCACCCGGGGCTGCCCCCTGTATCCAATTATTAAGCCAAAACCTTTTCCTGACAATATATTAATTGTTTTGGGTAAAAGGTCCCTGCCCAACCTGACCCAATATTCAGGGAAATAAGTAAACAGACCAAAATTTAAAAAATAATAATAATTTTAATTTTAACTTAAAAATTAAAAGCTGTCTAATAGATGTGGACACTACAGGACATTCAGTTGTGTTCTGACACCCAGGGTACGTATCTTATGCACCACTTTGTTTCGGTTTCGCCCATGTGACTACATATCCTACTCTACATTGCAGCCTACAGTTTGAAGGCGATGTCTGTAAAATCTTGGCTTCGGGTTCCTGGTCTCAACTTCAGATTAGTGAATATCCTTAAATAGGTCTGTCACTGATAAGCGCTTTCAGGATTTGGTCAAGGGCTCCCTAGTTCTGAGTCTTCCTGCTAAGAATCTGAAGGTCTTGCACTTCATGATTCTTTTTTTTTTTTTTTTGTAAATTTATTTTTTTTATGGTGTTCAATTTGCCAACATATAGAATAACACCCAGTGCTCATCCCATCAAGTGCCTCCCTCATACCTGTCACCCAGTCACCCCCACCCCTTGCCCTCCTCCCTTTCCACCACCCCTAGTTTGTTTCCCAGAGTTAGGAGTCTCTCATGTTCTGTCTCCCTGTCTGATATTTCCCACTCATTTTTTCTCCTTTGCCCTTTATTCCCTTTCACTATTTTTTATATTCCCCAAATGAATGAGACCATGTAATGTTTGTCCTTCTCCGACTGACTTACTTCACTCAGCATAATACCCTCCAGTTCCATCCACGTTGAAGCAAATGGTGGGTATTTGTCGTTTCTAATGGCTGAGGAATATTCCATTGTATACATAGACCACATCTTCTTTATCCATTCATCTTTCGATGGACACTGAGGCTCCTTCCACAGTTTGGCTATTGTGGACATTGCTGCTAGAAACATCGGGGTGCAGGTGTCCCAGCATTTCACTGCATCTGAATCTTTGGGGTAAATCCCCAGCAGTGCAATTGCTGGGTCGTAGGGCAGATCGATTTTTAACTCTTTGAGGAACCTCCACACAGTTTTCCAGAGTGGCGGCACCAGTTCCCATTCATACCAACATGCACTTCATGATTCTTAACAGAGAAAACAGAATTGATTTGTTGGCCTTCTGCTGGTAGCTTTTAAGCTAAGCAATGTCTGTAGAGGAAGCCGGGAATAAAAACTGTCCGCTCCAGGTGTCTTGCAGAGTCTCGCAACAGCGCGTGGCCTCAACATAGGATTTCACGCTGTACATTATACACTAGGTATTTTCATTGCCTTATATTTTCATTTATTCTCTAGAATAATTCTACTGAGTTCTTTCATTAATATTTTATCTTCTCCTTCCCATCAGGACTAATTTTCCTTCTGTAGTTTGGTTTCATTGTCTCACTACACTCAGAGCTTCCCTGATGACCAGTTCACAGCCTCTTGTTAGGATCTGAGGAACTCAGATCAATTTACCCGGACTCAGATGGAAGACTCAGCTGTTTATAGCATTGCACACCAGAAAGTACATCCAAGGACCTTCGTATTTCAACTCCTCAGTAAGTAGCTCACTGAGATCATATTAATGGTCACTTTCCTGAACTGAATTAAACCTTTAAAAAGCGCATGGAAGAGAAGGTGGGCAGAGGCGTGTGTGTGAACAGAAATTGCTATCCTACCTACCTACATGACCTTGTAGAACTAGCTGTAATTCCCTTGACTCCTTTACAGGTGAGAAACCTGATGTCTAGAAGTTTCAAGAAAATTGCTCCCATGGCCAACTGCTACCCGGTGGTGGTCATGATCTGAATGCACCGCGCCCTGTTTCCCAAACCCACATACTTTATGGGATGTAACCCTGGCTGGTGAGGACACTATGAATAACATAATGTGGGGCCTGCATGACCCTACTAATTTCAAATATTTTGTTTCATTCAGCCTTTAGAAATATGCCATAAAACTGAGAGCCTGGGCCTCGTTTAGACAAGGAGGATCGAGGAGACTTTGTCAAAATGATGTTATTTAAGCTGAGTGTGCCAGCATTATAGGATTTAGCCAAGTAAAGACTGAAGAACACTGAGAGAAATCTACCCAGGTGAGAAGACGTTATGTGAAACTATTTAAAAATCTGTATGACATTGATGTGGCCGGGACAGAAACTTCTTTACTATCCCTACATATCCTAATTTGCTATCTGCAAAATTAAAAAAAAATGATATAACTAATGAATCAAAAAAGCCAAATTGCATTGGGTAACTTATTTTTGCAAAATTACACATTTTCCTTTGCTTATTAATATGTATGTTAATGTTTGTTTTGTTGGTTTGGATACAACGCTCTGTGAAACATGTAGTAAAGTTTCAAAAATCTTATCTTCTTTTTTTTTTTTTTTTTTTAATGAGAAAACATTGCACTTGCCAACTGGCTTTGGTCTTTAGCAAGCCATTAAATCCTCACAAAGACTTTGCTCTGTCTTCTCCTGCTTACATCTGAGCACCGGGATCTGAACTGTTTGAGTCCAGCCTTTGTAAGAAAAGATGGCTTAATTATCTTGTCTGCTTTTTAAAAAATCTTCCCCAACCTCTTTCGAAGCCTCTTGCCTATTACTCTCTGCTCCTTCTGTGTCTAAACGCGAGGCTCTAACTGTGGCCATGAGGAACATCCAATGTACCTACTGCTACATCATCACATCTCTAGGTCATTCTGACCTTTCTCCAGGTGGCTGTTTTCCAAAAACATTTAGTACTATTTTGGCAGGATCTTCTGATTTGTTGGCCTTGCATAGAATATGAAAAGTAAAAACAACTTTCTAATTATTGTCTGATCATGGGTGCATAGGTTTTCATTCACAGTCCTACACCTCCCACAGCATATTACATTGGGGTAGAAGCAAAGTTAACCAGAAGGTCCTCGGAGGCAGGAGGCTTGATTCATGTATATTTGTATTTCTAGTATTCATAAAATATTTAATGTGGCTGAGTTTGATGTGTGATTTTTTTCTCATTTAACTACCATTTGATATCCATAACTACTAAATGATTCTATGATTACCTTGTAGGCCGCATCATGACATGGGCTCTGGTAGCATAAAATAAACATTAGGATTAGGAGATGTATCAAATAGTAAGAAAGATCTATCAGGGCACCTGGGGGCTCAATGGGTCAAGCATCTGCCTTCGGCTCAGGTCATGATCTCAGTCATGGGATCTAGTCCCGCGTCGGGCTCCCTGCTCAGTGGGGAGTCTGCTTCCCCCTCTCCTCCCACTCTGCCTACTTGTCCTCTCTTTCCATCAAATAAATAAATGCAATCTTTACAAAAAGAGAGAGCACTGCTAACCCATACCACTTTAAAAAAAATAGTAAGAAGGAATTATAAAAAAAAGCTAGAAATTCCAAGCCAATAGATAAAAGTTTGCAGATGAATTATCTAAATGTTCAAAATTACCAATTAAAAAAGAATAAGTGCTTAATCATGAAATCCAATTCATATGGTATTAAATGATTTTAAGTTTTTAATAATATCTCTCAACTTATTGTTGACAAAATTTAGTCTTCTTAGCAGCATTTACATAAATATTCTATTTGTGAAATAGTAAGAATCAAAAGATGGTTTGGTTTTCTTAGAAATATATTCAATATATAAGAATGTCTATTTCATGATGTAGGTGTAACCAAAATTTCCCAGTAGCTTGGCACCCTGTATCTGATAGATTTGTCATAACTCTCAAATGGAAGGGATGGATCCTGGTCCAGGATGGCGACACCGTGGGCTCCCGAACTCACCTCCTCCCATGGACACACCCGGTCTACACTACATGTAGAACAAGTCCCTGGTCATCAAGGCTTCCACAGCCAGGACGCCAGCTCTGAGAGCAAACAGGGCTTGCGGGCACAAGCCCCATGGGACTGGGAGAGAAACGGTTCCTGGCTGGCTGCAAGGGCTCTCTGTGGCCACCCCACAGGGTGCTCAGCACAGAGGCAGCAGACAATACCCCCCTCCCAGCCTCTCCCGTGGGAGGTCCTATGTGCATTCCTCCAACTGGAGCCAGAGGGTTAGGCCTCTAATGCAGCGAGTACCCAGGGACAATCTGCAACCCTCCCTGGGGAGCCAGCACACAGCCTCTCCTGCTCTCCCTCTAGTCCACTCCAAACCCCTAGGCTCTCCTGGGAAGGAGCTTTGTACCCACGTCGGGCACCCAGGCTCTTGGGACTGCCACCCAGGGGTGTACCCCCTTGATTGCTCGGCTCTGGTGGCCAGTGGGACTTGAGCTCGTGGGTCCCACAGGAGTGTGCAAATGAAGAAATGGTTCTTAACCCACTGACCTTCCCAGGACTCAGTATGGAAGGAACAGGTGGAAACACCCAGGGCATCCTCTGATGCACAAAACCAATGCACAGAGTCGAGGACAATGAAGACGCAGAAGAGTGGGTTCCAAAGACAAGAACAAGACAACATTCCAGAAACAGACCCTAAGGAAGTGGAGGTCGAGGAATTAAGGAATCCCTCGATAAAGTGTTCATTACATTCACACGGATTCTTACCAACATCAGCAGAAGGATGCACAAGCAAGCTGAGAACTTCCACAGAGAGAAAGACAATGTAAGGAAAAAAGAAATACGAAATCAGAGAAAACATTTGCTCTAATACCACTGCATCAAATTAAAGAAAAATTTAATTAAAATTAAATTGCTAAAGTTTTGGTTACTAATCACTAAATGTGTAAAATTAAGCCAGATGTTCTACTGGAGGATTTCGCAAATTACAAGGAAAGTGCCTACGTTTAGAGTCCATGAAAATGATATTCAAAAACATCTGAAAAAAGGCAGAAGTTGCTGAAACAACTGTATGTCAGAGGAAATACTAAAATGTGGATTTCTACCAAAGAGAAATCAGAATATGTTGTCTTGGTAGCTGAGAGCAGAAAGTTTTAACACAAGAAGGTGCAATGATTAAAACAGAAAAAAAGGTGAGAAAATCTAGAAAGTACCATAAAATACATTGTGATTAGTATCATATATCATCTGTGAAAAATAATCTGATGAAAAAAAGGTTCAAAAATAAGGAAGATAAAAGTCCTGGAAATACTTAAAAAAAATAAATGAGAAATGATGAGAAATATAATAGTAAATTTTGAGTACTAGTTATTATAAATGACGAATGAAGGTTGATATGCTATTTGAGGAATTGGCGAAAGAATCCTTAGGATAACTGGGGAGAAAAAGCATAAAAATTGGATTATGGAAACTGTCGTTAGAGTTTATGAAACAATCATGACTAAGCTAACATATTCCCTATGACGTGCTGAATTTTTATCATACTACGAAACATATTTTTCTGAGTACTTAACATAAATTGTGATATTCAAAGTGTGTATTTTAAAGTAAGACTTTTGTTTTTTCCCAAATTGGTAAATTGGTCATTTTGCGAATTGGCCTCTTTTCAAACGGGGCTAATCCCCCCCCTTTTTGTTGCAGCGTATCAGTCAGAAGACCTTAAATGGGATACACACATTGCTGTTCATCCAGCTGGTAATATATTTTGCTCCTTTCCAAGACTCTAATTTATTAGCAGATGCAGAAAAACAAGCCCTGTCAGTCAGCAGTCACAAACGACCAAGAGGGATGATCGATGCATTGCTCTGGGAGGCTAAGGTCACAGGGTATGAACGAAAAAGTACGACACGTAGATTAAGCGAACTGTTTCTAGTGTTTTTTTAAATAAATAAATTAAATGAATGAATGAATGAATGAATGAATGAAATTTAAATAAATAAAAATTTCAAGATACTACTATATCAGCACTGCCTGATTTGAATTCCTGAAATCTACAAGGTCCTAAAAAACCCAAAGTCATTTTATTTCTTGCTAAAATTGGTTTAAAGGCATTGGAGAGCAAAACCTGAATGAAACAGACAGGTTCATTTAAAAAAAAAAAAAAAGAAGAAGATCCTGTGTTTGATGATGAAATATTTGTCTCGAGCCCAGCAAGGGGTAGGTAATGTACTGGGTTTGTGCCATAATATAAATATATCATGCATGCATCTGTGCATATATTATATTCATATCAAGTCTGAGTTTCGCCAGCACATGGGAGAGATGGCTGGCTTGCTTGATGCCACAGTGTCCTGCTTCAAAACACCCCTTGTCATCTTCCTCTTCCACCAAATGCACTAAGGGATGCTGTGCTCAACCAGGTTTCCACTCCACAGAATTCCTAAATTTCTCTGACACTAACTCCAGCTAAATATCACAAATATTACTATTGGAGTATCCCCAGCCCTGCATTAATATGAAAATTTAACCCAGGCTTCATGGGCTTTGTTTGTCCCCTTGTTTATATGCAGCCTTATATACATTCCACCCTTTTTTTTTTTTACATATTTCTCAATATCTGAATTAATAGGTGGCTCCTGAGGGCAAAAGATTGGAATTCTGGGTGTGCAGAGTACATATACACCAGTATCAATTAATGACTATGTTTTGGGGAAAATACCATCCCCTTGTGTAAGTGGTGGGTCTTCTAGGCAAACAAACTGCTTCACGAATTGAAACACCATCACCTGGACATCCTCTCCCCTCTCCTCTGTGTGGGGTGATCCACGTCCACACACAACGCCCTGAGGTCTCTGTTACGGGAGGGTCGGGGTCCGGGAGGATTTTTAGACAGCAGTGTCTTCATGTCATCCCTAGCTCAGGAAGCAATACAGGACAGGCACCTGCCCACAGCAGCACACAAGACCATCTGTGTTAAGACCGGATCAGAAACCGTCATCACTGGGAAATGGACAGGAGATATCTCAAAGATTCAGACCCACATGGCCTTGTGAGAGCTCCCCAATATATTAAAAAAAAAAGGAGTATGAAAATAAATAAATAAATAAATAAAAAATAGAAAAGGAATATGGTCGGGACTCAGGTCGTCATCTCGGGATCATGATCTCAGGGTCCTGCGATGGACTCCCTGCGTCAGGCTCCACGCTCAGCGGGGGAGTCTGCTGCAGATTCTCCCTCCCTCCCTCCTCCTCCCTCTCGTGCTCTCTGTCTCACTCTCTCTAAAATAAACACATAAATCTTTGAAAAATAATAATAAAAAGGAATACGGTCCTAAGATGATAGAAAGTCTGTTTCCACAGGAGCTAGGGGAGCAGAATCGGGGGGAGAAAAATTATAGGTAACTTCAATGTTTCCTGCAAAGCCCCTTCCTCCCAAAGGTGGGGGGACCATATTATAGAAGATTTTACCCTTCATGCCTCGCTTCCTTCATCTTTAGCCCTGCGGGAGCCAGAGCCTTTTGTTCACGGCGCCTCCAGTTTCCCCTGCAGGTGCACAAACCACATCGCCACCACCCTGGGCCGCTGAGACCAGACGTTCAAATGGCCTCGTGGCTTATGCCGTGATCCCTACTGATCTCTTGTATTGACCATCTACCCCAGCATGTTCTTTACGAAAATCCCTAACAAATCCAGAGGGTTTCCATTGCAGAATTCTGATGTCTGGCTCCAGGCCTGATGCCAGCTTCATCAAACGCCCCTTAGCTGATCCTATAACATAGTCTCGCAAACACGGCAGCGACTGAACCTGCTGTTTTGTGCCCTTTGTGAGGCGTCACAACCCTCTGCGTCCCCAGCATGTGAATAACCAACATCACAAGCGTCCCGGTGGGAAGAACAGCTGTGGCACATCCTGGACTTTATCCTAATGGCTTTCAATGGCATCTTCTCTTATTTTTAAAAAATATTTTATTTATTTATTCATGAGAGACACAGAGAGAAAGAGAGGCAGAGACACAGGAATAGGGAGAAGCAGGCTCCATGCAGGGACCCCGACGTGGGACTAAATCTTGGGTCTCCAGGATCACGCCCTGGGCCAAAGGCAGGTGCTAAACCACTGAGCCACCCAGGGATCCCCAGCATCTTCTCTTAAAGTGGTTTCCCCCCCACCCACCAATAATGACTCTTCCCTTCTTATGCTTGAGTCTGAAGAAAAGTGCCAACGTGGCCCTCTGGGCCTTTCCTGAGGTGGGGTGTCAGAGCTACCTGCAGATCTGAAGTGGGCATCTTCTGTGTGGCACCTGCCAGCCCTGCACTGACTCTCTACTCTGGGTTGGTGCACAAGGGGATCTCACTCTGCGTCTCTATCACTTCCATGGGCATCTGTCAAGCCAACATTCAGGTACTTGCTAGATTAGAAAAAGGAGTCATAAAATAGTGTTTTTTTTTTTTTTCTTAGAATCATAGATTACTGAAGTCATCTGAAATCAAAGGTATAAACTAATCCAAACTCTCAATTCATAGAGGATAAAAAATGACAAGACATTTTAAAGGATTTGCCAGGATCCCATGTAGTGACAGCTGAATCAGAGTTACAACTAAAATCTCTGAATCCTAAAATCCATTAATTCCCCTTAAAATGCTGATCGTTGTATTTGATTTAAATGTTAAACATCTGGGCAGCCCAGATGGCTCAGTGGTTTAGCTCCGCCTTTGAGGGTGTGATCCTGCAGACCCGGGATCGGATCGAGTCCCCTTCGGGCTCCCTGCATGGGGCTGCTTCTCCCTCTGCCTGTGTCAATGCCCCCCTCTCTCTCTGTGTCTCTCATGAATGAATAAATATAATCTTTAAAAAATAATAAATAAATAAATAAATAATAAATATTAAACATCGTTCAGCTATTGAACGGATACTTCTTCCTCTTTTAGAGCTTACTTGCTTTTCCCTCCCCGTATGGCTCTCATGAAACTGTTTTAAATCCCCTTTCTTCCCCTGATTTTGGTGTCCTAGCTTTCCCATCTGGGCTTGGGCCCTGGTGACGGGGATGCCCAGCAAATTGCAATCATTCTGCTGAGCTTGAGTATCTTTTCTAGAGCTTACTTTTTAATGTTCTCCGGGATGATAGTTCCCAGTCCCGGGAGCCCTCCGACACCAGCACGGGCTGTGCTGGCCGCAGCCTTGGCTCTGCCAGATGTGTAGGTCATCTCCACGTGGTTGTTCTTTTATAAGCTAAGAAATGGCATGTTTATGATGCCTGGTTAAGCTTTTGAACCCTTTTCGATAACTCAATTATTGATAACACAATTATGTATCTGCACATAAACGTGTGTTCAAATATGTAATTTGCAGTGGGTGACGAGATCTTTTGTGGCAAGTGGCATGACATTATTCCACGTGGCATAATCTTAAAATCGAAGAGCTTACTGGGAAAGAATAGCTACTGGATAGTTTCTTTTTATTATTATTATTTTTTTTCTACTGGACAGTTTCACGTACATTTAGTAAGAAAAGATGATAGAACCATAATGGGGATAATTCCTTTTTTTTTAGGGTTTTCCTTAGTTTTTAAAGAGATCTGTACAGGTGGCTTTATGCACGATGTGATATTAATATGGTAGTTAAATCAGCATGACCACAGGGTTAGGAGTGGATCATTATTCCTAAGGGCAAAGCCCTCTTTTTATGATCTTTTCTGGCGATGTCTCCACTGAATTCATATCACCGCATTTTGTCTTTATGGCTCTCCCTCGCCTTCTCATTTTTCTTACGTGGGGAGAAATATGAAGCTGCTTCTGTTTGTAAAGACACCTAATAACTCTCATTTATATATCTTACTTCCCTCCAAATTAGTATTCATAAATCCCCATTCTAACTGGTAATAGTTCATTTCCATTACAATGAGTGTAATCCTTTCATATTTGTCCTTCCTCTCCACACTGTTTATATCTCCTCTCTCCTTCCCATTCTCCCTGGATAGTTGTCCCTAGAAACACACTTTATATGCCTTCTTGTAAGATTTCCGTACTCTTTCCAAAAATTTTTTTCAACCTCTTCCTGTGACATTTGTCATTTTCACCCTGAAACTTTTTAGTTAAAAGTCACCCCATTCTTCCTGTGAATTTCACTGAAAAATGACTTGCCGGGCTGTGTGGTCCTCCGCTGCACCCCACTCTGCCCTACTCCGGCCCTGGTCTCAGGCAAGTGTGTTCATTTATCAACCGAATATAGAAAACATATTTATTGAGCCTCAACTGAATGTCTTGCAGACTTGTGATACAGACATCTCCGGTTTACAAAGAACTTTTAAATATTTCAAACCTCAAGAAGGCAAAGTACAGTTGATCCCTGAGGGACATGGGGGTTAGGGTCACCCACCACCTCGACCTTCCCTCTCCCTCAGTCAAAATCTGTATATAAGTTTTAACTCCCCAAAACCTTAACAACTGATAGCTTGATCAGAAGCCTTATCAACAGCATAAACAGCTGATTAACACATACTTTGCACGTTGTATTATTATATACTGCATTTTTACAATAAATACGCTAAAGAAAATATCTTTGAAAAACCACAAGGGCGTAAGGGAGAGAAAATGCATTTCCAGTCCTATACTGTGTTTATAAAAAAAAAAAAAACAAAAACAAACAAACAAAAAAAAAACCCACAAGTAAGTGGACCCATGCAATTCAAACCCATGTCGTTCAAGGGTCAACTTTAATTTGTTCACCTGCATGACCAACGAGTGTCTAATGCTGAATGTAGTAAAATATGACTATAATATTATTCATGTTTCTCTCGTTTATGTAAAGGTCTGCTTTTCATCTTCCAACTAATATGATTTTCCAGCCTTGTTCTAAATTGGTCACCCTCCTCTGCATGTGTTTCCGTAAGTTGATGAATTTTATAAAATATGACACCTCAGACACAACACATCACTCCTGCTATAATCTGATCAGAGCAGGGCAAAAATAATTTGTTTCTTCACCAGTTTTGGACAATATACATTTATTTATATATTTAGCATTATTTCTTTTCTTGCTCCATCCACTGAAGATCTGAGACAGATTTTATCCATTTTTGTCTACTAGATTATTTTCTCAATATACAGATATTTTGTCCACTCTGTTGGTTATTTGCAAACTTAGGTCATTATTTCCTTAAGTTAACCTCGTGGTAATTGAGTTTCCTGGTACTTTTGTCACATGGATGATTGTTTGGTTCATTGTCCCTCATCTTTTCCAAATAGAATTGACTTTATCAAATCCAAATATAAAAACTTCTCTTTGATATCTTTTCACTTCAGTGTTATATTGTAACATTTTAAGCAAATTTGCTCAGTCTTTATTTGATTTTTTTTTTATTTTTTTTTTAAATTTTTTTTTAATTTTTATTTATTTATGATAGTCACAGAGAGAGAGAGAGAGAGGGAGAGAGGCAGAGACATAGGCAGAGGGAGAAGCTGGCTCCATGCACCGGGAGCCTGATGTGGGATTCGATCCTGGGTCTCCAGGATCACGCCCTGGGCCAAAGGCAGGCGCTAAACCACTGCGCCACCCAGGGATCCCTTTATTTGATTTTTTTATTGAGAAGTCTGGGTGTCTCTTCTCCTTAATCTGGATAAAACTAACTGTAATAAAAGTCATTTTAATATAATTTCTCCTGAAAGGATTTGAAATTCATCCTCCCTTGTAACGTTCATCTCCTGGTCTTCTGGAGTAGAAGATGCAAAGGAAGATGAGCCAGGCTTCGTAGTCACTCCTTAGGACCTGAGTTATTACTATGGATCTTCTAATTAAATACACTTGTAGTTGGCTTTGGGATCAACCCTGATAGGATGTGGCTGTGATGGCATGAGGTTGTGTGACTGTCTTGTATTTTAGAGAGTCAGTTTTGTCCACACACTAATTATGAAACAGCTTTTGAGGAATCTTCAGAGATTAAATGTATAAAATTCTCCACTAGTAATATGCTTTTATATCATGCAGTTACTATGGGGCAAAAGTAAGATTTAAACTATGAGTATAAAAAAAATTAAAAAAATTGGGATCCCTGGGTGGCGCAGCGGTTTGGCGCCTGCCTTTGGCCCAGGGCGCGATCCTGGAGACCCGGGATCGAATCCCACGTCGGGCTCCCTGTGCATGGAGCCTGCTTCTCCCTCTGCCTGTGTCTCTGCCTCTCTCTCTCTCTCTGTGACTATCATAAATAAATAAATAAAAATTAAAAAAAAATTAAAAAATTAAAATTAAAAAATTAAAATTAAAAAAAAAACCTATGAGTATACATAATTACAGACAGATTCAGTGAAAATGAAAATACTGGGTTTGGCATCCATAACTGTTTCTAGAAGGTATTTGACTCAGCTTGTTATTTTTTTTGTATTGAGTAGATGGAATGGCAGGAATCTATATAACTGAACAGATTGTAGCATATATTGTAAAAGGTCAAAAAAATGTCAGTTATAACCACAGAAATTTCACAGTCAAATAACTTATCAATCGAGAGGAGGGGAGAATTTAAGGAAGAAAGCTTTCTTTATTTCAGATGAGGAGGTATGAGGAATTTCTATGCCCATTGGAATCATAGTGAGCCATTTTTGAAAAGGATAGAAATTAACTTTTATCAATGATTGCAATTGTATACATATTATCATAGAAATACCTAAGTATTTCATTATTTTTTAAAGATTTTATTTATTTATTCATGAGAGACAGAGAGAGAGAGATTGAGAGAGAGAGGCAGAGACATAGGCAGAGGGAGAAGCAGGCTCCACACAGGGAGCCCGACGTGGGACTCGATCCCGGGTTTCTAGGATCAGACCCTGGGTTGAAGGTGGCGCTAAACCGCTGAGCCCCCCCGGGCTGCCCTCATTCATTTTTTATGCCAATTTCCCATATTCTTATAACTAACGTTCAAGATATGCTCGGGCCACATATTTCATAAAACTTTTTATCTCATTTTAATCTTTTATAGATGCTTGAAGTTATAATGGAATTTCCTTCATTAGAATTTTAACATTGTCTTCCTATAAATGATCAATAGCTAGTATTGAAAAAGACTGTTTTTTTGAGATTTATTTATTTATTTTTTTTAATATATCCACTAGATAGTTCTTTTTTTTTAATTTTTTTAATTTTAATTTATTTATTTATGATAGTCACAGAGAGAGAGAGAGAGAGGCAGAGACATAGGCAGAGGGAGAAGCAGGCTCCCTGCACCGGGAACCCGATATGGGATTTGATCCCGGGTCTCCAGGATCGCGCCCTGAGCCAAAGGCAGGCGCCAAACCGCTGCGCCACCCAGGGATCCCTTGAGATTTATTTTTACAAAAATATTGTATCCCACGGAATGTTGTTACACAAGATATACAAGTAAGCCATCCATTTCCCCTCATCAGAAAGTAAGAGCCAGAATAGAGAATAGCGGTTTTTATCTACAGGAGACTGAAGCTCTGGGGGTACAAATACTGCAGGAGGAGAAGAGGGAGATTTAGAGCTGTATTTGTCAAGCTTCATTATTTTTGATGGGCCGTGTCAGAGGCAGGGTGAGCACTGGCGCTGAACCTCCAGTCGAAAGGAAAGCCGTGAAGTTGTTTGGGGAGGCTGTATGCAGGATATCACCAAGCTCTGAGCAATAGTTCCTCAATTGTAATAATTTTTAATGATGTCAAAAATGTAGCAGTTATGTTTGAATACTTGCCTAATTGGACTTAATCAGTTAAATAAGCGATCATGTTTAAACCTCTCCTTAATGAATTCTCTAAAAATCCATGATGACATGTGGATCAGTGCAAATCCAGAGAAGGGTTTTCAGAGGAATGGGGAACTCCCCCAAAGTTCTAACAAATGGAAGTTTTATAAATTCAGCAACATGGCTGAGAAAAAACAGCAAGAAATGTCTTGCCTGTGATACTTCTCCTACACATGGAATTTTTTGCACATAAAAGAAAGAAAAACCTTCCAGCCACAAATGAGTGGCCTTGTGAGCAGAAGACACAGGTGACTGCAGAGTGTGAAGTGGAAATTAGGAGAAACTGACCAAGGGCAAGAAAGAGAGAAAGCCAAAATCAAGTCCTTTTGTAATAGGTAGTTTCACATGTAAAACTGCTGAAAGAAACTACAATGTTTCCACAGAAGCAGAAATGAAGGGAATGGATTAAAATATGGAGACCCGACAGCAAAACCCCACATCGAGGATGGATGTATGAGCTGTCTACTGCTGCGTAACAAGCTGTCCCAAACTCAGTGGCTTAGTAGCGACAGTTAAACCTGCACTGAGCCTTGTCAGGAGGCTGACAAGGTTGATCGTGGCCACAGTCTCCTGTGAAGGCTGTCCCGGTGCTAGTGGGGTGAGTGTGCTCCCATCAGATGCACCCGCAGTACTGGTCTATTTCTCACCATCTGTGCTTCTCCACCACGCCACGTCCACAGCCTGACCGATGACCTCCCTGAGGGTGAGCAGTTCTGAGAACGAGCAAGGGAGATGCTGCCCAACACCGAAGCCACCATCCTTCCATATGGTAACCTCAGAAGGGACATCCCATCACTTCAACCGTATTCTGTTCATTATAATCATCAATTCATTATGTCTAGCCTACCTCCAGGGGAGGGAATCAAGCCAGGGTGAGGTTGCAGGGATCCCAGGGGGTCACCGCAAGGCTGCCTTTCCTAATCGACATGAGTAAACTTGCATGGATTGGGCTATAGGTAATCTCATTGTCTACACTGAGAGAGGGACAAAGTCAGAAGAAGCAAATGGACCCAGAGATGGGGGTCACACACGAGAAGACAATGCTAGATCAGAAAAACAAACAGAACACCAAGTAGATTAAACCCAATAATAGAACCATTTGCACAGCTGAGACAAAGAACAGAAAATCCGAGCTATTCTGAAGCCACAGAGGAAGGTCAGTCTCATAGCGTATGTCAGCAGGGAAAGGGAAAAAGAGCTTTGGGGGAACAGTAACACTTGTGCTTCAGAAACAGGGCCTGTGACACGATGGAGGAAGACAGCGCGTAAAAACTCCGGAGTGGTAGAGGCTGGGTGTGACCAACATGTTTACGAAACTTCTGATAACTAAGAAATTGCTCTCAAAAAGAAGAGGCAGGATTTGGCAGACAAGTGGATATGAGTTTTGAGAATCAAAGAACACTTTTAAGATACTAATGATGTGGGCCACCTGGGGGCTCCGTCGGTGAAGCTCCTGCCTTGGGCTTAGGCCATGGTCTCAGGGTCCTGGGATCGAGTCCCCACGTCGGGCTCCCTGCTCAGCGCAGAGCCTGCTTCTCCCTCTCCCTCTGCTTCTCCCCGTGCTTGTGCCTGCTTTCTCACAAATCAATAATTTACCAAACAAACAGAATACTAATGATGCCCTGAACCCTGATGGTGTTCGAGGCACAGTTCTGAATATTCCAGCTCTCTCACTTAATTAGGGCATTAATTCAAAAAGGAGCACTATCATGGAAGGCATTGTGTTCAACTTCCTAATACCATTATGACCCGGATAGATGAATTTAAGCTAATTATCGTAACTCCAACTCCTTTGCTGACTGGGTCACCATCCACATGTGGACAGTGATTTCTGAGAAGTTTAGCACAGTCAGCTGGGACAGATGTTCTCTTTGAGAGAGAGTCACTGGAAAAACCAAGGTCCTACCCTTTTGCTCGACTTTGTCGTGTTCACGTACAACACTTAAAAAAAAAGGCTCTAGGCATCTTTTTATAAGCCAAGGAACGAACTTAATACCAAAGATGACAAGTATTTTCTAATTATTTTTTTTTTCTCTTTCTTTAATGTTACATTGCTTTCAGCTGCACAACCTAGGGACTTGACAGGTCTATACGTTATGCTGTGCTCACCACAAGGGTAGCTACCACCCATCATGACACGGTGCTGAATTTTATAATTATTAGCTCCTTAGTAATAGTCTCAGAATAAATCTACCCCGAGACGAAAACATCTCGCCAATTCTCAATTTTGCCCAAATCCGGAATTTGTATTTAAAAGTTATTTTTCTCTCCTCCCTGCCTCCGCAACCTCACTAATTCTAAAAGGAAGGATGTTAAATCAAATCCCAGATGTACTAACATTTTTCCCCCTCTTTTCTTGTAAGAAATGAACATTAAGTCCGAGCCCTTTAACCTCTCCATGGAGAAAGAAATGCACAAATAGAAAGACAGTATGGAAGTACGAAAGTAGCAGCTTGGCATCTGGTGCAGATATCTACTCACTGCCAAACATTTACCCAAAGAAAAGCATTCTCTGCTGTCAAATTTTATTAGGCTCTGCACTGAACAAGAAAAAGCTCTCTTAGGAATATTTCTTTTTTTCACAAGAAAGGAACACAGTGTCATTTTGCTTTCTGTTGGTGGAAAGACAAAAAATAAACACTTATCCAGTAATTGTGATGTCGTCAGAGTTTAGATAGTCTCCGTATCAAAAATAAATGGCAGGATATGATCAGCATCAACTAACAACCACAGCTCCCCACCACCAATTCCCAGGCATTACTGGAGGCAAGCTACTGAGGACCTACTGGGCCTCCAGTTCTGACAGCAGGAGGGGAACAAAAACTCACAGCATCCAGCAGTTTGCTTCTCAGAGCTTGTGGGGCACCGTGTGGTGCCCTGGGACTCCGTCTCTGGAGAATCCCAACTGTCTTCTCTCCAAAAAACAATCACCTGTGGCCCTCATGTTTGCTATTTTGTTGGGGACTATTTAACTTCGAATTACTTTCAACCACTCAGCCAACACTGTATGTCGACTGTGTGCACAGGGTTGCCATAGGTGTATGCTAATTCCAGGCATTTCACATTTTGCTCTTCTGTATTTTACGCTCGTCTTCTTGGATGCTATCTAAGAGATGCATTCATTTTCATTCATTCATTCATTCATTCATTCATTCATTTTCAACAGTGCACAGATCTAAACAGATGCTGGCGGGGCGGAGGGAGGCAGTTAGAATTTTAACTTGTAATCTTATCCAAGGATATGTGGACTCTAAATAGCACATACCCTCTAACTAGTAATATATAATGATTATTGGCAATACATACTCAACCAGATATTTGAATATGTTACAATTATTTCCCTCCCCCTACTCATTTGTGACAAAACATACTAGAATAGGGAACAGTTAGGTACAAAAGAATAAAATAAAATAAACAAGCAACAAATAAACAAAGTTTTCTATAGTTTGCACCCTAATAGCTGTATGGTTGGCCAGGCCAGTAGACCTGTCTTCTCAGAGCTCAAGAGTAATGACGTATATGACATATATGACATATATACCAAAAAACGCTGTCTCATCTTTATTCCCCAAAGGTCATGATTCCTAACTTTAAGATACAGGATATCCTAACATCTTTCAATGTTACTATCTACTGGCATCACTGTACTTTATTTGCAGTCTCCGTTGTCAAGGGATCTACACAGATACCTTATTCTCTAAAGCATCCAGAGTATTCTTTTTCTTGCATCAGTAATCTTTGAAGAAATGACTTCATTCCATCTTCTTGAGCTCCCTTCCCCTCCCTCCATTCCCTGGTCCTAAAGATGAGCTCTCACCCTTCTAATTCTATTCATCTAAGGGTATTAAGACTCTGAGTTCTTCATCAGATCCCATTCCACTTCTAGACAAACCTTGAATGATTTTGATTCCCTACCCTCTACACTTCACCTCCCCATGTTTCTGGTCTCCATCCAAAATTATAAATTCTTCCTTTAACACAGTGAATCATTATACCCTTTTCCCCAAAGCTCTTACTCAGCAAAATCATTCCCCATATTCTATTTCTTTTTCCTTAAGATTATATTTATTTCCTTATTTTACAAGCACGGGGAAGGGCAGAGGGAGAAGCCGACTCCCCACTGAGCAGGAGCCCAATGTGGGGCTCGATCCCAGGATCTTGGGATCATGACCTGAGCTGAGGGCAGATGCTTAACCCAGGCACCCCTGCCCCCCATATTCTTATCACCATCAGTGCATCACAGAGAGGGTGAAGCTGAGTAGGGAGAGCCTGGATGTGGATTTTGGAGACAGCTATGGAGCAGTCAAAGTTATTTCTACGCTATTAATCAGAACTGTTAGTGGAAGCCTAGAGACAGGACTGCCTTGTCTTGGTGTATCTATAATATAAAAGAACTGAGACATATTCTATGTACAGTGAGTGTGACCCACTCTCCACTCTCTTCCTACTAAAAATGTTACAGAAATCACAGGAGACATGGTATGAAAAAAATTACTATTTCAGTGGAAATAGGACATTGGAGCTAAAGCTGACTAGCAGGGATGTAAGCCCACACACTGCCATATGGCTGCAGTTCCCACAGGCATGGAAGGATGCCTTGCTGGTTTGAGCAGTGCCCTTCCTGCTCTACCTTCCTCCCCCAAAATCATGTTTGCTGGAAAAGTGTGAATGACCTCATTTAAAAATAGGTTCCTTGCAGATGTTATACAGAGGTAAGAGATGGTCACAGTAGGGTAGGGAAGGCCCTAATCCAATGGCCAACGTTCTTACAAGAAGAGGCAAAACTTGACGACACAGACACACAGGGAAACTGCCATGGGACCGTGAAGGTAGGGCTGCCGGTGTGTGGCTGCACTCCAGGGAATGTCAAAGACCACCAGCAGCGTGCTGCAGTCTGAAGAAGGGTCCTGCTCCGAGGCGGCAGAGAAAGCATAGCCTTGCCAACACTTGATTTCAAGCATCTCACCTCCAGACCCAGGAGAGAATAGATTTCTGTAGCTGGAAGCCACCGAGTTTGTAACAACAGCCCTTGGAGGTAGATACAAGTGTTCAGAGTCACCCTGTCCTGAAGAGTATGCAGTACATCCCAAGAACAGGTGTTCTGACTCCGAATCGCTTCGATCTCAGCTCTACCACTAAGCACTGTGGCTCTGGGTAAGTTGTCTACTTTCTCAAAATCTCAGTTTCCTCTTGTGGAAAATGTAAATAAACATTGTATCGCCTTCATTTGACTGTAGGATGAAAACCTGATAATGGGCATGAAGCACATGTCACATCACCTGGCGTACTGTAGGAGCTTTGTAACTGCTACCTATGTATTTACGCAAACATAATGACCCCATAAGAGTGACCCTGATGGTCAGAGGCACACCCAGTGAAGTGACATGTAGGATATAAAAAGAACCGATACGTCTGTTTGTTGTCTCCCAGGGAACAGCTCTCTCTCACATGAGCCTGCTGTTCTATACACTAACATGTTTTCACATATGGAGCCACCCCAGCAGCCAGCAGTTCAGTAGCACCCACATGCATATAATTCTCTCTAGCAACACCCCATCCTCTCAAAAATGGGGGGCTGCGTGATATAGACTACCCGCGTAGGCTTAGACAGTTAAGGGAGTAACTTTTCCTGGCCCCTTTGTCCCTTTGCAGTACCAGCACCACCACTGAATTCAGGACACCTGAGTATTTTCCTTATCTCTAGATCTGCCCAGTGAGCACACTGCCTTGCAGATAGTTGAAGCCCAAAGTAGGTCTACATAAGATTAGGATCGATGGGCTGGCAGGCGCAACTCAGAGATGCCACGCTCTACGAAGCAGGAAGAGCGGCTCAACGTGTCCAGCAGAGCTTGAGCTGACCACATCTGTGGCTCCTAAACTGGGTGTGTCTGGTCAAGGACCTGGGAAGCCCAGCTCCCGCCCCCAACAGACATGAGGTCAACATGAGATCATGATCAGGATACATGAGATCAAAATCAGGACCCAGGAATTCTCACATTTTAGCACATCCCCAGGTGACACTGCTGCCGGACATCTGTGAGTCACATTTTGAGAAAGACTGGCTTTCATGAAACAATGATTTATTAAAGCCCAGTGATCTCGCTTTAGGGTTATGTTTGAAACAGATCTGAAGGTATTATTAACATGTAAAAAAAATCACCATTTTGGTTTCAAGTGCATAGATCAAAATTTCACATAAAAATATTTCAAATAAAAAAATCTCATATACCTTTCTTTCATTCCTATCCCCCATTCAGCTAAACTAGATGTACTAAAAGAGTGAGTGACAGAGAGAAGTCTTCACACTGTTGTCTACATGGCTATTTTGTGAAAAGTATTTACTTATTTTGAAAATCAGCCTCTGAGGTCTGGGTTTTACGTGTGGCTCCAGGGCCATCTTAGGATCTGCTCTGGCTTCTGAGCCCTGTTTTCAGGGT
The DNA here is from genome assembly GCF_905146905.1 of Nyctereutes procyonoides. Classification (NCBI taxonomy): domain Eukaryota; kingdom Metazoa; phylum Chordata; class Mammalia; order Carnivora; family Canidae; genus Nyctereutes; species Nyctereutes procyonoides. The sequence continues at coordinate 31,686,970 of NW_026575043.1, forward strand.
GGCTCTTAACAGTCACTGCACATTAGAATTATGTGTGCAGCTTCAAAATATCCACCCTCCATTCCAATTAAATCAGAATTTCTAGTTCAGTTTCAGGACATAGAGATCTCTAAATTAATTCCAGTGTGCAGCTAGGGTTGAGTAGCACTGCCTGCATAGAATAGATTTATCAGTGGTTATACGGCTCAGGTCTCTGGCCTGACAATAAGAAGAAAACTCACATTCTGAACCTCTGGTTCTCTGGAGTTGGCGTAACTTCAAGACTCTTCAGAGAATATGAGTATAAACCTCACGCTATATAGGCAATGAGATCACAACTCTTATGCATTCTGAATTTCAGGAACAAAGAATTAGAGGGGCACCAGGGTGGCTCAGTGGTTGAGTGTCTGCCTTTCACTCAGGGCATGATCCTGGGGTCCTGGGATCAAATCCCACATTGGGCTCCCCACAGGGAGCCTGCTTCTCCCTCTGCCTGTATCTTTGCCTCTCTCTGTGTGTCTCTCATAAATAAATAAATAAAATGTTTTAAAAAAAAAAGCCACAAAGAATTAGAAAAAAAAAAAAAGCAGCCAGCTACAGAAGTCTAAGAGGAAGATAACACTATAACTTGCATACCATTAGCTTAGCATCGCAGGAAAAACTGGTGCATATGGAGAGAAAGGGAATATCAAACAGACCCTATTTGGCCTGACACCTCTCCTTGAACAGAACAAAGTGAACGAATGGGAAGTTTCTTTTAAAAAGTCACATTGTTGGGATCCCTGGGTGGCTCAGCGGTTTGGCGCCTGCCCTTGGCCCAGGGCGCGATCCTGGAGACCCGGGATCGAGTCCCGCGTCGGGCTTCCGGTGCATGGAGCCTGCTTCTCCCTCTGCCTGTGTCTCTGCCTCTCTCTCTCTGTGACTATCATAAATAAATAAAAAAAATTAAAAAAAAAAGTCACATTGCATATGTGCAGGTTTAGATAACTGAATTTTTTTTGGCTTAGAATAAATTGATTTTATTAAACAAATCAATACTACCTTATACTAATAAGGGAGACCCAGGTTTATAGTTTATTTTAGTTCCTAATTTCGACTCTATCTTCATCCTCATTAAGATCAGACAGTGTAGTGCAGCATGTCTGGAAAGCTGTCCCTCTGCACCCCTCTACTCATAGACACACACATAACGGCGTCCAAATAAAAATCAGCTAGTGGTAAGCTGTTCAGAGTGTAACAATCTCAAGGTAAGATGGGTGAGGAAATAATTGATTTTGGTACGATGGGCTGGACTAAGCAAGGTGTGGGCAGGCTGTGTGTCAGGAAGAGCCATTAGACTCCCGGCCTACTGAGGCTGGTGACATGCGATCAACGCGAGGAGCGTAGTGAAGAAAGCTTGAAGTGAATCGCCCTTAACTCTTTCATCTATCTGTGAAGTGGTTATTCTTACCTAATTTTGTTTCTTACCCAGGGCGAGCAGATATTTATTTACTAGTTTTAATAAAGAAACAGAGGGGAGACAAATCATAAATGCCATGGAAAGTAAGAAAGCAATTTCCTGATGTTTTCATTAGTTTCTTCAAGTTACAAGAAAAGGAGAACCACTTTATCTCTGAAAATACTCAACCTGGATGATGGTGTAGGAACATTCTGAAAGCAGAGCTCACAAGTAAAATTTTCAAAGAAACTCTGTGTCTCTTCTCTGTAGTTTAAGCCAATCTGTATCTATCCAATCTATTAATCAAACATATTAGTGAATATGTCATTGGGGGATACGTACAGATCTCCGTAGGGGGTATGTTAGCATAATTCAAGTTTATGTTTTATTTATTTTTTTAAGTTTATATTTTAATATAATTCTGCATTCATTTGCTCTAGATGATGTCATCTGATTAGGTGTGAAGCTTGGAGTCATCATCTGATACCCCACAGCACACTGCAAGGAGCTTCCTGAAGGAGTTTTACAGGCACCACTGTAGCCTGAAGATGGAGACACACCGTACAAACTCTAAACCCCTCCCCAACAAACATCCTTGCATCCTGGTAGGAGGTGGACTATTTCTTAGTCACTAAGTGTCTTGCAACTATGGGAATTAGGAAATAATCACAGGAGCACGTCATCAATCTCTGATAAGCCAGGCATGTCAACGAAAGTGCTATCTAGAAAATGTGATATGTGACATCTCATTTCTAAGAACTCCAAGGAAGAGAAGTGCCTCAGCCTCCATTCCTAGCCAAGCGGAGCTCACAGTGTTAAGGCACCAAACCAAGGTCTCAAAGGACAAACCTGTCACATTGGAAATGTTCTAGGACTATTCCATGAATTATAAAAGCTAAGGAAAAAAACTGAACCGATTTCTAAAGGTGAGGAATTCCATACGTTATACCAATTTTCTGGGCAGGTTTGTCTCAAACAAATGGTAAATTTGACCTTTTAGGTTATAAATGCTACAAACACTGAAATGAACTGAAGCACATTTTTTAGGCACACCTTTTTATATATAAATCTACAGTTTTATAACCTTGTCAGGTATTTTAGTCTAAAATCACTGTGCATCTGTATTATTAACGCCTAACAAAGTTATGAATAATTATAAACTTCAATGGGAATAACCAATTAGTGAAATCTACCTAAACAAAAATTACTAGGCAAAGTTTGTGAATTGTTAAGAGGACTAAATATAATTGTGTTACTTAACACAATTTAGCTTCTACTAAATGCATAATCTTCCCATATTTCCCAGATAATTACCTCAAGGTGATAGCTTTGTGATAGAAATGTAAAGAGACCCATCTTTTTTTTTTTTTTTTTCTTTTATAAGCTGGCTCTGCTGCTACAAGTAGAAGAACAACTGGTGGGCAGGCTACATAGTAGCCAAGTCATCATCTGCACATTTCACACAATAAATAGATTTGAAAATGTAATGCTAATGAGTAAATTACGACCTCAATGTGCTCTGTTCTCTGTGAATAAAATTACTAGAAAAAAAATATCATGCCAAGAAGATGTTACCTGAAATTTTCTTGAAGACTCAGAATGCAAATCGAAGTATCTTAGAAAATTAAATCATTATCCAAAAGAAATGATAATCATCCTAAATTCCCCACGTATTGTTATAAACAATTTATTCACAACCTTACCCACTTATCACTTGATGTTTTACAGTTTGAAATATTTTTTTTTCATATGATTTACATTTTATTCTCCTAATAAAGCCACAGCTGTGAGAGATCTCATTGTTTATCGAAAGAAACTTGGGAATTTCCATTATGTACTCAGAGTAATTCGATATTGTAGTCAGATTTGCAAAGTGCTGATTGATAATAAAGCTGATTTATGGTCTACATATTTTCAAATTCAGCATCTAATGAAAATAGTTACCTACAGATTCAGACTACGATTATCAAACTTCCATAAAACCAATTAAAAATATAAGCTCTATGGGTATGATGGGTATGATGTGTTTGTTTGTTTGTTTTTTTGGTTTTTTTTAACCAATTTACTTGCTGCTAAAGAATCTCCATCTGATCAATTATATCCCTGAGGTTAATGTATGATTGATACTTCCAATAAAACAATTTCCTGCACAATTAAACATTGAGCATCTCAAGGTAGCAAATATTGCTTTTAATAAATATGCAAGCATGTATTTGTATAGAAACCGGTTTGCACAAAATATATGCATTTTGAGTTCAAATACAGAGTTTGGGGGAGAAGTATTGGAGAGGACATCTGTCTTTTGACCAATAAACAAAATCTGTCCCATCTCTTCCATCACCAGCTCCTTCTTCAAAGGCCATTTGTTGATAGTTTCTTGAGAATTTTTGCTTGTTTCTTGAGAATTATACTAACAATTGTAAGCATTACATAGAAACCAAGAGATACTGAGAAGTATATATTTTGTTCTGTAAGAAATAAAATGATGAAATAAGATGGTGAATCTTTACCTCAAAGAGCTTTTAACCAAACAACCATAGGGGCAAAACGATTCCCATCTACACACACCTCCTTATAACGCGTTTGCAGTATTGGCATCTATTGCTATTTAGTCATGACTCGAACAACCTCAGTCTGAGTCTCCATTTCTATTTATCCTCAAAGAGCTCATTCCATTGCTTCCACTTTGAGGGGGATTAAAGAAACCTTTAAAACCACACTTAGGACTTTGGGGAAATGACTCCAACTCTGTTTCTTAGATTTTTCTTTTTCTAGTACGGGCATCATAATAACACCTACCTCAGAGTCATGTCAGCTATAGATAAAATAATTTGTGTATAATTCTTAAACCTCATACATACAAATGCTCAACATTTGTTTCAGTTATTGTACTCTGAACAAATGCCATTTTTATCATAAAACCATATTCTAACATCAAGATGACAGGTGATAATGAGGAAGACCAAGCAGATTACAATGTTATGTTAATATTTGGCAATTGCAGTAAATGGGTTTCTAATTAAGAACTTTACATGCAAAAGGACTCAAACAACTTCATGGATGTGAGTTTGCAGAGTAAGCAGCAGAGCGCACATGCGCAGAGGTGTACCTGTGTGCGTCTTTGGCACTCAGGTGTGATGGGAACAACCATTGAAGATAGCAGTGATAACCCTGTGTCTTTTCAAGACGTATTACATCTATGCTATCGGCATTTTACTTAGAAGCTCTCAACAACAACTCAACATGACAGTCTGGCAGGATTTTCTACATCCACCCTACACCCAAAATAATCGAAAGTTACCAAGTTGAACTGGCGTTTCCTATGACACATACTTAGAAAGTGGTAAACATTGGGTCAAACTAAGAGTGATCTCGTTCTTAAAGATCTATATCAAGCAATACAATACGAAAACAGAAAACTGTACTATTGTATCTGGTAAAATAAACTCTAATAATAAAGTCTTTTCAGAGCACAGAGGACAGCATGATTTACACATATTGATGTTGGTAAAAAAGTTCTACTGGATGTAGATTTCCTCCTTAGTATAAAAAAATGCAATCTAGCTAGTTATATAAATTATAATTCAAAAAATAAAATAAAATATAATACATAAAGTCAGATTTATATTTATGATATAATGTAACTAATATAGTTTGAATAAGACCACACATAAATACAAATCTACTGATTTTAAATTTATAGCTGTCGAGTGTCAGTATTTCTTTGAAGGAACTTTGCAGATTAATATTATAACTACCATGATTTTTTAATGTCAACATTTTTTAAAACTGGCTTCAGACCTCATTAAAAAGAGGGGTGCCTGGGTCACTCAGTTGGTTGAGTATGGGACTCCTGATTTCACCTCAGGTCATGATCTCAGGTGGGACTGAGTTCCACGTTGGTCTCTGCAGTCAATGGGGAGTCTGCTTGAGAGATTCTCTCTCTCCATCTCCCTTTGTCCCTACCTTCATGTGCTCGCTCTCTCCCTCTCTCTCTCAAATGAAAAAATAAATCTTAATTTTTTTTAAATATTTTTTTTATTTATTCATGAGAGACACAGAGGGAGAGGCAGAGACACAGGCAGAGGGAGAAGCAGGCTCCCTGGGCGGAGCCTGATGTGGGACTCATTTCTGGGACTCCAGGATCACACCCTGGGCTGAAGGCGGCGCTAAACCACTGAGCTACCCAGGCATCCCATAAATCTTAAAAGGAAAAGAAAACATTAGAGATTCAGCCAAAGTCACTTGCTTCTTCGTCTCTCCAGTTTCCTGAAGTTTTATGTATGAAGTACATCCATGTATGTTTGGGTTAAGTCCGAAATCCTGATTCAATATTCTAGATCCAGATTCCATATTAAGTCCTCACGTACCCCACGTCTTATTATCATCAACCAACAAGTAAAATAGAATGTACAATGTGTCCATCCTCAAACTGCTATTGATGTGCATACCTTGAGCAGCACTGGCTCATCATTTCTTATCTCACAGATTCAACTCAGTACAATAATAAAAATTTATAATGATGGCCCTAAGTCAGGAGGAAGAATGTGAATTTATACATTCCCATATGAGGAATTACAGAGGCACATAGTAGATTTCAGTAATGTTTATGTTAAAGTGACACAAGTTAAAGAAAAATTTGTCTTTAATGGAATAAAGTGCAGGAATAAAAAAAAAACACATTTATGTAACATTCGGTTGACTTCCTGTTGATCCTGTCATTCACAAATACATTTTGTTGTATGTAATTTAAAGGCATTATGTTGGAAAAAAGAGTAATCTTTCAAATTAGTGTTTTTGTATTTTCTGGATGGAGCTAGAGAGTATCATGCTAAGCGAAATAAGTCGGAGAAAAACAAATACCATATGATTTCACTCATGTGGAATTTAAGACACAGAACAAATGAGCAAATGTGAAAAAGAGGGAGAGAATGAGGAACCAGTATTAAAAGCACATTTGTCATGATGAAGACGGAGCAATATAGCAATGTATAGAAGTGATGAATCATGATATCGTAACCTGAAACTAATAATACAACACTCTAGGTTAACTCTACTGGAATTAAAAATAAGATCATTTATTTAAAAAAATGGAATAATCCTCTAGATTCTTACTGAGAACATTTTATATCTAGGATAAAAGTTGCACTGAATTTGCAGATGGAGTTACACAGGCAGGGTTGAATTAAATATGGCGTTGACTTCCAGGATCTTTTTTTTTTTTTTTTAAGTTTGTTTACCTTCTCTTTAATGACTTAACAGAAAAAAACTGCATGATGAAATATATTTTCTCCAAATATATATATATATATATATATATATATATATATATATATATTTATATAATATATAATCTTAGTTAACTCAAAGGTATATACATTGTATAATAAATAATATTTATAAAAAGTCTAAGTGCTGTTTGAAAGTCAGAAAAGATCCTGGAAGTCAACGCCATATTTAATTCAACCCTGCCTGTGTACCTCCATCTTCAATTTCAGTGCAACTTTTATCCTAGATATAAAATGTTCTCAGTAAGAATCTAGAGGATTATTTTAGAAATGAAGAAGGAAGGTCTCTGCCATCTGTGATGATGTTAAATGTCTTTGATACTTTCAGGGTTTTTTTCCCCAGGGTAAAATGAGAACATAGTGTGGTTGCCCTGTGGGATCAGAAGCTCTGTAGCAGGGGCCCTTGGAGGACTATCTCAGTGGGGTTAGCAGGAATGAAAGGGGAGTGACTAACAGACCCGTACCCCCTCTGGGAGAATGAACATAGGGAAGTGGTTTTGACCCTTCTGTGCCTTAAGGCCTATGAATATGGTCATTCAAATATGGTTTTTCAGAAGTAATACTTAATTTGCTTTCTATTTGAGTTCAGAGACATAGGTACCGAGCTAATAGTTTAAAGGATGTACTTTTATAGGGCACCTGGGGGGCTCAGTCAGTTAAGCATCTGCCTTCTGCTCAGGTCATGATCTTGGGGTCCTGGGATCCAGTCCTGCATCTGGCTCCCTGCTCAGCGGGGAGTCTGCTTCTCCTCCTCCTTCTGCCTGATGTTCCCCTGCTTCTGCTCTCTCTTTCTCTCTCTCAAAAATAAATAAAATCTTTTTGTTTTTTAAGAATGCACTTTTACTTTCTTTGTTATAATATGCTTTGGAAGCCTCACACATATTAGGGTACAGAACTATCAGAGTCTCTCAGACAGTGTTAACAAAAGAGCATTTTTTGTTTGTTTCTCCCTGTCTCTCTCTTTTTTCTCTTACTTCTCTTACTTCCAAGTATGGATTCCTGATGCAAAGACTTCAAAGTTAATTCACTATATGAAGCACCATCATCAGTAGTATGAATTACCTGTGCTTACAGATGTTATTTCCCATCTCAAAAGCCAGGGAGGTAGGAATCTTATAACAAATGACAGAAACAGATTAGGGTGTGCCTCAATTTTTAAAGATTAATTCAAATCATTAGAAAAATGTGGCATCTAACTCAATTACTTGGTGGTACTTTTCATCCATGCCTTTTTACCTTAAAAGCCAAGGTTCTAAAAAGAATGTAACATTTTATTTTTAAATTTTATCTCAAAAGGTTTTTGAAGCCATGGGCAAGAATATTCCCAGTTATATGTTTTTAATAAATAAATGCATTAGCAATGCAAATTGGAAAGTTTCAGTATTGCTGAAAAAGTAAGTGCCATGGGGGTAGGTTACTTTTCTGTTTTATTCATAGACTGTCAGAATCTAGAATAGTGAGTGGCCCCCAGAAGACTTCACTTGTTGAATGGCTGAATCTGCGTTATTTAGATACCAAATATATAAAACAAAGTTCTATTTTAGTATTAAAAAATAATTTGAAAAAAAATCATTAAAGAAAAGAAAGTGTCTTCTATCTCTATTAGTAACAGATTTAAGAAATGGACTTTTAGGAATATCATTTTTCTCAGTGCTGTTAATAGACATACTAGACAATTAGTTTTGCCTTTAGAGCTGAAATAATCAAAATTTGTTTCAGATAGACTGCTACAGTTTTGCATTTTTTTTTACCTTTGAAAGTACTATCACAGGAACCATGGGACCATTGTATTTTCCCCAGAATCTCAAACTCAGAAAATAACCTATTTGCCCACAGTTACTTTCTTACTGATACTGTAAAGCGTCAGCAAGTGGTTAAAAACAAAAAAATCTCCTTATTAAAATCAAACAAACAAAAAACACCACAGAACTTAATTAAATCTTCCTTAAGGCCTCAAGGGGGCAGTGGATAAAAAAAAATGACATCATCGCTGGTTCCCAAAATGCTTAGATTTCCATCTATACATCCTGCTATGAGGAATCCTATTCTTTCTAATGACGTATTATCTATAATAAGTATTTTCCTTTTAAGAATATTTTCCTTTAGGAAAAAAAAAACTTATGCAAAATGTGTTTATTAAGTTTCAATGTTCATGTAAAGCAATTCTTCAAAAAAAAAATAATTCCTGTTCAGAATAGTGGTATGATCATCTAGCTGATAAGAAATACAGCAACCCCAATACCTCATGCTGCAGTCTTTATTTTTTTTTTATTTTTTATTTTATTTTATTTTTAAATTATTTATTTATTTATTTTTTTAATGCTGCAGTCTTGACAGTTAGTGCCACAGAGGAGAGCGGACCTGGGAGTGAATTAGTAGCAGGTATTGTCACCACAGCCATGAGTAGTCAATTTACATCTTTAACCAGAGCATGAGCTTTGGAGCACCGCTGTCCTCAGAGCAAATTCAGTTCATGCCAAATTGATTTGATTTGTAATCTAGTTCAACGAGATGCAAGGGAACCCTTAGAAAACCAGTTTCAAATGATGCTGTCAGGGGACTTTCCTCTGTGCTACAGTTTGACTTCTCAAATTGGTGTTGAAGGCCACAGAGGAGGTGTTTTTTGTTTGTTTCTTCGTTTTTCTCCCTGGACCCAAACTCATCTTCCTATCAAATCATCACCTGGGAGAGACTGAAGCCAAGAGCTACCCTCTTGAATTTATGCTGGCTTTTTGTCCAAAACTCCACTACAGCCCTTGAAAAGTACTTAAGCTTCATTTGATGAAACACTTTGGAATAAAATAAATAAATGCGTTCCAAAATATTACCTCCAAATAAAACCAATTCCAGAATTTCTATCATACACATTTCACTGCTATTTTAAAGAAAAATGAATTTTGGAATAAATTTCTACTGGATACTTTTCTGGGATGAGTGTTGTAAATGTACATATTCTTACATTTTAGTGTAAATACCCTGGAATCTAATTTAGTTAAATTTGGAGGGTTTTCACTAGACAGTATAAAAGGGATGAATAATGTCCCCAATCTAATTTTATACTTAGATGACAGGAGGTATCTTGAAGAAAATATGGCTATCTAAGTAGTGTTCACCTCGATATTTATATATCCAGCAGATAGATACCTATGAAAAATTACCTTCAGGGAAGGGGAAGACTCATGTATAAAGTGGATTCTAGCATTTTTTTATGTGTTATCAAACTTCAGTATGCCACAGAGATTCTCAATGTAGAAATAAACTTATTTTAAAATAAAATCTTCTATCCAATAAAAAAGGTATAACTTTCAAATTAGTTTTGACTTCAACTATCAGCCAATAAAATTGATTGCCAGTTTTTATAGTGAGGAAACACAAAATGAGTAAATTGTCAACATGGCTTTGTATTAAGCACATGGCTTTGTATTAAGCACAATGATTTTACATAAGTGGAAAATATGTAAAAAGCGGTCCTCGTTGGTGGAAAATCATTTTATGTCCCAACGTTATGTATTACCTGGAAATAAATTACTTTATTCATAACCAGAAAAAGTAAAAAGAACAGATAATCTAGTTACACATTATTTGATTTAAAAATGAAGTAGCATCATGAGATTTGCTATCTGGCATGGCTCAAGAGCGTATGACTACATACCTATACACTGAGGATCTCAGCTGGAATGCTGGGATCCTAAGTCTAAGAGTGACAAGACAGCACTGGAAAAGGATGTCCTAAAAAACTCTTTTTTTGTTTGTTTGTTTGTTTAATGAGTAGTATTCTTGTAGCTATGAAATTTCACATGCTGGAATGTTAACTAGCTCAGGGGGTAGGTAAGTACGATGCCTGGTGTGAGAAGGCAAAGATAATCTGGGAAAGAAAAAAAAGAAAAAGAGATAGTCTATGGACACTAAATGTAAAGAGACACATTAAATCAAATAAGCACACCAATTTATATTCCACCTTTAATATGTTTGGAGGAGGAAAGCTGAAACCAATCAAGTATCACTAACTATTACAACTTTGCTTAAAACAAGAAGGAGGGTGAAAACAAAAACCATACAGAGACATCATGGACTGAATACGAAAAGGGGCATCTGTGCGTGTGCATATTTATGACTTTGATCAAATTTAGACACATTTAATCCCTCAAGACCAGGATCTCAGGAGAATCGATTCCCTCCACAGTGTTGCATCAGTGATGGGCTGAGGCCTGAAGTTCCCTGCGTCAAACTGTTTGCAGACAGAAGCCAACTTAATGAGTCCGTGGGACTACAAACAGATGCACTGAAGCGATTAGACAAATTATCTGAGATGTCTTGAAAGTAATAGTTTTCTCCGTGTCATAGGAATTTGAAATAAATATGGTTCTGGTGCTCTGAGAACTAAAGCTGAATCCTGTCATTTGCATATCAATAACGTTATTCTATCATTTCCATTTCAGTGTTGTTAAATACATATTGAAGTCTTCATTCAATGACATATTTGATTTTAAATGAAGTACTGATATTCTCTAATTTTATTCAAAATGGCACCTATGGCTCTATTTATTCTATTCTCTCTGTTTGCCCTAATAGGGCTAACAATCATAGACACTCATATCCATACCTAGATACATTATGATGTTTATTGATCAACTTTTACTCCCTTCCCTCCATGAATATCAACCCATGAATCACAGAAGTCCCTGTTTGTTTCATTCACAGCAACTGGCACAATAAATGAATGAACGGACTGGAAAATTAAATGGTTCTGTGGACATGACCAAGGCCATTGATTCTTGGACTGAGAGCCAAAGAGTGCTCTTGATCAGCCTTGGTCCTATCCCCAGGCTGGGGCCTCAGAGAAATTCTATCCTTTCTAGGGATTCAAGAGCGAGGAGCAAAAATGAAGGACCCTGAGCTCCTGACTCTCCTTCAGCACTCAGATCACTGAACTCTCAGTAGGAAAAATGGAGGCTATTTGGAAAACTTTTGAATGTTATTACAAGGTCATACAACTGCACCAGACTCATACATGAAGCTACTGATATTAGCTGTGAAAAAAAAAAAAAGACTTTTTCATTTTAGAACTACTCCCCTGGGAGGAATGTGATGGTTTAGAACATGTGAGGTTTTGCCAGCTTTGACCACAGGGACATTGGCAGGATGAAAACAGAGCCTAGTAGGAAGGCATAAATGAGGGAAGGAGTGGGGGAAAGTAATAGGACAGGCCCATCCAGGTACTTTACAAGGGTATGAAAAACTTAGTAACACATCCCATTAATGGAGAAGTAATGGAATTTTTTTTTAGAGATTTTATTTATTTATTCATGAGAGACACAAGAGAAAGAGAGAGAGAGAGAGAGAGAGAGAGAGAGAGAGAGAGAGAGAGAGAGAGAGACAGGCAGAGGGAGAAGCAGGCTCCATGCAGGGAGACTGACGTGGGACTTGATCCCGGGACTCCAGGATCACACCCTGGGCCAAAGGCCGGCGCTAAACCACTGAGCCACCCAGGGATCCCTGAAATAATGGAATTTTAAAATGATTGTACACTCATCTGGATACTGAATATATTTATATTGGGCTCAGTGCAAGAGATGGGACTTCATGGTAGTGGTTTTGCCTTTCACAATTGCCCGCATTCTGAATCTTGACAGTAGGAGAAAAAGCAGGGAGACCAGCCCCAGTGGAGACTGTCACCGAATAAAGGAAGAATAAGGCGTTAAAGTACATGGTAGTTTGGGTGTTCAAGGTAATAGGAATGCATCCCCCCCTTCCAGTTGACCAGATGGATCATCCAATCACGCCTACCTTAAGAATAATAAAAAGAGGGGATCCCTGGGTGGCGCAGCGGTTTGGCGCCTGCCTTTGGCCCAGGGCGCGATCCTGGAGACCCGGGATCGAGTCCCACGTCGGGCTTCTGGTGCATGGAGCCTGTTTCTCCCTCTGCCTGTGTCTCTGCCTCTCTCTCTCTCTCTCTGTGACTATCATAAATAAATAAAAAAAAAATTTAAAAAAAAAGAATAATAAAAAGAAACATCATACTCACACATTTTCAACAGCTCAGAACATTTAGGAGATGATTAACTTCACCTAAATGTACCCAAAAGAACCCTACACCTGCCTGCACAATCTGCCTCCCTCATCCCCTTCTCCCACCCTGTGGGTCTCTCTGTGTCTCTGTCTCTCTCATAAGCAACCATGAAATCTAATAAGAATTTATTTTCACGATAAAGGGTTCAATGAGTTCTACTCTATAGCATTGTCTTTATACATTACAAATACAGAAATGGGTCGTTAAACTGTAAGTTAAGTGAAACTCACATAATGCCAGTAAATTAAAGATCCACATAAATATGACGATCTGTGAATAATAGTGGGAAAATATTCCATCTTTATTTTACTTTTCAAAAGTTAGAATAGTTTTCCCTCATGCATGAAAATGTCTTTAAATTGATTTCTAAGCTTATAGAACTAAATGACTTAGCTTTTCTCATTAACTGTCTAAAATCTGACTTAAGAGAAATATCACCCTCCTGTTTTACGGTTCTGCACCAGGAAAGATATCTAAGAATTATTGATAGTTTGCAGTTATTTCTTCCAGTACCTATTTACCTCAAGAATGATCTAGCTGCAAAAATTAAATTAAATTAAATTAAATTAAATTAAATTAAATTAAATTAAAGTAAATTTTAAAAAGAATGATCTAGCTATTATATTTTGTCATGCTTTTTTCCATATCAGGCTTTTTTTATATTCTACTTACCCTGGGAAGATTTTTTTTTAAGATTTTATTTATTCATTCATTCACGAAAGACACAGACAGAGAGGCAGAGACACAGGCAGAGGGAGAAGCAGGTTCTCCCTATGGGGAGTCCAATGTGGGATTCGATCCTGGGACCCCAGAGTCATGCCCTGAGCCAAAGACAGATGCTCAACCCCTGAGTCACCCAGGTGGCCCAGAAGACAGATCTTTTGAGTGAAAACACAGGTTTTTCTAATTCTCTCCACATTTCTAAAGTAACAGAGAACACTGTGTGCCTATCTTAATTCTGTGTGTACAGAAACATAAACATATAATATTGTGTACTTTAAATTATTAACTATTCACATATTTATAAATCTCTTGAATGAGAGTCTTTTAAAGTTTGCTCTATGAAAAATCACAGCTATCCTTTCACTTCACTTACTGGGTTAGAAGTTCAAATTGCTATCAAAACTCCCAAAAGGATGACAAGAAGCCAGCAGGACAGGGTAGGGCTTGGCCAAGCACACTGTTATCTTCATGTCTGACTGAGAGGTTATCAGATAACCAGGAGAAGGCAAAGAATCACTTAGGACATTGCTGCACTTCTGGACTGAATTCAACTTCACCAGAACATCTAAATTGATAAATGACAGTCTCTCTATCTGCTCTCCTCCCCTTGGGGTCTTTTGGGAACACATTACAACAGAGGCCTCTGTAATTATTAATGGAGTCACATGAAAATTTGTATGGTGAAGACACTTTATAAAGATGTGCATATCTATGATTCTCACTGTGCATAGATTTACATAAAGGAACTTGATCTAAATTGAGTGTTTAAGTTTACCCACTGACATTCGAACTCCATTTCTCTTCTACTCCTCATTCACTGATTCATCTGCACATCCATTTACAACCAAGCCTGAGAACTCCATGCCAACACTGTTTTGAAAGAATATAAAGAAAATAGAAATGAAAAAAAAAAAAAGTAATGTGAAACAATTTTAAATTAAGTGGGAACAAATGATAGAGTCCTGTCTAAATATGAAACACACTAAAGAAGACACTCATTTGGGGGAAATTACAAGATTAGAAATTAATGTCATTTGAATATTTACAATGATTATTATGTACTGTTATTTATTTATTTATTTATTTTACGTACTGTTATTTAAAAGTGATTAATTTCATATGTAAGGATAGAGCTGGCCTTTTCTTCTTTTGTTCTCAGGCTCTGTTTCTTCTAACATGAACCACAGGAAAAAAAATAATAAAACTGCAAACTCCAGGAGAAACGATAACCTATTTCCAGTCAACTTTAGGGAAAGAAATAATGTCTACTTTATCTTCGTGTATGCTTTTTTTTTCTTTTTAAACCCCCAGCTAAAATTCATACTCTGCTCTCCCACAATCAAGATTTTGCCTTTAAGGATTCCATTTGGAAGTTTCTTTTATGTCCCCGATACTTTAAACACCATCCATGATAGATATTCTTCAGGCAGCATTGTTGAGTTTTGACAAACAATGTATTTCACGTATGTATGGTACACAATTTGACAAATTTAACATCTTCCAATGCCATGAAACTATCATCACCACCAAGACTGTGAATGTCCATCAACTCCAGAAGTTCCCTCTGCTTCTCGGTATATTCTCCATTCCCAACCACTGATCTCCATCATTATAGTTTATAATTTCCAGAATTAGACATCCATGGGAACATAGAACATGTGCTACTATTTTTGTCTGGTTTCATCCACTCTACCATATTATTTTCAGATTTATCCATGTTGTTGGGCCTATCATTCCCTTTTATTTTTGAATACTTCATTGCATTCATATACCACAATGTTTACATGTTCATCTGGTGATGGACATTTGGGTTGTTCCTTATTTGATGCTATTACAAATAAAACTGTTGTAAGTATTCATATATAAATATTTGCATGAACATATGCTCTTATTTCTTTTAGGTATATATTTAAGAATAAAATGGCATGGTCATGTGGTGAATGTGTGTTTAATATTATTTTTAAAAATCGCCAGGCTGATTTCTAGAAACTGTTGTGGCATTTTATTACTTTGTGATTTTCAGTAAGTGTGCAGACAGACCCTACTGTGGTTTTACATTGCATCTCTCTAATGATATTGAACATCTTTTTGTGTTCTTGCTTTTCATCCATGCATCTTTTTCAGTTAGAGCAATTGTTCACATATTTGCCTTCTATTTTTTGGTGTTCTCTTATTATTGAATTTTCAGAGTTCTTTATATATTCTGAGTACATGTTCTTTATCAGATAAATGATTTGCAAATGATTTCTTCCAGATGCTGGCTTGACTTAAATCCTTTTAATTGTATTGTGAGAATATAATTAGAATATGGTCTATCTTGTTAAATGTTCCATGTGGTGTACTTGACATAATGTGTTATGAATAATGTTTCCAATATGCGATATATATTAATATAACTACATCACAAAGAGAAGCCAACTTATTGTGTAATATGCATCGGTGACTTGGATCATTGAAAAATTGATGACTCTCAAAATCTAAGAACTCCCATATTTTTACTGCTAGTACAGTTAATCAGCAGCAAAATAAAATTAGGGAGAAATGGCCCTTGATATGAGACAGACCTAGTATAATTTCAGTTCCACTAATCCTGTATAATTCTGTTCACTTCCCTCATGTGCACAGAAGGGGAAATAACAACTCCTGTGTGGATTTTTAGGGAGACTGAATGATCTCACCACTCTAAAAGTACTCACCACATACTAAGTGCTTGCTTACTCTTAATAGCTTGTTGGTGACATTGAACATTCAACCCTGCCCCAAAAATGCACACACAAAGAAATAATTCACATGAGAAAATAACTTTCAGATACATGTAAATTGCAAAGTATCTTGAGCAGCTAATTGTGAAGATCATCCATGCTCTGGGTGTCAGAGAGAGACACTAAGTCTGTTTTCCTGCAGATGAGAGGAAAGTCTGCTCCTCGTTCAAACCATATGTGGAAGAGTCATGCTGGCCCACTGGAATGAGCACGAGGAATCCTTAAGGACTCTAAAAACCCTGATACTTTATTTGTAAAGATGTAGTTCGTAAAAAAAATGATCCTGGTAAACTTGAGAGGCAGATGAGAGACTACATAGAGTTTTAATGTATTAAATATATTTGAATAAATAGTTCTATTTTTTTTTTTTTAAAAATTTTTTTTATTTTTTTAATTTTTTTATGATAGTCACACAGAGAGAGAGAGAGAGAGGCAGAGACACAGGCAGAGGGAGAAGCAGGCTCCATGCACCGGGAGCCCGATGTGGGATTTGATCCCGGGTCTCCAGGATCACGCCCTGGGCCAAAGGCAGGCGCCAAACCGCTGCGCCACCCAGGGATCCCAAATAGTTCTATTTTTTAACAGAATATGATTTGAACAATCAATTTTATTTATTGTGAAAATAAATAAGATCCTAGGGAAAACCACTAAAGTTTCAGATAAGAGAGGGCAAAGCACTTTACAACCAAATGCTATAGTATCTAGTATTATCTTAACTAAAATTAGATAAAGATTAAATACTGAGCTGATGTCATTTCATGTTTAACCTTTCACTTACTGAAAAACTGATTAAAGTAGAAAAACTCATTTTAGAAATATTGCCCTTGGTAACAATGTTTCAATATATTCCACTGATGTATTCCACTGATGGAATACACAGTCTGAGAGAAACATGCCATGGGCTCAGATAGTGAAAAACACGGTTCAAGGCATTTTCTGGTCTTTGGAGTGAAAATATCACTTTGATTAACTTAAACTATAAATAGTTAATATGATTATGAATTCTTACCAAGAGATTTAAAAATAAAAGTATTATTGTCAATCATCAAGTAATCCTGGAGAAAGCTACAGCAGTTTTTCATAAATAGAGCTCTAAAAGAGGAAAGCCGAGAAAGCACAAAATATGTTTAAGAAGTTGGATAAAGGCCATAAAATTCCAAAAATATTCAAAAACTGTAAGATATCTTGCTGAATGTAGCATCTAGTTTGCAAGTAAAACAAAACGAAGTAAAAACAAAAGCATGTAAATAAAATATGAAATTTAATGAAGAATAAAACTAGGCACTGGTGCTTAAATTTATGGATGGTGTAATCCACCTATAATAGATACGATGTGGAATTGGTTCTGGTATGAGGGTGGGGAAAGCACTGGAGGAAGATTTGGGGACCCTGCATGCTGAACTAAGTGAGACAGTGTTTCCCACAGGTTACATGGATGACACAATCTGTAGGAAGCCAAGGACAGAAGAACAGAACACATCAAGAACCACGAGATGGGTGGGAGGTAGCACTACCGTGAGATACCATTTGTCTTTATCTATGAAAAACATGTATAATCTCCCACCATTACATGCAGGGTTTGGCCTGGCACCAGGCGATCATCTAAACTGACTATAGTTTTGCCTTTTGTATTTGCAACCATTCCAAATAGATTTTCTTGCAACTCATCTGTACCTAAAATTCTCTGTTTCTGAAAGATTACAGCCACAAGAAACCCAATCTTAGACAAAACACACCTTCATTCTTCCCTAATTACATATAAATAATATGAAAGCATTTCCTCATGGTCAAAAAGATTAACTCCCTTTCCTCAAGAAAGGAAAGGGAGTGTATTAGGAAAATTGCTGTCAGGAAAAGTGACAACATCTCATGTTGGAAACGCGTGTTCCTTTTGACAATGATTCACTACAGGAAATCCAAGAGGTGATTGAAAAATAAATTATTCACCATTCTACAAAATTCATGAGATAACTGATTATTACTTATGAGCTTCTCTCATGTCTTCTGGGTACTAGAGCCCCATTTCTAGTCTACCCAGCACATCAATATGTTTGAGAAAGATTGGAATATATCTGGTAGATGTGCATACTGAAAGAAAAAAATAAGAATTTCAGCTTCTAACCTATAAATTTCTTGATAGAATAAGTCAGTAGCCTTGGGAGTTGGGTCACTTGCGTTGGGAGAGAATGGTCTTCACACTCAACTTAGCATAAACACAACTGAACATAAAAATTCAGAGCCAGTGATCCCCCTTCTGATTATTACCACTCCCACACCCAGCTGATATAGAGAAAAGAAAGGAAATAAAAGCGTGGCCTCCTCACTTCTAATCCACGATATCTGTGAGAAGAGTAATCATGATGACAGAAGAGTGGTAAATGTAGACAAACTCACAGAGGAAAGTTTTGTTACATAAGAGAGGATAACACCAGGAGCAGAATAAGGTCTCTTGCCCTCACACATCCTTGAGGAGTGCAGAAGCCCCATAAAAAAGAAAGAAAGAAAGAAAGAAAAAAGAAAGAAAGAAAGAAAGAAAGAAGAAAGAAAGAAAGAAAAAAGAAAGAAAGAAAGAAAAAAGAAAGAAAGCCTCTCTCTCTTTCTATCACAAGAAAGAAAGAAAGAAGAAAGAAAGAAAGAGAAAGAAAGAAAGAAAGAAAGAAAGAAAGAACGAACGAACCTCTTATCAGGCAGAAAGGAGCTCTGAATTTTAGTGCTTTTTTTTAGTGTCATAAACATCATCTTAGCTGAGTCTAACTAAGGAGCAAATCTTTGTGGCAGGGACAGTGGCCTTGCACAAGGCTACAGAGACTGCACAGAATCAAACTCAGAGTAAGACTTGAACACAGAACAGGTGTCAGTCACCCCACTGACACCTACATGAGACCACAGACCATCTGAAGACCCAGGACAAGAAGGAACATCATGCCAAAGAGGATGGATCTGGAGTGCCAAAAGCCATGGTTTCCTTTACATCATCATAAAATCCTGCGGGGTGTCCTATCCTTCATACCTCTCACCCCTCACACCACCATACACTCACACATGAGACACTTCTGCAGAGAAGGGACAGGAGGAGGAATTGACCTTATGAAATACTAAGTTTTTGCTTCTGTTTGTTTGTTTGTTTGTTTTTAATTCCAAGAGAGATTGAATACTGCATAGCTGGGTAAATTAAATTTGGATTGGTTATTTATTTCTTCCTTCTAGCTAGAGGCATGGAGGCTTTCATATTAGTTACAACCAAAAGGGAAGAAATTTCATGTTCTCTGCAGATCTAAGGTTCACTTTTGTCAGTAAAGTCACGTGATCTAGCAATAAGAATGATGTAAATTCATGAGGGATAGTGTGACAAAGGAAAACAAGATTGTCAAATTAAAACTCAAAAATAAAAAACCTAATAAAGAACAGTTGGAATAAGGAACATAATCATCTATATTAATAAAAGATAATGCAGTAAAATTTCCAAGAAATTCAAAGCAAAAGTGTAGAGAATAAAACATAAACAAAGAAATAAATGAGATGGAAGACTGATCTGGAAGATTCAATCTACACTTAGAGAAAGTAAAGAAAATGGGAGAACAAAAGAACATGGAAAAACATAATTATAAAAGAAAATTCCTCATTTAAGGAAGATTGTACTTTAAAAATCAAATGTTTCCAGACTAACTGAATGAGAAGTATTATGCAAGACACATCCTTCTGGAGTTTTCAAATGTTAATGACAAAGAAAGATAGTAGCTTCAGAGGGAAAAACATTCAAAGTTACAAGAATTGGATGGTCTCTAGTTCTATTTCATTAAACAGTGGAATATATTAGGAAGCCATATACAGAATTCATAAGGGAAAAGAAGTTTCACCTTAAAAACATTCCACCAAATACATCATCATGCTCATGAGAAAAAGACATTTTGAGATACACAAAAGACATAAAAGAATAAGATATCTTTTCTAAAAAATGAAGAGCAAGAAATGTTGGGAGCGGTCCCGCGGTGCGAGGCAAGGTTCCAAGTTGAGCCAAAGCTCCTTGTTGTCCCTGGCCAACCCGCAGTCCTGCGGCGCGAGGGAGGGTTCCAAGTTGAGCCAAAGCTCCCTGTTGTCCCTAGCCAACCCGCAGTCCTGCGGCGCGAGGCAGGGTTCTGGGTTGAGCAAAGGCTCCTTGTCATACCTGGCCAACCTGCTGGGGCTGCACCTAGGTCTTCCCCCTTATGGAAGTAAATGTACATATTTGCTTCTCCTCTAAAATGTTATTGAGACAAGTTCCCATAAAGTAAGCAAGAAGGTGGCCTGACACATGACCACCTTGGCAGACATTGCTTAATAAACAAACCTCACTGTTTAGTCTATATGTGGCCTTCATGCTCTATTGCTTAAACAAATAACAGGTGTTAGTTTTAAAAACAATGTATGTTTGTGCGTGAGATGTACTTCTCCTTAAAGAAATAAGCTGCCTGCTCTCAGAGGCTATATAAACTCTACATGCAAAAATAAAGCTTGTCCATTGCAGCCATCAGCTGCATGGAACCTCCTATCCCATTAACTTTTAGTCTCTTGTTTCTTTCTCATCCCCTTGCCCTCGGTTCCTGAATCCGGACCTTCTCGCGCCGGCCGCGACAAAGAAAGGTAAATCATAATCAAGAGTTTAAAAATAATTAGAAATATATGTATCATGATGCCCTGAAAATGAGAATGTTAACAATGTTTTGGCAATTGTTATTCATTGAATATACTGTTTATTAAGCATTTACTAAGTGCCAGACATTTTGTTCAGCTCTTTAGTGACAGTAACATAGTCAATCTGTGTATCAGGTGTGTGAGGTAAGGACACCTGGACCCAATTTCTGTCCCAAGAGTCTCAATGATGGCTCCCAGCTGTTGGGTAACTTCTCCATGATCAGGATACTAACTTTCCTGTGTGTGCATGTGTGTGTATGTCTACAAAAAGGTTTGTAAATATTAATTTAAAAAATGAAGTTTTGGGGATCCCTGGGTAACTCAGCAGTTTACCACTTGCCTTCAGCCCAGGGTGTGATCCTGGAGTCCCGGGATCAAGTCCCACATTGGGCTCCTTGCATGGAGCCTGCTTCTGCCTCTGCCTATGTCTCTGCCTCTCTCTGGGTGTATGTCTATCATGAATACATAAATAAAATAAAATCTTTAATTAAAAAATAAAGTTTATTGGGACGCCTGGGTTGCTCAGCAGTTGAGTTTCTGTCTTTGGCTCAGGGCATGATCCCAGAGTTCTGGGATCAAGTCCCACTTTGGGGTTCCTGGAGGGAGCCTGCTTCTCCCTCTGCCTGTGTCTCTGCCTCTCTCTGTGTCTCTCATGAATAAACAAATAAAATATTTTTTAAATGAAGTTTAAAACTGCAAATTATTAGTGTATATAAATGCCACTGACTTCTGGGCATTGATTTTGTATCTTGCCACACTGCCAAATTGCTGTATGAGTTCTAGCAATATTGGGGTGGAGTCTTTTGGGTTTTCTATGTAGAGTATCATGTCATCGGTGAAGAAAGAGAAATTAAGGAGTCAATCTCATTTACAATTGCACCCAAAAGCATAAGATACCTAGGAATAAACCTAGCCAAAGAGGTAAAGGATCTATACCCTAAAAACTATAGAACACTTCTGAAAGAAATTGAGGAAGACACAAAGAGATGGAAAAATATTCCATGCTCATGGATTGGCAGAATTAATATTGTGAAAATGTCAATGTTACCCAGGGCAATTTACACATTTAATGCAATCCCTATCAAAATACCATGGACTTTCTTCAGAGACTTAGAACAAATTATTTTAAGATTTGTGTGGAATCAGAAAAGACCCCGAATAGCGAGGGGAATTTTAAAAAAGAAAATCATAGCTGGGGTTTCAGGTTGTACTACAAAGCTTTGGTCATCAAGACAGTGTGGTCCTGGCACAAAAACAGACACATAGATCAATGGAACAGATTAGAGAATCCAGAAGTATACCCTCAACTTTATGGTCAACTAATATTTGACAAAGGAGGAAAGACTATCCACTGGAAGAAAGACAGTCTCTTCGATAAATGGTGCTGGGAAAATTGGACATCCACATGCAGAAGAATGAAACTAGACCATTCTCTTACATCATACACAAAGATAAACTCAAAATGGATGAAAGATCTAAATGTGAGACAAGAATTCATCAGAATCCTAGAGGAGAACACAGGCAATTCCATTTCTGAACTTGGCCACAGTAACTTCTTGCAAGATACATCAATAAAGGCAAGGGAATCAAAAACAAAAATGAACTATTGGGACTCAATCAAGATAAAAAGCTTCTGCACAGTAAAAGAAACAGTCAAGAAAACTAAAAGACAACCTACAGAATGGGAGCAGATGTTTGCAAATGACATATCAGATAAAGGGCTAGTGTCCAAGATCTATAAAGAACTTCTTTTTTTTTAAGATTTTATTTATTTATTCATGAGAGATAGAGATAGAGATAGAGAGAGAGAGAGAGAGAGAGAGAGAGAGAGAGGCAGAGACACAGGCAGAGGGAGAAGCAGGCTCCATGCAGGGAGCCTGACATGGGACTTGATCCCAGGTCTCCAGGATCACACCCCAGGCTGCAGGTAGCACTAAACTGCTGCACCACCAGGGCTGCCCTATAAAGAACTTCTTAAACTCAACAGCAAAGAAACAAACAATCCAGTCATGAAATGGGCGAAAGACATGAACAGAAATCTCACAGAGGAAGACACAGACATGGCTAACAAACACATGAGAAAATGCTCCGCATCAGTTGCCATCAGGGAAATACAAATAGAAACCACAATGAGATCCCACCTCACACCAGTGAGAATGGGGAAAATTAACAAGACAGGTAACCACAAATGTGGGAGAGGATGCGGAGAAAAGGGAACCCTCCTGCACTGCTGGTGGGAATGGGAACCAGTGCAGCCACTCTGGATAACTGTGTGGAGGTTCCTCAAAGAGTTAAAAATAGACCTGCCCTACAACCCAGCAATTGTACTGCTGGGGATTGACCCCAAAGATACAGATGCAATAAAACGCCAGGACACCTGCACCCCGATGTTTCTAGAAGCTATGTCCATAATAGCCAAACTGTGGAAGGAGCCTCGGTGTCCATTGAAAGATGAATGGATAAAGAAGATGTGGTTTATGTATACAATGGAATATTCCTCAGCCATTAGAAATGACAAATACCCACCATTTGCTTCAACGTGGATGGAACTGGAGGGTATTATGCTGAGTGAAGTAAGTCAATTGGAGAAGGACAAACATCATATGGTCTCATTCATTTGGGGAATATAAAAATAGTGAAAGGGAATAAAGGAGAAAAGAGAAAAAATAGTGGGAAATATCAGAAAGGGAGACAGAACATGAGAGACTCCTAACTCTGGGAAACGAACTAGGGGTGGTAGAAGGGGAGGAGGGCGGGGGGTGGTGGTGACTGGGTGGCAGGCACTGAGGGGGGCACTTGACAGGATGAACACTAGGTTTTACTCTGTATGTTGGCAAATTGAATACCAATAAAAAATAAATTTATTATTTAGAAAAAATAAGTAAAACTGCAAATTAATAAATACTAAATAGAGTTGTGTAGATAAACATTCTCTATTCTTCATATTATAAAAAAAGGGTAAAAAGCCTTCATGATTATATAAAATATATGAATCCATACTTTTCACTGGTGAAAATGTTATGGCATTTCTGGATATGGACAGAACTCCAAACATCAGTCAAATCAAATCAGGTTCTGGACAGATGCTTACGGTGTAAATTTGTAGAGAAGAAACCAGCTTATAAATTCTAAATAAGTTATTTTGTTGTGATCTGTCAAACCTATGACCCCTCAGTGTAAGTTTGTACTTTTGATCACTGCAAAACCAAATTTATAAAAAAATTTTTTCTGCTTCTTATAGGAAGACACCTCCTTTAATAAATCATCAAATTCTCAACAACTGCTTTTGTAAACCATATACCTAGGACATGGCCACTTGGAGTATTTGTTTTCAGAAGCTTTTCTATTTCATCTCTTCTTATAGAAACGTGGTTGATCCCCACATCATGGAGTGGTTATTCAGACTGAGCTGGAGGTTAAAATTCATCAAAACATGCTGGGGTTCAAATATCTGGTATGTGATTTCTGTGTTGCAACTTGTGCCTGACATGGGATGTAGGTGGTGTCTATCTGTGCTGAAAAAACAGTTATTCTATTGGAAAACTAGAAACCAAGGTCCATAAAGAAATAAAATATGAAAAGAAATATGACACCTGAAGGATTGTTTAAAAAATCGTCTTTATTTATTTGAGAGAGAGAGTGCGAATACACTGGGGAATGGGGGTGGGGAGGGAGAGGGATGAGCAGACTCTGCACTGAGCACGGAGCCTGACTTGGGGCTCGATCTTGGACTGTGAAATCATGATCTGAGCTGAAACCAACAGTCAATGCTTAACCAACTGAACCACCCAGGCACTCCAAAGGAAGGCTGTTTATAATGAAGCGTTCCAAAAATGGGACGGATAGAATTAGCCAAAGCAGTCACTTTCTGTTTGGTTGATGTCCTCCGGGCTTGCACGTAAGAAGCAGTGAATGTCAAATATTCTAAAAAGCTCTGTAAGCCTGCCTCGTGAAGCACTGATTAAAAGAACTGAATACCCATGTAACCAACAGATTTCCTTTTCATTCATCTGTTAGGGAGAATACTATTTGCTTATCTCCATCACTTTCAGAAGTTCTCTTGCTATGTGCCTATCGATACATATTCATCACTGACAGCAGAATCAGGAATAAAAATTCAGATAAGAAAACATGATGTGCATTGCTTTATCTATTAAATATGGGACATACATAAAAAATAGACGTACAAAGACAGCTTCTTAGAATGAGCAGTAAAAATAAGCCCAATGTATAGTCACTTTGATCTTGATAAGCATAGAGAATGGCACAGACTGATCATTTGGGCTGTGGATATTCTTAATTCCTCTTTCTTCTCCTCAAAGTCACTAACAAAAGAGCACATCCAAAAGAAATCCGAGATTTACCACCTAGGTGCTTATACTTCTACAGATTATTCAAGCCCTACTGCTATTCAGGCAGTCAAACACACATTTAGAAGACTTTCAATGTCATAGTAAGTCTTGAGCTGAGCCTTTGGATGAGCTTTCAACTGTAAACTCAGAAAAATACCTCAGAAACAAGGGGCAGGTGCAATACTGTGTAAATTATTTCATCACTCGGCTACTTTTGTAAGAATTATTCTCTGAATAACACCTTGAAGACGGTATGGCCATTCTATGTGACGCACTGCATTTCATTTGTCAGATTGGTAAAATTATTGTAAAATTTAACTGTATTATGCCACTAGTAGGATTCCTGAAGAAGCCAAGAACTTCTTCAGGTAGGTTAATTTGGGATTGCTTTATTGCAAGATGTTTTCTACTTTTGTTATTAATCATGTCAAAGATTGAAGGAATAATGAGTTCTCATTATTTGGCGGGAGATGTCCCTAGAAAAGACAAGCTGAATATATTCAGGGATTTCTTTTTTTTTAAATCACACATATTATTCAATTGTTCTTTTAAATTTATGTGATCAAAGGTGATAAATTAACTGAAAACATATCTAATGATATCAAAGGGTATTTTTCAAGAAACAAAACAATTGGGTATAAATGCAGATCAGTTACTTTTCATTCAACTTTCAAGTTTATCTTACTAGATTCAATCAGAAATATGTGTTCCCATCTAATTCCACCTCCTTCCAAAACCAGAAGAGAAACAGCTGAGAGATACAAGGCTTGGAAAGAGTCTGGATTCTTCTGTCCAGACTTTTTTGAAAGTTCTGATGAGAAGCTAAGAATGAAAACATGACTAACATATGGAACAGTGAGGCTTGTCTCTTGATTTATTTCTGCGACTAAGACATAATTTGCTTTCTGAGCAAGAAGTAGTTCAGGTCCTTGTAACTTGGACCCCAAATCACTCCAACAGGACCTTCCAAACAAGGGTGTTTTTCTTGCCATCCACCTCTTGGAGAAGCCAGGGCTTTAACCAGGGGCATTTACCCCTCATGTACAGACATCTCTCCCTCCCCACCTCCTTCCTTCTTAACAGGTACACAGCCAAAGGTACAATGACAAGACTCTCCTCAAAGAGAAAAAGAACCAGGCAAATGGGTTTGCATATCCAAATGCTTTTGTTGTTTTGTTGCTAAATACGAAATCCACCCCCACGATATGTAAAGGGGTAAGCAATACATCTACCTAAATTAACGTATAGTCTCAGATAATATGTAAGTTCAATTTAACATTACTCACTTTTTAATGATATTGATAAACCAATATAATATTAAGAATAAAAAAGTATGCATTTTTTTTAAAGTGGACTCTATTCTCTTTCTTCACATTGTCCCACACTCACAATTGTGGATTTTGTGTTCCTCCTAGCATTGGTAAATTTACACTTCCCATGCTTTTGTCCTTGTGGCTGTTGGATTGGACAGATGTTTCTACAGAAAGTGGATCAATGGGCTCCTCATGATGCTTAGCAAGAGAGTCTTTGCTGAATGTCAGACAAACTAAGTCAATCAAACGTTTTTATCTTGCTGCCAACAACCAACACTGTAGAAGAAGCAGCAAATGGTAGATATCTCCATACAAGGGGCTTTCAATAAAACAAAAGAACAGTCACAAACTGCCAACATATCAATGATGATTGTAACTTGGAACCCCAAACCCACCATGATTTTCTTTATGATGCACAATTCTGTTACTCAGCTACTGACAAGAGGCTTGATGTATCAACTTCATATAAAACAAAACATGCCATTCTTTACCTTATTTGGAGGTCACGTGCACGGTATTCAGAAACATGACACTGCAAATCCCTGTTAATAAAAAAGAAGTGATGAGACCAGTGTACCTTCGAATGTGAATCTGAGAGACAGTTATGCAATTCAGACAAAACTATTCGTTACCCATCAAATGTTTCCTCCAAACTCCTAGTACTGATATAACTTTTACAGGTCACCCTATGTGTCCTCACATACAGAAAAAAACATAATGTGTGACTGTATCATTAAAACTTGTTACTTCTCATTAAATCTACATTAACAATAGTTTCAGTGAGTTTTAGGTCCAGATACTATGGGAAAGCTAATTCATCCAATTTTACAAGGAATATGGAAATAAAACATAAGGAATGTTCTGGTCAGTTGTTTTTTTAAGATTTTATTGATTTATTTCATGAGAGACACAGAAAGAGAGAGGCAGAGACACAGGCAGAGGGAGAAGTAGGCTCCATGCAGGGCACCTGATGTGGGACTGGATCCCAGACCCTGGGATCACACCCTGAGCTGAAGGCAGATGCTCAACCACTTAGCCACCTAGGCGTCCCATGGTCAATTTTTTCTTTTTTTTTTTTCTTTTTTTTGAATATTTATTTATTTATGATAGTCACACACACACAGAGAGAGAGAGAGAGAGAGGCAGAGACACAGGCAGAGGGAGAAGCAGGCTCCATGCACCGGGAGCCCGACATGGGATTCGATCCCAGGTCTCCAGGATTGCACCCTGGGCCAAAGGCAGGCGCCAAACCGCTGTGCCACCCAGGGATCCCCCATGGTCAGTTTTGATAAACATAAAGTTTTAACAACCTGGGCATTAAATATATTTAAATATATATATACTAAACACATATACAGTGATTACGCCAGGGGAATAAAATAACACATAAAATATCCTTTGTCCTATACCTATAAAATAGATCCATTTATTCAAAAATGCAAGAATAGCATATTTCACATTGCAATGATTTGGCTTTCTGGAAAACACTGAAATGAAGCTTGGGGCAAATAATTGAAACATTAATAATTTGTTTAGCATTGTAGTGAAATGTAGCATTGTGCTTTAGCTCATATCGAAAAATGTAAAGTTTATTGTGTTGGATTCGGGACAAGGTATCTAAGTTCATATTTGGGGAAAGCTAGTTAAGTATCATCTAGCCTCATATTAACAAAATATGGTCCTTAAATTTGCCAGGTTTTTGTTGTTGTTGTTGTTTCTTTGTTTTCTAGCAACTCTAACAATGAGATTTCTCTGTAAATGAGATGGTGGAAGTACAAAACCTAATTTAGTAGAACAAGGCAGGCTTCTAATAAATGAGAGTCTTTTCCTTTTGAAAGTATAGGTCCTAGGAAAACATTTTCTGTTTAACCTATAAAGTTCAACAGAAATATTAAACAGAAGTATTTTATATTTAACTTATAAAGTACATGGGTATAAAAATATCTTTTATAGAAGATATCAGTAGTGTGTAGTATAGTATAACAGTATGAATACCTTTAATAATTTGAAAATATATAGTATAAGAGGTCATGCCTAATTCTAAAACTAAACACTGTAACATGTTTGCTCACTTTTTCTAAATGTAGAAATGTTAAATTAAAAGTGGATCCAGACATATTTGTTGATACTAGGTGTTTTTTTTTTTTATTTTTTATTTTTTTTTAATACTAGCTGTTTTAATATGAAAACAAAATCAAGGGATGCCTGGGTGGCTCAGTGGTGAAGTGTATGCTTTTGGCTCAGGGCATGATCCTGGAGACCCCAGGATCGAGTCCTGCATCGGGCTCCCTGTGAGGAGCCTGCTTCTCCCTCTGCCTGTGTCTCTGCCTCTCTCTCTGTCTCTAATGAAGAAACATATAAAATCTTAAAAAAAAAATCAAGTGAAATTAAAAGACACGCAATCAGAGAAGTGTTAAGATACACAGTAATTCACACCATCACATAAGCAGAAAGAACCTTGGAGGGCATGGAGATAGAACTCCACATTTTAGGGGGTATAAAATGATGCCCTGAAAGACAGTGTACTGTGTAAAGTCATGTAGCACCTTTGTACCAGAGCTGGAACGAGAGCCCATCGCAAAAGGATCTACTTTCACTTTAAAAGATATTACATGAAAATAAATTTAACTGTATGAAGTTCCTATAAATAATTCACTTGTTGGACCTCGAATATTTATTTGTGGGAATCAAATGAATATAAAATGAATCTAAATTACATCTCAATGTGCAAAGATGATGCAAAGGTCTGATGCTAAAATTGTTCTCCTTAAGGTGTTTTAAAAATCCTTAATTTTTGGCGTACTATTTTCCAATGTTATTATTCCTCAGAAGGATACAAAAATTAATATTTATCTGTGATTCAGTGGTGCTGAATCAGCTCTTCAGCTGCACAAAAATGAGGAATATAGATTTATAATTTTAAAAA
This sequence comes from Nyctereutes procyonoides, assembly GCF_905146905.1. Classification (NCBI taxonomy): domain Eukaryota; kingdom Metazoa; phylum Chordata; class Mammalia; order Carnivora; family Canidae; genus Nyctereutes; species Nyctereutes procyonoides. Next base: position 31,716,492 of record NW_026575043.1, read on the forward strand.
TCCATAACTGGAATTGTTTTACTTTTAGTGCATAATTGAAAATAATTTACTATATATCTGTATTCATCACACAAGTATTTATCCAAAAAAGTGACATCCTTCCAAATATGAATTCCCATTGAAAACAGATAAATTTCACAGGTTCTTAAGATTTGCTAGGTTGTTGCCATTAAATACATAAACATTTTATATGTTCATTTAATACATATTTATTGGTCACTCTGTAGCTATGTAACTGGCATTTTTCTGGGCATCTGGAATGTATCGGTAAACCTTTCAAAAATACTCTGGCAAGTATAATAGAGCAATACACAGAACATAAGCAATGTGCAATAAGCATACTACAAGCAAGCAGACTATGATAGCAGGTGACAAATGGTCAGTTAGGGAAGAAGGGTGGTGAGTGGGCTGGCAGTAGTTTTCAATAATGAATAGCATGGGCCAGAGGAAGATTTGAGCCAAGTCTTAAATAACCTTTGTTTCGTTTATCTAAAGTCTATGGTAAAGCTTGTTAGGCTTAAGTTAAGGTACTATCTACATTTGTAGAGTTAATTAAACTTATTTGAATTTCACAAGGAATAAACTAATTTTGTTTCACTACTTTTGCACAGAAAAAATATCTTTGCCCTTCCCATTCTGCAGACTTCTTCAGGACTGTCTTTGAATGCTATGACTTGTATTATTTTGTTTAATGCAAATGTGTCACTAATATATATCCCTGTCTGTTTTGAGAAGCAAGGTGTGTATGGAAATGGGTAGAAAGGCAACAACACGTCACTCCAGGTATTGGGGCACCTCTGTGTAGGATCATGGGGTACTGCTTAATATGAAGTGGCTCAGTTGATACGCTTCGGTCCCAGGGCAGGAAAGTTCTTTTTTTTTTTGTTTTTGTTTTTGTTTTTGTTTTTTTTTTGGAAGGTTCTAACACAAAACATTTTGCCTTCAAAAAAACCACTCTACGCTCCCTAAAAGTTCTCCCTTTGTCTTGTCATGAGAAAATTGGGATGGTATCAGTCCTCATGTAATTTTCTGATTGCTTCAGGGATTAATTAGTAAAAGACCTGGCACAGATTCTGATATCCACTAAGATATCGTTTGTGCTCTAGACCTTGTGATTACAATCATCAAGTAGATGTTAAATTAGAACAAGGCAACAGGCATCAGGGTGGAAGTTTTCTTGAACTGTTTATTTAGTAAAATTTTTCTTGCAGAGCCTCTTCCAACAGTATCAAGCCTCGAAAAAATGTCTCTAGAACTGCTTTCACATCTAGATTCGGAGTTTATAAGAGATGAATTTATTGTCTAATGATAATATATGTGCCAATAATCTGATCTACTCAAGGATGTTGATTATAATATAGTATTATTCCCTCACTTTTTCACATGCACACACATATATATTTTTGTGAGCACATGATCTGAGAGACCTAGATGTCATAATTTTCAATATTTAGCTATTGTAGTTTAGCTGGCACCTGCACTGAAGCTCTTAGGAAGTTCTCATATGGTGGATATCATCATGATCATTACCTCTGCAGGAAAACACCCATTGAAAATAATCTGATAATGTTTGCCAAATATATAGTTCTAACAAACTGATTTGAAAAATGGTGAAATGTTACAGTCATTTCTTTCATACCTAATATATATAATATATTATCTATATATAATCTATATCAAAAGTCCAAAAAAATAAATTGTGTACAATATATTTAGGAAATAATTTCACTATGAAGGAATAAAGCTTAATTTCATCTCAGTTATAGTTTTATAATTTTGTGTCTGAAGATGTTTAAGATAAATACTTGTTAATAAAATTCACCAGATATCCATATTGATAAATACAGACAAAATCATTTTGGTAATACTACATATCTGCACAAAGCTGATAAACCCCGGTCACAAATACACCAACACCAGTTTAATGTAACTGAAAGAAACAAAAAACATGCCTTTCATTTATATCCCAGAAATGGATTATATTTTATAACTTGATATTGAGTTGCTGGTCTTCACCAATACATTTCAAACTTGTTTTCATATATCATCATGTGGGGTAAGAAAAACAAATACAGATGCAGGGCTCCTTATCTGAAGGAGTTGACCCAATGACACCTCAAACCAGATGCAAAATTTCATAGTAAAATCTCAAATGCCTTTACCTGGGAAGCATAGTTCCCAACTCTCTAAAAATGCTTCTAATGTGCTCTTGATACACAATATGATAAATTCATTGCAGCACTTGATCATTAGCTAATTATTTCCGTAAGTGGAACAGAGGGAGAGAAGGAGCCTGGGCCTTACAGATAGCCACAGACGCATACTTCGTTCAGCACTCTGGGCTTCTTACACTTGGCTAAGCTGCCTCACCTCCCAGGGCGCAGCTTCCTCTTCCTGCCTATTAGGAGGTTTATCTTGACTACACAAACACAGAACCTGCTTGCTCAACAAATAATAGTTCACATCTCTTATCTTCCAAATGATACTTTGTTCTCTTGTTGGTCAAACATTTTTAAGTATTTTCATTGGCCTTCCCTTCCTCAAATGCAAGGGGGGAATGAAGTGTCCTTCTTAAAGATGTTGGTGGGTGGCGCCAAGGAAAAGGAGTAGGTGTTTGGAAGCAGAGCATCATGACCATGACCATAAAATGAACCCTACAGTGTACATTGGGTGGGGATGTGGCTACTTCATCACATAATGAAGATGGGACCTTTGTGAATGTAAGATGTCAAATTTTATAATCTTCCAAGTGTTCGACTTAATGGTTTATCTCTATGGAATGCATAAGGAAAATCTATAAAATCCATGACCATTCAGACTCCCAAATAAAATAGCTGAGAACATACTGGTCACCTTGTTTCATCTCTAGAGTGTTTTTCTCTACAGGCTGAATATGGTATGGTTACCTCAAAAACAAAAATGAAATATAAAACGTAAAAATAAAATGAAAGACCAGGTTCTGTGCAAGGTCACAAACCCAAGGTTCTGCACATCTTCATTTTATCGCAGTGCTTCAGGGGCTATTTAAATGACCTGGTTCATTTGTCAGGACAGTAATGAAGAGTGTGGTCCCTCCCACAATGCCCATAAAACAACAGGCTGCTGAGCCAAGGTGGATAATTGACAACACCAGAGCCATTTGTTCTCAGGGCACTCTGGCCAATCAAATGGTATTACTATTATGGCACTAATAATAATAACTTTTTTGAACATATGTTTGCCCACCCTTAATTATGATGTTGTCATATTTCTTTCAAAATGAAATTGATGTCCTTGCCTCAGTTTTTTTTTAATTTTTTTTTATTTATTTATGATAGTCACACAGAGAGAGAGAGAGAGGCAGAGACACAGGCAGAGGGAGGAGCAGGCTCCATGCACCAGGAGCCCGACGTGGGATTCGATCCCGGGTCTCCAGGATCGGGCCCTGGGCCAAAGGCAGGCGCCAAACCGCTGCGCCACCCAGGGATCCCTCCTTGCCTCAGTTTATCACTGTTATTCAATTTGAGGTATGTCAAGGAAGTAATTTCATGCTCTGAAATTAAAGATAAAAGCCAAGCCAAACTGCAAATCCTTGCCCTTTGGGGGTTTTTTCTTCTTCTTCACTTTAACTTGAATTTTGTAAAATTATTAGATGAATTGCAATGGAAGTATATTTAATGTCATTTCCTTAGAATTATATATATACATATATATACATATATATGCATATATATATATATATATATATATATATATATATATACATTTTAAATCTTAAAGTGTAAAGAAACTCTGAAATAACTGATCTCTGCCCGATTATGTAAGGTTGTGATATAGAGGACACACCCAGTAGAAGAGTCTGTCCCATCTAAATATAACCAGAGAAGGGGATAATTAAATACAACTCTATCTTTGATTGTAGCAGTAATTTATTTTAATGTCTATTCTAAATATTTTCCCTCCTAAATTAACCTATCTTAAGCTTAATGATATGGTGATTAAAGAAAAAAAAACCCTCATGTTTAAACAAAATCTACATAACAGAGTGGCAAACAGTTTCATTATTCCAATTCTAGCTTCCATAGCACTACATTTACAATGATATAGCTACATAACAGCATAGTGGATAAGAACATGAAGACCTTTGTTCTTTCTCTTGCTCTCCCATCAGAGCAGTCCACCACAAAGGAAAAACTAAAAATAAACCACCAATCAAGCAACCAAGCAAACAAATACTGTCTACTTTTCTAGCAATCTTCCAATCTTACCACATCCCTCCAGCCACTCCCCAAATTCTTTGCTCTAATAAATTGCCATGCACCATTTTGTGTATTGTGGCTCATCAGGACAAGAGGTGGTGTGGAGTCAATGCAAGGCAAGCAGTGAATTATGGCAATGTCTGTTTCCTCATAAGACTTTAGGTCCTCAGGTGGGGAGGGCATGCCCTAATAATTGTCGTCTCCTCACAACCTGGCATAGTTTCTGGAAAACAGCAAGTATCCAACAAATATGAGTGTTATTGCAATATGCAGACCCCAGACCCAGCAGATCCATGTGGGACCACATAGCCTTTCATGTTCTGACTTTGTAGGCACAGTATCCATCTGCATTTCCTCTTCATGGCCAAAGTCATGGAGAAAAGAGATGACTCCTTTCCATGGGAGTGCACTGATATATCACTAGCTACTCAATTATAATTCAAATGCATATTTGTTTCCTGCTGAATATAGAATATAATCACCAAACAAGAAAGACGAGGTTGGTTAGGATGACTATTACCTAGCATGCTAAATAAATTCCAACTGTATCCCGGGTATGTTTCCAAAAGAGTGACTCTGGAAATCTCTGATTTCCGCCAAGTATAGAGTTATACACAGTACTTCATCATTTGCTTTTATTCTCCAAAGTACAGGGAGAAGGCAGTGAATGAGGAAGCACACTGGCCATGTTTCCCTGCACACACTTCCCAGCACTTTCACAGCTGACAATCATCCCACGATGTGTTGTCACGTGACGAAGTTTTAGATCCTGACCTTGGTCTCTATTCCGAGTCTTAAGTCTTCGCCTGGGTTGATAGTACCCACTCTATTGGTCTCAGCCCTCCTTGTGCCTCAGCAGGAACCCTTGCCATTGCCTTGGTTGTTGTCATCATTGGCGTGGGGATCCCCTGGGAAGACTTGCTCTTGTGGAGTTGGTGCTTCCAAGAAAATTGGAAATGCACTCCCTTTGGCCTCCAAACCATCCCTTAAGTCTATGAGTCTGAACACAGTGATCAATCAAATGGTACATATTTGTGATTATGCAGTAGTATGATTTAGCCACAACTGTTTTTTTTTACTATAAAAATTTGGGGGGACTCATAATAACATAATTTTCAAGAATCAATGAGGAATTATATGCCAACATCACACCTGAGAGAGTGGGGCATGCTCCACAAAAATCAGGTCAGCCCCCAGCGAGTCCCCGGAAGTGAAGGACACTCTGGACCCTCTTTCCAGAGAGGTCTGTGGCTGGGTCAGTGGGATTCTCTGACAGAAGCATCCTTCCTCTGTCTAGAAGAGGCAGATCCAGGATTCCTCAGGGGTCCAGAGGCTATACTGACATCCCATATACCTGCTTTCCTCACCAGTACAGTCTCCCTTGCACCACGTGCAGACAGCTGTATCTTCCTGAGGAAAAGGCTCAGCTCACTTTTTACTCTAGTTATGAAGGTCAGGAGGGGGCGGCATTATAAACACCTTTTGTTTTCCTTATATTGGGTGGGTGTTTAGTTTCTCTGCTTAATGGCCTGCTTGGTTAGAAAAAAAAAAAAAAGGAAATTTTTCTTAGTGTCACCATCAAAAGTAATAAACTACTCTTTAATATGACTAAAATAGATGTTACCTTCGAGAATCCAACCCTTACTCTCAGGGTTCAGATCAGTATTCCAATTGCTTCCTGTGCATCATCTACTGACCTTTATCAGAGCACCTAACCATAATAAAAATGCACCTCACTATCGCTCCATTTCACTAAAGGTCTCTTGATAAGATAGGATAACCTGTTGCTACTACAGGTGGATCAGACTAGTCAGAGGGAGACCACAACCCCCAGAGCTGCGGGGAGGGCGCAGGTGGTAGGATAGGGTCTGTGAAGGGGCATGAATGAAAATGAATGAATTAATTAAGTAGTTAATAAAATAAATATCAATCAGGGAAGGACGTAAGCTCCTTAATAATGTGATATATTTTATTTTATTATAGCACCCCGGTACCGAGTGTTTATTTTTCACTCTTCCAGCTTTTTCTGGCAGCTCTGTTCTGAGGCAGATCATTCAGGTCTGAGTGATACAGATCCCCTAGCTAAGGCTTGATTTTCTAAACCGCGGTTAACTTTTAGAGGAAGAGTCATGATCTCTAACAAAGCTAAATTTCAGCTGACCTTGTAACAATTAGGACAAGTTTTTGTTATAAGTGACAGAAATCCTAAGACAATATTGATTAAAAAAGGAGACTGGTGGATATAAATAAAAAGCTGAGACATGGCTGGATACTTGGGTTCAAAAGATAACCCCAGGACTTGGAAGAAAATGAACAGTGGAAAGAGAGCCAAAAGAGAGAGAGAGGTATTGGAGTTTCCGTGCACGCAAATCTTCCTCACAAAACTATGCAACAGCTATAATCTATACTCCCATTTTGCAGGTGGAGGAAAATTTGGTCCAGAGAGGTTGAACTGACCTGAGTCCACATCGCCCAGCTTGAGAATGCCAGAGCTGAGACTCACAGGGAGCTCAGTGCAGTCTCTTAACCTCCCACTGCTCTGGCTCCTGCAGTTACGAGATGAGCCAGAGTGAAATGCTGAGCTGACTACAGATCTGACTCCTATTCCCATCACACTGTCTTAAGTTTGCTAAAGGATTAGATGAAGGACTTGGAATTAAAATAACAGACATGAGGACATAGAGAAAACGTGGCACCGGGAATGAAACCCAAGAGTGGCCAAGGTGTCCCTCACTATGGGGATGAGGGTCACCCTCAGACCTTAGCCAGCACCTTCCCTGCTGAAAGATACCTAAGTCCCACCTCTTATAATCAGCACCCGACACTGTGTTTCCTTATGGAGAAAAAAGGAGGATCATAGCACAAAAACAACACAATCCATAATATTTAGAGTGATTGCAGATGGGAACAGTGGAAACTGGTGGGTTTTGAAGTCAAAATAAAGGAAACTCTAAGAATAATGGCCTGAGAGAAGGTCCAGTAGGATGGACCCAGCAGCCAAATTACAAAGGAGGCTTTGGTACACTTAGCAAGTGAGATGTCTCAAATATTAGGGCAACTGTCTTGAAGGAAGACTATCTACAAGGCAATCAACTACAAAAGATAAATACACACAAGGTAAGAGCATAATTCTGATCTAATTCTATCCAGAAACATTTGAAATTGAATTCCACTATTTGTAAGGGTTTCATTCTAATAGGTTCTAATAGGTTTCAATATTATAACTGAAATGCTGCGTTAGTTAAAAATATGTATCTCCCAGTGCCCAGTGGTGTGAAAAGTTGAGTTTTGTTATACACCTGAAGTTTTGTTTTGGTGATTTTAATTTTTATTTGTACCCCTTCTGGGCTCTCAAATGGATTTAAAGAAATAGTAGCTTTTAGAGCAGACATTCAAAATCAGTGATAATATATTTTTTAAAAATCCATGTGGGCAGCCCGGGTGGCTCAGTGGTTTAGCGACTGCCTTTGGCCCAGGGCATGATCCTGGAGACTTGGGATCGAGTCCCACGTCAGGCTCCCTGCATGGAGCCTGCTTCTCCCTCTGCCTCTGTCTCTACCCCTCTGTCTCTCTGTTTCTTATGAATAAATAAATAAAATCTTAAAAAAAAAATCCATGTGGTAGACCTGATGTAGCCTATCTAATTTTAAAAGTGATTACTTCAAGTACTTAACTGTGAGGCCATAGCTTGAGAAAATGTATGTTGAGAAGACCAGAAAAGTTTTATTTTATCACCAAGACAGAAAAGTTTTATTTTATCACCATCTGAGCCAATCATGTGCCAAAAAGTAGCAATGCAATCTGGGATTTCCTTAATAATACAATCAGATCCAAGTTGCTCATTTTGCATGGAACTTCTTAGTAGTGAGAATGAATTTGGGATAGGGGATCTCATTCTAGAAATTTTCACATTGCTCTTAGTCATCCACTGTGGGACATTAAGAAATGTCTTAAATCTCTCTGAGCCTCAGTTTTTCTTTGAGAAATGAGAAAAATGTGGCTTCCTTGATTAGTTTGTGCTGAATATCACATTCAAAAATGTATAGGTAGCACCTCTTAAGCTATTCACAAATTAGTCAGCTTTTCCCAGATTTTGCTTGAATAACTATGACCCTTTAAATCTCAGCGACATGACAATAAAGACTTGTCATCCATGATATTTGACCATCTTGACTGCTGTTCTTTTCTTCTCCAACTGCTATCTTCACTCAGAGATCAGGCTGAAAGAATAGGCCTTATTTGGAACATGCCATTGTTGTGGCAGAGGAAGACAAAGATGGGGTCTTATGATGGCTGCTGGATACGTCATGTCACTGTTTTGTTTTTGTTTTTGTTTTCCGGCATGTCACTCTTGATCCCATATCACTAGCCAGAGCAAGATATTTAGACAAGCCAGGTATCACAGGCATGATCATCAAATCATATGGAAAAAAATCAAACCTCATAACTACAATGTTCAATTAATTATTATCACTTTCATTGTTAATATAATATTAGGTGAATAGAAGGATGACCAAAATGCGTATCATTCTGGAAATAATGACACACAAGCAGTAAACCAAACAGAAGACTGTCATAAAATAGGGTTCATGTCTAAGGTTTGAAGATACTTCAGCATAAACTGCTGGCTGACTGACCAATAGCACACTCCATGACTCCATTTTTCAGTCAATGGATAAGCAAATGGAAAGTCTTTTTTGGGATTCCAGAATGAGCCTTTGTTTCCTTTGCATAGGCAAAAACATTTCTCCTTCCTACTTCACCTCTGAAATGTAGATCTATTGGTAGAAGCTGCAATAGTCATCTTGTATCCATGAAATAAAAGCCAGAAGAATCATGCAAGCTGTAGGACTCATAGTATTAAGACTTCAACCAATGATGCAACTGTCTAATTCTTTAAGAGTAGTTAAGATATTGTGGTTATTTTTTTTTCAATTAAAAATACTCTTGAAGGATAAAACCTAGGTGCTAATCTCAACTATTTTACTACCCAGGTGTATAAATACCAGCAAATTACTGTTTACCTTCGCAGAGACTAGTCACATGTAAAACTATCTAGTCCTTCGGTCTTTTGATTTGCTAATATAACTGATGAATAAAATATTAGGAACTCTTAAGTAGGTAGAAAGAATAATGTGAAAACTCATGGCAGGTGTTTCTAAATATCTGCAATATTTTCAAAAGAATCAAGACTTACTTTTTTCTACAGAAGAAAATTAGCTATTATGCAGTAAATTTAAGCCACCTTTAAGAAAATTTTAGCAGTCATGTTCTACAATAGAACTGTCTGCTTTGTGAAGTTGTAAGATACTTATCACCAGAAAGAATCAAGCAGATGCTGGAAAAGCATATATTAAAAATGCAGAAGAACTGATTCCTGGACTTTTAATAAAAATGCTGAATTTGATAACACCTTTGACTCAACATGTCACCCAATTCATACCTTTCTCATGTAATTATAAAACTTAATTACTATATTTCTCCACTGTCATTTCCAGTTTTCGTTTCATTCATTCCATCAACAAAGTTTTGTGGGTCCGGAATCTGTTTTAGATATAATGATGTGCATGAAAATGATGTATAAGAAAAAAAATCTAAAATTGTATGGAATAAAGGTGTCCGTGAGAAAGAAGAGGGGTTTCATTGATATGGATGATATGTGAAGCTTTGAAATTTTCCTGTTTGGGGGGAATCACACACCCATTAATTAACTCACAGATTTATAAACAAAAATGAGAATTCATAATGTGTGAAGCAGAGGACTCTAAGAAAATGCATCTTCAATGGCATGTTGGTAGCTGACATGGTTGCAGGTGGTCTGAGAGTATCATTTTGAGAGACACAGGCCTGTCTTAAGTAGTCATCTACTAGAGTCTACATAAAGTATAACACAACAGAAAATGTCACACATTAAATGTGTAATACTCCTCTCATTCTTGAGTTGAATAACCTAAGCATGTATCTCTTCCTCATGTTCTCTACTCTCTATCCATTTTCCCTCCATTTTTTAAAGTCCTTTATTACTTCAGAAATTAGCTGAAATTATCTGTTATCAGTATTGCTATCCTACCGCAACACATTCTAAATTACTCAAGATGCCAGAATTTGTGTACATTAAAAAACTTGAGATTTCATTCATTTTTCATTTAGCTAGAAGCATTTATTCTTCCCCCAGAAGTCCACTTCTACAATAACTATACAGTTTTGCCTCTATGAAATTCCCCTTTTCAATACATTTTAGGTATACAGGTGATTATAGCAAAGGTGGCGTTCTAGTTCAAATATGAATTGAGTGTACTATCATTCCCCACCTGATATCTATGCAAACATCCATAACTACCAAATCTATGTTTGTCTTAAGTAAATGATACGGTTAATAGGATGATTTATTTAAAAAGAAAAAAAAACTAGTGCATCTATAATTTGGAAGCTGTGGCAGCAATTTATGAGTGAAAGAATATGAAAGAATAAATCAGACATTTTCCCTGTCTTCTTCTATTCTGAAGAGCGAAAGCATCATTATCTTAAGATCTGAGATCACCTTACATGTTATATATATGTCATATCTCCTCCAAACATGTGATTAATTTCTGACCAGGATCAAACTAGTTTTTGCTAGTTGAAAGGTGAAAGAAGATAACAATGTGTCCTTTGAGTTGAATAAGAAGTGCCACAATCCTTGATTTTCCTATTTCCTGAAACTAGGTAGGCGGTGATCTTTGGGGTTGTTTTCAAGTGGTGAACTGGAAGGTGGCTTGCATCATGGCAAATAGTGCATGTCAGCACCCACGTGACTCCCAGAAGGAAGATGAATGTGAGTGACAAACAGTAATAACAAGAAAAGTAGGAATAAGTAAGTGTAGAGTGGGCTTTCCACCAAGATACTGAGGAGATTTGTGTAGCAGATGGAAGAGCGATGAACAGAAACAGAAAGAAAACGTCCCAGAGGAGCCCAAGTTAATGCATTCCTCTGGCAAGAAGTACGGGACATGCAGTTGGCTAGGAGATATGTAATGTATAATCAAGAAGTTACATGTGCCTGGGAGGAAAATTTTCTGTGTTTATTAGACATAGAATATACCAATTTAGAGGATTTAGCAAGTAATTTCCTTGTCAGAAAATATGAAGACGAGATACACAGTACAGTCTCCATTCCTGAAACTGTAAAAATTACTTCTGCGAAGAACGTAGCTGAAGTCTGAACAAATACACAAACTTTTCTACTAAGAACAGGATGGCAAGGAGATCTCATTCCTAGGGGACTCCAGTAAGGGATCTTTTGTTCATAACAAAATCATAATGAAGAGTTAAAAAACAAAAGCCACATGCCAATTTGGCACGGCAGTCTGAAAGTTAACTTGCTCGTTTCCTATGCCACAATTACCAGCCCTGCACCTTGCACTATTAGGTCAAGTGCATGGAGAGGTGTGAGCTCAAGTAAGGTAGCTTCTGAAAAAGCCAAGATTGCACTTGGAGACTCGAATAATCCCTGTGTCCAAGCCTGCCTCCACAGGACAAGGAGCACAACAGAATCTGATATGACGAAAATTTAACACAAGAGGTGGTTTCCCAAATTTTGGGTTGATTTAAATTCAAGGTTCCTGTAGGATATCACAGAAAAGGGAAGGATTATTATTATTTTTTAAGTGGCTGGGTCTCTGTTTCCTTGCCAGATTTGATTGATGAGCTGAGGCATGCATATTCAGTGATAAATTATTATGGCTCAGCATTGGTGAGCTATGCTAATTCCCTCAGTATATACTTTCATGGGGTTACTTTTTAAAGATATTATTTATTCATGAGAGACAGAGAGAGAGAGGCAGTGACATAGGCAGAGGGAGAAGCAGGCTCCATGCAGGGAGCCCGATGCAGGACTCGATCCTGGGACTCCAGGATCACACCCTGGGCCAAAGGTAGATGCTCATCCACTGAGCCACCCAGGAGTCCCCATGGGGTTATTATATATTGGTGCCTTTTGGAGGTAAAGTGCTATTTTAAATGTTCCCACCCACGATGGTGATCTCCTCCAATGTTTTACTCAAAACGTTTTTCTTGTTCCATACTTATAAGTTTCTGGTTTGTTCATTAAATATGCTTAAAGCCCTAAGATCTAAACAGTGGGTCTCATCTAATCCATGGTTAGCAAACTCCTCCCATTCTTGAGTTAAATAATCTAGGGGATACCTGGATGGCTCAGTGGTTTGGCACCTGCCTTCGGCCCAGGGCGTGCTCCTGGAGACCCGGGATCGAGTCCTGCATCAGGCTCCCTGCGTGGAGACTGCTTTTCTCTCTGCCTGTGTCTCTGCCTTTCTCTCTCTCTCTCTCTCTCTCTCTCTCTCTCTGTGTGTGTGTGTCTCTCATGAATAAATAAATAAAATATTTTAAAAAAAGTTAAATAATCTAAGTATGCATCTCTCATCTTCTCTACCTTCCATCCATTTTCCCTCCATTCTTAAAAGTCATTTATTACTTCAGACTGACACAACAGTGGGAAATGTTACAAAGTCAAAATTTCTTTGGTGTGTGCACATATTAGGTGATGAGAACAACCAGATATTAACAGACAAGTAAGATAAGAATCATGACTTCTGCGTTACTGAGAGGAGCTTTCTACAAATTAGCATCGGTCATTAGCACAGAGTTTCACCCATGGAAATTTTCCAAAAGAAAACCAAGTACAACCTCTTCAGAGTCCATCACACAAGTTTTCACTGACAAGTATGAATGAGTTGATAATTGTGAATTTCTGCTTTGGAAACAAGATTGATGAGTAAGATTCTCAACATAAACCCAGAGGCTCTGCTATCTATTTATAAGTAGACAGTTTTACCAAAATGGAACATACAGAATTGTTCTCCAAACAAGGGGTAGTTGAAAACTAGCAAACAAATTTAAGGCCTTACCTGAATTTTGCCAATTCAAAGGTGAATTACTTTTTGAGTAAGTAGCCCAAAGTCTGTTTAATGATGACTATCATAGCATCAGTAATAACAATATAAATGCCTTAAAAGTATACTGCATGTCATTGAAGCTTTGGTATTCTCATGAATGGATCTGTGATATTTCCTCTTTTGCTGTGCCCCTCGTTTGATATGCTCATGTGTAATTTAAAATGTGTATGGAGACTCATGTTACAAGAGATGCTCCCTTCTAGTTTTCTAAAATATAGTAAAGGGCTTCTACCCATTACTTAGAGCAGTGAAACATTTATATCTAAACTCTCTCAGGGTTTTTTGTTTTTGCTTTTTTGACTGCTTCGAGTATTGGGTTTTCCCAATTCATGTAGAAGCTTATCCAAATTTCATATCCTTTTACTTTTATGTTTGTTTCCTAGTTCTATATTTCAAATATACTCTCATGTACTTTTTTCTTATGATTATTGTTTTTTTTAATTTCTTGAAGTTAAAAAGATATTTTAGTGTAGACATGAATCTTGATAGTTAAGTAGTCCTTAGAAACCCCGGTGGGTCTTGTATCCCAAACTATCTTCTGCCTTCTTTGATTTATCATGGTTCCTGATTACAGTAGAGTTTGCAAATTGTGGCCCATGGGTCAAACTTGGTCAGCAGACATACATTATAGGGACTTTTTTAAATGATTAATAAAGTTATTAGATCGATTGCCAATATTTTAAATGAAAATTTTACACAAAAGCCTGAATATCTGTCTTTTCTGGAAGACATCAGAATATATGATGTCAGTGCGTTTGCAATTTTGTGTGGCACCATCACCTAAAACTGCATGAAGGATCCGCTCGGGTCAGCACAATTCCCAAAACTCCTGCTTTTTAATATCTGGCCTGCTCTACTATTTGTCCTTTCTTGGTATTCCTTTTACTGGAATTTCTGAGTTCAACACAAGTATGACCTCTTTGGCAAGCCTACCTTGACCCCCCTTCATCGGTTTAGATGTCCTTTTAATGACTCTGTACCTAGCACATTACTTAGAAATCATAAGCCTTGCAATTATATTATCATTATCTTCTATTCGCCCATTAAGATCCTTTTATCAACTTCCCATCAACACAGTAGACTTTGTGAAGTCCTAGGCTTGAGTTCCTCTTTGTATTCCAAATACCAATAAATAGGAATTCAATTAATATTTGTTGTTTGATTGAATGAACAAATCTATGAAGATACAGCATTTAACAGGACAGATATAATCAATCATGTATGGATTCCTAATTGAGTAATAAAAGTTTTTGATAATTTTTATCCCTATGAACAACATACAATGTGGCTGTCAGGATTATGAATTAGTAACTATTGGTGAAATTGATACACTGTATATTGACTTAATTTCCTTTGGACCTTCATTCCATTTTTCTGCAGTATTTTATTTCCAAACTATAGGCTCACTTTATCAAATCACAATTTAATATTTATTTTAGATACATAAAATTATTCCAAAATCATATTTATGAGTATTTGAAAAGTGTTATGAAGTTATAGTGATGAGCTATATTATCTTCTGACTTCAATCTTTCTGATAGATGTCTGCCTGTCATTTTGCAAATGTTCCTAGAAGATACTCTGTTGAACAGAAAGAAGTAATTTACTTCAAACGAATCATTATGTGACAATGCAGTTACTTGCAAAATAATCACCCAAACTCAAAAAAATAAAAATTAACCTCTACGTTCCAAACCAAATGCAATCACAGTGACGATGATAACAACAGCAGTAATAATAATACAATTTCTGACATATGTAAAGTATCGAGTGGCTTAGAATGTTGATTGCACAAATATTCTCTCACTTAGGCTTCATCAAGACCCTTTGAAGATTTTAACTATCCTCGTGCTGGTCAAGGCAATGAAGGCAGAGACAGATTAAATGATTTTCCCAGGGTCATGGTAATTTTCACAATTAGAAAGGACACCATTGTGTCTTCTGATCACAAACCATTGTTCCTTTGCCACCCTACTCTAAGCTAACATTGGCAGATACTGTCCTCAACCATGATGAGTCTGAAAGAACTCTACATTCTTTTGGTCAATTGAGGAGGAGAAGGTAAGTCACACATATGTCCCCTGAAGTGTGGTATCAAACCCATGGGGTAATATAGGTTTCTGCGCCTTCCACCAAACCTATGAAACAGGATCCACAGAGTATTCTCATACTCAGGGAGAATTTTCTGCCTCACAGTAGAGGCCAACAAACGGATTATAATTCTCCTGACTGATTGATCCCCTTAATTCCCCAGAGCAGATGGTCAAATGTAGTATAAGCAGCCTCACACACTTATTTCAAAAAGCCTCATAAATAAGTATAATCCCCATGTGTAGCACATTTTATAAATGGGTGGGCACCACTGTTATCCACCTTAAATTGTGAGAAACACGCATACTAAGAGAGAAGGAAAGATGCAATGGTTAGGATAATCCCTACTTTTTGTGATTATGCCACCTTTTGCATTTTTTACAAGTATCGTAATAAACCAAAAGCAGGTATTATGCCATGTAGTTTCAGAAATCATTTAATGTAGCTTGTCTCATTTGTTTTTCCATGATTCAAAGAGGCTTAGGATGCTGTCCAGAGTCATTCAGTGAAGAGCAAAACAGGAGTTTCGATCCAAGCCTTGGGACAGGGAATGCAAAGCGATCTAAAGACCAATTTGCATTCACAGTGAGCTCCAACTGTATATAAGCAACTACTTGCAAAAGGTTAGTGAATTGCAAGTAGTTATGAATTAAAGCTTTTGATGGATTTGGTAACAGGCAATTTTTATAAGAACGGATAAAATTTTGCTTTGTTTCCTGGTCCCGATCTCTCTCCTTTTTTCTCTCCTTCTTCACCAACTGCAAAAAGCAGCAGGTATGAAATAGAAAACTGGATTATTCTTGAGGGGTAGATCAGAAAGAGTCAAATTCATATTCTACATCCTGACACACACACACACACACACACACACACACACACACACACACGAGGAGAAGAGAGGGTATCACACTGCTCTAGGCTTGAAACATTTTCTGATATCGGAAATTCATCAGCATCAAGCCAATTGCCAGCTTGAGACTCAACAAATTTACTTGCTTCCCTTAATTAGTACCCTCTTCCCGCTAAGGAAATCTTGATAAAATCCCTTACAAAGCTGGCCTCTTTTAAACTCATGTACCATAGGTGAGCAATATTAATTGGATATTTTAATTATGGATTCTATGTGCAAGCTTTGCCAATGAACAACTATTATTATATTGTAGCGCTCTTAATTTTAAATTGACTCTGTAATAACTCTGAAAGCTGTGTAAAGTAAAATTAAATCCTTATCCATAGACAATTGCATTAGCACTTGTTCCTATGTTCGGAAAGTACCAAGGTTAGGGTGATATAATTCATCCGAATATAAATTAAAAGCCTCATTTATTTGCATTTTTATTCCAGTGTACCCTGGATGCAAAGAATGGAGATGTAGAAAGACAATCAAAATATAATTGTAGCGGCTAGAACGGTAAGTGACTCCTTAAAATAGCTTTTCTACATAAACCGCAAGTCAGATTTTTAGGTACTCAATTTGCCATTAGAAAATAAACCCGTGATTTAATTTCTAAAGTACTTAATAATTTGTGAGCTGCTTTGTTTTTCATGGTATGTTCCTTGGTTTCCTTGTAGGTTAGTAAGAACAGAGATTTTTTTTAACTTCGTGTGAACTTAAATTTATCTCCGAATTTAAAATCACCGAAACACTCGGCATGAGAGAGGATCATAAAATACCACTGTGAGTCCATGAAGAAATGATATTAATAGTGATCTATTATCAACAAGGCAGTGATAAAGTCTATAAATGAACGAAAATGTCTTTTTTGAACCCTCCTCCTCATTCCTTCTGGGGTATGCCAAATGTGCGGGGCCCTCAGTAAAAATCAGAGACAAAAATCACCTTGGGTAACACATCACACATGTTTATACACAGATAAATGAAAATACTACATTAATGCACTATGTTCAGTGCAACTTTTGAGAATACATTAAAACCAGGCACCAGTGCCAAGGGACGATACATCAACAGAACCCTTTATTGTGAACCATTTATTAGATATATTTGCCCATGTTTGCAGATATTAAGGCCACATTGTATAATGGATTTTCGAAGAGTTTGGTCACTTAAAATACACACTTCAAATGCATTAGCATTATTAAAATTGAGCTAGATCCTAAAAATAATTAAATATTGAGTAGATCCCTATTGTGCCCACCTCTACAACCACCATTTTTTTCTCCTCAGAAATCTTTACTTGCTGCAAGTCACACACAAAACAGACATAAAATCTTTCACCTTGGCCATTTCACCATCCAAATTTTACTCACATATTAACTTCCCAAGCTTATTGCTCATGATTTCCTTCTGTGTCTCCTCCATCCCCTCAGCAGGATGACACACTATTTACCACATAACTCCTGCTCGTTGTTGCCTCTGCATTTTTTTCTTGTAGCACTTAATTTAACTGGAATTGGAGTTATTAAATTAAATTAAGCTGTTCTTAAATTCCATAACTGTAAACGTACCCCCAAAGAGATGAAACCATTCATTTCATGTCCTCAAAGCATTCTTTAAAAGATTTATTTCAGAGAGAGAGAGAGAGAGAGAGAGAGAGAGAGAAGGCACCTGTGTGCAAGCACGGGGAAGGGCAGAGGGAGAGAAATCCTTAAGCAGAGGATTGGGCGCAGAGACCAAAGAGGGGCCCCATTACAACCTAAGAGATCATGACCTGAGCCAAAACTAAGATTTGAACGCTCAACCAACTGTGCCACCCAGGCATTCTATCCTCAACGCATTTTTTTTTTTTAACAGACTTACTGATATACAGCTCACATACAGGATATTCACAGAGGTTTGCTTCTATCACCAAAGTCATTTTTTTTAAGATTTTATTTATTTATTCATGAGCGACACAGAGAGAGAGGTAAAGACACAGCCAGAGGGAGAAGCTCCATAGAGGGAGCCTGATGTGGGACTCGATCCTGGGACTCCAGGATCGCGCCCTGGGCTGAAGGCAGCGCTAAACTGCTGAGACACCAGGGCTGCCCCATCACCAAAGTCATTTTATAGCATTTTCTTCAATTCCATAAAGAAACTCTATCCCTACTAGTAGTTACTCTTTTTTGACCCCTCTTCCACTCTTCAGTTCTACGCAACCACAGATCTACTCCCTGTCTCTACAGATTTGCCTGTTCAAGACATGGCACCCAAGTGGGCTCATACAACACGTGGTCTTCTAGGACTGGCTTCTTAGCATAATGTTTTCAACATTTAATCATGTTGCAGCCTGCATATTCATTTATTTTATTGCTATACTACATTCCCTTGTGTGGATATACTGCAGTGTATTTGGTCATTTAGCCTGTTTCTATTTTTGGTTATTGCAAATAATAATAATGTGTACAAATTTTTGGATAGCCATACACTGTCCTTTCTCCTGGCTACATACCTGAGCATAAATGCTGGGTCACCTCATCACTTTTAGTTTGAGATTTTGAGTAACTGCCAAAATGTTTTCTGGAGCCACTTTTTATTCCCATCAGCCATGTGATGGGGTTCTAATTTCTTCACATTCAACATTTCACCTGTCTTTTTTTATTACAGCCTTCCCAATGGATTTGAAGCTACATATTATTGTGATTTTGATTTGTCTTTCCCTAATGGCTAATTAAGGCAGATTTTCATGTGTTTATGACATTTTTATTTTTCTTAACCATTTTATTTTTCCTTGTAGAAATGTCTATTTCTTGTTTGTACCTTTTTAAGTGTTCTTTTTCTTCATATTCTTGAGTTTTGAGAGTTCTTTACTACATATTTAGAATACAAATTCTTCATATACATAAATGGCATATTTTTTCCCAATCTGTTGGTTGTCTTTCCACTTTCTTGATAATGTCCTCTGAAGCACAAAAGTATCAATTCTGATAAAGTAAATATATGTATTTTTCTTTTCTTTTTTTTGTTTTTTTTGTTTTTTTGTTGGATTGCTGGATCATATGGTAGATCTCTTTTTAATTTTTTGAGGAACCTACATACTGTTTTCCAAAATAGTTGCACAAATTTATATTCCTACCAAAAATGCAGTGTGCAAGGGTCCCCTTTACTCCATATCCCTGCTATCTCTTAACTTTTTTTTTTTTAAGATTTTGTTTATTTATTCATGAGAGACACACACACAGAGAAGCAGGCTCCCTACAGGGAGCCCGATGTGGAACTTGATCCTGAGACTCCAGGATCATGCCCTGGGTCGAAGGCAGGCACTAAACTGCTGAGCCACCCAGGGATCCCCATGTCTCTTACCTTTTTAATATGTCCATTGAACATATTTTATATTAGATGCTTTGAAGATTCTATCTGCTAAAACCAATATCTGGACCATCTCAAAGCAGTTTCTGTACACATTTGATTGTATTTCTTTTAACTTGTGCTTTGGTCACACTTTATTTTTTATTTTCATGTCTTATAAGCTTTTTTTTGCTAAGAACTAGATATTTTAGGAAATATATTGTGAGAAATCTGGATACTGATGTCCCAGGGTTTATTTATGTTTTTTGCATGATTATTTCTTCACTGCCTTGAATCAACTACTTCAATGGAGCTTCTTCTCTCCACAGCACACAGGCTCTGATATTAGTCCTCAAAGAGTATAGCCCTGGGAATGTAAACAGTCACTCTCGGCTGCAATTAGTCAGTCTTTAATTATTTCCTCCATGATCTCTCTACCTCTGCAGTTGCCTACCTTTGCAGGTGTCACATCCAGCTGCTACCTCCACTAATTCCTATCTAATTATTCTATTTTTCTGGACAATGCTCAGGGGGTTGATATTTCTTCACAGTTTGATTCAATTACATTTTGAGTCACTTTCAGGGCCAGTCTTAAAAGCCAGTCTCAGAGGTTTGTTCTGCTCTAGGTAGGCACCTCTTAGCTCTTTTCCTGTGTCTCTCAGATAAACTTCTAGCTGGTTTATGGTTTAACGTTTTGCTCTCATGAAGCCACTGCTCCCTGCCTCTTTTATTAGCTTACCACCAAAAACACCACCACTTTGACACTGCTCTTAGGCTTGAACTTCCACACATTTTTCTCCCCAAATAGATTCAATTCTCTTGGTGTGATAAGCAAAGCTCTCTGTTGTTACCATGCCCAGGCTGAACCTCTGTGTTACTGCTCAGAAACTGCAGGCACAGCTGTCATTCCTTTTCTGCTTTATATAAAGCATGCTGAAGAGTGGTGGCAGCCCCTTTGTTCTTCAGCTCACGTCTCAGGGCTGTGGTGAGGATGATCAGGGCCTCATATTCCCATCCTGCCACACCTCTGACAGAGCTTGCACCCTGGAGTGCTGGCTTGGTGAAGGAAGGAAAACCCAGTCCTCTCATTGCTCTTGCCTGGAGAGCTTCTGCAATGTGGACCCAAGGGGGATAGAAACAGACAATGAGCCCCCGCCCAGAACATACTGTAGCCCTAGACTGGGATGTGTGGGGAGCAGGAACTTTGTGGTCTGCACCCATCCCAAAGCAGAATTATGTCATGTAGGGATGAAGGCAAGAAATGTGTGGGTTGTGGCTCAAATGCCACAGACTTTCCTTGTGTTTATCAACAGTCAGATCTTCTCGAATATGGTTTTTCTATTGGTGCAATGTCCTTTAGACAGTTTTCTTGAGGCTTTAGATGGCTAGTTTTTATTTAACATTCATGAGTTAGAGTTGTTTTGATGGGGACCATGTCCATGAAATACCTCACATCACCACTCTAGAACTCAGTTCTCAAATTTTCATAACACATTTTAAATTTCCTTGTTGTCCTATGGTGCTTAGATTCTGTGAGCATTCTAAGGGTGGCTGTTATGCCTCAATCATGTTGTATAGACCTGAAGTGACATGCCATGGTGCATAATGCTTTGTACACTTTATGGCATCAAAGTATGTTTTTTGAATTAAGTGATGGCCCAGGATCAAAGGTTTACTTGATAATTTCTTGATTGTTTAAAGAGGGGCTGAGAGGTCATAGAAAATTTTTAATCATTATTGGAACTGAACTAATGTGGTTTGATAGAATGTCAGAGAACCACCGAAGAGCAATTAAAGATGTCCCTGCCAGTACTGCCATCAGCAAATTCCCAACTGGAGGCTTGCTCTGTAAGGCACGTGACATAGTGCCACGGGTGCTCTGTGACAAGGCATGTTGAGGCACCTCATTAGTCAGAAGAGTTAAATTGATCATTTAATCACTACTGAGAGTAAAACAAAGCTCCTGAGAGAGAATATTGCTCATTGTGTTCCACAATTGGAAGAAACCATATTTATTTCCTATTACTGCTTCAAAAAAAATCACAAATGTAGTAGTTCAAAACATCACATGCTTATCATCTTACAATTATGTTGGCTATAACTCCAACACTGGTCTCACAGGGCTCAAGCTGTTAGCAAGGAAGGCTATGTTCCTTCTTGGAGGCCCAAGGGGAAAAATCTGTTTTGCAGCCATTCTTAACATTTGCAAGCTTCCTGCTCTCCTCAGCTCATGGCATCCACCTTCAAACTCAGCAGCATCGGAGAAATCCCTTCCATATCACACCACTCTAATATTCTCCTCTGTATCTCTCTTCCATTTTAAGTCTCCTTGTGATCACATCAAGCCCAAATGGAAAATCCAAGATAATCATTTTTTTTCTTTTTTTCTTAAGATGGGCTGATTAGCAACCTTGATTCTATCTGCAAGGTTAATTCCTATTTTCTCTAAAAGGGAACATATTCACAATTCCATGGGCATCTTTTTGAAGCCATTATTATGCTTACTGCAGATACTCTAGATGTTCATGTTATGTTTCTGTGTCCCATCACTGTCCTGTTAAAATCAGGAAAAATAGTAATTTACACTGGATCCTGGATTTCACCTATTTGACAGAATTATAATTAAATTATGTTAGCTTGTAGTTCTGCAGGTGGATATGATGAATATAAAACTTCCACAAGAGGTAATCCATATTTCTTTAATAGTCTACAGCTCCTAACACATTTCAAATTCTGAATTTTAACCTTGTTTTAGTGAACATTTTCAGATGAACCATTATTTGAAATAGTTTATTTTCCCTGATTACGTTAGAATTAGTTGGCTATGACTCTACATTTTACCATTTTCCAGAGTCTTATACAAATTGATTTACCCATACTTTTTTCCATGATGTGATTATCCACTTTGTTGACTAATTTTTGTGAAACTGTTTTATTTTTCCTCTTCTTCTTTTTTACTTAAATTGCACCATCTTCACAAATACAACACATAATGATTCAAGGTTTGTGCTATATCATCATCATCATCATAACCACCACTAATCAGTGTAACAAGTAAATTTTATTAAATAATATGTCCATAAAATATCATAAATTCTTCCCATAAGTTATAAAATTTTCCTTAGAAGAGTCATAGAAGATGAGTACTATTTTTCTATATCCATTTAAGGCATGACAAAATTGTGGCTCAGAGGTATTTAAGATTTGCCCCAGTACGGTACAAATTGAAAATACATGCTTTTCCTCAAATGACAAATCAGATACCAAGTACAAGTGGGAGAACTGTCAGTAGATGACTACAAAGTATACAAAAAAGAATCGAAATGGGTATCATGCATTTGAAATATAAAGTCCATATATTTTTCATACCCTGTAAATCTTGTTTTTCTGTGAGTCAACATCCTTTGTACAAATGGCATTCAAATTTTATGTTGAGAGCAAGTATAATTTAGAATAAAGGTGTCATTGCTTATGTTGAAATTCAAATTGGAAATTTTAAATCTTAAGCAAGAGCACAGTCTTAAGAGCCAGGGTTTTCTAAAAATAAAATGATTTCTTAAATTCCAACGAGTTTCCCCTGGCTAGAACAGAGGAAAGTTCAAGTAAAGCTCTTTACTATAAGAAAGTTTCTATTCCACAGCAAAATTAAAGCCTTTCCGGACAATGAAGAGGGGTTTTGGCCAAAGAGACAGACTCAGGGGAGTAAGACCAGGGTTAAAATTATGTCTATGTTCCGAAGAATTTATCCTCTTCTCAAGTAAACCAAGGTCTAAAAAAGTGAGCCTTTGAACCTTGGGGATTCAGATCCCACCTAAATGAAAGGGGTGGCTGGCAACAAAGCATTAAACACTCTGTTCTTCTACAATGACTTATGACCATATGAGGTGATTACGGCAGAGGATAAATGTGGCATCATGTGTTTAGGATGAGAAGATGTGGCTTGAGAGAGTGTCAGGTCTCTTCCTGTGTAGCCTGCATGTGACACTGACAAAAATTGATCTGTTCCTATGCACTCTGTAGGGTTCAAAGGGTTCTGTGAACCACAAGTCTGAAGACCTGCTAGAGATGTCCTGGGGTGAGGGCAAACTGAGAGCAAGCCCATAGTAAGTCTGAATTAAAAGGAGGGGACATCGCCAGGCTGAGAAGCACCAGAGATGAGCAGAGCCAGATAAAGGCCAGACAGCGGAACCGTCTAGCTTTACGGGATGAAGAGTCAGGTGATGTGCAGCAGAGAATATTCACAAATTAATCCATGACCACGGAAACTGTTGAGCAAAAACCAGTCCACATTTCAGGCAGAGGTCAGCATAAGCCCACAAACTCATCAACAGAAATCCCTGTTTTCCTGGCTCAGGTTGTAATAATCTATATACCATCAGGTAAGAACGAGATCTTATCAATGTGGTACATGTGGGGCTAGGATGTGTGCATGCTGGCGTGTGCATGGGGAAGGTTATGGTGGAGGAGACTGAATAGAGAAATCAGGAAGGCTTGATCATTCATCTAAGCCGGAGTGATTTTACCTTAAAAGGACCATGTTAGGGCAGCCCGGGTGGCTCAGCAATTTAGCACTGCCTTCAGCCCAGGGCCTGATCCTGGAGACCTGGGATCGAGTCCCATGTCAGGCTCCCTGTATGGAGCCTCCTTCTCCCTCTGCCTGTGTCTCTGCCTCTTTCTCTCATTCTCTCTCATAAAAAAAAAAAAAAAAAAAAAAAGACCATCTTTAACTAGAAAAGGCTGACATAACTTGAATGGATAAGTTTACTTTTTATGTTGTTCTTTGTTTTTACACCATTAAGTAGATCTGAGGATGCTCAGGATAGAGAAGCTCAGGCAATAAAAAGAGAAAGGTGGGAGACCTGCGCCCCAGTGTTCACAGCAGCAATGTCCACAACAGTCAGACTATAGAAGGATCTGAGATGTCCATGGACAGACAACTGGATAAAGAAGATGTGATCTATATATACAATGGAATATAACTCAGCCATCAGAAAGGATGAATACCCACCATTTACATAGATGTGGATGGAACTGGAGGGTATTATGCTGAGTGAAATAAACCAATTGGAGAAGAATAATTACCATTTGATTTCACTCACACGTGGAATTTAAGAAACAGTGCAGAGGATCATAGGGGAAGGAGGGAAAACTAAATGGGAAGAAATAAGAGAGGGAGACAAACCATAAGAGACTCTCGACTACAGGAAACAAACTGAGGGTCACTGGAAGGGAAGGAGGTGGGGGGATGGGGTTATTGGGTGATGAGCATTAAGGAGGGCATGCAATGGGATGAGCACTGAGTGTTACATGCAACTAATGAATTGTAAAACACTACATCTGAAACTAATGATGGACTATATACTAATTGAATTTAAATAAATTTTTTTTGAATTTAAATAAATTTTTAAAAGAAAAAACAAATAAAAAGAGAAAAGGTTACTTTTCTTCAAATCCGTATCATTGTCAAATTTGACTTCCTTCTGCGTAAGATATGATCCTTCTAGTACACAGTGCATCGGCGGACTCTTCCTTGGAGAAAAGTAAAGTAAGACAGGCTAAGACACCAGCATGACTACAAGAACCTGAAAAGGTCTTCCCGACTTTTAAAAACCTGTTTTGTTGGTCTTTTTGTTTGTTTGTTTGGTTTTGTTTTCCTATGTGACTTTTTAATGTGCTTCAGTGTTCCTCTGCCTAAGAAACTGCTATATCAAATTCTATTGATCTGCATTTGACAAAGATATAAACAGACAATCTTGCTGGTAAATGGTTACGGATTGATAACTATTTTCTTAAACGGAAATTTATTGCTATTTTACCTAAGGATTTTTTTAATAGATTTTATGTAATTATTCATGAGAGACACAGAGACAGGGGCAGAGACATAGGTAGAGGGAGAAGCAGGCTCCCTGCGCGGAGCCCAATGCGGGACTCCATCCTAGGACCCTGGGATCACACCCTGGGCCCAAGGCAGAGGCTCAACCACTGAGCCCCCCAGGCACCCCAGGGTTTTGGGGGTTGTTGTTGTTGTTTTGTTTTGTTTTACTCTAAGCACCAGGCTTTCTAAAAGTGGCCACACATGCAGCCATTGCAATCTGTAGGTGCTGGAAGTACCTTTTACTTTCATTTTTATGGCTCCACCTTAGCTCATAGAGCTGCATTCGGTTCATGCAATGAAACTGAAAATTTCAGCAAGCACTAGCACCTGAGGAGTCACTGTACATCAAAGGTTGAGTTTAATACTCTCAAAAGTGACTCCTCTGGTGTAATGCTTGACCTCTGGCTTTTAAATACATATAACATGCACTTCAATGTCCTCCGTTCATGGATTAAGCAGACATCCTAAAGTAGCAGCAGAATGCCAATTCATTAATTTACCCTGAGAAATGCACCAGCCGATTTCCCTTGGCCGCGTCTCAAGTTTTACTCTTTTTCTTTATATATATATATATATTTATATATATTTATAAATATATATATATATATATATATATTTATATTATATATATATATTTTAGTGACCTGAATTTTTTTCCCCAGTTAAAACAATGATCCCAAAGGAGGAGTCTTCACGCTCCGTCATGGGGCTCTTGCGTGATGAACACAGGGAGAGAGACAGAGGCTAGCATTGCATTTCCACCGTTGTGACGCAAAATATACCTGATAGCTGAATAAATATGATCTCTGGGTTATTTTTACATACACAGCTGACCAGCCATCAGGAAAACCAGGTTGCATGCCCCCCCCCCACAACATTTAAACTGCAAGTTTACAGGATGATTTGCCTAAGCCCAAAAATGTCTCTTAAATTTGAAGAATGATTGAATGTACATACAGTACCTTTACATAGTGACTTTTCTCTAGTAAACTGAAGCATTTGATAGGTGATTTTACTACCTGATGAAGCAGTTCACATTAGACAGATCCTTAAATAGTATTAGGAATCACTGTTATTGATAACTATTTGTAATTTCAGATCCCTTGTGCAACTCTAAGAGAATGAGAGAAATATATGATTTAATTCACCAAAAAAAAAATAAAAATAAAATACTCTTTGAAAACCTCATCTGCTGTTTGTAACGAGATACATCTGTATGGGCAATGCTTTGCTCACAATTACCGGCAGACCACTAAAACACAAATAAGCAAAATGTTAATGCAAACACTGTATTTATTTTTTCTTGCAGATTGGGTCATTTAAAATGCATTACTATATTATGGCTACTAAATTGAATAGCTATTACGTAGAAGGTGCTACTATCGGGCAAAGAGACAAACCAGTGATAAGACGTACCACTAGTTAATATTTCGTGAGTGCCCATAAGACCTCAGCACTGGGCTACAGTCTCCATGGATTAGCTCATTCCATTCTTTCTTTTTAAATATTTTATTTATTTATTCATGAGAGACCCAGAGAGAGAGAAGCAGAGACACAGGCAGGGGGAGAAGCAGGCTCCATGTAGGGAGGAAGCCTGATGCGGGACTCGATCCCAGGACCCCAGGATCACACTCTGAGCCAAAGGCAGATGCTCAACCACTGAGCAACCCAGGCATGGCTCTATTTGCATTTTCTAACATAAGATACACACACACACACACACACATATATATATATATACACACACATACACACATATATATTCCTAAACTTTTATAATTTTTAATCCCTTTTAGGATTTTATAATCTTGCAATTTGTTAATCTTCTAAATTGAAGATATAGGTATTTGTTACTAGTTTCAAAGATATTATCACATTTCATTTAAAATCTTTTGGATTACAAAGGAAGAAGTTGGCTAGGGTAGGTGAGCCATAAAATAATTTGGTTTTATTTTACAAATCTTGAACAAAACAGAGGATTTTACAAATTTACAAGATTTTACAAATCTTGAACAAAACAGAGGATTACTACTTTAGATATTAATACACTTCAGACGTATATATGTTTTATGAATGCTTTTCATACAAATGTAAATACATAGACCTTTGTATTTTAAATATACACATGAAAGATGCTCCAAAAATATCATGTGGATTTTGGTTTGGGATCATTTGTAACGTTTTTATAAACTATTAACATCATTCATCCCTTTATTAATTGTTCAATAAAGAATTCTCTGCATTAATTAATTTCAGAAACTGTTCTTGGCAACAGCAGCCAAATCAAACTTCAATACTATAGCTGTCTCAATGGATTAAAATAATATTTAACAAATTACTGCAAAGCTTGAAGGCTGAAACACAGAGGTATAATTATCATTTCAAAGAATCCTATTGCTCCACAATTTATACAAATAAAAAGAGAATAGCTTGTTTTCTTATGTTTTCCTTCTCCCTCATTGCAAAATTGTACCAATATTTTCAAACAAGTATTATCTCGGACACCAAAAAAAAAAAAAAAAAAGAAAGAAAGAAACATTTCTTGTCATTTCTCCAAAGTGATTGCTTTGTTTACATACAATTTAAAAACTTTTAAATAAAGACCCCGAATAGCCAGGGGAATTTTAAAAAAGAAAACCATATCTGGGGGCATCACAATGCCAGATTTCAGGTTGTACTACAAAGCTGTGGTCATCAAGACAGTGTGGTACTGGCACAAAAACAGACACATAGATCAATGGAACAGAATAGAGAACCCAGAAGTGGACCCTGAACTTTATGGTCAACTAATATTCGATAAAGGAGGAAAGACTATCCACTGGAAGAAAGACAGTCTCTTCAATAAATGGTGCTGGGAAAATTGGACATCCACATGCAGAAGAATGAAACTAGACCACTCTCTTGCACCATACACAAAGATAAACTCAAAATGGATGGAAGATCTAAATGTGAGACAAGATTCCATCAAAATCCTAGAGGAGAACACAGGCAACACCCTTTTTGAACTTGGCCACAGTAACTTCTTGCAAGATACATCCCGGAAAGCAAAAGAAACAAAAGCAAAAATGAACTATTGGGACTTCATCAAGATAAGAAGCTTTTGCACAGCAAAGGATACAGTCAACAAAACTAAAAGACAACCTACAGAATGGGAGAAGATATTTGCAAATAACCTATCAGATAAAGGGCTAGTTTCCAAAATCTATAAAGAACTTATTAAACTCAACACCAAAGAAACAAACAATCCAATCATGAAATGGGCAAAAGACATGAAGAGAAATCTCACAGAGGAAGACATAGACATGGCCAACATGCACATGAGAAAATGCTCTGCATCACTTGCCATCAGGGAAATACAAATCAAAACCACAATGAGATACCACCTCACACCAGTGAGAATGGGGAAAATTAACAAGGCAGGAAACAACAAATGTTGGAGAGGATGCAGAGAAAAGGGAACCCTCTTACACTGTTGGTGGGAATGTGAACTGGTGCAGCCACTCTGGAAAACTGTGTGGAGGTTCCTCAAAGAGTTAAAAATAGACCTGCCCTACGACCCAGCAATTGCACTGTTAGGGATTTACCCCAAAGATTCAGATGCAATGAAACGCCGGGACACCTGCACCCCGATGTTTCTAGCAGCCATGTCCACAATAGCCAAACTGTGGAAGGAGCCTCGGTGCCCATCGAAAGATGAATGGATAAAGAAGATGTGGTTTATGTATACAATGGAATATTCCTCAGCCATTAGAAACAACAAATACCCACCATTTGCTTCAACGTGGATGGAACTGGAGGGTATTATGCTGAGTGAAGTAAGTCAATCGGAGAAGGACAAACAGTGTATGTTCTCATTCATTTGGGGAATATAAATAATAGTGAAAGGGAATATAAGGGAAGGGAGAAGAAATGTGTGGGAAATATCAGAAAGGGACACAGAACATAAAGACTCCTAACTCTGGGAAACGAACTAGGGGTGGTGGAAGGGGAGGAGGGCGGGGGGTGGGGGTGAATGGGTGACGGGCACTGAGGGAGACACTTGACGGGATGAGCACTGGGTGTTATTCTGTATGTTGGTAAATTGAACACCAATAAAAATTAATTTATTAAAAAAATAAAAAAAACTTTTAAATAGACAAGGTCTGTTAATCCCATATTCATTGCATAGGCCTCCTTCACAATAGACCTATGTTAAATAGAAAAGATGAAAAACTCAAACTATTATAGACTATGTCCTTAGATCCACAAAATCAATTTGATTTCCTCCTTTTATGGCGCATACAACCTTGTAAGTAAATAGTAAAACTATAATTTTACAGTTTAGCCTGAAGACAAAATGATTTTTCATGTTTATAGGTCAGTTACAAAATAAAATCATTCTATGCATGCGTGTTCAAAGCAAACCTTCAGTTTTGCCGTTTACGTATAGATGGTGCTTCCAGCAGCACAATTAATGCATGACCTTGTGTATGTTAGCAGCACATTCTAAGCGAAAACTCAAGCTAATGTCTTAAATAGACAACTTCACTCGGATTCCTGAAATCCTCTAGCCACACACGTATGCATCTTCACCGTCACCCCATTCATCAACAAAACCATATATGCGTTTCCCCAGACGTCAGAGACCCTTTACAAATATCCATTCTCTAGGGTTCCCCTGACCTAAAGTGTCACTAAATACCTGTTGGCCCCTCCCTTGTCTCACACTCCACACTTGCTCATTGCTGACATCTTTACCAGCTCTCATCCAAGGAGACTTACCTTTTCTCAGGGTTTACAATCCACGGCCAGTGGGCCAAGCCTGGGTGGTTGCCTGTTTTTGTAAATAATCAGCCACAATTACTCTTTTACATATATTCGATGTCTGCTCTTACTCTAAAAATGGCATGACATTGCCCCTGAAACCTAAAACACTATTTATCCTGTAACAGAAAACTTTGCTGACCTGGTCTCTGACACAGGGAGCCATGCCCACATTCAACACAGATTATATTTATAATTGTAAAACACACGAGAAACTGTGTCTTGGAGCAGAGCTTGACTGCTTCAAATTTGTTTGCTGAAGTCACAGCACAATCATGGGACGATATTATATGGTAAGCAATAAGTTGCACAAGTAATGGTTTTTCTCTATGAGTCAGAGATGTTTGCAATAAAAATGCACAGAATAGCACTGACTTTCAAATTTACAAACTCACAATAAGTCAAAATGCATTTAAATACACCTAAGACAGAATATTATTAATATTTAATAAAAGGGGTCACTCAGGAGGCTCAGTCCATAAAGATCTGCCTTTGGCTCAGGTCATGATCTCAGGGTCCTGGGATCCAGCCTACGTTGGGCTCTCTGTTCAGTGGGGAGTCTACTTCTCCCTCTGCCCCTCCCCCTGCTCCTGTGCATGGTCCTGCTCTGCCTCTCTCTCAAATAAATAAATAAAATCTCTTGGGGGAGGAAAAAAGCACTAGGAATATATATAATTATCCCAAGGTCATTTTGCATCATAAAGCGTAAAAGCCAGAGAAGTCTGCATTTCCAAAGAAGAGCAAAGAATGAGGTATATTTTAAAATGACATGTAAAAACTAATGCTATTTTATAGCACCTTCTTCTGTTTCTCTAAAAAGATGGAAATCATCTTAAAAGTTGTTAGCATTAGCATACTTCTATTCAGCAATGATTCAAGGCCACCTGACAATAATAAAACCTAAAGCACATTAAATATTTAGTATGCACAACATACTTGCCATTGGGATAAAAACAGTCAAATTTCAGAAATTGTCTTATGGTTCAAATTATTATTTCAGTTAAAATTTAACTTGGAAAACACCATTCTAACATTACAGATGAGGAAACTGAACCATTGTTGGCGAGTAATGTGTCCAAGGTCAGCTAGTGAGCGGTGGAACCAGGAAGAGAGCCGCCAGTCAACCTGATGCCTCACCTTGATCCTGTCCTCCCGCCAATTAGATGGAGCAGGTGGGTATAGGGATAAAGCTCCACCATGAGGACCAGAGGTCTGAGTTTTTGCTGCAGTTCTGAAGTCTGGACAAGTGATCACTACGGGATCACTTAATCTCTGTACTCTTGTCACGTCAGCTACCGGGGCGGGGGGGGGGGGGTGATCACAACTGTTCTCTACTTCACAGACACATGAAAACATGCTGGAAAACTGAAAACAAAGCACTTGGGTACCTGGAGTAGATGAACTGAAAGGGGAGAAGACTAATTTTGGTTCAAGGAGAATTGGTACCTAAGAAAGGACAGCTTTAGGGGTGAAGAGAATCGTCCTGAAGAAAATACAAGCAGAATTTCAAAGAGTGGCATTCAAACAACCATGTATTTGAGATTTGGAGAGCAGGAGGCCTGACCTCTTCCTGGAGCTCAACGTAAAAGGTGGTGAGTAGGGCACAGGGTTGGTGTCAGCGGTGGCAGTCCTGAAGTCCCAGTGGCCACATGGCTGGGCCGCAGCAGTGGGAAGGAAGAGAGTCTCAGAAGGATGCCAACTAACATATTTGGAATGATGGAATTAGAAAAATCACCATTTTGTAAGCACTTGTCGAGGAATCGATTAGGGTTTCGAACAGGACAGTTATAGGGTTACAACCATCAGACAACGCAGCCTTCTTGCTAATATCTCCCGAAAAACTTACTTCCAAGTGAACCCATCCCATAGCACTTTATTAAGCAAATTATACAAATTGACGTTACTACTAGTGGTAACAGTAGTACAGGTGCACCCTTTTAATGAGATGAATCATTCACTGCATGATATGATCTATGACACAGTCTGGCCAGAAAAGTTTAATCTGAGTCTGACCTAGCCTCAAGACCTATGTCCCAACTGGTGGAGAATTCAGGGAATAAAGGAAGGAGGTCAAAGACACCGAGAAGAAATAATCAGACAAAGGAAAATTGTCCTACAAGACAGATTACCTGGTTGTCACAGGAATATGAAGTGAGCAGAGTGCTTTACAACAGAGAGACGAAGAAGAAGATGCCGTCCTACCAATCCATCCGTCCTCTTGCTGTGTAGTAGGTCAGGCCCGATGGGAGGCAGTGCTCTCTGGAGACCATGGGAAAGCCCGTGGGAAAGCCCACAGTGATGGTAACAGTCGCTTTGCCTCTGAAAATTATTGTTTATTTACTCCTAGGACAGGGCTTAGTCCTGTGACCTCTGCTCTTGCATTCCACTTCCTCTGGAAGGCGCTTTATTCTTATATTCAATGACTTGAACATAAATGACTCTCCCTTCTGTTTTTGTACGTGTGACCACTCACATGAACATCATCGAGTTCTAATAGCATCTTTGTCTCGGACCACCTGGGCAAACTGTCCCCAGTAGATTTAATTTGTGCCTTAGCCCTACTATGTATATTGTAAGAATAAAAATACCAGAATAATCTATCTTGTTGAGTCTATTCTAATCAACTAATAAGGGAATATAGGAAAGATTCTGACGTCTGTGAAATAACGTACCTAAGGTGATTTACTCGGTGGTCCTTTAGGCATACGGATGTATTAATTTCCCTCACTGAGACGGATGCTATTTCATAAAGGTGCCAATAAGCAAACCACCTCCGTAGAGGGCCAATAAGCAAAATTAATACTGTTGAACTTGCAACCTATGCTATTTTCTGGAGGTCCATAGTAATTTGTGGTTCTGGTTTGAGTCAATATGTATGTAATCAAGGAAGATAAGTGATACCCAGCCCATTTTTTTTTCCATAAGTAAATTAAATAATAAAAAAGAAATGCCTTTTGGCAACCCACTATTAGGAAGATGCTATTGGCAACGGCAAAAGAGCTTTAGAAAAATAACTGTACAATTAAACCTTATACCTGCAGTAGAAATACATGACTGAATGCCTTCTTAAAACCTTTGTGCTTTTACAGTAAATTCAGTTATCATAAAAATTAAAAAGACAAATGGAGCCAGTTTTCCAGGGTCTACACAGCAAAGAGGGCAATATATTTATAATGCTGTATATCTCTGGGCTGGTGCATCCCACAAACAATACAGAACATCTTACAAAACAGACCCATACACATTTCGGGCCAGTCATTGGCAATTTAAAAGAGGCCCGCCTCCGATGTTACCCTGTGCCTAAAACAAACCCACAAAGAAGAGTAGCAATAGCAAAAAAAAAAAAAAGTT
This sequence comes from Nyctereutes procyonoides, assembly GCF_905146905.1. Classification (NCBI taxonomy): domain Eukaryota; kingdom Metazoa; phylum Chordata; class Mammalia; order Carnivora; family Canidae; genus Nyctereutes; species Nyctereutes procyonoides. Next base: position 31,750,026 of record NW_026575043.1, read on the forward strand.
ATATTTTTTTGAGTTATAGGAAAAAGAACCCTTATAATCTTTGTCTATGAAAAAATGTACATGAACATCTGAGGAGAGTCGAGGCTTGGATATTATATTCCAGGTGAAACACTTCTGAATATGGATTTTTTTACCTCAAGACGACAACCCTAATTTCACAAATATAAGGTGGGGGGTTGTTAAATACCATTTTTCCCCTCTACGCTCATTCCCATAAGATGTGTGAAATAGTTCCTCTGAATCTCATCCCAGATTGTGGCTCATAATACCTAGCAAAACTAACTAATGGTTTTCATTGAAGGTCCTGGCTTGTTTGTCATCAAAATAATGTCTTGGGGGCACTTGCATGGCTCAGGGGATTAAGCATCCGACTCTTGATTTCAACTCAGGTCCTGACCTCAGGGCCAGAGCTCAGAGTCGGCTTCCCCGAGCCCCCTGCCCTCAGTGTTCTCTCTTTCAAATAAATAAATAAAATCTTAAAAAAAAAAAAATACCGATGTCTTGAGACTCTAGGATTTTAAGGATGTTTTCAGGATTTTTAAATTCAGGTTTGGTATTTTTGGCATCCCTGCTTTCCTTTGTCGTCCCCATAATTCTAGTCTCCCTCTACAGCAGCTCTATCTAGGTCTTACCGGGAAATTTTCCTGAAAAGTTCCAGGGGCAAAAAAAAAAGGGGGGGGGGCAAAATATTGGCATAACCATCCTAACACTGAGCAAGAAAGGAATAAGAGCTGCTTTTGACTCAAGATGTTTGTTCTGGGTGGGACTGAAGTAGGACGCTATCTCCTCCTTATGGGAAGTGATTAAGGGATTTTGATGATACTCATTTTCTCATTTGAGATTTGCTATTTTGGCAAGCCATATACGGGCACTGAAGTACAAGTAATTAGTGAAATTTGTATCTAGTAATCTGCATATAAAGCAGGTCTTCCTGTCCATTTTAATGAAATCAGTTGGGTTCTGCTTCTTATCCCACATTCTTACTAAATTCCGGGCACATTATTCCAGGATGACATTTTATTTTTTTTTACTTTTTAAAAAAAGATTTAATTTGTTTATTCATGAGAGACACAGAGACAGAGGCAGAGACAGAAGCAGAAGGAGAAGCAGGCTCCCTGAGGGGACCCCAATGAGGGACTCGATCCTGGGACTCCAGATTACGACCTGAGCCACCTGGGTGCCCCAGGATGACCACTTTGGCTCTGAGTTTCTAAATCTCATTAACATTTTATGTCCCACAATATGTTTTTCTTTTTTCTCTGACCACTCTTGGTGGAAGCTAACCAATGATCATTGTTTTTCCCAGAAGAATTCAAGCAAGACATTTGACTGAAGACTTTAGGTTGAAAGATTTGTTTACCAGGCAGCACAATAAGCAATATAAGAGTGAAAAGTCAGCAACGTTCCATTTAAAAATCCTTCAGCTTACCAACTCTAGGCCGTCACCAGCCACCTCTTTGCAGGACCCTACTCCAGCTGGGCTGCTAGAATTTTTCTCTCTAAAACCCTTCCAACGTTCCTACGCACATCAGTTTATCTTTTCACACAGCATCCTTCATAAATGTGTTCATAAAAGAAAGTGCCAGTAATGCTAGCCCTAAATGTTTAGTAGCACAGAAGAACTGGCAAAGATTTTAGAATTACAATGTAGTTTTGACCCCAAGCCCCTAAAACACGTAGAAAGTATTAGAGACTTTAATCACTTTTTTGTAGAATTTTTTGCACTTTGCGATTCTAAGAATGGAAGGGAATAATTTTGGTCTGAGTTAATATGACAGGTTTTCCAGTGGTCCCTCTGATTCCCCATGTCCATGAGTGAACTACACCATTGCAAAAATTTCAGAAAGGATGTGGCCTCGTTGCATCCATATGAAGATCCAGAAACAAAGAGGGCCTGGCCCATATCCCATCCATTGCACTGCAAAGATGCAAAAGACAGGGAGATGCTTTGAAACATTTAAAAGACAAAGTCATGCTAATAATACCATGGATGGGATTCACAAGGGAACTCTGGGAAGTAAGAGGTCGTTTCCTCTGGGGCTTAAAATTATGTTATTTTTCTATTGAGGTCAAGTTCTGAACAGCAATAAAGCCTTTAATTCCACTTCCCCTTAACCAGGAGGTGAGAAACACTTTAACAACCTCAGGGACCTCCAGGAAGGCACTAATGAATGATAATTTATTCGCAACAGTCAGAAAGAGCAACCAACTCTGAGACCATGTGTTACAACTTCTGTAACTTTTGCAAAGGCGCAGGAAACAGTGGTGTTAATTTGTAGATTAGGAATATTTAAAGTAACTTTTCATCTATGTTTGGTAAAGTCAACTTGTGCTGGAGGCTTCTGACAAGAGAATGTTAGCTACAAGACACATGTGAAATACGTGCAGATGGATCTAAGCACATTCACTTTCAGTCATGACCCAAGAACAGGCAAGGAATCAGTTTACTGTATTTTAGAACAAACAAATATATACTGAAAGTATCAGCACACTCTTCACCCAGTATGGATTTATAAAACTTTGCTTCACTTGCATATGCTTGTCCAGTGGTTGGCTGTGTCTTTTGAGAGCTGTATGACTGTTTCTCCGTAACACAACCACATTTCAATTTAAAAAATTTCTCCAGTGGAGTGTCTTAATTAAAAGCAGCTTTTCCAAAAAAAAAAAAATAAAAAATAAAAAATAAATAAATAAAAGCAGCTTTTCCTGTGAATCTACACTAAAATAAATCTATTAAAAATGATTACACAGAACTCCTTACGTAGTCTACTCATGAAGAACTATGTCAAAATAGTTAAGATCACAACAGAGTATGGCCGTGTCTGTGTGTACTTGGATTTACATACAGTACGTCCATGTGTGCCCACACATATAGTGTGTACTGTATGTGCAAACATCATATATGCACATAGGATGCATATAATTGTATCCTGTATTCTATAATACATAATTATACATGCATATGTGTGTATATTATATATATTATATAAAATGTGTTATGTATGTATATATTATATGCATATAATATATACTAATTTGTATTATGTATGTGTAATATGCATATGAGAATGAAATGAAAAATAATATAGGGACTGAAATCACTAATCATTAGACATTCTAAAGGAACATGCTCATCATCATTTCAGTAACTACCTAGATTTTGCTGAGTTGTGACTTTAGGCTGAGAACGAGAGCTGCATTACTAAGCAAATTCAGGAAAGTTTGATCTAGGATATGTTTGGTAGAAAGATAAGATGGCAGGCTAGAAAAAATATGGAAGGAAGAACTGAGCTTTTATTGTTGTTTGGTTGGTTCTTTGGGTTTTTTTTTTTTTTCTTCTCACATATTTTTGAGATATAATTGATACACTTATGATTGCACTTGCTTTAAAGCTACCACTTGATACATGTTGACAGATGTATAACCCCTGAAACCATCACCAAATCAAGACACAGATTACGTTCATTACCTCCCATAGTTCTCATGGGCTCCTTTGAAATCCCTCCTTCTCTTTTTCTTCCATTTACTTAAAGACCCACCCCCATCTACATCCCCAGACAGCCACCAACCCGCCTCCTGTCACTGTGAAATGGTTTGCACTCTCTTGGAACTGTATATGAATGAAATTAGCTACGTTTTCTTAGCTTTGTTCACTTAATGGGATTATTTTAAAATTCATTAAATGTTATTCTGAATATCAAAAGTTCTTTTTTTTTATTTCTGAGTAATATTCTAGTGTATGGATATACCACTATTTATCTATCTACCTGCTAAAAGGGTTTATACAATACAACTTTAATTTATCACAGTCAACTTTTTTTTAATAAATTTATTTTTATTGGTGTTCAATTTGCCAACATATAGAATAACACCCAGTGCTCATTCCATCAAGTGGCCCCCTCAGTGCCCATCACCCAGTCACCCCCGCCCCCCCACCCACCTCCCCTTCCACCAACCCTAGTTCATTTCCCAGAGTTAGGAGTCTCTCATGTTCTGTCTCCCTTTCTGATATTTCCCACTTATTTTTTCTCCTTTCCCCTTTACTCCCTTTCACTATTTTTTATATTCCCCAAATGAATGAGACCATATAATGTTTGTCCTTCTCCGATTGACTTACTTCACTCAGCACAATACCCTCCAGTTCCATCCACGTGAAGCCAATGGTGGGTATTTGTCGTTTCTAATGGCTGAGGAATATTCCATTGTATACATAGACCACAGCTTCTTTATCCATCATCTTTTGATGGACACCGAGGCTCCTTCCACAGTTTGGCTATTGTGGACATTGCTGCTAGAAACATCGGGGTGCGGGTGTCCCGGCGACCACAGTCAACTTCTGAGCGATATTTTACCATTTCACAGTATTACAGTACATTGTAATAATATACTTATAATTCCCCATTTCAGCATTTGTCATATTTTTTCACATATTTTACTTCTACATATTTTACCTGTACAAGAGCCACAGTGAATTTTTTATTATTTATACTTCAAAGAGTCAATTATCAATTGAATAGATTTTTTTAAAAAAGAGAACAAGAAAATCTAACATACTTCCCACATATTTAAAATGTATGCTGCTGCTCATTCCTTTGTACGGATCCATAATTCTATATCTTCTATGTTGTATTTTTTCTTCTACTTGAAAGGTATTTTTAAACATTTATTATTTTTAACATAGATCTGCTAGTGATGAGAAAGTCTTTAGTCATCTGCTTTTTTTTTTTTTTTTTAAAGTAGGCTCCATGCCCCGTGTAGACCCGATGCATGGCTTGAACTTACGACCTTGAAATAAAGGTCAAGTGAGTCATACTCTTAGGGGTTCTTGGGTAGCTCAGTTGGTTAAGCAGTCAACTCTTGATTTTGGGTCAGGTTGTGATCTCAGGGCCCTGAGATTGAACAATGTGTTGAGCTCTACACAGGGCATGGCACCTGCTTAGATTCTCTCTCTCCTTCTCCCTTTGCCTCCCCCCAACACTCTAGTTCTCTGTTTATCTCTCTCTAAACAAATAAATAAATACATAAGTTTTATTTTTTTTTAAGATTTTATTTATTCATTCATGAGAGACACAGAGAGAGAGGCAGAGACATAGGCAGAGGGAGAAGCAGACTCCATGCAGGGAACCCGACAAGGGACTTAATCCCAGGACCGCAGGATCACGACCTGAGCTGAAGGCAGCACTAAACAACTCAGCCACCCAGGCTGCCCCAATACATAAGTTTTTTTTTTTTTTTTTAAAGAGTCAGATGCTTAACTGACTAAGCCACCCAATCACTCCTACTCTCCTTCATTTTTAAAAGATATTCTTAAGATTATAATCTGTAGATAGTTGTTTTTTTTGTTTTTCTTTGAGGATTTTATTTATTTTTATTTAATTTTTATTTTTTAGTATTTTAGAAAGGGAGAGACATGGAGAAGGGAGTGGCAGGGTAGAGGGAGAATGACAGAGAGAATCTCAAACAGGCTCCACCCCCAGTGTGGAACCCATTCTCATGACCCCAAAATCATGACTTGAGCTAAAATCAAAGAGTCGGACACTTAACAGACTAAACAACCCTGCATCTCTTCTTTAAGGATTTTAAACATGTTTTTCCATTGTTCTCCAGCTTACATTAAGTCTGATGAGATATCTCTTGTGATTTTTATCTTTAACTGCTTTACTAAAATTGGTTTTTGGTTTATTTTTATCCTTGGTTTCGAGAAATTTCAGTATGATATGCCTTGTTGGAGTTTTGTTTCTCATGCTTCACATTTTTTAAGCTTCTTGCATCTATTGGTTTATAGTTTGCATCAAATTTGGAAAATTTGTAGACATTATTTCATAAAATATTTCTTCTGACACTCTTTTTTCATGTGTAACAACCACAGATGGCCACTTATTATTATCATATAAGAGTTCAGTGATATTCTCTTTATTGTGTCTATAGTCTTTTACCTCTCTGTTTCAGTTTAGATAGTTTCAATTATTCTACCTTCAATTCTTCTGGACTTCTAGAGTGTTTGATTTTCTTTCAATCTCATCCAAAGCATTTTCTATTTCATATTTATCATGCTCATGCTTTCCTCTATCAACCTGTATATTCTATCATCTTGTACATTTTTTTTACTATTTTTTGAGTTACAATCACTTACTTCTTTAAAAACCCATGTAAAAAAAAAACATGTAATATTCCAAGGAATACCAGACATTTTGTGTTTTACCTTGCTGAATCATGGATGTTTTTATATTCCTCTAATTGCTCTTCAGTATTTTTCTAGAAAGCAAGCACATCACTTGGAACTAGTGTGATTCTTTCTAAAATGGCTTTTTGATCTGTTAAGCTGTGTCCAGAGCAGTGCTGTCTAGGACTGTTTAACCCCATTATTAAGATAATATCTTTCAGAGTATTAATTATCCCCATTACTAGGATATCCTTCTTTTTATGTTGTTTTTGTTTTTGTTTTGTTTTTTGCTTGTTTTCTTTTAGAGAGAGCAAGAGCAGGAAGGGGAGAGGGGGAGGGAGAGAGAGACAGAGACAGAGAAAGAAAGAGAGAAAAGAGAGAAAATCTCAAGCAGACTTCACACTCAGTGGAAGTCTGATGTGGGTCTTGATCTCTTGACCCTGAGATCATGAGGTGAACCTAAATCAAGACTCAGACATTTAACAGACTGAGGCACCCAGGCATCCCCCTAGGATATCCTTCTGAGTACTCTAACCTATGTAGAATTTTTTTTTTCCTTCTCTGGAATTTACAGTTTTCTACTTTGGCCAATTAGAACATGAACAATCCTTGCTCCTCTGTGTGCTCTGACAAGTATTCCTCTATTCTCTTCAGGCTGTGTTTGCCCAGCCTCACGGAGTTTCCTCATAAGATTGTTCCTCAAAATTCAACTTAAGACTTAGAGGGGACTCCATCCTCTTTCCTCTTTTCTCAGGTACCAGAAGGAGGTGGTCCTCTTTTCATGCCTAGCACAGCCATGGCTAATGTTCCCAAGAAACTCTGATGTGTAGCAGTCCAAAGCATGGGATGCTGAATAAACTGGTGTGTTTGTACCTCATCCATATACTGGTCCCCATAAGCTAAGAGAATGTCTCCCTCTTATTGTTTTCCTAGGGAACAGACTTAAGTATGCCCTAACATTAAATGAAGCAAAAATCTATATGCAGCATTTTGTTAGAATTGATGGCAAGTTAATATAACCCACCCTCCTGGTTTTATGGATGTCATAATCATTGTCAAGACTGGGATGAATTTCCAACTGATCTGTGACACCAAGGGTTGCTATTCTGTTCATCATATTACATCTGAGGAGGCAAAGTATAAATTATGCAAAGTGAGAAAGATCTTTGTGGGGACAAAAGGAACCCCTCACTGGCGGCCCATGATGCTTACACCATCCATTATCCTGATCCACTCATCCAGCTGAATGACACCATTCAGATTGATTTGGAGCCTGGAAAGATTACTGATTTCATCAAGATTGACACTGGCAATCTGTGTATGGTGACTAGATGTGCGAACGTGGGAAGAACTGGTGTGATCACCAACAGAGGAGATACTCTGGTTCTTTTGAGGTAGTTCATGTGAAAGATGCCAATGGCAACAGCTTTGCCAGCTGGCTCTCCAACATTTTTGTTATTGGCGAAGGCAACACACCATGGATTTCTCTTCCCCATGGAAAAGGTATCACCTTACCATTGCTGAAGAGAGAGACTGGCAGCCAGACAAAGCAGTGAGTAAAATGGTCTCTAGGTGACTTGATTGGAAGTCTTCATACTTAAAGACAATACAACATAATTGAAAAAGAAAAAAAAAAGACACTTGGAGGACTCCAAATCTCAGAAGCCGTCACTTTGGGAAGCTCTTTTCTCTCTAGCCCTCTGTCTTTTGAACTCCAGCTGTCTTCTTAGCCACCTACTTCTGTCTCCTAAACTCAGAAATTGCCAGGCTGCACCTGGGTCACTCCCCAACAGGACAGCTTGGAAAGTTTCTCCAGACCACAACTCCAGGCAGTGAGAATCAGTCTCACGAATCCATTTTCTTTCTCACAGGAGTCCCTGTCCTCATCTCCACTGTATGAAAAGTACTGTTTTACATATTTTATTTTATTATTTTATTTTATTTAGTATTTTCATGTAGGAGGGACAATTTAGTGTCTGTTATACTCTACTGACTTGAAGCAGAAATCCCGCAGGGATATTTTAATTTTTCTAAGGAATTTTTATTGCTTTCCTGTAGGGACTGCAATGTAAGACTTTTCATATCTTTCCATAAAATCTTCAGTAAAATAATCAGTAAATAACAAACCGTTCACAGTACATGTGTTTTGACAAAGTACAGAGACTCTTAGGTCTTCTTCAGTAACTAGGAAGTGGATATTACATGAAGTGGGCAAGAACTTTCCCTTATTGACCTGTACACCCCAGAATCTACAACTGTGTTTGCACATGGTGAATAGTAAGCACTTAATTAATGATTACTGAATACTGTTAATATATACCGGCTAAGAACCAAATATGCTTATGAAGATACATAAGCTTTTCAGCTCTGATTTCTAAAAGCTTTCATCAAGTTCTCTAATTTAGAATCATTAAGAAATGTTAAAGCTCTTCATGTCTACATTTGGTATAATTGTCAAGTTAATAAATGTACCCTGCCCCTGTCCCCCCAGACACTGCTCATTTCTTGATGTCACCAATAGTGAAGATCAAGAAGGAGAACTTCAGGGGCATCTAGATGGTTCGGTCAGTGAAGCATCTGCCTTCAGCTCAAGTCACAATCTCAGGGTCCTGGGATCAAGTCCCCGTCAGGCTCCCTGCTCAGCAGGAAGCCTGCTTATCCCTCTCCTCCTTATTTGGGCTCTCTCTTCCTCCCTCCCTCTCTCAAATAAATAAATTTTTTTTAAAGGAGAATCTCATAGGTCTTCTGAGAAGCCTCTTTAGTTTCAGTCTGTCAGAAACATTGTGATAGCTACTGCTCATAGGGCTTCAGGGATAGAAAAGACTACTTTTATTTTAAGCTGTATAGAGAGAGGGCTTCAAAATACATGAATTACAAAATTCTATGACCTTGTGACATTCTAAATCACAATGCCATCACTTAGAAAATGTGTTTGACGTGAGTTATAAAAATACTCGTACATTTCTACCTAGTAAATAGGGTCCTTGGAATTATTTTAAGAGGGCAATAGTATCATAGGATCGATAATAATTCAAAAAATTAAAATGATAGAATTTATAACAGAACACTACCCCACTATTAAAACTATATTGTAACTGCTTTGTAGGTACTTGAAAGAAGACTATGATTATTAAATTAAATAAAATGTATAAAAAATGAAAACAAATGCATGATACTATGGTAAAATGTGTGTACACATCAATGCAAAGTAGAAGGGAGTGCAGAATAATGAAAACGGCTGATTTGTTAAGGTGGGGAGATGGTGAATAGTTCTTTATACAAAATACAAATTTAGAGAAAGAGCTGCTATAAAATAAAGGCTATGTGGACCTCCAAGATCTATTTTAAGGCTAGGTTTAATTGGGATCACAGTTGCAGATGTGGAAAATCACTTTTCACTCCTTAAAAATCTTTCTCATGTGCTTTATGTCTGGAATTAAATATCAAGTTTTTTTCTAGGCTATGTGAAACCATTCACATTTGTAACCCAAGGGGCCTTGTAATTTGCATCTGTGCTTGTGGCATAAAAACACTCATCATTTGTTACTACTTCGTACAGTTAGTTCCTGGGGGCTTTGAGACCCTGTTCCTGTGTTCCTATCCCAGCCTCCTCTAGTCTGGATCCTGACAGTAGTTTCAGCATTGCTTAATGCAAGTGTGGAAAACAAGGGTGACTAGCCAAGCCTCACCACTGCTCACACGAGCAGACTGCCGCAGTGACAGAATTAGGACTAATTTACATGAAATGTGTGCCTCCTCTCATGTGAAGGGAGTGTAAGCCTTACTGACATTGTGACAGTTACAATTATCTAAGGGAGTGAGCAGCATTAGACTGCCAAGGTAGATCTTAAAAATAGAAGCACATTCTACCAATAAACAAGGAGCCAAACAGATGTACACACACACACATACATGCATGCACATGCACACAGAAGCACATGTACATACATCCATGCATGCACACACAGGCATGCATGCACACAGGTGCACATTCACACACTACACGCATGCATGAACACGGATGCACATTCGTGCACACATGCGTGCACACAGATGCACATTCACACACATGCATGCATGCACACGGATGCACAGGCACACATGCATGCATGCACACAGATGCACGTGCACACACATTCATGCACGCATATGCACACACATGCATGAACACAGATGCACATGCACACACACAATACATCTCGGCTGTGGGATACATATACACACAGCACATCTATCGGTAAGAGGAAAATAAACAGCCCTAATGAGTACATTAACATTTCTAAGAATATCTAAGACTCTAAAATGAAAATCAGTTCCCACATGATCAAGTTATAAGAGAAATATGCCACTTTTGCATTTATCTTCTAAACCAGAACGTAAAGCAAACAGACTGAATGATAATACACTGGGACACTCCTAAATTATACACTCACACTCACATGCACACACATGCAAACAATAAAGGGACAGTGGCAGAGCCTAGAGGTTAAAATAACTCTCTTTCCAATAATAATTGCACATGGTAATTTAACAGTCTTTGGCAAAACTCACTGAACACAATCCAGCTAGAAAAGTATTACACAATTCAGCAAAGGATACTCAACACTCAACTAAGAAAACTCCATTTATATTGATATTTTATGTCTGGAAAATTTGTAAATATCTTAATGTGAATTATGCTATATATACTGATATCATATGTGTATGTATGTGTGTGTGTATATTTATAAATACACACACACACACATACATCCTGAAAAAAGACTTTATACTCCAACAGTGCATGAATGATATCCCCATGCACCCTGTTTCTTTCTTAACATTGAAATCCCCTGGCCTTCTGTTCCTAATGAAATGCTTCTTTTGAAGTCAGCAATATAAATATATATTTCCACCAAAATCCTTCAGAGTTATAAAAGGTTGAATAAGTTCAGAATTCTGAGCAGTTGCCAAGGACATACCCTTTAACACAGTTGTACCGTTACCATGTAATACAGCATTCTAGGAATACTAAAGCTAATGCCGTACTCTTAATGCGTATGGAAGATAATAGAATTTGAGAAATCTTTTGATGCACATTTAGTTGGTTTTCAGGTGAATGCTAATTCTTGTTTTTATAGCAGGTTAAAGATTGACAAAATTACAGAAGACAAATAGAGGTGATCAGCATCACAGAATGGCTAAGGGAGATCTCAGGCCAAACTTCACCAGGCCAGCAGAGCACACATCTTCTTGGCTGCAAGCATGTATTTTGGACATGCCCTAAAAATAACCAACTCCACCAACAAATATTTGGAGCGGACATTACATGCTGAGCATACAGCAATGAGCGTTTGGGTGCCAAAATCAGCAATGTGTCTGGTATAATATCCTTAGGCCTATTTGCTTCTTGTTCAGATAAAAAATGCTGACGGGTTACTGTTATTTCCTGTGTTGATCATTTGGAAACTGCTTTTCATTTTAGATTTTTATTTTTTATTTTCTTATAATAAATTTATTTTTTATTGGTGTTCAATTTGTCAACATACAGAATGAAACCCAGTGCTCATCCTGTCAAGTGCCCCCCTCAGTGCCTGTCACCCAGTCACACCCACCCCCCGCCCTCCTCCCCTTCCACCACCCCTAGTTCGTTTCCCAGAGTTAGGAGTCTTCCATGTTCTGTCTCCCTTTCTGATATTTCCCACACATTTCTTCTCCCTTCCCTTATATTCCCTTTCACTATTATTTATATTCCCCAAATGAATGAGACCATATAATGTTTGTCCTCCTACGAGAAACTGCTTTTCATTTTAGATTTTTAAAGATATTAACATACTTACAAGGTGCCTTCAGCAGGGACTCCTAGGTTTGTTCCATGATAGCTGTATGATCTTGTATGGGTTATACTTAAAGCTTGTATTTCCATTATGTTTTATATAACTCTTTCATAGATATGTTGAGGACAGTAAATATATATCTATATCCATATATATACATAAATATGTATGTATATCCTGATAAATACATACATGTATACATATACTTGTATATCATAAGTGCATAAGAAAACATAGCTACTGTATTTTTCTTATTACTAGGATCCAATGGAGCCATAGACATATGAACTAGCCAAAAAAACCATTGTGGGGCAGCCCAGGTGTCTCAGCAGTTTAGCAGTGTCTTCAGCCCAGGGCCTGATCCTGGGGGCCCAGGATCGAGTCCCACATCGGGCTCCTTGCATGGAGCCTGCTTCACCCTCTGGCTGTGTCTCTGCTTCTCTCTCTCTGTCTTTTAAACAAACAAACAAACAAACAAACAAACAAACAAACAAACGTGTGGAAAGTGTTTCACAGCAGCCAAGGGAGCGCATGGCAGCCAGAGGAACCTCATAGGGACAAGGTGGGTGGAGGGATGGGGAGTGACGGTGAAAGAGGACTTCCCTGAGGAGGTGACTGAAGAGTGAACACTCAGGTAACTAGAAGCTAGTGAGCAAAATGGAGAGGGAGAGAGAGAGGAGAGGGAAAGGGAAAGGGAAAGGGAGAAGAACTCTTGTGGAAAAAAGAAGGGCGAGAACCCACGTGGCCAAGTCTCCTGCTTATGTGACGCATGGTTGACAGGAGGGTCAGGGGATTGGGTTGCAAGGTGAGTCTGGCTGGAAAACCACCATGCAGTACATATAAAAGGAAAATGCATAGGAAAAATAAGATATGTCATGAATTATGTGGGGACTTAAAAAACTTGGCCTTTAGCACCCCAGGGATCCCTAAATGACTAATGCTGGCTTTGCTGTCAGTTCCGGGTCTCGAAATCCACATTTTCTGGAGTGTCGTTGTCCTTTGGTTAAAGTGGAATGTACATGATGATTCTGTCCCCCCCAGTCGTTCCTTTCATCCCTGACTGCACCAGGGAGCTGCTAGACTGCACAAAGCACTAGGTTCCTCCCAACTGAGCACTCTCCTAGCCCTGTCATCATCTTTCCAAAATTATCCAAAATTATGGGAACTCTGTGTCAAGAACTCACTCAATTACTAATATCCATATTCGATAAATCAAAATAAAAGTGCTAAAAAGCTAGAAAATGGAAAATATTCATTACTTTCAAAGAAAGAAATCCAAATATCAGATCTAGCCTTAAAATCAATCCCAATATCAGCCCTAGAACTGTTTGTTTCAGGGATATTGAAAATTGTCTGGAAAGACACACACTTAAAACTTGCACAGCTGCATTAAACATAAGTTACTACAGACTGAACTCATTTATCTCTCTCTTTTTAAAAGATTTTAGTTATTTACTCATGAGAGACAGAGAGAGAGAGGCAGAGACACTGGCAGAGAGAGAAGTACGCTCCTTGCAGGGAGCCTGAGGTGGGATTGATCCTGGGACCCCGGGATCATGCTCTAAGCCGAAGAGAGATGCTCGTCCACTGTGCCACCCAATGGTCCCTGAGCTCATTTATTTCTTAAACAGGGTCAAGAGATTAGGAGATGAGTACATAATGGGCCTTAGGTATATGATATTCATAGTGGTGTATTTATCATAAAGGTATTTGACAAACTCTTGCAGAAACATGATATCTATATAGGCACATGTTGGCTGATAATAAGGACATCTGGACCAATAATTTTCAGAAGGATAATTTGCAAGGTACCTAAAATAGGCCATAACTTCAATCTGCAGAGCACTCTTTCATTGGCTATTTACTACATATATCTCCTCAGACTAGTTCTTATTATCTATGACCTGAATTAAAGTTTAGAAAGTAAATTAATCATATATATGAACGTATTTTGATCTATTATTTTTTAGAAAACCTCAGTGCAAGGGCACCTGGGTTGCTCAGTCTGTTGAGTATCCAACTCTTGGTTTCCACTTGGGTCATGATCTTGGGGTCATGATCTAAGGATCCTGAGATCAAGCCCCACAACAAGCTTGATCCCTACTTCCCCGATCCTTACTTCCACTCACAAGCTCTCTCTTTATAAAATAAATAAATAAAAATCTTCATTAAAAAAAATAAAATCTAAATGCCTTAAATGATAAAATCAGGTTCCTACCAAATGTACTAGGATGAAACACTGATAAAAATAAACATAGAATATAGACAAATATAATGTTCCACACTCAGCTCAAGTGAATCCACTCATAGTAAGGGAATCCAAGATTAGTAACTATACCTGTGAAGTGAGAGTGGGGATTCAAGTTGAAATTTTAGTAATAGTAAATGAGTTGACTATGTATATAACAGAGGAAAATCATATATGCTAAAGGAGTATTTACAATAAGGGTAGAGATATTTAATAATATTAATAATAATAATGATAATAATAAATATAATAATGAGAATAATAATAATAATAATGCCTAACACATAAATGCTATAGTAAAATTCACGGCAATCACTTTATAACATAAGTAGAATCATTATCCCCATTTTAGGTAAGAAAACAGGCACAGAAAGGTTAAATTAAGCCCAAGTCACAGAGCTAATCAGCAACGGAGCAATTTGACTGCAAAGTTACTGCTCTTTAGCAAAACATTACATTTTTAAAGGTAAAAGGACCATTCAGAAATGACCGGTTATGGTAATAACAAGAGTGCATGAGAAATCCATACTTGAAAGGGAGAGACGACTTATGGAAGATACAAATGAAATACATAATTGACTTCAAACTCTGAATAACTCTCTTGGGAAAGAGGCTGGGGTTGTTTCCACATCTCCAAGGGAATAATAGGAAATCACAAAGACATATTTTTTAACAGAAGTTCAAAAAAAGACTTCATCACGCAATTACTGCCTAAGACGGATTTTGGTTAATGATATACACAACGGACAAATTACAGGGCCCAAGGGACGAAGTGTAGATAAATCCATCTTCAATCACAGTGTCAATATTTTTGTATGACAGTTGATGTTTGTGAACATCTGGATTTGCCCATTTTTTGCCCCTAAATGGGCAGGGATTGGTGTCCATCCAGTGTGGATCTGAAACCCACGCAAGCAATCCATTTCAAAGGGGCGTTCATGCACTCAGAAAAGCCGATTTTTGTGCTTTGAGGGTAACATTTGCATATATCTACGCGTAATTTTACTTGATGTACTTTCAGTTCAGCTAATGAAGGTAAGGAAGCTATACTCTTTCTTTCTTTAAAAAAATACTAAAAAAATAAAAAATAAAATAAGATAAATAAAAAAAATTACTGAGCAGAACATTCCTTATTATATGTCATATCTTACGCTATCAAGTTGGCATCATTTCCCTTAAACAAAGAAAATTCTTACTTATTCTCTGTATGTCCCTCTTTCCTTCAGTCTTCTGTGGTTAGTAACACATTGAGGCTGCCCAGTTTGCTCTAAATAACTGGGTAATTAACTATCCACCTTACATTTACCTATGAGTTTGACATAAACTAGACATTAACAGACTCACAAGTTAGTGCAATGAGGTTGGTTATTTCTGAGCACTTTCTTAGGCACAATTATTTCTTTTTGTTTCTGTTAGCCTTTTCAATTGAATTTTTTAAAAGATTTTATTTATTTGTTCATGAAAGACACAGAGGAGAGGGAGAGAGAGAGAGGCAGAGACACAGGCAGAGGGAGAAGCAGGCTCCATGCAGGGAGCCCAATGTGTGACTCGATCCCGGGACTCCAGGATCGTGCTCTGGGCTGAAGGCGGCACTAAACCACTGAGCCACCCAGGGATTCCCATTTCTATTGAATTTATTTAGATACACTTTAAATTAATTTTATTCTAGCAGCATTATCTGAATAGGCAATTTATATTAAGTATGCATATCCACATTCTACTATGACGTGCCCTCAAAGTCTTAGGTTTGCTTTTTCGGAGAAAGGAGACAACATATTCAAGTAAATGAAAATCTATCTGATTGCTTATAGAAACAAAGTGAGCTCTCAGGGCCCCTAGGTGGCTCTGGCAGTAAGTATCTGACTCTTGGTTTCAGCTCAGGTTGTGATCTCAGGGTCCTGGAATCAAGCCCCACATCAGGCTCCACACTCAGTGGGGAGTCAGCTTGTCCCTCTCCCTCTGTTCCTTCTCTTGATCACATCGCTCTCTCTAAGAAATAAATTAATTAAATATTTAAAATAAATGAAGTGAGCTCCCTTCAAACATGAAATGAAACATGTATCTTTTAGTTTACTCCAAATCGAGTTGGGCCATCTTAAAACATGTTCCCACCCATCATGGCCTTCATTCAAATTGGACTCCAGAAGCTTTCAAGAAAAAAGTATCAATGGGAAACACAGAGGAGATTTAAAAATGCATTAAACAAAAACTTCAGACAAATTCTCTTTAGATGACTTCCTTTTTCCAAAAGTTCCCCACTCTTAACAGGAAGAACAATCTCCAATTCCCCTTATTGCCAATTATGCAGTTCCTTTATGGTCATGTTGTTCACCAATTCAAATTATTTTCTCTCTGCTCATCCATACCACTCACCTACCCTGTGATGAATATGTATCTCTACCTTCATTAACCTTGCTCACTGCCCTACTGCCCAGAAATTCTGATGGACAGAGTTCTTTACCTTGTAAACCTCTATAAAGAGGTATTTGCAAGTTACCACTAAGAACTCAGCTATTTTTATAACCTGAAAACAGCTGTGAAATTACTGCTGTCTGTGATGCACAAAGCAGTACCTCCCAAACCATACTGGCTAAAGTTTCTAAGAGGTAGGGCTTATTCTGTAACAAGCCAAAATATCGGAGAGTTGATAACTAAAAGAAAAAAAAAATCACTTCAAATAAAGGTTCTTTGGGAAACCCTGTCTGTCAGGAATATTTCTTTTGTCATAAATTTTCCATTCTTCCCAGAGAATCATAAGAAATATCATAATTAGCTACCAAGTTTTAGAGTTTGTTTGCTTGTCTTTCCATTTTGTTTCCTTTTTCTTTTTTTTACATAGTTATTCGTTTTGCTCAACATTTTGGATTCATGAATGATCTTTTCTTCTCTCCTAAGCTATTTAAAAAAAAGAAGAAGAAGAAGAAACACACAGCACAGGCATGAAGAAGGCATGTTTCAATAAAAAAAAACACAATATCATATTAATCTTGAACATTGCTGTGATTTCCATATGTCCAAGACTATTACTCAAACGTAAGAGGCATTACAGACACAATGCTAGGGTTAAGACACTTCAAAAACAATGGGGAAAGTCTAGACAATATAAATAGAAAAAAAAAATTCTAATTAAGCCAAATGCTAACAAGCAGCATAACTCCAAAGCAATACAAATTTAAAGAGAACAAAGACTGTCCATATCAAGTCTGCAGATCAAGCAAAGCATTGAAACATTTTTCATGTGAGATTAAGCCTTGAAGAATGAATATGACCTATAGAGGCAGGAATCAGAGGAACTATGACTCGGAAGAGAGAAACTCTTCACCAATTCTGATAATGTAATTGGTAATTACACCAATTCACCAATTACATTCTGATAATGATTGGAATTTAGGGTGTCACTTAAAAATATATTTGCAATTTCCTAGGGCTTTGATAAGATCCTGAAATGATTATAATGAACATATGTGAGAAGGAGAGCCCAAAAATACAAAGGTGAGTATGAAAAAGAATTTGTTCTCTAAAAAAAAATCAATCATCTATTTTCTGAAAATTATTCAATAAAGGATCTATTTTCTTAAAATGGTTCAGCAATAACTTATGATTACCTGCATGAATTTTGCATACAGCAATTATTTAATAATCAGGAATAATTTGTTTCTTTGGTCATCCAGCAGACTTAGCTGATCAAGTCAATTTTGCTACTTATTGGTCCCTTAATATTTAAGTATAACAATGGGAATATCGAACAGGTATTAATAAATTCCACACTAAATACTGACATTTATTATTTAGCTCAATCTTTCCAGTATTCCCAGAGCTAATTTCATTATTCTCATTTTACAGACAACAGAAACACGGACTCCCAACAATTTGAGTAATTTGGTCCCAAGTCACATGGCTACTATGTCAGTCAGTAGAGTTAGGGAAGAACAGCCGATCTGATTTTAAAATTCAGACTGAATAATCAGACTATGAATTAAGCTCTCCTGACCAGGCAAAAATTAAATAAAATGTGACCAATAAAAAGTCCATTTAAATATATGCTGAAAACAATTTAAGTTTTTTAAATAGTAAGACTTGATATATCAAATCTTGTTAAAATTTTGGGTTGCTGTTATCACAACCGTTATCTTAGGTAGTTCTCACCTTGGAATAATCAGACAAGAACAAAAGTATAATCGGGCAGTTCTTACACTGATCTTATTATTTCTGACACGATAAATTCAGTTTCTATCCCTGAACCCCTATCTATGATGGTTCAGTTCTATATCAAGGTTGAAATGAGATGGAGATTGAATACTAATGTAAAAACACTTCTCACAAAGGAGAAATTTTGAAAAGATCCTGATATTAAATAATTAATAAAGAACAGGCACTGTGCTTGGGGAGTATCTCTTGATTTTATAATCATCAAGGCTAGGAGGGAATAGAAGTCAGCACAGCATTTGTCCTGAAAACAAATCTAGTGTTCTTAGAATAACCGGGTATGAGTAGGAACAGTAACCCAGGGACACACCTTGCTCAATTCAGGTTCTATCTCTGAACTCATCTCAGCTAAAGAGCCTAGATTGATTGTTAATCTCACTAAATTCTATTATAATAACATCTGCAGTTCACATTAATATAATTCTTAGTTATAATGTAACTGGAAGGAAACACTGCTAATGCTGTTAATGCTGGCTAGTGTTGAGCATCCGAGCTGATTCCAGGTAGGAAAAATGATATTTATTTTGGTTAAATCAAATCCCTTTGCGGGGGGACTGCTCCCCTCTACACATCTCTACAATCCTCTGCCTTCTCCCCATACCCTATATAAAGGGAGATAATAAAATTTAGAGCGAATGCTCTACAGCGCTCCACAAAGAAAGTAGCAAAAAATGCCATCTACGCAAGTGTCCCTGGAGGTCTAGAGAGTGAGGATGTAGGAAGAAGGGACCTGGAAAGTGGGGAGAAGAAGAGGAATAAGGGAGGGCATGAAAGGTGGAGCCCTGGGGATATGCCCATAGTCAATGCTCTAGAGGGGCTTTTACCAACAATCTAGATGGAATCACATAAAGTTGCAGATATTAGATTATATCTTGACCTACAAAACTAGCAATTTCAGATGCCTTGAACTAATAAATTGATATGTAATGTTAGATTTGCTATAATTAATTCACGTACCTTTAGGAGATTATGGCATCTGTTTACAATTTGCAAAACTTAATGACCTTTTAAGAAACTGAAAGGAGGTAAGGGCTTCCAATAAATGGGGAACAGAAGTTTGATATATACAAATACATATTATGTATATTTTTACTTAATTTATATTTACATAATATATATTTGTAAGATGTTATATCTTATGTTACATAAGATATAACATCTATAACATATCTGATATAACATATGTTTATCTTATATAAATATATAAGATATATCTAATGTGTAGTGACTCACATATAAATAGAATATTTAGTTTTAAAAACGATGAAGTGGACACACATTTACCACCTCCGCTTAAAACCACAAAATGCCTTACTTGAATTTTAATTAAAAATTGACTCTAGATAGTGTCAGGCCTGAGGCGCCTCTGATTTAAAATAACAAGGCACATTTCAAGCTGTGGTTTGCGGTAGAGGCCTATTTCTAAAATCCCCTCTGGAATTTCTTTTCCTCTGCAGCTTGACAGAGGGGCAGAAAGATTCGGAAGAACAGTTTTGTGTCCTCTGCTCACACCCAATGCCGTCTACACTGCCTGTAATGGAGTTTAGGCTTGGAAACATGCTCCAGCTGAGCCCTGGCTGGAGGCGGGCAGCAAGGGGCAGTGCAGGCGAGAGGCTCTACTCCCCCCAACACCAGGGGACCCCACTGCTCCTTTCTGTCAAGTCAGGTAAATAAAAAGGCAAAACTTGAGACATGTAGGTACTTCATGAGGGCAAAATATGGCAAAAAAAAAAAAAAATAACATCAGGCATCTATTATTGAGAAAATAAACTTGAAATACGCTTTGAAAAGAATAGTTTCTGAGGGAAAACATGAGACGTAATATATTATTTATATCTGGTTTTGTATTTCTCTTTCTCCCTTGCATTTCTCACTAGACAATCTCAGAAAATTCAAAATAAATCTGGTTTCCGATTGATTAGTAGGGGAGATTCAGAGTTCCCATATCACTGTTTGGGTAATAAATTAATCATATTAATTGATATGAAATTGGCTAACTTTATTAATTCATAGTAGATAATTTCTGGTACATATATGAGCTATCTTTTTTTTTTTATATGAGCTATCTTAATTGATCTTCCAGCAATCATGTGAGGAAGGTACTGTGATTATGGCCATTATACACATAAGGACACAAGCTCGAAAAGACGTAGACGCAGTCACAGGGATAAGAAGTGCTGGGGTTGGTTTCTGTCCCAAGCAGGGGGGCCCCAGAGTTCTGCTGGGAACCGTTGTACTTTATAGCCTCTTCCTGTAGCACTTCCACGAGCCCTGCTAATGTATGTGCTGGGCTTTCTGACACATATACATGTTAAATTGAAATACTAAAATTATGAGCCCTAGAACTACAACAAGCAACAAACTGTCATCTCCCTATTTATATCTCACAGGGAAGAGTCTACATGTACATATGTACCAGGTATATGTGTGTGCATGTGTGCATGTGTTTATACACTTTAGCATGTATATAGGTATATACTCGCATATAAATGAAAACTACGCACATAAACCACTTACATCTGTATGTTCAGTTCACCACACACCCATACATGTATGGATGCAAAGAGAGTAGACAACTAATTTAAATTATTCTCCAAAAACTTTGCAACCCTCCCAGAAATGCAGAGCCCATCTGAAAATTCGTCATGATGGTTTTTGTTTGTTTGCTTGTTTGCAAAGAGGTCTTGTTGCTTTTCAGGTTTCAGAATCTGTGTAAGAATGACCTGGGCTTGATTCTATAGCTCACTCCATAACGCCTGTAGAGTAATTCATAGTTTTCAGTATTTTTGAAAGATTATTTTTCACTATCCTGTTTCTCCCACACCTATGTGTGATTTGGAAGTTTTTGAGAAACGTTTATAGGAAGAGTCAGTGTATGGGACCCTGAAAAAATTGAAAGAATTTAAAGTATGGAAATATTTGAAACATGAGAGGAAACATGCTGTGAGCATATTGTCTGCCTTGTGTGTCCTCAGCATCACTTCCCACTTGATTTCTCCCTAGAGCCCTGATTTATGAGTGGATATCTGTAAGTGTTGGGAGAGGAAAGTATCCTACAGCTCCATGTAGGAGAAAATGATGAATGATGCTCAGCTTTTCGGTGTGGGCAGTTCTGCTGTCACAGGGACTGTCCAGGGCGCGCATGTGATCCCAGTCTAATCAGATGCATCTGGGCTTCCACTAGAAAACAGCAGTCTACCTTGATTCTGTGCTGGAAAATTCAGTGCGCAAATATGACTCCTGAACCTAATGTTCCCATTTCTCTATGTGTAAGAATTCAGCCTAAAGTCAAAGTAAGTTCCCAGAAAAGGGATAAGCAAGAACACTACAGAGAGAGCCCAAATCAAGCATTTCTGACTATCCAAATTCTCCATCTTCATACTTGTGTGGATCGATGCATTTCTCCAATTGTTTAAATCTATTTGGTGGGTTTTATGTTATTTGCAACCAAAACCATCATCAATGTTAAAGGAAACATCATGAATATTGAAGATACAATATTTGAAAGGATTAAGAAACGAAGTTGTTTTCATTTAAATATCAAGTAATCCTAGTATTATGCATGTTCAATGCAAAAAAAATAACTTTAGCAGTGCATTTTAAAAAATGTGTCCCACTTGAGGTATGATTGACATATAATACTGTGTAAGCCTCATGTGTACAATATGATCATTTGATATTTATACATAATCAAAACTGAGTACCATTATAAGGTTATTAACAATGTATTTTAAAGGGCAATTTAATGTTTTTAATATCCAAGAATTTCAGCCTTGAAATAATAGTTAATGGAGCAAATGTTAGTCAATTAAAAACAAAACAAAACCAACCAACCAACCAACCAACCAAACAAACAAACAAAAAAACCCTAACAGACTCTCCATTATACCCAAAGCTCTGTGCTAGAATGCCAACAAAGACATGAAGATAAATAAAATACAAAACCTCTAATTCAATCATATAATCTCATTAGCTAGAAATAAGTATTTTGACCTTTCATCTGCATCCTTCATAGTCATGTAAAATCTCAAGGTTGGCCTTCCTTAATTCCATTCTTCCTTTCTTTCCAGTAATCAAAGATATCCACTGGAGTAATTACTATTTGTGAAAGAATATTCTATTTACTGAGAAAGCTGAAATAAGTAAGTTCATTAAGTAGTGTGAAAGAAAGACAACAATCAAGAATTAGATCAAATGTCTGCTCTTGAAAAAAGTAGACAAGTAAACACAAGAAGAGGTAATATTTGTAAAGTTTTGGTTTTGTTTTCTTTTTGATTATAAGGGATTAAAATATAGTTCCTGCAAAAAACTTTACCTTTTTAATGACTACCCAAACAGCATTTAAATTACCAAAACTTAGAAAAAAAGGTAGCCTTCAAATCATTAAGATTAAATCATACATACTAATATTATTATGAGATTTTGTTGTTATATTAACAGAATACTGCAGGTAGAAAGCTATTAATACAATTGAAGGAAAGATTAAACTATTTGCCCCAAATATCTAAAAGTCAAACTCTCCAAAATATATAAACTAGAATTTATTGCAGATGGAAAATGAAATAGATTAAAGAAAAATGTATTTCAATACATGAAATTATAAAATTCAATCTGAGGGGCCCCTGGGTGGCTTAGTCAGTTGAGCATCTGACCTTGATTTCAGCTCAGGTCATGATCTCTGGGTCCTGGGATCAAGCCCTGCATTGCCTAGCGGGGAGTCTGCTTGAGGATTCTCTCCCTCTCCCTTTGTCCTTCCACCTGCCCTGCTCTCTCTCTTTCTCAAATAAATAAATAAGACTTTAAACAAATTTAAATTAAGTTAAATTTGAATATGGTCATGAGGTTTCAAATTTACATATTAAATGTTTTTTTAATACAGCAATCTAACCTGTTCTGAAAATAAAACTTTCATCCACATTTTGACTTCTTTGATACTAGAATAAGGAGATAATACCCTTCTATTTATATTTTTATGAAGAAACAGAATTTAAAAATTAATGTACACTACAAAACATGCCTCCCTTGTTAAGATAATGAATATCAAGCAACCTACCTACAGATATGCAGTTGCCTGCACAGAAGCAGAACAGATATAATCAGAAACATTGGACTGATGGTAGACTGAGCATAGGAAAGGGTGGATAAGCATTTGGAATGTTTTGTAAGCAGTCCAAGCACTAAATAAATATTGTGAAAAACATATAATAGAGATTCAGTAATGAGCTACTTAATGATTGATAATGCAAATTTACTGTTTACAGGGCTTTTTTTCTGTTTTTGTTATTTATTTATTTATTTATTTATTTATTTATTTATTTATTTATTTATTTTGTTTACAGGGCTTTATGTTTGTAAGATTGACCAAAGGAACACCTAGACATTTTGTCAGACAGTTTTATTTTTTTAAAGAGTGTATTTTTTTTTTTTTAAGAAACAATCCCCAGTATAGTTCATAGTTGCTTACATTGTTTTCTGAATTGGGGGAAAAAAAGTTCCATACAATATGTTAAAAGCCCCCTGAAACCCAATTCTAGATGATTTCCAATAGCACACAACTAGACACATTTTTCAGAGCATATGGCACTTCTTGGTAAATTTGTTTAACAGTCATCTACATTTATTTTACGTTAAATTTGTTTCCTTGGAGAAGAAAAGTTATATCCATGCAACTCCAACAGGAAATAAATAAACAAATACATACATATAAGTAAAATATTTTATGAAATATTTTGTTTACATTTAATACAGATACATAGATCATAGGTTTTGAAATTTTCTTTAAAAAAGAAATACTTGCCAAAGATCTGACGAAGAAAAAAAAAAATCAGATGTCAGAATCAATTCTCCTGCTATAAAAGTGACGGGGTGTGCATGAAAGAAGAAATCCAAATTCTATCTCCTCCATTCCAGCAAATTGTAACGATAGAAGCAATAGAAGACTACTGAGGTGGTTCAGTAAACAACTCGCATGTTTTACATGTTATTATTTTGATCCCCACAAAAACATATGACACACCTTTGATTCCCAATTTAGAAGAGAAGTTAAGGATATGTGAGATGAGTTAACCGGCACATTCATGCAACAGCACATGTTGCACATGTGTGAAAAGAACAGAAAGAAAGTAGTATGTTTTTACTCCTAACCTCATATCTTTTAAATATGTTTCAGAATGTATCTTGGCATAGTCTCAACACTGTTTAATGCTTTTTTTACTATATTCAAGTAATCACAATATTCCTCAAACCTTAATGTCAATTACTCAACAATCTTGGAATTGGCACTAATCAATATTAGTAAAATGGCATCTTGTATACCGTTGACAATGTTGTGCTTGGATCTACTGCAATTATCTTTGCTCTCATCTCTTGAATGACCAAAATTATTATTAGAGAATAGGAACTGAATTTCCTTCTCTGATTTTATGAATTCTGGGTAAATAGAAAACTCAGCTTAAATATCTGGACATCAAAATCTGCCTGAGTCAAAGCAATCTTGAGGAAAAAAAAAAAAAAAGAACAAAGCTGGAGGTATCACATTCTCAGTTTCAAGCTATACGACAAAGCTATAGTCATCAAAACGGTATGGTACTGACACAAAAATTCACACCAGATCAGCGGTACAGGATAGAGAGCCCAGGAATAAACCAACACCTACATGGTCAATTATCTATAACAAAGGAGGCAAAAATATCTAATGGGGGAAAAGACCATCTCTTCAACAAATGATGCTGGGGAAACTGGACAGCTATGCAAAAGAATGAAACTGGACCACTTTCTTACTCCATACACAAGAATAAACCCAAAATGGATTAAAGACCTAAATGTAAGACATGAAACCACAAAAACTCCTAAGAGAAAATATAGGCAGTAATCTCATGGACATCAGTCTTAGTAACATCTTTATGGGTATATCTCCGCAGGCAAGGGAAACAAAAGCAGAAATAAACTACTGGGACTGCACCAAAACAAAAAAGCTTTTGCACAACAGAGGAAAACATCAACAAAACAAAAAGGCAGCCTACAGAACGGGTGAAGGTATTTGCAAATGATATAATTGCTAAGGAGTTAAAATCAAAATGTAGCCAAGAACAACTCAATGCCAAAAAATATTAGTAATCCAACTGCAAAAAACTTGGCAGAGGACCTAAATAGACACTTTCCAAAGAAAGACTTAGAGATGATTCAAGTTCCTAAGCACTGAACTATTACATTATATAGCTTTTCATATTTATTTATTTTTCCCCCATTTATTTATTTTTGCATTATGATAGAATGGACCTATGTACAATGTTTAAAGATGACAATATGTTCTTATGTTTTTAAAAGTGTGTTTTCTCTCGTAAAACAATCAATGTGATTCATCATATCAGCAAGAGAAAAAACAAGAACCATATGATCCTCTCAATAGATGCAGAGAAAGCATTCGACAAAATACAGCATCCATTCCTGATCAAAACTCTTCAGAGTGTAGGGATAGAGGGAACATTCCTCAGCATCTTAAAAACCATCTACGAAAAGCCCACAGCAAATATCATTCTCAATGGGGAAGCACTGGGAGCCTTTCCCCTAAGATCAGGAACAAGACAGGGATGTCCACTCTCACCACTGCTATTCAACATAGTATTGGAAGTCCTAGCCTCAGCAATCAGACAACAAAAAGACATTAAAGGCATTCAAATTGGCAAAGAAGAAGTCAAACTCTCCCTCTTTGCCGATGACATGATACTCTACCTAGAAAACCCAAAAGCCTCCACCCCAAGATTGCTAGAACTCATACAGCAATTTGGTAGCGTGGCAGGATACAAAATCAATGCCCAGAAATCAATGGCATTCTTATACACTAACAATGAGACTGAAGAAAGAGAAATTAAGGAGTCAATCCCATTTACAATTGCACCCAAAAGCATAAGATACCTAGGAATAAACCTAACCAAAGAAGTAAAGGATCTATACCCTAAAAACTATAGAACACTTCTGAAAGAAATTGAGGAAGACACAAAGAGATGGAAAAATATTCCATGCTCATGGATTGGCAGAATTAATATTGTGAAAATGTCAATGTTACCCAGCGCAATTTACACGTTTAATGCAATCCCTATCAAAATACCATGGACTTTCTTCAGAGAGTTGGAACAAATCATCTTAATATTTGTGTGGAATCAGAAAGGATCCCAAGTAGCCAGGGGAATTTTAAAAAAGAAAACCATAGCTGGGGGCATCACAAGCCAGGTTTCACGTTGTACTACAAAGCTGTGGTCATCAAGACAGTGTGGTCCTGACACAAAAACAGACACATAGATCAATGGAACAGAATAGAGAATCCAGAAGTGTACCCTCAACTTTATGGTCAACTAATATTCGACAAAGCAGGAAAGACTATCCGCTGGAAAAAAAGACAGTCTCTTAAATAAATGGTGCTGGGAAAATTGGACATCCACATGCAGAAGAATGAAACTAGACCACTCTCTTACACCAGACAAAAAGATAAACTCAAAATGGATTTAGATTTCATCAAAATCCTAGAGGATAACACAGGCAAAACCCTTTTTGAACTTGGCCACAGTAACTTCTTGCAAGATTCATCCATGAAGGCAATGAAACAAAAGCAGAAATGAACTACTGGGGCTTCATCAAGATCAAAAGCTTCTGCACAGCAAAGAAACAGTTAACAAAACTCAAAGACAACCTACAGAATGGGAGAAGAGATTTGCAAATGACGTATCAGATAAAGGGCTAGGATCCAGAATCTATAAAGAACTTATTAAACTCAAGAGCAAAGAAACAATCCAATCATGAAATGGGCAAAAGACATGAACAGAAATCTCACAGAAAAGACATAGACATGGCCAACATGCACATGAGAAAATGCTCTGCATCACTTGTCATCAGGGAAATACAAATCAAAACCACAATGAGATACCACCTCACACCAGTGAGAATGGGGAAAATTAACAAGGTAGGAAACTGCAAATGTTGGAGAGGATGCGGAGAAAGGGGAACCCTCCTGCACTGTTGGTGGGAATGGGAACTGGTGCAGCCACTCTGGAAAACTGTGTGGAGGTTCCTCAAAGAGTTAAAAATAGACCTGCCCTACGACCCAGCAATTGCACTGCTGGAGATTTACCCCAAAGATACAGATGCAGTGAAACGCTGGGACACCTGCACCCCGATGTTTCTAGCAGCAGTGTCCACAATAGCCCAATTGTGGGAAGAACCTCAGTGTCCATCGAAAGATGATGGATAAAGATGTGTTGAACAATGGAATATTACTCAACCATTTAAAACAACAAATACCCACCATTTGCTTCAACGTGGATGGAACTGGAGGGTATTATGCTGAGTGAAATAAGTCAGTCAGAGAAGGACAAACATCATATGGTCTCATTCATTTGGGGAATATAAAAAATAGTGAAAGGGAATAAAGGGGAAAGGAGAAAAAATGAGTGGGAAATATCAGAAAGGGAGACAGCACATGAGAGACTCCTAACTCTGGGAAACGAACTAGGGGTGGTGGAAGGGGAGGTGGGTGGGGGGGTGGGGGTGACTGGGTGACAGACATTGAGGGGGGGCACTTGCTGAGATGAGCACTGGGTGTTATTCTATATGTTGGCAAATTGAACACCAATAAAAAATAAATTAAAAAAATAAAAAATCATAAATAAATAAATAAATAAATAAATAAATAAATGTGTGTTTTCTAATATTACATAGCTAGAGAAGATTGCTTTTTGTATTTGCATATCATTGCCCATTCTACTATTTACATTTTGTGCCTTCAGGATTATGGAAGTTTTTTGAAAAAAAATCATAGAGACAGCAATGATTATGGCTAGTCTTAAACTTGTGAATTTAGTTTATTAGCTGCTTTTGTGACCTATCATTTGGTCTGTTTTTAAGCTTCTTTCTTCTTCTTCCTTTGATTTATTTTTTTTTCTGAAATTGCACTGAATTTGCCTCATTGTTACTGAATTATTTGTTTTTTTTTAATTTTTTTTAATTTTTATTTATTTATGATAGTCACAGAGAGAGAGGCAGAGACACAGGCAGAGGGAGAAGCAGGCTCCATGCACCGGGAGCCCGATGTGGGATTCGATTCCAGGTCTCCAGGATCGCGCCCTGGGCCAAAGGCAGGCGCCAAACCGCTGCGCCACCCAGGGATCCCTGTTACTGAATTATTTGTATATACATTTCAGTTAATAGTCATCTTAATTGTTATTTTGCATTATTTTAACTGCTGTCTCTTTTTTATCTTCTACTAAGACTACTGAGACATCTGCTGTTCACCTACCAACCAACAGTAGAAAAAATTATGTTCCGTTTCTCTGAGCTCTTCTACTCATTTTCTAGTTCACTATGATGAGTCTAGGGAAGTATTCACACTTATTCTTCCTGGGGTTCTTTGTACCTCTTGAATCTGAATGTTTCCTCAGATCTAGCAATCCTCATGTATTTCTCATCAGATTTTGTTCCTCTCAGTTCTGTTTGTTCTCTCCTCTAGACCCAGACTAAACCCAAGAAACACTTATAACCTGCTTCTCATTCTTGAGTGTCCAGAATCGGGCAGATCCTACTATTTGAAACCCAAATCATGTGACAACAGTTAGGGTTTAACAACTTTAGGAAGGAAACACCACCCGAGTGAACCTTAAACATCAAGATGTTTGTATTTTCTCACTGTCAGCGTGTGTAGATGCTGGGGCAGGGAGTAGAAATCAGACCGACAATTTCTTAGGTTGTGACTTCCCCCAGCCTATTTAATCAGTTATGACTATCCTACCTCATGTCTTTGAAGATGGATTTGCTTAAGTGATTCTTTTTTTTTTTTTCAAATAAAAAAGTAGTTTTGGATAAGAGGCAACTGGGATCGTGTGTGGAAATTCACTTATTTGAACATAGACACACATATGATACAAACACCGGCATACACACTGTGTGCACAGATCCTACTCAAGTATGGAGAATGTAATTATTCAAAACAACCCCTGTCTATCAAGTTGCAGTGGAGGATGAAATCAGGATAGGGCCAGTCATTGGGCAGATTTGAAGAAAAGTGGTGGAAAATGGATCAGGGAGGAGAAGAACCAGTTCTCTTTCTTTCTTTATCTTGCAAGAAGTCCTTTGTGAAGTTCAGACATTCCAGAAGGTAGGCCAGAACAGAAATCCAAGTTTGGGCAACATAAAAGCACATAGCAATGAGTTAATGTGGTAGAGCCATCATTAATGGAATAGAAATTCAAGACTCATGATAATAGTAACTTAATATGAGCCAAGTTTTGTTTTACTTCTGTTAAACAGATTATTTGAATACTCATTAAAACCCCAAGGCAGATACTTTTTGTCTGTTTTCTTTAAAGCTTAGTTTAAAAAGTTAACTAAACTTTCCATGAGATATAATTAAAAAGCAGTGATTCATGTACACTCCTTTGAAGATCTATATGTGACCATATAGGGCTCCTGACAGTCTTAATACACTGAATAAAAGGCTTATAAAATGTTTCATCCTTTCACATATGCAGGCATGCAGAAATTAAAAACAGCAAAGACCTAATAGAAAGCTTTCAAGATAACTAAGTATTCTTTTAATTTGAAATTGAAGAAAGGCAAATATGCAACCTGTACCCTGTTATTGGAGATTCGTTATGAAAAAAACTTATTAAAGGCTCTAAAAAGTTATGCAACAAATACATCTGTGCAACTTCATTTATCACAGCATTTCCTAAACCTAGTTGAATGGAGAACACTTTTTTTTAATGGAATATTGCTTCTCAAAGAGTAATGTTAGAGAGGGATAAATATATACATCTAGGTTTAGAAAGTGTCCTCTAAGTTATTCTCCATTTCATCTAATGACTGGCGTGATGTTCTGACATACGGACCACAAAACAAGAAATAACAAGTTTATCTACATATTTCAACTTTGAAAGCATAAGTGAATAACCAGGGAGGCTTAGTTGATTAGGGTCTAAGCTCTGTGTTAGGCTCTATGCTGGGTGTGGAGTCTACTTAGTAAAAAAAATAATAAAAATAAAAATAATAAATAATCCAATCAAAATGGAGTAATTAATTTTCAAGTTACTTTCAATTTCCACCCAGTGTTATTTGTGCACATATTTTTTTAAGTAGGTAATATATAGTACATATTTACATAAAGCATCATTGCTAATTAGGAATTTTGATATGATCAACGAGATATTTATGTTCCAATCTGTTACCATTTTAATTAGTTGTTCAAGGTTCCTGGCCAATTTTAAATCTCTCTTCATCCTTTTAGTGTTACACTGGATTTCTCCATCAGGTGAGTGACAAATAATTAGATCTGAATGTTAAATAGTAAGGATGGAAAAAAAAATCCCCTAGAGACAGCAGTATTGTTTTATTTCTTGGTAGTAATTTAAGAAAGAACATTAGTTAGTTCCAGATGCCTGCTTTAAACTATTATAGCAATTCAAAGCTTCCTGAAAAAATTTAAAAAGAAAAAATAATACAATTCCTAGCAATAATCATTTTTGAAATAACAAAGCTTCACAATATTCTTTGGAAGTTTCTATTTCTTGCTTTGAAGTCCCAATTTATTTTCATTTATCTTGCATTTTAAATGCTATTGAACATGATTTGAAAAGACACTTTGTACTGTTGTACTGAATACATGCTCAGCATGGATGATTATTTGGGAATGTGTTGTTTAATCAATAGTATTGGCTGTTCTCTTTCTAAAAGTGCTAATTCATTCCACAAAAAAACACTGTTATCACAAATGGGTGTAATTTGTCTTTGACAACATTAATTTAATGTAACAATAATAACTGGATTCATATAAATATATTATTCCACTCATTGAGTAGATAGATGTAATTATATGAAGAAAAGTTCTTTTCACAGCCATAGAATCGGTGGTCATTGCAAAAAGAAAAAAAAAAATCCAGGCATATAGACTACTATATATAACCAAATATTTTTAGTTTAATGGGCCAACAGAGAAAATTGTTATAAAAATTGAAATTAAAGATTATCTTGGCCTTGCAACCAATTACTAATCCCATGCACACAGGTCACCGACCCAACTGAAAGTCAGTAAATCAGAAAATGAGTTTTGGGGTTTCCTGTGCTTTTTCACCACAAAGACAGTAATGTCTTACATGCCTCAGGCATTCTTCATTTAAAAAGAAATAACTGTGTTCATACATAGTGCCTAGTGCCTTTCCAGCATATCTAGTAGGGGCAAACAATAGGTATAAGATCAGGGGTTAAGGAGGCATACCTAAAATTACCGAACTTGCTGAGCAGGAGAGCTAAAAGAAAACTGGCATCTTCCAGCAAATTTATGCAAGACTGGTAACTGAAGGATCCAGAGTGAGCCAGAAATCACGAATGGCTGTTCATGTGTATCCTCTGTGAAGTTATCTTTCAACACTCTGTCCACTAGCTCAGGAATGCATGAGGGCCTCACATAAAAACAGAGGGCTTAAACTGTGGAAGGAGCCTCGGTGTCCATCGACAGATGAATGGATAAAGATGTGGTCTATATACAGTGGAATATTACTCAGCCATTAGAAAGGATGAATACAAAAAAAAATTTTAAAAAAGAAAGAAAAAGAAAACAAAGAAAGGATGAATACCCACCATTTGCTTCAGTGTGGATGGAACTGGAGGGTATTATGTTGAGTGAAGTAAGTCACTCAGAGAAGGACAATCATTATATGGTTTCATTCATATGGGGAATATAAGAAAAAGTGAAAGGGATTATAAGGGAAAGGAGAGGAATTAGGTGGGAAAAAATAGAGAGGAAGACAAACCATAAGGGACTCCTAACTCTGGGAAACAAACAAAGGTTAGTGGAAGGGGAGGTGGGCTGGGGGATGGGGTGAGTGGGTGACGGCAGGGGAATGGGGTGACTGAGGAGGGCACTTGGTAGGATGAGCACTGGGTGTTATACAATATGTTGGCAAATCAAACTTCAACTTAAAAAATGAAAACAAAACAAAAACAAAAACACAGAGGGCTTCCTCTCTATAGAGAGGAATTCCATGCCAATGCAATACTACTTGGAAAAGGCTCTGCCCACCATCTAAGCACCAGAAGACTATCGTGGAAAACACTCCACTGCATAAAAGGGACAGACGGTATCACAACCTCATAGGGAAACTAACGATGGAGAAGAATTTATCGTCCAAGAACTGGAAATGAAATAGTTGATCAAAGAGAGCTAGATGAATTTGTGTGAATGTGTCTCAAAGGGCACCAGGGGGCACTAGAAAAAAAATGAGAGAATGCCAAAGGAAAGAAAGGGGAGTCTGGGAAAAAACCCTGGTGAATTCCAATACTTCAGGTCGGGTAGAAGGTTCATTTTTATCAGCAGTGGAGAAAGAAAATCACCATATGTGGTGTTATGGCAGCCGTTACAAGGTAGTGTTTAAAGTGGTCAAGTGTGGGGACACCTGGATGGCCCAGAGGTGGAGCATCTGCCTTTGGCTCAGGGCGTGACCCCGGGGTCTTGGGATCGAGTCCCACACTGGGCTCCCTGCATGGAGCCTGCTTCTCCCTCTGCCTGTGTTTCTACCTCTTTCTCTGTGTCTCTAATGAATAAATAAGTAATATCTTAAAAAAATGAATAAAGTGGTCAAGTGTGAGCAAATGGGTCAAAGTCTGCTGAGAAGTGTTTCTTGTATGTGACAGCACAGCCACCACCGGAATAAGGCCACTGGTGCCAGACTGGAGTGGCTGAAGAGGGGACTGGTGGGGAGAATGTGGTGCCAGGCAGTGCACACAACATATTAGGAGTTTTGCTCCGGAGGACAAATGTGAAGAGAGGCTGGAGCCTCTTCAAGTCCCAGATACAAGAACATGCTTGAATGCAGCTGGGAATGGTCTGGGAAAGAAATGAAAAAAACTACCCTAAAAATGTGTTGAATTTTGTAAATGAATAAAATGAATTTGTTTTAATGTCATGAAAATATCAACCACCATTCATCTGACAAAACAAAACAAAACAAAAAAATCAGGACCTAGAGCAATAACTGTTAAATATTTCTTACATATGGCTATTCTAAAAATAACTTTCTCAAACACTTTTCCAATGGGAATATAACTGTCTTCTTGTATATGATTTTGCTGTAATTGAAATTTATGCTCATTTAAAGGAACAAAATTATATAAACCTAAATGTCAAAAGTATGATCCCAAACCTCAAAGAGAATTCTCAGATGTTGAGTCTTTTCAAAGCTTAAAAATATACAGCTTTAAAAAAAATGTTTTCTTTTTATTTCAAAGAATATTTTGTTATCTAAATTTGGCTTCACTCAGCCCTTGGTCATTCCCAATTAATGTGAAAATGAGCAAAAAAAATGTCATCTTCCCAAAGGAAATCCATAAAAGCAAGTATAGGACTTTAGATTGTGATTTGGGCCATTAACTGCAGACATCAGAAACAGCATTCTAGCATCTGCTAAGCAATTGCCAGATACAAAATACCCTTTAAAGGACTGCTTTAAAAAATAAGTAGTTAATTAATTAATTAATTAATGACTGTTTTTTAATATTATAAAAATATTAGAATATTATATCAGAAACACAAAGCACAAATATTCCTCATAATTTGTAAATGCAATAAAATCAAAATAATAAAATTAAAATACTATATATATATGATAATCATTTCTATGAGTTCTTGCAAATATATTCATTTTCCGCATCCTCTCCAACATTTGCAGTTTCCTGCCTTGTTAATTTTCCCCATTCTCACTGGTGTGAGGTGGGATCTCATTGTGGTTTTGATTTGTATTTCCCTGATGGCAAGTGATGCAGACCATTTTCTCATGTGCATGTTGGCCATGTCTGTGTCTTCCTCTGTGAGATTTCTCTTCATGTCTTTTGCCCATTTCATTATTGGATTATTTGTTTCTTTGGTGTTGAGTTTAAGAAGTTCTTTATAGATCTTGGAAACTAGCCCTTTATCTGATACGTTATTTGCAAATATCTTCTCCCATTCTGTGGGTTGTCTTTTAGTTTTGTTGACTGAACTGGAGGGTATTCTGCTGAGTGAAGTAAGTCAATCGGAGAAGGACAAACATTATATGGTCTCATTCATTTGGGGAATATAAATAATAGTGAAAAGGAATATAAGAGAAGGGAGAAGAAATGTGTGGGAAATATCAGAGAGGGAGACAGAACATAAAGACTCCTAACTGTGGGAAATGAACTAGGGGTGGTGGAGGGGGAGGAGGGCGGGGGGTGGGGGTGAATGGGTGACAGGCACTGAGGGGGGCACTTGACGGGATGAGCACTGGGTGTTATTCTGTATGTTGGTAAATTGAACACCAATAAAAAATAAATTTATTATATAAAAAAAGAAATAGAGTGTGTTCATGCTAATATCCTTTTTCGAAGAAGTAATGCAAACAGACTTGATTTATTTTTTGTTTTTAATTTTTTTTTGTTTGTTTTGTTTTGTTTTAGAGAGAGGGAGAGAGAGAGAGAGAGAAGGAGAGAGGGGATGAGGGGCAGAGAGAGTTTTAGTCAGATTCCATGCTAAGCGGGAAGACTGAGGTGGGGCTCGATCTCATGATCCTAAGATCACGACCTGAGTCAAAACCAAGAGTCAGATGCTCAACTGACTGAGCCCCCCAGGTGCCCCTGCTGGGTGGATTTTGAATGACCCACATGTAAAGGATAAGGGTAGTCATAGTAGGTTTTACGTTATAGTATCAGAAAGGGGCTTGGGGATTATCTTAGCTTTGGACAAAATTAATTCTTTGTGAAGGTTTTTAGACTTTGTTGTTGTTGCTGTTTAAATCTGCATATTGCACAGATTTTTGGTTTTGAGAGGGCCATTTGACCCATGGAGACCTACTAAAACTCTGCTAGCTAAAAGGCACTGGCCATAATTCTCACTGTCCTTGGATGGGAGGGATAGCTTTAGAGTGTGTGGATGGACCTGGTCATTATAACAAAACAAAATGAGGCGCTATTTTTTAAGTCAGGATGGGGGTGAAGTTCAAACCTTTTGCCCCTCACGGTGAGCATATTGGGGTTTCCACATTCACATTATAGAACGTTCATATTCTATTTCATCGCAGAGCAATGAGGAAGTTCGTTTTGAAACCACTTTCATCTTAATCACGGACACTGAATGGAGCTTCTTAGTAGACCCATGTCTGTCCCATCCTCCAAACCATGCGTTTCATAGGACCACCAGTCTCTGATCCAAGCAGAATCATACTTTTACAGAAACTATCTTCTACAGAAAATCATCACATGCTCCAAAATTAGCCAATTATTTCAATTCAGAATAAAGATAAATTCTATAAAGATAAAAATTCAAGTGCCTTTCGACTCCTGAAATTTGTGTTTATTAAGTTATTCATTCTGAGACCCATGTAGTCTCTACTTGGATACACATCCCTTGTTGATTGATCCCTTGTGTCAAACCATGTTCTGAGGGACTTATCTCTAATTAGCTTATGGATTTGCTCTCCCCTAGTTGTCCAGCTACTGAAACTGCATTTTAATTCTCTACTGACTCTCAGTTGTTTCTCTCTCTCTCTCTTCTTTTGTGTGTGTGTGTGTGTTTCTCAATTTTTCTCTTAGTTCATTCTTTATTAACACCCAGGGCCACTAATGCTGATTCGATTCTCTTCTTCCCTACTGAAATATCATAACAGCATTTCTAAAGCTGTATCATCTGTGATAATCCAACAAGAAAACAGGTTATAATTCAATCAAAAATAAAGGGTATGATTTTTACCATTCCTTTAAAATCTAACTTGATTGGTTCTGGAATGAAAAAGAAACATTAGTAAATAAAGTAAGACTACTTTGCTCTTTCCGTATGTCATCATCCTCATCCAGAATTCTTTATCAACATCTATTTTAACTTACTGTTTTCCCCACGGAACTTATTTTTTAATTTTTTAAAGGGGAATTTTAAGAGTTCCCCTTAAAATTTCTTGCAGAGCTGGTTTGGAGGTCACATATTCTTTCAGTTCCTGCCTGTCTTGGAAGCTCTTTATCTCTCCTTCCATTTTGAATGAGAGCCTTGCTGGATAAAGTATTCTTGGTTGCATGTTCTTCTCATTTAGGACCCTGAATATATCCTGCCAGCCCTTTCTGGCCTGCCAGGTCTCTGTGGAGAGGTCTGCTGTTACCCTAATATTCCTCCCCATGAAAGTCAGGGACTTCTTGTCTCTTGCTGCTTTAAGGATCTTCTCTTTATCTTTGGAATTTGCAAGCTTCACTATTAGATGTCTAGGTGTTGAACGGTTTTTATTGATTTTAGGGGGGGATCTCTCTATTTCCTGGATCTGAATGCCTGTTTCCCTTCCCAGATTGGGAAAGTTTTCAGCTAGGATTTGTTCAAATACATATTCTGGCCCTCTGTCCCTTTCGGCGCCCTCGGGAACCCCAATTAAACGTAGATTTTTCTTCCTTAGAGTGTCATTTATTTCCCTTAATCTGTCTTCATGGCTCTTTAATTGTTTATCTCTTTTTTCCTCAGTTTCCCTCTTTGCCATTAACTTGTCTTCTATGTCACTCACTCGTTCTTCCACCTCGTTAACCCTCGTCGTTAGGACTTCTAGTTTGGATTGCATCTCATTCAGTTGATTTTTAATTTCTGCCTGATTGGATCTAAATTCTGCAGTCATGAAGTCTCGTGAGTCCTTAATGCTTTTTTCTAGAGCCACCAGTAGCTGTATAATAGTGCTTCTGAATTGGCTTTCTGACATTGAATTGTAATCCAGATTTTGTAGCTCTGTGGGAGAGAGGGCTGTTTCTGATTCTTTCTTTTGAGGTGAGGTTTTCCTTCTAGTCATTTTGCTCAGTGCGGAGTGGCCAAAAACAAGTTGTATTGGGAAAATGAGAGAAAAGAGAGAGAAGGAAAGAAAAGAGAAAAAGAAAAAAGAAAAAGAAAAGAAAAAGGAAAGAAGAGAAGAAAAAGGGAAAGAAAAAGAAAGAAAGGTGAAAAAAAAAGGGGGGGTGGGGGAAGCAATCAGAAATCAAAAAGAAAAGAAAAAAGAAAAGAAAAAAAAAAACACGGGGGAGTATTTCTGTAGAGTTTAAGTCCCTTGACTTCCCCTGGAACTGGTCCGTCCAGCTGGTCTTCTGGGGGAGGGGCCTGTTGCGCTGATTTTCAGGTGTTAGCACTTGGGGGAGCTGCTCTGCCCCGGCCTGCTGCAGGGCTCAGCGGGGGTTGTTTACCCCGTGAGGTCTCAGGAGGATCAGCCGCAGTTGCTATGGCAACTCTGGAAGCCTGGATTCAGCCTCCGCAGGAACTACGGGGCTCGGGGCTCTCGGCAGGGCCTGGAGGCTCCCGGGCGGGGCCGCTGATCTGCTCAGCTCGGGGCAGGAGCGTCCTCGCTGTCCTGGGCCCTCCCGGCCTCTGCCTGTCCCGGGGGGAGGCCGGATCCTGGGCTGTGTCCCGGCGCCCTGTGCTCCGGGGCCTGCGCTGGTGGATTCGCGCTCCCGCCCCGCAGCTCCCTCCGCGGAGCCGCGCCCGAGTCCCTCCGAGCTGCTCCGGTCGGTCCCGCGTGCGCGCTGCAGCCCTTAGGGAGCTCGGAGCACTCTCCCGGGGCGCAGGTGTCTGTTAGTGTCCCCGGGAGCCCGAGGGCATCCCCGCCCTCCTGGGTCCTGCTCCACCTCCCTGCGAGCCCCTTGCCGCCCGCCCGGGAAGGTTGGTGCAGCTCCTGCTCCTCCGGGACGGGGCTCTCCTGTCCTGGGGACACTCGCCCCGGCCTCAGCCCGGCTCCTCGCGGGGCCCCTCCCCCTCGGAGGCCTTTTGTTCCTTTATTTCTTTTTCCCCCGTCTTCCTACCTTGATAGAAGCGCGAACTCTTCTCACTGTAGCGTTCCAGCTGGTCTCTCTTTAAATCTCAGGCCGAATTCGTAGATTTTCAGGATGGTTTGAAGGTTATCTAGGTAATTTGTTGGGGACAGGTGATTTGGGGACCCTACTCCTCCGCCATCTTGCCCCTCCTCCTATTTTTTAATTTTTTATTTATTTATGATAGTCACACACAGAGAGAGAGAGAGAGAGAGAGAGAGAGAGAGAGAGAGGCAGAGACACAGGCAGAGGGAGAAGCAGGCTCCATGCACCGGGAGCCCGACGTGGGATTCGATCCCGGGTCTCCAGGATCGCGCCCTGGGCCAAAGGCAGGCGCTAAACCGCTGCGCCACCCAGGGATCCCAGCCACCCAGGGATCCCTCCCCAGGGAACTTATAAATATTAAGTGGCCTTTTCAATATCAAAACTGTCCAGAGTAGCACCTCATCGACATCAAATTCCAATGCTCCTTTTGATAAAGATTCTGTGAGGATATTTTGAACAGGAAAATCAGAGAAGGATTAGAAGTCTCCATTTTTACTGTAGAAAATTTATTGGGGAATATTCATTAATTTAAATTTCTCCAGATGTAATGATAAGGCATCCAAATCAACCATCAAAAGGCTTTTAATTCAAACAAGATAAAACTTTAATTGTTTAATGCATATTATAGGAGCTGTTAGGCATGCTTTAATTAGGACGTATTTAAGAAAAGCACTTTAGGAAAATACAGGAAAGATGGTAAAACCAGCAAGCACTGGGTTAAGAATCAGGTGGACTTCAGTACTGGGTGAAAATCCACTAACTGTCAATGGTGGAAAATCCTTATTCTGAAAA
This sequence comes from Nyctereutes procyonoides, assembly GCF_905146905.1. Classification (NCBI taxonomy): domain Eukaryota; kingdom Metazoa; phylum Chordata; class Mammalia; order Carnivora; family Canidae; genus Nyctereutes; species Nyctereutes procyonoides. Next base: position 31,789,108 of record NW_026575043.1, read on the forward strand.
TTAACAACTAAGGGTAAAACTAAGCCATTTACCACCATTCCTCTTTCTGAGAAATTGAGGGACATTTCTTACTCCAGAAGACTGCCATCCAGTAAAAATAGAAAGAATAGTAGAATCAGAAACCACATTTGGAAGCCCCTAATGGAATGCTTGATGGAGGCACAATCAGTGGCTACTAAAACCAGTTTGTGGAAAAAAGGAAGTCAGATGTGTCCAATGTGCTCTATGCTCACATAAAGGGGAAACACACTTCTAGAAAGAAGTACCCTGGCTCTTACCATCTTCACCATATTCTCAAAAACAGCGTGTTTCATGGTAATACAACATAATTCCTGACGTTAACGTGATACACAGCTCCCACTGAGTTGAGAAACTATTCCTGCTAAATGTTTTCCATGAAGTCAATAGTATTAATAGGGTCAGCAAAGATTTTAACTAAAGGGTAGATATCCTAGGCTTTGGGCCCATGGACAATCCCTACCACATATCCTTTCTCTTGTTTGTATAAAAAGTCGCAGGCTAGATTTGGCAAACGTGGGATAGCTTAGTGACCTTGGATCTAAAGGATCAACTCAAAAATTCCTACACAAAAACAGCCATACACATTCAAAATATGAGATGTTCCAAACAACGAGCAGTTTTCTCTCTTCAAAATGTCAGCAGCATGCAAATATAAGTAATGTGGGAGGGTTGATCCAACATTGATACGATTGAAGAGATGAACCTGCGTGTCATACGCAAACCTGGTTTGCACACACAAGATTAGATTTGCTTCAGGGAAAAAAACACACACAGACACATACACACACATACACACACATTTTTTTTTATTTTAATTATAAAGGACATTTTAGAACACTTTTGCTGATTCTAAAGTAAGCATCCTTCATTTTCAAAAATGATGGCATTTAAGGTTATGACTACTTTCCAACATCCCATAATAGCAAAACACTATATTATCTGAAGGAATATTTGCCCTAGATTTGAGAGTCTAAAAGTGGGTGGTTTTAAGTAAGTGTGAACTTCTGAAAGAGTGAGATTGCAAATCTGGGTTGCCCAGGTCAATGTCCTACCTATGTTTGGATGTCCCACTGATAGATTCTGAATCCCCTTGTAAGTAAATCTGTATGGATGATGCCCATGGCCTTGTCCTGATGTTTAACTGTGTGGGCGTCAGTTAGGAGCAGGTCCAGGGTCAGTACGTGGCAGAGGCGGGATTTCTGGGCAAGGTCCAGAGGTGAAGTAGACCAGCTCCTGTTGGAGGGGCACAGGGGTATCCTACATATTGATGGCTTGGCGCAGTTTTGGGTGATCTGGATGTTTGTACAATCCTCTGCATTCTTCTGTTCTCTCACTGTAGCCTAAAAAAGATCTATCTTGGCCTTTATAAGATGACATGATTTAATTATCATGAGTCAGCCTGGCCAACTCCCGTAACTGCAGTGTCCAAACCCCAGTCACTGTAAAATGCCACCTGATATTTGGCTTAGAGCACGATACCATTAATAACAAGTAAGCCAGGGCAGGCAAAGGCACCCAGGCCTCCAATTAACCCTCGCCAGCTACTGAACCCACGAACCACTTCTCCTCTTGCCACTGAGCTTGTGATCAGTTGAGTGATTTCTGAAAACGTGTACATAATTAGTTGGGATTAATGAAGACTGAAATCACTAAATATCATCAGTAATAATGTTTACGGATGCCCTTTCTGTGACCCTGGGCCAAATCCTCTCATGAGTCCTACTAATAGCAGAAAGAGCATTCTGTGAAGAATGGGAGCCTTAGCTCCTCGCAAGGGTTTCCCTCCAGAAGAAAAATAGCAGAGGCCTCCCCACAGCAAGGCAACTCTGTTCAAACCAGAGCTAAATACATGCACATGGACCAAACACACAGCAAAGCTCTCCTTTGATCTAAGACAGGGTTTTCCAAATTTCAAGCCATCCTCCTAGCACTTTTTAACATGGGATAGTCTTTAACAAAACATGTCTCAAAGACAAATAATTTTGGGAATCTTCTTTCAAACTTTCAAAACTTGTCTTCCAAACCTGCGTGTGTATGTGTGCACGTGTGGTGTGGGAGACACTGAGAATTTTATTATTAAGGTACAGTCAAAAACGTTTGAGTGTCTTAATAGGAAAAGGACGGCTGAGAGTTTAGAAGACGCCAGCCATCATCCCTTTCCTGCATTTTCTACCCTAAAAAGAAGCAGGGAGTTTAAAATAACACGTCTGCCAATAAAGCTGAGGCTTATTTTTGTTTTTGTTTTTTTTGTCTCAACAGTTGTGAAGTTCAAGAAAATGCACAGAAACCACATTCCCGTTCATTTATTGGGACCATAAACAAAATTTACAATAACTACTGTCCAGGTTGGCTCCTTGTGACATATAATCTTCTATTTTTGTATTAATAGTTATGTTGTACCTCTTCATATTTATAGCCTATGTGCTGCTTATTCCAAGACCCTGAGAAATATCTATAGTATCACTACCCATGGAAAATAATCTGTTTTAACCTTGCAATCTAAAGTGGAAGAGTGAAACAAAATTCTTGGTTAACCACCAAAGTTTATCATTTTGTTTACAGTGAAAATGATTAATTGTCTTCTAATGGGTAAATCGATACCTTGCTTAATTGTATCTGCTTCTCAGAATTGGGTACCTGTAGTTCATTAACTCTTTTAAATAACAGCCTGTCTTGGAAAACTGCACAAAACTTGTTAATGTTTCTTTTAAAGCTTTGATAAATCTTCCAGTCCTTCACTAAATCTGCATTAACAACAAGGAAACTAGGGAACGTCGGTATGCTGACATACTGTATATATGATGAGAAAAAAAAAAAAAGAAGAAGAAGAAGAAGAAGATTCTCCTCTTGAAAACCTCACAATGGTGCCAAGCTCATGAGTGGACCATCTGATGTATATGGAAACTCACTGTGAAACGTAGAGCCTAACCACCCGTATTACCCAAAGTAAAAAAAAAAAAAAAATCATAAAAGGTAAAATAATAAATGAATACGCTCATGAAGTCTGCTAGTTTTCAAACAGACTCGCAGGCCAGTGTTCTTTCATTTGGGAGCTCGTGGAGGCCTGTGTGAAGGGCTTTTGCAAGCAGAGGAGACAAAGCCCCAGCTTCTGGGGATTATTTTCTGGTGGGTGATTTAAGCCATAGAGAACACATCAATACATTAACAAGATAAGTGCATGTGCGGCAAGTGTAATCAGGATGAAGATGAGTGGACCTGCGTAGGAAACAGGAGACAAATTTGGCCCAATGACCAACGTACAGAGGAGGTGATGTGTTAACGGGGTCAGACTCCAGAGGACAAAGAGTCTGGTCGGCCATTCGGGCTAAAGGAACAGCAAAGACAGAGGCCGAACACAGAAGCAATCTCAGAGCAGCAAAGGACAGAAAGAGGGTGATCTTGCCCATGCATGATAAATGAGGGGAAGAGGACACATAATTATCTTATGAAAATTATCAAGCCATCTATTACTTCTTTTAACATAATGCAGCAGCTAAAACATCACCTTTTTTATTATTATTAAATGATTTTTTTTAAATGAAATTTAAATGTGAGTCGCTGCCATTCATGCCATGTGGCCAATGACAAACTCAGCAGGTCCCTTTTGAGGTGTCCAGTACATGGGGTGATGTTCCCACAGCTGGGTTCTCAGGGCTCCTGCTGACTTGCTGACCATCCAGCTTGTCCACAGCCCCTTGGGACTGAGAGACTTGATTCTTTGTCACAGACAGGGTCTGGCATCCTCACCAGTGCTGGAAACCCAGTGCCTAGGGCACACGTGCCCTTGATATCATGCAGCTACCTGTTGACCCCAGCTGTGCCTTTACCTTCCTGGAGCTCATCCCAAATCACCAACTGTCTGCAAATATTAGGCCTCCATCTCCTTCCTAGTGGTTGTGATTCTCCATCTTTCTCAGGCTCCTCCCCTTCCACAGTAAAACCATGCATAATGCTCAGTCTTGAGAGGAAACAAGAGCAAGGAATGTAAAGTAATGCCTCCAACCCCAAAGAATTGTCTTCTCTTCAAACAACCAAATGGAAGAAGACTGCACCATTTTTGAAAAAGACAAAGGGGAAAGAAGGGAGAAATACAACAGGACAACAGGAGAGCAAACACAAGTAAGTTTCTTGCGTCCTCCCCGAAGATTCACGCACCTACATTTTAGGGCACTGAAGTATGATGGATTTAGGAGATAGAAAAAAGATGCAAGACCAAACATACTGTACTGAAAAACTATTCAATTTATCAGCAGTATGAAAAGTGGAAAAGATCTTACTAGAAAGTGGAATTAAGATCTCAGACATGAGGAGACATTGCACTAATGATTGATGCTTCCATGTCTGAACTTGAGATGATATATGATCTCAACACTAAGCTGCTTAAGAAATTATGAGATTCAAATATAGAAGAAGTTTCTACAGGTAAATATACCTAAGCATGCAGATTAACTTAGATCTAGGAATAGTTTTTCTCGATATACGGAAAATAGTATCTCTTTGAATTGTGATGATTTTGGTAATTTCTTTTTTTTTTAAGATTTTATTTATCCAGTCATGAGAGACACAGAGAGAGGCAGAGATACAGGCAGAGGGAGAAGCAGGCTCCATGCAGGGAGCCCAATGTGGGACTCAATCCTGGAACCCCTGGAACCTGCCTAAACCAAAGGCAGACACTCAATCACTGAGCCACCCAGGCATCCTCAATTTTGGTAACTTCAATCCTGATACAAAGATTTATGTAAAGAGACTTCAAGGTTGTTTATGTTAAGATTCCCAATAGTTTAAATAATGTCTGGTTTAAAACTGAAAAAAAAAAAAACTTATTCCTTAGGGCCTAAAAATTAATTACAGAGTAGTCTTCCTTTTTTCTCAACATTTCAATTAAAACAAAACAGACATAATATTTGAAAAGTAATGGAGAAGAGCTGGAGCTACGTCAGTAGACAGAGACCATGACTTCCAGGAGACAGGCGGAGAGTGGAGGAGGATTAAGGAAACGACAGTGGGGAATAGAGGATGATAACAGATTAGCTCCAAGGAGTGGCCTGATTAATTAGAGTCGTAGCCCTGGTACATGAAAAACACACGAGCCCAGGTGTGGCACTCGAAACCAAGGTGAGAAATGGATGTGGATACTTCCAGAACACCTGAAGAGTACTACATCACTTGGTCCATTACTTACAAGAGAGGCCAATTACATGACCTCTTGAGAAGCCATTTCTCCCTTGGCTTTAAGTGTATTTCTGTAACTGGTTGCGAAATGCCTCCACCTTCCTGGGAGGTCTTGATTTTTCTGAGAGCTACTTTGTGCTGTACCAGTTATTTTTTTATCTATAGAACGATCAGCTTGGCATTTGCTAACTATTCCATCTCTTGCATTAATTATTTATACATATAAGTTGTACTTGTGGCTGAGAAATTTGTGAAGTCAAAAAATTATATAGGTTCATTTAACAACTCAATCGTATATTTTGGAGACACAGGATTGCAATATATATATATATATATATATATATATATATATATATATATATATTTTCTAAAAATGGTCACTATTAGGGGAGTTGGTTATAACTGAACCCTTAAAAAGTTACAGAAGTCCTCTTTTTAATGATAAAGATTTGTTTTGTTAAGTGTTATTGTCAAAATGTAACTGAGCTACTCAAGTATCTATGAACATATATTTCTCCTCCATAGAGACAAATATTTATTTATTTATTTTTTGAGACAAATATTTAAAATTCATTTCTAATTAGTGATTCAATTTTTTTTTCAGCTCTGATGCAATTGATAGTCCATTACACCCAAGAGAAATACTCTGCACCAGTGTCATCGATGGCCTCTGTATTTTTAAATTCAGTGATTTTTCCTTTCTACTGTCAAACACTAATCTTCTTCAAAACACTTATTTTCCCTTCAATGAGATCACTTTTTTTTTTTTTTATTCCTCTCAAATGTCTGGCTTCGTGGAAGACTCATCCACCTCTATCAGCCGTTAGCTATGGACATATCTCAAGCACTGCCAACACCTCTTGTCCTTCCTCACAGACCTTCTCTATAGAAAAATGTTCCCCGGGGGGACCTGGGTGGGTCAGTTTTTGAAGGGTCTGTTTGGCTCAGGTCATGATCTCAGAGTCCTGGGATTGAGTCCCACGTTGGGCTCCCTGCTTCTCCTTCTGCTCTTCCCCATCTCAGGCTCACTTGCTCTCTCTCTCTCTCTCTCTCTCTCTCTCCTCTCTCTCTCTCTCTCTCTCAAATACATAAAAAATGCTTAAAGGAAAAAAAAGAAAAATGTACCCACTAAATATTTAAATTAGTATCTTTTCACTATATGGACCTAATCCAGACTTTTAAAGTAAAGGACTGGTATAATCAACTGCCCATGAAACATCTCTTTGCATGTGTCAAAATTTCTTCCAAATCAATACATCGTAAGTTAAACATACGATTTATCCTCTTCCAGGAATTATTCATCTCCGAAATGTTCTTTCAGTTAATGTATAGAGGTGCTATGGGCTACTTTCCCCAAGATAAAAATATAGGAATCACATTTGATTACTTCATCTTTATATTAATCACCAGGTCCCTTTCATTTCACTTCTGAGATGTATCCTGTACATCCATTCATGTATTTTCTGTCTAGATTTTCCTTCTGGATGTGGCCTTTCACCTGAGTGATGAAACTGGACCCTGGTGGACAAAATGCCCATTCTTTATTTGCCCCTCCAAACAACTCTGCACACAGGACCTTAAAAATCTTTTTAAGAGGCGAATTTGGATATGTTATGACAATTTTTCATAAGATAAACAACACAATCCATATCAGCATCTGAAGTTTCTGTGAGAATTGGCACCTAGTGACCTCTCCTGGCATTTTTTTTACCCTGTTCCCTACCAGTCTGTGTTCCCCCCACGGTGACTATAAGGGTTCCTACCTCAGGGCATTTCCATAAATCTTTTCCCTAACTCAGAATACTTGAGCAACTTTGCCTCGACTGCCTTTGTGGAGTCAACAGTATTAGCCCAGCTGGCCTCAGTTCAGTGACCCTATGTGTATTTTCAACTCATGCTGCATCATTCTTTTTTATACATTCCTATTTTATATTTAAAGGACTTACTAATATGCAATGAAATAGTTTTGTGACAAGTCCATGAGGCCAGGTCTGTGATGTTTGCTCAGTCTTTGTATCCATAGCAAACAGCACAGTGCTTGGCTTAATGTCAGTGCTCAAGTATTTTTGATTCAATGAATCCATGAAGGAATGGGGGATTGAATCAATGGACATCAGATATCAACTTTAGAACAATATTAGACCTATTCATTATATTCCTAAAGCTCTCGCTACTTAGACTCATTGAGTCTTTTTCTATACTCTAAGAATTCAATCTCACCGCCTAAGATGCTTTCAGATTTTAGTACTCCGATATGACGATATGAAAATAAATGAAACAGTTTATAATGTAAAACCACTTAAAGAAAAATGCAAAAGCAAAAAGGAACTGGACATCACTCATTAATGAGAAAGCATTTCTGCACAAATGAGAAAGCAGTTTGGTGTGTTAACAGTTGATGCCACCAGCCCTCCCCAAAGGGGAGAAGCAGCGTAACGTAGTATTTCCTTCTGTTATGAAACAAGCTTAATAGCTGTATTGTGTGCTGAAATTTGTTTAAAAGAAAAATAAGGGGCCCCTGGGTAGCTCCATCAGGTAAGTGACCAACTACTCCTGGTTTCGGCTCAGGTCATGATCTCAGGGTCGTTAGATCAGGCCCCGGGTCAGGCTCCATGCTCAGCGAGGAGTCAGCTTGAGATTCCTTCCCTTTCCCTTTCCCCACCCACTCTTATTCTCTCTCTCCAAAATAAATAAATGAAATCTTAAAAAAACAAAAAGGAAAATAAAAAGAAACGTGTCTATAATACAGAAAAAAAATAAGCAAAGCATGACTCTTCAGCATGCGTCTTTGGCTTGATAACTGTGCCCCTCTCTCACAATATTCCCAGGACTACCCATGGGCCTCTCACTCCGTCTCATGGGAGAAAGAAACCAAAACCAAAAAACTGAACATATGATACTGCAAATGACCAGTTCTGCTCTTATTTGCAAAATATATAAGAAACAACACTTATAAAACCAATGCAAACCCCTGCTCTATAATAAATCCCTCTATTGGTAAATAGTATTTTTCTACAGTGACAAAAAGGTAAAGATTGGGGAAAGAAAGAATTTGGTTTGGATAAAATAGGTTGTATTTTCACTACTACAAAGCATAGTACAAAATGTGCAGTCCTGACCTCTGTAATTCATTCAATAACAAAAGAACCTTCGAGCTGATTATAGTGAAAAAATAAATAAATGCTTCTTAAAACACTCCGACCAGACACCTTATCAAACAGAAACATACGGTACCCTACTATGTTTAATAACTACAACAAATTGGGATCCCTGGGTGGCTCAGCGGTTTGGCGCCTGCCTTTGGTCCAGGGCGTGATCCTGGAGTCCTGGGATCGAGTCCCACGTCGGGCATGGAGCCTGCTTCTCCCTCCTCTGTGTCTCTGCTTCTCTCTCTCTCTCTCTCTCTCTCTCTCTATGTCTATCATAAATAAATAAATAAATAAATAAATAAATAAATAAATCTTTAACCCCCCCCCAAAAAATAAATAACTACAACTTTCTTTTTTTTATGTAGGCTCCATGCCCCATGCAGGCCTTGAACTCATGACCCCAAGATCATAACCTGAGCCGAAACCAAGAGCTAGATGCTCAACTGACTGAGCCACCCAGGCGCCCCCTACAACCACAACTACAACTTCAGAAATGCTTTTCTAGTTAAAATGAGACCCCCGGGGACAATAGCATATAAATATTTTCTATTTCAAGAAATACAACCATTAACCCTCTCTGTCCTCTGAGTTAGAGCTAAGTTTTCTCATGTTAATATTGTCTATCTGCTCCTTGTGGACCATTGGGTTCTAAACAGAGTATGTTTTCTTTTTTCTTTTTTTTTCTCTTTCTCCTTCCACAGGGAACACCTACCTCGATACCCTGCTGAACACATTCATGTTATTTATTCATTAAGAGACCCAGCAAAGACAGACACACTTTAACGAGGGGTATGGACCCACTCACAGGAGGGTCGGGGTCCTATATGTGGTTCAGGAGATGCTGGAAGCCCAGTCAACGGTGGGGAAGAGAGCCAGCTGCGGGCTGGTTGGCAGCACTGCCATGTGGCAAGGCTCCTGATGAAGGGCACATCCATCAAGGTCCTGTGGCAGCAACAGGGGTTCACTCACCCTGGGGTAGTTGAGGCAAACTTTCCTCCTAGGCCACCCAGGAGAGTGGACCTCTCCATGCACGACACCAGCCACTCATGTGTGACTTGAGAAATCCTCTGGAGCCTCGGGAGGCATCTAGGAAGGTGCAGGGGAGCTGATAGCCTGGGGGCGGTGGAAATTTGGGGTGAAATTTGGTTTAGGGCTCCAGGCCCTCCAGCTCCAGAGGGACAATCCTGGGGAGCAGGCTGCAGAGCTCCTTGGGGGCCTCCAGGGGCTCGGGCCCCAGCTGCTTAAACTTGTCCCAAGTTCAGGAATGTGCTTTTCATTGATTCCCCTCCTGTCTTGTCCTGATGATTTGGGGTCACTCCTCATTAGGCTCCCTGTGCCCACGGCCTCAACACAGGTCTCAGTGAGGGACACCAAACTCTTGACACCCCTCAGGGCCCCTGGGGACGAGAATAAAGGTCAGTGCTAAGAACTCTGAGAGCAGGATTCGGAGCAAACAGAAGCCCTGATGCTTTATCAAGGAAGGCAGGGGCCTGCGTCCGCTCTCAAGGGGGAGAAAGGAGACAGACACCTCAACCTCACCTTCTTTCTTCTCTCAGGACAGCTGCTGTTCTCCGTTGGCTGAATTCACCTGAACTCTTATCAGCAAGAGCTCCCATCTCAGGGGCTCCCACATCCGCCACATGGCAAAGGTGCAAACGGAAGGCCATCTGCACACAGAGGCCCCAAATCATGGACGCCTCCTCTGGGGCTCTGCAGAGCACCATCTCCACCAGTGTCCCCAGCACCCCCAGCATCCCGTGTCCCCAGCGGCCCCAGCATGGGGTAGCTGGACCACAGCACTGACAGGCACGTCCTGTGTGTCTAAAACGAAGCTGGGATAAATAAGTGCAAGGATCCTCACACCTACGCAGGCTCAACATCTTTCCCCTGTGTTTGACAATGAACTAATATCCACTATTCTCTAGAGAGTACACAAGAGACGAGTGCTAATGAACACAACTGGAAATGTTTCCTCTGTAAGAAAAATTACACTTTGTTGCCTGACAGCATGAGAGCGGGTGTTTAAAAACATAGACAAAACCCAGACGCATGTTCGGAAGCAGACTGTTCTCCATCATGGCCAAGAGAAGCCGCCTAACGATGTTTCTGGAGCATTAAATAGTGAACAAATAATGATTCCTCAGCTCCACCACACAGCTGGGCATGTGGGAAGGTAGGGACATGCACAAGCACTTCCAGGAGCCAAGATACCACAGGACACTGGACCCCAAGGCCTGTATACGGTGAGCAGGAACACAGCCACTCAATGGTTTGGTGGTTGGAGGAGGAAGAAAATGTTTTGGCGACAATCAAACTCCAATTGCACGTCAGTGGTCCATTGGATTGACTGGTTTTTACTGTTGGATTTGTTGGTTTTTACTGTTGTCTCTATGACTCTGAGAAACCAAAGGAATGGGCCCAGAACAAACTCAAAGATCTAAAGAAACACCAAGCAGCAGTTGCAGGGTAGACACTGGGAAACTCTGGACAAGTAAACCTGCGGTATAGACATATCCATCCTGGACGGTAAGGGATCAGGTTCCAAGAATAGCCCAGAAAACATGGCGGTGAGGGAAGTCCACAGCATAGGGTGCTTCACAGGAAAGCTGAAACCACAGGGGTCACCACTGAGCCACTAAGCCCTGGAAGGCTCTGGGACCTCTAAGGGTGTGCAGCCAGTGCTGAACGCTGAAAAATCTGGGTTGAAAAAGTTTATCAGGATGAGTGGTTAGAAAATGGCTGTAACCATCTATGGATGTGGAAATAAATGTCCCCAGATGAGGATGGAAGTTTGGGAAAAGGAAAGGAGCATTAGTCAAAGGCACTCTAGCGAAAGGAAACCGAACCAAGGTTATCTCTGAGTCTACCTTCGGGGGCTAAATATGTCTACAAAATGGCTATTAGGGTAACATGATAAATACAATTTCTTCTTCAAAAACACAGAACATTCTGTGGACACTGATGCTACACGTTGTGATATTTCCAAATTATTTCATCTCAGTCATGAAACATAGGCCTTGCACCACATGGAATATTACGAACTTCTCTTGGTATATTTTAGAACAACAACAAAAAAGATGGCGTGATTTAATATACCTTTTCTTCCTCAACAGAAAACATCAGTTGCCAAGTATCACGACAAAACCCCAAGGTTATTAATTCATAAGATCCCATAAGTCATTTTATTATTTTAATCGAAAAACAACTTGTTTTGTAATTATTTATCATTGTAAGGAAAAGCTCCAGATCTCCCTTCTATTATAAGATCATGCAATCTGTCACTAACAGAATCTTGAAACTTTCCAATTCCACATGCCCTAGGGGCCAATTCCTTCTTATTAGAGAGTAAGACAATGGGATTCCCACTGAAGCTAAATTAACATAAATAAGTTAAAGCAATAGACCTTAACCTATAAATTAAAGGGTTTTTTTTAATGCAACATTAAATCTAAATATTTGACTATCACTTTGAATATAACACAGAAACTGAATTCATATTTTTGTCATAAAACACGGTTAGCTTTTTAGGAGACAATTCTCCATGGTTTTCTTGTGGTCTGCATGACTTGCAGTGAGGCACTGGCGGTCCTTTCTTCTTGGCTCCTTTTTTTCAGCTTTATTTACATAGCAAGCAGCTTAGAAAGGAGGAATATTGTTTTGTTCTGTAACACAGGCATGCATGCCTCCCTTCCAGGGTAGTAGTGCTATATCTCCAGACATACCTACGGCTAGTTACAGAAGGTTCCAGCACCCTAACTCAGGCTTCCTGTCCTGAAACACAAGCCACTATGTGTGCAAGCGCCATCTTGCCTCCTTGTGGCACCCTTTGGACTTGGAAAACGGGCACAAATATCTGGATGCTATAGTGAGCAAGAAACCATTGTTGGTCCCTGCCTTTGGACTCCTAGGTCAGCTACCAGCACCCATGCAGCTGTGGTCAACCTGTTGCCTTGGAAGCTGGGTGGCCTCAGACCCTCCATAGTGGTCCACAAAGCTCCCCGCTTCCCTAAATTAATCCAGTCTTATAGTCTCAAAAGTAAAATTGTCTGTGGTATTGTGTTGAAGTGATGTAATTCCCGCCCCGATATTCAGTGCCACGCCAATAAATTAATATATAAGAACAAACAAGAACAAACAGGGAGCTGTAATACAAACACTAAATACATGACTACAAGAGAAGCCAGAGAACCTCTTTCACCACTCTTGGACTCCCAGTCAGATCAAGGTTGTATCAAAGGGGTCACAGAAAAGTAATACAGAAGATTTCCTGGGTGAATGTCTTCCTTCTCCTCAAAGAAAGGGGGGGGGTTACTACCTTCAGACTCAAGCCCAGCCTAAATATGGCTTGGTGGGCTCTCTTGGGGACCCTCCCAGCAGGTGGCTGAGTCCTGTGTTGGAGTCTGAAGTCAGATGAGAAACCGGCTAACTGTTCATGGCAGAGGGAGGTCAGTGCTGTACCTCTGGAGTTACAGAGACAACTGTCTACCTCCCATGAGGCCAAATTGGGCCTCTCCAAAGAGGAAGCCAGGCTGAATTTAATTTAATTTAATTACGTATTTCCCAACAAAACCTTCTGGAGAGCTAAAGGCTGGCAAAGCACGTCTGTGTGGGATAGCTCACTCATAAACCACAAGTGGAGGGTAAAAATCCAGTCACAGGATAGGACACAACATTTGCACATAAGAGTCACAGCTGTAGAAGTCCTTCTGATAAGAGTCTTTACTTCACAAAAATGCCCCATGAGAGGAAGAAAGAATACAAACTTTCTGGCGACCAGAGAGCTTAATGCTCCCAGCAAGAAGAAAGGTTCCTGATCTTTCCCTTTTTCCCTTTCTCCTCCCTCCCCAGAGGAGCTCAAGCTGCAGTCATTTTAGAGGGAGGGAAAACAAAAAGAAAAGAAGGACTAAGCTGTCTCTTTAGTCCACATCCCTGGTTGAGGGGTCACCCAGTTTAGTAGTAGAGGAGGTGTGGGGGCAGATTTTATATTATATTAGATCTGAAGTTTTTTAATCATGACACAGTACTGGATATTCTTACTCGCAAATTAAAATAGGTCATTACCTGATGGCTTCAAGAAAATTAATGGGGGCAGCCTGGGTGGCACAGTGGTTTATCCTGCAGCCCGGGGTGTGATCCTGGAGACCTGGGATCGAGTCCCACATCAGGCTTCCTGCATGGAGCCTGCCTCTTCCTCTGCCTGTGTCTCTGCCTCTCTCTCTCTCTCTCTCTCTCTCTCTGAATAAATAAATAAATAAATCTTAAAAAAAAAAAGAAAATTGATGGGTCTATGAGGTGCCTGGATCACTCAGTCGGTCAAGCGTCCAACTCTTGGTTTAGGCACAGGTCATGACCTCAGGGTTGGGCTCCATGCTCAGCAGGGAATCTGAGATTCTCTCCGTCTGACCTTCTCCTGCTTGCATACATGCTCTCTTGTTCTCTCTCTCAAATAAATTAATAAATCTTAAAAAAAAAGAAAGGAGATTAATGGGTCTACTAGCTTTATCAAAAAATATCAAATGGCCATACTCCAAATGAACAGATTTTAAAGAATTTATGAGAGTAAAATTGCATTCTGCTATAGCACCGATCTTGCTCATTATTTTAAGATTTTATTCATTTATTCTTGAGAGACAGAGAGAGAGAGGCAGACACAGGCAGAGGGAGAAACAGGCTCCATGCAGGGAGCCTGATGTGGGACTCGATTCCAAGTCTCCAGGGTCATGCCCTGGGATGAAGGCAGGCACTAAACTGCTGAGCCACCCGGGCTGCCCTGATCTTGCTCATTAGTATATACCTTTCACACCCACATGACACCATGACACCAATCACGTCAACTCCCATGCATATCATATTCCAGTCAGGCACTTAGTCTTCCTTCTCCCCTAACTTTCTTCCTTCTTCTCTCTTCTATAAGCTTGCTCTACCTTATAGTATTCAAGTAATTTGAAGGAACTTTTAGTTCAAACTTCTATATTGAGCACTTAGTATGCAAACTACTCCATACAAATGGGGCATTTCAAAGCCCACAAATGGCTCCCCTCCCTCTCCTTGTAGTACTAAGTCCTCTATTTTCCATCAAAGGGTTGCTGAGTAAGGTGGACAGGCTGAAGGGTGGAGTGGAGGAAAGAAGGAACACAGAGCAGCACCCAGGACAAGGAAGCACGAGGTGTGATTGCATAGACACCTCTCCAGCACCACCCTTCAAAATCTACTCTACCAAGACTTTCTCAGTGGAACTCCCCTTCATTGACCCTAAAAGAAGTGTTCTTGCACTAAAAATACTGGGAGATTATGATAGAATTAAAAAAATATGTATATATTTGATATAAAAGTATCAGATTCTTTTCAGAAGAATAACATAATGCTCTCTTTCTGGATGTGGGTTCTGGGTCGGTGGGAGTGTTTATGAAGATGCAATCACCTATACAAATTTGCAGGCCTTCCTAGAACTACATTGAGCACCTGTAATACTTTTAAAAACCTACCATCAAAATACATACATACATACATACATACATACACACATACATAAAAAAACCTACCATCACTTGTGAAGCAAAGAACAATTTAGAAGTAATGACTGGGTCTAAGTCTCTTCCAAATGTTCATGTAGTTCAAATCAAGTCAATTTGAGGCATGTTTTAAAATCATCGACTCGGGCAGCCCCGGTGGCGCAGCGGTTTAGTGCTGCCTGTAGCCCAGGGTGTGATCCTGGAGACCCAGGATCGAGTCCCGCGTCGGGCTCTCTGCATGGAGCCTGCTTCTCCCCTCTGCCTGTGTCTCTGCCTCTCTCTCTCTCTCTCTCTCTGCATCTCTATGAATAAATAAATAAAAAATCTTAAAAATAAATAAAATAAAATCATCGACTCAAGGAAACAGATCTTCTTAAGATATTTGTTTTTATTTGATGAACTACTAAAACGTGAATTTCAGTATTTTCCACAGCTTAGAAAGAATCACACTTTTAATAGATTTTATGGTTTAAAGGGGTAATTGAGTTTGAATAATGATTATAGTTTTAATCAATTTATAAGCAGTATCTAAGTAAATACCACCAATTTGGTGAAGCAAATTAATATTTGAATCAAAAGCATCATGCATAAAATTCTAATTGCAATTTCAGATCATTTTCGATAGAAAAGCCATATTGATATTTTAACAAAAAACATTTTTGAAATACTGAATGTTTTACATGTAAAGGGTAAATTTGATAATTACAATAAATAAAAAATAAATATATAGTCTTGAAAGATGCTATAACATAAACAGCCAAGATTATTTTTTTAAAAATCTAGGTAAACCATTACCCACTCCTCTTAGACAACAATACTACCACTGTTTAGATCTGATTTTTTGAAATGGAAGACCTATACGTTTTCTGCCTTCTAGAAAACCAATTATTTAGATATTATTACAATGAATACACTGTTCTCTGGTTAGTTACATTCACAGACATAGTCATAAATATCCTGTACATATCATGTGTGTGTGTAGTCTTTTTTTTGGGGGGGGGGGATTCAAACATAAACTACAGACCCATGTAACCAATTTTGTATTAAATATTATCATATATATCCGATTGGCATATCAAATGCAGCTGGTTTGAACTAAATTCATCTTCCTGTTTCTTCCTCCATGTACACCATTTCGAAAAAAAAAAATGCGTACCATACAGAAATCTGAGAATTATCCTGATTCCCTTATACTCCTTAAAGATCATGTCTAATTGGCATCTAATCCCATCATATCCAACTTTATAAATTTACCAATGGGATTCTCTCTTGCTATCCCCATTGCTACAGCTCTGCTTTATTCCAGGCTCTCATTATCTCTATTCTAGATTTCTGTGGCAACCTCTCCACCTGGCCTCCTGCCAACAGTCAACTGCTGTTCATCTTCAATTCATTCTCCAGGCTGTGGTGTTTTTTCATTTGTTTTTCAAAAATCAAAATGGGAATTTTGACAGCAGAATCCGTTTATATCAGTCTCTACTTAAAATCCCAGTGCATGAGAGACTCCTAACTCTGGGAAACAAACTAGGGGTGGTGGAAGGGGAGATGGGAGGGGGATGGGGGTGACTGGGTGACGGGCACTGAGGTGGGTGCTTGACGGGATGAGCACTGAGTGTTATTCTATATGTTGGCAAATTGAACACCAATAAAAAATAAATTTATAGAAAACAAACAAAAACAAATAAAAAATAAAACAAAAACAAAAACAAATCCCAGAGCCCATGGATTTAAAATCTAACCACGTTATGAGGCATGCATGTCTTTCCTCCTCTATCTCCAAATTCTCTTGTCATGACATTTTTCATATATTATGCCACAGTCATGCCACAATTCTAGAATCTCCACAGTTCTGTATGTGTACTTGCATCTGTGTGTTGAGAGACTGTGACAGCAGCAAGGAGATGCAGAGAAATGGGGAGATGGAGAGAGTAAAGGAACAAAGGGACAAGGACAGTCAAAAACCAAGATGTCACTGGGGCTCTGTCAACACATACAAGTTTGTATATACAACACATATATACATAGTAGTCAGCTACTTATAAAACTTCCAGGTTCTTATTTAATCATCAAACTTACTTGGTCAGTAAATAAATACTGACTTTGGGACAAACTATGTAGATTAAGTATGGTTTAGTATCACGTGTCTATCTTTTTAGAAGAGTTAGAAGACACATACTTTATCAAATACCTTATGATGAGAACTAAATAGTAGTGTATTATGACTATGGTTTTATTAAAGGTTTCATGACCATAAGTTTATCCAATATAGTGTAGTTAGAATTTTAAAATTCCCATTTTTGATGTTTCCTATATCTTAAATAATTTCTACAACATGACATGAGAAGATTCACACAGTGTAGGTACACATCAAGCGTAAAGGAATTTCAGTCAATAAGGATTAAATCTAGTTCCTTCCACCACCCCCTCTCCCTCCCTGCTTCTTTTGCATTTCCACAGGCTTTTGTTACACTAACAGAATTTCCAAATGGAAGGAAATATCTGGGGCAAATAATTTCCTTTGGAAGTGATAAACCATAACATGAAGTAGAGAATAATCACTAATTCAGTTTGAAAAAAGTTTGAGGGGAAAAATTAAAAATAGGAGATAAACCAATAATCGGTAAAGATCAAATTATAGGGGACTTAGAATTTCAGGCTAACAAGCTTTTGCATTTTTCTATGGCACAGTGAAAAGCATTTCAGTATTTTCAACAAGTGGAGGACAAAACTGGCATTGTATTGGAGGAAGATAAAGCTCATAAAATTATATTAAATGAATATATTACAGGATTACGGAGGTGACTGATAATTATTCTATAGCAATAACATCAGATCACAATATTGATCAAGTGCTTAAATATGCCTTATTCAGAGTGCCAAAAACTTATATATACTGCCAGAAACTCACACATCAGTTTATCAGTTTAGTGTTATAAAAGTCCAAGCAAAAAAAAAAAAAAAAAGTCCAAGCAATGCAAATCTGGAAAGGAAAGGAAAATTGCCTTATAGATAGACAAGACATAAGAGACGGACAAGTGGTAAGACATCGGTCACTGTTGGTTTACAGGGAGGATGAAGGGAAGATTTGATGCCTGGAAGTCTGAAAGAGAGGGGATGGATATGGAAATGTTTTCATGAGGAGACACTTGGCATAACTAATTTTCAGGTTTAGGGCCAAAGGAATGTCCAGATAGAAGTGTTTTATGACATGGAATTTCATGTACAGCAGTGGAGGGCATGACTAAGGGAATGGTGGTTAAAAGTGGAGATTCTGACCCGGGAAGTCTGTTATTGGGGCGACATTGATGCCACTGTGTCCGTGAGAGGGGAGCAGATAACAGAACGGGAGTGGCCCAAAGACCACTGCTAAAGAGCACCTGCATTTGAAGACTGGGAGAACGAGACACAGAGCAACCTGAGCATGAGCCACAGCACAGTGGGTTAAGGGCAAGTGCTGGAAGTAGAGCAGACATAGAGAACAACTTTTAATAGTTCTTTGAATTGTGAAAATAAAAGACATAACTTTAGAAATAGAAAAAAAAAGTATAAGGGTTTCTCTGGATAAGATATGGACATCCTTTTTATGGTTATAGAAAGACAAAACTGGTAATGACAATAGTAAAAATGCAAAGACGGAAGTAAGAAAGATATGGTGAAGCAGGATCTCAGACAAGAAGAGAGGAAATTAGATTACTACACAGTCATGGTCTGGATTTAAACCAAAGATCTACTTCATTTTCTGAGACAAAGGAAAGTATAACTGAAGACATGTTGGGACAGAGGAGAATGCAGAGAAGGCCCTGTAGAATGTCACCACCCACAGAGACAGAAAGTACTTCTGGGAGACGTGGGAGAGAGGGTCGGCTGTGGTGTCATCAAGGATATCTGTGGGTTCAAAGATCTGTAAGGGGCCCAAGGACAAATGTGGGAGGAGACTTCACAGAAGGGCTACATGAGTCTCCATCTCTCTCCCAAGTCATTCTAAGTACTCAACACGCGCAGGTAATTTTAGGAAAGTATGCTTTTAACTATCGCTGGGGTCTTCTTGCATTTATGACTCTTGCTGCAATAGGTTGAATCTGCCATTTACCGCAACACCTTTATCATCCAAGAAGCTGAGGCAAGGTAGTATTTTCTCAAAGTTTTCACATATGTTTTCAAAATACTGATTTTTTCAACATATAATTATTGAGTGCATTTCTTTGTGTCCAACCCTATATTAAGCATTAGGGATGAAAAAGCAAGACATTACCCTGACATCCCACAATGTTTATAAACATCAGTCCCACACTTGGCCTAAAAACACTCTCTGCTAGATTTTACTTTATAATCCCAAAGCCATGTGGTGCCTGGGTGGCTCAGTGGTTGAGCATCTACTTCAGCTCAGGTCATGACCCCAGAGTCCTGTGATAGAGTCCCACATCGGGCTCCCTGCAGGGATCCTGCTTCTCCCTCTGCCTATGTCTCTGCCTCTCTCTGTGTCCCTCATGAATAAATAAAATATTTTTTTCTTTTTTTTTGAATAAATAAAATCTTAAGAAAAATAAAATAAAACCCCAAAGCCTGATGTTCACAAAAGTAATTGAACTCATGTGTTGATCACTCACTTGGTGACAGATTGTCAGCTAATCATTCCCATTTCTTCTCTCATTTAAAACTCAGACTAATCTTAGAAGCTAGGACTACTCAGCCGCCCCTCATTTTATAGATGAGGAAACCAACTTAAAGAGGTTCATTGTTCAAAATAATGTGGATAAAAGTCATGGAACCAGCTTGAACCAAGGTCTTTGTGATTCCAGGAGTGGTATGTTTCACAAGATAAATACTCATGATCTCAGGGTTGTGGGATCGAGCCCCATGTTGGGCTCCATGCTCAGCATGGAGTCTGTTTGAGATTCTCTCTCTCTCCCTCTGCCCCTCTCCCTATTATCTCTCTTTATAAAAATAAATAAATAAATAAATAAATAGATCTTTTTAAAAAGGAAAAAACATACTAAACATACAATCTAACCAGGATAATGACTCCCGTTTTTTTCCTTGAAATTATTATCACTAAAGATCATTCCCTGCTCTTCATCTTCCAGTGCTGCTCATCTGAACAGAAAGGGATTGATAATGTACACAAATTCCAACTTATTCATGTTAATGATCCTCTGTAAATTGTCTTTATCTTCTTTTTATCCAATATCTTGTGCTACAAGAAACTCTTATGATGATCCCTCATGTTAATTTGCTTCTAGTGATGTCTGACTCCATTGCCATGACAACTTTCACACAGTATCACATTTGACTAGATTATGAAATATGAATCCAAAGTCTCCTTGGACACA
Organism: Nyctereutes procyonoides; assembly: GCF_905146905.1. Lineage (NCBI taxonomy): Eukaryota > Metazoa > Chordata > Mammalia > Carnivora > Canidae > Nyctereutes > Nyctereutes procyonoides. The sequence continues at coordinate 31,809,292 of NW_026575043.1, forward strand.
CTGGTTCTTTTTCATGGGGTCATAATGAAATATAGAACTTACTGATTTTAAAGTTTTATTCAAGTATGATTTTTTAATCTTCACAAGAACTTAGAAAGCAATTAGAATGGCATTAATATTTCTTTGTACTGATAAGGAACTGAGGCTTCAAGTGGTTGAGTAACTTCCTCTAAGCCATCCTGTATTTTTGAAAATTAAGAGCTAGAATTAAGAACAAATTGTTCCTGGGGCGCCTGAGTGGTTCAGTCAGTTAAGCATCTGACTCTTGACTTCTGATCAGGTCATGATCTCAGAGTCATGAGATCAAGCCCCACATTGGGCTCCACGTTTTGTGTGGAGTCTGCTCGAGATTCTCTCTCTCCCTCTGCCCCTCCCCCTAATCTTTCTGTCCCCCTCTGAAAAAATAAATAAATAAATAAATAAATTTAAGAAAAGAATAAGTTGTTCTGGGCCAGAATTCCTACTATCCAGTTGTGCTACTCAAATACAATTTCCAACTGATTTCCTGTCTCTATCCCTAGGACTAAGATCCACAAGTAAGATTTTTGGGCCATTCCTTTATGTATTAGAAATACTATAATTGTGTCTGGCATGCTAAAGGTATATACCTTATCAGCATTCTGAGTACACACACACACACACACACACACACACAAACCAAACCAAAACAAACAAACAAACAAACAAAAAACAGGCAATGCTTCCATGGCAGGAGTAATGGCTGAAAAATGCTATCTGAGGTATATACCTTTAGCATGCCAGATGCAATTAAAGTAATTCTATATATTATTTCTATATATTATACACACACACACACACACACACACATAGAGACAAAGAAACAGAGAGACAGAGAGATGTAGAGACAGAGATAGAAAGATAAACAGCAAGACAGAGATACAGAGATAGAGATGGAGATGCAGATAGAGATCTTTACACATAGTCCTCTCTGCTGGAAATTTTGCCTCAACACATCTGGGGTGGTGCTAGGAATTAAATCTCAATAGTATGGCACCATATTATGAAGACAAGCATATTGGAATAATTCTTCTATATGTATACTAGACTGAAAAATAATACTTCTGTGAGCAGTTCAAGTGGAATGTATAGAGATGAAACAACAGAGGAACTAGAGAGGTGGAGAAAACTCTGTTAAGGAATAGTTGGAGGGAAGCCCTCATGACCTGCAAAGTGCCCTCATATAGCATTTTTCAGCTATTACTCCTGCTATGGCAGCATTGCCTGTATTTTTTCTTTCTTTCTTTTTTTTTTTCGTGTGTGTGTACCCACAATGCTGATAAGTGCTATGCCAGCTTTTCCCGTTCTTTATTCTTGCCATCTCCTGAGGACAGTGGTGGATGAGGGAACATGGTTGAGGAAAAGTGCAGGACAGCCAAGAACAGCACTAGCACAAGCACCTGTTGCCCCTGAGGAGCTAAAAGAACTCGGCTCCGTGAAAGAGAAGAGTGCCACTCATGATGGATGCCTTCAATACAGCTTTATTTAGTTAACCCTGGAAAAGGAGAATGATCATCTGGCCACATACTAGATTTCAAACAACTGAAGAAAATTTCACATCCAAAGTATAATTCTATTCTCCTTTGTTCAATTATTCTTTTAAAAAGATTGAGGGATTGCGAGCTTAAACTATTTTGTCTTACAGAAGTTAGGCTACCAAGCTGGTTAAGATTTTATAACGTTTTGGCCACACAGGAATTGTCTCCTTCCAAAAATATAAACCGAATGTGTAGGCAGCTGGTACAAATTGGCAGCCAGGCACCAGCATGTGCCTCTTTTTACTGTGTGATGCTGTACTTAATGTGAAGGGGACCACAGAGCAGCCATTCTCACCATGTGCAGGGCTACAAATGGTACCAGAGGGCTGAGAGGGGATAGAGCAGGACTTCTGGGTTTCTCAAATTCCCTGGCCACTGCACGTCCTCTCTGAGTGGCTTCTGCAGATCCATCACTGTGCTGAGGGATATCTTAGGAATAGGCACAGAATTCAAAACATTTCAAAGATGAAAATGAGCCACAAAGGACACCTGGATGATACAGGGCTTAGCAAATTGAGTTCTGACTTAAGGGAAGATGGGGCTTTCAGCTCAGAAAAAAACTAGGAAATATATTTTAAAAATCATTTGAATAGAACAAAACCTTTGAGGGAAAAAAATCAGATCAATCAAATAAAACATATCCTAGTTCACAAATACATATTTTTAAAGAAACTTATATTAAAAACTTAGGGAGGTCTTTTAATAAAGTAATATCTGAAATAAATCACACATTGCCATTGGCAGCAATAAAGAAAAGTTCTGCTCTTTTGCAAGGGGGTACCATAAACCCAACGAGCAGTGATGGGAGCAAATCCAACAGAGGGATTAGGGTTGTGAATTTCCCAGAAATTGGGGACAAAATTACATGTGCCTGTATGGAAAATGAATGTTAGAACAAGAGGTAAATAAAATTTAAACATCCAAAATAATGCAAAACTAGGAGAATGGGATACAGTTTAGGATAAGGTCAGTGAGAATCAGAGGGCACTTAAACTCATACCATACTTCTAAAAGAAAGGCAGCATTGTTTTAAGCACATAAAATAACTCCAAGTAGACACGTGAGACCTTGCCTAGTGGAGATCCCACATCTTAAACAAACTGAAACTCTAAGGTTTATTTATGCCTGCCATCTATAGTGCAAAAGTTAAAGACAGGAGACTTAGGTTTGAAGCCTATCTCTACCATTTTTTGAAGCTAACATTTTTTTTAAAGATTTTATTTATTTATGAGAGACGAGAGAGAGAGAGAGAGAGAGAGAGAGGCAGAGACACAGGCAGAAGGAGAAGCAGACTCTCCACGAGGACCCTGATGTGGGACTCAATCCCAGAACCCCGGGATCATGCCCTGAGCTGAAGGCAGGTGCTAAACTGCTGAGCCACCCAGGGATCTCTGAAGCTAACATTTTATTTAAACACTGAATTCTGAATAGGCCACATGCATTACCATCTTCCTTGTTAAGACAAAACACTTCAAGATTTGTCCAGAAATGCAGTGGTATACATTATGTAACTCAGTGTATAAACTCAAGATCTAAATAAATATATTTTAATGGATGCTATTCTCAGAATACTGTAAGCAAAATACAAACTCCATTATATAACTGAAAGCAGGCCGGGTTTCAGGATCGGTGGGAAAAAATTATTTGTGTTTTCAGCAGCATTATCAATAATAGCCAAATTATGGAGAGAACCCAAATATCTATCAACTGATGAATGGATAAAGATATGATATATATATATATATATATATATACACACACATATATGTACATATGTGTATATATGTATATATACACACACTTATACACACAGTGGAATATTACTCAGCCATAAAAACAATGAAATCTTGCCATTTGCAATAACATAGATGGAGCTAGAGAGTATAATGCTAAGTGAAATAATTCAGAGAAAAACAAATACCATATGATTTCACTCCTATGTGGAATTTAAGAAACAAAAGAAAAGGGCAAAGGGAGGAAAAAGAGAGAAGCAAATTGAGAAACAGACTCTTAACTATTAAGAACTGATGGTTTCCAGACTGGAGGTGGGTGTGAAGATAGGGGAAATTGGTATTGGGGATTAAGGAGTATATTTGTTGTGATGAGCACTGGGTGATGTATGGAAGTGTTGAATCACTACATTGTATACCTGAAACTAATATCATACTGCATGCTAGCTAACTGGGATTAAAATCTTAAGGAGGAGGAGGAGGAGGAGGAGGAGGAGGAGGAGGAGGAGGAAGAAGAAGAAGAAGAAGAAGAAGAAGAAGAAGAAGAAGAAGAAGAAGAAGAAAGAGGAGGAGGAGGAGGAATATATATATATATATATATATATATATATATATATATATGCACCCACACACACAATAGAATATTACTCAGTCATCTAAAAGAATGAAGTCTTGCCATTTGCAATGATATGAATAGACCTACAGAGCATTATGCTGAGATAAGTCAAAGAAAGAAAAATACCATGTGATTTCAGTCATATGTGGAATTTAAGAAAAAAAAAACTGATGACCATTAGGAAAAGAAGAAAGAGAGAGAGGCAAGCCAAGAAACGGATTCCTAACTCTAGAGAACACACTGATGGTTGCCAGAGGGGAGTGGGTTGGTGGAGTGGAGGAAACAGGTGATGAGGATGAAGGAGGGCACCTGTGATGAGCACGGGGTGATGTATGAAGTATTGAATCACTGCATTGTGTATCTGAAACTAATATTACACTGTATGTCAACTAATTGGAATTTAAGTAAAAACTTGAAAAACAAATTTATTTTTTCAAAGATGTCATCAAAAGTCTTTCACCTTTGTAGGCATGAGTCTAAGATCGGCACTAAAATGGCTACCATAGGATTGTTGTCAAATTCAGGAAAGATGTTGTCCAGAGAATAAAATAGACTACTTTTTTTTTTTTTACACTATTCTTTTGGGAAGCAAGAGACTTACTCAATGACCAACACTGAAGGGTTGTGATGCATAAAAATGAAACGGGTTGTGTGCAAGTGTGTGAGTGAAAGAGATTCATTTTGCCAAATGAGAAAGCATTTCTTTTTTTTTTTTTTTTAAGATTTTATTTTTATAGGCAGACGGAGAAGCAGGCTCCATGCAGGGAGCCTGACCTGGGACTCGATCCCAGGACCGCAGGATCATGACTTGAGCCAAAGGCAGATGCTCGACCACTGAGCCACCCAGGTACCCGAGAAAGCATTTCTAACAGCTGAATATTTTTTCATGAGGTAGAAAGTACCTATTTTTATTAATTTATTGACTACCAATTATATACCAACCATCAGGAAGAAATTTATCTTTAGGCATAAACTCAGGTAAACACTGGAAATGCAGACTATGAGCAAATCAACTCCTGTTTGCAATGTTCAGAAGTCGAGGAGAGTGTAAGATCAACTGGAGCAAATAAAGTGGCATGTTTACATTTTATTTCGAGAATGAAACACCGTAAAAAAAAAAAAAACTACAGAAACTTCAAAATTATGTTTTATAAAACCTCTAATGTGTCTCTTTGTTAAACATACTTTTCAATGAAACCTCATAGTATAATTATTATATTTATATTTATGAAAGCATCATAAATGTGTAAGAATTAAATTTAATATTATAGATAACAATCTAACTGCTAGATCCTAAATGAAACCCATAGTAATTACAGGAATATCAGAAGAAGGAATATTTAATGAAGATGCTGATAATAATAGTCAGTTGCATCAGAGGGAAGACCTAGGAGGGCGTAGTTGTTTTCTTTAGGCCAAAGACTCGATGCCAAGTTTCTTGAAAAAATAAATGTCTTTGCATATCTCCACATGGAATTATATAGACATTATCTATTAGAAATTATAAATTAAGTATAAGTGAACTTTACTGATCCAGATATATGATCTATATGAATATTTTTTTAACTCAGATGGTTTTGATCTTTTTTTTTTTTTTTAAATTTTATTTATTTATTTATGATAGTCACAGAGAGAGAGAGAGGCAGAGACACAGGCAGAGGGAGAAGCAGGCTCCATGCACCGGGAGCCTGATGTGGGATTCGATCCCGGGTCTCCAGGATCACGCCCTGGGCCAAAGACCGGCGCTAAACCGCTGTGCCACCCAGGGATCCCGATCTTAAGCCTAATTTCAAAATGCAAGGTAAGAAATAAGCATGTCTAGATGATGTGAAAGAAATTAAGTTGAAATAAGTGTATGTAATTCTCCCCGCACTCAATTAGCATTCTGTTCTCAAAGTATATTACACCACATGCTACTCCCCCAACCACCACTTCCCCCTCTCATAAAAACTAGCTGGATTTACACTTTCTTGTCTCTCCTTATACTGATCCATTTTCTAGAATGTCCTTCTGGCTCTTTTCTATCTTTTGAATTCTTTTTTGATTAAATATCCAGTCAGTATTACCCACTCACTTCCCACCCCGTGAAGACCTCCCTTATGACCCAAATAAAACCCACTGCTCCTTCCAACATGTTCGTAATGCCACTAGACCATGAATCATATCATAATAGTTAGCTGTCTGTGGTCTGTATTTTCCTGTGAGTTCCTTGGACCAAGTTCCGGAGCAAGATTGCATTGCCTTTTGCAGACTTTTTATGTCACACTACTCAGAAAAGAGTAGATGATGAATAAATGTTTATTTAGTAAATGAAGGAGGACTGATTATGCAAACAGTCTAAGGCATTAAATATTGTTTGAACAGAAAGACATCCCAATGTTTTTAATATAGTTTATGGCCAAGTATGGCAATATATCCAAAATAGAAAAAAAAATCATGTACCTCATAGACAGAGGTGGCAACTAGTGTTTTTATGTCCAACATACATTTTTATGATGAATTTGGTCATAACCTATGATTTAATGTATTAATGAGGACAGGGAATGAGTATAATGATTATATTCATTCTCTTAATAATTATGTATTGTTTCTACATCCTTATACTTACTATAAAAAAAACACATAGAAGGCGTAGTGGATCATTTTAAAGTATAGAATTTCCTCTAGGGATCTGCTATGAGTCTTTACTAGGACAGAATATGGTCCCCCAATTTCGTGATAGAGAAACTTAACTGACTTCCAGGCACGAGAACATATGAGCTCTAAACTGGTGATAGAGCCCCCATTCATCCTGGACGAGACTCTGAGAGATCTGTGACATATCCCTTTCCCCTGGGCGGTGTCCCCAAGTCCCGAACTCTGAAAAAACCTAGCACTCCCTACACCTGCTCTGTACCCTGCCATAGAAGAATCTTCAAGAATCTTCATTCTCAGACGAGCTATCAATCAACGATGAATTCTAACTTTCTGTGTATGCTAAATACAAAAGAGTTGATATATTTTAGAGCTGTAAACTACAATGAACTCAGATAACAAAAAGGTTGTTAATGAGTTCAGATGAAACACTATCGTCTATAATTTTAAATGGATTGTATAAACATCACTTTACATAGAAAGAATTAAAGGGTGCTTAATTACTGTGTTTTACCTGAGTTATCTACACAGCAACTAAAATTAGAACAAGTTTTTTTTTTAAGATTAATTTATTTATGATAGACATAGAGAGAGAGAGAGAGGCAGAGACACAGGAGGAGGGAGAAGCAGGCTCCATGCCGGGAGCTCCACAGGGGACTCGATCCCAGGACTCCAGGATTGCACCCTGGGCCAAAGGCAGGCGCTAAACCACTGAGCCACCCAGGGATCCCCAAGGTTTTTTTTTGATTGAATATGCACCCAACGTAATGCAGCATCTCATGGATCAGATGTCTGATGATCTAGTGGAGACAAATTCAACTGTCACCACCAGAGAGGAATAGCTACATAGATTTTTCTTCCCTTCATGGGTATGGAGGACATAAGGATATTCCCTACATAACTAGGAAGTAAAATTCAAGCTGGCTGATAAGAACTGTCCCTTTCAAGTAGAAAGAAGAAAAACTAGTATATGAAATCTAATCTTTTCACATATACATACTTGGATCAGTTATTAATCATCTCAATTAATTAAAAAAATAATCAAAAGTGTCTTAAAAAGCCACAGAAAAAAACACCTTTACAAGTGAGGTTTTGAGATCTGAAATGAAACATAAATAGCAGAATTTTAACTCATGTAAAACGTCTGGAGGACACATGACAATTACACCTTGTCCTGACTCATGACTTCTCGTGCTGTCTTGTTATATGGTCACACTAGTGTAGCTCAGTGTTGGAAAGTTATTTAGATTTAAATTAATCATCTGTTTTCTTACATTTAAAATTCTTATTCTTGTCCTAGCAAGCAATTATCCTGTAATCAAATACATGATCATATTGATTTTCTGAGATAGTTAATGAATATGATTTTCTGAAGTTTATTCCCCTATTACTTAAAATGCCTAAATTAAAAAAAATAAGGTAAAAGCTATAGGTATTAAATTATTTACCATATGACTACATAACAACACAAAAATAATCTACATAAAATATATTGAACATCTGCCTGGATATCAAGTAACCTAATATATTTTTTAAAAGATTTTACCTATTTATTCCTGAGAGACACAGAATGAGACAGAGGCAGAGACACAGGCAGAGGAAGAAGCAGGCTCCATGCAGGAGCCCGATGTGGGACTCGATCCCAGGACTCCAGGAGACGAAGTCAGGCGCTAAAGTGCTGAGCCACACAGGCGTCCCATAACCTATTATTTATTCTGAATTTACTATCTGGTTACCTATGCCCCCTAAGTAAGTGATTTACACACATTCACACAGATTTATACACACACATATTTACATTTTAAAATTAACAAAAAATAACTAAAAACACTTACCTGTATTATGGCCAAGCGTGTATGTAGTCGTTTTGAATTTGATCAATAAAAATATAATAAAAAGTTTCTTGTTTTCCCGAACCTAAATTTTTCTATAAATGTTTCCTATGAATGGTTCATAACAGAGTTGTCTGAAGTACATAATCTTCACAAAAGATCTGTTACTGTTTTGATCTGAATACAATGAATATATGTGGATATATCTAACACAGGTTAGACACTCACATTTCAAGACTAGGGGTTGGGATTACCGAAATCTCATCTTCAGGAAACCACATCTACCTAAAGACAGGAATTCTACAAATGTGAAAAATTCCTCTGATCTTAAATCAAGAATGGAAAGAAGGGAGGAGAAAAAGCAGTTTGTAGCAGGCTCTCTTTTTCTACCTTTGCCTTTATGTGGGCTTTATCATCGTTATTTCTATCTTCTTTCTTTTCAAAGGTTCAGTGTTCAATTTGAATAGTACATGGGACTGTCTTTCTCTGATTCCTCTAATTGAGAGTTAACTCATTGCTTCTCTCCCACTGACACCAGCCTCTACATGGCTGTCCTCCTCCCTCTCTTATGATTATGAGATCTGCTCAAATATAATTTTCCTAGAGAGACTTCTTTGATCAAATATAAAGGACTGTCTCCCCTGATTACCTCTCTCTGATTATCGGCTAGCCTCCTCCATTAGAATACAAAACGGTATCAGGGATCTTACAGTCTTGTAGAAATTAACCTGACCCATAGAAGAAGCTTAAAACTATGAGTTGAGTAGATTTCTAAAAGTCATGCACAAACACTTCCCAGTCCTCAATAGGCTAAAAATAACACAAACAAAAACAGAAATTTTACAATGGGTATACAAAATTAGACATCCGAAAACTACTAATGAATAATATTAATGTTTTCTTTTCTTTTTTTATACTTGTGGTTGACTATGGTTGAATTTCCAGAGAGACACCTCTGTTTCAAGGATTAAAGTATTTGATTTCAAAACAATTAGTTCTAGGCTTGGTCATTTTCTTTGGTTAAATAAAAATCAATCCCATAATTAATATCTTTAAAATTAGATTCGACAAAAATAAGTGGCTGTGACTTTCAGTTAAGATCACGAATTGAGAAGAGTAGAAATCACCACAGGAATATAGAAATAGGAGAGTATCTACATCATCACTGAAACCTAGAGAAGAACACCAAATGTAAAGATTTCATGTGAAATATCATACAGGGGAAATGGGCTCACAGGAGGGCATAACTCTCTGTGGAAAGATCCATCCCCCAACTGCAGAAGTATTGCAGTGTCTTAGAATCAACATAAACTTTCCTGCGAAGACACTCCGCTAACATCCTGTCATTAATGTTGTGCCAGGGATTTGAGGAAGAACCGACAGGAGACATACTTAGAACACACCTTTTAAAATCCCCGTCTCTACTGAGAATCACCAGCATTGAAAGCAACTGGTAGCAGAAGCCTGAAATTAGGGGAATATTTGCAAATCAGAGAAGGTGTGGGATTCCCCAGAGCATACCAGAGTTTCTCCTTTACCAAGTAGATTATGTCACAGGTTCAAAGTCTGGGAATAATCTTATCTGGCAATTGTATTACAAATCAGGAGAGGATCCAGCAGAGGTGACAGTGAAGCAATTAAAAAAGACTACTGGGACGCCTGGGTGGCTGAGTGGTTGAGCATCTACCTTTGGCTCAGGTCATGATCCCAGGGTCTTGGGATCAAGTGCCGCATCAGGCTCCCTGCAGGGAACCGCTTCTCCCTCTGCCTGTGTGTCTGCCTCTCTCTGTGAGTATCTCATGAATAAATAAATAAAATATTTAAAATAAATAAATAAGTAAGTAAGTAAGTAAATAAGAAATATATCTCCAGCACTGACCTCAGGAAAACATCTAAATGGATAGGCAGCTGATTTTTAAAGACAAGATGCATAAACAAGAAATAAACACATGAACAATCCTGAAAAGATTATAATGTAGAAAGAAATATTACTGTACTAATACACATTATATATTTGTGTTATTTATATGTAAATGTTTTATATAATACTCATTAATGAAAACTATTTTAAACCTAATTTGCTTTATAGTCTCTAACACTTGAAAAAAGAGTAGCATGATGTTTGTAAACAAAGAAACATTTTTTTTTTAAGATTTTATTTACTTATTCATGAGAAACAGAGAGAGAGAGAGAGAGAGAGGCAGAGACACAGGCAGAGAGATAAACAGGCTCCATGCAGGGAGCCCGATGTGGAACTTGGTTCCAAAGCTCCAGGGATCACAACCTGAGCCAAAGGCAGATGCTCAACCACTCAGCCACCCAGGCATCCCACAAAGAGACAATTAAAATAAGAAAACAGGTAAAAGGTAAGCTTCCTGTGAAAATATGAATGGGTAAGCTAATGAAATAAAATAAGGAAGTTAAGAAAAAAACCCAAAATCATAATATACATCATTTTCAGTTTCCTACTCTCATCACAGAATAGGAAACAGAATCAGAATGGTAAAATTCAGACAAATTTGTAAAACCCTCCCAGAATACAGGAAAAAAATGAAAGGAAGAAAGAAAAATAGAGACAGAGAAATGATAAATGGTATCAAAGAAAAAAAATATTTTTTTATTTATTTTTATTTATTTTTTTAAAGATTTATTTATTTATGATAGACATAGAGAGAGAGAGGCAGAGACACAGGAGGAGGGAGAAGCAGGCCCATGCCAGGAGCCTGATATGGGACTCGATCCTGGGACTCCAGGATCGCACCCTGGGCCAAAGGCAGATGCTAAACCGCTGAGCCACCCAGGGATCCCAGAAAATAAAATATTTAATGTTAAAAAATAAAATGCTTAGTTGATGACAATTTATATTCCTGGAGAAGGATCCAGAGGTATGGAAGGTGAATGCACAGGAGCAGAGCCCTCAAGGAGGTGGGGGAGCCCTGGAGGTGACTCTCTGAGGAGCTGCTCTCCAGGTAAAGATTGTAGACTGAACCCACTTCTAAGAACATCCCTCTCCAAAAATTATGCAAATGCAAAAGGTCATAAGATGCTGATGTTTTTAAACACAGTTCTGAGTCCCTCCTCCCACTCCAGTCCCTGTGACTCTGCAGATCCTGGGAAACTCACAGAGATCCCCAACATCAGAGGAGGAGCATGAGAAATAGAAGCCCCAGCCTCCCTCACAGAAGGAGCAAGGCCCAGAGGGAGATAGGGAGACAGTAACCATAGCGACTTTGGAGCTGCCCAAGGAACCTGACTGTGCATCCCAGAACAAGCCCAGAGGAGCAGGCCCAGGGTAATGGCACTTTCTGCTGCTGATTTAGTTAATGAAACTGACTTTGTAATTACAGTAAAGTGACTGTGAATGGAATTACTGGGATAGATGGATGGAGGGATGGGTGAGCAATCAGAGGGTCATGTATCTGTCATACTCATTCCAGCTAGGGTCAAGTTTACATAAAAGCACACAGCACGCAACACCCAACCTTCACATTGTAAATGTTTCATGGTAGGAAAAGAGTAATGGAGAATTCACCTATGCTATTTTAGAAGAAATAGTTGCAGATTGAATTACTTAAATTTAAATTACTTAAATTTCCAAGTGAGGAAAAAACAAGTGGCATCATGCAAATACAAGTAAATAAATGCAAATAAATAGCACTCATGAAAATATATTAGAACAGTTAGATAGCTCCATTTAAAACTGGAAGAAGACATAATCCAAAAATTAAAAGAAAAATTTCATCAAATACTTTGTACTATAGAACTTAGCAAAATAATCAGTGCGCTAAAATTAAAGCTTAAAGAAGATAAAGCAACAGAATTGAATGCAAATTACAATTACAGAGAAAAGGGTTCAAATTGATCAAAGCAGCACCAGAAAATAAATGATAAATAAGAACAGAAAGGTCATGACACAATATAAATCATGCAAGTAAAGAAGGAATTTTCCTAATTATATCAAATATAAAAGCAACACACAGAGATAAAAAGAGTTAGAGGGTAAAATCTGAGGACAGTAATAATACAAAATAAAAATAAGGCTGTCCTGAACTAGAAAAGTCAATAAATGAAATGCAAAACTTATTCAAATATGTAATGATTTTTTTCTGAGATGTTGGAAAAATTATGCAATGTTCAAAAGATAGATAATAGATGGGTCATTCGGTTGATCGAACTTTATATAAAATAGCTTAGATATGATCATAATTTCAAATTCAGGGAAATTCAAGTATAATGAAAAACACTGCAAGGATCCTGATTGAAAGAACAAATCTCTCAAAGGTGAAAAAAAAAGTCAGATTGCTCTCAAATATCCCCACAGCAATATTCAATAATCGGAAACACTGAAACAAGGTCCTCAAAGCTTTGTAGGAGAGACAACACAACTGGTGGTAGCCACAGCATCAGCCCCTCAGTGATGAATATGCTAAAATGGAAGACACTACCTTGTGTAGCAAAAGGGACTTTATTTTTTTTAAAGATTTTTTTATTCATTTATGAGAGAGAGAGAGAGAGAGAGAGAGAGAGAGAGAGAGAGAGAGAGAGAGAGAGGCAGAGACACAGGCAGAGGGAGAAGCAGGCTCCATGCAGGGAGCCCGATGTGGGACCCGACCCCGGGACCCCAGGATCATGCCCTGGGCCGAAGGTGGCGCTAAACTGCTGAGCTACCTGGACTGCCCCAAAGGGGACTTTAGAGATAGGATTAAATTAAGGATTTTGAGATGGGAAAATTATTTTGGATTATCCAGGTGGGCCAGAGCTAATCATAAGCCCTGAAAAGTGAAAGAAGACAAGAAGAAGTAGTCAGAGGGATGGCAGCCGGAGGACTGAAGGCTCACTGCTGGTTCTGAGAGGCAGGGGTCAAGGAGCCAGGAGGAAGCAATGTGGAACCCCAGAACTGAAGACCTTGGTCCTCTGAGCCCAGATGAACAAGGAAATGAGGGAACACAGTGCTCCTTCCCAACACCTTGGTTTTTAGGCCAAAGAGACCCCCCCCACTGAGTGATTTACAGAGCTGTATCATCATAAATCAGACCTCTTTAAAGCCCCTAACTGGTAGAAATTTGTTGTGGCTACAATATAAACCTAACATTTAGCAGAGGAGTAGCACACCCAGCCAAGCTGTGTCCACGCATGAAGGGAACAGAGGGTGCCCCCAAAAAATGCAGGGAGCATGTACTCCCTCGTCACCTCTACTGAGGCCAAGTGGGAAATGCATGCTCACCTGTTGTCTCTCGTTTCATTCTTAAGTGTCTAAGAAAGAGATAGTCTTTCCAGTGCAGTGATATGGAAAGCAGCTGGATAATATCAGTGACATTATTATTAACTAAAATCTTTTTTTAGATTGGGAGGGAAGGAAAAATGATAAGAAAATTAGCATGCTATTTTTATTTTTTTTTCCATAGGAAAGAAGTCAAACCACACTATGTATGTTCGATTATTATGGTTCAGATTTGCACGTGTGTGCCCACATGCACATCACCTTTGAGAACACTGTTCCTTAGAACTCCTTCAGACAATGGTATCTTAAGATAAAACTATTTCATAAATAAAACATACCATTTCATTTTAATTCCAGGTTCTGTATCACTAAAGAAAAATTAAATATGATTATCTGTATCATTTATATGGATTTTTAAATAATGTTTTTTTCATTTTTCCCTTTTCAATTATGCAGAGGTCCTGTATAGGAACTGAGCAGACAGTGAGTATTCAGTCCTCTAGCTCTAAATAGAACTTCCAAGTACTGTCACATCTACTTGTCACATCTAATGAACAAGTTACACTAACCTACCCAAAATAATGCATTGTATGACCATTTGTTCTGAAATTTGCCTTTGCTCTAGACTTTGCTTCTTCAGAGACAGAAGACAACAAAGATAGCACAGCCAGTGTGGTAAATCATAGATCCCTTTGAGTATCTGAGATAAGAATTGGCGTAGGTCTTAAAAACTGTTGAAGTCCATAAACATTAAGGTGAGACTCTAGGGAATCCAGAGCAAAGAAAGAGATACTTATAAATCTCTCCAGGCAGAAATGAACATGGCTGAGTCTGTGAGATGGTGACAGCATTCGCTCAACAAAGAAGGAGAAAATTATATTGCAAACATACAGAGTGATCAGCTGGGGGAGGGCCTAGGAAACGGAATTAGGGCAGCAGGAAATAGAAGTAATCAATATGAAATATTGGTAGAACATGGCAATTAAAAATAGTGCTTAAGATGGGGGGCCTGGGTGGCTCAGTTGGTTAAGCCCATAACTCTTGGTTTTGGCTGGGGTGATGATCTTGGGGTAGTGACCTCAGGGTCATGGGATCACCTTGCCTCTAGCTTCTCACTCAGTGTGGAGTCTGCTTGAGATTCTTTCCCTCTGCCTCTGCCCCTCCTTCTTCTCACACTATCTTTCTCAAATAAATAAATAAAATCTTAAAAAACAAACAAACAGTGCTTAAGAACAAAATAATAGTGAAGTGGTGGTCAGAGAACAGACTAGAATACAGGACACAGTGAGATCACTGCTGAGAGATTATGTACCAGAGAGGAAAGTGGTGATACGCATTTTATTTCAAGAAATTTATTTTGTAGACACAGAGTAAATGCAAGAGATTTTATTTATTTACGTACCAAGGTGTGTTTTTTGCATGCGACCCTAGGACACACTCCCTCATGATAATTCAAAATGCATTAGTGCTAATGGTAGCTGTTTTGACCCAGATGAGTCAAAGAGTTAATTCTATTAAATTAAGTCTGTCAGAGTGACATCTCTCAGGGAATTCATGCATAAGCACCAGCTAGAGGAGGAGATGAAGAGCAGGTCAACACTGAGGGAGGAGAGGCCAATCTGTATAAATCCAAGGTGTGGCCTCCCTCCCAGCATTTCCATCTGAATTTATTCAATGCACATCAATCCCTGAAGATGAAGAGAAGCCATATTTAACGCACGTGAAAATTACATTTGTGATTGTATGTATAAGCTAAAAAATAACTTGTTCTGTTTTGCTTTGTATTGTGTGTCAATCTCGACCGTCTGTCTTGCCTGTCTTCTGCTTTGAGGGCTCATTCATTTTCATGACTGCTTGTCACTCTTTGCTGGTGATCTGAATTAGTCTATGTGTTGCTGTACAGAAAAACAGAGTTTTTTAAAATATTTTTCTGGGAAGCAGATTTTCTTTTGGAGAGGGGGTGAGGGAATACAAGTACAATTCTGCATGGAAGTCAATAATATTTTCTTCTGTTCTTACACCCAAATTTTTGCTCTTCATTAAAATCTTATTTTAATATCTCCACAGTGTTTATATCTTAGGGTCAGCTGTACTTTTTTTTTTAATAGATGACTTGTAGGATTATACATAGAAGCATAATCTCCTTTCCAACTATCACTTTGCTCACTCACCAATCCCCCAAGGGTATCCTCTGCTTATAAGACAATAAATAAATAAATAAATAAATAAATAAATAAATAAATAAATAAATAAATAAATAAAACACAAAACCTCAAAGAAACCTCTTTCCTAAGTGCCCAGTCTAAGAATACTTGGATAGTTGCAGACAGAGCCAGTAGCTTTGCTACCAAAGAATCAATAGCACAGAGGGGGGTGAGGGGAAGTTAGGCAGAAAAAAAAAAAAGTGGTATTGGAATGAGTTAGAAAAATACAAAGAATGAAGGGTAGGAAGGATCATCTGATGTGAAGAGTAGAAACAAGTGTGAAAGAGACTTAGAGTGTAGATCTTCCAATAACTAAGTCCAAGAACCACTGCCCAGCAGCCATGATGCTTTAAAATCACCTGAATGAACAGTGTGGGACCTGCATGCCCCATGTAGGGATGAAAACATGAAAGGGGGTCCTGCCCCATAAACCCTATAGTAATGTCCAGAAGCATTTGACAGTCTCCCATGAGCAGATGGGGATGCCACCACCATTGCATAAATTTACTAGAAATACCACATTCTTATTTCTGATGTCTGTAGCTTTTAACCTAACTAGTCTTTAACTTTTCTAGTCTGAAATAAATGCATATTTCAATTTGTTATGTTTTTTGCAACAATCTCCTATTACTAGATAGAAGACTTTGCAAAGGTATTGACATTCAAGGTCTCCCAAATTGCAACTCCACTTACTTTCTCATATTTCACAAAATGTAATCTAGCAATTACCTCAAAAACATACTTACCTCCAACTTAGTTTTTTTTTCCATATTATGTCAATTCATAGGAGTGCCTGCCTCCACTTTCTCTAGACTCTGTGCCACTCTAAAAGACTCCATTCTCATTACCCTACAGTTGCACCATTTGCTAGGGAACATAATTAAGGACAGTCTAGTGGTCACTATCCTTCACATACATAATCCAACATTTAGATGCTTCCAACCACAATTTTTGAATTGCTACTATAAATCTCCCTATATTTTATCGTTTTCATCACTACAGAAATACTCCCTGAGAGCTTGCCATGTGCCCGGTATCATCCAGTGGTCTGGAAATATGGGTAACGGGACAGTCATGGTGCCTTCTCTCCCTAGGCTCATCCTCCAGGGGTAACACTGGGTAGCTACTCCTCCTTCCTTCCCATCAGCATCAAGTAGCTGAACATGGCTAGAAAATCCACAAAACAATGAATTTTTCTCCTAGTAGACTCACCTGCCACATGTTACTTACAGAGACTCATTCTTTAAGCATATCTCTAGTGACACGTTGTTATAAAATCTGTTTGGAAATCTCTCCGTTAGATGCAATGCCAGTCAATTCTAAAGCTGCACACTACTTTGTCTTAATAAACTCTCTGATAAAATGGTTATTTGTATATATATAGTTTAGTCCCCTTTCCATTTTGACTGTCCTTCAAAGGTAAGGTCAGTGCCCTACCCATCTTTCCATTTCCTCTGCACCCAGTCTCATATACTGTAAAACTTGTGTAACTGAATATATATTTCACCAATGACCTTGTCATTCACAGATTCACTCTATTCAACTAATATTTTCCTACGTGTGAGTATCAGGTGTTGTTGAAAAGATCTGCTTCCTTGCTGTCAATATTCATGTCATCTACCATAATAAATCCAATAAATCATTTCATGTTCCAGGTACTACAATAAAGCCATAGAAATATAAGAAGGAAGAGAAGCCTTTAATCTGTGTAGAAGTTGATCAGATTCATCATCACCTTATGGGTAGGTATTTATAACCTAGCCTTTTATTTCATTCAAATAAACTCATTGGGAGAACACAACTGTGCCAACATAGTGCACACAAATGAGTGAGTGCCAAAATTAATGCATGTTAATATAAAAGCAGTGGATAGTAGAGCACTTTCAGACTTCAGGGAAAGTAACCATTAACCTCAGAGAACCACTGGCTATCATTCCCTCCTAGCAGCCTTGAGCACCCTATCACTCACTATAAAACTAATTGGGTTTTCTTTTTTCTTTTTCTTGAAAAAAGATAGAAATACACAAGATCGCTGCAAAATATCGCACTCTGGGAAGATTCATCAAAATCTGTGTTCAACTTCCCCAGACAGCTGACTTGTATACTGTTGCATCAAATGGAATCTTCATATCTGCAAAGCGCTTGTGTCTAATCTGTGTGCCCAAATTCTACTGAGATCTGTTTAATATTGCTAAGCACAGAGAGGGATTTGCGCATCGCAGCTGCCTCAGATTAAGCCACAGGGTTTGGACTTTGCTCATCCAGGTGATCATTTGCAGTTTGCCTTGAGAGGCTTTACTTGAAGCAGTCTGCCTTCCTTCAAAGAAGGCACCCGCTTGTGAGGAAAAGTCTGTGTCTAGTAGCCCAAAAACAAGAGGTTCAAAGGAGCTCAGGTGCACGAAAAATAGAATAAAATAAAAAATTCTCAAAAATTAAAAAAAACCCGATGATATTTGAGTCATGTGCACTGGTTTTGAAGAGAGAATAAAAGAGTACTAAAAATACCTTTTAACTGGCCTCTAAAACTCTGGGCAATAGAAATTTCAGCTTGATTGTATATTTTGTAAGCACTCACATTAGGCCTCAGTTAAAGGAAGAAGTCAACTCAAATGTTGGCAAGCGGTTAATAAAAAAAAATAAAGTTATGAAAATGCAGGAAATAATTTACATGAAATGGTCTAGATCTGAGAAATTTTCCCATCCACTGAGCGCCCGGGTGTCGCAGACTCAGCAACACTCTGTAATAAGCAGCTCCCGTAGCACACAGACCGAGTTGTCTCACAAAAGGCAGATGAGGGATCTGAAACCACTTTGGAATTGACATTTTTGTTGAAATTTAATTGAAAAAGTTATAGAAGTGAAGATAATGTGAGGAAGCCGTGCAGAAAGTCATCTCCTCCTTACAGCTGGATCACATGGCCCCGTCACCTTGCTAAACACATTGCTGTGATTGCCCGATGTCCTGTGTGCCGAGGGTAATGGAGATTACATCTCAATATGGTATTAATTTAAAGTACTGGTGTTGAAAGCACAGAGATGTGGCTCCTCTAAGATTATAGATTCATCTATATCCGAGGGTGCTCGTTAGTTAAAACATGACAACTTACAGGATTGTTCTCCTCCTTTACCTTCTAGACAGTCTCATGCTTCAGCTGAATATTTAAGATTAATTAAAATGGTTTAGTAAATTACACGAAGGAACACAATGTTATATGATAAATATTCATCAAAGGTGTCAAGCTCCATTGTCTGTAAAGTTTAAAAGCTAGTGTATTAGTAGCGTTGAAATACTTGAAAACTGTTCTTTTCTTACAAGTACTATACCAAAGATTTGTTCATATATGGTAAAAGGTAATGAAGTCCAAATCAATTTGATTACTTAGCATTATTAAAAATCATCTATGGGTTGAAGTGTCATAAGTATAGCAAGACATACATTGCATGTTTCTTTCTTTCTTTCTTCTTCTTCTTTCTTTCTTTCTTTCTTTCTTTCTTTCTTTCTTTCTTTCTTCTTCTTTTTTTTTTTTTTTTTCAGATCTTATTTATTTTTCCATGAGAGATACAGAAAGACAGAGAGGCAGAGACACAGGAAGAGGGAGGAGCAGGCTCCATGCAGGGAGCCCGATGTGGGACTCAATCCCGGGTCTCCAGGATCAGGCCCTGGGCTGAAGACGGCACTAAACCGCTGAGCTGCTCTGCATTGATTGTTAATAAAATAATTCTGTGGGTGTTTCACAACTGTTACTTAAATATAAAAACTTTGATCAGCCTAAATTAGCTACATCAGATTATATCTTAAGTTTCCATGTTATTTCTGATATTTCAGATGTGTTCTTATATGTGTGAGAATCACAGTACTTTTGGAGAACTCACTCTAAGTGCAGATGGACAAGTAAACAGTGGATTCAAGTGCAGTTAGAAAATGTAACATTGGCGCAAATATAATGCCCTTAGACAACACAATGGGAAAAAGTGAGTGCATCAGGTGTGGAAATGGAGGGATGCTTGGGGAGGTGTGGTTAAAGAAGTACTCATGGAGCCCTAGACTGGTGAAAACATGAATTGTATACCATACTTTTTGCATAGAACTCCCTTTGCCTTCCAAAAAGCAAAGTTTTCCCCTTCTCTTCTTGTAACAGAGTCTATTTCAAATCTGTATTTTATTTTTGAGTTTACATTTTTACCTTCAAAGTCCTTCATAATTTCAATTATCGGAGAAATCTAGTAGGAGACATGTTTGCCTTAATATCCAAACTATTCCCATGAGTTTGGGAAAGATTTCAATTAGCAAATTATATTTTTATTTTGTTACCAAGTTGAAAACTAGTAACTAATGGCCCAGCCTTTGTCTTACAAGTAATGATTTATCAGCATCATACGGTACTATTGGAGCCATAAGCTTCATGCATTGTTGAAGAAAGGTACCATAAAGCAACAGATGGCCACTACCGCTAGTCCTCTGAATGCCCTGACACTGTCTGCATATTTCAGGAAAACTGGTAAGAATAATGAAAAATATAAACCACTCTTCCAAAAGAGAGCATTTGAAAATCACAAAAGCTCTAAGATAAAGAAGTAAACTCATGGTCCAACGCATTAAACATTCAACCTGAGTTCCGTTCAATAGAAATAATTATCCAGCGCAAAGTAATACTTTAAGAAAGAACCAAACAACAGTGACAAAAATGTCTATTTATTTATATATCTAACTATTGATCATCTTATAGATCAATTGATCAGATGACAGGTAGATAGAAGAAAGATAAAAGGATTAATGGAGCAAATAACACTTTAGAGCAAACCTGTGCCTTTCATAACATTAACTTTACAAAAACTAAATATACAACATTATAACCTAGGAAATAAAGTGTCTGAATTACACCTCATGAACTCTTGATCAGGAGGTGTGACATGGCCATTCTTAACTCATGGCTGTCCACTCCCTAATGTCTTGTATTTAAAATTCACACTGCCCGCCATTTTAATGGACTAAAGCTTTTTTAAGTATGTTTATTTTAAATCAGTGTCATGCATACTTTTTCAGTGTTTGAGATTCATTAAAACTTTTAAGAAATCTAAATTGAAATTTAAGTAACTAGTGATTTTTTCAAAACCAGCATGTGCCGCAAAGCAACAATTCTAATCAAACTCAGAATTTGTATTTTTTTTAAGATTTATTTATTCATGAGACACAGAGGGAGAGAGAAGTAGAGACATAGGCAGAGGGAGAAGCAGACTCCCCAAAGGGAGCCCGATGCGGAGCTTGATCTCAGGACCACGGGACCATGCCCTGAGCCGAAGGCAGATATTCAACTGCTGAGCCACCCAGATGCCCATAGAATTTGCATTCTTATGAGTGTTTGTACATTTAGTTATATCATCTGCTCTGTTTCTATGAGAGCTTTCCCAAACTGAAAAAAGGATCACTCACCACATGAAATAGAAATGGACATTGATGCTAAAGGAAGTTAATTAGCTCCTTTAGGTTCACAGACACATGGAGCTTTAACATAAAACCAAGCCGGATCTTTGACTCCACACTTAGCAAGCTCTTCCCAAGAAATCCAGGAAAATAAACAGTGTGCTTTATAAGGAAACTTAATATATCTTCTTAAATATAAATATCTGATCTTTGGGGAGAATAATTTGCAAAGATATCAATCATACTCTAGTAGGACTCTTTGGTAAATATTTATGCATGAACCAAAGTCTATATTGAGTGAGAGGTTAAAAAAAAACAGAGATGGTAAGTAACTGATTGTTCAGAATTTGTCCCAAAAGAAGCAGCATCAGAAATACTTCCTGTCCCTCCCAATGGGAGGGGTACACAGCCCTCAGTGTGTGGGCTTTGCCTGTAGGGCCTGAGAGGCCTCTCACTGCAGGAGAACTGTATGTTCCTACCAGTCTCTTCAAGAGTGGCCATAAAACTTGCTTTGACCCATGAAACGCGTCACTTCCGAGTAAACGAAGAGCCGGTTTACATGAAACTTAACATGGTTTCAGTGATGTCTTTTCCTTTTGCCACAAGACAGATGTTTTCCAAAATGGGGGTTGTCTCTTCAGGTAGTACAAAAAACTCTCGCTTCCATTTTCAAGAAAGAAAATTCTTCTAGATGTTGGGAAAATTATACACACACACACGTGCAAACACACGCACTCATACAAAACCAGCACATTTATAATGTGTATTTGAAATAACATGAACAGTTGAAGAGTGAAAATCACCTAAATTAGCATTGATCAAGATCAAACTGCCATGATCATTATTCACGGAGAGCTTGTGAGGAATGCAGACAAACAAACATGGTGCCTATATTCCTAAAGCTTACAGTTCAGTAAAACCATGAAAAGTGCTGTCATGATTTAAAATATTACTTGCAATAAAATGTTTAAAAGATAATTGAAGGAACATTGAATAAAGAGAATATTAATAACTTTTCTGACATCTTAAATAATTAACAATATGGATTGTTAAACTCCTTTCCATCTAGCAGGGAATCTGTTGACATGCTGACATCCTTGTCAGTTCTGCACAATGCAGGTAAGAAAATTTCTCATTGAAACACTCAAAATTTAAAAAAGAAAAAAAAAAAAACCTCTCTCTCTCTCTCTCTCTCTCTCCCTTCATTTTTAATCAAAACTTTCAATGACCTTTTGAACGCAGGCCATAAGTGTTGACTTCCTTCTCAACACGGCTTCAGATATAATCATTAAACGACCACATTTATAACACATGGATTTAAAATAACATGAACATTTGAAGAGTCAAAAGTTATCTAAATTAGCATTGATCAAGATTTTGGTATTCAAACTGGCAGGATTATCATCCACCAAGAGCTTGTGAGAAATGCAAACTCTCATCCCTGCCTCAAACCCAATGCCTTGGAATCTGGGGGAGGAGCTAGGAATCTGTTGCAGCAGGCTCTCCAAGCAATTCTTCTTCTTCTTCTTCTTCTTCTTTTTTTTTTTTTCCAAGCAATTCTTCTGCTGAAGTTTGAGAAACGTTGATCAAATGCAGATAGATCTCAAAATACTCCACTAAGATACGTACAAGCCCACTCAAGAGATCACCCTTTTTTATGCTGCAGCATATCACTGTTCATTATATGACTTCTAACACTGTATTGGTTTATATTACTGTATCATTTCCATCGAGAGGTCTTTAAACTTACTGATGGCATTTATTTCACCTCCCAGCACTTTTATGAATTCAGTTCTGGCATGGCTTAGTTTTTATTCAGCTCAGCAGAGAGATTTTCTTTTCATACATAAGGTTAAAGAAGAAACAGGATGTTGGAGACTATAGATAGAAATTTTCATTCTGTTATCTTCATTCATTGTGGTTCTGTTGCCTTTTTCAATAGTTTATATAACAGATAACTCTGAACACCTACTACAGGCTAAGGGATGATGCCCGGGGTGCTGAAAAGCAGTGTAAGGCCGAGGCCTTCCCTCCACTCACCCCACCCTCCCTCACACTTAAGAGTTACTTCTCAGGGCAAGTACAAATGATCAGAATGAATTTTCAAATGAAACTCTTCGTCCTGTGGTCACAAAGTCTACATCTTTATGCTGTTTATATCTTCAAAGAACCCAAGCTGTTTTTCTGCCTATAAGTTGCAAAATCAACTCTAACAGAGCACACAAGAATCATGGCTTTTGTATTCAACAGGGCCGCTGAGGTACCGGATTTCCTGGCATATTTCACTTCTCGGACACAGCATAAGTACTCTTTGGCCACCTAGATTGCACCTCTGGAAAACATACAAGCTTAAACATTTCCTTCCCAAAGATGTGGTGGGGAAAAAAAACAAAAACAAAAACAAAAACAAAAACAACAAAAAACGCTGCTGAGCAATATGAGCAATATTCTTTTTTCAGGGAAAAACAATATCATCATTATATCACAATTATGCAAGTTGTGATCATGATAAAGCTAATGTAAGATTATGGTTTTTCCTCATATAGTTTATATTCTCATAAAGGATTGGGGAAAATGTGAAGAGAGGATTATTTCATTCACTCAAGTATCCATTCACTGAACACAACTATTGAGCATGAGCTACGTGGCAGGTGCATGCTGGGCTATGAGATGGTAACTTGAGAAACACAGACAGACATGGTGCCTGTATTCCTAAAGCTTACAGTTCAGTAGAACTATGAAAAGTGTTGCCATCATTTAACATATTACTTGTAATAAAATGTTTGTAAGATGCTTGAAGGAATATTGAATAAAGAGATTGTTAATAACTTTTTCAGCATCTTAAATAATTAACAATATGAACTGTAAAACTCCTTTCCACCTAGCAGGTAATCTGTTGACATGCTGACATCCTTGTCAGTTCTGCACAATGCAGGTAAGACGATTTCTCATTGAAATGCTCAAAAACAAACAAACAAACAAACAAAAAACAAAAAACAACAAAGAAACCTCTCACTCTTTCCCTTTGTTTTTAATTGGAACTTTCAGTGGCCTTTTGAATGCATGCCATAATTGTTGACCTACTTCCCAACACAGCTTCAGATATGACTATTTACTCAGAGGTTTAAGAAAAAAAATCTTTGGATAGGCTTTATTTAGTCTGGTCAGATAGGCATCATCGAAGGGCAATAATCAACGGTCATTAAGAATATGTACCAAGTGGATCCCTGGGTGGCTCAGTGTTTTAGTGCCTGCCCCTCTGGCCCAGGGAATGATCCTGGAGTCCTAGGATTGAGTCCCACATCAGGCTCCCTGCATGGAGCCTGCTTCTCCCTCTGCCTGTGTCTCTGCCTCTCTCTATGTGTCTCTCATGAATAAATAAATAAAATCTTTTTTTAAAAATATGTACCAAAACCAGCCTCCAATGTGCGGGGATACACAGTTCAACACATACAAGGACAATATAGGTCATTAAGGTTAATAGTGAGATCTCAGGGTCAGACGCTTGATGCTCAGCTTAATCATTTACAAGATGTCTGACTTTGACCAACATTCTTCAATGTTCTGGGGTTTACTCACATTACCTATAACAGTAATAATTGTATCTAATTAGATGTTCTCATATGATGAGCCAGGTAAAGAACACAGAAAAGAATCTTGCATATTAATTGTCTAACACATTTTAGCAATTATTATTAACATTTTTATTACAAATTCATGTAAAAGCTCATCTAAACAAAGGAAACACCATCCTAAGTGTTTTATTTTCCTCTATTTCTCCCAAAGCTGTGCTGTTAAATCCTCTATATTTAGTCTGTTTTCTGTTTTATTTTTCTTTCAAACCCCTTATTATTTTCTTCAGATATTGCCAAAAGGAGTGACTGGCAGTCCTTATGAAGGCAGTGTAAAAATCCTACGGGATCCAAAACAAACTCAAGCTTTCAAGATTCTTCCATATTGCAAATTCATGATGGGGAAGGGATTATTCAGTATACTTTGATAGCCATTAATATTTTATCATTGCCAACATATAATGCTTAATTATAAGCAATGTTTCCAATGATGGTAAGAGGTGTTTTGATCAGTAATCTTTTTTCAGTAATTTTCATTCCAAGAAAGGCAGCAATACTAGAACTTCTTCTCAAGGAACTCTTCATTACCAATTGTATACAATACTCCCTAATACATCTCCATTTGCTTGAAATCATATGTGTTTGCACCTATAATATTGATATAATCTACTTAACCTGCCAAAAAATGGTATTTGGACAATTAATAGATGTGCATCTCACATTTATTAAATAATGCAGTATTTAAAATAGCCTATCTAATAATAAAAAGAAGATGACAATTTAAGAATAGTTATCTTCCTCAAAATTCAATTGCATTATGAGGCAAGTAATTTTAAGTGGAAAAGTCATTTTTTAAAGAAGAACAGAATAGGTACACTATTTAATGCAGATGCAGCATTTAGACACATCAGAGAACCAGATTCATGAAAACTTTGTCATGACCGTGTTTATAGTTTTTGTAGTAATACGATATTTTTCTATCAGTTTGTATTAAACTCCTTATTATTTAAATACTCTAATCCTTCTCTTTGGACACGGTACAGAGCAACACCAAACAAGCGCTTAATTAAAAGTTCATCTCTCATTCTCATCACTGAATCCCGAGTCCTGGGTTTCCATCTCCCGACCTGGTCACCGTCACTCATTCCCACTTCTTTTATTGCAAAGGTTTGGGGTTATCATCTGATTTCAAATGATGATAAACTCTTAGAACTTTAGAACATCCAGAAATCAACAATCCCTGGCCTCAACCCCCTGTTCTGACAGAGGAGAAATACATGTCATAGAAATGTGTTAAAGGATCTGCCCAGGCTTTTCCTTGTAGATCTACTCAGTGACTTCTTACACTTGGGTGTGATCATTTTGATATCAGTAAGAGGGATTAAAGGATAGGAACACACACGCAGTGAACTTGGATTCCAGAGCTTATTTGGTTTCTTATTATTTTTCTGGCCTTGGGGAAATAGCCTATTGCTTTGCTCAGCCTGCTTAAGAGATTTATATTGATAGGAAGGATCAAAATAGAAAAAAAAATGAGGATACCCTGCAGTGTTAAGAGGGAAGAAAATAAATTAAAAAAAAAAAAGGAAAAAAAGAAACTCACTGTAGAAATGAACAGTGGGGGCAGCCCAGGTGGCTCAGCGGTTTAGTGCCACCTTCGGCCCAGGACGTGATCCTGGAGACCCGGAATTGAGTCCTGCATCGGGCTCCCTGCATGGAGTCTGCTTCTCCCTCTGCCTGTGTCTCTGCCTCTCTCTCTGTCTCTGTGTCTCTCATGAATAAATAGCTAAAATCTTTAAAAAAAAAAAAAGAAGTGAACAGTGGCTTTATCTGAAAAACAAGTTGAGCTTAAGAAATATATTGAGAAAACATCACAGTATCCAAGATAAAGTTCTTACTGTTTCACTAGAAATAACATTTAGTCTGTTTAATGATAATAATTTCACAAATATCAGAAAATAGCACAATTCTTTTAATGTCAAAATCAGCAGTGACGATGGGATGATTTGCTTTAATAGAAAGAGATAAGTGTTCTCAGACTAGTAGCAACTGATAAACAGTACATCTCCTGCGCTGTAGTGAAGATTGAAGTTGAATATTTTAGGGAGGGGCCGAATATAAATTTTGACCTTGTTTAAATGTAAACCACCAAGTTGGTGAGAGATACAAAGAGCCTCATCTCTAATGGTACATGATGAGAATCTAACATTTCCAACATCACTCACCAAAGGGCATTATAAACCTATTATAAGTGGCTGACAGTTCCAAACGTTTCTAAGCCATATAAACTACAGGAGAAAAAAGGGGGGAAAAAAGTTCCAACATGATTTTTTATTCAAGCATTCACACTTGACTGCCAGCCTAATTAGGTCCTACTATAGAGGTTCATCTGATAGACATCCCAGTACAAAGCAGTGTTCTGAAGGTCTAGAAGGTGTGGGAGCCTCAATTTCATAGCATTTTATTTTCAATTCCTCTGGTATAAAAGCGTGCTAACCCTGCACTGACAGAAGTAGAGCTACATCAAGACAGTGCATGAGAAGGATTCAAATAAACCCTCTGACAGGAGAAATCACTGTCTGGTTCAAAGTGTTTGTGGAAGGCATTTGACTTCAACATTAACATAAGGCAAGGGACAAAACAGTCTGCGTCAAGACAGAGACATCTGCAATCTTGTGATTAACAGAAACTACGTTATAAACACTCAAAGTGCTCAGGCCTCGCAGGAAGAGCCAGAAGGCTCCATTCCTTGGATCTGTGGTGTATGCACTTAAATTTTGATTGTTTTATTAGCTGTTTGATCAATGAACAGGTTTCTAATCACTCCTGGCCTCAGTTTCTTTATGTGCACAGAACACATGATAAGGGTAAAACAGCTCAGAGTCAATGAGGGCTCGATGGGAAAACACACGCTAAGTCCTTGGCAAAGAGCTGGTACTCAGTACAGGTTCATTGTTGTGATAAAGGTGTATAACCATTTGGACAAGAGGATGAACCACTGTTTCTATTCAAAAGTTCTTTGTGGATTTCTCTAGATGGATGGATGAATGGATGGATTGAGTCTTTCTTGTTCTTGTAAAGAGGGGAGAAATATGTAGTATGAGCAGTGAAGGGACAAATTAAGCTTCTAGTGGTAGAGGAGTGCTCCTTCAGTTGAATGGAGATGTATGCAAGAGGAAGGAAGACCGTTGCCCAACCAGGGCACTCTTGGAGGCCAACCACTGGATCCATGATCTGCTGGACCTGGGAGTGGGCTGACCCAAGAGAAACCCCTGCTGTTTGGGAACGAAAGTACACGAGCTTCCTGCGTGGTCAACCTGCTTACCACCAGTGCACACTTTGATAGAACATATTGTGTTGTCTTTTCCTTACGTGACAAGAAGGTGGCTCAGAATTAAATATATAGGCTGGTAAATACAGGGTTCATTTTAATCATGCCCCTGTGAAGAAAACTGTCTAACTCATTGGCTTTCAAAGCCCCCCGTGTTCATCTCTTTCTATTTGGCTAATCTGGTCTCATCCCACTCTCTGCCTACTTTATCATAATCTATTATAATCATTATAATTAATTCCCATCCCCCTCAGTTCCATTATTGGCTCTTAACCATCACTTAGCAGTTGAAGTAGCTGCTGCTTCTTCAGAAGAAGAAATTTTTCCTGACTCCGCCATCTGACTTTCCCTCTCTGTCCACCCCAACGAGATTTTGCCTTATTTTCTTGTTTTTTTTCTTAATATGTGAAATGATCCTGATTATACAGGAACTTGTTTATTATGTTCCTTTGGGATGCTGACTGCATTATCCCCTGGACTTGATCACAGTTGCTCAGTGAAGCTCAACTAATAAAGTGTTGAATGAAGGGATAAATGAATCTTAAGGAAATGAGCAAAAGACACCTTGTTATTGGTTCTCCATCCTGTATCATCATCAGATGGAGGCTGCTGGGTCCAGCCACTGTCCCAGATCATAGTTTTCCTTCCTCTTCACCGTGTGGTCTCTCATTTTTGAGCTGTTTCTTTTCTTTAGTGATTATAATTCCCTTTCCATTATTTCTGTATTCTGCTATTCCGTGAAACTGTTAAGCATGAAAGAAAGAAAAGAAAGAGAAGAAAAGAAGGAAGGAAGGAAGGAAGGAAGGAAGGAAGGAAGGAAGGAAGGAACGAAGGAAGGAAGGAGAGAGACAAAGAAAGAGGGAAGGAAAGGAAGAGAAGAGGAGAGGGGAGGGGAAGGGAAGAGAAGGGAGGAGAGGAGAGGAGAGGAGAGGAGAGGACAGAGAGGAGAGGAGAGGAGAGGAGAGGAGAGGAGAGGAGAGGAGAGGAGAGGAGAGGAAAGAAGAGAAGAAAAACCACCACCAAAAACTGATGTTTTTGTTCTTATATCACTACTACTTGGGACAAATCTGAATTGTGTCATTATTTGTGTTCCCATTTTCAAGTTACTAATGAGGCTGAGCAATTTTTCTTACGTGTGCCAGGAATTTGTTTTCACCAAGTGCTGATCTGAGCCCTGATGGTCCCACATTCCCCCAACAGCATGCCTTGCAAGCAGCTGCAGGACCCCTGCTGAAGTCATCTGGCAGGGCTGTAGACAGGCTCAGCCCTTTCTCTTGCCAACCACTTCCCCTCCCCAAATGTAGAGTCGCCGCCTTCTCCCCCACTCTCCCCTGCAAGCACAGACTAGGGGCCTTCCCCAACATCCTTAGACTACCTGAATAATCCCTTTTCCAATCTCCCCTGGAGAGACTCGGGCCAAGAGAACTACAACGGTATTCACCGAGTTATATTTATTTTCCCTTATCGTTTTTTAAATCCTATTATTTTTATTCCATTTTTAAGTGATCTTTAACTTTTTAAACATGTTTTTGTATGTCATTGTATATAAATTATTCTTTATTCTTTAACTTTTTAAACATGTTTTTGTATGTCATTGTATATAAATTGTCCTTTATCCTTTCATCATATTATCAAATTTTAAATGTTTTGTTGTTGTTGTTGTTGTTGTTGACTTGGATCTTAGACCTCTTTTATCTCAATTATACCTTTATTTTTTATCTTTTGTGCTCTATATGTTTTAATATGTAATTCATTCAAATGTGTTAATATTTATAAAAAGGATTTGGAAGACACCAGATATCTATAGATAGGTATCTCTATCTGTATATAGAGTAGCTGCATCTATATCCAAATGTGTGTGAGTGTAATTTTGCTTCTTTAACAATAATTTTCTTTTACCCTGTTTTATTCTATTCAGTCTATTTTAAACTTCAACTGTCCATTTATCATTTCCTCTTCTTTGTTTTAATGAATCCCATCTAATATAGTCCAATATAAGCATACAAACAAAACTCAAATTAATATTCTTGCACACCTAATAAATATTTGCATGTCTTCATGTAGTGTACATATATACATTCCAGACAAATTCTTATAAATTTTATCTTATTGTGGAGGTCTTAAAATGAAGAGTTTGCTTCTCATACTTCCTGTAGACTGTACTGTTTTATAAACATATCCTAGAAAGGTCACCGTGGGGAAGCTTTCATTTTGGGAATCATGAAATTATATTCTTCATGCACCTTATTGGATGAATTCAACTTCACAAAATCCTGGGTCTTATGCAACTTTATGATTTTTTCCCTCTGGTTATATACAAGATTAGTTTTCTGATAAATGTTTGACTCCTAGAAGAGCTGTCAGTGAGAACATTTGAGTTGGGCGATATGAATTAAATACCGAATCTGGTACTTGAATCACATAATCCCTCAGAGTATCCAGGGGGTGGTTAAAATCTGCCCTGTGAGATCACAGGGCTAGAGCCAATTCCAGTGATTTCTGTGAATGCCACTACAGAACCGTCACTAGAGTATAGGAATGAAGTCTCCACTGTTTTTACCGAAAGTTAAAAGGCTTTTAACAGTTCTTATGTAGGGAGTCCTGAACACTGCAGCTGGAGGCAGCCCGGCCAACTGATAACAGGAGATAGCAATTTGGAAATCTTCCTACTTCTCCCTGTAATTGTGAAGAGAGACACAATATACTGCCTCTCCTAATCTATGTATCGCAACTCCACTGTAAGACCAAAAGTTCTTCAAAAACGATATTTACACATTGTTTTTATCTGCCCTTGAACTAATTCTATGCATAAAATATCACAGGTGCTCAATTACCACCTGTGAATGAGTGAATGAATCAAAATATACTATTATTTGAGATGGAAGTCACTGGAGTTGCCTAACTGTACTAAGTGAGGTATATTTGAGGAAGGAGTGACAGGTACTATAGATGATTCAGTTAAAATAAAAATATTCAAAGTTACACAGAAGGTTGAGGTGAAGGTCTGTCTCTGATCAGCTGTATGAGGGTCTTGGGATTGCTACTGTAACCTGCTTACGACTCAAATTTCCTTGCTTGTAATTCTAATAGTACTGACACTAATCTATAGTTAAGAGGGCTGTAATGATGATTAAGAAGATAATGCGTGTAAAATGCTGAGCTATTCACACAAATGCTGAGCACACGGTAAGCACCTAATAAATGTTATTTAATGTTTTGGTTGCATATAAATTTAAGGTAATTTTGTATTTTCAAACAATGCCTATAATAAAAGATAAAATGATAGAAAAATAATATTCATCATGAAACTATTGCTCAAATTTCATTCCATAAAGCAAATGCTTTTTGAATTTAGTGGCGTGCAATAAAGTGAAAGGAAATTAGGTAAATTAGCACGATTCATTCCTTTATTCCATATTTCCAGCTTTTAACTCTATTGCACGTTGTATCGCCACAGAGTTTAATGTAATAATAAAAATAATAGAATACGCATAAAGTGACACATTAATAGTCCTATCTGATGACTAAAGATAGCGAGCTTTTTGGAAATTTCCTTTTCAATTTTCTCCACCATTACTGCATTACACAGTCCCAGTTAATCAATCTGCACGAGGAGAGGTAACACGAGTGCTGGCGTGTATGAATCATTACTCTGCTTAAGGTGCATGCAAGTGTTTATTGACATCATTACTCAAAGAGCATTTTTCCTATACTGACTTGGTTCATCATGTTAGAAAGGCCTTAGATTTGAAATCTGAAGGCCCACCCTCATTCCTGCACAATTACTATCTGCATAGTAAGGCAATGCCTTTGTTTTCACATCTGTCAGATAAGATGCAAATCATAGTTCAGGTTCCTATGCAAAGTCAAGTGAGGAAATGCTGTAGAAGGCCAATTTCTAGTCCACATATTAATTACTTGCATGCAAACATACATACAAGATGGGTTATAAAAATCTAGAAAATATGGGTAACCCATACTTCTCTGGATTCCACATTTAATTGCATAGGAGCACTAGTAAAAAAAATGGGTGTAATGAACAGATTCGACAAGAAAAAGGGGAAAATACAGGAAATAGAATAATAATAGAATATGGGCTAAAAATTGTTTTCAAAAACAAGATTTTTGGAAACCAAGTGCATTCTTATGGACTAAGAATATTTCATAGCTTGTTTTAATAAAATTTAACAATAGCTGGTATTGCGGACACCATAGTAAAAGAGGAATGTGCACAATCTAATTTATCCTCAGCCCAATCCAATGAAACATACAGTATCATGAACCCCCAGATCAAGAGCCTGTACGAAGCTTGTAATACCTAAGGTTCAGAAGGTTTATTTAAAGTGCCCCAGGGGCTCCTGGGTGGCTCAGTGGTTGAACATTTATTTGCCTTTGGCTCAGGTCATGATCTCAGGGTCCTGGGATAGAGTCCCACATCGGGTACCCCACAGGGAGCCTGCCTCTCCCTCTGCCTGTGTCTCTGCCTCTCTCTCTGTGTCTCTCAGGAACAAATCAATAAAATCTTTAAAAACAAAAATAAAGTGCCCGAGAGCACACTTAAATTTTCGGTATGGAAGCTGGGATGCATGACTACAAAATCTATGCTTTTCACTATTATGATTTCCCATACCAGTGTTAAGTGAAAAGGCCTCCCATCTCAGGCCATCCTAACAACTTCCCGAACAATACTTCTTATAACTCAGTCAGAAGATGACGGTGTGTTATAACCATAGTCCTTTTTGAGCCAGTGAGCTCATTATGCTGGATAGCAGCATACTAAGGCTGGACATCCCTAATTACTGAGGCTGGATATCCCTAATTCTCCTGCCCCTTCCTTTCTCATTCCAATTCTGAAAAAACATCTCTGCCACTTGTCATGTTGGAAGTAAGAATGTAATTTCATAAGAACATTGAGACGTCTACCCAATAGAATCTTGCTGTGCCATTGTTTCTCTCGTACTAGTTCTAAGGCACCAGAGAGAAAACGGTTTCTGTTTTTTGTTTTTTTTCTGTAAACTGTGTGTGTTCCTTTTGAAGAAGGCATATTTCTTGTATTACAAAAATTAATTGGCAGGTTTACTGAAAAGCAGAACCAACAGATGTGTGTAAACATTATAAATCACATTAAAAGTGTTCAAATCAACCTGTTTATTTCATTTTATAACATTACAAGTCAAGCTCCCCATAAAGCTGTCCAAATTATTTCTACATTCACACATACTTCATAATCCGACATTCGAACAGCAACAGCCATCGTTTCTGGGACTTCAAAGATATTAAAAGGTAAACAACTGATAAAAAATATGCTATTTTTCACAAAAGGCTGTTGGCTTGAATATTTCATGTTTGTTGGAACAAGTCAGGATATGAAATAGTCTAAGTTTCATGCATTTTAGATGATGCAGTCCAGAATCAAGTGATGCAGCATGTGATCATGCCATGTGCAAATAATGGTCCCTATCTCACCAAGTTGTACGATTCAAGTAGAAGGGCACATCGAGAAGGCCCTGAGAAAACCCTAGGCCCCATAAACATATACAGCTGGGATATTATCATAGAAAGACTCTTGGAAGCAAGGACTCCAACCAAGACTCTATTTGATTCTTTCTAAGCATTACACACAAGGAATCCTGTAGGAATTATTTTTAAAAATTATTTAGATGATTGTATTTATTCTTCAAAAGAACTTAATGTATTTATATTTCTTTTTACAGAGTTAATAGATTCCTCATATTCTGCAGACAAAGGCATTGTCTACGTCCACTTTTCAGCCATGATAGTGATGCAGAGATACCATGTTTGGAAGAACATGAACCTGAAAAATCACTCACATGCACACAAACACACGCACGCCTATAATCTCTGTTGTGGAGCTCAGAAAAAAATCAGGGTCAGTGTCATTGGTTTAGTAAGAGCTTCGTTTCTAGGTGTCTGTTTTCTAAAAAAAAAAAATAGTCTTTACCACCGGGTAGATATCTAGTATTATTAAAATAAACCCTAACGCTATTAGGGCCATAGTTTTCTCCAAAAGATCCTATGATCCAAAAGATGAGATGTCGAAAGCAAATCTATTGTAATGCAGCAATGAGTTTTCATTTACTTCTGATTCCCTTCATCAACAAAGCTTTATGATAATTTTTGTAGTACCAATTTACTCACGAAGCAAAGGAAAAAGCAGGTTTAGGTGTGAGTGAAAATAGCAAAGGTGCTAAGCCGTTCTCCTATGACACATCAAAGACACGACGGTTATTTCTGGGTGACTGTTTAACAGTCTCGGGAATCATTTTTATAGTAATCAGAAGTTTTACAAATATGCCAAGGACATGCATCTTCCTTTAGCTCCGTCCTATCCCTGCAGATCAGCAGCAAAGCATCTGGATGAAAGTGAAAATAACCAGCCAGCTAACTGGAAGGAGTGTCCACTGGAAGCCCGGCAGCAGCAAACAGATCATAGAAACAATTGTGTGACATTAAATAATCATAATTCTAATGTCTAAGTCAAATCATGTCACTCTGCTGGTTTCTTGCTGTATTTTTTTAAAGATTCTATTTATTTATTTGACAGAGAGAGAGCAGGAGCAGGGGGAGCAGGAGAGGGAGGGGGACAAGGAGGCTCTTGCTAAGCAGTGAGCCCAATGTGGGGCTGGATCCCAGGACCCTGAAATCATGACCTGAGTGGAAATCAAGAGTCAGACAGTACACCAACCGAACCATCCAGGCGCTCCACAATTCCTGGCTGTATTTCAATATGTTTAAATTTGTCTCCTAGTTCTGAGCCGCCCTGCCCTTCACTGACCTGGTCTCTACCACCCAGCCTCTCCTCTTGCTCACTGGCAGGAGCCACAGGGCCTGGCCTGGCCCTCAAACGTGTTCTGCTCTTCCTCTGAGCAGAAGGGAGGATCATTCTCACCAACCTCAATCCCCCGCCGCCAGGTGGGTGAAGCTGGCCTCCCCAGACAGACCAGCCACTGGCTCAAGGCTAAGGGGCCTAGCACTCTCCTGCATGGTCGCACATCGAGGATTTTCCTTCCCTGCAAAGCCAGGAGGTATGCTGGATGTATAGGTCCTGTTGCTAAGTGTGGGCCAAAAGCATCCCACCCTCCTCACAGTGACTCTCGTCTAAGTCTTTTATGTGAATACAAATATATTTTAATTATTCTTTCAAAAGAGAGAACTTTCTGGTTAGAGATTGCACTATACATAAACTTCATTAGCAGTGTTCTCTGTATATTATTTTATAAATATTTTGATACCCTTCTTTTTATTTTCCTTTTTTTCTCAAAACCAAATTTCATTTATTTTTATATATTTTCTGAGGTTTTGTTTGTAATTATTTATAAATTTATTTTTCATTTTATATTATATTTTGATAAATATTTTAAACGTGGTGGATAAGAAGGTACAATCACATTGGAATAAAAAGCTGTGTGTGGATGGTTGGAATATACAACATGTTAAATGGCACATTTCCTATTGTCTTAGAATTTAAGGATAAATCTGAGGACAAATGATAAGTACCGATATCCAGAGAGATGCTAAACAAATGTATGTAGGACATATTAAAAGACAGGAAACTAGTTCAGCAACTACTATGCCATTCTGATCAAGTGAAAAGATGTTTGCAATAAAACTCCTCATAGAGACTGGGTATATTAGTTTTCCATCGTTGCCATAATAAGTTATTAGTATAGCAGCTTAAAATAAAATAAAAAAAAAGCATTATTACCTTACAGTCCTGTAGGTTAGAAGTCTGGCACAGTTCTCATTGGGCTAAAATCAAGGTGTTAGAAAGGCTGCATTCCTTCCTAGAGGCTCACAGAAATGTCCTTGCAGTTCTCAGGCTCTATAGGTCACCTGTGTCCCTGGTTCATGGCCTCCTCCTACCTCCTTCAAAATCATCAAGAATGGATCAGGATCATTCTGTACCTAATCATCTCTTTCCTCTTCTCTGATGGCAGCCAGGAAAGGTTCTCCACTTTTAAGGACTCATGTGGGGTCCACCAGATAGATACTCCAGGATAAATTCCTCTTCACAATGTCTTTATCTTTAGTCACATCTACAAAGTCCCATTGGCCATATCAGATAATATACTCAACATTTCTAGACATGAATGTCTTTAGGAGTCATCATTCTACCTTCCATACTGGGTGTGGTATAAGAGCAGGAGATGGTTTTTCACATTCCAAGGTAACTCATTAATCTACATAGTCCATTTCATATTCTCACTGGAGTAAAAAGCATAAATTCTTAGGAAAATCAAAATTATGAACTTCATAGTTTCAGGCCAACATATGTTCATGCCTTTTGCTTGAAGAAAGCTAAAGTAGGGAAGGTTGACGTCAGAGACCATAATAGCATGGAAAGGTAGAGATGGCTCCTGGGAAGATACATTTCAATATGTGAAAGTATAAGGATGTGTTTCCTTTGGCCTTTTGGATTCTGCAAATGTAGGCAGATATCAAACACATTGCTAGGGGTCTCCCTCAATGTATTGTCTGCAGAAGTCAGGGCACTAGTGTTCAAGTAGATCTGGGGACTCAATGCAAGAGGATGGGAAGTAGAGGCTATCACAAAGATCAGCTGCCTAGTGAAGAATCCAGATAAAAAGCAGGACTGATGTGCCCAGAGAATATTCAAATAAACTCAATTGTGTGGCATGGAAGTATCAGCATACAGACACCTGCCTAGAAGAGCATCAGTAGCCACAGATCATCAGGACCTAGTTTCTCCTCCTTTCCTCCCATTCCTGTGGCCAGAACATGGAGGTTCAAAAGCAAAACAGTAATGATTACAGACACACACAGACACACACACAGAAAGGGAAAAAAAAGAAAAGTAGAAAAAGATCATGATCACATTTCCACAATTGGCCTCTGGGCCACAGATGAGGAAGTGTAGGAAGAAGAGAATCAATAATAAATGCAGGATTGAATTTTTCAATAACATCGGATTGGATGTTGGAGTACCCAAAAGATAGTTTCAATTATCAAAAGTGAAACTGTTGGGATGCCTGGGTGGCTCAGCGGTTGAGTGTCTGCCTTTGGCTCAGGTGGTGATCCCAGGGCCCTAGGATGGAGTCCCACAACAGTCTCTCTGTGGGGATCCTGCTTCTCCCTCTGCCTATATCTGTGTGTCTCTCATGAATAGCTAAATCTTTAAAAAAATACCTGAAACTGTTCTTACAGCTGAAATTTTCAGAAGTCTATAGGATCTCCCATCCATATTGTCAAATTATGCAGAAGAAAAATTGATCAGAGCAAGTTTGGAAGCAGTTTGGATAAAAAGTCTATCATTTTCCTATTTATATACACCACTGAATTCGGTTAGTTAATAATCTGGTTACCATTACACCAAACATAAATTAAAATCAGATCCTTCCAATCTTCCTGTAAAATTATTTACACAATTCAATGTATATCATATATGGCGTACATGTACATATTAATGGATACATGCATGTCTGTGAATATCCATTCTTATATTATCTGTCAAGAAGTTTATTAGTTAGCTTTGTCTATTAATACTCAAACATTCTTACATTATACGTAAAGCCATCAAATATGCAATCCATCAAAAGTGTAATTTTGAGGGGATGGGTTCAGTATGCTATTTTTTTCTTTATATTCTTAACAAAGAAGCTAGAAGATATTGCCCACAAGCGTTACTAAACATCATGAAGTTCTAATTTAATTTACTTGTCTAGGCTTATATCAGAGCTAAAACTCTCTGAGGAATAATTAGTCGACTGTCCTTAGTTCACCGTAATCACTGTTGTATTTTGACATATAATTTAACATGTTTTCGGATGAAAACAATTTCAAAAATTTATTCTTTAAATATCTGTACGATACATATGAAGATGTAGAGGACCATGTCTAACGTAACTGACATTCAATTTCCTGACATCCTTAATGGAGGCAAGATTAGGTCACATTCAATTTAGAAAAATAAATATATATTGCATAAGAAAAGCCTGATGTTTAGATAGTTGTAATATATCAATATCAGTTTCCTGATTTGGGTAGTGGTTATGCATAAGAATGTACTTGTTCATAGGAAATACCCTCTAGAGTATCCTTGGGTGAAGGGACATACTGTGATTACTTCCCCAGTGCTTCAGAAACAAAAAAGTTCTTTTTATTTTTGTAGCTAGTTTTAGGTCATTTACAAAATTAAAGATTTTTACCAACCAAAAGGAAAGTTATTTTCTCAAGGGGTTAAAACATTTCTTGGGGTCCCATATAATATACATGAGTAAATCATTTGAGTGCTAATCCCCATTAACATAGTCTTATGAAAAGAATGCGAATTATTCAGACGGTATGCATAAGATTTTAGAATTTATTTCTCTTCTCTGAGTTTTGGTGTCCCCCTTTATAAATTAGTAGAATATTCAATCATTTTTTCACATTAAAAAAATCATACACTCCTTTAACATCCTGAATCCATAAGCAAAGACAAATAGGATTTCGTGATCCCTGCCTTTAAAGTTACCTTGAGAGGGAAAAATGAATATATGGGCAAATAAAGGGACAGAAGTAGGAAATGTCATATGCTTGGCTGACAAGTCAGATGAGTTAGTCTGAGGTATACCAAGTTAGGGGCTATTTTTAGTGAGAGGCAAGTAGAGATGGACAGGCACTGTTTACGCAGAGTTTGGAGACCAGTCACAGGAAACTGGTTTAGTGGGGAGATGGCATTTTCATCCTGCTGGGGGTGGTTGTTCGGATCAGTGCCGACACAGTAAGGCAGAGAGCAGTTAGAGTCTGGTATGGTAAGCAGGTACTGGGGAGACGAAAGCAGATGGTAATGGCTCTCAAAGGGAAAATAAAAGGAATGTTCAATCCTGCAATGGTGGAACTAGAAGATACTGATGATTATCCTGGAAATGTAAGCAAATCACAACTGGGTATTGGAAGCCTCAGAAATCAGAACACACAGTCTATCAGTCCAGAAATACTTTACAGTTGAAAAACAATTTTTTTTTTACAAAATCAAGGAATAATTTTACTTGATGTGTCTAATTTTTAAAGTCTAATAAAGTACGTTAATTAGATTGAATTTGGGAAATATATGTATATGGGTTATTTCAGCTCCCTGTAATGACACATTTCATTATTACACAAATATTAAATGATCTGACATTCACTGATACAACTGCCACAGAAACATACATTTAAAAATGATTTTGTGCAGATGGGGAGACAGGAAGGAGATGGCCAATAATAAGAGTAATGTAAAATTGGAATTTATACACATATATGTATAAACATATATGCATACATGTGTGTATTTACATACAATTATATTATTTGCTTAGGCCTTTAGGAGTCTATTTATAAGTGTTTCATATATAAAAACATGTACAACTTAAAGAATATACCCATAAATGTAGAATATATTGACCAAAAGAAGTCTAATGGTTTTTTATGTCCAATTTCTCAAAAGGGATCACTTTCCATTTAGAAGTCAACTCATTAACATTCATATCAATTTGATTTCCAAAAATTTAGAACCCTAAAACAAGTATTTTTATGTTTGTATGCAAACCTTGGAGGATTTATTCAGTTTGCATCTTGGAAAAATATACATTTTAGGGGAATTCAGAAGTTTTCAGTGGAAAAAAAGAGAGATTATTCTCATTTGATATTTATGCTGGGGAAATTTGAATGAGATCAGGACTGAAATTTCAATTTTCTTCAAGTTGCTTTATGTTGGGCATTAAGCTCGCCCTTCACAATGCCAAAGACTATTTATAAGACTGGAATGTTCAAGTATTAAACTGTATTATTTTATAACTGGAATCAACAGAATGGAACCTTGAACCTAGTTCAAAAAATAATTTATGAAAGAGAAACAGATGCTGTCCTAAGAGAGTTAAAATCAACTTGTCATTTTATAATATTAACAACAAGCTTAATGACATTAATTGCCCTAATAAATAAAACTAAAAGGGAGAAAACAATATTACCTCTTACTATTTGCCTGAAGTAACATTAACACATTGATTTTATCCAAGTGTCCATCAAAAGTTCCAATTAAAAGCAAAAGCAAAAATGCCATTATAAAGTGAAATCTGAAAGGAATCCCATGGCTCTGGAATCTTATTTTGCATTTCCCCAGGATGGAGATTTTTCATTCATATAAACAAATCTTATCCCTTATATATCACCAGAAGAATTGTATCATTCCAAATTGAATGGCATTTCACTTTCCTCACTGTTTTTTTTTTTTTTAAGAAAATAACAGAACATTTAGAGGAAAACTTCAGAAAACAGATATTTTATTACAGCATGTGCAGAACAAAACTACATGCTGAGCTATGGTTGGTACCTCCATGGGGACGTCTTTAGCTCATCTGAGAACACCCCACACCTTTCCAAAAGGTCAATTCCCCTGAAAATGCATTTCTTCAGAAAGATTATGTTATCATCGCTGGTTATCTAACAATAATATTTTTGTTTACAATACAACTCTGAAGGTAACTGTTCAAACTTTCAATAAACTCTCATCAATGGGGGAGAGGAAGGAAATCACACATTTAATAATTTGGGTCATTAATTTAATTAGAGGAAAAATTCTAAGGACACATTCATTAAACTACTGGCAAAAGCATAAGCATCGTTGAATATTTTTTAAAGAAAAATAACAATTTCTGGAAGTAGGTTATGCAAGTCATGCTGACGCCTACAACATTCTAAATAATTATTGGTTTAATTATTTGAAAAATATTTCCAATATGGAAAATAAATGTTATAGAAAGATGAGTCTTTCATTAGTTGCCAAAGAAAAGTATCGAGCTTTGAAATTTTCTACCAGCTACTAGAGTCCAACCTAAAAAAAAAAAAAAAAAAATACAAATACAATTATCACTTCAGCAAAGAGTGGAAGTTTCGGGAAAACTTCTCCAAAATAGGGATCCCTGGGTGGCGCAGCGGTTTAGCGCCTGCCTTTGACCCAGGGCACGATCCTGGAGACCCGGGATCGAATCCCATGTCGGGCTCCGGGTGCATGGAGCCTGCTTCTCCCTCTGCCTATGTCTCTGCCTCTCTCTGCCTCTCTCTGCCTCTCTCTCTCTCTCTCTGTGACTATCATAAATAAATAAAAATTAAAAAAAAAACATTAAAAAAAACTTCTCCAAAATAGAGTCATATATTTTCTGATTGCCATTTAACAACAACAACAACAAAAAGATGAGGTCTTATGTTCAACCTCTCTTGAGATCCAGCAGAGAAGGCTTGGATCACAGCCCCCTCAGGTCTTGCCCCGGAGCTAAATTTGTATTGAAGGCCAGAGCCGAACAGTGTGGCTGTAGGTAGCAGCTTGCAGGGGCACATTTGAGGGACACAGATGCCCTTTACGAGCTGCAGGACATGAGAATGAGTCACGGTCAAGGAGAAGTCCTGGTTCACGCGCTTATGCCATCACCACACGCTAGCTCTTTGACCTTGCACACACACTTGTGCAAGCACGTATCAGCAGAAACAATGTGGAAGTCACAGAGAGCAAAACATTTGGAGAATCTGAAGAAATACAGAGGTCCATACCGTCCACATTATTTTTACTGCATAGTGCATGCAAAAATGGCATATTAGACTAATTTGGAAAACACTGCATTCCAAGTCCCTGTCACGGGCAGACATGAGCATACTCAAGGTGCTAAGACATCTATAGTGCACCGTTTTTAAGTCTCCCATTTCCCTTATTTTTTTCTAAACTACAGTCTAGATGGAAAACTACTAAACTACTGTTTTATATGGAAACACCTAATAGCATCTCACTGAACTGTTCTCCATGGAATAATGTCTGAGATCATCATAGACTGTATTTTCTTTATAAAGTATTGCATTAATTCTTTTGACTGTAATTCTATCCACTTTTTATTATTCTTTCTCATCACTTGTAAATGCAATGGATAGTTTTTTAAAAATGAAATGTTATTACATTACTCTTGATGAAGAGTCCTAGCAGGCCAGGATTTCGTAACAAAATTATTCAAAGCATGACTTTCAATTATAGTTCAGGTGGAAAAAACAGCTAACGAGTCTATGCTTTATTTACATGACTATACTTAATTGCACTGAATATTGCAAAATCTCATTTGTCATGTAAAATTCCAAAGAAACAATTTGGAGTCCCATTAAAATAAAAAGCAGAAAGGAAAAACCAACCAACCAACCAAATACCACAACAAAGAAATAAACTATTAGAGTTTTTCATCCCAGGTCGTGTGTTAATAACATCTGACATCATTTCCTATAGCGCTCCCATACTGAGAGTCTTGCAATGTACTTTTTAAAAATGCTAATGCTATGGTAGGGGTCTAAAGTGAATTAATCCTTATGGGTAATTAGTTAAGCAGATTACACACTCAGTGGTGCGTGTCTTAAAGAGCTCAACTACAAAGGGTGCAATTACTAAAACAAATATAACTTCATTTCAAATGACAGTTTCAAATGCTGAATTTCTTATTTCCCTACTTCTGTGCAAAGTAACTATAATTAAAAGACAAGGAGTAGTCCGGCTACTTGTTGCATTTGCTAGGCCGACTCATTGACTCACTCAGGATTTTTGTCCATTAATTTTACTACGTGTCCTGGGGATACTAAGCAACGCACACAAAATTTATTCCTAAAATTCTTGTTTCACTTTCTCATTTACTACCTGATTTGGTTACCAGTTCTGTCATTGTGATTCAAGTCCTTGAAAAAGATTAGAAAGCCTCAGAGGAGCCGAACTGCATCATGGCAATCTGGCTGACCCACTAGGGGGCAGTGTCAGAGCATGCCAGAGCCAGCGCCAGGCCCAACACCACAGCTTCCTGGGTAGAATTTGAGTATTAATTTATGAGCACAATTTTATGTCACTCTACTTCTCTCCATCTTTCAGAGCATGAGATTTTACTAGGATTCATCATCGTACAGATAAATAAATTTTCTCTTTGTATATTATGTCTGGAAAAGCACAGATATTAAAATTTGAATGTATGTCACAAGTATAGAATAATTTTATCTTAATTTTCTTTGAATTAATATGAACGCCCAAGGAAACAATGCAGACAAAAAAAGCCAAAATAGCCTTCCCTCCACAGAGATGTGCCCCTCACATATGATCACAATGCCTTTAACCATCAAAAACAGCACAGTTTCATAATCAGGGATGGTAAATTAAGTCTTCGGGGTCTACAGGAATCCTATACAACTTTTTTTAAAGAAGAGTTTATGAGAGTTTATAAACTATTTTAAGAAGAGTCTATGAGAATTAACTTTCATAGAAACTGGAAGAAAACATGCTATCCTTTAGAGAATTATAATATTTTAATACCAGGAATCTCTCGGGCAAATCTAAATTCTAAAACAATCTATGGATGGAAAATTTCTATGTCATAATCAGACAGGCATTATGTCTGGACTAGTAGTTGTAGACTAAAAACATTAAGAAAGTTATATTATCATTTTAATTACCTGCCTACTTCACCATAGAAGAAAATGGTTCAATATGGGCTTACGTGACTTAGGGAGAAATCAATGATAAAACACAGAATAGGATGAACCAATAAAAAAATCTAACCCAAAGATTTATTGTATGGAATATGCTTATTGAGATATGCATATACATATCCATTGTCTATGCTTTGATAATATGATAAAATGAATAAACACACAAAATAAGTCAAGAATCACATATTAAAATAACAACAACAAACCACACCCACAAGCTAGGTACTGGAAAAAGCTTTCTCTTCTCCAGTTCCCCAGTGTGGATGTTGGAGATGTAACCCAATGATGACATATATGTTTTCATCTGACAGATAAATACACATTTAAAAATGATAACAAACCATTCTTTGGATAAGAGATGCCATTAGTAAATATAATCTTACGGGTAGTTTGAGGATAAACTGTGGCACCCAATAAAATCTTGCTGAACAAACTTTTATTTTACATCTATGCAAATGTAAAAGTCATTGAGTCCATCATCTTCAAAATCAAAGGAATTGTGTGCGGTGTATGTTATAGTTAGGATAGTCAGATTCAGCAGATAAAAATATTACCTAAGATTTAAATTAAACTGGGTACCTCGTATTTTCTTTGGCGATCCTGCTAGGTAGGATGTGTGAGAAATTACAGTTATGGATTATTTTCTTTCCTTTTATATTTTGCCTAATCATCAGATGAAAAGGTTTGTCAAGATGCCAGAAAACACTGACAAATAAAATTGGGTAGTATTGA
Organism: Nyctereutes procyonoides; assembly: GCF_905146905.1. Classification (NCBI taxonomy): domain Eukaryota; kingdom Metazoa; phylum Chordata; class Mammalia; order Carnivora; family Canidae; genus Nyctereutes; species Nyctereutes procyonoides. Next base: position 31,853,643 of record NW_026575043.1, read on the forward strand.
CAAGAGGGGAATAAGTATGTTTTATACTGCAGTTCACGGTACTGTTTTTTTAATGGTGGTTTACCGATGCTGGCAGGCTTTAATCATTGCAATGTTTTAGCATCTGTGAGAGTCTGCACTGGTCGTTTACCCAGTGCTAGAATCATGTGACTTTTTTTTTTTTTTTAATTCTTGGATTTGATGTTAAAATCCAATGAGGCTCAACTCATACCAGTGACAACCTGATAGAAATTTCCATCCAGATTGAATATTACTAGTGATAGAAAACCTCCATCAGGTGGAGAAAGCCAGATATTTTCCAGCATCTCTTGTACTTGGGAGCATTTTTGTAACTAAAATCAATGTTCCTGAATTTCAATCATTGGGTTTAGTTTACCTCTTCCGCTGTATACTTTTGTATTTGGAATTTACAGTTTTAAAACATACTTTTTTTCTAATCCCTCACCTTTTCTGTCTAGTACTTAAATAAATATATATTTATATATATATTAGAATTTGAGAATATATATTTAAATATATTAGAATATTAGCAAACTTTTATTATCTGCTTAATTTAAAGATTTTTATTTTAATTTTTATTTATTTATGATAGTCACACAGGGAGAGAGAGAGAAAGGCAGAGACACAGGCAGAGGGAGAAGCAGGCTCCATGCACCGGGAGCCCGACGCGGGATTCGATCCCGGGTCTCCAGGATCGCGCCCTGGGCCAAAGGCAGGCGCCAAACCGCTGCGCCACCCAGGGATCCCTATCTGCTTAATTTATACAGGGAAATACAATGAAAACTGTAGTAACCAACAGCTCATATATCCTAAGTGGATGTTGGGGGTGAGTTTGCTAGTAGCATTCTCTCACAAGATAACACACATCTCATTACTATTTCCCTAAAGAAGCCATTAGGTGATCTAAGGGGTAAGTAAACTATTCGTTACTATTATGTCTCTTAGAAAGAAAAATTAAGTCAATGAACGTTGTGTAAAGTTTTATTATGTGCCCAATATATACCATCCAATAAAATGAACCACTAGACCAGTCTCTATCCATAGTCTAGAAATAGCATGTGCAAACACTACACATAAACATGTAAACCGCATATATTTTGATTCTAAAATAATTGCATACTTTACTTTGGTTTTGATATATACCATCACTATGCTAGGTATTATATCCAATTTGATCTGAATAATAACACTATGAGGTGGGCGTTTTCGGGATCATTCTGCCTGAAATAGTTCAAGAGATGAGTAAATGCCCAAAGTTACACAAATGGGACTTGGGGAGGCTGGGAGCCTGAGGTGGAGCCGTGGTGCACCACACTGAAGCCAGGCCAGCTCATGCTGAGATCAAGCCCTGCCACAGCCTCGGAGATTTCAGTGCTCCCCCCAGGAGGATTCTGTAGTGAGAAAAGGTCACATTCTATAAATTAATGGGTCATTAACAAAAGACATATTTCATGAGATACTCAATAATGTGAAACCCAGAGCTCATGTAAGATTTCACCTTCCAGAAGAGATAGGAGGTATCATAAAGAAAAAGAAAAAGGTATAGAAGGATGCGACACAGTCACATCTGAAATGTTTCCGTAGGACATTTCCTAAATAGGAAGTAGGGGTTGTTGAACTCTTCATAGTTGAGACAAAGATGTTCTGTACTTTACAAACCAACCTTCAGCATCTATAGATAAATGGAATTCTTGGTAATATGTATTCTTGCAATATGGCAGATATGATTCAAGTAATCAACACCATTACTCTCAGAAGTAGAACAAGATGATAAAAGAAAAGATAGTACCAAGAAGAGAACAGAAGCATCACCCAGTCATTCACAACAAAGGACTTTACAGAGAGAAAGAACCAGAAGAAAAGCCATTTCATGGTTTATTTATGGGTTATACTCATTCCATGTCTGTATATTATTTAACATAATTGGATTGACTATGTACAAAGAATGGCTTGAGTGACTCACTTAAACCTCACAGAAACTCGAGGAAGTCAGTATTATAATCCTCATTTCCAGAGGAAAAAATTGAGATACATAGAATTTAAGCCTTTTGCTGACGGCCATCTGCAATAAGCCATAGAAACGGGGTTCAACCTCAAGATTTCTTAACAACTCTTTTATGCTGTCTGCCCCTGGGTAGAAGACTTGCCAAACAGCCATTCCTTAACTGTGAAGTAAATCTATGTATGGTTTCCTCATATTCCAGATTTATGATCGTAAGACATACAATGTTTTGGACAATTGCAGGAATTTGGGGAAACACAATGCAAAGTGGAAAAATTTGGCTTATCACAAGCAGATAACTACTACAGAAATCTGAGTAAGTATGTCATAGGAGAACAATGAAGAATCTTAATTGTATAATATGTCTCATCCGTTGGTGGATAATTACTACAATTTATCTTAATCATCTGATACAGTATGTGTCAAAACGACGATAGGCACCAACTTTTGAAGGAGATATTGGCGTATTTTGTTCATTGCTTTGCAATAGATAAGAATTAGAATACTTCCTACTTTTATCCCCTGGTAATATTAATTACGTGCAACTGAATCATGTCCTCAATATCTGTAATATTTGTTTGCTTACAGTGAAAAACGTTGCCTTAGAGAAAAGTTGCTTTTCCATGTGATAAAGTGGAAAGCAAGAACAAGGAAAATAAACTTGACTGCTAAACGAAACAGATGATTATTACCTTTCTCATTATCAACTTTCTTCAGTTAGTCATAGCAGTGGATACATGCAAATCCCTTCAGGAGTAAATCCTAAATGCAACATAAGCCAAATACCAAAGATAATAATTTTCCCCAAATATTCTGGAATGACCTGCCCGGTAAAATTCACATCCTTCAATGTACGACCTTTATCAATGTTTGCTGTCCTTAATGACATAAGATAGACAAGAAACACAGATTCAACATGATTTCCTAAAAATTAATTTCCTACATACCTAAAAAATACTAAGAGCATGGACACAGAAACTACAATGCTAGATACTGTACGTCATTAAGAGCTTTTATCTCACTGGGATCTATATGGCATATGCTTTTATTCAACATATGTTCTCAAATGAGAAAGTTTCATATGAAAGGATTCAGGCTACTTCCCAGTCGTGAGCCGCAGAGTCCTTGAACAACCTTTCTATATGGTTCAAATAAAGTTAATAGAATTAATGAACATTTCCTTTAAATGTCAAATACATATTCCAGGAATATTTAAACAATAGGTAAGAAGTGTCTATTCAAAGGTATAATTCCTACCTGTGCTTTCTATTGAATTATTGTCTTATTCTTTGATCCACAGCTTGAAAGGTTCTACCCTTCTGTAAATGTAGTAGAAAAATCAAGATCTAGAATAAGGAATATTGGGCAAGGAAAGCAAAATTCATGGCAACTCTTAAAAAAGAAACTACCTCCTTCCCCTTGCTGTATTATGTATCTATGAAACATACAGAAGTTTTAAAACTTCTCTTCAGTTTGAGAGTTTTAAAACTTTTGCTCATCATCACTTCTATATAATTTGTTTTCTTTACTTATGACTCAAATATTGGCATTAAAAATGTGCTGAGAGGTTGGTCATTTCCCTCAATCTTTGTTTTTGTTTTTTTTTTTTTTTTATTTATGATAGTCACACAGTGAGAGAGAGAGAGAGGCAGAGACATAGGCAGAGGGAGAAGCAGGCTCCATGCACCGGGAGCCCGACGTGGGATTCGATCCCGGGTCTCCAGGATCGCGCCCTGGGCCAAAGGCAGGCGCCAAACCGCTGCGCCACCCAGGGATCCCTCCCTCAATCTTTGGTATTTAATGGATATCACTTCTCTACAACCACACAAAAAAGGCACCAGGCTGGGATCCCTGGATGGCTAAGCGGTTGAGCACCTGCCTTCCACTCAGGGCGTGATCCCCGGATCTGGGATCAAGTCCCACATCAGGCTCCTTGCATGGATCCTGCTTCTCCCTCTGCCTGTGTCTCTGCCTCTCTCTCTCTCTCTCTCTCTCTCTCTCTCTCTTTCTCTCTCTCTCTCTCTCTCATGAGTAAATAAATAAAATCTTAAAAAAAAAAAAAAAGGAACAGGCTACTGCAAATTCTGTCTTAGCCACCAAGATCAAGAGAGTAAAGAATGTGAATTGGTATATTTACTACTACCTTACAATACTTTCAATTCTGGAAATTAAACTTTGGCTCTTATTTATGAAATCTGATTTTGATTCCCAGAGTTTCTTTTGTTAAAAATATATATAAATGCAGTAACAGTTAAGTATGCATACATACACATGTACACATATGCACTCTCCATAGTTCTCTATTGGTTTTCACACTTTATTCCACAGACTACAACATGCAGGATGATTTTAAATATTTACTAAATGTATATTCATCATCTTTGAAGTAGAACTACATTTTCCTTAGAGCCGTTTATATAGTTAGTTATATCTCCAGACTTTTCACTTTTAAGTAGCATTTATGTTTTTAGCATGTAAACACTATAAAATGATGCATAACTATTTTTATATATTCAATTTATTGATGACATCTATTATTCATTTGTGCTTATATTTTAAATTTTAAGATTTTATATTTTTAATATACTTTCATAGAGCCTGAACTTTTATGATGCTCATTGTATGACTTTACACTAGAAGTAATTTCAAAAGCACACTTAAATCTATGTATTTTTCTCATTTTTCTCAGTAGTTTAGATCGTCAATTCAATGATTGTTTTTTCCAAAATTTTCATTTTTTTTTCTTCATGCCAAAATTGAGATGTTTTTATTTTTAATCTTATAATTTTAAAAGGAAAAATATTCCTTGGATATTCATTTAAATCATCTCTATCAAAACTATGAATATCTTAACTGTTGTCTTTTCATTCTAATTTTGTTCACTTATTTTAAAGACCCTTTATTTCAAGTCTTCTTATATCAAAAGCCAGGCATTTATTTTCTCCTATAATAAATACTACTAAAAATTATGATGTTTTGCATCATGGGTAAAACATTCACATTTGCTTTTGCTGTAGGGTATTTTTAAAGGACCTCTTATGAATAGTTAGTATTACTATGAATCTGCTATATTTCTTACTCAAGATAGATGGATTCTCTTCAGTCCATCTGTCTGTTTGGGAAAACTTAATTTAAGTTTTAAGCAGAACTCATTTTTATTTTTCAAAGCTCATAACAAAATGCCCATTGCCTCTAAATGTTTTCTTTAGTATGGCTCTGCTAAACAGAATCGGGATCTCCTTCTGTTGTGTATTCATCTGCATATGTAACAGGAAATTTAATATTGGATATGTGAAGCAGTTTATAATTTTCTCCTTGAAATAAAATCAATCCATGAAATGGCTTTTGTGTGTGTATGAAATGGACATTCTCAGAGGATATAAAAAGAGGAAATCCCAGGAGTCCTGGCGAGTGCTGATTCACAAGAGCTGACTGATAAGTTGTCAGGAATTTTATAAGCTGGTTATTCAAACTTTGGTAACATGACACCAGCCATGGTAGAAGTGTCTGCACATATATACTGATAAATGCTACAAGTCAGATCCAGCCCTCGTTAATACGTCTACGCACAAAGCCATAACAAGTAAGGCATTTGCTGTCAGATAAAATTAAACTACAAGGAAACTACAGACATAAATAAAAAGAACTGAAGATATAATTAAATGTTCAGACATGAACATACACTCCATAAACGTTTTTAAAAAGACTTCTCAACTAAACTGCAATTGTCCAAAGTACAACTTAAACATACCAATTCTCTCCCCAAAAAGAAAACATTCCAGAGTTTTATCCCATTAATAAGTCTATCTCCAAGACTCGTATTTATTTGTGAGTTCCTTTGATGAGTAACCTCATCATGGCTAACTGATCAATCTAATTGACCCCAACAAACGATAAGGGGAAAACAGAAAATGTTAGTATATTTGGTACAATAGAATAATCTCTAGTCCATAAGATAGACTGACTCCTTTTAAACATAGGAAGGGCCTACTCTCTGCCTTTGCAATAAATGTTATCAGTTTCATTAGCTCCAGTGTGAACCCTAGGAATATATCCTTTATCAGTTCTATTCCACAGTCATCTCTCAGTGGTGCCTCCAAAAGGATTTTCACTTAGAGGCTGTAGCCTACTGGCAGCATAATTTCTCCTCATATGAATTTAAAGGCTCAGAGATCACCTTGATAGTTGATTAAATAGGGCCAATTACCAGTGTTGGTTTCTCCAAGAGTACAAGTGTCAAGCTTCAGTCTACTCATGGCTGATGAGATAAAAGTGAAGCCATGGGTTGAAAGACAGATTGAAACATTGATAATAGGCTTATCAGGACATTTGTTAGATCATACATGAGACAATTTTACATTATTTAAGTAAAGCCAGATCAACTATGGATTTTTACCACAAATACCCATGGGGTAGAGAAAAGCTAATATTTCACAGTAATATGAAAAACATGAATTTGCTTTCTGATGATAGTCTTCCTGTTTTTTCAGTAAATGGCACATCCTTCTAGGTAAATTATCCAAGATCAAGACCGTAAACACATATATGCTCATTTTGGCATTATTTACATTCAAGTGACAATATTGAAATGTAATCACTGGTTACGGATTTATTAAATCTTCTAAGTACTCTCATAATTTTCTAGCTAAATAGGTAATCATAAAGACTGTGGCAAATAGAACAAATAAGGTAAAACATGCAATAAAAAAGCAGGACACGAGTCAGTAAGCAGGGTATAATTATAAAATACGTGTAGAGATATGGTGTCACAATTAGGTGTGATTTTTTTTTCTTTTAAAAATATGCTTTACTCTTATAAATTGTTTTTTTTTTTTTTTTTTTTGGAAAATAACCCAAGAGTCAAACTTTATAACCTATACCTAAAGTTTAATTTTCAGTAGTTTTAAAATCAATATACCAATAAATGTAAAGCATTTTAGTTGGCTAAGTTTTCTATTGAAATAACAATTAAAAATGAAAAAAAAAGAAATAACAAATTTTAGGTAATGAGCAATCCATAGGTACAGGACTAAAATACTACTTCGTTTCACATTCCAATGAAAAGAATTTAGTCACATCGTCATACATATGTTCAGGGAAGGTCTGGAAATATTGCAATGTGCCCAGCTACAATTGCATTATTAGGAAAAGATGAGGGAATGAATTTTTGAGGATAGATAGCAGCCCCTATATGATAATGCCCACAAGTCCCCATGAAAGCTGCAGAATCCTTGAGGTGAACAGACTATGATGGCTGGCATGTTAATCAATAACCAACAAAGACCAATAACCAATGGCTGGACATCTGAAACTTTGGCGCTGATACTCCAGAATCCTCACTCAATACCATGTGGAGTGAGTGAGGCTTAATTATCCATGAACTCAAGATCATAGTGAGCTCCACTCAGATAGAATTAAATTTTAAAAACGTGTTATTCACCAAATACCCATGTTTATGGGCTGAGATTCATAGCTACCTCATAGAGTTTATCAGAAAATTTGTAAATTGCACAAGTAGTTTTATCCTCACAAAACTTGTTTTGCAGATTTATTCGATGTTTAAACATTTGCCTATTAATAGCTTATAATCTTAATTTCTTCACGGGACCCAGCTGAACCCAGTTAACCATATCTTATTACCTTGAACTGATTCCTATGTAATTCTAATATATGACCAAGTGATTATGATTGGAAATGTCATAAGTGATTATGATTGGGAATATTTCACGTTATTTTTTCAACTTCTTTGCTTGAACATCTACAGAGATGTTTTTACTCATATCAGGTAACAGAAGGAAGATCAGTATTTACAAAAGTATCTCACTGGAATGAATAGAAAGCTAATCATCCCTCCCTCATTCTATTACAAAATAATCCCACTCTACTTGAAACAATGAGAAGTTCTATGAAGAAAGTCTTAAAACACTTCTCACACCTTCCCTTTTCTTCAGCTTTCTGGGTTAAATTTATTGTTCACAAGAGTAGAATTCTTAGTTACCTCCCATCTTCAACCCATTTAGTAATAAACACATTCAGGGAAATATTATTTCCAAGAATGCATTCATAAAAGTAAAACAAAAGAATAGCAACAGTTAGTGTTTTATTTATTTTCAACATTTATTTTACTTTCTTTTCTAATTTTACAAGTTTACATACTTAGTATAAAGAACGGAAATTTCACCAAAATCAAATAAGCAGGGGAAAAAATAAGCACTTTCAAGTCATTGATCAAGAGATAAGCACTGTAAACATTTCAAGTAATTCACACATTTAAGCAATGTGTATAGGCATACATATTTTATTCCAAATATTAATTGTACAATAGCGATCACTGCTTTTTCACGAACGTTACTGCATAAATTTTCTGTTATTAAATATTTTAAATAATAATTACACTGACTGATTGTACATTACATTGCAAGATATATCTAAACATTACTTAATTCCTTAAGGAACCAGGAGGATCTAGAGGATAAGGAATTTGTTTTTTCTGTCCTGGCTCTACCTCCATCTGTAATTGTTAATTTCAATTTCTAATGGTACAGAAATCACAACAGTAATATAGGGGACACTTCCTAGGGATTTGTGAAGCTTTAATGAGATATTCAGTGTATACTGGAACAGTGGCACATGGTGAGCACTGAAAAAATGGCTGCTATTATTATTAAGAACCAACAGAAAATAGCCGCACTGCAGCAGCGCGTGTGCTGGTAGGGAGGGCTGGTTGCATGACTGCATGTTTGCTCCATTTATGTGCCGTCAAATTGGTTGTAAGGCCTTCAGGCCTGCTTGCAACCAATTCTAATTCTATCACAATTAGATTAATCTATTTTTCCAGACTTGGTGTGGGCAGGTTAATTAGTCTTCTGTGAGGTCTAGAATATTTCTATCAATACACCTTTCATTAAATAAGAAAACTTAAAAGAGTTTCTGTCCCTTCAATGCAAAAACAGCCTAAACAAAATATAATCCTCACCTAAAGAGTTTAGTAAGGATTTGGTGTCACTCATTTGAAGAAAATTCACGCCCTTATTAGCTCCACGGATTGAAAATGAATTAGAAAAGAAAATGAACTGCATGTAGAGAATACACAAGTTATTGTTAGAAATTCCGCTCTGCTAATTGTGAGCCAGCAGGTGCGGGCTTCTTATTTAATTAAAGCAACCCACTCCATACTGTCTTGATCTCACAAAATATGGTTTCCTTTTCTTATGGCAATTAGATCATGAATTTAAACGGGCTCAACATTTTTTTTAAATCTTAAATGTGGTAATAACACTAATGTCAAACACAGTCTTTTCATTACTAAAACGTTTCATGAAGTAAAAATCTCTGGTTTCTAAGAAGCAACACTGGAAATTTCACTTGTTCTGCTGGAATAAGAAAATAGTCGTGTACATCAGCGTTTTTTTTTTTTCTTTTTTTTTTTTCTTCACTGGCAATTTTTTTTTTCTTCATTAGCAATTTTTCCTTCAAGTATGTGTCTGAAGACCCAGGAAAGTAGCATGGATGGCTTAATAGCTTATTAAAGCAATCTGAAAGTCTTCTTAAAATGAAAATAGGAATTAGATATTTTTTGTTAGTCTAGTGGAAAAAGTATATTTTAACCCTATAACTTTTTAAATAAAGACAGGCTTTTATTCTTATTAACACCAATGAGCAAAATAAATTCTTCTCAATTTAGCACAAGTAAAGCTGACTTTAGCATAAGCAAGCTGATTTGAAGGCAAAAGCCAGGTTACTGATTAATTGGCATTTCATCATTATATGAAATCTTCATTTCAGTTATCTTTTGCTATTTTATACTTAATTCATTTCGGAGTCCAGGAATATTATCTGAAGCTAGTTCTTCCTCACATTGCTGTTTCACTGTTCCCTGTGTTTCACATCATGTTCATCCTGAATTTAATAAGGTCTATAAGGGGCTCAGTTGGTGAGGCATCTGCCTTCAGCTCAGGTCATGATCTTCGGGTCCCGGGATTGAATCCTGCATCAGGCTCCCTGCTCGGCGAGGAGTCTGCTTCTCCTCTCTCTCTGCCCATTCTTTATTTCAGAGAGATATTGAGCGAAAGAAATAAATAAAATCTTTAAAAAACAAATAATACAGTCTGCAAATAGTCATTCAGTACTCAGTAATGCACATTTATTTTTATTAACTTTTTATTTTAAGGCACTTTTAGATTTATAGAACAGCACAAAGATAGTACAGAGGTTGACTATATTACCAACACTCTGTTTATCCAACTAGTGACAGCCCATGTTAGTACTGCGCATTCGTCCCAGTGAGTGAACTAGTACTACCGTTATAATACTATTACTAACTAAAGTCCTTGCTTGATGTGGATTTCCTATTCTTCTGGAACACCCCCTTTCTGCTCCTGGATCACATTCAGGATGCTATGTTATTACATCGATCATCGCTTCTCTTTAAGTTCCTCTTTAATATGCAAGTATGTGTATGACCCTATGCTTCACATCTGAGCGCTGTGCTGAAAACATAAAGACTTTTCTCCTTTCTTATGCACAATAACAGGAAGACACAGCAGGAGGCACCCCCCAAGCCCCCAAACCCCAAGCTGGCATACTCTGAAAGAAAGGAGAGCAACAGTGTGACCGAGGCCAGAAGCACCTCTGCTGCATCCTTTCCTCCCACGCGCTGAACCAGACTCATGGCAGCCCAGCCAGTGTCCCTGTCCCCCTTGGAGGGATGTTGAAGCACCTTGTTGGTCACTACTTCAAATCCATGCTGGGAACTGTCTTGCTCCTCTCCATGGGCTAGCCAGGTGGCCACACTCACTGTGGACAGCAGAATCTAGGAGGTGAGGGGGGCCCCAGGACACGTGGGTCTCTTGCCCTCATCCCACCTGCCCTACACTACCACCCCCTGGGCCATTTTGAAGTAAAGAAGTCAGCCTCTAGATTGTTTACAGCCTTATCATCATGAATCTGTGGCATAGTAATTTATCATGTACCATACCTGATACAGTACCAAAACAGAGGATTAGAAAGTCGAATTTAAAATGTATATGTTAAAAATATTTGATTTAAAAGTATTTAATCAAAATACTGCCAAAGATTAAAAAAAAAAAGTGAATGTCAAGTCATGTCGTAACATTCATTTGGGGATTTTCAATTATGAAGCTCTGCAACGTACACTTAATTTTATGTAGAAACTCATGTGGATTTTCATAAGTGAGGAATTTTTGACTTCTTGTTAACTTCCTCTTATTCTTAATTATAAATGTCTAAAACACAGATTTATTTTGAAACGGGTTCCAAAATCGCCTTGATCTTTAAAATCATTTTGAAAATACCTGTCTTTAAATCATTGTTTTCCCTAAAGTAAGAGACCCTCTTAGCCGAAATAGCTTAAAGCAAGAGCTATTCTTAGAAGAGAAGATCTTCAGCATTGGATGAATCCACATGGCTTTCTGGATTAAGAGCCTCCTATTAGTTTATGTGATGTGTACGTTTCACACGTTAGTTGGAAGCGTTCAGTCTTGTAACAATAAGCATGGGAACGGAGGTGTATGTGCATGACTATTTGGTAGACTACATACTGCAGCTGGATCGCTTGACAACACCTCCTTGGTCTGATCTTGGCCTTGTCCGTGAGGCTACTTAATGGGTGTGTTACCCCAGTATCATCAGCCTGAGGCTTCCTGCTCCCCCGAGAGCCCATGAAATACCACTGGAAAACCTAGGTCTGCATTCTGTGCAAAGCCTTCCCCAGGACTCCCTGTTTTTAGGGACATGGATACGGAGCCTAATCTGCTTCCATGACTTCATTTTCCACCTGCTGTAACAGGAATCTCAGTCCCTTTTCTAGGTTTCAAAAGAAACCCAGTTATACCTTTTGTGTCATCAGATTTTGTAAGAGTTGTGGGAACTTAGGAAGAGATCAGGTGGTAGATTGTGTGGCTTAATGCGGCAGCCCCCCTTGCTCCTCTCCCCTCATGCCACATTTGCCAGCCCCCACATCCAATTCACACCCCAAGCCCATGGAGGTGCTCAGAGAGTCCCGCAAGCAACACTGTCCCTCTGACTCCTAACAGCATCCTAACCTCTTCCCTGGTTAAACATAACTCCAGGATGTTGCAATCAAAGGTTTCATTGGTCAAGGCCAGTTACTTTAACCGAAGGATATGCAAAGCAGATAGGATGGGTGCAGGATGTGGCCAAAGGACTGAGTGAGCCCAAACATGACCACATGACCGGGGAGGTGGGTCAGATGTGTGGATAACCACATAAGGGCTTCCATCCATACCATTATTACATTTTACAAGAACATAAGCTTGACCTATCCTCCATGCAGAAGCTAAAATCTGTTAGGATTCTTCACAGTAAGTAAGGTATGTTATTGACTCATTTGTTAGTTTATTCAGTTCGACTCTATTTAAATGTCAATTTTGAATGTCAAAATATTCAAATACCAGAAACCTTGTAGGTTTTCATCCAATGCAGTAGCAAAACTTCCTTTGTCTTCTAATCTCTAAATTTGTTCTTATACTTCTACTAATCGACGGGTACACTGCAAATATTCTGAGCCCAGAGTGCAGGGGAGACAGAGATGAATGTGTCAAGACAAGGGAAAAGGCAAAGTGATAACGATGGCAGGTGGGCAGAGACCCAGGGCAGGCCCAACACAGGCTGTATTAATTCTGCTGCTGGAATATTATATACAGTGAATGCTCTGCCTCCCTGTCACCATAGAACGTGGAAAAGGGAAATGCAGACTCCCCTTTATTTAATATAAAATCATTATTGTCATTGTTGTTGATCTGCAGAGAATCCAGTATTCTATTGTATTCAACAGAACCGGCAGCGAGTCCCATAAACCTTCCATAGTATCCAGAGTATTTTTCAACTGGCAAAGAGCTATTAGCCTCTATTTGTCAACAGAAATGCCCAATGTTATGCCCTAAAGACTAAATGAAAACAAGGGTCCTTGCAGTCATAGACCAATTACTGTGGCCTAGAGATATCATTTCCCAGGCTCAAAAAAAAAAAAAAAAAAAAAAAAGGCAAAGTGGTCTCATTTCCTAGGAGGTGTGAAGGGTCTGTCCAATTGCATTCTGGCAGTGTCCTCATTTGAACCGTGATGTCCTGAGGGAAACAAAACAGTCATTCCCACTATTCAGAGTCAAGAATCAATCTGGAACAAACATCGGTACCTGACACCAGAAAGGGCTTCTAGGGAGATAAAGGAGCCAATTTGCAAAGGTCTGTTAGGAAACAGAAGCTAGGAAATCGAGAAAAACAAACTAAAACAGAATGGGTATCAACGGATGGAGAAGCCATAAAACACCATAGCAGGTGTCATCAACAAGCTACTCTGCAGAGGTCCGTGTTTGTCTTTTGTCTCATCTGGTAGGAAAAGTGTTCCGCTGAATCTAGGCCTAATGCAGGAACCCCAAATCACCTTGCAAATTTCCCCAGTGTTCTATAAGCCTGGAGATAGGCCTTGAGGATTTTTCCATCAGTTATGCCAAGACAGAGCGTGTCAAGGCCATTTCCCCAGAATAAAGGCTGTGACAACCAATTCTGACAGTTAAGTGGCTTTCCGCCAAAAGATATGGTGATAGAAGAACCCAGGAAGATTCCAACCAAGAAAGGAAGGGACTAATCCTCCAGCTCCTGTTTGCTGAGATGGGCAGCTGGAGCACGCTGTCACATAGATGATCTGCCTTAACTTCAACCAGAGAAACTGGACTGAGATTCACTACAAGACTGACTCTGGCATGGACTTCCAAGTAGAAAAAAGGTTAAATGAAAGATCTGGGTCCTTCAGAAGGATGATGTTGCCCCAGTCCTCGGTCTCCTCATCCCACCTTATATCCTACGAGGCAAACGGAAGTTGAGAAAGGTGATCTCTGGTGCATGGGCACTAGCATTCAGCTCTCAGGTGCATCACGAATACCTGCTCCAAAGGTGGACAAGGGTTCAACTTCCCTTATGGTGATTCTCAATCTCAGCTAAACTAAAATCACCTGCACTGGGTGGCAGCATTCTAAAATACTAATGCACAAGCTAGATAGACCCAGACCTGTGCTGTGGATGTGGGACTCAGCAACCAGTGTTTTAAAAGGTTTTTTAAATGATTTCAAAGAAAGACCAGGTTGAAAATCACCTCCTTATAATAGTCCTTCTCAAAGGGAGGACTGACAATGAGTCATTTCCTGATCTGAGGAAAAGGGAGAAGGGAGAAAGAAGAGACTAGCAGTGGGGACAAGAGAATGAAGAATTTGCTTTGTTTGAGAAACAAAGACACCTGTCGCAGGACTATACGAAGACAACATGTTGGATACAGAAGTTTAGGATTCCAAGGGGATGAGAAGACTAGATATCAATTTAATATCTTGGAGCTAGATAAGGTGATCCAAAGAGATTATGCAAATAGAGCAAACAGGGGCCCCACCACTGAGACCTGGAGCAAATCAGCTTTTAGAGAGTCTGGAATGGTAGCTGGAAAAGAGTATGCAGCAACATGAGGAAATTCAAGGTGTGTACCAATACAGCAAAAGAAGAGTCAGTTTTGAGAGAGAGGGGAAATATGAGTGTCACACATGAGGTGAAATCAAATGAGAAGAGAGAAGTGATTGTCCCCTGGCATTGCAGACATATACTGGAGACCTTAACTAAAGCCACCGTAAGGAGAGCTGGCTACAGAAGACCAAATGGAGCATGAGGAGGACATGTGGGATGATGACAAGAACACCAGGAAAGGGAAGAGTATTTTGTGAGGTCAGGGTAGGCTGTCTTATTCGAAAGGGATTACAGGACCATTACATGAACATGGTAGATGTGAAGGACTCATCAAGTAAGGAAGAGAAGCTCAGGATGCTGGGAGATGTGGGAAAAATGTCTGTAACAAAGTGATGGGGAATTCACAGCAGTCGCCCTTTCTGAGACCAGGGACAAATGATGGATTTGTATGTAAGTGCAGATGTTCCTTGGTCTTTACTTTTCATGATTGCAAATGAGGGAGCCTGAAGCTGTCCCTTCTCTCAGTGAAGTACAAGGTAAGATCATCACCCCAGGAATGGGAGAGACAGGGTTGTGAAAAAGTAGGGGAAAGTATAAGCTCTTAAATTCTCATTTACGAGGACAGTGAAACATATTATAAAGATGTATTAAAGTGCTATGCCCTATTGAATGCCCTTCTGTGTGTGTGTGTGTGTGTGTGTGTGTGTGTGTGTGTGTGTGTGTTTGGTCTTAAATTGAAGTGGAAATTGGCTGGTGTGGCGGTAGGTTTTTCTCTCCAAACGTGCTCAGATCCAACACACAGATATTTGGATGGAACTAAGGGAAAGATTTTTCCAGAAGTATGTTGTAGAGAAATGACGGTGAACAAGCTCAGATGTTTCCAAAGCAGAGGCTTTAATTGTGGGATAGAAATCTTAAATTGCATAAAGAGAGATGTGCAGACACAATGGGGATTATTGTGACAAAAAGTACAGTTGGGTAAATTATTTTTAGGTCTCAAACATGCTGGATTTCGATATTAAAATAAGCATAGAATTGAGAGTGGAAGGGCATGAAATAGGAATGAGTAGGTGAAATAGGAATGAGAATTTATTCTCATTTTAATTAATAGAATTGGTTTATGGATGCATCATCTACAGGATTGTTGAAATAAAAAAAATCAATGACAGGAACAAATGGCACAAATGAAGGGAGAGTGTTGTGCTAAACTTCTCCATGAATAAGTGGAATCATAGGATTTTGGGAAATGATAACCATGAGATATTGGTAGTGGAACAAATCTTGAGGCATGAAAATAGAAAATGATTTTTGGAAGAAAATAGGTAAGAAATAAACATATACACAAATAAAGATGTTGAGACATTGGCAGCGTTAATTATCATATGGTAGTATCCAGAAAAGCATATAAAGATGAATAAATTTTCATCAAGAGTTAGATAATGAAACAAACATTGATGAATCCATAAAACCAAATGATATGTAGCCATAAAAATGATATTTTTCTAGTCTATTCTATAAAAGGAGAAAATTGGCACTGAATATGGAAAAAGGCAGGATATCTATTTGCACAAACATGTATGTTTCTATTTTTGTAAAACATTTAATTTAAAATATAAACGTAAAACCACATTATCTTGTCAAAATTAGAAATAATTTCCTAGCCTCATGTTTCATATTATTTGAGTTAACTATAAGCATGTATTATATTTATAATAATTTTTTAAATAAAGACTTTAAAATATGAAGTTCCGCTAAAATAATATTAGAAATTCATATTCATTCTTCTTAACATTTCATTTTTTAATTTTTCCTTTTAGGCTACATTCCTCTTCTGGATTTGAATGTCATGATCTAACACCTATAAAAAATATCACACAGTGAAAAAAACAGCTTCAATTAAGGCTCAAAATTATTCTTATGAAAAATGTTTCCCTGTCAACTGAACTTCTATTGTAAATATATGTGTTTGACCCCATTTTATATCATCACAATATAATGAAAAGAAGAGGCATCATGTGGACAACTTCAAAACCCCATGCTCTAGATCCTGAGGTGACAGTTGAATGGCTAATATTCTATTTCAGGGAGTAGGAGTCTAACAGGATAAGCAGAGAGGAAGGGAAGATGATAAAAGAGGCATGACTGAGCTGGACATCAACAGGAATGACTGCTGGTTCAATGCCATAGAAACATACACAGAGCCACATGAAATGTTTCTGGACCTTCTTTCTGGGGGCATTACAGGAGGAACAGCTCTTGATCTCCTTTGGTCAAGATCTCATCCAACAGATTGATACCACTTCTGAACCTCTAGGTATGCACTTGGTAAGGCATTCCAAATGGGAGTTTCTCTTCGGCACCAACAGTTGTGGGGCAAGAGGAAAGAGCCATGGACCCAGAAGCAGGGTGAGGACTATAGAACCTGCAACCATAGGTGGCAGGTGCATTTACTAAATAATGGAGTCATGGTGGGCTGCTCTTTAATCTGCAATGACGCTGATGTAAATCCTAACTGGGGACCGTGACCAGCTATCATTTCTGAGGACAAATCCAAATTTGGAAATGATGCATAAATATCAAAATAGATCTTTGATGAAAAATGTAATATATGTGGAAATGGCTATTTCATATTCTGTTTTTTTTCCCCCCATAAGAACAGTTTTAACAACGGTATAGGATTACAGTATCTCTACTGGGTGCCGATTACTTGATGTTCTGAAGCTTACAAAGCTAGGGTAGACACATCAGCAATTCATAGGTGATATGAAGATAGATTTTTTAATGATCTATAAAATCTACAGAGTAATGTGATTCATTATTTTGAATTATATAAAATGCATACAACTTCTATATTAAAGTTGCCTTTATTTAATACAATAAAACTATGCTTATGGCACTTGCTAACACTTGTTAACACTAACAGGGACTCTTGATACTTCTCTTTTATCTGTGATCTTTTTTCCCTACATTGCCTGAACTGTCAATAGACACAAGCTATTTTCAACAGAACATTGCCTTCTTTTCTGTCAGAAGTGCCCCCCCTACCATTTAGGGCCAAAATGTATTAAATATAACAATTAAGTGGCAGGATCTGAAATACTATTTGAAGTAATAGGCTAAAGAATTAAAAGAAATTTCAGTACATTTTATCTGCTCCAAAACAACTAACATGGTAAATTGTTGATAACACTCTACATACCCTTGGATGGGACATACTTCAATTGCACCATTTTGCAAATGAAGACACTGAGGCTTGCAGAGATTGAATGGCAGGCCAAAGGTAATAGAAACTGAATTCCAAGAATAATTCAGGTTTCCTCATTAAACGTTCCTTCAATTAGGATTCCAGTGTTGCATGCTATACAAAGGCCTATATATTTATATTTAAAGATTTTATTTATTTATTTATTTATTTATTTATTTTATTTATTTTTTTTTTAAGAGAGAGTGAGCATAAGCAGGGGCAGAGAGAGAGGGAGAAGCAGACTCCCTACTGAGCAGGGAGCCCAAAGTGGGGCTCAATCCCAGACCCCCGAGATCATGATCTGAGCCAAAGGCAGAGGCTTAACCAACTGAGCCACTCAGATGCCCCTACAAAAGCCTACTTACATAAGAAAGTGAATTATTGGCTCACATGAACTTAGACTCTAGAAGACTGATAGTACTAACTTTAGGGATAGGTAGACCAGCTATTCATAGTATCAGCCAATTTCTCAATAGGATGCCAAAATCATATTAGTATACTTTAACAAATATTTTAATGGGGTGATTTTAAAAATATGTATTAGGCAGTATATTTAAAAAATATGTATTCTTAACTATTAGTTAGGAATCCACAAGAACTAACGTAATACCCCAAGCATCATCACTACACCTAAAGTTATGAAAGATAATAGTTACTGGAATCCCAGAACAGAAGGAACATAGAAAGTTAGGGAGGAGCACGCAGAAAGGAAGCTAGAAGGACACACACCAACCTTCCTCAAGGAGGTACTCAATTCAAAATACCCAGCCAGATGTACTTCCCTCCTCCCAGCACCTGCAGTCTTCTTCCCATTTTCTAACACAAGGGGAAGTTGGAAGGCATACAGATCAACCTCCTGAGCTGGGCTGATGAGGTACACCTGGAGCAAACAGAAGCTATCCAGGTGCTGACGACTGGTCTTTTTTTTTTTTTTTCTTTTTTTCTGGATGAAAAATCTGTGTCCCCCACAAAGACAACAAAGAAAATCCACCCGCTACCATGCCAGTTTGATCATATCTCATTCTCACCCCTGAAAACTTAAACATCATCATTTTTAATAGAATAGCAAGAAGGGGATGGAAGATTAGAGTCACCATATTTAGTGAAGCATAACTGCTACAATCTCTGTTTCTACAAGGCTTAGATCGATAGGCATTTTCCACATTCCAGTATGCATTTCCTGTTCCTTTTAGCTTAGACCGGTATGTTGGGTAGAAGGTGTTCTTTACCTAGTAGGCTGGGCCAAGTCTCAATTCACACAATATGCTTGGGGACTCTGCCTTTATTAAGTTGCAGTGCTTCTCCAGTGACCCAGACTTTTGAGCAAAGGAAGACATGCCCTAGGAAGACCCTATATGTTAAACATAATCATCTTTGCTTCAATGTAGAGAAACCTAATCTCTCCTTCCTTTCCTGACACAACATTGAATGGCTTCCATTCTGGTCTCCCATACCCTGACACCATCTTTTCACCTAGTCTGTCCCTTCTCCTGGAGCACCTTCACAAGACCCTCTTCCTGTTCCACCTTCTACTCTTTTTTTTTTTAATTTTTATTTATTTATGATAGTCACAGAGAGAGAGAGAGAGGCAGAGACACAGGCAGAGGGAGAAGCAGGCTCCATGCACCGGGAGCCCGATGTGGGATTCGATCCCAGGTCTCCAGGATCGCGCCCCGGGCCAAAGGCAGGCGCCAAACCGCTGCGCCACCCAGGGATCCCCCTTTCTACTCTTTCTTAAGTACATCCTTCTTACTGGACAAAATCCCCTCCTAATGTCTGTGAAGTAGGCAGAGATGATGAATAGCTGATGGTCTTGTTAGCTACAAACTTTGGCCAAGACAAAATTTGCATAATGAAAGAGTATAAAAATAGGACAAGTTTCCTTAGCAGCTATCCTGATGACTTTTCTTGATCACTGATTAGTGAAGAATCAGTGGCCTTAAACGCAGAATGAAAGATTTAGTTAGCAAGTAGGATGCAGGATAGCCAATTAGGGATCCCTGGGTGGCGCAGCGGTTTGGCGCCTGCATTTGGCCCAGGGCGCGATCCTGGAGACCAGGTATCGAATTCCACGTCAGGCTCCCGGTGCATGGAGCCTGCTTCTCCCTCTGCCTGTGTCTCTGCCTCTCTCTCTCTGTGACTATCATAAGTAAATAAAAATTAAAAAAAAAGGATAGCCAATTAACAAATCTGAATTATAAGAACTTGCTGAGGAAATAGATGATACTTTGATTCAAAGATAAGAAAAAAATATAGATGAAATTAATAGCTCTTTAAAAAATTACATAAGTTCAAAACAAAGAATAACAAGATGCCAAAACAAAGATACCTACTAATATTGGAAATAAAAGAAACATTCATTTGTCCTGTTTTGGTTAGAAAATATGTGATCTAAAACACATAAGACAAAGCTTATATAACATAGCATTCCTCTGAATAATCCTGTCCACTGCAGTTTTCCTATAATTGCCCGAAACACAAAAGGAATATTCAAGGGCACCTGGGTAGCTCAGTTGGTTAGGCATCCAACTCTTGGTTTTGGTTCAGGTCAAGATTCTCAGGGTCATTAGATCCAGCCCCATGTCCAGCTCCCTGCTGGGCATGGAGCCTGCTTGAGATTCTCTCACTCCCTCTGCCTCTCTCCCCTGCCACTGACACCTCATCTGAATGAATGGATGGATGAATGAATGAATGAATGAATGGTGGGGGAGAGATATCCATGCAAGTGCAAAAACAACATTTCCATTTCTAGTTAATACTGGGGCCACATTCCATACTATAAAACTTAACATCTTTCCACCATGCCTTTTTCCTTTGGATATCACAATAAACTAAGTAATCGGCATTTCAAATACTGCTCTCACCATGTCTTTGTCTTCGCCACTTTGTCTCCTTGTTGCTAGTGGACACTCTCCCTCTTCACATGCTCTTCCACTGGGCTATTCCTTCCCAGGGAATTAACGGAGACAAGATCTACCTTGGAAATGGATGCCACCATTAACTGTAGCCTGAAAGTCCTGTTTCTGGAACTCTCAGAAGGGAATCACCAGTCCTATACCTTGACTATTGCACAGATTAATTACCACTACCTGATGCTTCCACTCTCAACATTTCATGTCTTGAATTTGCTTCCTTCATGACTCTGTGCCAAATACATTTAGGATTTTAGACATGTACTAGTGGCTGAGCCAATTGAGCAAGATGTGTCCTTCCTATAACTATCCCAAAACTGAAGAAAAAAATGAGTGTCTTAAGGGGCTGTGGCCACCATTTCAAAATGGATTTATTATCCCCTGTTGACGGAAATACCCGTTTTACCCATCAAAAAGAGAAACCGTCACTGCTACCATTTTGTGCAAAATTTAAGGCCCTGCACTTCCTCATCTCTGTGCAGTCCTCCACCTAATACTATCCTATCTTCATTTCCACAGATAGCTGCTTACTTCACAGTGGCAGATCTATGTGTTCTACATTCTCTTGCATACAGACTACAGTATCTATTTGTATTTGGCTGAGAAAATCAATTGGATAGGTATGCTCCTGGGTCTTACAGAAGTACCCTCTTACTTCTGGAAATTATTTAAGCATAACTTTAGAAACATTCCATTTGTTTAGGAATCCAATCTCACACAATATGAGGTGATTATTTTATGCCGCTCTCGGCCTCTCTGTAATCAATGATTTCCTAGACGAGTCCTTGTGGTTCTTGTTATGATGGCAAGACCTCCTCAGTAATAACCATGGGGAAGATTTGGGTCGGGGGGAGGGGAGTTACTTACAAGCCTTGGAAATTACATACAATAGGGACACACAGTCAGATGTAGAGAGGGGACATGGAACTGGGATTGTGCTTCTGTTGTTTATTTAAAACATAAGAGTGATAGCTTAAAGCTCAAGAAGAGAAAAGGTAGCCCAAATGGTCACTTGTTGACATCAACCAAGGTCTCTAGAACAAAAGCGGTGGAGGGGACCTGAGACAGAGAACACCTGGCTCTTTATTGAGTACTATGGCTAGCCTTGTGTTTATTTGAGATAGCTGTCCATGAATCAGGTTCGTCTCTGAAAAGGATCCCTCAGCAATCAAAGCCTACATCAGGCACTGTATTACATAAAAGAAAGCCATACTTTCAGGGTTTACACAACAATGATCTTCCAGATTGAGTAACTTGCACATCTGAGTCCATTTATTTGCCAACAGCATCAACATCCAATGGGTGAGGAATCTCAAAAGGGGAGTTTCAATTATCAGACCCATGTACATTTTCCAGACCATGATAGCACATAAAATGAAAAGTCTCTTTCTCTTCAAAGATTGGAGACTATTTATAATGATTTTCCCCAGCCAATGACCACAGGACAACTGAGTGGACTTCTCTGTCCCATAGGATACTGGATTCCTAACTTCTCCAAACTGGGTGATACTCTTACAAGATCGGACTAAAGTCATCATACTTATACCCTTGTGGATGTACTAAAATTGTCTTCTGAAGTGTAAAACTGCCCCTTTCCACCCTCACCTGAGCCCATATATACTTGGACTCCCTGACAATCACTACCCATTTTTTATGTTTGTATATTAAAGACTGGAATAAGCTTTTGGGATTCTAGCTTAGCAGCACAGTGGACAGCACAGACCCAGTGCTTGCAGGTCTCAGCCTGTCACTTATCCCACAGCGAACCTACCTGCCACATTTGCTATCAGTGGCAGACACCATGGCAACAGTAGAGCTAATTAAGATCTCTGTGTACTTAATCCTCGGACTATTTAACCTCAAAGTCCCTCGTGTGTGTTTGACTTTACTTTTGACTGAAAATGTCTACCATGTTATGCTTCTAACATGGGCTCCTATGAAGTACCCGTCTTTCACGCACATATATTTCTCTCATTGCAATACCTTACTTACTTACTTACTTACTGCTATTTTCTTCTTCTTCTGAAACAGGGAAATCTCATGAGTGCCCCACACTCTTTTGGAAATTCCCCTTGCCTTCCCCAAATGTCCTCTAACCTTGTTCCCTACAGAATTTTAAATGTCTATGTGCAGCCACTCACTTGACAAATGATTTAAAATCAATTACAAAGTCAAAATCCATGGGAAGCTGTGAAGGTAGCCATCACTAAAGAGCCCAAGATTACAGCCACAGCTTCCAGGAATGTTGAAGGGTATGAGACTTCATCTTACTTGTGAGCTTACAAATTAGCCTGTCACAGTATCATGAATGATGGCTGAGAACACAGAAAGCACTCCTAGGTCGAGAAGAAAGGACAATTTATTATTCAAACCTGGAAAGCCTGCTTATCAGCATATTTGAGTTACTTTGCATTGCCCCAAGTCCTGTGGAACCATGACAGATAGGATCATATGGACACTTGCACAGTTAACAGTTCCATTGCAGAAGAAGAAACAGGAGATTAGGTCATCTCACCTTTTTATAAACAGACAGTAAGCATGTTTGCTCTCTGCTCTAAAGGAGACACTGTCTCTCTGTCTCTTCCTTGGCCATCTGCTATACAAATATCCTTGAAAAGACAGTCTAGAAAAAAGGCATTCAATGTCTCACTTGCAAGATGTGCAGAAGCAAGAGACCCAAGAAGAATGGTCTTAAAAAGATAAAATAAATAAAATAAAATAAAATAAAATAATAAAATAAAATAAAATAAAACATGAGAGGTGCAGATCTAGAGAACTGAACTAACAAAGGTGGAGGCCACATCATGAGATTGAAAAAGAGGGGCTGTGGGAAACAATGGATGGCTGAGACCTCTCCATGGTGACCTCCAATACCCTTGTCATCTCAGCTCCTTCCCCAAGCCCAAACCCTTTCACACATGACTAGCTCCTAACACTTCTCCAATTTCTCTTGACAAAATCTAAACTCACCACTCAAAGGCCACAAATCTGCACAGTCAACTCTTAACTCTTCTGAGAATAATCCATGCTATTTGTGTTTTTCCCCCCAAATAAGTTGATTTTCATGATTTCCTTCCTACTAAAGCCCCATAGAAGATTTTGCCTCTTTCCCCAAGCTAGAATGTTCCTTTGCAGTACTGTCAAGTCTGACATTTTTGAAGGAAGACTTATGATAATTGTGTTCTGGTTGAGTTTCTTGCATACCAAGTTTGCTTATTTAGTCAGTAAATACTTGTTTCTTCATTCATTTAACAGATATTTATATACCAGCTTGGACCAGGCATTGGTAATACAAATGTGAGTGATCTCATATACCTAGATTCTGCATGCTAGTTGAGTAAATAGATGGTCTACAAATAAATGCCCCATATTATATGATAATACAACAAATATGAGATACATCCCTGGCCACACACTGGAATTTCTGGTTAACTTGTAAAAAATTCTAAATGTCCATCCTCCTTCTAAACGGATTAATTTGGCATCTCTGAGTTTGACTCTGGGTAAGTGTGTCATTGTAAACAGCTGCTTAGGGGATTCTGGTATAGGTGAGAGTTGTTATTAAGTGTTATGAAGAAAAACCAGGCAGTATGGGCAAAGTGAACAGTGCTTGGGTGGATGTGCAGGCACATGTGTGCTCTATCAGGTGGATGGTCAAGGGGTTAGGGAACTGCACAATTCTGAAAGGGTATGAATGGACCAGACATGCTCATACCCGGGGAAGAGCAGCCAGGGCCTCAGAAATAGGGAAGCAAAGGCTCCAACACCAAGTTGCTGGAAATACTGGAGAAAGAGCAAGATTGAGCAGCAGCAGGGGAGAGGGTATGTCAGCCATGTGACCTAGTGTCACTAAGTAGCTGAGAGCACAGCCTGTGCAGGTGGACCACCCAGCTTATTCACCTTGCAGCAGCACAACGCTACAAAAACCACTGCCCTTTTATGGCTAATAGCCTCATGTGCAAGGTGGCCATACCAGAAGTACCTAATCCTTGGACTATTGTGAGGATTAAACTGGTTCATTCACAACTCACACATTAAACGAGGTTATGGTAGAGATACCCTCTGATGAGAGGTATCCCAATTACTATGCAAAAGCCAGATCCCAAAGATCCTTCTAGAATGTGGCAAAGACATTCCTTCACAGGAGTACCTTTGCAGGAATGAAAATCTGATAATATGAAGATTCCTCTATGTTTGCTGGGTTTATAGTATTCAGCTTTAAAGACTTTAACACAAGGAAGCAATACTTAAAAGAAGGAAAAAAATAATTTGGAAAAAAATTATCAGATGGATTTCATTGATTGAGTTGGTTAACTTTCTAATTAGTAGGTGGGCCTAGATATTTTAGAATTTAAGTCATCAAATGTATCATTCTTTGGAAATGTACAAATTTCTAAATTGTCATGCTTTAATATTATTTAATATCATTATTATACTGTTTTGACAAGGAAATATTTAGAAATCAAGATAAACTATATTAGCTAAAGTCCACAATGGATAGGTTCAAAGGCTTAAAATCATATTAAGTTGTCCTTAAATATGTGGTATTTGTAATAATGTGTGTCACATTAAAAAAAAAATAGCCAATAACAACTATTTTGGAAAGACAACCAACATGTGAAACAACCTCGAGTTTCCTCCTCTGGAAACTATCTTACTTTTTAATTCATTATTGCATTATTAAAATATGCATTATTTAAATATTGTTATATCATCTGAAAGACTGAAAACCTAGTACTGTGGTAATTAATAATTATTAAGAATATAATCAGAAGTAAAGGACATGAGTTTATTTTTGATGTGTCACTGATGACATCTTTCTGGCTCATATCTGGAGAAGAAGATAAGCAAGCAAGGGGCCTCTTTCCCTGGAGCTGGTGGTGAGTTCGAGCCATGGAGCTGCACCCCTGCCCTAAGCACAACCACGGCAAAGCCAGTTTCATGTCCCCAGCCTCTCAAGCCATGTTTGCATCTTCCTGGGAGCCTGCCCTGTGCTCCCCAGAAAGCTTTTACATGTTATATATAAACCTTCATGTTTTTTTGTTTTGTTTTGTTTTATTTTTAGTAAATGTGGGGCATCTCAAAATCTGAACAAAATTTTGGGTAGAGAAGTCTGTCCCTTCTTCACAGCATGACCACAGCAGGAGGCAAAATGCATAGTAATAAAGTATAAGAAAAATGCTCTCAATAAATTTCGTATCTGGGCCTTTCAGTTAGTAATAACCACAGAGAATGAATGAATGGATGAATGAATGAATGAATGAATAAATAGATAAATAAATAACAGCCAAATAAAAATAATAAAAAAAAGAAGTGCGTTTATGTATATATAATAAATTCACATCATTCTGATGTGGAAGAAAGACCAGGGATCCCTGGGTGGCACAGCGGTTTAGCGCCTGCCTTTGGACCACGGCGCGATCCTGGAGACCCGGGATCGAATCCCACGTCGGGCTCCCGGTGCATGGAGCCTGCTTCTCCCTCTGCCTGTGTCTCTGCCTTTCTCTCTCTCTCTCTCTCTCTCTCTCTCTCTGTGTGTGACTATCATAAATAAATAAAAATTTAAAAAAATTTAAAAAAAAAAAAGGAAGAAAGACCAGCAGGCTGTAGTTCACCCTGCTACTCACCAGCCACGTGACTTTGGGCAAGATGCTACATTTGCTAGATCATGTTTTGTTTTGTGTTCAAGGGGCTGAACTAACACTAAGTTTCCTTCCAATCTTATGATTTTAAAAAGTGCTGTTATTTTCAAGGAAAATACATATTAAAAGTCCCAAACTTCTTGCATTGTTGACAATGAAAATACTCCTGGTCATGGATTTTAAGAAATAAGTTTCTAGAGAATGAGGATGGCATTTACTGTCCAAGGAAAAATATGTATGTATATGATAGAAGACATTCCATGTAGCATACAAAATAGGTAGTTTAGTACGTGACTGAGCCAGATTGAGTTGGATACATGATAAATCAAAGTGCAAAGGGCAGGAGGTAAATAAGTCCCTACTTGTCATCTAGACTTAAAATTTTAAGAGGAATTTAACTTATAACTAGTGTTTCAGTTAATCATGACCTAATTTTAGGAAAAACTCTAACACCCAAAAGATATTACAAAAAAAAAAAAAAAAGAAAGACATTACAAATATTTCAATCAAAAGACTAAACACTGGAAGGAAACTATAATGCTTCAAGCAAAATTATAACCAAGTCAGCCAGTCACGTCTCCTTTCTTTATGGGAAGCCTTACATAAGCTAAAATAAACAAGAAAATATTCAATATAAAAACTGGAGAAGATGGTCAGAGGTTGACCTCCCTCATGAAGTTCTGCAAAGCCTTTCACATACTCAGAAAAATGTCAGCAGGATTTAAAAAATAAAATTCATCACTTTGAAGCTTTGACCATGTTTGTAAGAAGAAATGCAGTATTTGTTAGAAGTAATGTGTGACTCCGGCTTATTTAACCCTGATAATTGCTGCGTTAAGTTCTCCAACATCTTCCGAAAGATGTGAAAATTAACAAATAAAGCTAAATGAAACTTGGCTGCTTATGAAAAAATACTCTCGAACACCCAAGGACATTTTTAAATTATTTTTTTATAATAAATGGCTTCAGTGACCCTTAGGACTGCTAAGTCATTCATGAGAAATAATTTCTAAGGAATATGAATTGAAAATAGATTCATTCATTCAATCAGCAAGCATTAATTAAGTAGCTCTTACAGGTCAATATAGTTTTAGGGGCTGGAGATTAGGAAATAATGCATGTTACCCACTGAGAGGTCACCAAGTGACTCTGACTGAGGAGCAAGCTTTCTAAGTTCAGAGAAAGAACAAGGACAATGGGCTTGCTAGAGAAGTGAACATGGGTGGGGTTGTCATAAAACCAGTGACAGAGAGAGTCTGCATATGGCATCAGTCTGCAAGCCTGTGAGAGTTTCAGATTTTATTCTAAGGGATGAGAAGCTGCTGGGTGGGGGGCATGGTATTTGCTAATTGCCCTCAGCACCCATCCCAACCTACTTGTATTATACTCTACTAGAATGCAAGCCTGGAAACCATCACTTGCATCTTACACTTGTCCTCCCATGCAGCTAAGGCTGCAAACAAGGTTCTTTTTTTTTTTTTTTTAAGATTTTATTTATTTATTAATGAGAGACACACACACACAGAGAGAGAGAGAGGCAGAGACACAGGCAGAGGGAGAAGCAGGCTCCTTGCAGGGAGCCTGACATGGGAATCGATCCTGGGTCCCCAGGATCAGGCCCTGGGCTGAAGGCAGCGCTAAACCACTGAGCCACCCGGGTTGCCCTGCAAACAAGGTTCTACTAGTTAGATGCAGCTATCTGAGATCTGACATTTGGAAATAAAGATGGGATCTGATTTTGACGCTTGTAGATGGTGCAAGCCTGGCCTGGGAGCAGGGTTAGCCAATTTAGCAAATGAACCTAGGAAACTCAGCTATTCTTGAATCAGATAAATAAGATTTTTTTTTTTTTTTTTTAGTGTAAGTACACCCTAGCTGTACTTGATAAATACTTATCCTAAAAGAGCGTTCACTGTTAAATTCAAATGGTACTAGGCATCTTACATTTTGCCTGTCCATCCCATAGTTGGGGACTTTTTCTAGCATGCCCCACCACAACCCTGGTGGGTTGTTGAGAAGTAATTGCTGAGCACAGGAGCAGGCTTGTCTTCCCTGACCTGCAACTCTGTAGTGTAAGACTGCACTGAATACGTCCAGTGACGGCCTTCAGATTGTGACCAGTGTAGCCACAACATATAGGGAAAACCTGTATTTCCCTGGTGATAAATGATAACAGCTCTCTTGGCCCGTCGGTTCAGTAGATTTGATCTGGGAGTCAATATGACAGTGCCGCTCTAGGATGATGCCTTCCTGGACTTCCAAAGACTCTTTAAATTGTTTCATGGAGGGGCACCTGAGTGGCTCAGTCAGCGAAGCATCTGACGTTGGCTCAGGTCATGATCCCAGGGCCCTGGGATCCAGTCCTCCTTAGCAGGGAGTCTGCTTGTCCTTCTGCCCTCTCCCCCCCGCCCCGCCCCACCTCCTCTCCACCTCCTCCTGAGTCTACATGCGTGCACGCTCTCTTTCAAATAAATAAATAAAATCTTAAATTCTGACAGACATATGTATACTCATAAAGTCAGTGGCAACATTAAGATATAGAATATTTCCATTATCCCAAAGGTTTTCCTTGTGTCCTCACTATACCTCCAATCGTAGGGGGCCAGTTAGCCACTCTTTGTCATTACAGATAATTTGTGTTTCCTGGAGTTGTATTCTAATGGAATCACACAGAATTTATCTTTCTGCAATTGTCTTTCTTAACCTAACACAATTTTGTCAGTAACCACCCATAGTGTGGTGTGCATGTATAATTTGTTTTCTATTTACTGTTAATAATACTCCATTGTAAAAATGCCACATTGTATGTATTCACCTATTGGTGGACATTTGGTTTGCCTAAGTTTTGAGATTATTATGAACAAAGTAGCTATGAAAATGTACATACAGATCTTTGTGTATGTCTGCACATATATTATTACTAATATTGAAGTATAGTTGACACACGATATTATATTAGTTTCAGGTGTATCACGTAATGATTTGATGAGTCTGCATGCAATGTTAACCTGATAAAGGGAATTCTCAACTTTCAATGTTCCTGGGCTCTGCCCGTGGGAGCCCAGGGAGGCCACCCTGTAACAATTACCAAGGTCAAAATGGCCTGGCCAAACCTCAACCCACGGGCTCTATTTCTGACCTGAGCATACACTGTATATCTGCTTTGTTAAAATAAATACATTTTAAAAATAAATAATAATAATTAATAATTTTAAAATGACCAAAAAGGAACATTCAGAACACAAGATGAAAAAGAGAAGCTTCTCTGGTTCCTGTAAGATTAAAGTCCCACAGCCCTGTGTCTACTAAAAACATCAAGCCTGTAACTTTCCAGAATGTCCTTCATCTTCATGTTTTGTAAACTTTTATATAAAAACATATATAAGTCTGCACCAAATGCTCCTTCCCTGGAGCACTCTCTTGGTGAAAATTATTTATCCTGGGCAGCTGGGCAGCTGTCCTCACTTGGATTCAAAAAAATCTTTTCCTTCGTGTTTTTTTTGTTTTGTTTTGTTTTGTTTTTTTGTTTTTTTTTTTTTTTTTTTTTAGAAATTGTAAAAGTTATGTTCATTTTGTGTTGACACACTGCAGGTGAAGCTACTGTCTATCACCATACAGTGTTACGATATCCCTGACTCTATTCCCTATGCTCTACCTTTCATCCCTGTGACTGATTTATTCTATAACCCGAAGCCTGTATGAACATGGTTTTAATCTCTCTTGGGTAAATTCACAGAAAGTATAATTTCTAGGTCACACTGGAGTAGTATACTTAAATACTTAAATATAAAAAAAAAATCCCTGCCAAATAATTTTCAAAGCTGGCTGTACTTTTTGTATATTTATCAGAGTGAACGCGGATTCTGGTTGTTCACATACTGCTAGCACTTGGCATTTCCAGTCTTTTCCATGTTGGCCGGTGTATGTATGTTCCAGTAATATTCCTTTTTCTTTCTTTTCTTTTTTTCTTCCTTTTTGAAAACAATAGAAAATATATTTATCATAACCAGAGGTCAGGTGTAGGATAGAGACAGGAGTAGTTAGAAGGGTGGCTCAGTTCCATGGCTCATCTAACTGATCCACCAGCCACAGCATCTTGGCTTTGTCCTTCGACTTCTCCCTCTGATGTATACGTGCTGCAGCATGCTGGCATTATAACCAAACATAACTCTGTCCGTAAGAAGACAGAGAACAATTATTTTATTACTAATTAATTTTATTATTCTCTTTTCCTGCTCATTCATGTTTAAAAACATTTTTATAGATAAATCTGAGGTAGGCATCCATTCAGATGTAAGAAATAATAGAGGGAGATCCCATGTGCCTTTACTTAGTTTCCTTATGTGGTAACCTCTTGCAAACTTCTAAGTACAGTAATAAAACAAGGATATTAACATTGATACAATCGAGGTTTGGAGTATTTTGTCCCCAGAGCAATCGCTCATCATGTTCTTTTATAGCCTTATTTATTTTGATCTTGCTCACACCCCTTGTTTAGAAACACTAATCTTCTCTCAACTGCTCTAATTTTATCATTTCAAAAATGTTTAAATGGAATCCTACCGTACCCAACCTACTGAGATTTTTTTTTTCTTTTCACTCACGATAATCCTCTGGAGATTCATGCTGGTTGTGCCTGTCTATAGTCTGCTATTTTTCATTGTAGAGTGGTATTCTTGGTATGGATATACCACAGTTTCTGTAACCATTCACTTGTTGCAGAAAATCTGTGTTGTTTTTAGTTTCTAGGTATTATGTGGATGTAAGTTATCATCTATCCAGGATAAATGTCCAAGAGTAAAGTTACAGAGTCATAACATCATTGCAGGTTCGTTTATTATTTATTTATTTATTTATTTATTTATTTATTATTGTTATTTACTAATTTATTTTTAAGAAACTGGCAAACTAGGGGTACCTGGGTGGCTCCATCAGTTATGTGCTCAGCTTCTGATTTTGGCTCAGGTCATGATCTCAGGGTTCTGAGATCAAGGCCCACATCAGGCTCTGTTCTGAATGTGGAGTCTGCTTAATATTCTCTCCTTCTTTTTCTGCCCCTCCCTGTTTGTGGTCTCTCTCTCTAAAAATAAAATAAAAATAAAAATAAAAATAAAAATAAAAATAAAAATAAAAATAAAAATAAAAATAAAAATAAAAATAAAAATAAAAAAGAACCGCCAAATCATTACCCAGAGAGGCTATCCTACTGACATTCTAATTAGTGGGGAGAGAGAAGCAAGCAAGCCAACAAGCAAGAAATAAAGAAAGGAAAGGAGAGAGGAGAGGAGAGGAGAGGTGAGGAGAGGAGAGGAGAGGAGAGGAGAGGAGAGGAGAGGAGAGGAGAGGAAGGAAAAAGGAAGAAAGGAGAAAGGAAGAAAGGAAGAAAGGAAGGAAGGAAGGAAGGAAAGAAGGAAAGAAGGAAAGAAGGAAAGAAGGAAGGAAGGAGAGAGGAAGGAAGGAAGGAAGGAAGGAAGGAAGGAAGGAAGGAAGGAAATTAGAAGATAACTCTATTGATATATAAATATCTATTCTGATAGGTATGTAGTAACATTTCATTGTGATTTCACTTTGTGGTCTCTAGTGACTAATGATGCCAAACATCTTATGCTCTTATTTGCCATCTATACATACTTTCAACTGAAATGCTGATCTTATAATCTTTCCTCATTATGTATAATGCTGGCTGTAGGATTGGTGCATATGATCTTCATCAAGTTTCAAACAATCACCTTTATTCCTATTTTTCTGATTTTTCTCATAAATTGATGTCAATTTAATTTTTTTTCTGCACCAGTTTTTTTTTTATTTTTTTTGCATCAGTTTTTATAATTATATGAGGTTTCATGTTTAATCTCTTTATGTAATAGATTATTTGGATTGATTTTTGAATGTTGAAAGAGGCTTGCATCCATGATATAAAATATTATGAATTTTTCTGTCTGTATTTATGAGAGATACGTCTATAGTTTTCTTTCTCTATGCTGTGTTGGTCTGGCTTTAGTATCAGAGTAATACTAGATCCATTAAATGAAATAAAGGTTGTGTTTCTTCTCTTCTGTTTAGTAGAAGAGACTGTACACAATTGTAATTCTCCCTTAATCATTCAGTAGAATTCTCCAATGAAACATTCGGTTGGGGGTGGGGTGGGGTGGGGATCATTTTTATTTATGAATTTAATTTCCTTAAGAATTACAGGGCCATTAAAATAATTTGTTTCCTGTGGATAAATTACAGTAGTTTGTAGTAGTTTTTGGAGGAACTGGTCTGTCTCCTCTAGTTTGTCAAATTTATGTATTCTGTTTTATTCCCTTAGTATCTTTTTGATATCTGGAGGATCTGTAGTGATACATCCTTCATGTCTGGAATTGCTACCTTGTGTATTTTTTCTTTATATGTCTTCCTAAAGACTTG
Source organism: Nyctereutes procyonoides (assembly GCF_905146905.1). NCBI lineage: Eukaryota > Metazoa > Chordata > Mammalia > Carnivora > Canidae > Nyctereutes > Nyctereutes procyonoides. The sequence continues at coordinate 31,886,340 of NW_026575043.1, forward strand.
ACAATTTTATTGATATTTTCAAAGGGCCTGCTGTTTTTGTTGCTTTTCTGTTTTTAATTTTTAATTTTATTAACTTTTTTTTTTTCCCTTCTGCTTGCTTTGAGATATACAGGGCTGCTTTGGGTTTTTTTTTTGGGGGGGGGTATTGGATTTTTAAAAACCCTTTAGATTCTTGAGACAAGCACTTTGATTATTGGTTTGTGACTTTTCATATTTGTAATGTATGCATTTAGGGCTGAAGATGTTCCTTTCAAGACTTCTGTAACTATTTCCTATAAACTTGTGGTTGGCCAAAGTGAGAGAGAGAGAGAGAGGTAGAAGAAATGGATGAAGGAAATCAAAAGGTGGGGATTAAAAAAAAGTAGGAAAATACTGCAAATATTGGCTAAATGCTAGTTCAGCTACATTAAATCTGTATGTGGAAAAAAAGAGTAAGAAGAAATATATGCTTAGTAGGTGTAGAAAAATAGTGGAATAAGGTACTTGATTTAAAATATTTATCAACCTGTACTATTCACTATGCGTGAGTACACTGATATCTCAAATGGAATATGTAAATAGAATTGGATAGAATCATGACCAGAGGAATTCATTTTCTAAAGTGCATATAACAAAGAGTGCTATGTCAGAACATGTAAAGTCATCACAGTGTAAATTTAATACCTTCTAACTATTGAATTCTAACTATAATTATAACTAACTATAATTATTTTCATAGAAATAAATTCCTCATACCTAGAACAGACGTCCATGCATGTTTGCTGATTAATAGCATATCAGCTTGCAATGTGCTATAAGGAAAATGAAATCTAACAAAAGGTTCCCATATTCATAAAATTGAAGACTAATTGTAGAGACTAGCCACACACAACGAGAAATTAAAGAGTGATATGATTTTGAAATAATAAAATATTTGCCTTGGCAAGTTTTTAAGAAATCTGACAAACCCTTTTTGGAAGATTTAGGTAGTGCACGGAACTGTGCTAGGTAGTATGGTGGGTAGCTAGTAAAGTAAAAGAAAGTTTAAGTTGTTAAGAAGCTTAGAAATTGTAAATGGAATTTATAAATAATGACTAAAACCAGCACATGATGATTCCTATAGGGAAAGGCAAAGTACTTACAATTTTCCACAGGACCGATCATCTGATGGTGTATATTTAGCATTTAATTTGAAATTGTACAGAAAGGCAAAAATCCCAAGAGCCTGAGAGAAGGTAGTTGGCATTGCAAGTAGAAAAAAAAAAAAGGGAAAGGAAAGGCATGGTGAGAACCAAGAGACTGCTACTGCTAATAACTACCATCAGAATTTGGAAGTGAGAGATCACTGAAGAAGTTAGGGATATGCAGGATTTAGGCAAAATAGGTAATTGTGAGAGGTCATGATAATTTGTATACTGTTTCTGTTTATATGGGGCTGTATCTTAAGTATTGGGTGTGTTTAGTATAGAATGCAAGACCAATATCAGGAAGGGGGAGTAAGTGCTTTAAGTATAATACATATGTGACTGAAAGTTTTAGAAAATAAGATTAGGGTCAAGTTGGGGGTATTTAAAGGAAAACCTAAGGAAACAGGGAAAGTTTACTGGGAATTAGGAGCTTTCTAAATAATAAAATACTTTCTATGTTGTGTTAAAAACAAAACAAAAATAAAAACACTATATATAAAAAATAAATAAAAAATACTATATATATTTTCATGTTCAGTGTCTAATTTTCAGACATTTGCCTAAAGTGTGTCTTGGTGTGGATTTCTTTGGATTTATTCTCTTATAATACTATTAAGCTGTCTGAATTTGTAAGTTTGTCCTCTGCCAAATTTGGGAAATTTTCAGCTAGAATTTACTCAAATATATTTTTTAAAGACTGTCCTTTTCTTTTTCCTCTGGAACGCCAATGACACAAAGATAAATATTTTGTTATACTCCCTAGATCTTTGACAATCTGTTAATTGCACTGCTTTGGTTTGTTTCCAGTTATTCCCTCTCTTTTGTTCAGAATGAGTAATTTCTATTGTTTTAACTTCAAGTTCACCAATATTTTCCATTGTCTCCATCATACTGTTGAATCTATCAATTTAGGTTTGTCACTTGTTTCTCTTTTATTTGAATTTTGGTTATTATACTTTTCAGTTATGAAATTTCCATTTGGCTCAACTTTATACCTTCTGTTTTTTCGATGACACCTATCCATGTGTCCATTTGTTTCAAAATTGTTTATTATTGCTTGTGGGAGCATTTTCATGTTGGCTACTTTACAATCTATGTAAAATAATTCTAACATTTCTGTTATCTTGGTGTTGACATCTCTTTATTGTCTTCTTAATTAAATATGAAATTTTCCTCATTTTTAGTATGATGAAAGATTTTCAATTGAAATCTGGACATTGTAGGTTTTAAGTTATGAGACTCTGGACCATTTCAAGTTTCTATAGTAGCTGGATGCCTTTGATACTAGTCCAACAGGTCAAACGTGCTGCTTCATTATCGCCAAGTAAGGTTAGCCATCCATGTTCCCCATTCAGTGTCCCTTGACCAAGGGAGCAGGGCTTTTTGTTAATGCTGGGTAAAGGTTGGGTTCCATCTTCCTACTAGGTTTCTGCTTATGCCACCTAGCTGAGAGAAGCAGGAATGTCCCATCATAGCTCATAACGTGGAATCCACTAACACCTGGGAACAGTGACATTGTTACTCCTAACTTTGGTCAAAATCCTCACTTCCCATCAGTTTTTTTGTTTTGTTTTGACACAACCCAGCAAGCATGGTGAAAGGGTGTCCAGTTACTACTGAGAGGAAATGAAAGTCCAGCTCTCTCTACCTTCTTTGATAACACCCTTGTGTGTATGTGTATGTATGTGTGTGCAACACATGTGCCTGGTCAGGATGGAAGAGGTTGCACTGCCTTATAACAGCCTGGAGAATTTGGAATTCTAGGCTCCTTACACAGCCTTTGCCGGCACTTCTGGTGATGAAATATCAGGTTTTTCTGGATTCTAGCTGAAGTACAGTGATATATTCTCTAAAAGTTTTTATCTTAATAAGCTGTGCCTTTCCTATTCTTTTGGCTAGAGAAAGCAGAACTTTCTTGGCTTTTCTTGTCAGTACTTGGTGTTTATGGATTGTTGGTTTCTTTTATCCTCAAGTCTAGAGTATTTAAGGTAAAAATAAATGCAGGGAGCTCACCACACTGTCCTTTCTTGGGTACTGAGATCACTACATTATCTGCAGTCTTCTTTTTTTTTCAATATCTTCTTATTGTTCTATGTACAATCCTAACAGTTTTGGTTGTAGTTAGTGGAAATAACAGGGAGAAGTGTGTCTACCCCATCTTACTTGAAGCAGAAATCCCCATCTTTTTAAAGTATATACTTTACCTTGTTTGATTTCTTTCTTTTTACAATAGAATGCTTTCAATGTTCTGCAACTGAATCTCAATTGTTATAAAGGCTGAGAGCAGGGCCAAGGTATAATTTTATTTTTTTTTATTTTTATTTTTTGTTTTAAAAGAACCATTCTGACTGATATATGGCAAAAATAATATGGCTTGAAAGTGAAAACAAGGAAAACAGCCAGAGTAATTACTGAAGTAGTTCAGGTAAGACAGAAATAGATTTCCCCTAATGGCTCAGCAAGAAATGGGTCATTCATTGTAACATTTTCTTACTTACTTGCTAAATGTTTCTTGTGGTCATATTAGTGACTAGATATTGAGTATTCAAAGATAAAATGCCATAGTCTCTCTTTACAGAGGACAAAATGGGAGTGGGGATATAGAAAGAATGCATATACAATTTTACCCTCTTTCATCCATCTATCCATCCATCCATCCATCCATCCATCCATATATCCCTCTTTTTTAAAATTTTGTTCTTCCCTCCCTTCTCTCAACCCATCCTTCCATCTCTCTCTCTCTCTCTTTTTTTTTTTTTTTGATTCTCTACTAGATAGTTTTTGTGGACAATTCTTCCACTCACAATTTCACCAAAGGAAGTGAAGGGCTATCCTAGCATAAAAATATAAAGGTATTATTCCATCAGAACAATCAATAATAAGACATATATGTCCTTGCTCTACTATCAACAATTCAAGGATCCAATGAGAGAAGATTTTGTCATTCTTGATCATAATAAGGAAATGGTCACAGCAGCCTTTGAATAAAGGGTAGGCAGGTTCAAAGGCAACAATATTAAAAGGAAATATATATACACTATATCCTGGGGGGAAAATAAGGAAAAATACAGCTTATGAAGAACCCTCAATGGTATTTTGCACATCTTTCTGTAAAGCCTTTCTTTCTCTATTTTTAGAGATAGAATTGACATATAACATTGAATAGGTTTAAGGCATGATACATAATGATCTGATATATGCATATATTACAAAGTGATCACTACAATATTAGTTAAAATCCATCAGTTTCATATTTACATTTTCTCCTTGTTATGAAAACTTTCATGATGCCCTGACTTAACATCTTTCAAATATGCATTACAGGATCGCTAACTGTTGTCCTCATGTTGCACATGATATCCCCAGAAATTATGTATTTTATAACGGGAAGTTTGTGCCTTTTGACCAGCTTTACCCACTTTGCCCCCGAACCTCCACCTCTGGCAATCACAAACCTGATCTCTGTTCTGTGAGTTTGTTTCTTTTTAGATTCTACAAATAAGTGGGATCATACAATAGCTGTATTTCTCTGCCTGAGTTATTTCACAAAGCATAATCACCTCAAAGGCCATCATGTTGTCAAAAATGGGAGGATTTCCTTCTTTATCATAGTTGAAGTTTCTAAAAGGTGCAAATGTTATGGAACAACAAAGCAAAATTTTTTTTTTGCTCTATATCCTTGATTCTGATTTTTTTGTAATTACTTAAATTGAACTATGTATCAAAACACATATACAAAAGTCCCCTTAATTTTTCCTATTCTGGTAAGTCAAATGCTAAAGCCAGGGTTTACATTAAGTAATGTCATTAAAACATAGGAGCTCAACTATTGAAGCTTTGTTTAGTGTCCTCATGTTTATAACTACTTTAATGCTAACATATGGCATATGAAAGGTGAATGACATTGCAACTCTTTACAGAAATATGCTGAATGAAAACAAAACAAAAACAAAAGCCAGGTAACTAGAAATAAAACGGATAAACAAAAAGAAAAAATCAAGGTCAAACTGTTACAAAAAGTAGGGGGTGTAGATGTTTTCCCTCTGAAGAGGTGACCTCTTTACTTTCTTTTAAAGAATCCTAGGAATAGACTTAGAAGAATTAATTTCTCTCTTCCACAGTGACTTTTGCTGAACCCATCTTTGGCCAAAGGTGAAAATTTATGTTTTTGTTCCAATTGTTGGTGTTTTCTAATATTCATTAAAATAATTTCAAATAATAATGCTGGATAGTGCCATTTACCTACGAAGTACAAAAAGCCCTTTTAGGAAAAGATTGTAAAATATTTTTGGTATTTTAATATAGATTCTGAAAATACAATACTAATGGAATAAAAGCACTTAACTGTTAATTCACTAGATGATGATGATATGATGATGATGATGATTTGTAAATCATTCAAAATTAAGGGGGGAAGACAAATGGTTATGTAAATTGCAAAAAGGGAATGCCTTTGAGCGAAGCTAATCTCATTTAAAGAGCTTTATTTAGCTTACAGGAGGAACTGCTCTTCATAACAAAAAGTCTATGGTTTCTTTACACCCCCTAAAATTTTTTCAGGACATGTCTTTCATGGACAACAAATCCAGTTTAGCAGCATCTCACAGGGAAGCAATTATTCAAGGAGGCCACATTCTGACTTTTTTATTGTATTCAGATGTTTTATTCTTGTACATAAGACTAAAGCTTCATGCTACACAGGAGAGATGGCAGGTTGTATTTGTAAGAGGTATAAGAATGAGACTACTGTATGCAAACCCTCACTGTGACTATTGCCCGAGGCAATGAATGTAAAGAGAATCACCAGCAAAGCAATCATCTGTTTCTTTATATTTCTCTTAGAGCCTATTTACTGATTCGTGCCCCATCCCACCTGCATTCCATCCAACTGTTCTGCTATCTTATTATAGAAATGAAAGGAACAAAAACTATTGATCTATGAATGACTAAAGTCACCACAGGAAAGGCTAAATGTAAGTGGAGATGCATCTATTCATATGCAGGCATATCTACAGATATCCTTACTTGATAGAGGAATAGAATTTGGGGGGAAAAATCCAGAAGATTGATGTAGATATGGTTCATCTCCTTGGATCAGTGTAGTTGGGGAAGAGGGCCAGAGTCAGACTAGGTTTTGGGAGTAAGGGTGTGTAGTACAGACCATAAGACCAATTGCTATTATCAATGATTAAGACCAGTTGTTGCTTTATGGAGATCACAGTATAAATATAACAAGTTCCAAATCTGTGGGAGGCTATTGACATTCCCATATATTTTACTTTCGACAAAGATGTCTATACAGTTACTTGTCCCAAACTTATTTTCATTTGCCACTATTCATGCGGAATATATTGTTTAACTAACTTTGAATTTGGACATTCATTACATTACCCCAAGTTTTATAAGAAGACATAACAGACTTAATATTTCTGTCCCCAGAAGTGTATCTAGAGCCATGTGAGAAAAAATTTATCAAGAGCAGTTCTTGATAAAAGGAGGAAAAAAGAAAAAAAAATCTTTTGGATTATAAGTAGAGGAATCTTATTTTGAAATGGCATATATAAATAGAAGGCATCCTTTTGTGGAGGTCTCTGCATAACTGACCTTGAACAAATTATAATAGGCCAAGATATTTTAACATCTGACCCTTCCTAGTTATTCCCTCTGTTGGACATATAAAGCCTATTTAGGTTTGCATGATTTAGTCCTTTCTTCTCTAATCCTCTGCCTCCGCAGACCATCTGCTACCAATTGCTCGGAGGAGTACCAGGGTTCGCTGGATATTTAGATGAGCAGATGCAGAGTCAGGAGGAAAGAGAGAGGGTATTCCTGAAGTAAGCAGGAGAGGACTCACAAAGAATTTTATTTAGGGATTCTGAATAAAGCAGTTGGGGTTTGTATGATGGATAGGAGGAAACAATAGGATTTAAGAAAAACAAAAAGTATTACAGGTGAATATATCTCCATTTCATGGTGTTCAGGGACAATGGTCAATATGAAATTGTATATTGGTTCCTCTGGAGTGTTCTTTAACTGTGATAGGACTACATGTAGGGTTAAAGTTATAATCTCTCTCAAACATATAAAGTCAGATAAAAATATATCTTTTCTGAAGGGGACTCAAAGTGTGCTGTGTTTTGGGAACAAATGACATTCTTCATTACTCGGGGTTGTTTCTATCACTAGAATGTTATATCAGTGATCTCTTTAAATAAATTGTCAATATACATACAATTCTAGAAAATAATAAAATAGTTAAGATACTTTTATAAATATAGAACTGAAAATATAGTTTTCTTTATAACACTAACCACTGATGTGTTACCTGAAATTTACAAGAAATCAACTATCTTTAAAAATAATAATCCAATTAAGTATGTAGTCTCGCAAACTACAAGACTGTAAGCTGCCCTACCATCAGACTGCAAATGGAAAAAAAAAAAAGATTAAACAAAAACACACTGACCAAAGATGAAATAGAAATATAGAGTAGCTATAAATTATAAAACTATAAACAGGAATATCTTTTCCATTTCCCTTAGCAACTTAAATAAAATATCTAACTCAGTGTTTCTTTGTGTAACCAACTGATATAGTGAGGAGTCACAGCAGGTGCATTTCTTCTTTCACTCTCTATGGCAGACATTTTAATTTCTATTATCCTAATAGAAAATAATTATCTATTATGGCATACATTTTGATTATCCATTATACTGTTCATACGTATTAATGAACGATTCTTGCTCATGACATTCACCTGGTTAACAGCACTGATAACCTAGACTTGCTTGCAACTAGTTGAGCCAAAAGGCTCATCTAGACAATGGGTTCTAAGTAGAACTGCCCTTGGATGTTACAGGTTTGTTTGTTTTTAGTAAAAGAGGTAGGCTTAATTGGCAGCAAGATTTTGCCTTTCTGCTTTTGCCTTTTCTCCTATCTAGAATTCACATGTAATACTCTGGTGCAGAAGCTACCTTGTGAGCCGGGGAAGAAAGCTACACACCAATGAAGGAAAAGTCAAAAGGGAGGAATTTGGGTTCTCAATGGCAGCCTAATAGTAATTTCTAACAGGACTTTTAATAGAACAAGACTTTGGACACCTGGGAGGCTCAGTCCATGAAGTGTCTGCCTAAGGCTCAAGTCATGATCCCAGGGTCCTCAGATCCAGCCCCACACTGGACTCTGCTCAGTGAGGAGTCGGATTCACCCTCTGCCTCTACTCCTCCAGCCTCCCTCTCTCAAATAAATAAAACACTAAAAAAAATAGAACAACACTTGTATTAAGTTGTATATTAAAAAGCTTGATATTACCAACAGTCAAAATATCTGAGTAGGTATTTTTCACTAAAGAAGACAAATTAGGGATCCCTCGGTGGCGCAGTGGTTTAGCGCCTGCCTTTGGCCCAGGGCGCGATCCTGGAGACCCGGGATCGAATCCCACATCAGGCTCCTGGTGCATGAAGCCTGCTTCTCCCTCTGCCTATGTCTCTGCCTCTCTCTGTCTCTATCATAAATAAATAAAAATTAAAAAAAAATTAAAAAAAAAGAAGACAAATTAATGCTAGTAAATAAAAGATTAGAGATAAATAAATTAAAACTATAAAAAGATATCAAAAATATTGCATATACTCAGGAATTTATTATGAATTCTGTATATTTTATAGTAAAAGGCTCGCAACCAATTGTTGTTAAAGCCACATTTTTTATTAATTTTTATATCATGTATATAATATAAGATGTATAAATATTCTAAGTCATTTATCACTGCCCCAAAAACTACAAATAGGGACGCTTGGGTGGCTCAGCAGTTGGGCAGCTGCCTTCGGCTCAGGTCATGATCCCAGCATCCAGGATCAAGTCTCACATCAGGCTCTCGCGAGGAGCCTGCTTCTCCCTCTGCCTGTGTCTCTGCCTGTCTCTCTGTGTCTCTCATGAATAAATAAATAAATTTTTAAAACAAAACCAAAAACTACAAATAAGCAATTATCCCAAAGGAGTAAGTGTACATATGTAATGCTATTCACTTCTTATAACTACAAGATAATATGCACAGCATTTTAAATAGGAATTTAAAGTCATTCTTCTGAGCTACTTGGAGAAAAAGAAGTCCAGAAAGAAAAAAAAAAAAATCAAAGAATCTCTTTTAAAAAGCATCTATTGTGCTCCTTTTACAATTCTGTAGACTCAGTTGTCTCTAAATAAGAACTTTTGTTCAAGAAAAATTATGACCAAAAAGCACTAGTTTGATAAGACTCGTGGACTTATAATCTGCTTCTGTATTCACTTAATTATCTACGGAAAAATAATTATCTTAATTAAATTTTATTTTAAAAATATTTTTTCTAAACAGAAAATTCAAATAACAGCTCTAATTACACAACATTCAGAATTCAAGCTCTGTTCCATGATAAATCTGAATCAAGTAAGTCTTCATACACTTTAAATAATATCAAGCATTCTAATTACAGTATCAATTTACTTCAACAAACTATGAGATGATTTAAAATCATGACATTTTTCTCAGAGTCATAAAACCTACATTTAAAATATATTTGCAAATCATTTTACCAGAGAATCCACAAATAGACTGATTTCCTCCCATGAAATTATTAGCATCATTCTGTCATAGAAATTGAATGAGATAAAAGATGATTTGGAATTTTTCAAATCTGTATTCATGGTAGAAGTCTCTAGACTCAATAGCATGTTAATTATTTTTCTGTGATTTGTTGATGCCTGGAATAGTTTTCAAGCTAATTCTAGTGAGTTCCCAAGGATTAAGACATGAAAACATTCTAAATCAATATTTAATTAAACCTGCACTTGAACATGTATATTCTGAAATAAATAAGACTCCTTAAAGATATTGACTCAATTCATCTCTTCCTGTAATTATGTTAGAAATTAATTTATTAAAAAAATATTAGTACAACAATAAAAGGACATTCTTGCTTTTGCTCATTAGGGAGAAATTCATAACTCATACTGGACTAGCCTGTTTGCCATAAACAGCTATAAAACAAGAAAAAAATAAATAAATGATGGCCTTCTGACATGAGACAGCAGGCAGCAATAGCACACACGGTGAACACACAAAAGAGGAACAAGTGAAATGAGCTATGTAATGACCCTAACGCTCTGCGTGGAGGTTCCTTCCAGACTGGGGTACAGGGACAGGGTGCTCAAGCAGAACACAGAGAACAGGAGCTAGGTAAGCTGAGAAGGTAGGAAGTCGAGTTCCAGGCTGTAATCTGCAGGTACAAGGGAGCAGGAAGCTGTGCAAGCAGCAAGTTTGAAAAAGTGCATAGATAGGCATAAACTGGCAGAAAATATTCTTAGCACATCTATGCAGTCCATTCAAATCAATAATGAAAAAAAATATATCAATTAAAAATGGCCAAGGCACTACCTGGCACCTCATTAAGCAATCCATCTCAGTGGTCAATAGTCACATGAAAAAGTGGTCAACATTTTTAGTCATCAGAGGGAATGTAACTTAAAACCACAAAGTCTCTACACTGCCCAGCCATGGGGACGGCTACAATTAAAAAGAGTGATTGAATATATTTGTCAGCAAAGATATGCAGGGAGGTGAACTCTCGTATATTCCCGAGGGGAGTGCAAAATGGTACAACCACTTTGTAGATCTGACACTTTCCATAAATTTAAATATATATATGCTTACCTTATGACAAAACCGTAAGAGAAATGGAGAAACTATTGACTATCTAAAGATTTATTCACGAATGTTCGTCAATAATATTCATCACACTCTCAAGCTGGAAAAAAACAGAATGCCCATGAGCATGAGAATGAGGCATGTTGATACTATGGAAATACTACACCATTTAGGAAGGTAGTGTGACCATGGATGCAGGAAGATGAGTGAACCTCAAAGACATGCTGAATGCAGTAATTCAGACTCTAATGAGTGTATACTGCATGTTTCCATTTGAATGTTATCCTACTACAGGCCAAACTCACAACAGCTGCTGTCTGGCAAGAAGAGTATTCCAACAGCAATACTCTATATCCTAGTAGTGGCACCAGCGATATGGTAAAGTGGATGATGTGGTGCAACTTACCAAAACTGATCAAATTGTACACTTATGGCCCGAGTATTGCACAGTACTCAAAATATACATTAAATTTAAAAAGAAATACAAGATTAGCGATAGTATGATCCTGCTGTTAATGGTTAACTTTGTTATCTATTCATTCTTTTCTTTAGATTTTGACCTTGAACATTTTCCCAAGAAAACAATATATAGCTACAACATTACAAGCTTAAAAATAGGTTTTAATTATTTTTTGCGGTTTTAAAAAAGTTTCAATGATGAGCATTTTATGTATGATGAGATATGATCTATAAATCCAAGTGAGTTTCATCAATAAAATTATTTTCTAATATTTTGCTAGTTGCAACAGTGATTATAGATGAATAAAAGACTAGATTATAAGAATGTTATTCTTTTTGCATACTAATATATTTTAAACCATCAGGATAATGAGAATGGCTTATTTTATTTTACTTTAAATTTTTTATGAAGTAAACTCTACACCCAATGTGGGACTCAAAATCATGACCCCAAGCACTTGATGGGATAAGCATTGGGTGTTATGCTATATGTTGACAAACTGAACTCCAATAAAAAAAAATCTAAAAAATTAATTTTTTTTTTAAATTGTGACCCCACGGCCAAGAGCCACATGGTCCACCAACTGAGGTAGCCAAGTGCTCAGAGAGAATGGTTTATTTTAAACATATTAGTAATAAATGCTAAACACAAATGAGTCAACAGCTAAAATGAAAAACATTTAGAAAAAATAAATTTTTAATAATATTATTATACTTTACAACCTAATAATATCTAAGTTTATAAAAAGCAAAGGCCATTGGTAGCACATGATGCATGTTAAACATATACTTTTGCTTGTTTATAACAAAATTCTTCTTCCATAGGCTAGGGCACTTAAACAGCTCATTTTTCATTTTATTTTTTTTTTAATTTTTTTTTTTCATTTTTCATTTTAAAAGTAATTTGGATCTCACTTCTCTTAATGTAATACAGCTGTGCCAGGGATTAATGTTGAAAGACAGTTCACCTATGGAGTAGCTATCCACTGGATGTGACCTTGTTCCCCAGGGAACATCTTGCACTATGTAGAGTCCATTCTGTTTATCCCATTTAGGGGGGAGGGTACTGTGCTACAGGCATCTAGTGAGTAGAGCCAGGGATATGACTAAACAGTCTAAAATATACAAGACACCTTCCCATAACAAAGAATTATCTGGCTAAAGGTATCACTAGTGTCAAGGTTGAGAAACCCTGACCTACTGCTACCATGTGGCTGTATTATCATTACCAATATACTTTACTGATGGGTAGAAAGCTAGCCCATTTTATTATGAACTATAGATTATTTATCAGATTTCATTATATACAGATTCCATAAGTTACTATACCAGGTTTTCTTAGGTCAGCAGACCTTCCCCAGAAGAAAGGCTTCTATCAGTAGATAGAGAAATATATAGATGAAAATATTTAACTATACATGTAGTTTATATATATATATATTAAATATTAAAATATATATTTATAAATATACATTTTTATATATTATATATAATATAATATATATGTATTTTAAGTATTAAAAGAAATCTAATTACACTAAAGGTTATTTTCTTGGGACAACTGGGTGGCTCAGTGGTAGAGCATCTGCTTTTGGCCCAGGGCATGATCCTGGAGTCCAGGGATAGAGTCCCATATCAGGCTCCCTGCATAGAGCCTGCTTCTCCCTCTGCCTGTGTCTCTGCCTCTCTCTTTCTCTGTGTCTTTCATGAATAAATAATTAAAATCTTTTTTTAAAAAAGGTTATTTTCTTTAAATCTGTATTAAAATGTGTGTTATTCATTATCAAGAGAATATAGATTTAAATGACTTTATCAATATTTCAAAGGATTTATAGAACCTCTATGGACTGTTCTCTCCAATATTTGAGAAAGTGAAAAGTGTAATTATTAATTACAAACAGATATAAAGTCCTAAATTTGGTGAGAGCAGTTGACAGGTGCAACCTGAAGAAGGTATCAGTTAAATTGCTGGAAGGTAACAAAGTACTGAAGAGCTTGGGCGGGGGGGCGGGGGGGAGTCAGATTGCCACCTGCCCCTTTCAGACAGAGATGCTTATAAACTGCTTGTATCCACTGGGTGTTCAAATGTTACAATTTATGACTTCTGAGGTTTTTATCTGAAGTACTTTGAAAAAAATCCTAATAAAAACATTGTTTTTTTTAATAAATGTATTTTTTTGGTGTTCAATTTGCCAACATATAGAATAACACCCAGTGCTCACCCCTTCAAGTGCCCCCCCTCAGTGCCCATCACCCAGTCACCCCCACCCCCCACCCACCTCCCTTTCCACCACCCCTTGTTCGTTTCTCAGAGTTAGGAGTCCCTCATGTCTGTCTCCCTTTCTGATATTTCCCACTCAAAAAACATTGTTTTTTAATAGTGTGTTATTCAACATGTTTTACCATCAATTAAAATTTAAGTAAAAGTAGAATTACTGAGTTAGAAGAATAGACATTTAGCAATATAAACAGAAGACATTAAATATGTTTGGTGTGTTTACCCTTTTTGAATAAAGTGGTAAGTTGTACCTGTTTGCTTTGCTATCAGTTGAGGACAAATAATCCTCTTCCTTAAAAACATTTATTTAGTTTTAAGAGAAAGAGTGAATGAGCAGGAGTGGCAAAGGGAGAGAGAGAGAGAGAGAGAGAATCTCCAGCAGACTCTGCACTGAGCACAGAGCCCAATGCAGGGCTTGATGTCACGACCTCAGATCTTGAGCTGAACCCAAATCAAGAATCAGACGCTCAACTGAGCCACCCAGGCGTCCCAAGGACAAACATTCTATTAATTTGACAAACACAAATATCAAAAGGAATAAAATCAAGAATTTTCATGGTACCTAGTCAGAGTAAAATCTTCATATATATATTATACATAGTTGTACGATAGAGGAAAGATATATAATAAAATATTAATGGATAAAAATTTATCAAGTATAGAGACACCATAGGACTTATTTTCCATAATTTTAAATAGCAACTAATTTCAAAATAAAAATGTTGACTTTAGGGATAAATATGTTGTAGCAAGGAAATGCAAACTGCTAGGGAAATGTTCAGTTTCCAGTTGATGTAGACAGATTTGAGTAAATTTGTATATTTCTCTCCTTTCTTTCCTCTCTCCTCCTCTCTTCCTTGTTTTGTCCAACCTTCCTTTCCACTCCAAGTCTCCGTTCTTCTCCTCCGTATCGTCCTGTCTCTCTTTCATGGATGCTATTCTATCTTGGAGAGATCTCCAAATTCCACTTGCTTTTCCCTTGGTAACTCAGAAGTAGTAATTACTGTTTTCTGATGTATAATTTCCTATACATAGGAAAAATTCCTATAATTTCCTTTTTCTTCCCAAACTCTATCCATGTCATCTTTTGCTCCATTTAATCCTACTCTTTAATTATGTTTAAAAGCTAAAGAAAATAATAGGAAAAAATATATTTCTTGCAGATACTGATGAGCTTTTCTACTCCCACTCTTCAACTATTACTACAAATGCTACTTATTATCTCTGTTTTTTTCCACTTCAACACCATCTCCAACAAAATCCTTTACTACATTTTAGGAGAAGAATGACAAAATACCTTGATGTGAGGTATTAATATTTATGAACAGATTGAGTTTATGTCAAAATGTATGAAGAACATTTATGAACAGACCCAGAAGATAGTAAGTCACAGATGTACTAAAAAAATGAGGTATATAAATCAAATAAATATTAAGCCACATTGAGAAAAGTGTTAACATTTGTCAGACAAGGTGGACTAGATCCTACAGGATACACCCAATACTCAAAAGATATATAATCATCATATTAACTCATTTAAATTAATGGAGAACATTTCAATTTACAACCCAGGAAATAGCTGAACTTCTTGGAAGAACCAACCCCATGATTTCATAGTAGCTGGTTAACATCAGTATTAAAATTTAACTTTTCATATCTATAATTAAAAGTAAATTACAGCCCTTAAATGTGTTAAAGTTTCACTACAGAAAATGCATTTCAGCATTTTAGTGAAAAATCCATTTCAGTAAATTCAGTAAATTTCAGAAGGACAGAGAAATAGTAATCCATCTTAAGATGTCACTTTAGCCTTTATTTTCCTTAAACAAATCTTCAAAAGTCATATCACAGACACAAAACATGAAATGATCTTTATAAAGCAGCCTATTCCAACAAGTTTTTATGAAGATATATGCAATAGGCTCTCAGCAAAAATTCCTGAGAAGAAGCTCAAGTGCAGTTAATGTCAGAATCTTAAGAAAAAAAAAAGACTGAATAAATTTTGGAAATTAAATAAGACTAAAATCTAGGGAAACTTGTCTGTTACTATTACATGAATATGAGCTTTATCATAGGATAGTAATGCAGAGTTCATTTTAGCTTTTGGTCTTAATTATCTTAGAGAAAAAAAATAATAGATACAAATATATTTATATTCAGCCAATTTATATGAATTTAAATGACAAAAAAATTAATGATCACTTAAAAGTATTAAAAATGGAGCAGTCTAAGAGTGCCTGGGTGGCTCATCCAGTTAAGCATCAGATTCATTTTTTTAAAGATTTTATTTATTTATGAGAGACAGAGAGAGAGAGAGAGAGAGAGAGAGAGGCAGAGACACAGGCAGAGGGAGAAGCAGGCTCCACGCAGGGAGCTTGATGTGGGACTCCATCCCAGGGCTGGGGTCATGCCCTGAGCCAAAGCCAGACACTCAACCTTTGAGCCATCCAGGTGTCCCAAACATCAGACTCAGCTCAGGTCATGATCTTAGGGTCATGAGATCAAACCCTGTGTTGGGCTCCATGTTGAGCATGAAGCCAGCTTAAGATTCTCTCCCTCCACCTCTACCCTGCCCACTCCCTACCCCCACTTCAGGTGTTCTCACACTGTCTCTCTCTGTCTCTCTTAAAAAAAAAATTGGGGCAGTCCCTCAATGAATACTTCTTAATTGATTGAAAATAAATCATCCATCAACAGGGAAATGCAAATCAAGACCACAATGAGATATCACTTTACACCAATCAGAATGGCTAGAATCAAAAAGACGAGAAACAATAAGCGTTTGCAAGGGTGGGAAGAAAAAGGAACCTTCATGCACTGTTGGTGGGAATGCAAACTGGTACAGCCACTCTGGAAAACAGTATGGAGGTTCCTCAAAATATTAAAATAGAATTACCATAGAATCCAATAATTCCACTATTGGGCATTTACCAAAAGAAAACAAAAACACTAATTTGAAAAGTTATATGCACCCCTGTGTTTACTGTAGCATATTTTACAATAGTCAAGATATGAGAGTTATCCAATCTTCTATTGACAGATGAAGGACTGAAGATGTGGTATATATACACAATGAAATATCACTGGGCCATTTGTGACATGAATGGATCTAGAGGATATTATGCCAAGAGAAATAAGTCAGAGAAAAATGCCATATGGCTTCACTTACATGTGGAATCTAAAAAAAAAAAAAAAAGAAATGAATAAGCAAAAAAACAAAAACAAAAAGCAGAAAGAGACCTATAAGTACAGAGAACCGATGAATGTCAGGAGGTGAAGAGATGAGAAAAGTGGGTGAGGGAGTGTGGGAGATACAGGACTCCAATTATGAGATGAATAAGTCATGGGGACAAAAGTCTTGGTCAATAGTGTTTAATACAGTGAACGGCATGTAAATAGCATCGTATGGTGACAGTAGCTACACTCATGGTGAGCATAGTGTAATATATAGAAATGTTGAATCACTGTGTTGTACACCCGAAACTAATGTCTAATGTCACATTGTGTGTCATTTATATTTCAAGTAAAAAGGAAATTCCATAATAGAAAATGACAAAAAATAAATTTATAAATGCTAAAAACAATTCTAGCACTTATTCACTATTTTATTTGTTTGTTTTTAAAGATTTTATTTTTTATTCATGAGAGACAGAGAAAAAGGCAGAGACACAGGCAGAGGGAGAAACAGGCTCCCTCCGGGGAGCCCAATGCCGGACTCCAGCCCAGGACCCAGGATCACGACCTGAGTCAAAGGCGGATGGTAAACCACTGAGCCACCCGGACGTCCCCATTTATTCAGTATTTTAATGTGAAAAATTAATGTATTTGTTTTCAGTGAAACACCTTAAAATCCTGGTTATAGATATGGTATAGGATATCAAAAGGTATACACTAATAGAAAAAACACCAATTCTCAAAATAGGCAACAGAAGCTATAACAGCAATAAAATACAATCATCTTATGAATACTTTTTCATAAGAACAGATACTATTAGGAGGTGAAAAGCCCAACTCCCTCTGTAACAGTTAAAAATCAATATTGAAAGTGACAGAAACAATTCAAATTAGTTTAGGCAAAGTTATGGCTTCATATAATTGACGATTCCAGTTATAAGTTTTCAGATAACTATTTGTCAAGTAGTTTCAAAGTTGTGACCAGAGAAAAGTACCCAGCTCTGTTTTTCTCAGCTCTGCTTCTGTGGTGTTAACATCCTTGGGGACCTCACGGGTTTGCTGAGTTACTTTTACATGCTTCTTCTAGAGTCAAAGCCCCAGAACTGAGACCAGTTGGCTCTCACCAATGTGAAAGGCATCATGTTTTCATTTTTTTTATTATTATAAATTTATTTTTTATTGGTGTTCAATTTGCCAACATATAGAATAACATCCAGTGCTCATCCCATCAAGTGCCCCCCTCAGCGCCCATCACCCAGTCACCCCCACCCCCCACCCACCTCCCCTTCCACCACCCCTAGTTCGTTTCCCAGAGTTAGGAGTCTTCATGTTCTGTCTCCCTTTCTGATATCTCCCATTAATTTTTTCTCCTTTCCCCTTTATCCCCTTTCGCTATTTTTTATATTCCCCAAATGAATGAGACCATATAATGTTTGTCCTTCTCTGATCGACTTATATCATGTTTTCATTCTTGAATTATGGCCAAGAGGATGTTATGCCCATCTACCCTACACTTACTGGTTAAACTGCCCAGGGCCCCACACATCCCACACATCCCCCACACATTAGGGAGCATTCGCACCTAAATTATGGGCTGAAAAATCTGAATCTGGTTAGGGTAGACAAGGGCTGGATGCGCGAGCTAGAGAAGCTACAGGTATGTACTAAAATCTACTGATCTTCAGTCATTTACAACAACAAAAAGCATTTTAATGTCAGAAGAGGCTTTGTTACTGGAATATGGTATAAAGACAATTGCACACAAGATAAATGGCCTGCCAAAACAACATTTCTAAAAGCTCTGAGACACTATTAACCTTACCTCTAATTTTAAGCTGTTTGCTTTTTGGCAATAGCAAAGTGAAGATAAAATTCAGCCATTTAAATTTCAAAACACAGATACAGAGTGCCCCTAAAGAAACACGTTGCTCCATATTTTATAGTCACCGTCTATTTGCACAAAAAATATGCCACAGGCAAATGATTCAATTAAATGCACATAATAAAGCTATATAGTTGACATGATATCACAACTGGAGGGGAAAAATTACATAGTCTGTTAACTGGCAGCTTCCATAAACGTGCAATATCAAAAAGACAATATAGAACATAAAAAGGAGAGTGTAATATTTCACTTAAGTGGGATGACTC
The DNA here is from genome assembly GCF_905146905.1 of Nyctereutes procyonoides. NCBI lineage: Eukaryota > Metazoa > Chordata > Mammalia > Carnivora > Canidae > Nyctereutes > Nyctereutes procyonoides. The sequence continues at coordinate 31,905,247 of NW_026575043.1, forward strand.
CTTGACGGAACAGGAATAGAAATAAAACCCCAAATATCTTTTAAAAACGTTCACCATCGCTAGTATTCACGTTTTACTAGTAGTTGTTCAGAAAGAAAATAGAAGCACGAATGCAATATTGTTAATGCTTTCCACAGCAGGAATGAAAAGCCAAGAGCCCTCAGTTAGATTTTGAAGCTGATGAATATTAAAATAAGAAAATCAAATGCACCGCATGTGTGAATGGGAACCGAGACTCTTCAGAATCCCAATTTCAAATTTGCAGTCAATTTATCTCTTCACCCTCCTGAAGTAGATAAATTGAATATTGCAGTTAATAGTTGGATAGTGCTTTTGAATAAAGCCAAGCATCTGTCTATTCAGCAAAGGTACGTATGCCACTGTGTCTTCCATCAAATCCCGCCATCTCTTTTTGTAAGTGTAACAGCTTAGAAGAAGAAACAAATGTCAAATTTGCCAATGATTTTTCTTTCTCAGTTGCCTTTTATAGTCGAGAGTAATTTCTATCAGACATAAGATCCAGAAGGGATGCACTTAGGTTCTGTCAAAAATCTACATTTACATTCTTACAGATGGTAGATTTTTTTTTCCTTCAAGTGACGGAACAATGCCATTGGCCAATGTGTTCAAAACATTTGAGTATATATGTATTCTCAAAATTTAAAAAGATAGGAAAATTGGGAGAAACAAGTAATCTGTTGGGTAACCTTAAATAAGGTATTTAAAAATTTAGCTTCTTCATTATAACTAATAAATGTAAAAAAATAACTAATAAATGTGACACAACGGCATATATGAATGTGGGTAACAGTTATTAAGTATTTCTACCTTGGTGAGTTCGATAGCAGTTAATAAACAGACTTGACATCTTGTCAGGCATTCAACAAGATAATACCCCCGTTTTAAATTTATTCTGGAAAAGCCAGAGGTAAAAAAAAAAAATAATAATAATAGGGCACCAGAGAGCTCTGTCTCAGAAGCCCATGTGGTCAAATATTTGGGGGGAAAGATAAAACTCTCATTCTTGCTGACTAACTTTATTTCCCATAATGTATTTTTTTCAACAAATGCTAATCAACGTGTATGAAGTCCCTGCTGTTTATTAAGATAATGTGCAGAATTTATGGTGGTGATATAAAGATGAGAAACCTACCGTGCTGGTTCTCACAGATTTTGAGATCTATCAGGAATGACTTGTGTGAATAGATACGTACCATACAGGGTAATACCCAGAGTGGGAATAAAGACAGGGTGTGAAAGGATAATCCATCTCAAGAAGGCTGAGGGGTAAGTAGGGAAGAAGTAAAGACTGAGTTAGATTTCAGGGAAGGGGGTGTGCAGAGGGTGTAGTGTGGATTGAACTCTTCCAACCACAGACACGGGCACGGAGGTCTGGCTGTATCAAGTATCACAATTGTAAATGCACATCCCATTTCTGAACCCTGCTAACAGGCAGGTGCCAAAATGCAGATTATTTTTTAAAGTAATTTATTCCATATGCAGATTATATAAAACTCACCAGGGTCTGGAGCTGCATCTCATAACCAAACAACATTTCTACAGTGAAACACAAACATTGTAATAAGTGAGCAAACAGAGTCAAAATGAACCTCACAACAGGTCAGGAGGGGTTTGGCTGCCAGGCATATTACAAAAAATAAATTATGCTCATAATTTATTTTAATTTAAAAATTCCAGGGGCTGGCTTAGTCGGTGAAGCATCTGCCATTGGCTCAGGTCAGGATTCTAGGGTCCTGGAATTGAGTCCTGCTCCACAGGGAGCCTGCTTTTCCCTCGTCCTTTGCCTCTTCTCCCGCTCAAGCTCTCTCTCTTGCTCACTCTCCCTCAAATAAAGAAAATAAAAAAAATAAAGTCTAAATAAGGGACTATATACTTGTAATTCTTACATTCATGTTTAATTGGGTATAATTGATAACAGCAAAAAGAGGGAATGACGTAACATAAGTTGTAGAGCTGGGCAGAGGCTGGAGGTCAGTAGAGCTCCTACATGTAAAGCCAAGGTTTGCAGATGGAGGAGATTACTCAGCAGGCCCGTGTTTCCTGCTGGGCAGGGAAGGAGGACCACCTGGGAGCTGGCGCATCTCCAGGGCACGACTGCAAACAGTCCCAATGAGAAAGGGGGACAATATAGACTGTGACAGAAACTCAGGTGCAAAGAAATAAGAAGACATAAACATCTTGATAAGATTTTTTAATTGAAGAACAATTCACATTTGTCCTAAGAAAGCATTTAGTGGGGCATCTGAGTGGCTCAGGTGGCTGAGCATCAACTCCGGTTTTGACTAGGGTCATATCTCAGGGTCCTGGGATCCAACCTTGCATGGGGCTCCATGTTCAGTGGGGGTCTGTTTTCTTCTCCCTTTGCCCCTCCCCCACTCATTCTTTCTCTCTCATAAATAAATAAATAAATAAATAAATAAATAAATAAATAAATCTTTAAAAAATAGAAAGCACTTAGTACTCGACTGGAAAAAATAACTGTAATATTTGAACTTGAATTCAAGAACTATAGCATGAAATAAAAAAGTGCACACCCTTTGTGACTGTACGTGTCTTTGCGTGCGTGTGGTGGGCATGTATCTCTGTATATACACATACGCTTATTATAAATTCCATGAACTGTTTTGGGCTAGCGATATATACTTCCCTCCCCTCACACCATCAAGCCGCCTTTATTTCAATGGAAATATTGAACCTTATGCTTAGAGAAGAACATACTGATAATGGAAATATTGATGATTTTTTCAAAATAGAAAATAGAGTTAAAAACTAAAATAATAAATGAAAAATTTTTCTATTTTACTTTGAAAGGATAATTATCCTCATGTTGTATCATATAACTGATCTTACTTTATCTGATTACATGTGTGTTACTACCATTTCTGAAAAGTCTCTTATCAGTAAGAACATATTAACCTGCAAAGACAGAGCAAGATTGAGGACCTAGGGAAGCCTGGGTGGCTCAGTGGTTGAGCATCTGCCTTTGGCTCAGGTTGTGATCCCGGGCCCTGGGATTGAGTCCCACATTGGGCTCCCCACAGGGAGCCTGCTTTTCCCTCTGCCTATGTCTCTGCCTCTCTCTCTGTCTCTCATGAATAAGAAAAAAAGAAAAGAAAGAAAGAAAAGAAAAGAAAGGGAAAGGAAAGGAAAAAGAAAGAAGAAGAAAAAAGAAAGAAAAGAAAGGAAGAAAAGGAAGGAAGGAAGGAAGGAAGGAAGGAAGGAAGGAAGGAAGGAAAGAAAGAAAGAAAGAAAGAAAGAAAGAAAGAAAGAAAGAAAGAAAGAAAGAAAGAAAGAATATCTTAAAGAAAAAAAAAAAAGATTGAGGCACTAGATGCACATAGGATCCCGGGCTACCCAAGCTATATCCGGCCCACCAACATCCCATCGGCTCACCCGGGGGAGGCTGACGTCCAGCCTGCTCCCTCCCTCCTCAAGGTCTACATCTTGGAAATGGGCTCTGATGTCAGTCTGGAGTAAGGGCTTGTCTCTCTAAATTGATTTTTTGCATTGACTGAATTTTTGTCATCATTATGGGGCAAAGGAGACTCAGTGTAGTCAGAGGAGGGCTGCTTATGCACTCTCAAAGGCATCTCTGTGCTTAGCCCGAGCCTCATCTAAACCACCCTTCACTTGCTAATTATCTCCGTAGTTGTAACCATATGAAGAACCACTGCTTCATCATGTACCTTCCACATAAGAGCATCATGCAGTGAAAACAGCACGGATACTGCTTCTTGGGGTTAGAGGACATGATCATCTGGGTTCTACATCTCTGGCTTTGTGCTGTATGGACAGCCATGTGATGGACCCATACTGAATGTAAGGAACCAGATTCTGCTGAAACAAGTTACTCAAGGGACCGCTACAACTATGGACTGAAGCAGAAGTCATCATATCCTTACGAAGAGAAACACATTGAAACATTTACAAATTGAGCTAAATTCTGAAAATGACTATAATGGAACTTGTACTCATAGAGTGAGAAACCACAACTTAAAAGTTCATTACATAGGTCACTAACACATAAAATCTCCTTTAATATGACCCAATTTCTGGTTTCAGTTTGAAGTACATTATTTGTACATATTTTCAGGAAATTTGGGACCACTGTGAGTCAATTTGAAGGATTTTTATTTTTTAAAAATATTTTTTTTTTGAGAGAGAGAGAAAGCAAGCAGAGGCAGAGGAAGAGGAAGAGGGAGAAGCAGACTCCCCACTGAGTAGGGAGCCTGATGTGGGGCTCAATTTCAGGACCCTGAGATCATGACCTCTGCCAGAGATAGATACTCCACTGACCGAGCCACCCAGACACACAAATTTGAAGTTTTAACTGGAAGAAAATTTTCATAATCCTTAAATATATAAAAAATGAATTTTGTATTTCAGGATATTAAGAGCCACTTCAAGATTAAAAAAGCATATCTATGAGAAATAAAGACCTTACAGTTCTTCTTTGATTTCATATATAATAGTTACTTTAATAACTATGAACACTTTTCAAGCTTCAGTATTTTAAGCCATGAAGAAATCCTCTGATTAAAGACAGGTCTACAGGCAGATATATACAGGTATATTGTACTTTAGAGTGAAAACTCATAGTAGTGAAAAGAAAATCAACCTTAAAAACATTTGTGAACCCCTAAGTGTACTTATATGTACGGACAAAGATTTACATTTATATCAATGTGCATATGAATCGAATGTCATGAGGCAAATGAAGAATAAAATGTACAAGAAGACCAATGGTTCTTTGAAGTTAAGACAAGAACCACCACCAACAAAAAGCAGGTTCACACCAAATAATATAGATTTTTGATTCGTTGAAAATAACTAAAAATCAGTGTAGAAAGAATGCTTTCTAAAATTTGGATTACTGAAGTATAACATGCTTAGTGCTTGATTCCAAGGAAAGCAGCTAGCATTTAGGTCATGGCTTAGGGAGGTCACGGCAGCAACAGAGGCAGTCTGGAATCCTTGCCACTCCTTCAGCCTCAGAAATTTCTGTAGACCACTACAAGGAAAGACTCAGTGGGTCATCAGACAGGGACATAGCAGGTGATAGAGAGATATTTGCTCCTTGTAAATATAGAAAATGAGGCATGCACATATGAGAATCTCTTGACTGTCACTGACATCTTTCTACTTCAGGCCATTTCTTCTCCAGTCAAATAAATTGGTGTGAGCCATGGATGACAGTGCCTGCCTCCTGCACCCATGGGCATCCTTGCCAGGCTGGGTCTCTAGATTCACTACCCCACCTGAGCTGCTGGTGACAGTGACACTGTCCTGCTGGGGGCCAGCCATTCTGCTTACTTTTTACATCCACTGGAAGAGGGACAGGACTGGTCCAGCAGGAGAGCTCAGAGAGACGGCATGCCAGCACACAGGTGTAGATTGACATGCGAGTGAGGACACCATGCTATGCCAAAGAGGATTTGGGGAGGCTGATGGTGACATGGTACATCACACAAACAATAAATAAAATAAGTGAGACATTAGGCCTAAATATTAACAGTGGTTATTTTAGTGGATTATGATATAGGTGTCACTTCTATTTACTCATTTATTTCTTTCAGAATATAATGTTATCGCTTTTCACGTTCTATATTTTACTCATTTTTATCATTAAGAAATGTATTATTTTCATCAAAAATTTTAAGAAAAGAGTGACCACAGATTTAGCTCTCAGTTTTCTGAAAGGGGAAAAAATAAAAGTAGTCTTTCTCAGAAACCCAATGCTGGCGGTGTCACAATTCTGGACTTTAAGCTGTACTACAAAGCTGTGATGATCAAGACAGTATGGTGCTGGCACAAACACAGACACATAGATCAATGGAACAGATTAGAGAACCCAGAAATAGGCCCTCAACGCTATGGCCAACTCATCTTTGACAAAGCAGGAAAGAATATATCCTGGAAAAAGGACAGTCTCTTCAATAAATGATGTTGGGAAAATTGGAAAGCCACGTGCAGAAGAATGAAACTAGACCATTCTCTTGCACAAGACACAAAGAGAAACTCAAAATGGATGAAAGATCTAAATGTGAGACAAGATCCCATCCAAATCCTAGAGGAGAACACAGGCAACACCCTTTTTGAACTTGGCCACAGTAACTTCTTGCAAGATACATCCACGAAAGCAAAAGAAACAAAAGCAAAAATGAACTATTGGGACTTCATCAAGATAAGAAGCTTTTGCACAGCAAAGGAAACAGTCAACAAAACTAAAAGACAACCTACAGAATGGGAGAAGATATTTGCAAATGACGTATCAGATAAAGGGCTAGTATCCAAGATCTATAAAGAACTTATTAAACTCAACAGCAAGAAACAAACAATCCAATCATGAAATGGGCAAAAGACATGAACAGAAATCTCACAGAGGAAGACACAGATATTGCCAACAAGCACCTGAGAAAATGCTCCGCATCACTAGCCATCAGAGAAATACAAATCAAAACCACAATGAGATACCACCTCACACCAGTGAGAATGGGGAAAATTAACAAGACAGGAAACCACAAATGTTGGAGAGGATGTGGAGAAAAGGGATCCCTCTTGCCCTGTTGGTGGGAATGTGAACTGGTGCAGCCACTCTGAAACTGTGTGGAGGTTCCTCAAAGAGTTAAAAATAGATCTGCCCTATGACCCAGCAAATCCACTGCTGGGGATTGACCCCAAAGATACAGATGCAGTGAAAATCCAGGACATCTGCTCCCCGATGTGTATAGCAGCAATGTCCACAATAGCCACACTGTGGAAGGAGCCTTGGTGTCCATCAAAAGATGAATGGATAAAGAAGCTGTGGTCTATGTATACAATGGAATATTCTTCAGCCATTAGAAACGACAAATACCCACCATTTGCTTTGACGTGGATGGAACTAGAGGGTATTATGAGTGAAATAAGTCAGTTGGAGAAGGACAATCATCATATGGTTTCACTCATACGTGGAATATAAGAAAGAGTGAAAGGGATTATAAGGGAAAGGAGGGGAACCGAGTGGCAAAATTAGAGAGGAGACAAACCATGAGAGACCCCTAACTCTGGGAAATGAAAGGGGAGATGAAGGGGATGGTGGTATGCAAAGGGTTGCAGAAGGGGAGGTAGGCAGGGGGATAGGTAACTGGGTGACAGGAACTGAGGAGGGCACTTGATGGCATGAGCACTGGGTGTTATATTACATGCTGGCAAATTGAATTTAAATTTAAAAATGCAAAAAAAAAAGAATGAAAAAAATAAAAGCAGTCATTTTCAGTTATGTATATTTAATAATAAATCACTGATGGGAAAAACAAAATCTATTTTAGGTCTCACAGAGAAGCAAAGAAGTAGTTTTCAGCAAGGCCCTTATAGATTGTTTTATAAAAATATTACGTTTTTAACATAAAAATACTGTTCTTCCCTTTGGTAGAAACAGTGACGTGGCCTTTGGTGCAGTTTCCTTAAAGAATTCTGCAGGCAACTAAATCACAGATGGCAGCAAGCCCCTTCGGTTCCCTGAGGGATGGGCTGATGCTCCTGTGCACTTAGTATGTGTACAGAGGTAAAGAGGCAAAACTCCTTAAATAATATTTTGTAAAACCAAGGCCTGATATATATTTGTTAATAAAGAGTACATGCCATTGATTCCTGACAAGGTTCTAAATACAGATATTTTTCACCAGGGCCCCATCCACGTGACTCAGCAGTACACGAAGCCAAAGTTAGGACTGACTCACCTACCACTGTCCAGAAAGGACGAGGGCCCAGATATCCGCAACAAACCAATCCAGGAAAGCCAGGAAGAGAGTAAATGCTTCCCTAGAAATAAAGGGGTCTGTTTTCATGCACATGAAAGTGAGTAATCAGGGACCCACAGTCCAATGCGTGAACACAGCCAGATCATTTGCATCTTAGACATACATTTGAGGATAATTATATGGTAGACCAACCTTGAGCCTTAAATATTCCAACAAAGTATACAATGACTGACTTTAAGAAGTTCCATTCTTGCTAAATTTTTGGAATAAATTAAGAAAATGCATACCTCAGGGAAAATTAATGAGATTCATGCCGCATAGATACAGTAAGGAAGATGGTTAAACACTGGAAGATATTACATGCGCTGATGATTACGATCTTTGGAGTAAGTGAAGTAATCAGAGCCAGTTTTCCGATAAAGCTTCTTGCCATTCGATTAAACCATATGAAGTCACTGTGTTTTTTAATCTTCCGAACCACCAACCCCCCCCCCCTTCCAGGTGGCAATGTTAAGCATTTCAAACTAATAGTTCATGACCACAAACTTCTTTCCTATGCTTATGGGAGGACACTTGGATTTATTGCTTATAACAGGCGTTAGAAGCCAGACACTAAATATGCCTACATGCATGCCTGATATCGATTCTCTTATTACAGAAGCAGAATGCACTTTACCTACTGCCACCTGGCATCCTTCCTTCTGTTCTCAGGAGTCTCTAGATCTGCGATGTGGGCATTCTGACAGCTATTGTACCTACTCTGGATGTGGGGCATGTGACCCAAGTAAATCCAATAATCACTAGCCAAGGGTATTGGCTGGTTCAGAGGCGAGTGTGGGACAAGGATGCGCTGGGTAGAGAAGAATTGGGGATCTGTTGGAAATGCAAAGGATATAAATCTGGGAGCACGCAGACCATGGAGAGGGCAGGAGTCATAATGACATCAGGTCTTAAAACTCAGGGCAGGATCACCAAGGCCTTGGATCAACCATTTCCTGAGGAATTCTGGACACTCAGGGTCATAAGCCAATAATGTACTTTATTGTTTATGCTAATGTGAGTTATATTTATGGTTACTCTCACTAGAAGGGGTCTAGCGCATGCGTCAAAGTAGAGAGAGATGTGTGTATAAAAATCATTAAAACATACTACGTATAAATATTATGCAGGCTATTGGTAAATTTATCATACTCTATCACTTTAAAATGTATATTTAAAATCATATATAGATATGTGTGTATAAATATTTTATTATTTTCTTTTCTTCTAGGGTGGACAGCCAATGAATTAAAAAAAAAAAATACAAGTAGGGGGGATGCGTGCTGTGTTTGGATTTCTGATCCAATCTGTGAATGCTACTTGGTTGAGATTTTCCTGCTGTGATGGGTGTAAACAGTTGTCAGATAAGTTGAGAGGAGCATCACCGACCTTACAACATTTCAAAGATCCATAACTCTTCAGTTCTCTAAGTGATGGAAATCCTCCTTATTCTTAATGACCCAAAAGTCATTCCAGTCACTAATTATAAGACAGAACTGCCTCCACGATGGTTTCTCTAATTTTGATATAAGAGCTTCACTGTTCAGACAAACAGAGTAACAGCTGATGGTACCTGACAGGCTTTCAGAGGGTCTGGGGTCAGGCTTAAAAGCTTTCGAAGTGAGAAAAGGATGTAATCATTAAAGAAGTAGCAGCTGATAGCGTGATTCAATCTGCTTTAAGTAGAAAAAAACAAACTGAGCGACAGAAGCTGTCAGAGAGGCCCTGGATGCATCTCTAGCAGAGCATCCAACATTTCAGGCATTGGAGGGGCAGCTTCGTGTGTGCAGGCCCAGCAGAGGGAGACATCAAGAGGTTGGACTTAGAGGATCTCGCTGTTGATGAAGCAATTTTAAAAATACCACCTCATCCGGGTCTTGCAACAAACCTGCACAGTGTGAAAGGCAATTATTATTATGCTCATTTCGGAAATGATGAAAGGTAGGCTGATGTCCTGTGTTGCTTTAGCGCAGCCAGATTGCTACTCAACAGTGGACGTGGGATCCTAGCTCAGAGCCGGCTGCCGATCCTCAGAAGTTGCACGGCACTTCCGTCTCATGATACATCACTCAGGAACCACAAATACACACTAAATCTAAAAAAAAACCAGATGCTACTGTAATTTAAAATGGAATTTTTTTTTACTATTTTGCCAAATCTGACTCAAATAGTTTCCACTTGGATCTGATACAGCTTTGCTCACCTTGTTTCAAAAGCCAGGTTTTTTGTTTGTTTGTTTGTGTTTTGTCTTTTCTCTCATGTCCTTTTGCTCCCTACCTGCAAGGGAGGAACCGCAAACAGATGTGTTTTTTCTTCCCATTTCCCTGGCACACGGAATGGCCCTCTGACCCATGTCTGGGCCACTGAAGGAAGTGAAGAGATCAGATGGTGCTTCTGGTGAGCGTAGCTCCCCTCTAGTGAAGAGGGTTGCCCCCCAGACAGCTGTGCCCTCTTCCAGCTCCAAGTCCAGGGTGCAGGGCTGCAAAGGCAGCAGACACCCTACCACCACCCCAGGTGGGGGAGGAAACCAGCCCCCTGGCCCCGAGCCCCGATGAGTATCCACTGCTGACAACATGCTACGAGCTGCCCAACACTGGGTTTGTCTTGGGGCGCAGAGGGGGATGCTGTAGGCTTAACTGTTATTGATATCCGCTCAACCCCAAATGTCCAGATTATGCTCCTTTGGTCCCTGAAACATTCAAACCCGTTTGCAACCTGCAAGATCTGCCTTATGCTTCAAGTTAGAATGGACACAAGGCATCATCAGGCATCGCCTGACCTGAAGGCAAACGGGTATCCCCTTAACCAAATGGAACATTGTGTGTCCACCTGCTAATACCCTTCAGGGGCTTGGCATTTCCCTCGGACGACAAGTACCTTGTTGATACAGATTTCGTCTGCAGCCTCACACGTGTTTGCCCCCGGCCCTTTGCTGTAGGAGGCACATGCTGCCCCATGGTGGCAGCCCCCACCCCCACCCGCACCCTCCCATGGGCACCTGTGCTCTCTCCTGACCCACGCTGCTGTGGCACTGCCTGCCGAAGGCCATGCACACACGTGTCAGGTTTCTCTGCACAATCTCTTACACGAAGCCTTGCCTGACACCTGTAACCAAAACCTGTGCGTCCTCTAATCTCCTCGGACACAGTCTTAATGCTTATGCAGCAATAACATCACACATTTTATTTAGCACAGAGGCGATATTAATGCCACAGGTGGGCAGCAGGGTCGATAGAATTGATTTCTCTGTAAAAAAAAAAAAAGATTCTGTTCATCATGTCCGTCTTTATTGATATGTAGTCATCAGGGATGAGAGTCATCAAAGAGGATGGGTTACATCCTGAAAACTTCCCTTCTAGAGAGTTTGCTGTGTATGAATAAAGGTCTTTTCTCAAGAATTCCCAAAGTATCTCTGCATCGTGTCAGCAGGATTTGGCAAACGAGCTCACACTGACTGAATCCCGCCCACGGGCTGTTGCAATAAAGCTTTATCAGAACACAGCCACTCATTTGTTTATGTAAGATCCAAGGCCACTTTTGCCCTACAAAAGCAGAATCCAGTAGTTACCACAGAGACCCACACAATCCACAAAGACTCAGCTATTTATTATATGGCCCTTTATAGAAGAAAAAAAATGCATAAAACCTTGCTAGTTGGTTAAAACAACCACCTAGGGGGGCCTGGGTGGCTCAGTTGGTTCCTGTGGGACTCTTGATTTCAACTCAGGTCAGGATCTCAGGTCCCCAGGTTGGGATATGTGCTGGGAGGAGGGAGGGATCTGCTTGAAATTCTCTCCCCCACTCCCCACACATATGCATGCTCACTGCTCTCTCGCTCGCTCTCTAAAATGGATAAATAAATCTCCAAAAAAAAAAAAAAAGAACTAAGAACTAACTCAGCTAAGAACAACTTAATCAAATAAATTAGGGAAACAAAATTGAACAGTTTTGTTTTTTTTTTTTTTAACAGCAAACCTTCTATGAGCATTGATTCCTATTACACATCATATGGATTTCAACTATGCAGTGCCAATTTTCATATCATTTCCCTGAGTTCCCAAAATGTTTTTGACATAGGAATTTTTTTTTTTTTAACAGATTGTACCTCAGGCCCAGTTATGTGAGGATTGCCAGTTTGCAAATGCTGCTTTAGGAACCTGCAAGAAAATATTTTTTAACTGAATTGCAGTTTTTCCTCTAAAGTATTGCCTTCATCTGATACTATCTAACTCTCTGCAAATTCACTTATTATTCTAGCGATTTTCTCTGATACAATTAAGCCACTTAGCCAACTGCCCTAGCCGATAAAAGGACCACTTAGCTTCCTTGAAGTAGTAGTTACAGCATACCTTGTGTTATAAACAAGTTAGGTGGTAATTATTTGAGTGATGTGGATAATTAACATCAAAACAGCGACAAATGTACTTGAGGAGAGAATCTATGCTGTAGAATTTAAAATTTTTTAATCTAATTTAAATGGAGCCAGGAATACCAGGCTTTAGTTACATTAATGTGATTGATCACACAATTATAAACCCCGTTAGATGTAGACACGACCTGCTATATTTTCTTATAGTTCTTAAATTACTGCTTTCCTCGACCTGCAGGCTTCCCTTAGAAAATGCAACTGGCATCACTTATACCCCTTTGAACAAACTGTTCTTTCAACTTGAAAAAACACGTTGATAACAGAAAAAGAAGATAAATTACCAAAAAATTAGGGGCTTAGAAGTGTGCACAACTTATTTGGTGATTCCCTTCATTTCATCTCACTGTGGGTACAAAAATAGTCGTGGCTAAGTGGACACATGTTTGCACCAGAGACTCCCTAGGATTAGCTCACAGAGACTCATTCAGCACATAAGATCTGCAGCCTCAGCACATGTAAGTCACGCGAGTTACATGCATACTCTCACCCCAGCCCAGATGCCTTCCAGGAACTGGAGTAGACGTGGTGTGGTGCGGAGTCAGACCACAGCTTGACATTTCCCAACCGAAGCTTTCAAGTGAGCCAATTCTCCACAGGCAGAGCCAGCCCACGTGGGCACACTCAAGGAACAGTGTGCCCCAGTTTGGCAACAGGTTACTGGACGTCCCCTGGTCCACAGCCCTTCACTGACAGTATCTAAAACATCCTCTGTGGTCAATGCTGTGTGCCTTGCCCTATTAATGCAACCAAGAGCACTATTAATACTATCTATAGAGGTAGATGTTGCTTTGAATGATTCACCTGTTGGATATTTTTAATGTACTGAACAAAAAAAAATAATTGAAAATACTTAAATATGCAAAATACTACGAGTAATCAAATAATACATCTGGGCAGAGGGCAGGTAACATCTGAGAAAGCTTAGGTAGTTAAAATCTGTATTGAGAAAGGTTCTGCCAAATCTCTCAAGTTCTCAAGTCAACCGTGTCCTCGCTCATCTCTTATATAACAGCACCACCACCAACAGTGTACCTTTCTGTGAATAAGAACCAAAGAATTACCTAAAATGTAAAAGAAACACTAAAAGATGTTCTATATATTTTTATTAATGATGACCCATTTTATGTCTAGTGAGAGTTGTGATGGTCTCATCGTCATTGTTCCACCCTTGAGCACACTCCTCCCATACAAAGGCACGCAGAGATGAGGAGATACACGCGAAGAATTTGCTCTCAGAGCAGAGGACGGAGAACTATTGTCAAGAGTGTCTGTGCTGCAAACTTCGATGCTGGTCTAGGAGTCTGTCTATCTACCGCACAGGTACCTACCTCAGCACAGCTGCTAACATACATTTACGTGATTAATAATTCCTCAAGAGTAAACAATTTACATGACATGTCTCCGAATGCTCTAAGATATAAAATTCATTGTGAGCTTACCTTCAACTATAAACAGCAAGAAACTTTAGGACATGAAATTTATCTCTTCTCAACCATGATTCTCATGCTTCTATGCACTCATCATCAAAACTGAATCATAATTAAAAAGAATTATGTTCCTTTGCATGAAAAATTTATTACCTGAAATATATCATTCCACTGGAATTTAAATAAGCTTATATGAGAAATTAAGCTACTGTGGGGAATATAAAGCCTCACATGCACTGAGACATACGTAGCACAGACATCTTACATATATACCTTTAGCATTTTTACAACTTGAGTTGATTCTTAAAAATTGCAGTCAAAATCGCTGACGAGGGAAAATTATTTCAACTCTTCATTTTTAAAATAGTATAAATATGTCCACAAAACTGTTTGGTGTCACCGTATAGTTACATTATGAAATATAACATTGTAAAAATATTCTTATTTTTAATATTTTAAAATATTGAGGTAGCAAATATTTATGGAGAGCTTACTGTGCCATAGCACTGTGATAGATGCTATAAATATACTAGCAGATGAAAGAAACAGGTTCTTTATCTCTCTGGAGCCTACATTCTTCTAGGAGCAAAAGGAATTTAAAATACAGGAATACATGTACATACACACTATATATTTTTTCATAAAAATATACACACGCTATATATATTTTCAATAGATATATATACCTACTATATATTTTCACAAAATGCAAATTACAGTTATGTATTTCTCCTTTAAACTTAGTATTGTATTTGTTTTTCTGAAATATCATCTTCCACTTTTAACTGAGCCGTTTAAATAAAAATTTCATTCAATACTACTTGGATTTAAAAGACATTATTCTGTGCCTATTTCCATATGTTTCTACATCTATTTCCATGGATTCAAAATATTATTAGAGCACTAAAATGCACTTCTCCTTGCTGTCACTGAAGCGATTGTTAGCCAAATTTTATCTTAATTCCTGTTTTGTTACTCCAAAATTCCAAAAGCCATTTCTTCTGCAAAGCACAAGCCTCACTTCAGAAACACATAACAGAAAATTGATTTTCATCCTGAAAATGTCAAACTTCTGCCTATAACACTCAGCTATGGTTTTCTGAAACAGCAAAGTTCAACAAGAGCCATCGACCTAGTGGCCCTTTGACACATGATGATGGATGCAATGTGTCTACTGCTTTACTGCCAGAATGTCCTCCAAGAGAAGGAGAGAATCAATGAAGAATAATACATTTAAACTGGGTAGGAGGTTTGCTTGTTTTAATGTATTAAAAGAGAAAATACTGGCATTTCACTTCTCTGGGGAGAGACTTTATATACTCTGTGATTAACTCTTTTCTCTCTTTCTGGCTTAGACGAGTCAGACAGACACATATCTGCTAAAGGAAGGTGAGCACAGTCCAGAACGTAAACTCTGTACATAGCTAATGAACTTAGGATGAAAGACAGATGGAATATCTTGTTCTTCTTCGAAGAAGAGGAAAACATATAAAAGATATAATTTTAAGAAAAGTACAACCACTACTCACCCTGGTGTCTTGGCCTTCTGTCAACCACAGGTTCTGGCAACTTCAACTGTTTCTAGTAAGTGATGATATTTCCATTTTCCTACAGGATAAAGTTACTGATCAATGTCACATCAAAAACAAAGACTCTCTTCAAGGGCAGAACATAAGAGCAATTCATTGTCTTATGGATTATACTCATATTGGAATGAATTACTGCATATTCCATAGAGTAAGTCGTACAATCATGCATGTAAGTTTTGGAAGAAGCACACCCCCCAGCTTAAAACGTAACTGTATGAATGTATGCCATCACATATGGTCCAGGTTATAGTCTTTACTCGAGAAACAGAAAATCATTTTCACCTGCAAATTTTTATTCCATTTTACCAGAGTCCTAACAAGGAAGCACAGTATAAATTCTCCTTCTTTTTTTTTTTTTTTTTTTTTTTTATAAATTAATTTTTATTGGTGTTCAATTTACCAACATACAGAATAACACCCAGTGCTCATCCCGTCAAGTGTACCCCCCAGTGCCCGTCACCCATTCACCCCCACCCCCCACCCTCCTCCCCCTCCACCACCCCTAGTTCATTTCCCAGAGTTAGAAGTCTTTATGTTCTGTCTCCCTTTCTGATATTTCTCACACATTTCTTCTCCCTTCCCTTATATTCCCTTTCGCTATTATTCATATTCCCCAAATGAATGAGAACATACACCGTTTGTCCTTCTCCGGTTACTGTGGCCAAGTTCAAAAAGGGTGTTGCCTGAGTTCTCCTCTGGGATTTTGATGGAATCTTGTCTCACATTTAGATCTTTCATCTATTTTGAGTTTATCTTTGTGTATGGTGCATGAGAGTGGTCCAGTTTCATTCTTCTGCATGTGGATGTCCAATTTTCCCAGCACCATTTATTGAAGAGACTGTCTTTCTTCTAGTGGATCGTCTTTCCTCCTTTATCGCATATTAGTTGAGCATAAAGTTCAGGGTCCACTTCTGGGTTCTCTGTTCTGTTCCATTGATCTATATGTCTGTTTTTGTGCCAGTACCACACTGCCTTGATGAACACAGCTTTGTAGTACAACCTGAAATCTGGCATTGCGATGCCCCCAGATATGGTTTTCTTTTTTTAAAATTCCCCTGGCTGTTTGGGGTCTTTTCTGATTCCACACAAATCTTAAAATAATTTGTTCTAAGTCTCTGAAGAAAGTCCATGGTATTTTGATAGGGATTGCATTATACGTGTAAATTGCCCTGGGTAACATTGACATTTTCACAATATTAATTCTGCCAATCCATGAGCATGGAATATTTTTCCATCTCTTTGTGTCTTCCTCAATTTCTTTCAGAAGTGTTCTGTAGTTTTTAGGGTATATTTTGAGAACCATTTGAATGGTAAATGGTTCTCCAACCTTTTATTTTCAGGTTGTAGGTGTCCTTCTGTCTAAAATGAGTCTCTTGTAGACAGCAAATAGATGGGTCCTGTTTTTTTATCCAGTCTGAAAATCTGCGCCTTTTGATGGGGTCATTAAGCCCATTCACGTTCAGAGTTACTTGAACTTCTTCTTAAAGGGGAGTTTTAAGAGTCCCCCTTAAAATTTCTTGCAGAGCTGGTTTGGAGGTCACATATTCTTTCAGTTCCTGCCTGTCTTGGAAGCTCTTTATCTCTCCTTCCATTTTGAATGAGAGCCTTGCTGGATAAAGTATTCTTGGTTGCATGTTCTTCTCATTTAGGACCCTGAATATATCCTGCCAGCCCTTTCTGGCCTGCCACGTCTCTGTGGAGAGGTCTGCTGTTACCCTAATATTCCTCCCCATGAAAGTCAGGGACTTCTTGTCTCTTGCTGCTTTAAGGATCTTCTCTTTATCTTTGGAATTTGCAAGCTTCACTATTAGATGTCGAGGTGTTGAACGGTTTTTATTGATTTTAGGGGGGGATCTCTCTATTTCCTGGATCTGAATGCCTGTTTCCCTTCCCAGATTGGGAAAGTTTTCAGCTAGGATTTGTTCAAATACATATTCTGGCCCTCTGTCCCTTTCGGCGCCCTCGGGAACCCCAATTAAACGTAGGTTTTTCTTCCTCAGGCTGTCGTTTATTTGCCTTAATCTGTCTTCATGGTCCTTCAATTGTTTATCTCTTTTTTCCTCAGTTTCCCTCTTTGCCATTAACTTGTCTTCTATGTCACTCACTCGTTCTTCCACCTCGTTAACCCTCGTTGTTAGGACTTCTAGTTTGGATTGCATCTCATTCAATTGATTTTTAATTTCTGCCTGATTGGATCTAAATTCTGCAGTCATGAAGTCTCGTGAGGCCTTAATGCTTTTTTCTAGAGCCACCAGTAGCTGTAGAATAGTGCTTCTGAATTGGCTTTCTGACATTGAAGTGTAATCCAGATTTTGTAACTCTGTGGGAAAGAGGGCTGTTTCTGATTCTTTCTTTTGAGTTGAGGTTTTCCTTCTAGTCATTTTGCTCAGTGCAGAGTGGCCAGAAACAAGTTGTATTGGAACACGGGGGAGTATCACTGGTCCCTCTAGCTGGTCTTCTGGGGGAGGGGCCTGTTGCGTTGATTTTCAGGTGTTAGCACTTGGGGGAGCTGCTCTGCCCCTGCCTGCTGCAGGGCTCTGCGGGGGTTGTTTACCCTGCCAGGCCCCAGGAGGAACAGCAGCAGTTGCTATGGCAACTCTGGAAGCCTGGATTCAGCCTCCGCAGGAACTATGGGGCTCGGGGCTCTCGGCTCTCCGTCCGCAGGGCCTGGAGGCTCCGGGGCGGGGCCGCTGATCTGCTCAGCTCGGGGCAGGAGCGTCCTCGCTGTCTCGGGCCCTCCCGGCCTCTGCCTGTCCCGGGGGAGGCCGGATCCTGGGCTGTGTCCCGGCGCCCTGTGCTCCGGGGCCTGCGCTGTTGGATTCGCGCTCCCGCCCCGCAGCTCCCTCCCTGGAGCCGCTCCCGAGCCCCTCCGAGCTGCTCCGGTCGGTCCCGCCGTGCGCGCTGCAGCCCTTAGGGAGCTCGGAGCACTCTCCTGCGCTCGCAGGTGTCTGTTAGTGTCCCCGGGAGCCTGAGGGCATCCCCGCTCTCCTGGGTCCTGCTCCAACTCCCTGCGAGCCCCTTTCCGCCCGCCCGGGAAGGTTGGTGCAGCTCCTGCTCCTCCGGGACGGGGCTCTCCTGTCCTGGGGACACTCGCCCCGGCCTCAGCCCGGCTCCTCGCGGGGCCCCTCCCCCTCGGAGGCCTTTTGTTCCTTTATTTCTTTTTCCCCGTCTTCCTACCTTGATAGAAGCGTGAACTCTTCTCACTGTAGCATTCCAGCTGGTCTCTCTTTACATCTCAGGCCGAATTCGTAAATTTTCAGGATGGTTTGAAGGTTATCTAGGTAATTTGGTGGGGACAGGTGATTTGGGGACCCTGCTCTTCCGCCATCTTGCCCCTCCCCCTAAATTCTCCTTCAATGACACTTTAAAAATATGGTGTTTTAAAATATGATAAATAGATTCAAGACAAATAAGGACAACTCTGTAGATCAAAGGCTACATTTGAGCCTACACCAAACTTAACTTTCAGAATGTTATGCTACATCATCATTAGTTTTGTTTCACAAACTGTGCATCTCCTTTTTCAAAGGAGAAATGGATAATTTTATGATACGGTGATGCAAATTTTTAAGACATTTAAGTATTGAGTTTTAATCTGCCTCAAAGTTGAAGAGCATGTCTTAATTATTCATCATCTACAGTTCCACAGGTGATGGTGTGCTGTGTGTGTACATATCAGGATATAGGCACAGAAATAGTTGAAAATAGCTATAGTTTGTTTCAAACACTTAAACATGTTTTCTTGAAACTCCATAGAATATGATGCTAACAGGTGCACTTCATTAATGGAAAAAAAAATGTGTTTCGCAGAACCAAACTTTGTGAACTATTGAAAAAGTGGAAATAAATACACAAAAAAATAGATAATACTTCTAAAATGACTTACATTTACTAGTAGCGAGTATAGTGTCACAAGAAAGGTGAGAACTAATAACCATCTAGAACATACCACTGAAATTTGATGACAATGTGTTTTTATGAATATATAGAACAATATCTACACAAATTAAAAATCAAGAAATGCACAAATGTCGATTTCTACACCTCTTTGACAATTAAGAACTATCTGACTTTAAGGACAAATAAAGAGGAGAGTTTTTAAAATTAAAAAAAATAATCAGCATATTCATCTGTCTTTTCACAATAAAATGTAAGCTCAACATCCATCTATAAAATATATCATTATGGATGGGGTTTGATAGGATCTTCACCACCCTCCACACCCATTCTGCCTTCCTGTGGTATCTGGGACATTTTTGCACATTTCTAAGGCTCTATAGAACACATTTTGTAAACTTTTGACATAGATTGGTCCCTAACATACTTTATTAAGAA
Organism: Nyctereutes procyonoides; assembly: GCF_905146905.1. Taxonomy (NCBI): domain Eukaryota; kingdom Metazoa; phylum Chordata; class Mammalia; order Carnivora; family Canidae; genus Nyctereutes; species Nyctereutes procyonoides. The sequence goes on from NW_026575043.1 coordinate 31,924,829, forward strand.
CTATAAAGAAGAACATTGCATGGACTGAATAAAATTGAGCTTCTCAGGTGATTTGATCAACAATCACCATAGAAGAGTACAATTATTACAGTAGACTCTTGATTGTCCTTGGGCTCTGAGTATTGGCTTCCTTTGAGTACTTCCTTTGAACCAGAAATACCTAGATTTTCCTTAGGAGTTTCTTATGTTTCTGAAGAGTTGCTTAACCCTCATTAATCCCATTTTAAACAAACAATTTTGTTATTTATTTGTTTAAGGATTTTAATTATTTGAGAGAAAAAGAGAGCATAAGTGGGGGCGGTGAAGGGGCAGAGGGAGAGGAAGAAGCAGATTCTTCACTGAGCAAGGACACCGTGATCATGACCTGAGCCAAAGGCAGATGCTTAATCAATTGAACCACCTGGACGCCCCAAACAAATTGTTCTATACTGAACTTTGAGTCTATTTGGTAACACAGTGGAGTTGCACATCCTGATTTCTGAGTAAAAATTACACACATAAAATATAGCAGAAATTGTAGTAGAGTTGTAGTATTTAATGCCTTGAGAGTGAGGAGAGGAGATAGGGGCACCTGGGTGACTCAATGGTGGAGCATCGGACTTCAGCTCAGGTCATGATCCTGGGGTCCTGGGATCGAGTCCTGTATCAGGCTCCCTGCATGGAGCCTGCATTTATGCCTATGTCTCTGCCTCTCTCTGTGTGTCTCTCATGAATAAATAAAGAAAAAAATCTTAAAAAAAGAGTGAGGAGACAGAAAATGAATAAAACAGAAGTTTGTATAATTTCATTTTATGTAATATGTAATTATGTACAAATAATTTCACGTGAAAGTGGATATACTTAACCACTATATTTATGAACACCAAAAATTTACTTAAATTTTTACTTTTTTAAACAGTTATATCACTACTCCTACATTTGGGGAGTTATAAATTAGAGCTTAACAGAATGGTCCTGGCACAAAAACAAACACATAGATCAATACACATTATGGAGAACCCAGATATAAACCCTCACCTGTATGGTCAATTAATTTGTGACAAAAGAGGCAAAAATATACAATCGAAAAGATTGCCTCTTCAACAAATAGTGCCAGGAAACCTGGACATATATATGCAAAAGAATGAAACTGAGCCGGGATCCCTGGGTGCCGCAGCGGTTTGGTGCCTGCCTTTGGCCCAGGGCGCGATCCTGGAGACCTGGGATCGAATCCCATGTCGAGCTCCCAGTGCATGGAGCCTGCTTCTCCCTCTGCCTGTGTCTCTGCCTCTCTCTCTCTCGCTCTCTGTGTGACTATCATAAATAAATTAAAAAAAAATTTAAAAAAAAGAATGAAACTGAGCTACTTCCTTATACCATTCACAAAAATAAACTCAAAATGCAATAACGACCCAAATGTGAGACCTAAAACCATAAAACTCCTAGAAGAAAACATAGGCAGTAATTTCTTTGACATCAGCCATAGAAACATATTTCTAGATAGGTTGCCTCAGGCAAAGAAGTAAAAATAAACTATTGGGACTGCATCAGAATAAAAAGCTTCTGCACGGTGAAGGAAACAATCAACAAAATGAAAAGATAAACCCCCGAATGGGAGAAGATATTTGTAAATGACATATCTGGTAAACGGTTAGTATCCAAATATGTAAGGAACTTCTACAACTTAAGATGAAATAATAATCTGATTAAAAAATGGGCAGAGAAGCTAAATAGACATTTTTCCCCAAAGACATCCAGATGGCAAACAGAAACATGAAAAAATGCTCAATATCACTCATCATCAGGGAAATGCAAATTAAAACCACCATGAGATATCACCTCACACCTTTCAGAATGGATGAAATCAACAGCACAAGAAACAACAGGTGTTGGTGAGGATGCAGAGAAAAATATCCCTCTTGCAGTGTTGTTGGGAATGCAAAGTAGTGCAGCCACTCTGCAAAACAGTATGGAGGGGCCTCAACATATTAAAAATAGAACCACCCTGGGATCAGTAATTCCACTGGTAGGTATTTACTGAAAGAATACAAAAATATCAACTCAAAAAAAGATACATGAATGCCTATATTTACCGCAGCATCATTTACCATCAGTAGCAGAGATATGGAAATAACCCAAGTATCCATCGACAGATGAATGGCTAAAGAAGGTGTGAATGTATATACAATGGAATATTATTCAGCCATCAAAAATGAGTTGTTGCCATCTGCAACAACATGGATGGACCCAGAGGATATCGTGCTAAGTAACAGTCAGAGAAAGACAAATACTATATGATTTCATTTATGTGTGGAATCTAAAACACAAAATAAACAAAAAGCAAAAATAGACCCATAAACACAGAGAACTGATGGTCACCAGAAGGGAGGGAGGTGGAGGATGGGCAAAATGGGTGAAGTGGGGTGGGAGATACAGGCTTCCAGTTACAGAAGGAATAGGTCACAGGATAAAAGGTGCAGCAGAGGGAATAGAATCACTGATACTGTACTAGCATCGTGTGGGAACAGCAGCTGCACTTGTGGAGAACACAGCAAAACACAGAGGGAAGTTGAATCACTACGTTGTACCCCTGAGAATAATGTCACATTGTGTGTTTCAACTATACTTCAATTACAATAATAATAGGGCTCCTGGGTGGCTCAGTCAGTTAAGCATCTGACTCTTGGTTTCAGCTCAGATCGCGATCTTAGGGTCAAAAGATCAAGCCCCATGTCTGGCTCCACACTCAGCACTGAGTCTGCTTGAGACTCTCTCTCCCTCTGCCCCTCCCCCTCCCCCCCCCACTCTCTCTCTCTCTCTCTCTTAGAAATAAATAAGTGAATCATCATCATAATAATAATAATGTCAGAAGTTATTCCTAGAGAGTAAGATTTCAGTAAATAGTTAATACATTTTCAAAAATTGGGAGGTAGGATAAAGGTAACATCTCAGGTTAGTACCATGGCCTCAAGTATTTAATTGACTGTGAATATTAAAACTATTTTCCTAGATTGATACAATAGCACCTCCTCTAAGGTCTGTATAGTACGAAGAATAAATCTAAGATTTTCTACCTGCTTTGGACTTCCCCAATATTAAGTGGAATAAATAGTAGAAGCAGAGATTCTAGTTATATACAGATTACAACTCCACACAGCGTTCTGGAAATGTGTTCTCTGACAAACTCAAAAAGGTCTAGAAAAAACAGCTAAGAATACTAGTAGTGTTTCACAAAGTCTTAATTATGATGGGACTCCAGGACATAGTAGTAGAGCCTTTAACTAATAAGATGCATTATTAAATTACATTCAGCTCTTCAGCACTGTCACCAAATATACACTTGCAGACAGATTTATGGTGCGATCTAATTGAACTACAGCGCATATGACAATACTAGAATAATGAAGTGCTTAGGTATTTATTAAGTAAAAGACTGCACGTTTCAAAATAACAAATTTTACTCCTGAAAATATCATTTACAAAAGGGTGATACTTTGAATTTTGAAACTAATGTAAACAGAAGGGAAGCATGAATGGACAAAAATATAAAATTATATGGTATTCTGCTGTACAAGAGTGGATGTGTGTGTGTGTATAACTGACTGCCAATTACCAGGAGTCATTCTTTAATAAAAAACCAAAGCACAGAGTGCCTGGGTGGCTCAGTGGTTAAGCATCTGCCTTTGGTTCAGGTCATGATCCTGTGTCCCAGGATCGAATCACATTGTGTTCCCCACGGGGATCCTGTGTCTCCCTCTGCCTGTGTCTCAGCCTCTCTCTCTGTGTCTCTCATTAATAAATAAATAAAATCTTAAAAAAAAAAGAACCAACAACACTCAGGTGTGAAGTGAAAATAGGAGAAAAGCTTACTATAATTAACTGAATAGTAAAAGTATTTAATGGTAAGAAAAAATACTGTGAATTCAATAATACTTAGATTTACTTTGATACTTCAACACTGTCATCAACTGTCAGTAGACATGAAATTGTACAAAGTCAAATCACACCGTTGCCTAATTGAGCACTGAGATGATGAAGTGATGTTTTACGATGTGACAGGAGGTGTTCAATTTATAACTAGCGTGAATGTCTCCCAGAAGGTGGTGGTGAGGCTGGAGAGCAGACCATGCCCACCCTCAGGCTTAACTGCGAGATTAGAGAAAAAGAGGGCAGTGTGTCCCCAGAAACCAGCTGGCATTTCCAGCCACATCCCTACCTGAACACCTGTTCTCCCTTCAAACTCGCCATGAGCAATGCCAACCTCCCAAGTACTATTCCTCCTCTAGGTCCCTCCTCCCAGCCACCCTCTTGCCGTCTGTGGCCAAGCAAATCCATGATTTCCATAGCCCTGGTGAAGACAACCATCCATTCTATGCACTCTGACCACAAGGTTAAGATTTACTGTCTCTCCATCTACCATTTACCATCTGGCATTCTTCTGTTCAAGATGGCACCTCAAATTCCTACCAGCTCCTATGTGGTCTCCTCTCATTTTCCTCATCAGCACCCCTACAACGTCATTCAGCTTTGCAAATGTGCATATTTTAAGCCATGATGTAGTAAGTAAGGCAGGGCAGTGGGTGGAGGGGCAGCAGTTTAGTAAAAGCAGAGTGTCAGCCCACTTTGCTACTTGGCCTTGGATGAAGTTCTTGGGCTGCTTATCATCTAATTTACGGGCTTATGAAACTGGTATGTTGGAGCTGACTGATTCTAAAGTGTTTTGCAGATTTGGGATTCAAGACCATGTGATTTTCTTTTTTCTTTTTCTTTTTTTTTTTTTATTTCAAGACTACGCAATTTTAAATCAGAAGTTAGACACTGGCTTCAACTCAAGAATTAATAGCAGTAGATTGGTAGTGGGTTCTGATGTGATTTGAGCATGTGATTGCTGATCTGGGAGAGAATGCAGCATTCAGGATGTGGAAAGGCTGAGTACTGGTGATCTGTGTCACACAATTGTCACATCTACGGCGGATGCAACTGGAAAGGGAACGAAAGAAAGAGATAAAGAACCTTTCAGTGACAGAAAGGACCTTCTTGAATCCAAGTAATAAGAGTCATTTAAATTTGAGAGCTATTTTGAATATTACACTTCAGACCTTTTAGGAATGATAAAGTCTTTGCGGTCGTCAAGGAATAGATTTTGTGATCACTTACCTTCTAAAAAGTTGAGAGATTCTTAAAACACACACACACACACACACACACACAGGAACAAAAAAAAAACTAAAAATATTGCTTTTGTCTCCTTAAAAGCCCTTAGAAAACTGATTTTTAGAGACATAAATATAAAAAAGCCTATACTGCCAGTATATATGCCAATATAGTCAATGAAGGGTAAGTTTATATTTCAGGAAAAAAAAATACCAGTATAAAATGGAGAATTTTAAATTGACTAAAATAGTACTGTTATCAGAAGAAATTAAAGCCAATATAATTACTTATCAGTGTCATTTCTTAAATCTAAGTACTCATATAATCAAAATACTGTTTTTTTCTTTCAAAATAAGAGTATAAATGTGTTCAAGAGAACATGGGTTTTGATTTAATAGTTTTAACTTAAAGAGAGGCATAATAACCCAGAAACAGTTGCTAGGTGAGCAAGGTTTTGTTTGGGACCAAAGTGATTAATGTATGACTTTGCAAAATGCTTGGAGACTATTTTGCATAACAAGATGCTCAACGAATGGCCACTTCAGAGCATTTGGATATTATAAATCATTATAATACCAGTTTGAAATCTAAAAGGCCTTCTAATACTCAGCATGCTACAATAACTCCATGAAATTATTTTCGGCATAGTTCAAGAGTAGGCCTCCCGTCATTACTTTCTCCTGCTGAGAGAGCTCACACAGAACACATGATTCTGTAAATTACGTTTTATAGAATATGTGTGGCATCATTAAAATGTAACAAAAATTTTGAAGGGGCAGAAAGGAGAGATGGAGCCTATGTGTTAAAATCAAGGCAGGATTCAAATATATGTACTACTGAAAGAACTAACTTCTTTTAGATTGTCTTTGCTTGAGAGAAGCTTTCATCAGAAAAAGGCATTGTTTTCTGCAAGTTAGAAACAGTTCCACAAGTTCCAAAAGCCTTTTAAATACAAAGATTTGCCCCCCCAAAAAAAAAAAATGTGTTCTGCAGACTGGGGCAAGAGTCCAGGAAATCATATTTCAAAGACCCATAACCAGGGCTTTCATGCAGAATCCAGTTCATGCTTTCTCATACAAACAGTCATAGAGCTGCGTCTGGTAAATGTTGGTAAAATGTGTGAATTCGGTAGATCATTGATTATGCTTCCTAACTGGTGATACAGAAGCACCATCGAACTCCTGGCTGATTTTTAGTGTTTTTCTTGACCTCCAGTAACACATCGAACTTCTGTATCTAAATTGGCCAAGCCCCGGGAATATATGATGTTAGTGGGGAGGGTGACAAAACAGGAATGAGTTTGCTTCTGTGTTAGAAAGATCGCATTGGGCAGCCCCGGTGGCCCAGCGGTTGAGCATCTGCCTTTAGCCCAGGGTGTGATCCTGGAGACCTGGGATGGAGTGCTACATCGGGCTCCCTGCATGGAGACTGCTTCTCCCTCTGCCTGTGTCTCTGCCTCTCTCTCTCTCTCTCTGTGTGTGTCTTTCATGAATAAATAAATAAAATCTTAAAAAAAAAAAAAAGAAAGAAAAAGAAAGAAAGAAAGAAAGAAAGAAAGAAAGAAAGAAAGAAAGAAAGAAAGAAGGAAAGATCGTGCGGATGCAATGGATGCATAGGCGTCCCTAAAGGAATATGCAGGAAGGAGATTGTGCAGGTGGACCCCTTTCCTAAAAGGTCGCGGTACTTTGCATGCCAGCAAACTTCCAAGATTTATCTAGTCTCCTAGAAAAAACCATGATTGAATGGATTCAACAAGGAGGCTGTTACTTAGACTGAGACTGAGCTGGTGCTAATGGCAAGGCAGCCCATGGAGTGAACACCCAACGTACTGCCTGTAAATGCCACAAGGTCACACAATCAAAGTGCTAAGGATGACCAATCACAAAGAGCCAACCAGGCTTTCCCCAATCACCAGTTCATGGAGCCCTGAGTCTGTTTGTGCCTCTTTTCCATAAAAGTCTCTGTTCCAGCTCCTGGAACTGGAGCTGGTGTGCTCCAAACCATTTCAATCCGGTGCTATCCAATGCAAATCAATAAATGCTCAAATAAATTCATTCATTGGTTATCTTTTAACGAAAGTCCTATGACATTTGGTATTTTGTATTTTTTTTTTAGATTTTATTTATTTATTCATGAGAGACACAGAGAGAGAGGCAGAGACACAGGCAGAGGGACAAAGCAGGCTCGATTCCAGGACCCCAGGATCACACCCTGAGTCCAAGACAGATGCTCAACCACTGAGCCACCACGTGCCTGTATTTTTAAAATATAAATGTAGTTGAAGGTTTTTGCAAGCTGGACCTTCTTCAAAGTACCAATGTTGTCAAGCTACTCATTGCTTTGATCTGTTATGTAACTTTTAAAAATGCTCACTATATATATATATATATATATATATATATATATATATATATATATATTTTATTTATCTTTTGTAAATTTGTTTTCTCAGATTGTGGTATCCTTCAAAGGGTCACAGAATATGCCACCCAAAAATATGCCACTTTGGCAGAAGGATTATTTTGAGCTAAGGGCACTTAGGAAAACTGCAAATATAAGAAAAACACCCTAACCTTCCTTTCCCTAGAAGCAGGAGATGAAATGCCCATGTGAAAGCTGTCCTCTTTGTTCAATCTGCTCCCATAGCCAGTAGATTTCACCATTTCTTGGGACCTTTAGTTCTTATGGGGGTTACGTGTCATATAAAACATACATAAATGTGTATGATGTTCTCCAGGTAAAATGTTTTATGTCAGTGTCATTCTCAGGCCCAGCTGAAAAGTCCTAAAAAGGTAGATGCAAAAATCTATCTTCCCTACACCTTCCTCTTGTAGCATTTGACGTAGATATTAAATAATTATACGCAGAAAATCTCTCATGTTTCCATTGCATTTATTTCTCTTCCTTTAAATTGAAAACTTATTTTTGGCATACTTCTATTTATTTTCATATTACAAAAACCTGTACCAAAGTTTTAAATCCATGTGAAATCGATTTTGATGTAAATATGTAAAGTCCTTTGATGTTAATGGGTCAAAAAATTATTACATTCAAAACTTTCCTATTTCATATTTTGCACTACATTTTGTCAACCCATTCTGGAAACCAAAGCATCCATATTAAAGGTAAATATTGTGATCTTTGTTACAAAAAATAGAATTTTATTCTCAAATCCTTGCTAATGAATGTTATTGTATGATTATTGAGTAACAAGACAGATAATCTATTTTAAGATTGATAATTGATTATTTTTATTTTTTTTTAAAGATTTCATTTATTTATTTGAGAGAGAGAAAGTAGGAAAGAGAGAGAGCACCAGCAGAGGTGGGGGCAGAGGAAGAGGAGGAAGCAGAGTCCTCGCTGAGCAGGGAGCCTGATGTGGGACTCAATCCCAGCACCCTGAGATCATGACCTGCGCTTACATCAAGTGTCGGATGCTTGGGACACCTGGGTTGCTCAGTGGTTGAGCATCTGTCTTAGGCTCAGGACGTGACTGCAGGGTCCTGGGATCGAGTTCTGCATCCAGCTTCCCCTCAGGGAGCCTCTTCTTCCTCTGCCTATGTCTCTGCCTCTCTCTGTGTGTCTCTAATGAATAAATAAAACCTTAAAAAATACATTCAACTAACTGAGCCCCTCAGGCACCTCTGATTATTCTAATTTTTAGAAGATACATTTTAGCTTGGAATTTATGCGAGAAACATGCCACCCATTTGGAAATAAGTCCTTTCAGTCAACATCCTTCAAAAATATCCACCTGAGCTAAGATATGTGGAAGGCAGAAAGAACAGTAGACACAAACCCCTGTTCTTGGAGAGTGTTCCCATCTTGGAGATCAGCAGGCTCTTGCTCACATAGAGCTATGACTTAAGATGATACAACACCAGTATAATGTGGGAGAGTGAAGAGGACATGGCAACAGAGGCGAGGTCTGGAAGAAGTCAGAGCTGGCTTCAGAGAGCATCAGAAGGTTGGACAGGACTTCAGCAGATGATGAAATTCACCAAAGAAGGATAAAGTAAAGGAAGAAGATGCCAGAATCATAAGTGCCAATGCCAGGAAAATAGGACACCTGTTTGATACTCTTCAGTGATACAGGCCATGGAGGAGACAGACCGTGCGCCACTCTAATCACCTGGGCTCTGTATCTTTGAGATATTCAGGCAATTGTTTCTAATAAGAGATTCATCACTTTGTACTTCAGGAATATTAAGCTACTGCACAAAGATCCCTTATAGCAAGGGGCAGAGGCACAGTTAAGAGGCAGTTGTGCTCATGCAGCATTTATTCACCTGTCCCTCCAGCTCCTCATGTGCTTGCTGTGAGCCAGGTGGCATGCTGAGCCCCCCCCCCCACACACACACACACAGAAAAGAGAAAAGAACAGAGGGCCCTATGCAGGTGAGACTGACCTGCCACAAGTGGTGCGTGAAGCTGTCTTTCTAACCTGACACAACACACATGGAGAGCATAAGATAATAGATTGTGGAATTTGGTGCATGTTTTTAAAATTGTGTTCATGCCAACAGCATCAGGGAAGTAAATTAATGTCAGGATGCAAAAAAAAAAAAAAAAATGTCCCAAGGTTAACTTCCCTATACTACAGAAAAATGAAAAGCTATAAAAAATTAAAATCCTGTAGATAAAGAAGAGTTATTGCATCGAGAACAAGCAGGCTTTTTGTTACCCTGTCTTACCGGATTGAGGAGATGCCCCCTTCAACCCTTCCAGGTACATCTCTAGGAAGTCTTGTCTACAGGAAACACTCATACAGCAATTATCCTATAACAGGTTTATGTTGGCCCATGGAAAACTTGTTGCTTGGTTGCTAATGGCATATAATTATGTAACTATTCTTGAGTACTTATATTCTAGTGGCAGGGAGGGAAGCACACTCACTCAGAAAAAAAAAATATAAAGATTGAAGAAAATTGATTTTTTAGAAATTATGCCAGAGCCTAAAATAGAGACCCTGACTGGGAACTGGGACTTATTTCAGATTGTGTGGCAAGGCGGAGTGCTCTACTAACATGACATTGAAACTGAAGCCTACAATACATGAAGAGGGGCTCCTGGGTGGCTCAGCTGGCTAAGCATCCAACTCTTGGTTTCAGCTCAGTTCATGATCTCAGGGTTGTGAGATCGAGCCCTGCCTTGTGCTCTGCACAGAATCTGCTTGAGATTCTCTCCCTCTCTCATTGCTCCTCCCTGGCTCACGAACATACACACACATACTCTCTCTCTCTAACATAAGTAAGTCTTAAAAAAATATTTATTTATTTTTTTTAATTTTTGTTTATTTATGATAGTCACAGAGAGAGAGAGAGGCAGAGACACAGGCAGAAGGAGAAGCAGGCTCCATGCACCGGGAGCCCGACGTGGGATTCGATCCCGGGTCTCCAGGATCACGCCCTGGGCCAAAGGCAGGCACCAAACCACTGCGCCACCCAGGGATCCCAAGTCTTAAAAAAATAAAGTAAAATACATGAAGATGACAGAAGTTTGACAGAAAGACCATTTCAGATAGCAAGAATAAGTTAAAGCCATGCTGGGAAGAAAAATAATCTGAAATTCTGTGACTTGTGATTCATTGAGTTTGGGTAAACACATTTTTTGCTTTGATTTCATTTGGAATTCTGAAAGTTCTAAATCATTTAAAAATAATGGTTTCTTTTTTTTAAAATAGGGTTTTATTTATTTACTGGAGAGATAGCACAAGTGCATGAGAGCGAGCAGAGAGGCTGAGGGAGAAGCAGACGCCCCACTGAGCAGGGAGCATGATGTGGGGCTCCATCCCAGGACCCTGAGATCATGGCCTGAGTCAAAGGCAGACGCTTCACTGACTGAGCCACCCAGGCATGCAACAGTTGGACTTTTAAAACAAAGTACAGGGAACTTGTAATCAAACAACTAAAGGAAGTAAACTCAAGAACTAAAACAAATACCAAATCTTTAGATCACGACACTAGCAAAACCTAAGTCTGTATTTTTCTTTTCTAAGTAGAAAAAAAAAATGTGGCCTACAGTATCAAATGCATGGCTGGGATAGCATCGGTCTCTAATGAAGTTTGTTATCATGACATCCGGGAAGACCTCACTTTCTGTTTGTCCTGGAATGTCCTAGTTTTCTATCATCTCTTTGCTCTGGCCTTTGTTCCAGACTTCTCATTTTTAACAAAACATTACTATGAATAGATAGACAAACACAAGTCAGGATGATTTGCGTAGACTCTAACTTTTGGTTATATATAAGTTGAAAGGACATCTCTCTTTCCTGACCCTTTCTTTCCAGAACAAGGTAATTCCAACCAATATAGCACACAGAGCACATACGCCCTCCTGTGCTGGAAGGGGTGGTCAGAGGCGTCGTCCTAGGCCTCCTGGTCCACCAGCCAGCTGAGGCAGGGGCTCTCTCTCTCTTCCCCAGATGGAATCATGACTGGTGGGGTCAGTTGTTGAATGAGGGAGTTCTATAGTGTTGCTGGGTGTGAAGTGACTACGTGAACTCTAAGCACAGCATCCCGGCTCCAGCTCACAGAGAACAGTCAGAGGCTTTTGCATGGAGCTTGTCATTTACTATTTGCTGTAAATCCACAATGAATGTTCATTTGTTGTTTTAGTATTTTAGTGCCAACTTCATTTTCAGCCATAAACCCTGTCTCTAGGGATGAATAGCCCAGTACCCCAAACTGCACACATGACGATAAATAGGGAATCTATTTCTCAAGAAAGTCAATGTTACTTGCACACAATGTGTGTTGGCTCCCACCATGGGTATCACTGGCCACGTGGAAAGCAGAATCAGCAGAGAAAACCGCCGGAGGAGCGACAGCATGAATTACAGAGGTGAAGATTTCCTTCAAAGAGACCGTGCCCTGAAGCAAAGACGTGACACAGGGAACTGCATGGGGTGTCTTACACATCATTCAGAAGCGTGACATTGTTTCACATCAAATTACCCTTCATGATAATACACTTGGGTGTTCTGGATGCCGTGGTTGCTTCACATTCCCAACACAACTTATGCCACAGATACTGGTTCCATTAATAGATAAGAATCTAAAAATCATTGAAAAATGCCACTTCTATCAGATTTGTCAAAGAGAAAATGAGCCAAATTCATTTTAATAATGGATTATTTTTATACAATTCATAAATCAAAGTGAACGTTTTAGAAGTGTCTTCGGTTGGATTGCAAAAAGCTAACATGATTAATTCAAATAGGGAGCCCAGTAATTCAATATATAAGGTAAAATCATTTGCTATCATGATGATAGTTTGAATTAAATTTTTGAAGCAACAAATTAAGAATAAATAAATTATCATTGCACTTAGAATAGAAGGTGTCTAAACCTAAAATATCTGAATATATACACAAAGAGATATTGAACTACATTTTTTTAAACTATAAATATTTGGGGCAAATGTCTAGGCAGTAGGGAATGCTGTCTTTTAGCAACTCTACACTACTAAGATGTTAGAAATGTCTGAGCCTATGGGGGAACTACTTTGTAGGATAATAGGTGTCTGAAAACAATATTGTATCTTTCTATAAACTTAGTCCTCTAAAATGTGGTAGCATTTGTTCAAAAAAACAATCTTTATAATCTTTATCACAATCTTTCTGCAAGTATAACACCACAATAAATTAACTTTTGGAGCTTCTTCATGGATTATAGTAATGGAGAATAAAGATTGCAAAGAGGAAAAGTTATATGAATAAGGCCCTAGAAAAGTACGGGCGGGAGGTATAACAAGTTAAAAGAATGATTAGGGAAAGAGTAAGATTTTATTTTGATTTCTATAAATGCTCTTTAGACACCCCCATGGAAAGAATCTTTTGATTTGGGTTTTTTCCAACCATCTAAATTTGGCAAAACATTCATAAGACTCACAAAGAAAGGTAATTCACAAAGAAAGGTAACTTTCTCTGTATTTTGAATTTTGTTACATAAAACTATGTTCATAAAGAAGTCCTCCACATGGAGAAAGAGGACAGTGCCTAGAAAATGACTGGGATTGAAATACCGATGTACTTCGATACTAAAAAACAATCATGTTGGGATTATCCTCCACTTAGTGGAGTTTGGGTGGCGCTTACCTTAGAATATGTATAAATAGGATTTTCTCCATTACACATTAATAGCCTACAGAGAAAAGTCATCAAAGACCTCAACAATTTCATATTTGTTAGCCATGAAATGCTACTAAAGACTGAAGGTTATTTTAACAAATAAATTAAAAATTATGAGACAGGATTGAAAAAATATGGTACTTATATAAATACCATATACAGACTTTAATTCTTCTGTTACATTTTTATTTTCAGATAAAGAGAGGGATTTTTTTTGCCTTATGTATATGGACATATGTTCACTTTTTTATAGAGTTCTATTGTTCAAAAATTCTGTCTATTTCATAAGTACAGTATCATGATACAATAAATTCAGTTGGTAAATACATATAAGTGATTTTTTTTTTTTTTTACTGTGTTGCACTCTCATCTCAGCACTGCCCTGGTTCAGACAACTTATATTATGGGATCGTTTTAGCCTAGTCACTTCAGAAATGTACTTTGTGGAACTTTCTATTTTGAAAGAAAATAAAGCCACAGAAAAGAATCATCCCATGTATTTACCCATATATTTTCACCAATAATGAACAATTTTTAACATTTTGTCATTTTTCTTCTCTCTATATACACTTATACATACAGTTCCTTTTTTTCTGAAAAATTTACAATTGAGATTGCTGACATCCCAGCAAGTTGCCGCTGGTCATGAGGATTCTTCTGTGCCTCAGAACTTCGTTGTGATGTTTAAATTAATCAAGCCTACATTTTGGTATAGAGTCATTACAATAATGTCAGCATTAAAGTTATAATTAATACATTATAATCACTTTTGACATTAATAGATGGGTACATTTATATTTTTCCTATATTTGATTAATAATTGAGAACCCATTATGCCACTTTCTCAAGAACAGGAACATGATAGTCAAAGTCCATATGAGCAGAGGACTTATAACTTAGTGAGGTGTTGCAGACACTAAGTTCTGAAGAGCTTTGAAGAAAGAGACAGGGGCAAGGTAACAGGAACCAGGTGCTGTCTCAGGTAGAGTACTGAGGTATGCCCTCTTAGGAGATGCATTTCATACTAACATGAGAGAAGTAGAAGAGCCAGGCATGTGACTACCTGGAGGTGAGATGCCCTGGTCACAGGAAACATCAAGAGCAACGTTCTCACCAAAGTGAAAGTTGGAAGGGTGAGAGGATGATGCAGTTGGAGGACAGAGAGCCATGGGTAACCACACTGCTGATGATGTCAGAGCAGCTGCTAGGCTGGATGGGATGCCACAGGGCCTTTTCACAACCCCCTGCAGATCAGGATTCCAAGGTCAGCAAACTGCCCCCTTGGGGCCAATGCTGGCCCACCCATTGCTGTTCCCCACCTAGAAGCCAGCAACTTTTAGTTTGTTTGTTTTACATCTTTAAATGCTTGTTACTAAAACATCAGAAACAAAGAAAAAAAAATGTGTAGCAAAGACTGTGCGTGGACCACAAAGAATAAAAAGCATTCTGTCCCTTTCCAGAAAAAGACAGGCATCTTCCATTGAAAGGAATTTTTGATTTGAGATTTTAGAATTAGAATTTGAGGGTGGAGGGGTCACATGACATGGTGCATGTTTTACTCTGCGGGGTGTGGGAAGCATCTTCTGCAGGTGGGCAAGAACAGAAGCAGGTGCAGGGACCGTGGGCAGCAGGTGGTGATGCTCAGGTGTAGGGGGCTAGCCTAGGGGCAGCCGGACATTGGCTGGATGGGGGACATGATCTGAAGGGGAAGCCAGCAGGTTGGCTGATGGATTGGTGTGCAGAAAAGAACATAGGACAAGTTCTGTAACTGTAGGCTGAACTACTATGTGGTGGTTTTTCTGAGAAGGGAAATGCATACCACATACTTTTTGAAGAGTGTTCAGGTCATAGATGATATTTTTCCTCCCTCTAGAGCTAAAAAGGAAAAAAAGAAGACAACTACTCTGGAAAATGGATGCAGCAAACATTAATAGTCATAGAAGCAATCATCTTTCTTAATTACGACTCTTTAGTATATTTCCATTTTGATCTTTAGTTTCTTTCTCTGACATCAAATTTGAAAATAAAAATCTTAAGAGTGGTAAAAATATTTTGTTAAACAGACACAAAATCATATTCACTTTAAATATACATTTTCATCCAGAAAACCCTTGCTGCAGCTCTACTGGAGTTAAAAGACTATTTTCGTTAATGTGCTTAAGTAGTCCATAAACATTTTCTCATTTTTGCACAGCTAGTCTCAAATAATCATCTCCCCATTATTTTAGTCACCATAAGACAATTCCCAAAGCTTTATGATAACTTTTTAACAAACTCAAAGTTCTTTAATGTGGAATTTTCCAATTTCTTAAAAAATTCAATATAATTTGCTATATACTCTCTTCTTATATTTGCAAAAAAAAAAAGTTCTCATTATTTCAATATCTCTGTTCCGCCTGTACTATTGTACCATAATGCACTCAACCCTTTGTTTCCTGAAGGACTTTCAATACGACCAGTGCTGTAGAAAGAATTACATGGGATTTGTAAAGAACATTTCCTCATAATCAACAATTCAAAGAGAAGAAAAAATCTTAAGAGAAAAATGATTATTCACATAAAAGAAACTTCTTCTAGCATTGTTTCATATAGACTTTCTCCTGTCAAGAGATTATTACAATGTGGATATTGATCTGATGCCACTAATAGAACCATTGGAGGGACAACGGTTGATTCCAGCATTAATGGCCACATCAAAGACAGCAGTAGGCAGCTCGATGAGCATGGCGGGAATTCCATGGGCCATTCATATGTGTTTCCTGGTTATAAATTTAAGCACACCTTTTATTAGTCACATGTGATTGTTTGCCAATAGCCCATTTGTCATCAGAGGGTTATCTACAAATGATTTGAATATCCCAGACATCTCTACTGGTAGACATGAGTGTGTACATGATGAGCACAGAAAGAAATAGGAGCCTTCCAATCCTGTCCGCTTCACAGGAGATTAAGATTTTGACCAAATTAGCTCATTAGCTAAAAAGAACCTTAACATTACTTTACAAATTTTCTAGTCCTATGCCTAGATTGATTGAGCAAAACAGGCCTTTGTTCTTCATCCTAAAACATGACAATAGGAATCTTCACCTATTTTTGAATTCTTGCAATTTAAAGTTGGAAATGTAATTATTTAAGATCACCAACACATTAAGATTTTTTTTAATGTGCTTCCTAACAATTATAAAAAAAGCTCTTTCCTCTTTCTCACATCATTGACTATTCAAATACCAGAAACTATAACCATTTTTTTTGCTGCAAAGAGATCATGAAATAGTTTAATGTGTTTGCGACTAAAGAGAAGCAAATTAGTACAACTATATTATTGTGTGCTGTATAGAACTGTAGAGATGGCATTTCCACTTTCCAGAACTTGGCTTTGTTCTGAGGTAGGAGAAGCTCTGTAATTAGTGTTGAAGAGCTTCTTTGTCACATAAACCCATATCCCATCTCAGCTCTCCACCTTATTAGCTCTCTTCATATCTCAGAGCATCAGATTCTTGTTTGGAAAATGAGGATTATAACACTTATTGAAGTAAAATCATGTTGAAACATGTCAAACTGACATGACAACTGTCAAAAGTAGGTGTTGACATGATTGTGGATCAGCTGAATTCCTGCACATTGAGGACTAGAGTTCCCACTTTTTCAAACACAAACCCTCTGAGGAACCACGGCAGCACCTACTGAAGCTGAATACATGTCTATCTTATGACCCAGCAATCCCAGTCAACAGTATATGGACACACAAGATGAAGGATGCACAGGGCCAGCCAAACAATGTTCCTAGCAGCTTCATTTATCACATTCCCGACTGGACAGTATCTAAATACTCATCACTAAGAATAAGGGAAACAAATTGTGGTCCGTCCAAATGTTTGTGAAGTAACTTCTGATATACAAAACATGAATGAATCTCATAGCCTTTAGGGTGAGCAAAAGCAGCTAGATACAAGACAGTACATAACACATGAGTCCATCTGTATGAAATAAAAGAAATGAGAAGACGAATCTACATTGATAGTAGTCAGCGTAGTGTTACACATTGGTGGGATATTAGCTCAGAAGTTATAAAGAAAACTTCTGGGGTCATAGAAGCTTTGATTTCTTGTCACGAGTAGTGCTTATGGGGGTTAACACATACAAGACATGTTATCCAGGAGAATATGTTTTCACATGAAAAGTGAAACAAATTGTTGAGGGAAGGTGATCATTTTATCATCTATAAATCATGATTCAATAAAAATTATTTAAAGCAGTTTGCAAAGAACCTGGCAAATAGAGATCCTAAGAGGCAGTAAGCTATAGATCAAGGTAAGTGTCACCTAAAGCATTTAGAAATCAATTTCTAATTACATCTAGATAAAAGTGAACATAAACTAGTCAGAGATAGACAAATTTTAATAATTTGGTAATTGACCAAATGGCTTTTAGCTATATCTCACAAAAGAATGTTCAGGATATCACCTATATACCAATGAAATATTATACAATTGAGGCAGAAGGAAATACTTGCATATTTAGATAAAGGTCAGAAAAATTAAGAGAAAGATAATTCATCATCTATCAGCGAGACCAATAAGATGCTTGATGAAACTTTTTTTAGTGCCTTAAGCACAAGATTTGATATGGTAGATATAATAGGTATTACTCTTTATAAAAGAGCTGACCTACTTATACAATCAAACTAAATTCTCCCATTATTTTTTGACACTAATAGAAATGAAGAGCAGATGCAATCTGTTGCATTTAATATGGCATTTGATAAACCTATTTTGACAGATGTCTAGAACAATATCCCTCCTCCAGAAAAAAATATAGGTTTTTTTCCTAGCAAAATGGAATAGTATCACTTTCACAGTCTGGGCCAGATTTATAGTAATTAACAAATGAACATAGCAGATATTAATATATTTTGTTGTTGTTTTGATCTAGTCTTGTATTAAACCTCTCAGATTAGAGACTCTAATTTTTTTATTCACTGCTGAACATGATGTCTTTATTATAATTTAAAATTAAACTTTTATTTTTGACATACCCTGTTCTAGTTCAAAGCACTTTCATATGCTCCTTCTCCCTGTTGTCCACTTTTCCATCTGCACCTTTCCAGGTACAGACACAGACATATATAGTCACGTAGACATCAACATAGCCCCCAGGGTTCATTAGCTACATTGGCATTTCTAATGAATACAAATTTCCAAGTATCTTAACACGTTTTTCTTTTTACCTCTTCTAGCATCTCCTTCTCATTTTAGGTGATATCTGCAGTTGATTGTCTAAGAAATGTTGTGTTGGGAAACTAAATGACTTGAATAAAGGATCATCTAGTTTGGTATCAGATCTAGATTCAAACCTCTCCCTTCCCGTTCTCCAGAAGTATGGCTTACCCATGCTATTTGATCTCGCGTAGGCTTAATTTAATCCCTTTGGAAATGGGAATGATCAGAACAGTACAGGATGTCTGCAACAGTAAAGACTGGGTCAGGTGGCTAATGACTGTCACATAATCCCTGAATACTTGGTACCTGCTTTAATGCAGGCTCCTTTCTTACACTGCCTTGACACCCCAGCAAATATAAGAAAAGCACTCTCGGGATCCCTGGGTGGCGCAGTGGTTTGGCGCCTGCCTTTGGCCCAGGGCGCGATCCTGGAGACCCGGGATCGAATCCCACATCGGGCTCCCGGTGCATGGAGTCTGCTTCTCCCTCTGCCTATGTCTCTGTCCCTCTCTCTCTCTGAGTATCATAAATAAATAAAAATTAAAAAATTAAAAAAAAAAAGAAAAGCACTCTCAAGCCAACGACAAACACCTGCACATTTCATCACAACTTTTTTGAACAATTTTCATGGGACACATACTCTTTCATTTTTTTCCCCTCTTATTCTCAGCTTCTCACAGCATGATACTGTATTTAAACAAGACGACAAACCACTGCAATCCCAAGTGTTCGGGAGTACTGAAAAAAATAGTTAATAAGAGTAGAATAGACTTTATTTTATGTTAGTCTTCCAAAGAGATGTGTGGCTAGCCAACTGTCGTGTGTTAAGAAATAATATCCTTAATAGGATAAAGGGACTGTTTTTCTTTCCTTAATTATCCTGGTCTGTGGGTATTCATTTCAATATCTGAGAGAGGAGAAAAAATGCAGAGCCAGCACCTCACTTCATTAGCTAGTTCACTCGCCACAGCACAGCCAGAGCTAAATCCCTATCCCTTCAAAGAGGGGGCTAGATGTTTGAATCCTCCTGTTGTCTCTTTCATAACCAAAATCATTGGGGAGTTTCATAGAGGACTTTTTATCAGCTGACCTCCGTTACACTACTATTTATAAGAGAAAGAGATTGGCAGGTAGAAGAGTGGACTCACACTGGCCCAGAAGACAAAATATATCACACAGTCACCGAGGAACAAAGCACTGAGCTTATTCTCTGATTGGATATTAAATGTCTGGGAAGCTGACCTGGAATGTTCCACGGTAGCATGTGCTGTATTCTGGGTCAATTATTTCTTTTAATGCCCTTCCCAACTTTGATCACATTTCCCTCCCAATGTTCTAGCATGGAAATGTGGGAGCTTCAAAGGTGAACCCAAATAAATTAATCTGTAGGTACGTAATTAATCTTGATATCAGGGATTTCCTGACCTGCCTATCAAGGTGTGGCTTGCTTTCTTCTCACTAGTCAATTTTTTCTTGGAAAAAGTGAATAAAATCAGTTCTGCATTTCATACATGAGACCCCTCCCCACATCTTCTTTTCTTTACTCCCTATAGCATATGTTTTCTGTACTCACACACACAGATTACCTGTATTCTACTGTGTAAGGATACAGATGAGAAAACAGGTATACAATACACCTGCACAGATTCACCATCCATCTTCTAAAATTAGTACCTCCTTTTGATAACTGCAAGACGCTTTTTTAAAAGGTAAAGCAAATACTGTCTTGGAATATTTGGGATGGATTCTTACAGATATATCTGTTACTTTGTGTGAGGAAAGTTGCTCTCACACTGAGCATAGAGAGCAGGGCTCACTTTTGACCGACAGGTCATACAGGACCTTCTTTCCCTCGCCAGTAGGTCGGAAATTCTAGAGTGCCTCGTGCTAATGTGGGAGATGATCAATATTCACTTACAGTAAGTACTGATGAAAGAATACAAAATCTAGAAAAACAATTGTTACGTGAAACTATAACGCAATATGCTCATTTACTTTCACCGTGCTTAGATTTAAAGCCAGGTTTTGTATAATCAACATTTTTTTTGGAATTGTTGCCAAAATTCATACATCTAGTTATACTTATTCAGAAAATATATACGCAATTATGTGAAAATTAAAGAAGGAAACTCATAGATACGATTCCCATTAATAAAACTAATTTTTTGCATCATCATATGATGCATGCATGCAAGGCTCACTGCATGCTCTATTTATGGTAACTGTTTCCATATCTCTCATCATTTCTCTCTCATAGGAGTAAAAATAGAAAGGTAAATGGCTTAATTTAAATTCAAGTTGCTAATCCAAAAATTAAATTTAAATTAAATCCCATATGTAAGCTATATACTTCATCTATGAAGAATGACATTTTTCCACTTATGTGTGTTTCATAATTTTTTTATGCATTCAGTACTTGAGATATTTGTTGTGCAGGCTCATGAAATAATCATTAAATAGCCGTCTCTTTACGTGGATACCCAAGCAGCTCATTTTCATAGTTTTTCCTTCACTCTACTGCATATGTCCTTGAGGTTAACAGAAATACATTGAAAGTAGTGTTGCAACTTGATACACAAGTTTTTTTTCTAAAGTTTTACTTAAATTCTAGTTAGTTAAGGGGTGCCTGGTTAGCTCAGTAGGTCAAGCATCTAACTTTTGATTTTGGCTTAGGGCATGAGATCAAGCCCCATGTCATGCTCTGTGCTCAGCACAGAAATCTTCTTCCTATGCCCCTTCCCCTGTTCCTGCACTCTCTCTAAGAGAGCTAAATCTTAAATAAATTCTAGTCAGCTAAAACACAGTGTAATACAGATTTAAACAGAATTCAGTGATTCCTCACTAATATGTAACACCCAATGCTCATCACAACTGATGCCCCCCCTCTTTTTAAAGATTTTATTTATTCATGAGAGACATATAGAGAGAGGCAGAGACACAGGCAGAAGGAGAAGCAGGCTCCCTATGGGGAGCCTGACGTGGGACTGGATCCCAGGACCCCAGGATCACATCCTGAGCCTAAGAAAGATGCTCTACCACTGAGCCACCCAGGCATCCCAACAGGTACCCTACTATTTCTCATCACCCATCTAGCACATCTCCCATGCTCCTCCCTCCATCAACCCTCAGTTTGTTCTCTGTAGTTGAGAATCTCTTATGGCTTGCTTCTGTCTCTCCTTTTTCTTCTTTTCCCTTATGGTCATCTGTTCTGTTTCCAAATTCCACATATGAGTGAAATCATATGGTACTTCTTGTTCTTTGACTGAGTTATTTCACTTAGCATAATATCCTCTAGTTCCATCTATGTTGTTGCACTTGGTAAGATTTCATTCCTTTTGATGACTGAGTAATATTCCATTATATATATCTCCCACACCTTCTTTATCCATTCATTTAACAATGGAAATTTGGGCTTTTTCCATAGTTTGGCTAATATTTATAGTGCTGCTATAAATATTGGGGTGCATATACCCTTCAAATCTGTATTTTTGTATCTTCTGGGTAAATATCCAGTAGTGCAAGTACTGGATGATATGCTAATTCTATTTTTAATTTTTTGAGGAACCAAAAAAAATTTTTTTGAGGAACCTCTATACTGTTTTCCAGAGTGGCTGCACCAGTTTGCATTCCCACCAACAATGCACGAGGGTTCCCCTTTCTCCATATCCTCACCAACATCTTCTATTTTCTGTGTTGTTAATTTTAACCATTCTTACAGGTGTCAGGTGATATCTCATTGTGCTTTTGATTTGTATTTCCCTGATGATGAGTGATATTGAGATTCTTTTCATGTGTCTGCTTACCATCTGGATGTCTTCTTTGGAAAAATATTTACTCATGTCTTCCGCCCATTTCTTAACTGGATTATTTTTCTGTTTGTTTGTTTGTTTGTTTGTTTGTTTTTGGTGTTGAGTTTGAGAAGTTCTTTATAGATTTTGGATACTAACCCCTCATCAGACATGTAACATAGTACTAGAATTCTTAGCCTCAGTAATCAGATAACAAAAGGAAATATAAGGCATCCAAATCAGCAAAGAAGGAGTCAAACTTTCACTATTTGCACATGCCATGATACTCTATGTAGGAAAACCAAAAGACTCCACCAAAAAATTACTAGAACTAATACATGAATTTAGCAAAGTCTCAGGATATAAAAATCAATGTACAGAAATCTGTTGCATATAAAGCAATAGAAAGAGACATTAAGGAACGGATCCCATTTACTATTGCACCAAAAACAATATGAGACCTAGGAATAAACCTAACCAAAGAGACAAAAGATTTCTACTCTGAAAACTAAAGAACTCTTATAAAAACAATTAAAGAGAACACACACAAAAAGGGAAAACTCCCTGTTCATGGTTTGGAAGAATAAACATTGTTAAACTGTGTACACTACCAAAGCATTTTATACATTTAATGCAACCTCTATCAAAATACAACCAGCATCTTTCAAAGAGCTAGGACAAACAATCCTAAAATTTGTATGGAATCACAAAAGACCCCAAATACCCAAAGCGACCCTAAAGAAGAAAAACAAAACTGGAGGCATCACGACTCTGGACTTCAAGTTACATTACAAAGCTGTGATCATCAAGACAGTATGGTGCTGGCGCAAAAACAGACACATAGACCGAGGGAACAGAAAAGATAAAAAGATAAAAAAGCTTCTTCACAGTGAGGGAACAGTTGGCAAAACTAAAAGGCAGCCGACAGAATGGGAGAAGATATTTCCAAATGACTTGATACACAATAAATACCGGGTTCCCTAAATGATGATGAAACCATAATCTGATAATCCCTGTGTTGAAAAATCATGACCTAAATAATGTCAATCCCTGGGAATGTGTGCTACATATGCAGTAACAGTGTACTGGGCACTGTGCTGAACTAACACACACGTACACGCACCTTTATAAGCTTGGTACTATCATTTTCATCATTGTAGGGCTGAAGAAAATGGGAGTTGAGAGGAGTCCTGTGGTATCTTACCTGTGCTGTTATACTGCCTCTTACAATGATTCCCCAACCTTATTCTTTGCTCTTCAAAAACCATTAAATTACAATATCCCATTGGTTTCAATAACTGATCCTTTCTCTCTCCAGCATTCTTTTCTCTCAAACCGAGAATATTCTAGGTCTGACAATAAATAATATCTAGGAGACTCCTACCACGTACCAAGCTGTTGAAAGTAACGCTCTGGAGATAAGCTATTATCGCCAGTTTTTACAACTAAAAAAAGTGAGAATAGGAAGAATAAAGCTGCCCCTAAATCACAAAGCTAGAAGGCGATGGGGTCACAGTATATGAACCCAATTCCTGGCTGCCAGTCACCATTGTGCTTGCTCTCAAGGCAATGACTGTAAGGTCGTCCTTGTTCTCATCTGTGTCACTATCATGACAGAGAAATAAAACACATGCACAAGAAAAATTGCTAGCAACACAAGCCCAACTTGACGAACAACAGATGACACATAGTATGGATGACAAGTCCTGCTGGGACTTAGAAAAGGAAAAACTCATCTCTCTCTCCATCTCTGCTTCTTCAGAGCTTTTGTCTCACCTTTTTCACAAATCCATATCCAATTCAACATATGTTAAATAAGCTCTAGCAACTCGTGCTAACTCTGATTAACTCACTTTCATTCCCTCTACTCTGTCTAGCAGTAATTAAGTCTCATGCACAAGGCATCGAGGAAATTTCCTTTAGCTTTTTTTGTAAATGTAGGAGGGAGAAATGCATGCGTGATGGCTTGAAATGAAACCTACACCCAACAGTGAGGAAACTGTCACAAATAAAAATTACCAAATTTAACATTTCTGTATTAGAAAATGGGTTCTAGAAATATTCATGACTTTCATAGAATATGATATTTGCTTTCTCCTTATTTTTTTATTATACAATAATAGGTTTGAGTTTCCATTTGAAATAATCCTTGAAATTGCATTTCCTATCTCACATTTCTTCATCAGTCATGCACTTTGAATTTCTGCAGTGCACACGCTGGCTAGACTGCATAGACATGAATTCTTTCTTAATTAAGAGTTATAGCCTATCATACAAAGAAAAGAAAAATCTTATTTATTGAGGTCCATATTTTATCTATAGCCCTGGACTTTAAATATTTTTATTTTTATTTATTTTTTTTTATTTATTTATGATAGTCACAGAGAGAGAGAGAGAGGCAGAGACACAGGCAGAGGGAGAAGCAGGCTCCATGCACCAGGAGCCCGACGTGGGATTTGATCCCGGGTCTCCAGGATCGCGCCCTGGGCCAAAGGCAGGCGCCAAACCGCTGCGCCACCCAGGGATCCCCTAACTGGACTTTAAAGCCCAGTTGTCAGCGAAATCTCCTTCTTTCTCAGTTTTGATGACTGCACATTTTGAACCTCATCTTGACATCTGATGGCATCTTTTATTTCTTTCTTCATGTCCCTCACCTCTGCTTTGGTACTCATTTGTATATTTGCTTCTGACACCCAGTGATTTCTTTGTTCCAGTGATGCATCGTCCACACTCTAGTTATCAGAGTAGGTAACACACTGTTGCCTCAAAATCAACTTGTTTTAGTGCAATTAATCTTTTCCTCTAAACAGACTTTTTCCTGAGGCTTAAAACCGTTCCCTTATCTTTTTAATGGGTCCTTGAACCTGAACTCTCCGTGCCCCGGGGCCAGTATCTTGTGTCAAAATTAAATCTTATTTTCTCTTTCAAAATAGCTCTCACATGATTTCTTCCTTCTTTATGCTTAATGTTTTCAAATTCATTCATTCCCCCACAAATTCTCTCTCCAATTTTGTTGTTGGTGACAACAACAGACACAGACTGTAATGACCCTAATGACAGAAAGCCACTAAGTAGATACTCTATCTCTCATTATAAAATTCAGGGCTAAATATAATTTAATCATATACTATTCAAAGTATTAAAGAAAAGTACTCCACTGAAGGTAATCTCTTGGTGTTTCTATAAGCTGTATATATTTGCCAGTTAAGAAAAATAGTGTTTGTCTATTAAAAAAATATTTTGATTTGGACTAGCCAGGAACACACTACCAAAACACATCTTTACCAGCCTTACTATGGAATAATTTATGAAGATACTCTTGTAGAGGTAGTGGTGGGAATGGATAAGAATAGCTGCCCTTCCTTTAAAAAATAAAAATAGTGTCATGCTGACCTCTGAAGGAAATAAGAAAATTATCATTCTTATTCAAGTAATTCCAGAATCTAGTGGTCTATATATATATTTTTTGTCTATATTTCTATTTGCCAATCCTTTTGCCACCAGAGATTCTTAAAGTAGTTAATCTAGAATGTCCATCTCTCCTTCCACCAAGTGAGCCAATTTGTTAAGTAAAAGGAATAACTACTTCTCAGAGACCAGATTAGACTTTTCTTTTCCAGAAGACATTAAGATGCCAGCACTACCAATTAACACCTCTTTCTGGTCAGTAAGGTGAGAACTGTTTTTCTTAAAAATCAACAGAAAATAATTCTAAGTATAAAGCAATGAGTGATGACTCTAGAAGTCTCATGTCTCTATTTCTCCTATAAACAGCTTCTTTTGCTCTAAATCCCACTTTCTAACACTTGCAAAAGGAAGAGAGGCCAGGAAATGTAGATCTGAATAATTTTGCTATTGCTTTCTCTATTCTTCTGTGAGAGTTATGGTTCCTTAATAATTACACTGAAGTTTCACATTAGCTTGAGTTGTTGTGGATGACCTAGGTCTTCAACACAGTTGCCTACATAAGTTTCTTTTTTAAAATTAAATAGTTTATTTTGAAATAACTATAGATTCACATGCAGTCATATGATACAGAGGATGCAACACACTCTTTCCTCAGTTACCCTGATGGTCATTTCGTGCAAAGCTATAGTGCAATACCACACTAAGATAATGACATCATCGGGATACAGAATATTTCTTTTGATCTTTGAATTTTTAAAATATCAATAAAGCACATTAGGTTTTTATTCTAGTTTCCTAAATAAAATTACCATTAAAAGCCTTTTATTTATTGTTGGGGGTTCCAGAATAAAAAAAGTAGAAAGGGTAAATATCCCCATCATCCCTTCTACAATTGAAGGGCCCAATTACCTAATGTTTACTTCTACTAGTTGTTTTATCTTCTTGAAATGCTATGTTTGGTTTGTAACTGGCATTCCAGTGAGATAGAATGATAAGGTATCTCTCTTAAGCATCTAACATTTATTTGATTTGATAAGATATCAAACTTATATGTCAAATGCTTCATGATTCCCTAAAATGATGTTTTACAGGATAAATAAGTCATCTTAGTGCACTTATTTTTTTTTCAAAGGCTGAATATAACAAAATTCAAGTCCTTCAGCATAAAATTCCTCATGAGATAGCTTATTTTAATATAATGTCTTATTTATCTGTTAGTTGCCAGAGTGGAGCTACGAGTACTATGTTTCATCTATCACCTTGAAATATTTTTTTTAAAAAACAAAGCCTTACAAGGTAACTTAATGCATTATCACAACTCTCCCATACTTAAAATTCTTTGGACAAGTGAAAAAAAATGGATGATTTTATCTGCTAAAAGACTATCAACTCTATAGTATAATTTAAAATATGACATTTTTCATTTGAGTATTTTTTATTGTGGTAAAATATATAAAACATAAATTTAACATTTTAGACATTTTTAGCATATTATTTTAAGAGTATTAAATATATTCACATTATCAGGCAACTGTCACCACGTCCATCTCAAGAATGTCTCTCGTCTTCCCAAATTGAAACTCTATATACACTGAACAACAATTTCTCATATATATGTAGTATATGTAGTATATATATATATATATATATATATATATATATGGGATATTATTGAGTGTTTGAAAGGAAAGAAATCTACAATGCTATAGTAATCAATACAGTGTGATGCTGGCTCAAAAACAGACACACAGACCAATGGAACAGAATGGAAAGCCCAGAAATAAACCCACGATTATATGGTCAATTAATCTATGACAAAGGAGGCAGAAATATGCAATAGGGAAAGAGAGTCTCTTCAACAAATGGTGCTGAAAAAACTGGACAGCAACATGCTAAATAATGAAACTGGACCACTTTCTCACATCATGCACAAAAATAAACTCAAAATGGAGGTAAGATCTAAATGTGAGACTTGACACCATAAAACTGCTGGAAGACAACATTGGTACTAATCTTTTGGACACGAGTCTAATCAACACTCCTCTGGGTCTGTCACCTCAGGTGAAGGAAACAAAAGCAAAAACAAATTATTGGGAGTATATCCAACTAAAAAGCCTTTGCACAGCTAAAGAAGCCACAGACAGGACAAAAAGGCAACCTATTGAATGGTAGAAAATCTTTGTAAATGATATATCTGATAAGGTGTTAATATCAAAAAATATTTAAAGAAGTCATAGTGTCCAACACCCAAATCCCCCAAATAATCCACTTAAAAATGGGCAGAGGACTTGAATAGAAATTTTTCCAAAGAAGACATACAGATGGTCAACAGACACATGAAAAGATGCTCCATGTCACTCATTATTAGGGAAATGCAAATCAAAAACAACATTGAGATCTCACCTCACCCCTGTTAAAATGGCTAAAATTAAGAATACAGGAAATAACAAGTGCTGACAAGGATGCAGAGAAAAAGGAACCCTTGTGCACCACTGGAGAGAATGCAGATTGCTGCAGCCACTGTGGAAAACACGATGGAGAACCCTCAAAAATTGAAAATAGAAACTTCATGTTATCTAGTAATTCTACTACTGGGTATTGACCCAAAGAAAAGGAAAACACTAATTCAAAAAGATACTGCACCCCTGTGTTAATCACAGCATTATTTACAATAGCCAATTTATGGAAGCATCCGTAGATGAATGGATAAAGATGTGGTACATATATACAATGGAGTATTACTCAGCCATAAAAATAATAAAATCCTGCCATTTGTAGTGACATAAATGGACCTACAGGATATTGCATCAAATGAAATAAGTCAGGAAAAGAAAGATAAATATCATATGATTTTACTTATATGTGGAATCTAAAAAAAATGAAGAAACAAACTGCAACTGAAACAGAGACGAGAGGGTGTAGGGGGCTGGAAAAAATAGGTAAAGGGGATTCTGAGGTACAAACTTCCAGTTATAAAAGAAATAAGTCATAGGGATGAAAAACACAGCACAAGGAATATAGTCAGTAATACTGTAGTAACTTATGGTAACTACATGTACCATGGGGAGCATTTCATAATATATAGGATTACGGATTCACTAGGTTGTATATCTGGAGCTAAGATAAAATCGTGTCAGCTATACTTCAATGACACATGATACCACATGGACGGACCCTTATGACTTTGTGCTAAATATAATTTGGTTTGCATGTGACTTTTCTAGGTGCGCTGCTCTAACAATTGTCAATGTAGAGGTTCAGTTAGTATGACTATTTGGGGAATTATCTGACAGATAGTGTGGATGTTTGAATGTGATTTATATAAATTTCTTTTTTTCTGTTGGGCACTTAAATGACTCATTCTGGGTTTTCAGAGCAGCTTTGATGTTAAAGTTCTTTGCCTTGTTTCCACCAATGGACCTAAAGTCATCAGGTGGCACTAGGTCATGATGTTAACACAGAAAATGCAGCCCCATGGGATCTATGAAAAATTATTTGACCTTCCTACCAATCTAACTTTGTTTAATCAAGCAAAAGTGCTAGGATCTTCTTTCCAAGACTGAGTGAGCCACATGATTATTAATAAGGAAAAAAAAGGAAGGGAAAACCCTAAAACAAAAGGAAGCTAATGATCAAGTGCTTTGCGTTAGGAGTTTAAGAAGAAATGTATGTATAAATATCTGTGATAGTGAGTGGTCCAATATTATGGAGGCCAACAGTGTTGATTTAACAGGAAATCATGGTTAGTTGTGAACAGTGTAGCAAGGGGCAGATTCTTCACCACTGTTGAAGCAGCTGATAACAACATCCCAATGATCATTCATTCAGGAAGCCATTACTCTTGCATGCAAATGGTTCCAAGAAGTGGAATCCATCCTTCAGTCCTGGAGGCTGGCCGATGATCTACAGGCGGCACCCATGTTTTCCATGTTCATACACACAGTAACTGGTTAAGTAACAGATATAATCTAAGTCCAACCAATGAGGGTCACCCATAGAAGGAAAGACATCAGGAAAGTAGTACTGCTCCTCCTAGATTATTGTACTAATAGAATGCAATCCTGTAAAGATCAAGATCCACTTTTGCACATAACACGGAAAGGGCCTCCCTGAAAATCAAGTCACCATTTATTAATTAGTCACCATTTTCCAGATAATTAGAACCAATAGAGTGTTTAATGTATAAATTCTGTGCATGTGCATACACACACACACACACACACACACACACAGTTGACCCTCAGAAACAGAGAGAGCGGGGTTGCTGGGCCCCTGCACAGGCAAAAATCCATGCAGAACTTTTAACTCCCCCAAATCTTAACTACAAACAGCCTACTGTTGACCAGAAGCCTTACAGTTAACATAAATAGTTGATTATTTGGTATATGTATTTTACACTGTATTTTTACAGAAAGTTAAAGGAAATTTTGTCAACAGAATTATAAGGAAGGAAGAGAAAAGCATTTATAGTACTGCAGAAAATCTGCATATAAGTGGACCTGCACAGTTCAAACCTGAGTCGTCCAAGGGTCAAGCATTTAATGAGAGATTGTAAGAAAAAGGTACAAAGCATTGAAGGCTGAGAAGTCCCCAGACCTGCAGTCTGCAAGCTGGAGACCCAGCACCAATGGTGGCATAATTTCCATCTCAAACTGGGGCCTGAGAACCAGGAGAGTCAATGTGGTTCCAGGCCAAAGTCCAGCAGGCTTAACCCAGGAAGAGCCCACGTTTCAGTTTGAGTTCAAAGGAAGGAAAACATTGAAATCCCAGTTCAAAGGCAGTCAGGAAAGGAACTCCTCTTGCTCAGGCATTTTTTTTTTCACCCCATTCAGGCATTCCAGTGATAGAGGAGGCCCATCACATTAGCGAGAGCAGCCTGCTTTACTCAGTCTAGCAACTTAAATACTAAACTCATCCAAAAACATCGTCACAGGAGCATCCAAAATAATGGTGGA
This sequence comes from Nyctereutes procyonoides, assembly GCF_905146905.1. NCBI lineage: Eukaryota > Metazoa > Chordata > Mammalia > Carnivora > Canidae > Nyctereutes > Nyctereutes procyonoides. The sequence continues at coordinate 31,955,463 of NW_026575043.1, forward strand.
CCAAATGTCTGGGTACCCCTGGGCCTACCTAAGTTGATACATGAAACTAACCACCACACCCCAGAACTGCACAGAACCTAAAGATGAATACAGAGATCACGTAGAGATGATACAATTTGAACTGTTGCTTTTAGCCATGCCCGAGCCAGCCCCACTGCTGTTTGGCTCTTGTGAGCCAGTGTGAGCTGTGTTTCCATTACTTGCAATTGAAAACAACACAGAAGCCAACACAGAATTCTCAAGTAATAGAGAATTTTGCTAATGAACCAGAAATACTCCTCGTGTTATTATATTAAAAACCCAAAAGCCTTAAGTTACATCATCATCCTTATTTACTTCTCCCCTCAGAGGCTTTCTTGTAGAACAAAGAATGTGGATTTCAAGGTGGTCCAGAAACACTTCCAGAAGAGTGAAACTTGGTGTTTTGGCAGAAAAAAAAAAAATATTAAGGGCTTTTGTTGTAACATAGCTGTTGCCTGGTGCTGGTCCACATACAATTTTTAAAAAGATTTGATAGATAGATGATAGATAGATTTATGAGAAAGAGAGAGAGAGGACAAGAGCACACAAGTAGGGGGGCGCGGGGGAGGGGCAGGGAGGAACAGACTCCCCACTGAGCAGGGATTCCCATGGGGCTCACTCCCAGGTCCCAGAGAATATCACCTGAGCCGAAGGCAGATGCTCCACCGACTGAGCCCCTCTGGGGGGCCTCAATCCACACAGTATTGATACTCATTGATGGAATTGCAATAGGTGGAAACACGGGAAATTAAAGATGATCAAATGAGTTACTAAGCTAAGTTATTTTCGCTTGAAAGAATTGTCCTTCCTTCTTCTGTCATGACTTCCCAACTTTGTTAATAGTGAAAGGTGTTTTCTTTCAATGCAATGACAATGGTAATAGAAAAGTGGGTTTGTGTGCTCTCCTGTGTCCTTTTTTTGGAGAAATAAAAGGTTAGTTTTTCTGTGTTGCCCCTTCAGTGCATTAAACGTTTTGTCCTCTTCTCTCCCCAGTAGAGAATTCTGAGATCAGCCCCATGGGGTAACTTCTGTGAAAGGTTTGATGATGTCATGGGCATCACTAGAGAGTTCAGCCAACAATGGTAAGTGGGCTCCTTTGTAAAGTTAATGCTGAGATCACAACAGAGCCCCTTGCTGAATCCCAGGGACTGAGAAGTTTGCAGGCATGAGAGCTCCCCTCTCTCAGGGCAGATAATCCTAATTGTTAAAGCACTTTTTCCTGCAGAGTACAATGTCTCTCAATGAGAGTCATCAGCTGGGGTGTGGTGGAAGGTAAGTCACAGGGACACAACATTAATAATAGCAATGGACAACGTTAAGAAGTGGAGGCATCCCTGCTCAAGTATCTGTAGATTCCTCTGTCATCCAGAGTCACCCTTGTGGGCAGAATGACCAAGGATGAGAGAGTCAGGGCCATGATGGTGTCATTGTCATGATCTTCCAACATCTTCCTCAGCGAATAGATGGAGATACACATTTCTCTAAAAAGACCAAGTAGATTGGGCATTTCAGAAACTGGAGGGAAAGGGGATGCCCAGTGCACAATGCCACCTGAGATGAAGGTGAGACCCACATCCGATTATCCAAAGAGACAAGTGTTCTCAACTGGGGACATCTGAGTTCTACCCAAAGCTTTTCATTGTTGAAGTCCTCTGCTTTTTGTCATCGTGGCTCTAAAAGTGAGTTGGTGGTTAAAATGCAATATATTTAAATATATAAAAGCTCTTCCTTGAATCTCAGAAAAATTATTAGTTTACAAGTGTTTTATCCTTTTAACTCTTATAAGTGCACTGTTGTCTTCTTCAATTAGTAATTCTGAATGAGACTACCAGTAAGCATTCTATTAACACTTTGCCAGTAGAAAATCTTATTAAGCATGTATTATCACGGAGAGAGATTGGTTCAAAGTGTCCAAGTCTAAGTTACTGGCTCCAGAAAATATAGATTTATGACAGGCTGAAGATATCCTAGCTTCTGAGAGTTAAACTGATTCAGAAGTGTATAATCTTGTACAGATTCCAAACTTTATGGCATGAGATCGCCGTGTATCTTTCAATAGTTTGGTAATTCAACGTGATCATAACCTCAGACTATGGCAGTTATTGCGTTAACCAAGAATCATCTGTATTCTTTATTTTTTATCAAATTATAATTAACGGACTGTGTTCTATTAGTTGAATGTACAATGATTCAACAATTCTGTACATCACTCAGTGCTCATCACAATAAGGATGCTCTTTGTCATCTTTAATTTTTGTAACTCTATGTGGCAGGTACTATAATATCCAAATCTTACAAAATAAGAACACTAAGGTTTAGAAAAATGAAGCCATTGTTAGATGTCGCAGAGCTGAAGAACAAGCCAGGCAATGAACTCAAAACTAAAACTGTCTGACTCTGACAGGATTCTATTCTTCCTTGCAAATAACTATTCCTGGATTAAATCCTTCTAGTATCTTTTGGAATTACAGCACCCACAGATTTCCTATAGAAATTGGTTTTTCTCCTGTTCTGTAAACCTTTGTCCTCTCTCTGGATAGAGAAGTTTATTGAAGGAACAGACTCCTTAGATATTCTCAGATCTTATTTCCAGGCTAGAAAATCATTCAGAACCAATGCTCAGGAGTAGAATTTTAATAATAAGTATCAGGTATGAAGAGATACTGAAAAGAATTTTTAACTACACCAAAAACTTTATTTATAGTAATAAAGCCATATAATGAATTTTGATTCACTCAATGTGAAATACTAGTTTAAAAAGCTTAATTAGGGGATCCCTGGGTGGCTCAGGGGTTTAGCGCCTGCCTTTGGCCCAGGGCACAATGCTGGAGTCCCAGGATGGGGTCCCATGTCAGGGTCCCCGCATGGAGCCTGCTTCTCCCTCTGCCTGTGTTTCTGTCTCTCTCTCTCATTCTGTGTGTCTATCATAAATAAATAAATAAATAAATAAATCTTTAAAAAATTAAATAACTAAAAAGCTTAATTAATAAAATGTAACAGAGACCTATAAGGAAGCAGGGCTCATTAGAGAGAAACTATTATAGCCACATACCTAGAACACAGGATCATTTGATAATGCATTCTTGTTGAGAAACTAGTAGAAGGTTTATATAGATAGATATTTCAAAATATAAAATTGGTAAATTTTCTGTTGGTAAGTTTATACTAAATATTGCAGTTTTCATGCAATCCAATCATTAATGCAGTGCAAGAGATGAGTAAACTTCTAAACATTTTTTCAGGGCAAGAAGTATGTTCTTGCTTTTACTACTTAGTTCCTATTTCCCGAATTTGATAAAGCATTGCCCCATATTTCCTACATAGGTACACACCCAGCCTAAGAGTGCTGCATATATGGTGGCAATCTGCCTTCCGAGTTTGAACAGGGCAGTTATAGACCTCTTACCCTTGGGGGAAAGCTCATATCAAAAATCAAAACAAAACAAAACATCAATGTCACAGATTAAAAGTGGCTCAACTGGTTTTTCTTCCTTCAGATTTCAGCCTCCCAGAAGTTAAAAATATCCACCCAAATATTCCCTTTGTATATTGAGTCCTGACGCAGCTTTGCTCCAATAGAGTGATAAATGTAACCTTGTATTTTTCAAGATTCTGCCCCCTCCCCCAAATCTCCTTGGGTGCGCCTGTCAGATTCTGAGGCCAACCCGAGTCATCCAGAAGGCTGGTTTCTCACTAAACAGGCCAGTATCTTCTGGTCTTTTCACTTCAGTTTTGGCTCTGCACTAAGATGCAAAGGGTTGTGTGGGTCCAAGGTCAGCCTGTATATGAACTATCTGTTCTTTTCCTTCCCACTGAGTATCAAGTGATGTAATGAATATAAGTGCATTTAAGGGTAAGTTCACAACCTTAAACAGAAAGTCTGTGTTGCTATTAAGCTGGCAATATCTACCTCTAAATAATTCTTATATTAAATCAGCACATATTCATCATATCTTAGTTTTTAAAATTGATGTCTTTAAACTTCTGAGTTCATAGATCTGTAACCAAACTCACTCTCTGTGACAGTTAATTTTATGTGTCAATGTGACTTGAGTTCATGGATGCCCAAGTATCTGGGAACATTATCTCCTGTGTGTCTGCGAGTAAATCTGGAGAAGACTAGTGTTTGAATTGATGAACTGAGTAAAGTAGACAGCCCTCCTCAACATGGGTGGGCCCCCTCCAGTCCATCCAGGGCTCTAACAGAACAAAAGGTAGAGCACGGGGGAATCCAGCCTCTCTCGGAACACGATTATGAATCTCCTGCTCTTGGGCATCAGAGGTCCTGGTCTGTGGTTCTCAGACCTTCAGACTCAGGCTGAAGCCAAAGAAGAGAAGCTTTGCGAGGTCATATGTTTCCAAAGCAATTGAGAAAACAAAGAAAATGGTATCTAGGGGAAAAATCTATCCAATTTAGGGACATGAAGCTAATTAGTAATGTAAGTAAAGTTCTTTATGGAAAAAGGACCGATGCCAGAACGTACTGTCACAGGGCTCTTGTCTCAGGGAATCAAAGAATGAATCTTGCAGACGATGAAATGAAGTGAAAAGTTATTAAGTGAAGATGAGAACAGAAAGGAAAGGGAAAGCTCTCTGGAGTCAGAGGGGTCCCCAGTGGGTACCCACTGAGGGCTTTTATGGTCCATTTTTTATATAAAATTGATTAAGGACCTTGGTAAATATCTTGTCTGTAGCATTTAGGCCAAAGGAGGTGGATCTGTAAGTATCAGGTGAATATCTCGTGCATACCACTTCTCCATCTGGGATTCCTGTGAGTCTGGTCATGGCCCCCTACCTATCTCTCCCTACCTGGTCTCACCTGTTCCTTCCTCAATACTACAGTGAACAAGTGGAGAGGCTACTACTACAAGCTACTTAAAGCCAACAGCAAGAAACAATCTGGAAGGTCAGCTAAGGTCCTTAGGAAATATTTAATCATAGAAAACATAAAAATGAGCAGTAATTTTAAAAATTACTGAAGTATTTGAAGATATTTTAAGGAAACGATATTTGAAATATGATGTGAAGGGTAGGCAAGAATGACCACTACATCATCTTAGACCTAAGAAGAAAATGCTCCACTGGAAGCAGTGGGGATTTGGGGAGGAAAAAAGAATTAAAGGCACAGCTCTCAGGATTCTCAGCAATGACAAGACTGTAGATCCTGGAATCCCTACCACCTCTACCCTTGGAGAGTTTTGGGTTTGTGAGAAGGTCATTAATAAGAACACACAGCTGTTTTTTAAGAACACAAGACAACGCACATGGAGGAACCAGAGATTAGTGTCAGCCCTGAACCCTGAGGCCAGGAAGGTGGTAAAAGCAGTGGCGAGGGGAACGGGGATGAGGGGAGGACAAGCACCTACCAGAGGACACGGAAGTCCTGTGTGGGGAATGGGACAAGGTCACGGTGAGGAGGAGATGGAGCCCGGGGAGTAGGATGCCCCTCCTCCAGCACAGAAACAGAAGTTAGAAAAACGTCAGTGAAGACAGTGCGATTGGTCAACTGAATGGTAAAGTGATAACTTTTTTCAACTGGAAATTAAATTCCACTGCAATGTAATCATTTGCATTCCCTGTGATAAAACACACAGGAAGAAGTTGTGAAGTGAATAATTCATTTGGAAATGATGAACATTTGAGGACAAATTTACATAAGGCTACCGATCTAGTGTAAGTGCTTAGCTAAGAGGTCAATCCTGATTACTTTTCTCCTCTTTCTTTCTTACCCAAGCATTGCTTCTGAATGAAGGGCTTTTTAATATATTTGCAAGGGATGATAAATATTTCTAAATAGCAATGAGTGACGCTGGATTCCTCTCAAATATCAAATATTAACATTTCAAACTTAAAATTGCAAACCACAAAGTCACCGGGGCAGGCAACCAGTATGAGTATCCCAGTCAAAGTGGTTTCAGAGGAACAAAGAAGGTTGGTTTCTGCACGTTAACCCAGAAGGAAGACAGACATATGATAGAAAGTGAGCACCAACATCAGTTCATTTGTGGAAAGAGAGAGTTGCTTATGATCAGGAGTGATATTCTGAATACTTATCAATGGGGCTGGCCTAGGAGAACGCATGCACCTGTCAGCCAGGGGGAGGTGGGGGGCGTCTGAGAACCATCCAGGGATGTCCCATGTCAGGAGGTTAGTTTCAGTTTAATTGGGGAAAGCCATTTAGCAGAAATACACATATATTTGTGCAGGTGCACACGTGCACAGGGAGATATGGGGAGAGGCAGATGAATCAGGGCGGCGGTGACAGTGCAGTGGCTGCCTTTCCGCAGTGATGCACGGGGGCTGTGCATGCTTCATCTCCAGGCCTGTCCCTGGGAAGAATGCCCATGTCAACCACACACCAGCTCCTGTCACTTAGGGCTAAGGAGCAGGACATGTGCCACTGGGGACAGGAGGACAGCCACAAGGTGACGTGTCCATGATTGTGACCACCCAGCACAACAGGACCCCCACAACAGTGTGCAGGGTAAGGACTGCACACTGGCTAAACAGACCACTGCCCAGAAAAGCCTCATGGTTGACAGGAGACCAGTGATTTTGGTGATCCCCCAAGTATTCACTGTTCCTTGAGTGTGGAGTTATTTTGGTCTAAATATTCTAAATCACCCATTCTGGTTAGGTAATGTTTACCAAAAAGTTCAAATTTTCTATATAATCTTGAGTTAGTCTTTATAACTTCAATTATCTGATTTTTTTTTTTTACTTTTCAAAATGTGAATTTTTGACATAAATATATCTTCATGGTATTTCAAAATATGTTTAAACCTAATTTCTATTGGATCTATATATTAAGCTCCCCTTTCCATATCTAATATTGTCCATTTATATCATCCACCGATCTTTTGCTCCCTTGGGCAAAAGATCTTTATTGTATATATTGTTTTTTTAACTTCTATCTTTTTTTTTATTTTTTTTTCAATTTCATGATAGTCACAGAGAGAGAGAGAGAGAGAGGCAGAGACACAGGCAGAGGGAGAAGCAGGCTCCATGCGCCGGGAGCCCGACGTGGGACTCGATCCCGGGGCTCCAGGATCGCGCCCTGGGCCAAAGGCAGGCGCCAAACCGCTGCGCCACCCAGGGATCCCCTTTAACTTCTATCTTAACTATTATTTTCTTCCTTTTACTTCCTTCCAGTTTGTTTCCTTTATATACTACTGGAGACTTGCTAATTTACAGTATTTTTTTTCAATTTAAACATTAAATACTAAATTGACATTGCATACTGCTTTAGAGGGGGCACTGGGGTGGCTCAACAGTTGAGCATCTGCCTTTGGCTCAGGACGTGATCCCGGGATTCTTGGATCAAGTCCCACATCGGGCTCCCTGCATGGAGCCTGTTTCTCCCTCTGCCTGTGTCTCTGCCTCTCTCTCTGTGTCTCTCATGAATAAATAAATAAAATCTTTTAAAAAAAATACTGCTTTAGGTACATTGCATGCATTTCAATATGTGAAGTTCTCATTTCAATTTTAAGTATTACCTACTTTCTATTATGAGCTCTTCTTTGACTTAAAAGTTATTTAGAAGTTTAGTCTCAAGTATATGAATTTTTATAAGATGTCTTGTCATTGATTTCTAGCTTAATAGCAATGTTTTCAAAGAACATATTCTCTGTGATATAGATTTTTCTGAAATTCGTTGGGACCAGTTTTATGGTTGTATACGTTATAAATTTTTGTAAAAATGTGCTTGAGAAGCAAACATGTATTTTCCACTTGTTAGAGCACTATAAATCAATTGAATAGATAAAGCTTGTAAATTGTCTTATGTAGACTTCTGTTTGTTTATTTTCTGGTCATTCTGATGCACCAACTACTGAGAGAAGTAGGGGAGAAATTTCTATAATCATGGTATATTTGCCCACTTTTCTTTGCAGTTCTGTTGCTTTTATATATATATTAAAGATAATGTATTTAGGTCCATACAACTTTAGAACTTTTTCATCTTCTTCGTGGGTTTAACGCTTTTATCATCATATGCCCATTGAGCCTCTAGATCTTTCTCTCCATAAACCCAGTGCTATCTGGTATTTATATAGCACTACCACTTTTATTTTTATTCCTGTTTCCATGGGCATATATTTTTCACTTATTTACTTGCAAACCGTACAGGTACTTCTGTTTTAAGGATGTATTTTACAAACAGCGTGGCTGGCTTTGCTTTAAATGCACTTGTCATTTCTGTCTTTTCACCGGTGAGTTAAATGAGTATGCATGGATACATTAGTATTTATTGCTACTGTTTTATTTGGAGATTTTAGTTGTCCTATTTCTCCTGTGCTCTCTCATTTCTTCCTTCTTGCCCACATGGGACTACTGAGCAGCAGAGTTTTCTCCCTCCCTTCTCCCTCCTCTGTTCTTCTCTGCTTTGGAAGCTGAACATGCTTTAACCACTCTGCAGCGAGGACTCCACGGCAAGTTGCTGTAATACTCTGTCTCTCAGGTCCCTCACTCCGAGATGTCATAGAGCACCACGCTCTGACCAGTGGGAGTGTGGCTCCCCACCACTGGCAAGTGAGCCATCCCCTCAAGAGCTTTTTCACAGGCCTATTGAGTTCAACGCTCAAGATTTGTTCCTTGTAGCTTTGGGTCATCAACACATCCACTGTGGATTCCCACCTAAGATTTAGGCACCGTCTGGAATTATAAAATATATGAAAGCTAATTGGCTCCCAGAGGGCTCAACTCCATGATCTTAGGCTCATTAGCTCCAAACATCTAAGCAGGATAAAGAACATCTAAGTGGGATAAATATGACAATGAAGCCATTACGAAGCAGGAAAACAGCATTGAGAATTTGAAAATTTTTAATTTGTTGACTTGGAAAATCAAAGAAAGAAAATTAAAACAACTTTCTTGTTAGTACAAAGTGCTTATCCCTAAATTTAAATAATCACTTGGTGTTTACTGAGGTGAGATGTAGCCACCAGGAGCAGGTGGTCTTGCAAAGGTGCAACGGGCAGTCCTCTGCCCTGAGCTCACTCATGTTTGCGGTGGCCTCAGCATTACCAAAATGAAAGGCATCTCTTAAATCTCTTATTTTGAGGACATCACCTTCATCCTTGTTCATTCAATTATGTGCTAAGCAATTCGAACTTACAAGGCACGACAAAGGTTACATGGATAAAATGCAATACTATGTTCGGTGCAGGAGAATGTGAAATTTAGCATCACACTTTTTTAGACTTTTTAAAAAATTTTTTGTGGTGTTTTTTTTTAATTAAATTTATTTATTTATTCATGAGACATACACACAGAGAGAGAGAGAGAGAGAGAGAGAATGGCAGAGACACAGGCAGAGGGAGAAGCAGGCTCCATGCAGGGAGCCTGATGTGGGACTCGATCCTGGAACTCCAGTATTACGCCCTGGGCTGGAGGCAGGTGCTAAACCACTGAACCCCTTTTTTAGACTTTTTGACGTAAGCTGAGAGATACTGGTCATCTTGTAATCACCTGGTAACAATCCCCCTTAGCCAGGACTGTGGCGGTAAAGTCACTGTCTCCCTAACTCTATGTGCAACTCTACAAACATCTTGTCCTGAGCATCTGTGTAGATCCTCTTCCTCAAATCCCATCCAGCTGTGACCTCAGCAGCACATCCCCAGAGTTCCACCTGTTTTTCTCAGCCTCAGGGACATCCAGGATTTCTGAAGTCACCACCAAATGTAAGATAACACCACATGAAGGAGTGTGATAGGGTGCTTGACAGCAGTCTCAGGGAGAGGGGAGGGTGTTGAAGAGAGCGGTTACGTTGGTTCTAATTCCAGATCTGCTACATGGTATCTGCATAATCCGGGGCTAATGACCTGATTTGCAAGGGCTTCTTTTCCTTGTATGTAAAACAAAATAATGTATATCACCTGTGAAAAAGGAGAAAGGCAGTGCATCTACAAATGTTTAAATATTAGTTCAACTGCACATCTAGTTCTCAGTCTGGCCTCACATCATCCTTTTTAGATCTGTTGACAGTCCCATGCCGTTAACACCGAACTGGATGCACATAGAAAACCCTCTGTTTACCATTTCTGGGCTTTATAAAATATACAGAACGAGGCTGTTGTAGCAGGATAAACTTAGCCATAGTCAGGTTAGCCAAGCTTTCCTTACATGGGCAAATAGCAAATGCCCTTCAAGTGGAAAGGCTCTGAGGATATGTAATGTAACTTCTTCTTGCCTTTCTTTTATAGAACACTTTTATTTTTGCATATATATTCTCATTCCCCATCATATTACAAGTCTGAATGAAAATAACCAAGCAGACGTATTTCTCAGACATTGCTATGCAAGACGTAGACACAATCCTGCACCCTCCCATTGTCGTAAACTTGATTATGCTTATAAAATTTTATTTGGAAAATTAACTTTTCACAGGGACGCACATAAGGTCACCAATAATACTGTGAATTAACAGTGGAAGTTAAAAGTACGGACAGAACAGGAAAGGCAAGGGATTTTTCCTAAGCAATCAGGACAGGTACAGATTTTTCAGATCTCTTCTTCTTTATACAGTCCCTTCACTTGAAGGGTGTAGGTTCATCAATATTTAAAAGCTAAATATTCAGCTTAATACACACTCAAAAATAAGAAGTGAACCTGGGAGACAAATCTGACTGTGTAAATTGCTGCTAAAGCCATGCATTTGGTCATCTTGAGGAATAAGGGAGATAATTTCCCAATGATTATCTCCTTTTTCTCTCACTGAGACAATATCAACATAGAAAACATGTTTTCAAAATACATTTCAATTTTAAATGAAAAAAGTGAAAAATTGTTTTTTGCCCTTGTAAAAACTCTGAAAATATCTGTCACTGCACATATATTGTTTGGTTGTATCAATGCATAATGCTCTAAAAATCTTCACTTTTTCATGTTCAGAGGGTCTTCTGTTTTTATATTCACACCTCAATGCTTTAAAAATGAAAGCTTTAATTACTCTTTACCAAGTGATGCACGTGAAAGAGAAGTCAACGCAAGTATCTGACCTGCTCATCATTCATGTACTTTATGAGTAAATTCTAAAAAAAAATGGTTATGATCGATTAAGGTACATTATATTGAGCAATAGGAACTAATAAGCAATAGAAATAAATGAACATTTTTCAAATTAGACTGCCTGAGAATTCTGTTAAATGACGCACACGCAAAAACACTCATCACTGTTTCAAACACTGCTATTTCCCTTCTTTATTTATTTTTATTTATTTAAATTCAATTTAGTCGACATACAGTGTATTATTAGTCCCAGAGTAGAGTTCAGTGATTCATCAGTTGTATATAACACCCAGTGCTCATTACATCACATGCCCTCCTTCATGCTCATCACTCAATTATCCCATCCCTCCACTTCCCTCCCCTCCAGCGACCCTCAGTTTGTTTCCTATGATTAAGAGTCTCTTATAGTTTGTCTCTTTCTCTTATTTCATCTTGTTTTATTTTTCCTTCCCTTCCCCTATGATCCTCTGCTTTGTTTCTTAAATTCCACGAGTGAAATTATATAGTATTTGCCTTGCTATTTTCTCTTCTTAAACACAAGTAATCAAATGAGATTATTATGTTTTAATAAAGCTGCTGTAAAAAGAATTAAAAGGGAAGATTTATATTTGGGGAAGAGATTCTCTTTCTTAACAGGTATGTATGTATGTATGTATGTATGTATGTATGTATGTATTTATTTATTTATTTATTTTACATGAGGGTCTTACTTTGAAGTGTGTCCCGGGGCAAAATATACAGATTTTTAAAAAATGTTTTCTGTCATGATCAGTATGGTTTCCTGAAATCCTTTTTTTTTTGTTTCCTGAAATTCTGTAAGAAGGAGCACTTCTACCTCTTTAGCATGAGCCTCCTGACACCTTTTTAGCCACTTAGGACAGCAGGCTTCCTTATTTTTACTATATCTAGTCCTCGTAACAACTCTTTAAAACAGCACAACTGTTTCCCTTTTGCAGATGAAAATATGGAGGCACAGAAAGTCATGCAGCTAAGTCAGAGCATCTGTCTCCAGGGCCATCTGGGTGACTCTAGTGGCCAACCCTATTCTCCAGAAATTCCCTCTGCTGCAAACCATGGAATCAAGTGCATATTAAATACAGTACCAGGAAGTTAACAGGTTTATACTAGTGGAAACGATACAGAGAATGGGCATATGAATGAGAAAAACAATGGAAATCAAGAGGAGAGAAGGTAATGCTAGTTAGTAGTTAGTACGCAGCAGTATATTTTGCCATGGATTCTATTTCTGGAATGGACCCTGATTCCGGTTTGGTGAACATCCCTCCCTAAAATTGAGGGCCAAGCAGCTTTGTGTGAGTCTATTTCCATGCAAGCAATATGCATAGAGTCTTGACGTGAGGCTGTGTCATATGTCTCATTTGCTCAAACTTCATGATGGGTGGACTCATGGAAGCACGGTGAAATGAACCCAGGAAAATTGAGTCTTTGTTGAAATGTTCATTTGCTTTTCCAGACATATTCAGAAAGTATGTTGTGGAAAACTTTGGGTGCCTTGCTGAGCCTCTGAAAACAGAAACAAAAGGGGGGACCAAGAGATGGATCCCTGTGGCCTGACTTCACCTCCATTTTTTCTCACATGCAAATTCTGATCTACTCTTGGGTGATTCAATTGCAGGAATCCTCCACTTTTTGTGAAAGTCATTTTGGATCTTCCCATGTAAATGATGGCCAAGGCCTACATTTTGTTGACTCCCTCCATTTATAGCTCAGAAACTGGGTCTCGTTCAGGACACTGAGATTCCAGGCAACAATACTGCCTCATAGTCTATCCCTTGACTTTGTCTTCATCGTCATCCTATAATCGCTCTTCACCATCATCCCTACAATCATTCCCCATCCTGGTGGAAATACTGAAGGAGCTTAGATTACAATCCACTTTGGAAGGAAGTCACTCTGACCAACTATGATGTGTTTCACCCGACACATACACCCGACGACACACACACACACACAGCTTAGGATTTGCCGACCATGAAGAAGTCATATCTCTTCTATGACCACTGTGGTCGTGCATCCTGGCTCCGGGCAGTTTCAATCCACACTTAATTTTTTTCCTGCAAAATTACTAATAGTGCCTTCTTTCTCTCACAAGATGCTTCCTGGTTTGATGAGAAATTATGTAATCACATTATCACTAATAGTTTTACTGCAACATTAAATCATGACACTATTAATGTAGCCACTCTTTAATTTCACTCAGATATATGTATCTAAAGTTCATGATATAGCTTCTTCTGATGTGTATTGCACATTGGCACTCTTGGAATATCCACCACGGCGAAACTTTAAATTAATAAATTCTTTCAATAATGCTCCACATCACTGGCCATCAGGGAAATACAAATCAAAACCACAATGAGATACCACCTCACACCAGTGAGAAAGGGGAAAATTAACAAGGCAGGAAACCACAAATGTTGGAGAGGATGTGGAGAAAGGGGAACCCTCTTGCCCTGTTGGTGGGAATGTGAACTGGTGCAGCCACTCTGGAAAACTGTGTGGAGGTTCCTCAAAGAGTTAAAAATAGACCTGCCCTACGACCCAGCAATTGCACTGCTGGGGATTGACCCCAAAGATACAGATGCAATGAAACACTGGGACACCTGCACCCCGATGTTTCTAGCAGCAATGTCCACAATAGCCAAACTGTGGAAGGAGCCTCAGTGTCCATCGAAAGATGAATGGATAAAGAAGACGTGGTCTATGTATGCAATGGAATATTCCTCAGCCATTAGAAATGACAAGTACCCACCATTTGCTTGGACGTGGATGGAACTGGAGGGTATTATGCTGAGTGAAATAAGTCAATCGGAGAAGGACAAGCATTATATGGTCTCATTCATTTGGGGAATATAAAAAATAGCAAAAGGGAATAAAGGGGAAAGGAGAAAAAATAAGTGGAAAATATCAGAAAGGGAGACAGAAAATGAGAGACTCCTAACTCTGGGAAACGAACTAGGGGTGGTAGAAGGGGAGGTGGGCAGAGGGTGGGGGTGACTGGGTGATGGACACTGAGGGGGGCACTTGACGGGATGAGCACTGGGTGTTATTCTGTATGTTGGCAAATTGAACACGAATAAAAAATAAATTTATAAAAAATAAATAAATTCTTTCAATATATCAGAAAATTATACCTTAATATAAAATTTCAAATATATTTCAATTTAAATAAGATACAATTTTCTTTATTTTCAAATCTGCTGAAGGGAAACAGCATCACAAATTTTTACAGAATTGTGTACAGCAAGATTTTGAGAACATTATATTGTTAATTTTTATTTTATAAGACGAATGTTAGTAATCAAATGCCTCAGTTTCCAGTTAACAGATTTTAAACTGCACAGTGAGAAAAAAAAAAAGGAGTAAAGAACTGTTCTTCAGAATAACATTCCAAATCTCACCCAGAATGTTGGGCCCAGCAATCCTGGTATCTTACACATGTGTACACACCCATGCACACATACACGCGGCTTTCCTAGATTCTTAGATCTGTGATTACAAGGTGGCTATTCTGATTCATTAATTGATACTCTTTTTAAACCCTCCAATATATTTATAGGATGATGTGCTATGAGACCACATGGGTCCTGTCAGTTTGATCCTGTGCTACACTACGTATCAGAAATAAAATCACAAGTTATTAGTTTTTCACTCTCTTTGTAGCTACTTAACACGAAGAGCCCAGTGCCTTCTGAAATCTCCCAAGCATACGGATCCCCTCCTGGTGACTTAGAACAATGGTGCCAAACAAGATACTTGCAACCATCTACGGTCTCCCATACCACAGATTTGTGCCCACAAACTCCCCCTAATATGAACCAAAAGAAAGAATGGTATCATTACATGTTTTCTCCTCTTAATTTCAATGCATAAGACTTTCTCCCTCTCCCCTCCACCCCCACTTTGTTTTTAAAACATCTTTCATTTATAGAATTTATTTATCTATTTTAAATATTTTATTTATTTATTCATGAGAGACACAGAGAGGGAGACACACACACACACACACACACAGAGACAGGCAGAGGGAGAAGCAGGCTCCATGAAGGGAGCCCGACGTGGGACTCGATCCCAGGTCTCCAGGATCAGACCCTGGGCTGGAGGCAGTTCTAAACCGCTGAGCCACCGAGGCTGCCCTACAATTTATTTTTATAGAATGAGATAGGGGTCTAGCCTCATCCTCTCACTAAAAAATATTATTATTATTATTAATAATAATCAAAAATAATAAATAAATAAATAAATAAATAAATAAATAAATAAATAAATAAAAAATAAATAAATAAATAAATAAATAAATAAATATAGTGATGTGGTGCCTGGGTGGCTCAGTCGGCGTGAACCATCTCCCTTTGGCTCAGGTCATGATCTCAGGGTCCTAGGATGGAGCCCCATGTCAGGTCCCTGCTCTGCGTGGAGTCTGCTTCTCCCTCTGCCTCTGCCTCTCCTCCATGCTTGTGCTCTTTCTGTCTCTCTTCTAAATAAATAAAATCTTAAAAACATAAAGGGAATAGTGTGAATGTGTTGATTCCTAATTTGTCCATGTTTACAATTATTGACGGCATTGAGGAGATTCACATCTACTGGAAGTACATACAATGAGTCACAGTACGTCTCTTCTCAACAGCACGTTCAGTAACATCAAAGCGGCAGCGTGACATTAGTGCTGCAGCTGATGAGGTTCTGACTCAGTCAATACATTTTGCACAAGGGTGGAGTAGCTGACAGCCCATCACATATCAGCTTTGGTGACGTTTATTGGGAAAGAACAGAGACAGATGCATCGCTATTTGTCTAATCGTGTCGCAGTCACAGGTCACCAACAGGTACAAGAGTTCAGAAATATCAGCAAAGACAACAGTAAAAGGCTCTATAAAAATTACAATAGCGATCACTCTAGAATCATTACGTGTAAATGTTGTCACAGTTTTTAAATCAGTGAAGTAGTAAGTAAACTTATAGAGACGGGCATGTGTCTCTATTTTGAAAGTTAAACATTTGCCAGCACACCACTGCATAGGTCTCTTTCCTATATCCTCTGGAGCCTAGAGACAACCAGATTCTGAAAATTCTGAATTTATCACCATATATGAAGTTTGCCTTTTCTTGGACATACTGTATGCAGTGTGTGTGTGTGTGTCTGTCTCTGCCGATGTCTGGTTTCTTTCACTCCATCTTTTAAGAATCCATTCATATGAGTCTTTGGGATTTGTTTCTTTGAGATGTTGATACTCGGAGAAGTATCCCATCTGAATGCATCTCTTGTTGATGGGCAGCTGGCTGGTTTCCAGTTTTTCACTATTATGAATGAGGCTGCTGCAGCTGCTGTGAATATTTTGTACATACCAGATAGAATTTCTTTTCGAATGGATAAATTAATTCTGAATTTCTTTTATATGGATAAATTAATTCTAACTTTGACTTAGAAAACTAAAACCTATTGAGGAATATGTAAAAAAATATTTGAAGGAAAAATGTTCATCTGTTGAGATATAAAAATGAGTAACTAACTGAACAATGACACAAAGTCAAATACATATAAAAAGTTTTCACATCCTCAGGAAATACACATGATATAGTGAAAGATGTTTGGACAACTCGCTATTTTTTCAAAAGATTTTATTTATTTATGTGAGAGACAGAGAAAGCACAAGCTCAGCCAGAGGCAGAGGGAGAAGCAGACTCCCCACTGGGCAGGGAACTCGACTCAGGGCTTGATCTCAGGACCCTGAGATCATGACCTGAGCTGAAGCTAGATGCTTCGCTGATTGAGCCCCCAGGTGTCCCTTTAAAGTACATAATCACTTACCAGTATATATAATTAATTTTTAACACTAGCCCCATTTAACAACATGCTTGCAAATTCCTGAAATGCCAAGCATTGTCTGGTTCAGCCAGGACCAGCAGACTCCAGCACACCCCTGGCGTGAGGGAACCATATGCACTTACGCGGTCTATCCCATGGTCAAGACCCATTCAAATAAACGCATATAAAAACACACAGCGAGGTTTGTATTGGAATTGAGTTGACCATCTATCATTGAAGGGGTACAAGGGGTATCAACATCTTTAAATATTGAACATGTAAGGTGGCTGATGGGACTCAGAGACTTCTATCTCATTGCATTTAATAGACTTAGATAGCCACACGTGACCAGTGGCCACTGTCTTGGACACGGTGGGTTTCCGCATCTGTGGGTGCCAGGAGGCTGCTTCTAACAAGTCACCAGTGCTTTGCGGAGAAAACCTCACCTGCAATGCGCTCACCTTTGCCATCACAGCAGCGTTCTTATGCTCTTGATGCCCAGGGTGCAGTCAAGACTTGCCTTTGGGTAGTTTCTCTGGTTTGGACCATCCACTGAACATGCCAACATTCTAAGACCTAGTTTGCTCAGGAGGCCTGAGGTTTATGACTCCGTAGAAAGAGCTGTCAGAAACATAGTCTCCTTTGCTCCCTCCTGGAAACTGAGCTAACCTGGGCAAAATGACCTAATTTATTTACAACCTGATGTATTATTAGAGGACTTCTTCCTCGATTTAGGGCTGCAGGTTTAGAAACCATCTTTCTCCTAGCATAGCAAAAACTCTGTTCTCTAATTTACCCAAGGAAGGTTTCAACGACAAGGCCTGCTCTACAAAACATCATTACAAAGCCATATTTACGAGCACTATAATTTATCGTGGAAATACATGGGCAGTTATCTGGTACGCCCTGGTATTTAAAAAACAAGGAGATCTCACCAAATACAGATAACTGATTTCTTACCATTGGAACGTATTCATTCTGGTTAGCCTCCCAGAACTGAAAACCTACACCCTTCCGTTTACCCCATGTGGCATCGGGGCATGCTTCCTACACAATCAGTCAAAAAACATACAAAACAAAATAAATATGGACTAAGGGATGTGGTCAGAATTTTTATTCCTTCCTGTATCTGTATTGTTGCAAAGTGATTCTGTAAATCATCCCGTGAAGACATGGCATTTATTTCCCTCTGTGTCTGAATCTGGGTGTAGGCGGCAAGGGCAGGGCACCCCCAAGCGGGACACCTGATTTAACACAAAGATTATTTTGAGTTAAAGATAGTTGAGATCCTGTGGGCTGAAGAGAAGCTTTTGTCTGTCCTTTAACTACATAGAAGAATCTAGTTGGGGTAGGAGGGAGTCTTTCCCAGAATAAGGGTTATTTGCTGAGATACCTTTTGTGAGTGACCCATCTGTACGGTAGGGCAAAAATCTAATTACCAGACATCTGCTCTCATCATTGGTAAAGGGCACCCCTTCCCTCTGAAGTCACAGACCCCACCCCTGCTCCTCAGCTCAGGATGACATACAGGCTCACCCCGCCTGCCTGTCTTTGGGATTCCCATGTCTGTGCGGATTCCCTATAGGTACGTCTATTAAATTGCATTTTCTCCTGTGAATCTGTCTCATGCTCATCTGATTCTTCGTACCACTAGAAGGACCCTGAGGGACAGGAATTCTTGTTCCCAGGTAAGGGCAACGTTGACTAACAGAGAGTGGCCAGATGGACATTGTATCAGTTCTGAGCCTTAGCTTTCAAAGCAGCCTGAGTGCCTTTGCTTGTTCTCCTAGAGGTGCAGGCTCTCTTCCTAGCACTTAGGGCCTTGGTTCGCACACAGTAGGAGCTCAGTCAATACGGGCTGCGTGGGTGAACATCATTCTCTTGCTCAGTCCTTGAACTGAATGTAGAACAAAACCCCAACCGCACACTGTGGCCTATAGGACCAAGGAATGAGGCCTCCTTCTAGCAGCTCACACCTCTCCTCCTACCACGGTCAGCTTGGCTACCTTTCTCCAGAATGGCAGGCCCAATCTCACTTCTAGTCTCCTTTGCTGCTCGTTTACCCTGTCCCATCACGTGTCAGAGCCTTGGGATCACATCCTCATCGGAAATATCAAAAATGGAGACTCCTGGGTGGTTCAGCGGTTGAATGTCTGCCTATGGCTCAGGGCGTGATCCTGGGGTCCTGGGATCAAGTACCGCATTGAGCTCCCTGCAGGGAGCCTGCTTCTCCCTCTGCCTATGTCTCTGCCTCTCCCTCTGTGTCTCTCACGAATAAATAAAGTCTTAAAAAAAAAAAAAAGAAATATCAAAAATGCCCTTCCCTTGGTATACCCACTACGGCTACTCTTTGGTCACGATCACATTGTCTTTTTCAGCTTTTTTACACTGATCCTCAATTGCAACAGTCTCATTTCTTATTTCCTTTACTTAGCATTTTAATCCCCTTTGAGACTGTAAGCTCAGGAGAAGACCCCAGTTATAAAACCTGCCATTAGCATGGGAGACCTGGAAAAGGACATGTGGTAAAGTACGTGTACTACAGATGGATGAACGAACAGCATCCGGTGTCCCTAACTGAATGAATAAATGGCATCCCAGGTCCTTAATTAAGCATTTTGTGGATTAATTATCACTAGAACTTGTTCTATCAAAGAATGCTCCTGTAACCCAACCTTTTAAACTGACTCTCCATGAATATTTCAGTCAAGAAATGAAAGTGAAATCCTCTTTGGAGCAAGGTAGGACTAGAACAGATGAGGGATGTCAATCTAGTTTTGTATGATCAAAAGTGGATGGCCCAGTGCTAACAGGCTAACAGAACCAAAAATAAATAAATAAATATGAAAAAAGAAAAGAAAAAAAGAATCGGGCTGTTGTGCGGGAAGACAGAAAAAAGGAAACCAATTTGCACTGCAAAATCCCTTAAAAGCTCCGTAATTGTTGATGCCAGATGCCTTCAGAGGAGTGTGTATTCTCAGGTGTGTGTGTGCATGAATGACAGATAATAAATGGGAGGCAGAGAATAATGGGGGGATTGAGGGATCGTCAGTTTGAAGCATAAGGGGCAATTAGGTCCCCAGACTTCCTCTTTGGTCTCCTCATTCAGGGATCCTTACCACTCAACTAACGAAGGGAAGGCAGAAAGTTTATTCTTTGCAAGTTGGAACAAAGATGCTCTAGGAAGACAGGCAATAAGAGCAAGGCACACTATCTATTGATTAAAACCACATACTGCAGCCCTGTTCCTCATGGCCTTCTAGAATGCAGAGTGGGGATTCTATCTCTAAGATGAGAGTGGAGCTGTTTTGGGGAATGTGAGCAGCCCCCAGGAACAGAACAACACAGAACTACAAAAACGGAGGTTTGGAAGTTCCCCCAAGAAACACAGGATTTCTCATCATATCTACATAGGCTGATGCTCAGCAGTTTGTAAGGATGGACAGAGTTGTTGTGTGGGTTTTTTTTTTGTTGTTGTTGTTGTTGAAAAGATTGATTTATTTATTCAGTTTAGAGGTAAAGAGAGAGCATGAGTGGCAGGTGGTGAGGGGCAGAGGGAAAGAGAAAATTCAGACTGCACTGAGCATGGAGCCCGATGTGGGCCTGGATCCCAGGACCCTGAGATTGTGAGCTGAGCCCAAACCAGGAGCCAGCCTCTTAATCGACTGAGCCACCCAGGCACACTTTGCACAGTTTCTTTTTTTCTTTTTTTTTTTTAAGACTTTATTTATTCATGAGAGATACACAAAGAGAGAGAGAGAAGCAGAGACACAGGCAGAGGGAGAAGCAGGCTCCATGCAGGGAGCCCGATGTGGGACTTGATCTCGGGACTCCAGGATCACATCCTGGGCTGAAGGCAGACGCTCAATCACTGAGCCACCCGGGCTGCCCCCTTTGCACAGTTTCTAAACAGCTTTTTAGTGCCTCACACTTAAGTAGGAACTGCCACCCAATAAAGGACATTGGAGGAAAAAAAATGTAGAATAGGAGGTCAATGAAATAAACAGAAGATGGACCTCAAAGGAACCAGTGATGAAGCAAGGACACCAATTTTAAAGTTTATATACTTATTTTCTTCAGATGGATATTGACAGTATAATTACCACAAAAGTATCCTTAGAAAGTTATTCTGTATGTTGACAAATTGAACACCAATAAAAAATAAATGTATTTTAAAAAAGAATATATTCAGAGAATAGGTAGATTTCATTATAATAAAATAATACAAATAATAATAATAATAGTTGACAACAGAAATGAAAATGATTTTAAATGCTGGAATATAGAATTGGAGTTTCCCAGAAAGCAGAACAAAAAGAGAAAAGTAAATAAGTAAATGAAAATAAATAAGGATAAGGCAGTGGAGGACCAAGCCAGGCAGCCGCCATCCAGCTAATTGAAGTCACATAATAGGGAAACTGAAAGGGGGAAGGGAGGGTGGGAATTAACCAAAAACTCAGAAAACTTTCCAGTAAAAAAAAGACATGAGTTTTCAGATCGAAAAGGTGACCACAATAAATGAAAACTAAGTGAACAAAAATAATCAAATTGTGAAATCAAATTGTTCAAAACAATATAGAAGAGATCCAAGAAAATTCTAAAAATGTAAAAAAAAAAAAAAAAGAAAAAAAAAACAGGATTCACAATAGTGTCAGATTGTTCAAGAAAAACACTGAAAAGCTGAAGGAGATGGATAAACACTTTCTAAAACCCAGGATGCATTTCCATGAATACTCACACTGTGAAATAAGCCAGTTGGTACACAGTCAGGGGATAAGGAAATGCATCGCCAATGTTTTTTGTTTGTTTGTTTGTTTGTTTGTCAGAAAACCACTTAAGGATCCCTTCCAACAAAATGAGGATGTAAATCAATTAAGAGCAAGATATGAAATAGAACAAGGAAAGAATTCCAGCACCAGAGAGGGGCACGTAGGCAATGCTGGAAAAATTGCCAGGATGAACTGCCCTGCAGGAGGCTTAGTGGACAGTCAGCCAGAGGAAGGATGCCTCCTACCAAGTGAATGGACAGTCAGGGGAAGGATTCCTCCTACCTAGGGGACAGCCAGCCAGGGGAAGGATGCCTCCTACCTAGGGGACAGTCAGCCAGAGGAAGGATGCCTCCTACCTAGGGAATGGCCAGCCAGGGGAAGGATGCCTCCTAATATGGGTTACCATGTTGAGCCATTACAGAAGTTTAATAAAAACGTGAGGCTTACCTCTTGAGAGAATTTCTAAAAACTACGAAAATCATGAAAGCAATCAAGTTTTTATTGGCAGAACCCGCCAGGATGTGGGTAAGTTAGGACGTGAGTCACAGGACACCACTTTGCTCGGTATCTACCAGTCAACAGATCTGCGATGATATAAATACTGGTCACAAGACATTTGCTACTATGGCATTCAGAGGATGGCTGTGTGTGGGAGGAGGAGGAGCGGTCCACAAAATGCAATCTTCCCCTGATGGGCATAGACAAAGAGGGGATGTTGATTTGACATTTTACTGACTTTACAGACTTTTGTGCCTCTGATCACCTACCCCGAGTCACCCTTGGCCAAAGGCAGATGCTCAACCACTGAGCCACCCAGGCACCCCACTTCCAAGCCTTATTACTACCATATTCAAAAAGTTCATATGTGATGTTTGATTTCAAAAACATTAAAAATAGCTGTGTAAGAGAATTACTTAGGAAGAAGGCAGTAAAAACAAAGGAAATATTCTATATTAAGAATCAGACTAGGAGTTGAATGGGATGATGTTATTTTTTTTTTAATAAGCCCAGAAAGGGCTGTTTGACTTCCAAAACTATGTATATTACTCTAATTAAATAAATTTTAAAAAGCTAAAACCAAAACATGCATCTCTCTTTACTACATAACAATTCTTCAGTTGTATGTTAAGTGTGGCTCTGTGCTGCTACCTACTGAGAATGAGGAAATATGTATAGGTTTGTTTCAATCTGGTATTTTAATTCATATTAAAACATATTTTAATACTGTTGAAATTGAGGGAGCCTGCCAAGGCAATTTACCCTAGCCATTATTCATATTTTGAGACATCAAGTGACATCCTAAGCATTTCTTACATTTGTTATTCTAGAAATTATGGTAAATAAATTCTTATAATTTGTCATAACCAGCACTTTTATCACCTGTGATCTAAAAGCCTCATGTCAACTGTATGTGTCACAGTTTCAAATTTTGCAAAATAGCATTCTATTACTTACCAGGACATCTTAATACATCATTTCTTAGAAGTTTTAATTATTAGCAAAAATCTCAGAAGCTTCAAATTTGAATTACATTATGATGTTCAAAAGTACATAGAAATGATTCGTAATATGACATAAAATGATTTGTAAAAAAAAAAAAAAAAAAAAGGAAAGACCTTAAGGGCAGTTGAGCAATACCACATTTTTTCTCTAGTAGTGAGTTTATCCTCTTTTTTAGTCTCTTTAGAGTTGAAATAATAAGCTAAACTCTATAAGATAAAAAAATCCCTTATTTTTTCCTAGAAAATCCATATAATATTGAATTCTAAAATACTTCAAAAGCACATATGTAAAAAAAAGCACATATGTTATAGTATGTATTAAACATGTGACTCTTTAGAGTGCAGAAGATAATTGAATATGAAATACTACCTGAAAAATAATACGCCTAACAAAGTTTTCCAAACAGAAAACTAAATGATAAGTAACTCCTAAAAGAAAATAATATAGCATTCCAAACTACACTAAGCTAGAGCCTTATAATCCACTGTGAAAAGCAGATTTGCTGATATTTCTATTAATATTTGTGATAAAGCGTATTTTTTTTAATTTTTATTTATTTATGATAGTCACAGAGAGAGAGAGAGAGGCAGAGACACAGGCAGAGGAAGAAGCAGGCTCCATGCACCGGCAGCCCGACATGGGATTCGATCCCGGGTCTCCAGGATCGCGCCCTGGGCCAAAGGCAGGCGCTAAACCACTGCGCCACCCAGGGATCCCTGATAAAGCATATTTAATAAAATCTACTAAAATATTTTCTAATCCTGAGATCATATTTTTCACGTTGTGAATCCCATATCACTTTGCTTTATTATCATAATAATGGAATAGAAAGCAAGTGATACTTCATAATATTATGTGGTAGAAGTTTAGTATATATTTATTATTTTTAATATCACAATTCAATGAAATCCAGGCCTTCCTTTGCCTTTTTTCCTAACTTCATTCTAAGTTAGCAGTTATAAATTAATCCTTTTTTTTCCTTTTATTTGTCAACTTTAGGCAAAATGGAATTATCTTCCAAACTACCCTTACAAAGCAATGGTTTACCTCTTAATGATTCTTATTTGGTTACTTTTCTTTTTACTTGTAAGATCTAATAAAAAAATTATCTTAATAAAATTCTACCATGGTTTTCTCTTCCTTCTCAGTTGGTCTAAGTCCTTGATGGCACCAGCCAACGTCATGCTGGCCTGGAGACGGTGATGAGCAGTGAGAGTCTCACTCGGTTCAGGGACATAACACTTGCTCTGTGATTCACTATTAAAGCAAGCTCTAACTACATCAGTAAATGTTTTAAATCTGTGATGAGAAAAAGAAAAAAAAAAACAGATCTATTCTGTCTTCTTACTAGACGTAAATTTAAAATCAAAGTATAGATTACCTTCATTCTAAACCTGCTGGGAGCCAAGGGTAATCCAAAGGAAAGAGGCTTGAGAGTCCAGTAGATCCCTTTTGTGTTTTCTTTTCCTCTCTGGATTGGTTTTGCTTTGCTTTTATTTTCATTTCTTTTTAAATTTTCTTTCCCTTCTAATTTGAAAAGTTGGTATAGCATTCGGAAGCAAGTGTTATGGCTGTGGATTTTAATGACGGGGATTTAAATTAAGTTTCTAGCAGACATCCTGACACATATTAGGCACTCAATAAGTGGTAGCCATTAGCACTACTCTGGTTAAATAAGCACTTTCCTGCTTTGACTGTTCTGTAAAATGCCTTTTAAAAATTATTCAATTCAGACAAATTGGAAAGTACATTAGAATGATTATCTATGGACACATTCCTTGGCAAATGGCTGAGGGTAAACTGAGTAGAACAAGACACCTTTCTGACAATTCATCCACCTACATTATTCACCATTATAATACAAGTAGCTTAATTTCTAATTGCTCAGTTAATGAGGTGAGCAACAGAAAGTGCACTTTTAATAAGAAATACTAATTTCCAAGTATTGAGCAATCTGTGCCCTATTAAACATTAATAGAAATATCCATATTACTAATCAAAAGAAATATCATAAAAAGAAATCAAATCCCTTCACAATTATGTTACCACTCTATATTTAAAAGGCAACATTAATTCCATATTTTGAAATAATACTGAACATTCAAAAAGTGACTTTTTCCTATCAAATGTACTTAATTTTTATATGAAAACTCAGGTTTCACTGAAAATGTTAGCTACAAATGTCATGGATATTAAGGATATTCTATTTGTAGAATCGGTAAGCCATAGCACATCATTACTAATTTTAAAATATATATTGTAGGGATCCCTGGGTGGCGCAGCGGTTTGGCGCCTGCCTTTGGCCCAGGGCGCAATCCTGGAGACCCGGGATCGAGTCCCACGTCAGGCTCCCGGTGCATGGAGCCTGCTTCTCCCTCTGCCTGTGTCTCTGCCTCTCTCTCTTTCTCTCTCTGTGACTATCATAAATAAATAAAAAAATAAATAAAATATATAGATATATATATATATATTGTAGTTGAAACAAATAATACCAAAGCAACTAAGAAAATTAAGTAATTTTAAAAATTATGGAGAAATCAGTAAAAGTAAAAAAAAAGTATAATTATACTCAAAAGTCACATATACACACCTCTGGATCACTTTTTTCATAGTATTATGAAAAATTAGGACTTAAATGTAATATCAAATAGGCTAGTATTTTATACAGTTCATATAATAGTAAAATACAAAACTAGGTTGCTTTCAGAAATTTCATGTGTATTACTTGTACACATGCAGAATAGAACAATTAAAACACTTTTCTTGGTCAGGTTGGAAGATAGTGGCAGAGTAGGAGGATCCTAGGCTCACCTCGTTCTATGAACACAACTAAATACCTATCAAATCATCCTAAATACCTTAGAAATTGACCCAAAGACTGAAAGAACAAGCTCCCCAGTTAAAGGGAAAGAAGAAGTCAGGGAAGAAGTTAGGAAGTGAAGAGGCGTGGTTTGGGAGAAAAGTGGAACTTGGCCACTGTCTTGGAGAGGGAGCCAGGGTTGTGGGGAAGGGTAAGAAGCAGACCACCACACAGGGGACCTCACAGGGGAAATGAACCTCCATGGCAATTGGTTTAGAAAGCCAGCAGGGCCAAATTTTATGGGTTCTTGTAAAGCTGGGCTCAAAGCCTAGAGTTTTAAAGGTTAGTGGGCTTGGCTGGGATAGAGCTCACAGGGCACTGCACTGCTCTGGGAAAGAAGGCAGGCAAGCAACCCACAGACAAACAGTGTTGAACAACAATCTGAGGAGTACCTGGGGCACAGAGTGGGAAAATTATTCATTCATCTTGGACCACATCCCAGGGAGACAGCATTTGTGAAGAGATCCCTCTGGAGACAAAGGCACTAGCAGGTGCCATTCCCTTTCCCTTTCCCCAGCAAAAACACAGAGACAGCTGCAGAAATCTGTGCAGAACCACATCTGCTACCAAACTTGCTTACACCAAGCCCCACCCCCCACAGTCTGATGGAACTGTCTCAATCCACAGTCATACCTGCCTCAATTCCAGCATGGCAGCTCCCTATTCTAGAAGACTGGCCCCAACACTTGCGCACACCATGTTACCCCACACAGAAGTTTGTCAGAGCCTTGGTTCCAGCAGTAGTGGTGAAAGATCTCATTTCACAAACAAACCAGAGCATACCTAATTAAAATGCACCCCATTCAGGCCAGGGACCATACAATGCCCACAACAAACAAAAAGAACCTCTGCAGATGACTGGCCTGAAGAATAAAGTAGCAAGGACAAAACAGCAGAGCATACACAGCACACATTGTAGACATCCCCGAAATACAAGGTCCTGGGATACAGGGGACAGTCCACAGAAAAGACACTACAGGATCTCTTCCTATACAGCCATTACCCTCAAGAACAGGAGACATAGCTGACTCTAACACAAAGAAACATATATAGAGACTTAGATAAAATAAGGAGACAGAAGATTTCATCCCATATGAAATAATAGGACAAGCCCACAGAGATCTAAGCAAAACAGACACATAACACGACTGATAGAAAATTTAAAGTAATCATCATAAGGATACTCATTGGACTTGAGAAAAGAGTGGAAGACATGAGTGGAACCTTTAAACAGAGATAAAGAATAAAATAGCAGACATAAAGGACTTAGTAAATGAAATAAGAAACATATCTGATGGAATGGACAGCAGGTTGGAAGAAGCCAAGGAATGAATTAATGATCTCAAAGACAGAGTATTGGAAAATAATCAAGCTGAACAAAAGAGAAAAAAAGAATTATGCAAAATGAGAACAGACTTAGGGAAATCAGTGACTCCATCAAATGTAATAACATTCATATTATAGGAGAAAAAAGGAGAAATGAAGAAGGAAGGAAGAAAGAATAAGTAAGAGAAGGAGAAGAGAAAGAAAGAGATAGAGAGAGAGAGAGGCAGAAAATTTATCTGAAGAAATAATAGCTGAAAATTTCCCTAATCTGGGGCAAGAAACAGACATCTAGATCCAGGAAGCACAGAGAACTCCCATCAAAATAAACAAAAGCAGGCCAACCCCAAGATATATTGTAATTAAACTGGCAAAATATAGTGAGAAAGAAAGTAATTTAAAAATAGCAAGACAAAAGAAGACCATTACTCATAAGTGAAAATGCATAAGGCTAGCTGGAGATTTTTCAGCAGAAATTTTGCAGGCCAGAAGGTGGCATGCATATTCACAGTGCTGAAAGGAATAAATCTGCAGTCAAGAATACTCTCTCCAGAAAGGCTATCATTCAGAATAAGGAGAGATAAAGAGTTTCCCAGACAAACAAAAACTAAAGGAGTTCATGTGCACTAAACCAGTCCAGCAATAATATTAAAGAGGACATGTTGAATAGAAAGTAGAGACAAAGAGTGATGGTGTAAAGGTAGGAAACACAAAAGCAGTAAAAAATGAATATTTCTGTAAAAAGTTAGTCAAGGAACTCACAAAATAAAAGGATGTAAAATATGACAACATATCCCTAAAATGTGGGGAGGAGAGGAGTAAAGAATGGGTTCAAACTTAAACAGCCATCAACTTAATATAGACTGCTATTTTCAAAAGAGGTTATACACAAACCTACTGATAACCATATATCAAAGGCCACTAATAAACATTCAAGAATAAAGAGAAAGAAATCCAAATATATCACTAAAGAGAATCAGCAAACCTTGAAAAAGAAAAAAAAAAGGATCAGAGGAAATCTTCAGAAACAACCACAAAACAAATAATAAAATGACAATAAGTACATATCTATCAATAACTACTTTGAATGTAAGTGGATTAAATGTCCCAATCAAAAAATGCAGGGTGACAGAATGAATAAAAAAATAAGACCCATTTATATATTGCCTCGAAGAGACTCATTTCAGACCTAAAGACACCTACAGATTGAAAGTGAGGGGATAGAGAATCATCGATCAAACAAATGGATGTTAAAAGAAAGCTTGAATAGCAACATTTATATCTGACAAAAGAGACTTTAAAACAAAGAGACAAAGACATTTTATCATAATAAAGGGAACAGTCCAACAAGAAGATATAACAATTGCAGATTTATGCACCCAACATAGGAACTGCAAATACATAAAACAGTTAACAACGAACATAAAGGAACTAATAGATAGTAATACAACAATAGTAAGGAACTTTACCACCCGACTTACATCAATGGACAGATCATCTAAACAGAAAATCATCAGGGAAACAATGGCTTTGAATGAAACCCTGGAACAGATGGATTTAGTAGATGCATTCAGAACGTTCCATCCTAAAACAGCGGGATACACATTCTTTTCAAATGAACATCACACACTCAAGAAAAATCACTTATTGGTCCCCCAAAAAAGTCTCAACAAATTCCAGATAATTGAAGTCATACCATGCTTCTTTTCGGACTTAGCCAAAAGACAAAATCTGGAAAGACCACAAATACATGGAGCTTAAGCAACATGCTACTAAACAACGAACAGGTAAACCAGGAAATCAAAGAAGAAACTAAAAAGTACATGGAAACAAATGAAAATGAAAACAACAATGGTCCAAACCTTTGGGATACAGAAAATATGGTTCCAAGAGGCAATCTTATAGCAATACAGTCTTAATTCAAAAAGAAAAATCTGAAATACACAACCTAACTTTATACACAAAGAAGCTAGAAAAAGAACAAATGATATCCAAAACCAGCAGAAAGAAGGAAATAATAAAGACTTGAGCAGAAATAAATGAGAAATTAAAAGAAAACAAAATAAAAATGATAGAAAACATCAGAGACAAGGAGCTAGTTCTTTGAAAAATATCAATAAAATTTATAAACTTTTAGGGAGACTAATCAAGAAAGAAAGGAGAAAGGACTCATAATCATAAATGAAAGGGAGAAGTAACAACCAACACTACAGAAAGGCCATTATAAGAGAATATTATGAAAAACCGTATGCCAAAAAATTGGACAACCTAGAAGAAATGGATAAACTAGAAGCATAAAAACTATCAAAACTCAAAAGGAGACATAGAACATTTGCATAGACCAACAACTAGCAAAGTAATTGACCCAGTAATCACACTCCTAACAAAAAAAGTCCAGGACCAGATGCCTTCACAGGCAAATTATACCAATCATTTAAAGAATAGTTAATATCTGTTCTTCTCAAATTATTCAAAAAAAAAAAATAGAAAAGGATAACTTCCACATTCATTCCATGAGGCCAGCATTACCAGATGCCATAACCAGATAAAGACACCACTAAAAACAAGAACTACAGGCCAAGATCCCTGAAGAACACAGATACAAAAACCCTCAACAAAATACTAACAAATCAAATCCAACAATATTTTTAAAAAGTCATTCACTGTGATCAGTGGGATTTATTCCCGTGTTGCCAGGGTGGTTCAATACTACAAATCAATCAACATGATGCATCGCAAGAGAAAGGATAGGAACCATATATGATCATTTCAAGAAATGCAGAAAAAGCATTTGACAAAGTACAACATCCATTTTTTATTACTATTATACATCAGTTCCTGATAAAAACCCTCAACAAAGTAGGTTTTGAGAGAATGTTGTTTTCTAATTAACTGCTATTTGCAAAGAACACAGTTCAGCAATCTGAGACTTTGAGTTATTATTTTAATAAATGTAAAAAATGTTTTGAAACGGTTTGGCCAAGATCACTCATTCTCTTAGGAGGATATCCAGTAAGTTATCTTTATTTTTGTTCTGTGCTATGAAACTCTCAACTTAAACAGATCATTTTAAAATTTGATAATCTATAATTCTCTGTATATTTATAAATAGGACTGCTTACCTAAACATCATATGTAAATGATCACTGCTAGACAAGATTGGGAACCAGACTGCCTAAGGAGACAAATCATGCCCTATTTTCTGTAAAATGTTTATTTCAAACAACAAAGGTAGGAAGAACTTTGAAGACTGAATGCACTTGGTGTATATTCAAGGAATACTATCAATACACCGGAACCTTAACAACAATGAAGCACAATGAAAATTTATATAGGCTATTTAATATCCCAATGATATTCAAGATATATACATAATGGTAAATCAGAAATCTGGACTCTCTCCCTAATTAAAACAAAAATGCTTAATAATTTAGCTTTATGATACCATTTTGAATATGTACAAGACAATGAGGACAAGTAACACTCTAGTAATCGGGTTGATTGAAACTCCATATAATCACCCACTGTTCATTGGCACATGTAGTTTATATATTATTCTTGTTCGTGTCCATATAATGTCTATCTGCTCAAACAAAATACTATCTCCTAAAGGACCATATCCAATACTGAGAAAATTTAATGCTAATTTGTTAAGAAAATGAACTAATTTTCTGAAATAAAAGGTTTAGTTTAATGTTAAAATCACTGACCTTGAAATCAGTGCATGATCCTTTTTTTTAATTTTTTTTATTTATTTATGATATATATAGAGAGAGAGAGAGGCAGAGACATAGACAGAGGGAGAAGCAGGCTCCATGCACCAGGAGCCCGACATGGGACTCGATCCCGGGTCTCCAGGATCGCGCCCTGGGCCAAAGGCAGGTGCCAAACCGCTGTGCCACCCAGGGATCCCTGCATGATCCTCTTTAACAAGAACCTGAAAGTCTAATTTATTAAATGAACATTACACTTCTAGATAACTTTGAGTAGGAAAGATTTATTTTTATTTCTATTTTACTTTTGACTTCCTGACTGTTCATTTAGCCGACATCACCAATTTGTTCTTAGTACATGAAGCGGTACGAAACTTACACACTCATCACTGACTCCAAATATTCTTTGAGTCTTGTCACTTATTTCTATGTATTCAATAACTGTGCACCATCTGCATCAACCAAGTCATTATCCATTAAAAGAAACCCAATTAAGTTAGATCATATATGCATGTTAGAAGTTAAATTCCATTTTCAACATATTATCTAGAGTCTTGTAACTTGACATTGTGAAATGCCTAAAAATAGAATGTTTAGATACCACTGATCCTACTATCAAGCTTAAGTGATGCTAAGTGATGTAATAATCTATATAATAGTTCTAAAACAATTTTGAAAGGTGTATGAATGCAGGCATTTTTAAAATCTGCAAAATATTTTGTACAATGCTTCTTATGATCTTTCATGAAAACGCTACAGCATGTTGCTTTTTGTAACATTTCCCTCAATTTTCTTTATTACTATTTTTTACCATTTTCAAAATGATTATAAGCTCACAAGAAGTTGTAAAAAAATAGTACAGCTAGTCCATGGTATATATTATCAAGCTTCCCCCAATTATTGTACCTTCAAAGCTACGGTGCAGTCTTAAAAGCTAGAAATTGGCACAGTGTACACACAGAATTAAATTTTCATCCTTCTAAAAGCGCTATAATGTGGCTCTTCATCAAAAAGTATCACTGGTTTAAACATTTCTTACCTGTCCACATGTACATGTTTCTCTTATTAACCTATAAATACTGTGTGTTACCATTATAATTAAAGTATCTTAAACCACACTAAGTTTCTCATTTTAAATGGCTTCTACGTTGAATTTCTGAACGTCCTCATACTGTTATTTGGTTCATCATTGCGGTCTTCTGTTTTATTTCCCTTGTCACAACCCAATATCCTTTTGTACTGTGTACTTTTCTATTCTGCACATCATCAGCAAGAGACTACTACCTACAAGTGACCCTGAAAGTTTACTAGGTCAGAAGAAAAGTATATTTAGGGCTTCTAAAACGTGTCATCAGTGTTTGCCTGGTGTATGAGAATGTAGTTGTTTTTTTTTTTTTTTAAATCACTTGGCCTATAGTCTCCATTGATTTACAGAGCAAACAAAATAGTATTTTGTTTGAGCAGATAGTCAGACATTATATGGACACGTACAAGAATAATATATAAACTACATGTGCCAATGAACAGTGGGTGATTATATGGAGTTTCAATCAACCCGATTACTAGAGTGTTATTTGTCCTCATTGTCCAACAAGTGGCTCTGCTTCACTTCAACATGTCAATTTATATGGGCAGACCCCAAGCAGAGCTCAGCTTAAGGTGATCTTTCACTCTGTGCTTTCTCCTTCCTATTGCATATGTGCCAAGTTTTTGAAAACAAATCAACTCTAATCATCAGTGTGTAGGTACTATTTAAGTTGAGTATAAATATCTAATGTGACTATAAGTTACTACAGTTCTGCTTTCAAACTTTGCATCTATCAAATCAGAATTTTGATGTCTCAATAAGAAAACACTCTTCTCCAAAATTATAGGGTATGTGCTTGTTTTCTCTCTTATTTAAGACACTTGAGAACCACTCACTTTCCATTTATTAGCTAGGTATGTATCCAATACTCCATTGGGATGAATTAAATTTCAAAAGTCTTTAATTTAAAAAATCAAAATTAAAAAAAAATTAACGGCTGCTTTAAAATTCTATTCCATCCCCCATTCCTACTAGACTGTTTTAAAAGGTAGATTACTGTCAATGTCTAGAATGCAGAATCAGTTTTAATTATTTCACTAGTTTAATTGGTTGTTTAACAAACCTCTGTTAATCTCTCAATTCCACCTGGCACGTAGACTTTTTGTAATCATCAGAGAATCACAGTTCCCTGATTTGTAAGAGTTAAGTACGAAGAATCTATGCAAAATGAGATGCTATCATTATCCCCCAATGGCAAGGAAACATCTGGAGTAATTGTTCATAATTAGAGCATGCAGACATCTACAAAAGATGTTCATCTCCTGCTGGGCAGGAGCGAGAAAGGACTTTGTGATCAGTGGATACTATGGACTGAATGGTTGTGTCCTCCCCAGATGTAGGTGTTGAAATCCTAACCCCCAATGTAATGGTATTAAGAGGCATGGCCTTTGGAGGTAGTATGTCTTTGAGTGTGGAGCCCTGGTAGATGAGATTAGTGCTCTTGTAACAGAAGTATGTTATCTTGTTCTCTCCCTCCCTGGCCCCCACACCTCTCCTTGTCCACACTAGAATATAATGAGAAGATAGCCATTTGCAAGCCAGAAAGATGACTTTCACCCAGAACCCAGCCCTGCTGGCACCCTGATCTCAGACTCTCAGCCTCCAGAACTGTGGGAAATAAATGCGCCTCAGTCCATGGTTATTTGTTGTGGCTTGAACCAAGATGACGGGTGGCACTGGACTCCACAGATGCTTATCGAAGCTGTCAGATGGCTCTCACCTACAGATTTTCGATTTTAACACTAAGCCCACTGCTTAGCTCAAGAACACAAAGTTCCAAAGTACCTTGAATTTCCTTTGTCCATTTCAAGTCACAAGGAGTCACAGTTGCTAGAAAAAGGCTTCAAGCTATAACATAAACATCACCATTCCCTAGTTGTAAAAATCCAACTGAAAACAGGTATAGGCCACATATGACAAGTTGCTCCTACTTTAGAATATATCGACAGTAGTTAATTAGATAAATGTGATAGTGAAAAATATACTCCCAGCTCTTAGATATTTATGAAAGCTGTTTCATTAATTTACTTTTACATATACTATTCTTGTTTAGATATCTAGCACTAAATTCTCCTGAGTTCTTCTCCTGAGTAATTCCTTCTCCTACTCAAGCTTGAAAAATATGGTAAATTCTTCTTAGAGTTTCAATGCAGTTAACTCAACTCTCAGTGGGACAAATCGTAGTGCACAGATATGAAAAAATAGAAAATAATTAAATATACTTAATGGGACATTTCTAAAAATCAAATAAGTTTGGTGAGCGTAAATACATAGAACAGTTCTATTGTGGTTTATTTCTACTTAAATGATCTCTAAATAAACATCAAAAAGATGGCTCTTAATGAACAAATCTACAAATTATTTAGCAGACTGTGAAAGATTCAGTTACACGACTATAAAATATCCTTTTAGAGAGAAATTACAGAGATAAATCAAGAGTATCCACCTGACATGGGTAAAAACATAGGTCCCTTTGCCCTTTATGTATTCCTAATTAAATATATCACCATGACACATCATTTGCCTCATGAGCACTCATGCTACCTCAAATGCAGATGTTTCCTTCAGATAGTTGGGCTGGGCATTTTTTTTTTTTTTTGCATAAAACAAGTTTAATTTCCAACCAGGGTCACAGTAATCACATATCCCACTTTTGAGCAAGGAGAAAAAAGGTGAGTTATTAAAAATGTACAGTCTACATTCCAGAGGAGAACAAAAAGAAGAGAAAAAACAGTTCAGAACTGCAGTTACCGCTGTAACACCACAAAACAAACTCTGGAGGGGAGGAGGGTAGAGGGGAATCCCAGTGGGGGTGGGGTGGGGAAGGGCTGTAACAAAGGAAAGGGTAAAATTAAATCTACCAGAGGAAAGTGTGGGAGGGATGAGAAACCCAATCCAAAAAGAGCTTTTAGGTGAATGGGAATGTAGAAAGGACCACCCCTGCCAGGCTCAGTCTCTCCCTAAATGACCATGCCTGCACATATAACACATTCCAGTCGGTGATTAATTCATAGGTGAGGAATGGGGATTCTAAGAATCTGTTTATCAGAATCTAATTATCTATTCAAAAAGACAGACACAGAGAAAATAATAAAGCAGATGAAAAGATAACACTAAAATGCTTTTTAATGATGCCATCTGTGTATCTTAAATATGCTTTGGGTTTTTCAGGATATTTTATTCAGAAATTAAGGAA
This sequence comes from Nyctereutes procyonoides, assembly GCF_905146905.1. Classification (NCBI taxonomy): domain Eukaryota; kingdom Metazoa; phylum Chordata; class Mammalia; order Carnivora; family Canidae; genus Nyctereutes; species Nyctereutes procyonoides. Next base: position 31,990,769 of record NW_026575043.1, read on the forward strand.
ACATCTATATGAGATGCCCTGGTTTCTCTAACTTGCTTATGAATGGGGGAAAGCTCAAATGCCGAGTCTAAGAATAAAAAAGGTGTTCTGTACATACAAATACTCAGATATATTTTAATATATACTCTTCAATGTAAAAGACAAATATAAAATGCTTTTACAGAGTAGACAACATATATAAAATACACAATAAAAAACAGACTCAAACTACTAGCATCCAGGAGTGATGAAATGAGCAAAGTGATGGAATATTGCTTTTCCTTGTCCTTGGGGACAAAGATTTTCTCACAGAATGACAGGAGATAGTTTCTCTAATGTCACCTGTTTGGTATGGGAGTGCTCACAAGTTCCTGGGGTAACTAAGAGTGAGGACTGTGCCAGGCACTGTGCTCTGTAGCCCAAATGCTGAATTTGATCCTATTAGCTGGGTGTGATCCATGTGTGTGCAAACTCTGCTGAGGCCAAGACAAAGTAGATATTGCACTCAGGTTACATAGCTAAGAAAGACAGGCAGAGGTTAGAACCCAGGACTCTATCACTTCTAGATCCAACTGCCTAAACTCTCAGCAGTGCTGTCCCATGACAGCTTTGATAATTTTAAGGTTTAACTTTTTTTAATTTCACTTTTTTAGAGAGAGTGTGTGCACGAGCAGGTTGGGAGGGGAGAGGGAGAATCTGAAGCAGACTTCACGCCCAGCACAGAGCCTATGTAGGGCTTGACCTCATGACCCTGAGATCATCGTGACCTGAGCTGAGATCAGGAGTCAAGATGTCTAACCAACTGAGCCACCCAGGAACACCCAAGGTTTTGTTTTTTAATTGAAAAGTTAGAGAAGATGCTAGAAGAGAGGAAGTCTTCTGGAGAAGGGGGACTCTAGGATACATATATCATAGTCCCAGGCGTTGAAAACGTCCTTAGAAAATACAGCATTAGACAAAAGTCCTGGTTAGACTTAAAAGACTGGAGTCATTGTCACACATAAAGCAGAAGAGGCCTTATACACATTCGGAGTGTTGAAGGTCTAGTGGAATGTCACATAGGAGACAAAATTACAGAAGGTTAGCATGAAGTAATGATGAGTTCTCAACTTAGGATAAGTAGAAGGAGTTAAACACCAGTAGGAGGACATTGGGTGGGGGGGGATCATATGGAACTAGGATGGGAGAGTGTCCACAATTTTAGCAGATATTTTTCAGGGGAAATAGAATGGAGATATTACAAGAAAGTTTGCTTATAGATCTTTTTCTTCTTTAAAAAAATTATTTATTTATTTATTTATTTAGTATATTTTTTTATTGGAGTTCGATTTGCCAACATATAGCATAACACCTACTGCTCATCCCGTCAAGTGCCCCCCTCAGTGCCCACCACCCAGTCACCCCAACCCCCGGCCCACCTTCCCTTCCACCACCCCTTGTTCGTTTCCCAGAGTCAGGAGTCTCTCATGTTCTGTCTCCCTTTCCAATATTTCCCACTCATTTCCCCTCCTTTCCCCTATAATCACTTTCCCTATTTTTTATACTCCCCATATGACTGAAACCATATAATGATTGTCCTTCTCTGATTGACTTACTTCACTTAGCTTAATACCCTCCAGTTCCATCCATGTTGAAGCAAATTGTGGGTGCTTATAGATCTTTTTCGCAACAACTTGCATTCATGGTGGAAAACAAAACAAGTATGAGTTGGTGAAAGAAAACAGAAGAACATTGCCTGAAAGGGAAGTTTATTTCCCTGGATGGTCTATCAGTAAGCAGCTATGTTCATAATGAGTATAATACTGTGTATTTTCATATTCTATTGAACTCTGCACAGCTTCCCCCAAACACACAACAAATGAACAAGAGCAGAACTCCAGGATTTTATTTAATTCAATATTGCATAAATATTAAATGCAGGCAGGGAATTGTAAATGGCAAAAGGAGACTCTGCTGAATCTAAATTGTGATGAAGATACCGGGGGGAAATTGTGGTCCCAGTTTGCAACTTAGGAAGATAATTTATGTGAATAACAATACCAGACTCTCCAAGAACCTCTACTTAATGGTTATTTACCAGGTTTTGTTGTTACAGCGGTTTGCTGTTCAATCTCTTTACCTTTCTCAGGACGGTTCATGTAGGTATAGCGCTTGACATAAGCCTTATCTGATCCCAAACTGAAAACTATACATCCACTCAGTAGGAAACAGTGCTTTCAAAGCCATAGTTTGTCCTGTGGCTACCACAATAGTGGCACTCGATAAATGTGAAAACGGATAATTAACCGACAATAATAATCAAAATTATGGCTCTAAGAGGCTGCCTCAAACACAGGCTCTGTCTAAAGTGAGTTCTGAGTGTCTCATTTATTTCCAAATTCAAAACAGCTTTCATTCACATCACTGAACACTGGGCTCGAAGTATGTTCTCGAATGGATTCCTTTGTTTGAAAGAAATCACCCATACCTTACTGCCTCTCTGAACGCTAAATGTTCGTATTTCTTCTCATTTCACCTGTCCTTTAACTCTATAAAATAGTTTAAATTCAGGTTAAAAGCGTTGCTTAAAAACCAGCGTAGTCTTGGATACTTGTATGGACTTTAAATACGTCAATTAAATGTCCACAGAATGGAATACTCTGATGGCTCATCCTTAATTCTCTTTAGAGATGGTTGAGCCACGTGGCTGTGGATCAAAATGCAGTGGGCTGCAGGAGATCACAGAGCCAGCCCCACACGAAGCAGCATGCTACCTTCCAGAGGGCCTTCTGTAGGGTCCACCTTTCTTCACTGTGATAGTTCTCTTTATTACTCGCCACGGGACCTCTTTCACTTATGCTCATCCTTTGACACCATTTGGTAGAATGAATGATATGCCACCCTCTTCAGCATTAAGAAAATTCAGCTTTTGCACATTAACATGCATGGACCTGTACAAATAGTAAACAGAAGGAAACCACTCCCATTCCTCCTTGGACAGTGCTTTTCTACACCATGGGGATACTGAAAAACGTGACAATTGTTAGATCCCACCTCAGGCCTATGGAAGCAGGATCTCTGGGAGATGAACAAGAAAATAGGCAAGTTTCCAAAGTTTCTGGGTTATTCTTTGTGCAACAATTGGGAAAAAAAATAAAATTTGCCATCAACTACCTGGGTTTTCTGTCTTTTCACATCCTGATATTCCTAGAAACAAGTGAGATCCATGTGTTGAAATGTAATCTTGATCTTCCAGTGGATTCACTGCCCTGAGAAACAATGTCAGAAACAAGGGAACCCGTTAATTTTTAATGGGAAAAAATGATTTCACAGAATCTAGAATGTGCAGAAATGTGGGTGTTGATAGAAGTCAGGCATCCAACACAATGGGAAACTCTAAAAGAAATACGATCATTTTAGAAGGTATAGTAAATCAAATCTATGCTCTGGACCACAGTCCTTCCTCACAGTGACATTATTTTTTCCCTATTATTGTTTTCTTAAACAAATGATACAAATTTTCTTTGTGCCTCCTACTGTGCAGGCTCCCCTTGCTCTGAAGTGTTGAAATTGGACCAGTTTTAGCAAGGCACTCATGCAAGAGATGAAAATCGAAGTAGTTTTGCATGAGTTTAAAGCACAAAGCTGGCTGTCAAAAAATCAATCACTCTTTAGAGTGTAGCATAATGTGTAAAACATAAAGGTAGAAGTTATTGTTTTAGTTCTCTTCTCTAGGAGAAGAAAATAAGAGTTTAAAGATAAATTCTACTCACTCGTCCCTATCTAGAAACATACAGTGTCATGTTGTCAAACTTGAGATCCTCAAAATAACGCAATAGGAAACTACTAATCTGGATTTGGAAGTTATGAAAACCACAAAGCAAAAATAAATTAAAAATGACTGAAAAGCAGCTAAAACCTCAATGCATCTGTATTGCTGCACTATTTTATACTTGAACTATTCAGATCCCATTTGAAGGTTGTATCCATATTTCCAGAGGTTGATTCTTATCTCAAACTACAGAATTTTAGAGCCTTCTTCAACCAGATTAAAATTCAAAATACCAGGTATTCTATTCACTTTGGGCTACTGTGACAAAATATCATCGGTTGGTGGTTTCAACAACAAATATTTCTTTCTCACAGTTCTGGAGGCTAAGAAGCCCAAGACTGAGGTGTCAGCAAATCCCAGGTCTGAGTAGAGCCTCCCTCCTGGTTCGCCAATGGCTACATGCTCACTGTATCCACTGCACAGGGCAGAGGGCAAGCCCTCTGGTCTCTTCCTTCAAGGACATGGATCTCTTCCATGAAGGTCCCACCCTCATGACCTGGTCACCTCCTAAAGGACCCTCCTACCAACACCATCACAGCAGGAGCTAGGATTTCAACATACCAATTTTGGAGAACACAAACATTTACTCCAGGATACTAGGTGATTCATAGACCATAATTCCTTCTATTTGTGTTTAAAAATCTGTTTTAAAACCCTTTCAGTGTTGCAATGTTGCTCAAAGAGAAAGGCAGGCTCTGGGAATAAATTCATAAATCTGAGTGTTCAAAACATCATCTTATATCTCAGGATAAATTTCAAATGAGATGGCACTCCAGCAATACGATCAATACCATGAGAGCCAATGCCTGACCTGGCTGTTCTACTTTTCTCCACTACCCCATGATGGATACCGTAAAAGGAATTTATGGAAACCAGTTACCACTTCTCGAAAATACTTTTTTTCTTAAATCGGAGCAGGCAGCCTCAAAAAACCCAAACCAGAAAATATTCTATGCTGGCAACCATGCTTAGAAGGTCACCCTTGGGCAGATGTGCAGTTGGCAATCAGTTCTCTGCAACGTCAGTTCCTGGCACCATGATAATGCCAATATCCTACACAGAGCAGCATCTGGAACATCAAGAAGGAGATCCAAAGTTTGCATCAATGGCCCAGAAGTAAATGTTTTACTGTTCCAGTGTCTTACTGTTCCAGCAGGAAGCTGTCCATGGAGCTTTTCTCAATTATGAGTCAAGATGAGGGAACATTTTAGAAGTTTCACTGTGGATATCTGCCTGTGGATAAATATCACAGTACCTGAAACTTTATCTGCAGGTTATTTCCCTCACGCATCTGAATTCTAGACATGCTTTCGTAGCCTCCTAATGATATCCAATCAGACATGCAGGGACATATTAAAAATTGCTACTCTGGGAATAAAGACAATACAGAAATAAATATGAGTTATCTGCATTGAGCAACATGTATGAGAGGGAGTCTGAATGATTATAATTTTCTCAGCTAATTTTCCAGTACCCAAGTGAAGAAGACAGGCTCCAATTACAGAAGAATAATGTGTAACAAGAAAACACTCAAATTCAAATTAAAAGGCTCTCAGTTATAAGAATTCTTGGATTTATTACCTAAATAGAAATATAGTCCATTTTAGGAAACTTTAGTTTCTAATCTGCTTTCGGTGAGAGAAGTAAATATTATTGGATCAAAGCAAGGAATTAGGGAAGCCACGGGCTCTAATCAGATGTCTGTGCTCCTGGAGATCAGAAGTTACGATGGTTATATATCATTTTCAATAATAACTTATTACAGATGAGCTTGCCGAAGAGTCCAGTAAATTACAGTGTTATGAAGACTTAGCAGTTGTTTGTTTTTTAAACTAATATTTCTCTTGAAAAACATTAACATTAACCACAAATAGGAACACAGTGAAAAATATACAACGTTCCCTTTTGTCAACACTTCCAACCTTATTTTTCTCCCAAGAGTAGCTCATTTATTGTGTGTTTTGTGTACAGTCTCTGGTCCTGTTTCTATTCATTGATTTAACACACACCAGTTAAAGCTCAGGCCCAGATACACATACACTTATGTTTCCAAACAGATTTGCAGGTGCCACACAGGTGAGTACGTGTTTCACACAAACAAAGTCCTACTTTCAAGCTGGTATTCTCTGTATCTTTCATCAACTGATAGTGTATTTGGAGTTTGTTCACGGCAGTTAAGGAGAGTCTATCTCAATCTTTCAGATCACTACGAGGGCAATCTTTAGTGCAGACTGGCAACACTTCATTTAAACACCCACATTGGGGATCCCTGGGTGGCTCAGGGGTTTAGTGCCTGCCTTTGACCCAGGGCATGAACCTGGAGGCCCCAGGATCGAGTCCCACGTTGGGCTCCCTGCAGAGAGCCTGCTTCTCCCTCTGTCTGTGTCTCTGCCTCTCTCTCTATGTCTCTCATGAATGAATAAATAAAAAACCTTTAAAAAAATAAACACCCACATTTGTCAGCCTATTAGAAAGTTCATATTTTCATTATAGTGAAATAACACTGGTGGTAGAAATCCTGGATTCATATAGTCATCCAAAAACAAAAATATTTCTTCAAAGTGAATTCAGAGAACATGGCCTGGTGAAAGGGGACATGTTCATCTTCAACCTGAAAGGCAGTAAAATTCATTTCTCCAAAGCTCTGCCAGTTTATACTCTTCAAAGAGCATATGAGAGGCTAAGCAGCATATTATTTAAGGATATTTTTTTCATTTTTGTCAAACAGGAAAGTAGGAGCAGCGTAGTTCTGTATTTGTTTATGGCCATTATAATTCTATTAAGTTTTTTGCATTTGTAAGTTTTATTATTTTCTTATTAAACTGGAATCTTGACTTTTTTCTTATTTTTATTATAGCCTTTCCTTATACTCAGTAATTGTGTATTTATTTACATTTATATAAAAATGTGTATATTGGGATCCCTGGGTGGCGCAGTGGTTTGGCGCCTGTCTTTGGCCCAGGGCGCGATCCTGGAGACCCGGGATTGAATCCCTCATCAGGCTCCCGGTGTATGGAGCCTGCTTCTCCCTCTGCCTGTGTCTCTGCCTCTCTCTCTCTCTCTCTGTGACTGTCATAAATAAATAAAAAATTTTAAAAAATATATCATCTTAAAAAATGTGTATATTCATATATACATGCATTATATTTATATAGACAAATATTCCTATATATGTAATAGTTTGTTTCAATGTGTCATCTGCATTTACATGTACTCTTATTTTAGAGGTTTATTTTTATTTTTTATGCTTTTTTTTATTTTAATAAATTAATTTTTATTGGTGTTCAATTTACCAACATACAGAATAACACCCAGTACTCATCCCGTCAAGTGTCCCCCTCAGTGCCCGTCACCCATTCACCCCCACCCCCCGCCCTCCTCCCCTTCCACCACCCCTAGTTCGTTTCCCAGAGTTAGGAGTCTTTATGTTCTGTGTCCCTTTCTGATATTTCCCACACATTTCTTCTCCCTTCCCTTATATTCCCTTTCACTATTATTCATATTCCCAAAATGAATGAGAACATACACTGTTTGTCCTTCTCCGATTGACTTACTTCACTCAGCATAATACCCTCCAGTTCCATCCACGTCGAAGCAAATGGTGGGTATTTGTCGTTTCTAATGGCTGAGGAATATTCCATTGTATACATAAACCACATCTTCTTTATCCATTCATCTTTCGATGGACACCGAGGCTCCTTCCACAGTTTGGCTATTGTGGACATGGCTGCTAGAAACATCGGGGTGCAGGTGTCCCAGCGTTTCATTGCATCTGGATCTTTGGGGTAAATCCCCAGCAGTGCAATTGCTGGGTCGTAGGGCAGGTCTATTTTTAATTCTTTGAGGAACCTCCACACAGTTTTCCAGAGTGGCTGCACCAGTTCACATTCCCACCAACAGTGTAAGAGGGTTCCCTTTTCTCCGCATCCTCTCCAACATTTGTGGTTTCCTGCCTTGTTAATTTTCCCCATTCTCACTGGTGTGAGGTGGTATCTCATTGTGGTTTTGATTTGTATTTCCCTGATGGCAAGTGATGCAGAGCATTTTCTCATGTGCATGTTGGCCATGTCTATGTCTTCCTCTGTGAGATTTCTCTTCGTGTCTTTTGCCCATTTCATGATTGGATTGTTTGTTTCTTTGCTGTTGAGTTTAATAAGTTCTTTATAGATTTTGGAAACTAGCCCTTTATCTGATAGGTTATTTGCAAATATCTTCTCCCATTCTGTAGGTTGTCTTTGAGTTTTGTTGACTGTATCCTTTGCTGTGCAAAAGCTTCTTATCTTGATGAAGTCCCAATAGTTCATTTTTGCTTTTGTTTCTTTTGCTTTCGTGGATGTATCTTGCCAGAAGTTACTGTGGCCAAGTTCAAAAAGGGTGTTGCCTGTGTTCTCCTCTAGGATTTTGAGGGAATCTTGTCTCACATTTAGATCTTTCATCCATTTTGAGTTTATCTTTGTGTATGGTGCAAGAGAGTGGTCTAGTTTCATTCTTCTGCATGTGGATGTCCAATTTTCCCAGCACCATTTATTGAAGAGACTGTCTTTCTTCCAGTGGATAGTCTTTCCTCCTTTATCAAATATTAGTTGACCATAAAGTTCAGGGTCCACTTCTGGGTTCTCTATTCTGTTCCATTGATCTATGTGTCTGTTTTTGTGCCAGTACCACACTGTCTTGATGATCACAGCTTTGTAGTACAACCTGAAATCTGGCATTGTGATGCCCCCAGCTATGGTTTTCTTTTTTAAAATCCCCCTGGCTATTCGGGGTCTTTTCTGATTCCACACAAATCTTAAAATAATTTGTGCTAACTCTCTGAAGAAAGTCCATGGTATTTTGATAGGGATTGCATTAAGTGTGTAAATTGCCCTGGGTAGCATTGACATTTTCACAATATTAATTCTGCCAATCCATGAGCATGGAATATTTTTCCATCTCTTTGTGTTTTCCTCAATTTCTTTAGAAGTGTTCTATAGTTTTTAGGGTATAGATCTTTTACCTCTTTGGTTAGGTTTATTCCTAGGTATCTTATGCAATTGTAAATGGGATTGACTCCTTAATTTCTCTTTCTTCAGTCTCATTGTTATAGAAATGCCATTGATTTCTGGGCATTGATTTTGTATCCTGCCACGCTACCAAATTGCTGTATGAGTTCTAGCAATCTTGGGGTGGAGGCTTTTGGGTTTTCTATGTAGAGTATCATGTCATCGGCGAAGAGGGAGAGTTTGACTTCTTCTTTGCCAATTTGAATGCCTTTAATGTCTTTTTGTTGTCTGATTGCTGAGGCTAGGACTTCCAATACTATGTTGAATAGCAGTGGTGAGAGTGGACATCCCTGTCTTGTTCCTGATCTTAGGGGAAAGGCTCCCAGTGCTTCCCCATTGAGAATGATATTTGCTGTGGGCTTTTCGTAGATGGTTTTTAAGATGCTGAGGAATGTTCCCTTTATCCCTACACTCTGAAGAGTTTTGATCAGGAATGGACGCTGTATTTTGTCAAATGCTTTCTCTGCATCTAATGAGAGGATCATATGGTTCTTGTTTTTTCTCTTGCTGATATGATGAATCACATTGATTGTTTTATGAGTGTCGAACCAGCCTTGTGTCCCGGGGATAAATCCTACTTGGTCATGGTGAATAATTTTCTTAATGTGTTGTTGGATCCTATTGGCTAGTATCTTGTTGAGAATTTTTGCATCCATGTTCATCAGGGATATTGGTCTGTAATTCTCCTTTTTGGTGGGGTCTTTGTCTGGTTTTGGAATTAAGGTGATGCTGGCCTCATAGAATGAATTTGGAAGTACTCCGTCTCTTTCTATCTTTCCAAACAGCTTTAGTAGAATAGGTATGATTTCTTCTTTAAACGTTTGATAGAATTCCCCTGGGAAGCCATCTGGCCCTGGACTCTTGTGTCTTGGGAGGTTTTTGATGACTTCTTCAATTTCCTCCCTGGTTATTGGCCTGTTCAGGTTCAGGTTTTCTATTTCTTCCTGCTCCAGTTTTGGTAGTTTGTGGCTTTCCAGGAATGCGTCCATTTCTTCTAGATTGCCTAATTTATTGGCGTAGAGCTGTTCATAATATGTTTTTAAAATCGTTTGTATTTCCTTGGTGTTGGTAGTGATCTCTCCTTTCTCATTCATGATTTTATTAATTTGAGTCTTCTCTCTCTTCTTTTTAATAAGGTTGGCTAATGGTTTATCTATCTTATTAATTCTTTCAAAGAACCAACTCCTGGTTCTATTGATCTGTTCCACAGTTCTTCTGGTCTCAATTTCGTTGAGTTCTGCTCGAATTTTAATTAGCTTTCTTCTTCTGCTGGGGGTCGGGTCGATTTGCTGTTTTTTCTCCAGCTCCCTTATGTGTAAGGTTAGCTTTTGTATTTGAGTTCTTTCCAGTTTTTGAATGGATGCTTGTATTGCGATGTATTTCCCCCTCAGGACTGCTTTTGCTGCATCCCAAAGATTTTGAACAGTTGTATCTTCATTCTCATTAGTTTCCATGAATCTTTTTAATTCTTCCTTAATTTCCTGGTTGACCCTTTTATCTTTTAGCAGGATGGTCCTTAACCTCCACGTGTTTGAGGTCCTTCCAAACTTCTTCTTGTGATTGAGTTCTAATTTCAAGGCGTTATGGTCTGAGAATATGCAGGGGACAATCCCAATCTTTTGGTATCAGTTCAGACCCGATTTGTGACCCAGTATGTGGTCTATTCTGGAGAAGGTTCCATGTGCACTTGAGAAGAATGTGTATTCAGTTGAGTTTGGATGTAAAGTTCTGTAGATATCTGTGAAATCTATCTGGTCCAGTGTATCATTTAAAGCTCTCATTTCTTTGGAGATGTTGTGCTTAGAAGACCTATCGAGGGTAGAAAGAGCTAGATTGAAGTCACCAAGTATAAGTGTATTATTATCTAAGTATTTCTTCACTTTGGTTAATAATTCGTTTAAGTATTTGGCAGCTCCCACATTCGGGGCATATATATTGAGGATTGTTAAGTCCTCTTGCTGGATAGATCCTTTAAGTATGATATAGTGTCCCTCTTCGTGTCTCACTACAGTCTTCGGGGTAAATTTTAGTTTATCTGATATAAGGATGGCTGCCCCTGCTTTCTTTTGAGAACCATTTGAATGGTAAATGGTTCTCCAACCTTTTATTTTCAGGTTGTAGGTGTCCTTCTGTCTAAAATGAGTCTCTTGTAGACAGCAAATAGATGGGTCCTGCTTTTTTATCCAGTCTGAAACCCTGCACCTTTTGATGGGGTCATTAAGCCCATTCACGTTCAGAGTTACTATTGACAGATATGAGTTTAGTGTCATCATGATATCTATTCAGTCCTTGTTTTTGTGGATTTTTCCACTGAACTTCTTCTTAAAGGGGAATTTTAAGAGTCCCCCTTAAAATGTCTTGCAGAGCTGGTTTGGAGGTCACATATTCTTTCAGTTCCTGCCTGTCTTGGAAGCTCTTTGTCTCTCCTTCCATTTTGAATGAGAGCCTTGCTGGATAAAGTATTCTTGGTTGCATGTTCTTCTCATTTAGAACCCTGAATATATCCTGCCAGCCCTTTCTGGCCTGCCAGGTCTCTGTGGAGAGGTCTGCTGTTACCCTAATACTCCTCCCCATAAAAGTCAGGGATTTCTTGTCTCTTGCTGCTTTAAGGATCTTCTCCTTATCTTTGGAATTTGCAAACTTCACTATTAAATGTCGAGGACTTGAACGGTTTTTATTGATTTTAGGGGGGATCTCTCTATTTCCTGGATCTGAATGCCAGTTTCCCTTCCCAGATTAGGAAAGTTTTCAGCTAGGATTTGTTCAAATACATATTCTGGCCCTCTGTCCCTTTCGGCGCCCTCGGGAACCCCAATTAAGCGTAGGTTTTTCTTCCTTAGGTTGTCATTTATTTCCCTTAATCTGTCTTCATGGTCCCTTAATTGTTTGTCTCTTTTTTCCTCAGTTTCCCTCTTTGCCATTAACTTGTCTTCTATGTCACTCACTCGTTCTTCCACCTCGTTAATCCTCGTCGTTAGGACTTCTAGTTTGGTTTGCATCTCATTCAATTGATTTTTAATTTCTGCCTGATTGGGTCTAAATTCTGCAGTCATGAAGTCTCGTGAGTCCTTTATGCTTTTTTCTAGAGCCACCAGTAGCTGTATAATGGTGCTTCTGAATTGGCTTTCTGACATTGAATTGTAATCCAGATTTTCTAACTCTGTGGGAGAGAGGGCTGTTTCTGATTCTTTCTTTTGAGGTGATGTTTCCTTCTAGTCATTTTGCTCAGTGCAGAGTGGCCAAAAACAAGTTGTATTGTGAAAAGGAGAGAAAGAGAGAGAAGGAAAGAAAAGAGAAAAAGAAAAAAGAAAAAGAAGAAAAAGGAAAAAAGAGAAGAAAAAGAGAAAGAAAAAATAAAGGTGAAAAAGGGGGGGGGAAGCAATCAGAAATCAAAAAGAAAAGAAAAAAGAAAAAAGAAAAAAACAAAAAACACGGGGGAGTATCTGCTGATTCTGTAGACTTTAAGTCCCTTGACTTCCCCTGGAACTGGTCCGTCCAGCTGGTCTTCTGGGGGAGGGGCCTGCTGTGCTGATTTTCAGGTGTTAGCACTTGGGGGAGCTGCTCTGCCCCTGCCTGCTGCAGGGCTCAGCGGGGGTTGTTTACCCCGTGGGGCCCCAGGAGGAACAGCCGCAGTGGCTATGGCAGCTCTGGAAGCCTGGATTCAGCCTCCGCAGGAACTACGGGGCTCTCCGTCCGCAGGGCCTGGAGGCTCCGGGGCGGGGCCTCTGATCTGCTCAGCTCGGGGCAGGAGCGTCCTCGCTGTCCTGGGCCCTCCCGGCCTCTGCCTGTCCCGGGGGAGGCCGGATCCTGGGCTGTGTCCCGGCGCCCTGTGCTCCGGGGCCTGCGCTGGTGGATTCGCGCTCCCGCCCCGCAGCCCCCTCCGCGGAGCCGCCGCCCGAGCCCCTCGGAGCTGCTCCGGGTCCCGCCGTGCGCGCTGCAGCCCTTAGGGAGTTCGGCGCACTCTCCCGGGGCGCAGGTGTCTGTTAGTGTCCCCGGGAGCCCGAGGGCATCCCCGCCCTCCTGGGTCCTGCTCCAACTCCCTGCGAGCCCCTTTCCGCCCGGGAAGGTTGGTGCAGCTCCTGCTCCTCCGGGACGGGGCTCTCCTGTCCTGGGGACACTCGCCCCGGCCTCAGCCCGGCTCCTCGCGGGGCCCCTCCCCCTCGGAGGCCTTTTGTTCCTTTATTTCTTTTTCCCCGTCTTCCTACCTGGATAGAAGCGCGGACTCTTCTCACTGTAGCGTTCCAGCTGGTCTCTCTTTAAATCTCAGGCCGAATTCGTAGATTTTCAGGATGATTTGAAGGTTATCTAGGTAATTTGGTGGGGACAGTTGATTTGGGGACCCTGCTCTTCCGCCGTCTTGCCCCTCCTCCTAGAGGTTTATTTTTTATTTTGTGTTAATATATAGGAAATGTACTTCCTTTATTCTCTAATTGCACTGCATCTCCTTCCTCCCTTCCTTCCTTCCCTTCTTTTTCTTCTTCTTTTTCTTCTTCTTCTTCTTCTTCTTTCTTTCTTTCTTTCTTTCTTTCGTTCTTTTCTTTTTCTTCTTTCTCTCTCTCTCTCTCTCTCTCTCTCTCTCTCTCTCTGTCTCTGTCTCTCTCTCTCGAAGGCTCTACACCTGGTGTGGAGTCCAACACGGAACTTCAATTCACAGCCCCTGAGATCAAGACCTGAGGTGAGGTCAAGTTTCAGATGTTTAACCAACTGAGCCAGCCAGGCATCCCTATTTTTTTTTATTTTTTTATTTTTTTTAATGTTTTAATCAAATTTGTCAATTTTTTAAAAAGCTTTTGTGTTTTGTGTCTATCTCAGAAGTATACCCTCAATTCAAATATTTTAAACATATCTGCTTATGTTTTCTGCTGAAACTTGTTTTTCATTTACCTATTTAATCCATTTGTAATGTGTTTTGAAGCATGGTGTGAAATAAAGGCTAACATGCATGAGATTATAAATGGAAAACTAATAAACATGGATAGGAAGACTTAGTATTATAAAAATGTCAATTCTTAGGATGCTGGGATGGCTCAGTTGGTTGTCTGACTTGATTTCAGCTTGGGTCATGGGATCAAGCCCTATATGGGGATCCATGCTGGGTGTGAAGCCTGCTTTGGATTCTCCCTCCCTGACACTCTCCCAACCCCTTTCATGCCTTCTTTTTTTAAGATTTTACTTATTTATTCATGAGAGACACACAGAGAGAGGCAGAGACATAGGCAGAGGGAGAAGCAGGCTCCTCACAGGGAGCCCAATGAGGTTGCTCAATCCTGGAACCCTGGGATCACACCCTGAGCCGAAGGCAGACATTCAACCACTGAGTCACCCAGGTGCCCCTCATGCCCTCTCTCTAAAAATAAAGAAATAAGTCCCAATTATTTCCAAAGTAGTCTTTATATTTACTATAGTCCTAATCAAAAAGCCAACAGGATTATGCAAAATAATAAAATTGGACTACTTTCTTAAACCATTCACAAAAAATAAATTCAAATTGGATGAAAGACCTAAATGTGAGACCTGAAACCATAAAACTCCTAGAAAGAGCACAGGCAGTAATTTATTTGCCATTGGCAGTGGAAATATATTGTTTTTTCTGGATATGCCTCCTGAGGCAAGGGAAACAAAAGCAAAAATAAACTATTGGGACTACATCAAAATAAAAAAGCTTTTGTACAGCAAAGGAAACAATCAATGAAACTAAAAGGCAACCTACTGAATAGGAGAATGTATTTGCAAATGATATATCTGATAGGGGGTAATTACTGGAAATATATGTAGAATTTCTCCAACTGAACACCCAGAAAATAAGTAATCAAATTAAAAATGGAATGAGAACCTGAATAGACTTTTTCCAAAAACGACAAACAGATGGCCAAAAGACACATGAAAAGATCTTCCACGTCACTGGGCATCAAGGAAATACAAGTCAAAACCACCATGAGATACCACCTCACACCTGTCAGAATGGCTAAAACCAATACCACAAGAAACAACAAATGCTGCTGAGGATGCAGAGAAAGAACCCTCTTGCACTGTTGGTGGGAATGCAAGCTGGTGCAGCCATTCTGGAAAACTGTGTGGAGGTTCCTCAAAAAGTTAAAAATCAAATTGCCATATGATCCAGTAACCCCACTATACATTTAAGGAAACAAAATCTTAAGAAAGGAAAAGATACTACAAACTGAGAAGAGGTATCTGCAATACAGAAGCCAACAAATAATGAGTGTGAAACTCAAATTGATAAGGAAAAGACTTGACCCCTCCAGGGTTGGGAGAGTATCATGACCATAATATTCATGGACACCTGGATGGTAACAGTACAAACAAGTGAATACAATCAACCTCCAGTAGACAGGAGAATGTAAAAGTGAAGCAGGTATAGGTTTGTTCTTCAACTACATACCCTAGTGAGAGGAATGAACTGTACTTATAGGTGGTACAGTATAATTTTAAAATGTTTTGCTGACAAGATGAAAATATCAAAAAGATAAAATATAGGACAATATCCCTTTTGCAGAGTTAAGAGTCAGGCAAAACCAAGCCAGATTTTGTGTCCCCCTATATATATATATATATATATATATATATATATATATATATATGATTTTTTTTTAAAGAAAGCATAGTAGTTACCTTTGGGAGTGGTAGGAGAATAATACAGTGCAAAAATACATAGGGAAGTGTAAGTTTTAGGTGATGCTTCAGTTCTTGGGATGGGCAGTGATTTCATGGTGTTTACTGTATTATTGTACATTATTAAATAAAAATGAAATAAATGAAATAGAAGCAGCCCATGTATGATCAATGGTAATAGTGCTCAATATGTCAAATATTATGATTGATCTTATTCTGCTCCTCTGAAGTCTTAAAAATAATCTATTTATATGGTTATTTTTCTAAAAGAAAAAAGAAAGTACTGTCAAACAATATTTACTGAATATTCCATCTATAGTAATTTTCATGTAAGTGCAGCATTCTGATTGTTACATTATAGATGTGCCGCTCACACCTTTCTGACACCGTAGTAATACTGTGTCTATATTTCCATGTTAAATTTAAATAGAACATATTTTGTCTTTGAGGGAACTCATGGAGATATTATGCTATAGTTGTAGATGTAATATATATATATATATGCCAATTAAACACCTAATAGACATCATGTTCTTAATATATGTATTTTTTCTTATTTAATTATGATTTTCTAAAAATGTTGATTTTAGACAGAAGGAAATTCTGGCTTATATTTGCTTTTTTATTTAATACGTGAAACAAGATTCTGCACATGATCCTAACAAGTCTTTTTCTGCCTTTTTTTATTAACCTGAAGAATCCACTGGTGCAAGGGTATGTGGATAGATTATGACATCTCTAGAATCTTAAAAAAAAAAAAAAGAATGTGGATTTTAAAGAAGTTATTTTTCTTATTCTCCTTAGATCAAACACACTAATCTTTTTAAAGAGTTCAGATACTTGTAAAGAAATAAATGTAAATATCTAAAGGATCTGAGAAATTTAAGCAAATTCTTACAGACAATATTCTGTCACATGATCTGCTTTTATGCACACCAGAAATATCATTAAATTACCAACATTACAAGTATATGTTGCTCACTATGCAATATTTATAATTTGTACATTTGACGTAATCTTATGTTTTATTATCATAAATTTTACTGATATAATTGAATATTCACATGCAGTTGTAAGAAATAATACAGACATAGCCTGTGTAGTTTCCTCCAATGAGAGAAACTTGCAAAATTATAATAAATATCACAACCAGGATACTGACATCACTATAATCCACAGATCTTGTTCAGAGTTCACCAATTTTATTTGGAAAATTAACGTAATTAAGAATTACAGGTAAAGGAAAAGATCTATCTTCCAAGACTTCTTCGCTAAAGTAGGGCAAAGTCTGCCATTGGTTCTTAAATCTCCTATCGAGGAACTGGAGTTCCAAAGGGCTTAGTCAGTTAGGCATCGGACTCTTGGTTTCAGCTCAGGTCATGATCTCAGGGTCATGAGATTGAGCCCCACATTAAGCACCTCATCAGGCTCAGCGCTCAGCACAGACCCTGCTTCAGATTCTCTCTCCTCTCTCTGTTCCTCCCACTTGGACTTGCTTGCTTGCTCTCAAATAAATAGATCCAAAAACACCACAACTTAAAACAAAAACAAAACACCACAACTTTTACCCAGAAAAGAACTTGATACATTTCTGGTAACATACCTTGAGGAAAACAACAAAAAGAGGATGAGGAAGTTCTCAAAACAATATTTTTCATAACAAGTCTCATTAACGAGCAACTGGACTTCTATTTGTTGTATTTTTCACTATGTTTCTGTAATCACCCAAATAATACTTGTTGCACAAAGAAAGTATAACTACTTGGTAACATTTACTCTCCTGGGATTCCTGAGACTGTTACAGAGCGTTATCAGTGAAATTCCCAACAGAGCAAGATATCAGCAAAGGTACATTCTGCAGGGCAAGCAAGTTACGTCCTACACAAAAAGGAGTGCAAATAAAAAGAATTTGTACATCTGGATATTCTTTGGTTCAATAAATCAACAAGTGCTACATCTCTTTGGCCTGGGTTTACTTCTACCTTTGGGGAAAAAAAAAGTGGTTGGTAAAAACAGGAATATTCACCTATTTCCTTCTTTTAAAATGTTTACTTCTAATTTACATTAATTTTCTGAAGTTACATAATATTGGCGCTAATAGTAGAACTTCTATACTCTCCAGCTTTAGTTCTTTCATTAGGAAGCCAATCAAAAGTATTTTTGTGGCAAAAGCAATTTAAAAAAAGCTAATAATAATAAAAATAATAAAAAATAAAAATAAAAAAGATAATAATTCAGAAAAGGGGACATTAATTTAAAAGTAACACGGAGCAGTCTAAACTATCACTGGAGTGACAATAAAACACAAAACCAAGGGATATAGAGCTATAAGAATCTGTGTCAAATTAGCCTTAAAATTTGAGGGGAGAATTTTGACTATATCTTCAGAAAAAGTAAAAGTCATCAAAAAAGAATAATAATCTAAAATCAAACACACACAGATACACACAACTATAGAAATGAGAAGACGAAGTTCAGTCACTAAAAAAAAAAAAATCTGTAAAATATTGTTAAAACTAGTTAAAATGAATCTATTGAGGAATCAAAATTTTCTACAGACCAAAGTCAGGAGAGCTACTAATTGTTTATAATTATTTTCAATAAGTTATTTTTCATAATTTTCAATTACCTTCATAATTTTCAGGAAGTACATAATTTGAACCAACATTCAGTGACATAGGGAAGAAATTTATTAGAACACAAATGGATGTTTATCAATTCATGTTTGCGTAGAACAAAAAATGTAAGAGAGGTGTGGGGACATTTTATTTAATAAGGCAAAAAAATTTTAAGTATAAATATTAGGGACCACGATAGCTGTTTGATTTTCAACTATCATGAGGTTGAAATTACTTGTAGACTCATCTAACCTGTGGGCTGCATCTAAATGAGGTTATAAGGAATTCATTCGAAGGAGAGACAGAGACAGAGTGGAGGGAAAGAGAGAGAGGGGTTGGGGTTTAATCAGAATTTACCCAAAATCAATTATTTGGTAAAAATAATTTCTTTCCAAACAGCTGAACTGGGTAACACTTATCCCCTCTTGTCATTTCCTTAACTACATATTTTGACTCCCATGTCTCTTAAAATGTCACTACCTAAGCCATGAATTCATTTATGCCTATAATTTCATTTGCATCGAATTGCTAATTGTTACAGGAATTGAGTTACATGGAGAAGGCAGCTTTACCAGTAAAGTCTGGAATCACAATTAGGCAATGTGCACTGCCAGTGAACCACTAAGGTATTTCTTTTGGCTAGGAGAGTTTGCAGCTAAATCCCAGAAACATATAAAGCTGTTCTTGTAAAGTATACGGCTCATTCAGCAATGCACATTAAACTGCACTACTCAAGTATGCTGATTGATCAATAAAGTTTGTGGCACCATTTGTAAAATGTGAAAAAATTAAACCACTTCACTATTTGGTTCACTGAGTTAAGTACATAATGGTTCAAACAATATATTGTGCATTTGAAGTCAAGCACATTGCACATCGCAATGTAGTCAACCATGCAAATATGCCATTTCAGTGATTAGCTAAGAATATTAAATTTGAAATAAATTTGTAATTTGGACAGAAAATTACCCAAAATGCTAATTAGTCTGAATTTCTTTTATCTTTTTTTAAAAACTTTTCATATCTAAGCATCGATTTAATACCCAAAACTGCTTTGAAAGCAACATGCTTGTTACTGAGCGCGTGCACAAAAATGTATTCATTACAATTTAAAAATGTATGTGAAAGGAATGCATCAATTCAATAAACAGGAATGTTTCACTAACTGAAATTAAGCTGTAAAAATCTATTCATAGGTGGTCCAGGAACAATAGTTATTTCCCATATCAAGAAATGATGCCTCCCAGGCTAGGTTTTTCCAGGAAGGATCAACTCTTGCCCCTGACTTTATATGTGGTAATGGTAAAAAAAAAAAAAAAAAAAAAAAAAAAGAAGTTGCTTTTAAGTGAGGGTTTTGGAAGATGCTATTTTCTAGGGACTGTGGTTCAGAGAGGTCAGGGCTCCAATTAAGCAGCATCTGGAAGCCTGGATCCATCGCACCATTTGGAAACATTTGTAATAAGGGCAAGGTGTCCTGTCTAGTAGTGAGCTGTCAGTGGAAGGGTGAGTTACAGACTTAAGGCAAAGAGGATCAGTTCAACTGAACAGAGGTTTATAATCCTCTACTACTTGGACAACACAAGGCATACAAAGTATAAAAGAAGACTTCTTTTCTCAAAGGATCTTTTTAACATACAGAAACAATCAGTATGAGGAAAAGTTATATGTTGGAATATACGATAAAGACAACCCGTTCTGTGACTTTTGATAAACAGGAAAAGTTTTGTGACATTTATGGGACTCGAACTATTGAAAGGCTTGTGCAAAAGATGATATTTTTAGATCTTAACCTTGCTGGATCAAGAACATTGTGAATAATTAAAAGTTCAAATTCAAGATGTGTTAGAAACAGTGCAGCCCACCCCATACCTCACGCCATGGGCACTGACCAGCGTAGTCCAGCTAGGCAAGCTTGAAGCATCCTGATTCATCGTGTTGTCTGCAATATGCTGCAGAAAGTTGGCGGTTATGTTTGGATAGGTAAACTATAACTGGATTTTGAGATAAGTTGAGGATAGAATGACTTGGATTTAATCTGTTCGTAGTCAGAATTTGCTATAGGTTTTTAGGAAGAAGAGGGATAGGATAATTGCAGTATTTTAGAAAATTGGATTTGCTTCTAAACAGAGTTTGAGGAAGAAAGAGGTTATGGAGTGGAGTTTATGAGCTTAAGGAAAACTAGAAGTAGATTAGTATTGGTAGAGGGAAGACAGTGGAGTCTCAGTGTAAACCCACCACCGATGGGACCAGATGGCAAATGAAGGACAGAAGAGGGGAGAGATTCTAATACGATTCTCAACACACAATTCTGGAAGATTCAATTTTTGAGACGTGTGCAGGCAGTAAAGAAACGTTCTGGGAAGTGCAGGGGTGGGGTATGAGGAAACAGCAGGCATGGTGCATGGGAGTCGTACTTGCAAGGAGGGAGTGCACACATGTGCCTTGGTCCTGGAGGAAGAGCAGGGGCTGAGGCCTGAGACCTTATCAGCCCTCACCAGTCCACTGAGGCCAGTCTGGGGAGGTGCACAGGAAGGGGCCAGGGACAGAACTTAAAACTTAAAGATGCCAGGCACAGATGAAACAGAGCCAGGAGGATGCAACAGCATGTGCACAGAGAAAAAATCATCTTTGAAATAATTTTGAAATTCACCATGAAACCAAGAGTAGAAGAATTGGAAAAAATTAGGCCATAGAGCTTTGTGGGAAAAAACCATTGTCACTTTGTAACTTCACCTCAGTAGAATTTTTTTTTAAGATTTTATTTATTTTTGAAAGAGAAGGAGAGAGAGCAAGAGAGCGAGAGAGAGAGCACCCAAGCATGGGAGAAGCAAGTTGCCCACTGAGCAGGGAGCCCAATGCAGGACTTGATCCCGGGGCCTGAGATCATGACCTGAGCCCAAGGCAGACGCTCAACCCACTGAGCCCCCCAGGTACCACCACATTAGTAGAATCTAAAGATTTTATATTCTCTACCTTAAAAATCTCCCTGCATATAAATGCATGTGTGTTTGTGTGTACATGTGTGTGTTGCATATACACGTGTGTTGTGTGTGGGTTGTTTGTACACACATGTGTGTAGAGGCATGTGTGTCTTGTGTGTAGGTTATGTACATGTGCGTTTGAACATGTGTGTGCATGTGTGTAAGAGAACCAGGAGGGCTGTAAGATAAGGCAAAGGAGACTGAGCCCTAATGTTTGCCATAAAAAAGAATATGAGGGTGAGACTGACTCCATGAGGCCCCACTGAGAATTCTGTGTAATGACCGGGAAACCTGGTCACGTTCTGAAATGAGGGCGAAGGGCCATTAATAAAATCACGTGACACATAGAGCCTAAATGCCACTTGGGTATCGTGACTGATGCTGGGGGCTGGAAATCTAAGCTGCTGTGTACAACACAAACAACGGTACGCAGTGGTCCTGGTTAAGGCTCCATGGTTAAGGAGAGGAAAAATGTACAATGGCTAGATTCAGGGCATGTTCTAGAAGTAGATCCAACATAGGACTAGGAGATGAATAGGATGCTGGGACCAAGGCCCACAGAAGAATTAACGATGACTTCCACATCTGAGATAAACCATCAGGTGAATAATGCAGTTATGAGGTTGGAAAGACTTGGTGAGGTGAAGCTTGGCGTGGGCAAGAAGGGGAAAGGTAGTCTAGCCCTCTGATGTAAGTTTGGTATAGTTATTGAATATTCGAGAGGATAGGTCGACCAAGAAGTTCAACATATGATATGAACCTCAGGAGACCAGTCTGTATTTGCAGACGCAGAAATAATACGCATGTCGAAGCCATTTGATGCCTAGGACAACATATATGCTCGCAAGTAATGCTGAATAGAAAAGAGAAAGTTCAAGAATCGAACCCTGTGCTCAGAAGGGGCAAAAGAAAGGAAGACTGCAAAGTTGTTTGGGGAGGTAAGAAGGTATCTCAGGGGACCTGGCGTGGTCACCTGTGCTTGCCCGTGGCCAGGCCTCAGTAGAAGGCAATGACCCAGGAGCAGTCACTGGATTTGACAAATCGGGGGTGTACACCACCTTAATTCACCACGGGGTGGGGAAAGACTGGCTGGAGTAAATCAGGGATAGAAGAGGGAGACCTGAGGACATGGAGACATGCCCTACATGTCTCTTTCCTAAGTGGCCAGAAAGAAGAAAAGAGAAGCCTAAGAGCCCCAGAGAGGGATGTAGTCAACTTTTGAAAGATAGTCAATAGTACAACTTGCTTTTAGGCCAACGCAAATAATCCAGGAGAAGGTGAAAGCTGGATAGTGCCAGGACGCTAAGGGACGGTGGCAGGTGAGCACTTCCTGAGCAGGGGCAGGGTGGGATCCAGTGTGCACACCTGGAACGATGCTCGCCCAGGCAGCAGGAGCACGGACCGCGTCTCCACTGCATCTGAAGAACAGCACAGGTATCGGGGAGCCCCTGTTCCCATAACGTGGTTCCAACATGATCATTTCCATTTGCTCAGTACACTATATGTGCAAAGGTGACAGAGAAGAAAAGAGATGGGCGGAAGACAGAGGCTACAAAGGGGAGACAGAGATGCTCAGAAGCAAAGGATGGATTGCCTAGTGAACAAAGAAATGGTCTCCACATTATTTGGGAGAAGAAATAAAATTGGGAAGAAAATTATTATTGGCTTTTGAAGTTGCTTGGGATTGGGGCCGGGGGGATAGGGGACAGCTCCCGGAGAAAGGAGGTGGCCCTCAGCGTCGTCCTGCACAGACTGGCCCCTCTCCCACGGAGCCCACATGGTGGGGGCGCAGAGTGGGGCCTGCTGACCGTCTGCTCCTCTGGCCAGGTGTTTTTCTGTCAATTTTTATGGAATGTAAAAGGAGTTTTTTGTTTTATTTTGTTTTTTTGTAAAGCTTAAAAAAAGAAAATCTACATCTTATACTTGAGCTTCCATACTTAAAAAAAAAGAAAAAAAGAACAAAAAAAATAAATAACAAACTGGGACGCAGTTAAAAAAAAAAGAAAAAAATGAATGAAGTCAACGTCTTTTGACTAAAAGAAACAGAATTTTAATGCATTCATGGAGTGGTCAAACAAGTAACATTTTCCTTTCCTTTTTTTTTTTTTTTTAAATCAATGTTTCCATAGAGTTTAATACATTAAGCCAATTTATACAGTCTCCTAAGATTAGTTTTTGGTTGTAGTTGACTTCATTAAAATAGTCTTCATACCCATTTGGAAGGCAAACCTCTAGGTAATATTGTAGGATGTTAAAGTCATTTAAATACAAATGACATATGCCATATTTGCATTTAACAAGTTAACTCAGGATCCATCCTCCCTGTAAGGCTTTTAAAATGTTACACAAAGGACAGACAGCAAACTCTTTTTTAAGTACTGGGCTTCCAGTTGCAAAATGCAACGTGTCACGTGGGAAGACAAATGGAAAGACAAAAGACTTTGATCTTTGTAGGAAGTTTGGGCTCAAATTCACATTGCAAGTGATCTGTGAACTGGGTCTTGTCTAATGAACAGACTCACAGTTAAATCCTCTGGGCTTGTTAGCTCTTCTCCTATTGAACAGGGATACCTCTGGGTAAACTTGACTGGCTCCACGCACGCTGTCGCTAAAGACAAAATCTGTAGATGCTTAGGAAACAAGACCCAGCACGGTACACCTGCCTGTGCCATTCCTGCCCTGCAACTAATCACAATTCCTCAGGCTTTAATTAAGTGGCATGAGGCAGCCCAATTAATTCAACATATGCCCTGATAAGGCCTTGCCAAATGCGTGGTTATGACACATGAAATGCAATTTCTGGGAATCGGAAGGCCCTGTCTCCTTGCAGCGTTCCATCATAAACCTCCTGCTCTAAGGCTAACCTTTCCTCACAGTGGCATCCTAGCGCTGAAGGTGAAGTTGCGTGGGCGGAGACAGATGGGCATAACAAGTCTGGGCACGAGATGCACGTATGACCATCCTTACACTGTTGTTCATGGGTGGTAAAAAGCCCATTTACTGTGCAAACATCCAGGGTCCCCCTTGGATCGCTGCTACTGCTGTCCCCCAGAATCACCATGTTACACCCATGCTTTTGCACACATTTGCTCACTGCACCTGCAGGAAGTCAGCGTTAAGATGTTAGTGTGTTCATCGGTACGGAATTGCACACTACACCCACTGATACTTAGCTAAGTTTGGAGGGAACAGGACAGCAAGGATCCTGATGCCTATAGATAATTATTCCTACAAGTTTCCCAAAATGCCTTATAATACTTATAATAATTTCAAAAGTTTTAATGAGCTCAGAAACCTCTGTCCCCGAAACTTCAAACCTGAGATGATTAGAAGTTGTTTTTTTTTGTGAATTATATTAAAAAATAAGTAAATTCTAAACTCATATCCAAAAAGTATGTGTACGTTATCTCTCTACTTTAAAAATTCCATTTAAAAAATCTGCTTTTTGCTCCTTTTCCTGTCTCTATTCTTGCTAGGACCCACACTCCCACGTTACACCCGCCCCATAGTACAAGTGAGGTATATCCTCTTTGTAAGGGACAAGGAGTTGGTAATTTCTTCAGTCTTCCAGCACAACAGATAACCTCTAAGGAGTGACCAAGCGGGAGCATCACTACGGACGCTAGACACATCGGCGCCAAGAGCCCCTGGCTCCACGGAATAAGTGATGTATGGAAGATACCTGGACACCTGTCCTTGTTCCAACCGGTTCCAGGATGCCTGAGAGGACACGCACACCAGATCACAATCCTCAAGAGAGTCCCCAGACCCTGCAAAAAGATGAGACTCTCCTTTCTGAGTCTCCCAGACACACTGTCTGTACTGCTGTCTCACTATACCCTCAACAAACTCTGTTCTCACTCCCGCCTGGCTCGCATTTGATTTCCATCCTGTATACAGCCAGGAGCCCTCTTGTCTGGTCCTGTGGGAGCCCCCCTGGGTCCTCAGACCCAGCCTGCCTGCATCAATGCTTGAAATCTCCAATAAAAGGTCATTCTTCATTGCATTAGCATAAAAAGAAAATGTGATCTACAGAAAGTCAAAGCCAAATACAGACTACTTCTGATTTCTTTTTTTTTTAAGATTTTATTTATTTATTCATGAGAGACACACACAGAGAGAGAGAGAGAGAGAAAGAGAGAGAGAGAGAGACAGGCAGAGGGAGAAGCAGTCCCCGACGTGGGACTCGATCCCGGGTCTCCAGAATCATGCCCTGGGCCGAAGGCAGGCGCTAAACTGCTGAGCCACCCAGGGATCCCCTACTTCTGATTTCTGCACATTTTTTCCTACAAATTTAATTTTGCTGTTGGGAAATACATACATTTGATATATATAATCTCTGAAGATAAATCCTCAGATGTTGTCATTAAAATAATTTAAGTACTCAGAGAGATGACAAACAAGGTTTATGTAAAATTCAAATTTTAAAAGAAAATAATTCTTTAGGCTTGTCAATATAGAAAGAAGAAATCTTTGTGATTTAGTTATAATACTTTGAAAAAATTTTAGTTCTCACCCTGATAAACCCAACTATGAATCATCTTATGCTACTCCTGGCTACACAAGTCACTCTTTAAATATTTCATCTCATCTAGGCCTGATATACCAAACCCAAGCTACATAAAGGAGAAAATATCCAGAACAACTAATTAACTTTCCACTGCAAATTCCATAAACACACACCTATGTCTTTTTTTGTTCCTATTTCTAGCAAGCACCACAGTGTTATCACTTGCCATCTTTGTTATACAATAGTTCTTGAATGAATTCATGTTGAACTTAATCCTCACAATAAAATTTTTCTCAGGAACAGAATGACAATTTCCTATTTATATCACTATAGAAACATCGGTTCAGAGAAGGTGAAGCCACAACAAAGTCCTACGATTAGAACCGAGGCTCACTTCTGATCCCAAGTCCTGTGTTCTCTACGTCACGTCATAGCTGCCTGTGACTCATGGGTGACAGTGACTGAGACCTCAGTCTGCTCCAAGAACTCTTCTAAGGAATTTCAACGTGCCCATTCATGTACTTATTATTAAAACCTACACGTTGACATTATTCTTACACTACTTGACAGATGGTCAGACTGAATCACAGAGCAAATACATTACTTGAAGAGGAAAAAAGGTTGTTTCTCTGGGATTTAGACCTAGGCAGTATGTGACATGTCACGGCCCTTGGAAGCACAAAATTATATATCTACATGTCTAATCTACATACCGATTCATTAAATCCTCATTGAGTCAGACAGAAGGGAATCAGAAGTGAAACACATTGTACCTACTCTCAAAAATCGGACGGAGAAGCCCTTTATGGTTTGGCCAACCAGGTAGACAGTCAATAAAGCACTTAACAGACATGTTTCTATTTATCTAGAAAGCTATTTCCACGAGAGGCAGGATTTTATTTTTGTACACTGCCCTAACACCAGCAGCTAGACGTGTGCCCGGTTTGCTGGGAGCACTTGAAGATTGATTAATGAACTAATCTATTACTTCAAATCTTCTGACCAGTTTCAGAAGGTATTCGCCAGATGACTAAGTGGAAACAGGTACATACAAAGGAAGAGGACACACCTGCTATACTTTGGAATCAGAGACCTAATTTAAAATAAAAGTCTCTCTCTTCTTAGTCCCTTGGACTTGAGATGGGTTTCTTCTCTGTGAATTAGGGCAACCAACAATTATAAGTCAAGGTAAAATGACACTCAAATGGGAGAATGCAAGTAAAGCTTAAACCAGTGAGTGGCATGCAGTTACCTCATGGATAACTAAATTAATGAGAATAAGGATGGAGAAATGGGATCCCTGGGTGGCGCAGCGGTTTAGCGCCTGCCTTTGGCCCAGAGCGCGATCCTGGAGACCCAGGATCGAATCCCACGTCGGGCTCCCGGTGCATGGAGCCTGCTTCTCCCTCTGCCTGTGTCTCTGCCTCTCTCTCTCTCTCTGTGTGACTATCATAAATAAAAGTTAAAAAAAAAAAAGGATGGAGAAATATGTCCTAAAATGAAGTGTTTTTTTTTTTCCATAGATATATTTAACAGTATTACAAGCCAGTCAAAATAACTAAATTCATTGGTGCAGCCACTATGGGAAACAATATAAAGGTTCATCAAGAAATTGAAAATAGATGGGCTCCTAGGTCGCTCAGTGTGTTAAGCAACTGACTCTTGGTTTTGGCTCAGGTCATGATCTGAGGGTCATGAGATCAAGCCCCATGTCAGGCTCTGCTTTCAGCATGCAGTCTGCTTGAGATTCCTTTCTCCATCTCCCCCTGCACCCCCTGCTTGTGACTCTCCTAAATAAGTAAGTAAGTAAGTAAATAAATAAATAAGTAAACCCTTTTTAAATATTAAAAATAGAATTACATATAATCTAATAATTCCACTTCTAAGTACTTCTCCAAAGAAAATGAAAACACTAATTCAAAAAGGCACACATACCACTCTGTTCATTGTACCATTATTGAAAAAATGCCAAGATATGGAACCAACCTGAATGTCCTTTGATGAATGAATGAATAAAGAAGATGTGATGTGATGTGTGTGTGTGTGTGTCTGTGGACACACACAATGGAATATTTCTCAGCCATATGAAGGATGAAATCTTGCCATTTGTGTTGATGTGGATGGAGCTACAGGGTATTATGCTAAGTGAAATAAGTCGGAGAAAGACAAATACCATATAACTTCACTTATATGTGGAATCTAAAAAAATAACTAACAAAACAGAAATAGACTCAAAGTTATAGAGAACTAAGTGATGGTTGCAGAGGGGAAGTGGGTGGGGGGATGGATGAAATAGGTGAGGGGGATTAAGAGGTACAAACTTCCAGTTAAAACATAGATGAGGCATGGGGATGGAACGTACAGCATAGGGAACAGAATCAACAAAACAGTTTTGTATAGTGACAGATGGTAACTGGACTTACTGCGGTGACCATTCTGTAATGTATACAAATATCAAATCACTCAGTTGTACACCTGAAATTAATGCAATCTTGCATGCCAATTATTCTTCAATTAAAGAAAAGAAGGAAGAAGCAGCACTGTAAAGATGTTTAGAATGATTTTGCCATTTTGCTGATAGGTGCCTTCATATTTAATTAGAAGGCAGCCTCAGGATGCACACAGTTTATGCTTTATAGGTCTCAGCACATTCAAGCAGATTTAGGGATAGCTGGGGAGAAGGACGGTTGACTGTTAGGACCCAGCAGGTTGAAACAGCGATCCCCCATGTTCTCAGAGGCATATGCACTTTCCCACGTCCCTGCACATGGCAGAGCCAGGGCTCTGTGCTTCTTCTCCTCTCCCTAACCTCTTCAACCACACAGGTTTGTGTGAAGCGCAGACTTTTGTCTCTACGCAGCTTCCTAAGACTCATCTCCCTGCATCCCACAAAACATCCATTCCACAAGGGATGCAGCTTTGCGTTCACTAGTTTTGTACATGTGAACTAAGTATTTTATATTTAAAAAAAAATCTAAGAGAAAACAATAAAAACCCATTATTTCCACAAGGGCGGTTTTGACAGGAATGGTACGTGGAATTGATTCCACTTTATGTAACTCATGAAATCTTGTTGGCAGTACCATTATCAGGGCTGCATCTCACCCTGTTATGAGGTAATGACACCCACTGTCTGGGAACAGACACCAGCTATGAGTGTGGGTAAATGACTATGCTGTTTCGGGATCATTCCTTTCATAAAAGTAGCATAGAAGAGAAACGAACAATTATTCTGAAGCTTATGCCAGTGAGAAGACCAAGTAAATGTTTTGTTTTGTTCTTTAATCTTTCAATCTGTCAGCAAGGAAAAGAACACCAATGGGTGATAACAAAACCACTCAGGGATAATTTTCTATGATAAGTTGAAATAGACATCTTAACAATTCTTATGCAACCTTCCTTTTTTTAAAAAATTCTATTTATTTATTCATGAGAGACACAGAGAGAGACACAGAGACACAGGCAGAGGGAGAAGCAGGCTCCATGCAAGGAGCCTGATCGGGGACTTGATCCCAGGACCCCAGGATCACATCCTGGGCCAAAGGCCGATGCTCAACCACTGAGCCACCCAGAAGTCCCACCTTCCATGTTTTTCAAACAAGAATTTTTCCCCATGTTTTTCAAACAAGAATTCAAACTCAGCATCAGAAGGTGGGATGAGGTTGGGCAGATAAAAGCATTGATAGGAAAAGGAAGTTCTATACTCTCACCTCTCCCCTTGGATGGACCATTCTTCCTCACTGCAGTCGCTAACACTCTAGGTCGCTAACACTTCTCAAGATTTCGTTCCCTTTGTCCAATTCCTAAGATCCTCCAAATATGTCTTTATCACAGTACTTAACTAAACCCTACCAAATGGTCCATTGCAGGTCCTATTGGATTAGAAAGCTGTGGACACTGAGAGAAATCTCGTTGTTCATTTATAAAGTCCTAAATGGAATACTGCACTGGGCCCAGTGACACTGTTTCTGATGTTCAATGGAAGACTATAGAATAACGTTCAGATATTTTGTGCATAACACATTTTGTAAGTTCACTTCAATCTAGAGTTCAGTAGTATTTAACATTCATTTTCCAATTAGGAAAATTATGCTAAAATTCATAAATTTATTTTTGTTTACATAGCTGGTAAGTGGTTGATCAAAGATTCAAATGGGCTACATCATCCTCCCCCCTAAAAAAAAAAAAAGGTGCCATTACTATTACTACACTACACCCACTGCTAAGAAGGAAAAATGAATAAATAACCACCTCAGAGATAGACTGCATTCAGGCAGCAGTCATTTATTATTAATACTGGCTCCACTTGATTTGACAAGTGTCTTCATATAGGAGGTAATTAGGAGTTAATGAAGATGCTTCGTCAACCCATCTATAAAGGCCACTGGTAGATTCATGACGAAGTCCACAAACAAGAAAGTGTGCATGTAACAAGACAAATGACTTTACATCCACTAAGTTATCATCATTGCCTGGCAAAGGGGAACGTGTTTAACTGTAGGCTCCCAGCTAGAACCATCCTGCATCCTCAGTACCCAATCATCATCTACACAGAGAGGTGAAGTTAACCATCTGACGTTGACTTCCCTGAAGAGAAGTGTGTAATCTCACGTAGGAGAAAAGAAGGAATGGGAAGAGAATGTTTGTAGTGAGCATAAAACCCATTATATATATATATATATATTTAGAAAATTCGCATACCCTTTGAAGCAGGGATGTGGAAAGTGTAGGAATTTAGGCTTGATAATGAATAAGCTCACTGCAAGAGTTAACACATCCCCACGCATATACAAACACACACACGATGCGCGATGTGCGACGAGTGCATAGGCAGACAGTCCGAATTATGCGGAATTACCCAGAAACTTCCTTTTTCTGTGAGACAACTTCCAGGAACATCTACTCAGCATGTCTACTGAGCCATAACTTGAGTTTGTAACCAACCATGACAGGTGCTGAAATCTCAACGCGCCTCGCACTTCTGAAATAGGTCCCTCAGTAATGGTGATTTAAAAGACCCCAATAGGATCCAAGAATATACACTGCAGATGTTTGTGATGCATGAAATTGGCAGGAAACCTGACAATACTGCCTAAAGAGTGGGCTTTCTGTCACTAAAACTAAGTAGGAAGAAAACCTGCTCTATGTATGTACTTTCCCCACACATTTGACTCAAAAGGAAATGACAGATTTTCTCACTCTCACGCTGGCCTCTAGTTTGTCTAAATATCCTTCGTGGTGGGAACTGAGCTCACTGGGAAGTGTTGGCAGTCCCATTCTCCTAGAGTCCCATTACGGTCTTATGACTCCAAGATCTTACTGATGCACCCACCTGCGGGAAGCCAGGTTACCTCATTCACCAATGAGGCCACACGCTGCCAAGTGCTTCTTTCTAACCTAAAAATACACAGTCTTTCTTCTGTTTCTTCTCTCTCTCTCATTTTTAGAATATTTCTCTAGAATTATTGGTGCTTGTGAAGTTAATCCTTAGCCATCCTACTATATTCTGGATCCTTCCATGATAATGTATTCCTGATAATGTATTCCTGTCCAATTTTTCTAATTGGTTAGCAATATTCATCAAACTGATTAATGCATAACATTTATATATTCTGAATGTGACTCTCAAATACCTTCTCCTTGCTCACAACTTATGTTTTCACTTTCATTTTAGGGTTTCTTGACAATTAGACAAGAAGTTGCGTTCAGGGTGGTATGGCGTAGACTCTCTTGACAATTAGAAGTTCTCAGAGTCAACACTATTGAATTGGTCCCTTATACCATGTATGGTTTGTGCTCTCTTTGAGTTGAGACACCTCTTCCAAAATCATGTTATAAATATGTTAATATATTCTTCTATATTATATTCTAGATGTGCTTTGGGAATATTCTTTAAGCTTAATTTTTTTTAGTAATCTCTACACTCAGCACAGGGCTCGAACTTATGACTCCAAGACTGAGAGCCACATGTTCTACCAACTGAGCAGCCAAGCACCCCTACAGATGTGCTGTAGTTTGTTTCCATTAGTATCACTAATCCACATAAAAGTGATTTTCTTTCATCCCAACACTATCCTTACCCTCTAATCTCTATCCAAGCTCTATTTATCAATTTTCAGGAGAATTTGTTTCTGTACATTACATTCTTTCTAGTGAATTTTTATTTACATATACAATTCTATTTAGCATAATTATTTACAATAAATCTTTATAATTTATAGTATAGCATATAATTTATAATTATTTATTTCTACCCCATAATTAGGCATATGATGATAAATACTTGTGTCTTCAGTTGTTCAAAGGAGGTTTGTAATTTTTCATAAATAATATTTATTCTAAGGCACATCATAGTATTTTTGTTATGTCACACAGTACCTATTTAAATATAGATTCTAACTGTAGCTAGTAAAACAAAACAAAAACAAATTTTCTGTAAATTGATTTTGCATCCAGAGGCCTACCAAAACACATTAATTCTAAACCTCTGCCTATGGATTCTTCTGGGCTTTCTGCATAACATGCAAGTAATGAAAGTGTAATTTCTTGCTTTACAAAATTTAGATTTTTTTCTTACAAACTCGTAAAATTTTCAATTACAGTGTAAAGTAGAAGCAGTCAGAGTGGGCGTCCTTGATTTGTTCTGGACTGTGAAGGAATGTTTTCAACACATCACCGTTAAATGTGGTACCATTAAAAGGATTTTGTGTTTGGAAATACATGACCTTTACAATATTTTTAGTTTACTGATATGGTTTAGGTCATTAATGGGTATTAAAATTAATCAAAAGCATTTAAAAATTTGCTGAGTCTATCATGTTTTCCTCTTTCTTTTAATGCAGTGTATTACCTCAATCACTTTTCTAATACTACACCAAACTTACATTCTGGGAATAAAGACAAGTACACATCTTCATAACTTCTGGATTCAATATGTTCATATTCTCATTAGAAACTTTACTACTAGGCCTGTACTTTTAGTTTCTTGCACTATATATACTTGATAGCTTACCAAGTTTATATTTGTCTCATAAAGTATTTCAGAAAAAAATTCATTATTTTATTATTCTCAGGTTTATTAGATGTATCATTGGACTATTTATTCATATATATATAATTTGTCCGCAAAAGTTTCTAGTCCTGACACTATCTTACAGGATGACTTAACTACTGTCCTTAGTTGTTGAAGAAGAATCACTATATTTTACACCTGAATCTAATAAAACATGGTATGTTAACTTCACTGGAATTCAGCAAAAAAAAAAAAAAAAACAACAGAGGTTTCTTTTGCTTCTTTAGTTAGGAAAATTGTATTTTTCTAGTAATCTATATTTGCCAACATATTGATATTTTTTATGATAATCACTCCTTTAATTTTTTTTTAATTTTTTTTTAGGATCTTTGGCTATAGTCTCATATTCATTCCCACTATAATTTATTTGTGCTTTCTCTCTTTGGTACAATTCATACTTCTAGATTTTTCCCAATTTTTTAATCACTTGGAATAATCTCCTTCAACATCTTCACTAATCACTTTTACTACAGCTTTAATATTTATTTCATTAATTTGTTTTTATAGGTATTACTTATGCATTTATATTTTGGGAGTTACTCAGCTGTTCTAAGTTGTCTTTTTAAAAGATTTCATTTACTTATTTTATAGAGAGAGAGCACAAGTTAGAAGAGGGATGGAGAGGGAGAGAACCTCAAGCAGATTCCCCACTGAGCACCGAGCCAAATGCAGGGTTCCATCCTAGGACCCCCGAGATGGTGTTCTGGGCCAAAACCACCAGTTGGATGCTTTACCCCTGTGCCACACAGGTATCTCCTGCTGCTCTAAGTTTTAAAATTAGATGCTCATCAAGTTTTAGATTTTGTGGTCACTTTTAGTCAAAGCCTTTAGGATTATAAAATACCTATTGGTTCTACCTCAAAGTCACATTGTATACTAGATATGTTGTTATTTTTTGGTTCTACACATACACTATTTTGCCCTATGACTTCTGATCATGTATTATTTAGAGGTACATAATTAACCAAAATTTTGATACATGCATTTTATTTTTTTAATGTAACTCAGTGTGGTCAGGGTGTGAAGTCAGTATGATACCATTCTTTGGGTACGAGTTGAATCCACCTTTATAACAGTCCTGGGGTAAATTTCCTAAATGTCACATAATTACTCAACCTTTAAAAAAGGGATATATGATAAAATCGCCCTCAAATTCTTCTTGTTCTTTGGAAATTCTTGCTTTATATTTTTGAGATTATGTTAATAATTTATTACAATGAGACAAATGCAACACCGTTATATAAATTTTATGAATCTGCTGGGCAAACCTGAATATATGTCTTTCAACTTTTCAACTATTCAGGGAAAACTATTCGATATTTTTATATTGTCTCTTCCCCATTTTCTGTTTCTTAAAATAAAACAAATTTCTCTTTAAACATGACTTTTTGATCTCTCTTCCATAATTCTTACATGGTGACATTTTATATTCTCCATTAATGATAAAGCAGATTAAAAATAAAACACACATTCTAACCAGTTTCTGGCTCTGCTTCTTTCAGCCTAATTTCCTGCTGACTGTGTCCCCTGACTTTTTTGTTATTATTTTTGTAACTTGAAGGATGTGTTTAATTTGCTTTATCATTATACTGTCATGTCCTCTACTAACATGAGAGGACTAGTTCCAAACTAACTTTGGTAGATCTTCTTTCATATTTATGTCATTGTTACTTTGTTTCCTTTCTTTCATATTTATGTCATTGTTACTTTGTTTCTGATACTTTGTATCGGCATTTTCTAATGTATTGAACCTGTGGGTCTTTTTTTTGTTATAACTATTATTTCATTCAGAGCGCTTCATTTTCTTGTTAATTTTGTACTGTTTCACTATAAACTGTTCAGTGCCAACTGCAGTTTTTCTACGGAAATTTTAATCCTGGGTTAAAGTTGAATTCATCCATAGATAACTTTAGTTTGCTTCTATCAGACAAATGAGGACATCACCAGCCAGCGTACATGTGAAATTATATACATGCCTGATTTTTTTTTCCAGAATACAGAGTATCATGACTGGGAATCTGCTTGTGGGCTACCTTCTGATTCCAAATTTTCAAGGTAAAATTACACTTCTTCCCTCAAGCCCCATTGTGAAAACCAGCATTTCACTCTCTATTTCCATAGAGAGGGATGCATTTCTTTTTTCACCCTTCCTCTTCTAGATCTCTTTGGTTCCCTAATTGTATTTATGCGCCTCCTTATTAACTAGGACTGACTGGGAAGACCTAGGCTTGGTCTTCCTTCTAACATCCCCAGGGCTCTGGAAGCAGAAGTGTAAGACCTGAAGGCTTAGAAGAATCCTGCAATAAGAGGGTTTGCTTTAAAGCTCTCATTTCTGATTCTACATTCTTTAGAAGATTTGCAGAATCTTTCATTTTATTTATTAGCTCACAGATTTGTTCTTAAAATATGTTTTTAAAATATTTTATCTAGATATATATATATATTTTTTTTCCAGTCTGGAGAATCAGAGTATCTCATTTACCGTACTGTCCCTTATCAACATTTTTTTTCTGATTTTCTTGGTATTTTCCAGTTTGACATAGTCTTGATTTTAGGTTGGCCATCAAAGAGCAAGAGACCTAAAAAGTCCAATATAAGTGCCCTGGCAACCAATTTGTCTTTATTTAGGTAGCTTATAATCTGTTAGTATAAGATACCAGCTGCATTAGAAAAA
Source organism: Nyctereutes procyonoides (assembly GCF_905146905.1). Taxonomy (NCBI): domain Eukaryota; kingdom Metazoa; phylum Chordata; class Mammalia; order Carnivora; family Canidae; genus Nyctereutes; species Nyctereutes procyonoides. Next base: position 32,026,086 of record NW_026575043.1, read on the forward strand.
GTCCTTTGTAAAATAGCCCTATGATGTGTTATATTTTGAAAAAGAGAAATTGTGCCAACATGTGGATTTCGATCTACTCATGCTTTTCAGTTTGGGCAAGTTAGGCATCTTATATACTAAACACACCTATGTACTCGTAAATATCATATTTCTTTCTTTCTGGATATCCATTCATTCTGAAATATCTCACAGAGAGGATCTGATAACCTGTACACTCCTGTGATAATTTGACCTGCTTTGCTGGAAACTAAAAAGCCAGTATAATGACAGACCGCTAAAAACAGCGAATGATCCAAGCTTATTTTTCAAGATGTGCTTCAATGTGGAGCTTGTCACAGGGTATTTCTGAGATGATTTTTTTTTTCACTCTACTCAAGAACCAGAGTAATTATCTCCTGACTTTGCTTGTGCCTATAAGCACCATCTCCATTATGCTACCACCATTAACAGAGTAATTAGGAAGGCTATCATGGTCTCAAAGTCTGCTAAGTGATGAGACTCCACCTCATAAAATGTTCATTAGAGGACAAATTACCATTTTTTAAATAGAGAACGCATCTTCTCAAAATATATCTCTTCTGATCTTCTTTGCCAACATCTTGGGCCTGTTTACTATTGCTATTCATTATTACAGACATTACATCTAGGTTCATCTGGAAGTAACTGTGTTCTAAATATAACTTTAGAGCATTAACTCAATTTTAGGAATACCTTTGTGGTATTTACATAGTAAAGAAACAGTATGTCATAAATAAATGCCAAACCATCAATAGACAGAAGTAGATCAGTTAATATATTGTTGAGATTGCTCCTAACAAGCATTGTAACTGATCTGTGTGTGTAGCTTTTATATGTCACTGTCACTGTCATTGTCTTGTTCTTGCTGCGGATGGATATGCATTTTTTTCATGAAAATTTAAAGCATATGAACACCTCCCTCCCCCCAAAAAAGAGTTAAAAACCTAAAGAAAGTTGTGGCTAGTTGTGGCTGATATATAAACATATATCAAAACTTTAACCAATCACTACCCTATTCATGATTTTATTGTCTTTCAGATCTGATTGTTATTTGCACATTTTGAACGAGACTCATGTGTTAAGACAATGATCATTGTCACCCGTATCAACAAGACTGCTTTCCATAAAGAGCTGCCTATCAAGTAAGATAATTAGTTTAGACAGAATCAAAGGGAATTTCTAATATGGATGTTTCCATTTGAATATGTATATTTGTAAACTCCTAAATCATCTTCATTAATAAACTGATAAGATAAAGTAAAAAGTATGTTTGAATCAGAGGGCCAGGATGTGGGATGCTTGGGTGGCTCAGTGGTTTAGCACCTGCCTTGAGCCCAGGGTGTGATCCTGGAGTCCCAAGATCAAGTCCCACATGGGGCTCCCTGGGGGGAGCCTGCTTTTCCCTCTGCCTGTGTGTCTCTGTCTCTGTCTCTCTCTCTCTCATGAATAAATAAAATATTTTAAAAAAAGAAAAACAAAAAGAAAAACAAAACAAAACAGAGGGCCAGGATGTGATGAGGGTTTTAAATCCTTGCCAGGGATCCCTGGGTGGCACAGCGGTTTAGTGCCTGCCTTTGGCCCAGGGCGCGATCCTGGAGACCCGAGATCGAATCCCATGGCGGGCTCCCGGTGCATGGAGCCTGCTTCTCCCTCTGCCTGTGTCTCTGCCTCTCTCTCTCTGTGTGTGACTATCATAAATAAAAAAAGAAAAAAAATTAAATCCTTGCCATCTCTTTCACTTTAAGACTTCTCAGGCAGGAGTCTGCAATTTCTGTCCACCTGAGAAGAACCCAGAGTCTGAGCGCTCCTGATAGCAGCTCAGAGCCCGAGGCAAGCCCACACTCCAAAACAGGCTCACTGCAATTTTATACTCCATTTAACACTTCATTTCAATGCTCAAACTTCATTTTAGTCTGCAGTGTTAAACTCCCAGCATCCACCTGATTTGGGCCACAGGTTTCAATAAAACACTCATGAAAAGACAGTTTGGGCAAACCAAGGTTTGGAAGCCCCAAAGGGGTAAGAGCCCTTGTGTATATAACTGTGAAACTCACATTTGATTTTTTTTTTCTAGACTAAAGGCCATAAAACTACACAAAGGGAGCCTTCCTTCAAAAGGGGCTACACAATATATTCTGAAAACAGTGAGTTTCATCAGCAGGTGGTCCAAGATCATCTGATTGATATGCAATGCCAAGAAGAACCTTTGGGGGGGGGGATGTATGTATGTAGTAGATGTGCATGGAAATTATATAGATGTTTAAGTTCAGAAAATTATTGCAAGGATAAGAACAGTGAACTTCTTTTGGAGAGGACTATGTGTTGTAAGAGATACACACAGAACCTCTGTATTTGATTTCCCCTGGAATGGACTTTTAGATCCTGGCTTAGATTTCTCAGGACTGTTCAGATGTCTCATTACCAGGCCGATTTCACTGGCAAACTGTGCAGCTGCCCAGCCTCCATACTTAGAAGGGTACCACACTTGGTTTAGTCCTCTGCTGTTGCTGCCTTGAAATTCTTCAGAATCTTTGAAGAAGAGGTCCCAAACTGTCATTTTGTACAGGGTCCCAAAGATTATGTAACAAGTCTTGCTTCTCCCATAATAGAAATGGGGTTAAATGGGGGAAAGAAGCAATTTACAAAACATCTGTTGCATGTTTTCCTAAATTGCAGATTGATAGCCATGGGGAGGGAATAAGAACAGCGCCTACGAATAACTATGCCCAATCCTCAAGGCCTTTTGGATTTCCTAAAACAAAATGGCATGCAGGTACTTCTCTTACTATTTAACACCACGGTTTTGAATTTCTTACAATAAACCCACAGCTTAGTTAGGAAGAGATGGCATTATTTGTTAGGTGCCTTTCAAGTTCTGTTTTCTAAAAAAAAAAAAAATCAACCACAGTAAATCTACAACCATCTGATACGATTCTACATAAAATAAGGTAGTTTACTGGTAGACATTATCTTCTCAGAACAAAGACAACCAATAGAATTTATTTGCTACATGGATAAGCAACGTGAATGGAACTAACAGAAGTAGCCCATTTGTTAATGTTGAAATTTCATATGATAGGGATAAAGTCAATCAACCCCCACCTTGGAAAGAAATGAGGATTCAAGAGTATATCTCAGCATCTGTCAATTGTTTACAAAGATAGAGGCTAGAGTTTGTGCCAGAAAGATAGGGTGTTGCTGATTCTCCATAAGCCACATTGGTTGAACAACATTAAATGGAGAGACGTTGATTATTTCTGCATCATAGTAATAAAGATGTTCTGCTTTTAATTGAATATGCCTTATGAGTAGACAGAGTCTAGTAAGCTACATTCAGCTAGAAGAACTAAAACTAAGATTTATTTTATCAGTCCCTGGCTAAATTCACATTTATAAATTGTCCTTTTCAGGACTACCTCAGGGTTCTGCTTCAATTCAATATTAAACCATGTACCATCAAATATTAATGAGAAAAGTCAGATCCATTTATATTTTATGCTGAAATGTAGCCAATTCTTCCATAGTGATAATACAATTACGGAACTAATTTTGAAGCACATAATGGATTTTTGCAAGTTAACTTATCCATAATAGACTGCAGCCAGATGTTAAAGAAGATACTGAGTGGGGGGAAAAAAAGATCCTAAAACTGTAGCATATTAATAATCTAGTGTAGGAACACCTGAGTTGGTATGATGCTATCGGACTACTAAATGCATACTAAATATTAGTTATTTTCTCCAACATTTTTCTTTTCTCCACCTCCAAAAGAGTCTCCTTTTTGATCCCAAGTACTCACAAATGCAGAAGCCATGTTTAGCAAGGGACATGAAGCACACAATCACAGTATTGGGGGGGAGGATTCCATGTGCCTGCCTTTTCCTCCTCACCTTCCCCCTGCCCTAACTGCACAACCTGCTTCCTCCCCCCAATAATTCCATCAAAGCAATGCTTCCTAAGCTCTTTAATGACATCCACACTACCCTATGTAATGCTCTGTGGGTTTTCCCCATCCTATCAGTCCTCAGCACTGCATTTCTGATAACACACTTGCTTTCCTGTGAAACTCTTACCTTTTCAGACATGATAACTGTTTTCCTTCCTGTGTCCCTGATCCCTACTATTCATTTTCCTAGGCAGTCTCATCCTATCCTTTTATTCAATGAAATATTTTTAAAAATATTTATGCATTTACTTGAGAGAGAGAGAGAGAGAGCGCGCACACACAAAAGAGAACATGAGAAGGGGTAGGGGCAGAGGCAGAGGGAGAAGAAGATTCCCCGCTGAGCAGGGAACCAGATGTGGGGCTCCATCCCAGGACCGTGAGATCATGACCTGAGATGAAGGCAGATGCTTAATTGACTAAGCCACCCAGGTGCCCTATTAAATGAAATCTTATTCCCAGTCCTTTAAGTATGTCACAGGAAGTCTCACTCATACCCAGTACTACGACCAAGCCCATGAGTGCCTCCACATCAGTTCTCATCTCTGTGGATCAAATTCATACATTTGAAACCTGGAACTTAGATTTTTCTAAGTCTGTAAAAGCATACATGAAATAAAACTCATAATCATTGCTTCACTCCCTATTCTATGAAACAATGACAAAAAAAAAAAAAAAAGGATCCTGCTCCAGAATATTCCCTTTCAAGCTATGCTATATGTTCAGTTATATAGGATTGAGATCTCAGACTCATTTCTAATATTTTCCTCCCCTGTACTTACCATTTCTATAACTTTACCAATATGGTTTTGCTCCTCAGATATTTATAAATATTATTCACTTTTTTCCATCTCATCAAGTATGCTCCATCCATGCAGACATCATTTCTCACCTGAACTGATGAAGTGGCTTTACAAAGATCATGTCCACGTTGACTAGTATGGAACTTGTTTTCCAGTCTTCAAGAAGAACAATAATTAAAAATTCAAACCCAGGGATGCCTGGGTGACTCAGCACCTGAGCAGTTGCCTTTGGCTTGGGGCGTGATCGTGCAGTCCCGAGATCGAGTCCCACATCAGACTTCCTGCATGGAGCCTGCTTCTCCCTCTGCCTGTGTCTCTGCCTTTCTCTGTGTGTCTCTCATGAATAAATAAAAATGAAATCTTTAAAAAAAATTCAAATTCAATAGTTTAATTCCCCTATTTAAATATCAACAGCTACCCCTCATTCCTATGGACTACACCAAGATCCTTAACATGACTACCTATTAGGCCCCTCACTTCCCGATCTTGGGCCACAGTCCTTGATTTCCGTCTCATTTAAATACTTGGCTCACTATATACCCAAAGCCATTGTACATGGGGTCTCTTCTTCCTACAGTGCATTCCCTCCCTTCCTCTCTGTTGCTCACTTAATTCCAACTTTGCCTCCAGATCTCAGCTCAAGTATCACTCCTTCATAAAGACTTCCCTTCCTCATCCACCCTACTCCAGACTAGAGCAAGCCCAGGCATTCTGCGCTGTTGCACACTATGTCGAGTCTATAACCCTGTTTTATTGTTTTATTATTTATTAATTGTTGGAATTCTGCACCGACTCTCAAGGATTTTGTGCTACCTATCTACATATCTATCTATGCATCTTAATAGAGCAAGCTGCCCGAGTCTTCTCTATGAAGACTTTATTAAACAATTATTGAATAAATCAATAATTTTTTGCAAGAACAAATGAACTGATAGTATATGAAAGCCAATTTACACAAACTATTCAGAAACATTTCAATAGGATAAACCAAGGCCTTTAGAGGGTTTCAAGAATAGATATCCTTACCATTTTCTTTACTCTTCTTCCTTCCTTTCTGCTTTCTTTCTCCACTCACAACTGAGTACTTAGCACAGAGCTTTGTGTACCTTAGATGTTCAATAAACTATGCTGAATTAATTAGTAAATAAGAGTATTCAATTCTGTTTTTAAAACTTTCTGGGTGTATAATTCTCAGCTAGTGGCTTGTCAAAAAAGATAAGAAATGGAATAATCTATTGAGAAGACTGTTTTAAAAACTGGAAAAACAACTCATAGAACTACTTTGTAAACTTGAAAGTTGACTCAAAAATATTCGTCATTATCATTATTTTTGAATGTCTATCACTCTAATTTGTTTTATAAAATGTACAAATCAAAACAAAGTCCTACATGAGCTATGCATTGCAATTCTTATCGAGCATTGCTCAAAGAATAAGCACTACTAAAATTTGTATGGAACCCCAAAAGACCCCAAATAGCCAAACCAAACTTGAGAAAGGAGAACAAAGCTCAAGTTTCAAGATAACACTAGAGAGCTGTAGTCATCAAAACAGTATGACACTGGCACAAAAAAAGACACAGAGATCAGTGGTGCAGGATAAAGAGCCCAGAAACAAACCCACACCTACATAGTCAATCTTCAACAAAGGAGGCAAGAATATCCAATGGGGGGGAAAAAGTCTCTTCAACAAAAAAAGGAAACTGGACCTCTTTCTTAAACCATACACAAAGATAAACTCAATATGACTTAAAGAGACCTGAACATGACAGCCAAAACCATAAAATTTGCAGAACGGAGCACAGGCATTAATCTTTCTGATATTGGTTGTAACAACAGTTTTCTAGATATGTGTCCAGAGGGAAGAGAAAAGCAAAAACAAACTATTGGGACCACATCAAAATAAAACAGTTTTTCACAGTACAGAAACATCTCAACAAAACAAAAAGACAACCTATTCAATGGGAAAAGATATTTGTGAATGATATATCTTTTAAAGGGTTAGTATCCAAAACACATAAAGAACTTCTATGACTCAACAATAACAAAAAAATTCCATTAAAAATGGGCAGAAGACATGAATAGACATTTTTGTAAAGAAGACATACAGTGATCACCAGACACATGAAAAGATGCTTGGCATCATTCATCATCAAGGAAATACAAATCAAAACCACAATGAGCGACACCAGGGTGGCTCAGTGGTTGAACATCTGCCTTTGGCTCAGGGGGTGATCCCAAGGTCCTGGGATCGAGTCCTGCACCGGGCTCCCTGTATGGAGCCTGCTTCTCCCTCTGCCTGTGTCTCTGCCTCTCTCTCTGTGTGCCTCTCATGAATAAATAAAATCTTAAAAAAACAAAACAAAACACAATGAGATATCACTTTAAACCTAATAGAATGGCTAGTATCAAAAAGACAAGAAACAACAGTTATTGGTAAGGGATGTGAAGAAAGGGGAACAGTGTTGGTAGGAATCCAAGCTGCTGCAGCCACTGTGGAATATAGTGTGAAGGTTTCTCAAAAAATTAAAACTAGAGATACCATATCATCCGATAATTCCACCACTGGATATTTACCCAAAGAAAACAAAAATGCTAATTAGAAAATATATATGCACCTTTTTTTTTTTTTTTTTTTTACTGCAGCACTATTTATAACAGCAGCCAAGACAAGGAAGCAACCTGTGTCCGCGGACAGTTAAATGGATAAAGAAGATGTGGTTGTATACCTAGAACAGAATATTACTCAGGCATAAAGAAAATGAGATCTTGCCATTTGTGACAACATGGATGGAAGGATGTTTTCCTAATTGAAATGAGTTGGGCAAATACTGTATGATTTCATTTGTATGTGAAATCTAAACAATAAAACAAAAAGCAGCAACAGACCAATAAGTACAGAGAATAGTTTGGGGGGGAGGGGAGAAGGGTGTGAAAGGGAACAGGAGGTACAGACTTCCAGTTATGGAATTCATAAGTCCAAGGGCAAATGGTGCAACCAAGGGAATAGTCAACGATGCCATAACAGTGTCGTATGACGACAGACGGCAGCTACGCTGGTGCTGAGCCCAGCATCTCACGGGCAGATGTGGAATCACTATGGTGCACACCTGAAATGGATGTCGTGTCGTGTGTCAGCTCCACTTCAGTGAGGAAAGTAGAATAAAGTTAGATGTTAAAAAGCCCTGTATAAAAAAAATGACTTTGACCATCATAATGTTTTAGATTTAAACTGAATTCACACCTTTAAGCCCCTTCCGAGAGTTCAGATCTGAAGCCCTGAGCAATCAAGTGAACGCTCCAGAGAAGTCTACACAGATCTCACACGAGATAGAACGTTGTCTACAGTTTCCTAATCAAAACATGGGGCTCTTTCAGGTGTTGGGTGTACTTTACAAAGACGCTCAGAGCCATGTTACTGAGGTTAATGGTCTTGCGGTTGCTCTCAACCCTTTTTAGGGGGAGTTACCCAAGGCAGCCGCCCCAGTAAATTAGGGCCGGCTGGAGACCAGCAGTAAACTCCACTTCCCTTTGATCTCAATGACACTGAAGGGAAATTGAGAGAAGTTTCATGATGAGAAGACGTTCCCTTAAAGGGATTAAAAATAGAGTATATCACTCAGAATCAGGGCTGTTTTCTTCAAAAGAGTGAGTTAGGGTCATAAAGGTGGAGTTTACACAGAGACTCTAACAGTCCATGATCCTACAACTCTGACCTTGTACTTGTCTCCTACGTTGTTTTTTTTTTTTTTTTTCCCTATTTCTCACTGGTATATCCTAATAATTGATTCTGACCTGTCACCCAACTTGCTTTCATCATGGCAAAAATTTTCAGGTTTCTCTCTTGAACTCTCCCAGCATTTAATTCCCAGCTTGGATGTGTTGGATCTCAATCCTTCCATAGGACTGCCCATGCTCCCGTATTCCTGCCATTTGGGCAGGAAAGGCAGAGACACAATTATCTTGGTGGGGGAGGGGGGCGGGGGGCAGTAGATTACAACTGCATCGAGACAAATGCCAAATGTCTAGTGCATTTTTTTAGAAACACCAGGCAGCGTGTAATGCTAATCTTTGGCTTCTTCTAAATATCCACTGCAAATCAGAGTTCAGACAAAGAGAAATGATCAACAGGTGGTGTAAACAACAGGAGGATCCTAAATCTGGAGAAACAAAGAAGGAAAAACGTGAAGCCCTCAAATCCTAATACAGAACAAACTGATCGTTAACTAGAGATCAATTGTTTTCTCAATAGCTCCAAATATATGGAGCTTCCAATCCTCTTGTATCCTAAATACAGATACACAGTGGGTTATATGTTCTCTCCAGACAGGCAACGAATTAAAAAAAAAATAATTTCTCTCATGACACCAACCAGAGATTTTAAAAAAAAGTTAATACCATGTGTATATTTTATATTGATATTACTTCACAACATCATTTTCAAGGTACAGAGAATTGTGCCTGTAATGTATCTTTTAGATTTAACCCTTGTTGTTAAAAGTGTAGGATGTTCAGATTCTTTTTTTGTTCTTGTTTCTTGCCCTGCCTTCTTCATATTATGTAGACTCCTTGGATCAAATCTTTGTTTTCGTTCAGTATTGTTTCTTTTGGATAAATTCCTATCGCTAACAAGCCTGGGTAAAGTGAGGTGGAAGTAAATACCGAATGGATATTTGTAGATGTCAGTAAATACTGAATGGATAGTTTTAAGGGAACAAATGTGTAATTAAGAGCGCTGGCCTGTCCCTGAGCATCCTCCTTTTCCGAAAGAATTAAAGGTAATTTGCAGGAGACAGTGTGATCATTCCAGAACAGCAGCCCGCTGTTACACAACTGAAACACCTAGACGTGGCAAGCAACTCCCTTTATTAACACTGCCGTAGTGAAGTGTATATGAGAATTGAACTCAAAGTTAAGTACAGTTGCACCTGGGAAGGAAGATGTTCTTTTATTTTCTTTTTGACACATTATTCAAACAGCTGAACAATAACACCTGTGAAGAAAATTTCTGAAATGCTATAAAAATGAAATTTTATATTTTTAAGATGCACACAGCAATAACCTAGCAATGAACTCTAACATCTACTGATGCTTTTTTTTTTCCCATTAAAAATACCCAAACTGTAAAGGAAAATCTGCCTTTTGAAAACCCCACTTGGGAGCTAATACCGTGCAGCAGTAAGCTTCTGCATTTAGGCGCTACTAGGCAATAGCTAGTTTCCAGAACAGCACTCTCTGTAGCTTACTTTACCTGAGTGATGTCATACAACTGTTCTTGTCAGCTCTCCCACTACGGATTTGGATGAGACCATTGAATGTTATGTATGTATATAAATTTGTGATGCAGAAGATAACTTTATAAAAGAAAACCATCAGATCTGGTTACACCTGTAGTTGCAGTCTGAGTTTGCGAATATGGATGTTTTATTTCATTCATTCACAAATATTCACTGAATATTACACGTGCAGGTGCTGCTCCATGCAGTAAGGATGCAACATTGAATAAAGCAGACAGCAGAGCAAACTTGGTTACAGATCTCTACTTCAAAACTGGCCCTGCATGGAGCCTGCTTCTCCCTCTGCCTGGGTCTCTGCCTCTCTCTATGTCTATCATAAAATAAATATATAAATCTTTAAAAAAAAAAAAAACTGGCCCTCAACTGAGACCTCAAGGAGCCTCCTATCTGCCCCCACTGGGTTGTATCCATCCCATCGCAGTCTGCTTCTATTTTGCATAATCTTTTTTTTTTTTTTGATTGAGCAGTGAGACACAGCCTATTTCCAATGCTCATGATGAAGGATATTTCTCTTTATATCCTCACACTTCCAAGTTTTATTACATATTTCTTTCCATGCATTAGTATGAACCAAGTACTGACTTAATGGACTTGCTATTTTAGGATCCATTTGTTAACGCTTCAATTTTCTTTTAAAGTCTCAAATCAGTTCCATGATTTAAAGCTAGCCTATTATTACTCACTTATTTTTGCCTAAAATAAGGCCTTATTTTATATTTAGAACTGAAAAGTGTTCTTCGTTGATACAGACGCATGGTCCTAATACATAAAAGCTATTGATTACAATATGTTCACACTTGCCATTAGAGGAAGGAACAGCAATCTGGAGTCGTCATGGGATGAAAGAAAAGAGGATATTGTACTGAGAGGAAGGTTCTACTCAAGTCTGCTCCATGTTTAAAGTTTGATGAGGCTATTGTTGTTTTGCCTAAAAGTCAAATTAAAGTGCATGTGCAAATTTTGTAATGGATTGTGTTCTATCCATTTGTACAGTCCTTGCTCTGATTATAGTGCCTAACATTTAATAAATGTTAAATTTTGACTAAGGGCTGACTAATTGGATGAGTAACTGGAATAAACCAACAATGGTTGGTAACTTCCCCAACACTATCATGTAATGATGCAAATCACTGATTTGAATGTTTTTCTGGAAAAACTACTTCAGTAAAGCCACACTTTTCTGCTTAATTATTACCCCAAAAAAATTTTTTAAGTAATTTTGGCACCAGGTGGACTCCAGCCCAGCCCTCAGTGGCCTTCAGCATGAGGACGTGGGCAGAGACGGTGAATAGGAGCCCTGGGCTAGAAGCTGCTCCATGACCAGGTCCAAAAGCTAGCTGCTCTGACTACATGAGCCGGTTGAAGGCATAAATTTGCCCCAAATCAAGAGGAAATGTTTATGCTCAAAACGGACAGAATCATAGAATATAAGCCATTTCGTTTTGACTACAGCATGATCTCAACCAAGCAAGGTAAATCAAATAAATCCATGTACAAAGCCCATCAGAATAAGAACTAAGATATTCAGAAAGGTATAAAGGTACCCAAATGGAGGAGACATAGGGCACCTGGGGTGGCTCAGTGGTTGAGTGTCTGCCTTTGGCTCAGGGCATGATCCCGGATCCAGGGATTGAGTCCCACATCAGGCTCCCCATGAAGAGGCCACTTCTCCCTCTGTCTCTCTCATGAATCAATAAATAAAACCTTTAAAAAAATGGGGGAGACACATCACCTACAGAGGCAATCATTACCACAGGGCTTCTCTGCTCAATATCTTATGAGCCCCTAACAGAATGTGCATATATGAGTCTGTGGGTTTCTTAAAGTGATATCTATACAAACAACATCAATTAATCAATCTGTCCATGTAAGTGTCTATCAATATGGTAAAACATACACGAATTTTATACGAGCCATATGTTCTTGTACACACACAAGTGTCTGCTGATGGATGAATGCATAAAGAAAATGCGTGTGTTTGTACACCTAGGCACTCACAGTATGAAATATTCAGCCATAAAAAAGAAGGAAAAGTTGTTATTTTCAACCTAACAGAGGAGTGGAGGACATTGTACTCAATGAAATAACCCAGACACAAAAAGGACAAAAAAAAAAAAAAAAAAGCATGATCTTGATGGCATGGGAACTCAGAAGGGGCTGGATGATGAGGCGATCACTATGGAAAACATTTCTTGTTCCTGAATCAGTAATACTTTCCTTTCATAACTGTGATGCTTTATTCCTGTATGTTTTGTTCATGAAGCCTTGTTTACAGAAATCTGTTACCAAATCTCATTGATGCTGCTTTGTTTAGGACTTCAGTGGGTTCTGAATTACAATAAGCCCATGAAAACACTGAAGTCAGTTACACTGACGCAGGGCCAGCTGACCCTAAGGTATTATGTGTATTCTGAACCACGGTTGATCCACCTATTAAGAGCAAAGCCTATTTCTGAAACTTTTCTAAAATAAAAATAGCTTACAACTCTCAGAAGACAAAAAAAAAAAATCAAGATTCCTTTTCTTCTGTATTACACAGAATGTCTTTCTGATCTTGTTATAAGTAAAATGGTACTTTTTCTGGACTATTTTTGTTAAAATAATTAGTAGGAAATGTTTCACGTTTTAAAAAATAATGCTTCTAAAAAAACTATTTGTACAGCAGCTATCTCAAAGGATGAAGATTTTTCTGGAACCTTTTCTCTGGTAACATCATCAGAAAAAATGTGAGAATGACTTTGTGTCAACATCCATAGAAAGAAAAAAATTATGTCTGATTTCTAATGTATAAACCCTTTATACCGAGTCTCAATTTTACTTTCTCTTTAAGTTTCTATTTACTGCTTCCATTCTATCTCTACAACTATTCCGAGCGTACAAGTATATTAAAAGCAAGGATGGTCTGAAACTCTAGTTCCGGCATTAATCTCTTTTCCCGGGTTATCAGGATGGCTCACGTCACAAGCCCATGTATGTGAAGTCAGCCTCAGGCAAGGGTTCCTTTCAATTTGTGGAGAGACACCACCAATGTGATTAGAAAAAATTATTTACAAAGTATAGCAAAGCAACACATCCAGAAATACTTTTATGAATTTCCAATGTTCTCACCTCCTTTGTAGAGAAGGGAGAAAGATCAGGTTTACCTAACATGGCCTTAGATGCACATTCTCCCTCCCATCCTGGGACTACGGGCAAATTATGTGCTTCACATTTTTTTTTTTTTTAGTATATTTCCAAAGAATATTATTTGGAACATTTATACCTTGATTCTCATACTTTTTTTGTGAATATGGACCTGATTTTTAACTTCTTTTTCAAAAGTTGACAGTAAGATTTTTGGTGTACAGTTCTAGGACTTTTGACACATATAATCATATAATGATCATCTCAATCAAAACATGGAATAATCTCATCACTCCCCGTCCCCCCCCCAAAGAAAAAAAAATCACCTTTTGCTCTCCTTTATAACTCTTTACATTATAAACACAAATGTTTTTCAGGCCAATTTCATCATTTCTATTTTATAATTGTTCTGCATGATGAATTTTACTTTTTAAAAAATTTCTAGAAACAATTCATTTATTTTTTTCAACAAAGATTAGTAACTGCTACTGTCAGGCACTAGAGTGGGCACTGGGCACATGAATAAATAGGAAGTATCTCCACCTTGTGCAGGGTACATACTCAGTCGGGTTGAGTAGGGGATCAAGTCGTAAAGGATAAACACAATAAATAAAAACATTATATGTTACACTAGAAAAAAATGTCCTACAGCAGGAGTTTGGAAGCAGAGATTTGCAGAGGGATGACTGAAAATTTAAATAAGCTGACCACTGAGCAACTCATGCCATAAAGATTTTTAAATGCTAAATCCTTATGTGACAGGGATGCCTGGGTCGTTCAGTGGTTGAGCATCTACTTTCTGCTCAGGTCATGATCCCAGGGTCCCAGGATCGAGTCCCACATCAGGCTCCCTGCATGGGGCCTGCTTCTCCCTCTTCCTGTGTCTCTGCCTCTCTCTCTCTGTCTCTCGTGAATAAATAATTAACATAATAAATCCTTATATGACATTTAATCTGAAAATTTTCACCTATTTTTAGTGAATTTACATGAAAATGTGTTGAATTTGGTATGTCTGGGAGGTTCAGTGGTTGAGCATCTGCCTTCAGCTCAGGACATGATACCCAGATATGGGGATCAAGTCCTGCATTGGGTTCCCTGCAGGGAGCCTGCTTCTCCCTCTGCCTGTGTCTCTGCCTCTCTCTGTGGGTCTCTCATGAATAAATAAAATCTTTAAAAAAATGTATTGAATTTAACGTCCTAAGTATATCACACCTTTGTGTATCCTATCTTTGATTCTGCTTTTCTCTATCTTGCATTGTTTCTATTTCTAATTAAATTCATCTCTTCTTCATATTTGAAAATTGCATAGTCAGGAAATGTCTTGATATAAATTTGTAAGGCTAAAGTTATTTTAAGTTGGAAATGTGTTGAATAGTGTTTTAACATGTATAATTATAACCCCATCCTCTCAACACCCAATTCGCATAACTTTAGGTGATCAAGAAGCTTATTAATCTGCAAGTATGAGTGATGCCAACTCACAAAGTGGGATTAATATATACTAAGGTGAAGCCCAAGTGAAACCCAAACCACCAGTCTGAGCTCCAAGACCATATATGGAGAATGACAAGATCCCATAAAATAAAAATAGGCATCTGAAACAGAAAACCAGAAAATCACAAAGAGTACAACACACATACACACACACACACCACTCATACACAAACACCTGTGTGCACACTTCTGCAGCCCTTTTGTACTGCGGAAACGTAAAGCAGTTTGGGACTTGGGCACATGAGGAATAGACAGGGATGTCCTTGAGTAGGGGATAGAGAGTGATTATAAACAGATGTAAACATTTGAAGCAAATAGAATGGGATTTAATTATGAGATCATCTAACTCCCATAGGGGAACCGTCATCCACTGCACCTGTAGGGCAGGTGCATCTCCCAGCAGGAGACTGACCACAGGGTTGTCTCTTGGGAGCAGACCGGTCAGGTGTACAGACTTTCGTTCCCGGTTTCCAAGGACAGACAAGGTCACTCTTGAGGCTCTACGTGAAACCTTCCAGGCAACAAGCTCTGCTGGCCCAGAGGGTGCTTCCCAGCGGACTTCAAGTTTTCTCTCTTAAGTGTGAAATAATGGCCAGGAATCAGAAGTGAGGAAGGCCTCCACGTATGAAAGAATCCAGAGCATATACATAAAGGAAAGGAGAAAGTAGGACAAAGTAGAATGAAATTTTTACATTTGTTAAGGATTTTTTTTAAAAGAAAGTTTTGTTTTATTCCCAGAAATTCGGCATTAAGCTTAATATATAATATTTACCCTGTAAATTTTTATGGAAAATTATAAAATATTTGAGTATACACTTTAAATATATACATGTGTACATCTTATATATATATGTGTGTGTGTATATATATACCAATATATAAAATATTGTATACTAATATAAAAATCCATATTTGTAGTATGCATTTTATATAATTTAAATTGGAATAAAAATGTGTTTTAAGAAAAATATACTTTTATGCTTAACAAGAAATAATAGTTAATAATTATTGATGTTCACAAAATGCTGGACACAGTTCTATATTATTTACATAAATTCAATGAAATAATCACCAGACCAAATAATTTTAAACTGAGGTCAAGTGATTTATCCACATAGAGAGAATAGGAAATTACAGAGACAGGATTTAAATCCAAGTTTTCTAACAAAGCGTAAAGAATCTTCAAGAACAAAGTAAGAAGAAAACATAATCTGATCATTACCTGAGATCATAAAGATTATAAATTCAGAGTCATTTAATCCCATGTAGTTCATAGGATCTTCATGATGTGGTTTGGAGTGTTGTCGGGGTCCAGAGCTCACAGCCAACAAATTCTTGCGAAGTGTTTGGTGCAAAGATGATTTTATTAAGGCACAGGGACAGGAGGACCTGTGTGCCCCAGGGTTGTGAGGGGACTGATTGTATATTTGAGACTTGGGGGAGGTAAGGACACAGGGAGGTTTCTAAAGGGCTTTCATATGTTAAAGAAGACTCTGGGATCCTGGAGGCCTAACTATTGTGAAGTTGAGATTATTTTTCCTTCTTGTAAGGCATCAAGGAGTAGACAGTTGGGAGTTTTCCTGGAAACACAAGATACTCTGCTCACCTCCAATATTTGTCAGTGGGCTACAGGTTATAAGGACATTTAGTTTTACTTACACTCCCTTCTGCCTCAGTTTCCCACATCACTCATGGAGGAGAGTGTGGAGTTAGGGCTCCAGGAAATTGAGTCTATGGATCTCTTGAAGTCAGGGTGTCAAGAATGTTTTTTCCTTATAAATCACTGAGACACTGGAAAAGTGGAGCCTCCTGCCCTGCAGTTAACCATGTGTTTTCCCTTCCTTTAGCTTTAGGGGACCCAGAAGAGCCTCTGGAATGTCACATACATCCCATGGCAGGAAGGTGTGGGGTGTCAACTCCTGCTTGGTCCTCAGCCTGCCTTCTGCTCCATCACCATCCAGGTGTAAAATAATCTTCAACCAAGAAGAGACAAACTGAAGGTTTTCCTTAGGTAAATCCTGAAGCATCACAGATTCCGGGCACGAAGCTGAATAGATGTGAGTTAAAGACCACTGAACTCTGAAAAGGTGGAAAACAAACCTTTTGATTTGGGTACAACTAATGGGAGAGGAGAAGATAGCATTCACGTACTTTATTGCAGGATCCCGATGTCCTGAGTAGCTTCTGTAATCTTCTCATAAGTATTAGATTAAACACCATTATCTACAAGGTCCTCCGCACAGATTTCTCTATGTCAGAAATGAGATGGCCATTTGGAGATATTTTGCTAACAGCTGATTTTTTTCAACATTCTTACTTCACTATACATTGGAGCTAACATCCTATTTCCATATAACCTATGTTCAGTCCTCAGTTGGTCCCCTTTCATGATTAGCTCCTGACTCTGCAAAAGAGAGCTCCTCCTCCCTGGTAGCCCAGTCTTGACAAGGGAACAGAGGACTAGCTGAGGACAAAGCACAAGACTGGGGCAGCACTTCAAGTCCTTGAAACAGGGAGAGGGGCATTCCTCTAGGGACTCAACTGCCTCAATGTTCTTACCTCGTTAAGGGCAAAAGGATCCTGTAAGTCTACTTTAATGTATAAATTTTTTTTTTAGAAATCTCCTTTGTCTCTAAACCCCCCCAAGATACGTGTTGGCCATCATCCCCCAAGCACATGGCCCATCAATACACATCTGAAGGGTGTCATAACTCAGGTTTTATTAGACAGTAAGTAATAAGTGACCTTTTTCCAACAATTGCCAGTCATCTCAAGGTCCTGGAACCCTTGCTGCCCAAATTCCTTAGAGTAAAGCTAGCCCCAAACCCCTCTCAACTCCCAGGTGTATAATCAGCCACCCCTCCCAGTCCCGGGGCAACTACTTTTCCTGCCTGTGGGTCCTGTCCCTGGGCTTTTTTTTAAAAAAAGCACCATTTTGCACCAAAGACTTCTCAAGAATTCTTTCTGAGTCGTTGGCTCCCGGGGACCTCATCTATATTCCAAAACTTCATCAGACCTATGGTGGCCTCGATCTGAGGGAGCAGTGGAAATAGCAAGAAAGCCCTAAATCCTCTCCCCTTGGATCTCAGCAAATTCACGTGGTGTGGCTTGTATTTAAAGATAAACAATGGTATGTCATTCCTCCCCTGGTCAAATAAGGGACAATTCAGGTTCCACCTGAGAAAAGATGATAAAGAAACCGCCTTACAAGGGAGTCAGGAAGCCCTGACCTGATTCACGCTTGGGGCACTTGCTGCAGCTGCTGCAGGACCAGCAGAAACCAGGAAAGATCATCCTAACCAGGAACAATCTTTTCATGTAGGAGGTTCCTCTCCTGCTTTTAAGGAAAAGAAGAGTCCTCCCTGCCCTGCAAAGGCACACTAGCCACTGCTGGCAGCCAACACTATTGCCACAGGCCTGAAGTCTCCTTCTTCTGCGATGAACTTCTATTTAACTCTCCAAAACTAACAAAAGCTGCCCTTGCTGTTTTCTCTTGAGACTTGACTTTGGGTTGAGTAGTTTGCTCATCTCCTACGGCCCTTCCTCTGCCACTCCCAGTTCCCAAATCACCTTGTTTTGCTAGTCAAATAACTATTTTGAGGTCAACAGACCTTATGAGCTTTTGGAAAAAAGCTTATTTATGTGGGAAACAAAGGTACACCTTATTGATGTGGGAAATAAAGGCAGAAGAGAAATTATGAAATGTTCTTACTCCCTACAACCCACAGACAAGTCCTTGAACCAGGGAGAGGGATCCTCCTTTGGGGGCTCAGCGGCCTCGGTGTGGACACTTTGATGAGGGCAACAGGCAATCCTAGCCCGACCCCCAGGAGCCTGGGAGTCTGCTTTCACAAGTAAAAATTCCTTTAGAAACAAGTTTTATCTCTAACCCCCCACCCATACAAGTTTGCGATCATCCCCCAAGCATATGACCCCAAACATACATCTGAAGGTTCTCATGATCCAGTTTTTATTAGCTGGTAATAAATGACCTTCTCCCAACAATAGCCAGGCCCCTCAAGGTCCTGGAAACCTTGCTTCCCAAATTCCTTAGAGATCAAAGCTCTCCCTAACCGCCCCCCCCCCTAAGTTAGAAGTATCTAATGGGCCATTCCTCATGACCCCAGGGCAGCTCTCTCTGCCCAGGGGTCCTGTACCCCTGCTTTAATAAAACCACCATTTTGCAGCAAAGATGTCTCAAGAATTCTTTCTCGGCCTTCAGCTTTGAAGCCTAATGTCTTTCCCACCTCACCTATGACCCTAATTCTATAAATTAGATATATCACAAAATGATATCCTTCTAACTGTACGGCGAAGTGTTGAACATTTAGTTAGGAAACCATCTGAAATCAAGAGGAATCCTTTTGCCAGACTCAGGCAAAATTTTTATTTGGCTTTAACTGACTGGTCTTTCGTTAGCAAATTCATACTTTTTACAGTTAAATGTCTTTGAGATTCTTTACTCTTCCCAGTAAAATGAGTTTCCAACCAGGAGGACAGACTGTCATTCAAATGCTAATATTCAGAATTCAATCACAAGCTCAACAGTCAGGTGCCTTGGTTCCTTGAGCCTGAGGCCAGTCTTCCATTATGGCTAAACCAGATGGCACGTGGTGAGGGTTCTTTGGCCTTCTGAAGGCCAGAAAGCCATGGGTCCCATTGCTTATATACCAGTGAATTTGGGTTTACACTGAAGAAGAGATGCACGCAGCTTGTCCCTTGAAGAATACAGAATTACGTAACTCAGAAACGTCTAAATGCATCCCTGATCTATTAATTTCACACTAGTAAATACGATAACATGAGACGCTAGCAAATTTCTATTAGACAACTGTACAAGTCTTAACACCACCCTTTAACAATATTTCTTATGGTCTCTTTCTGTAAGAGACCTGAGATGATACTTTTACCACTTCCACTTGGAAGCCAGAGATTAATCTCCATTAGCCCCTGAAAAAAAATCTTCTTGTTGGCCACTGAAACTGCAACCCAAATTTAACCCACATCCATCACTGACATTTTTCTTTGAGGCCACTGCTGAAGAGGAAGTGGTTCTTTCCAGCAGATACAAGCACCAGCGAAACAGCCTGCTAAGTAATTTTAGCCTTCACCAGAGAGTGACGTGTTGACGCGCACTGTGGCAGAGATGCATTAAGCAGGATGCACCCACCAAAGAGGTGCATTCGGAGGCGCAGTGAAATCCAAGACACAGGAGCAGAGGGATTCCGAAAATCCTGTGTCATGTCTTCTCTCAGGCAACATATCTCTTGGCATGTCACATTGACAAGTGGGGCTCATGAAAGCACATTCCCTCAAACAGACACAAAATACATGGATTTTTTTTTTTAATGGAACCGTGCTCAATATTTAAATCACGACTTGCATATTTTTTATCTAAATAGGGATTCCCCTTGGTATCCTTTAAAAATTGAGCTCATGTATTTCACTTAAATTTGATTCAATTTAGATAAAATATTGTTTATAAGAAGTTTCAGATTTCATTATCACATTTGGTAACACTAGGGATTGGAGCCAACTTCATTTTTTTTAATGGGTTACTTTGTATTTTTAATTAAAATTTTGAGATAACTGTAGCTCTACGTGTTGTCTTAAAAAAACAACACAGGTGGTTCCTGCCCCTTTTCCCCGTCACTGCCAATAGTAACATCTCGGAAAAATCATGTGACAATATCGCAACCTGGATATTGATCTTAACACTGATAGGATTCAGACTGTTTTCACCACCACAAAGGTCCTTCACTCTGACTTCTAGTCATACCCACCACGTGCTTCCTGCCCTTGCCCAAATTTTCCTCCTAGGTCTAGAGGACACTTTTAGGCAAATAGTCTTGAGCAATGCAACTTAGAAAGGGTCACAGTGGCCCAGCTTAGAGGACACACAGGCCCTCGCTGACCAATGGGCTCCTTACAATGAGGCACAGTTCCCTAAGAGGGAACCTCGTCATCTTCCCCCTATACCAACAGCACCCACCCACTGCCTTCTTGCTGACATCTGCTCCCCTGTGGTCCTGCCCCATCTCCCTTGCCTTGTATTCTAGAACTTTCATCTCCTTTGTTCTGCATCACCTCCTGCACCACTCGCTCCCACCACCCCATTCTTGACCCACATTTGGGGGCCCCTATCCAATCAGGAAACACACCCTTCTTAGACACCACAGTGGCCACCACTCATCTGTTTTCCATTTTCAGAGTTTTGCCATTTTAAGAATGTTATATCAGTGGAATTGTAGGTAGGGTACATCGCTGTTGGGTTCGGCTCCTTCCCACTCGTTTTTCTCTAGAGACTCATCCAGGCTGCTGCATGCGTCAACACTTCCTTCCCTTTTCTTACTGGGTAGTATTTCACAACCTCAATGTACCATCTGTTTGTTTAATCCTTCGGATGCCTGGAGGCTTTCCAGGGTGGGGCTACTCTCCAGAAAGCTGACAGGAAGGTCTGAAAACAGGTTTTGGTGTGAATGTCTCATTTTCTCTAGGATAAGGGCTAGGAGGGCAATTGTGTGTCATACTGTAGAGGCTTACTTAGTTTTGCAAGACACTGCCAAATGTTTTCTAGAGTAGTTGTACCATTTTACATTCCTACCAGCAATGCATGGTCATGGTGTCTCTACCTCCCCACCAGGATTTGGTGTGGTAACAGTTACTCATGTTAGCCACCTTAACAGGGGTGCACACATACCTGACTATGGTTTTAACTTGCATTTCTTTAATGGCTATGTTTCCTTAAACATCTCTTCATGAGCTTCTTCGTCTAGAAGTTTTGTAAAATATCTCTTCCTGTCTTTTGTTCATTTTCTACTTGATTTGTTTTTATTGTTCTGTATTGAGAGCTCTTGTATATTCTCGATGCTAGTCTTTATTAGTTTGCAAATTAGTTCAGTTTGCAATTTTTTCTCCCAATCTGAAGCATCCCTTCCCATCTCCTTAACAGGATCTTCTGTAGAGCAAAAGTTTTCATCTTGATGAAGCCCAACTTCCCGTCTGCCTTTAATGAATCATACTTTCTGAGGCCACATCATAGAACTCTTTGTTTCAGTCTAGATCTGAATGATTCTTCCTAAGTTATTACCTTAACAGGTTTATAATTTTATCTTTCGTAGTTGAGTCCATAATCCAGTTAATTTTTGTGTGAAGCCTGAGACTCACGTCGAGATTCATTCTTTTGTATGTGGATGTTCAATTGCTGCAGCACAGATTGTTGAAAAGTTCATCTTTATTAAACTTGCCCTCAATCAAGCTCCTCCACTGTTGTGATTCTTGACACGTGGGTGTGACCCAAACCTTCATTCCTATAGGGTCTGGGCCATCCCCAACTGTAATGCTGCCTGAATGAAGCTGTGGTAGTGTTCTTTTGACTTTACTCCCAGGGCCTCACGCTACTAAGAGATTTCTTACATTGCCAACATGCTGGTCTTGCATCCACCCACCGTGGCACACCCGTCTACTTATCCCTCGGTACTCAGGTCCAAGAATGAAGGAGCACACTGACTCCGTTCGCTGCCTGTTGATTCTGAGCTGTGAATCCAAAGTGGTCCAACAGCAGTCTTAAATCCCAGTGCAATACTTTTACGGGTTATGGGGCCATTCAGAGGATCCATTTCCCATCAGGTAAATTCTAGTATCCGTTGCTTTCAGGAAAATTGGTGCATTCCATGTAAGTTGTCGAAGTTGGGTCACAGAATTGTTGCTGGCATTCCCTTATCCTCTGGATATCTGCAGAGTCTGATGAGATATTCCTGACTTGCTTCCCTCTCTTTTTGTCCACTTGCCGAGAGGCTTGTCAATTTTATCAATATTTTAAAATAAAACACTTCATTGATTTTCCTACGCCTTGTGGATTTCCCTTTGTTCTCAATTTCATTGATTTCTGATCCTATCTTTATTATTTTCTCCTTTCTCCTTGTTCTGAATTTATTTTGATCCTCATTTCTACATTCTTGAGGAGGGAACTTGCATAATTGATTTGGATTTTCTTCTTCTAATGCGTGTGTTTCATGCTATACATTTACCTCCAACCACTGCTTTATTGCTGTGCTTCTAATGGTGGTATGTTTGGGGCACAGTGTTACAAATATGGCAAGGAGGTTTCCCCTTTGCTGCCCTGGGTAGGAGGGGCCCCAGTTTTTTCTTTGGTGTTTGCCTACAAGTTTTCTATCTTGCTACACTGCCTCCATCTTGGTATTTGGGATAGAAAGAGCAGACTTTCAAGGGAGATTTTTTTTTTTAATTTGAACCCATTAGGTGTTTCCATGTTGTCATCTTCTCTAGCATACACTTTGGGATACGTGAAGCACAGAAAAAAAAACCCAGGGGCACCATGACAGTGACTTTCTCCACATTCCAAAATCCCTAGCCAAGATGCCTTATTTTCTCTTTCAGAGGCCTGTGTGTGTATCTATCTATCTATCTATCTATCTATCTATCTATCTATATCTATCTATCTATCTATCTCCTATAAGGAACATAGGGAAAATATCATACATGTAAGAAAAAATACACAAAAAAGAAAAATATGTCTATTCCATCTTCCTTCCAACCTGTTTTTGATGAACTCCAAACTGCTTTCACAAAGCTTCCACACATGAAAAAAGAAAGTATTGCTTTCAACCCTACATAAGATTGTAATGACATAAAAATTCTAAAATAATCGACAAAAGAGCAAAGGGCTCATCAGCACTCAGCTACTTGATTGTTTCCACTAGCCTCCATCATTTTGTGGGTCCCGGCTTCAGTGTTCACTTGTAATACAAGGTTAATTATAGGTTACCTGCTGTAGCCCACAGGACCAACTGGCCTGGCAATATCTAAAAACTCTTTGTACTTGTACATTCTAAGGCTCCTTTATATCTTACTTGATGATTATGGAACAGAGATATCAAATTCTAATATACAATGTAATAGTTTAGAGAATTGTAGTATTTCTCTCAAACAGATAAAATCTAAAAAAAAAAATACAATTTATTAGAGAGAGAGAATGAGCTTGTGCACAGCTGCAGGAGGGGCAGAAGGAGGGGGAGAAGCAGACTCCCTTGCTGAGCATCGACTCCATGCAGGGCTCCACCCCAGGACCCTGAGATCATGACCTAAGCTCAGGGAAGAGACTTAAATAACTGAGCCACAAGGAGCCCCAACAGTATTTTTGTAGTACCTCAAACACAGATGGTTTTGAAGACTCATAAAACCAAAGGGCTTCTGCCTATAATTTTCCAGAAGAAAGTAAAACTGTCTGTGAAAAAGGTAGCTATAACAGGCACTGCTTCCATATTCCATCCAGAACAAAAAGTAAGTGTCACATTGGCTTATTTCTCAAGTGGCTAGTGCCATTGCACAAAAGGCATCATCTCAGGCACTGCCAGCAATGGAAGAATGAACCAAAGCCTATACCTAGAGGTCTAGCTCATGACCCACTGGTTGAATCACGTCTGCCTGGCTTCATAATTTAATTTTCATTGCAACCTTTGGCTCAAACAAAGCATATGAGTTGAGGGAGATACCACTTAGAAGCAGAGATGAAATGTTTTTGATTCTTTAACCACCAGCTGACATATTCCTGCCAGGCAAGAACATCTGTTGCAGCAGAGGCTGGGAGGGGCAGTCTCTCCCTGTCCTGATACTGGAGTGGAGACCCACAACAGCAGCTGGGCCTCCTGGCACTATATCACCTCATGGCATAGAGCTTCCCAGCCATTATAGGAGAGGGAGACACAACGGAGAAAAAATTAAAGGAGTACATGTTATTTATTTCTGCATCCTCTGAACTATCATCATGTCTGGTGCAAACAGGAACTGCATACTTTTCAACAGGAAAGAACCAACCTGAATGCAAATCTCTTCTCTTGCTGTCCAACACAGGGGAAGGCAAGAGCATCAAGAGAAACATCAATTTTCATCTTTGTAAAATAGGCATGGAAATCACACTTACAAAATCTTTAAAAGGACAAAATTTGACAGTGCTTATATACATACTTTGTGAACTTTAAAGTGCTATGACAACATGAGGGGGATGAAATGTATCGACTACATCTACAATCTCCTCTGACAATCAGATAAGAACACCAGTGACGAGAAATATCATATCCATTATTCTATTTAATTCATAGTTTAACTTTCAGTAAGCCCATGAGATATAGTAAAATAATATATTTAATTTTAGAAAACTATTTTAACTTACAGTTGATTTTTCTACCACTAAATTTGCAAAAAGTATTTTAAAAATTGCAAGGCTATATAACTTAAAACAGTGATTTGTAGATCTGCCCGCATTATCACTAAAATCATGAAAATATTGATAATCTATTAAATCAATCTCTCAAAATAGATAATCTACCAATTTTCCATTAAATCAAGCAATTGAAACTGCATCAAAATTATCAACCTAGACTCTTCCATCACCACTGAAAGTTTAGAGAAAGCTATTGATTCAAGGTTTTGTTTTTTTTTTTTCTTCCAACTTTCTAAAATAGGAATATAAGTTTTGAGCCAACCAAAATACTTTATTGCATTAGCAGATTTTAAGGTCAAATATTTTCTCCTACACAGTCTCATGAGTACTTAAGTTTCTATATTTATTCTGAATCTAGAACTTCTAGGAAACAGGGTACATTTGGTAAGAACACAAATCATGGCCTGTTCTCTTCTTGGAGAGAACAGTCCTTGGGAAAGAAGTTTTGAAAATAGAGCAGTGGCAGCAAAAACAGATTCTAGATCATCCTCCAGATGGCAGAGTTTTGCATATTCCACAAATCCAAAGTGTCAAGAAAGCCTGGAAGTAATGGTTAAGAGAAGCTGACATTTAATTTAATAGAGGCATCACAGATTTAATAAAATCTCAAGATATTAAGTATTGGAACTCATATAGAAGATCATATTGATTGCCACAGTGCACAAGTCAAATTTCACACCATGCACACTGGAAATCTCGGAATGGAAGGTTCAGATAAATTCTAATGTGAACAGGTCGATATTCACGCTCATGTTCAAAGATGACAGTACTGAAGAAAAGAAATGGCAAATGCCCAGTGGCAAAAAATAATGTGGTAAAATGAAGGCAAACAAACCTCCTTGAAGATGCCAAAAAAAAAAATGCATATTATTAAATACCAGCCAGAGAAACTTTCCATTAACACGAAAAGCATTTGTTCCAATTATGGTTAGAAATATATATATATGAATTATAGTCTCAAAACTTCCTAAAGGAACATTTATAAACAAGGCACAATTGTGCCTCAGTTTAGTACAGTGAGTACCCTTTATTCCTATTTAAAAAACACTATCGTTATATAATTTTTTAAAAGATTTTATTTATTTGAGAGAGAGCATAAATTAGGGAGGGGCGGGGGAGAGAGAGCAGCAGACTCCCAGTTGAGCAAGGAGCCTGATGCAGGACTTGATCCCCGGACCCTGAGATCATGATCTGAGCTGAAGGCAGATACTTAACCTACTGAGTCACCCAGGCGCCCCTATCGTTATACAATTAATACAGTTGACCTTTGAACAATGTGAAGACTGGGGGCATAACCCCCTCATGCAGTCAAAAATCGATGTGTAACTTTTGACACCTCCAAAATTTAACTACTAATCATCTATTGTTGACTGAAAGCCCTACTGATAACAGTCGACTAATACACATTTTGTATGTTACATGTACCACATTCTATCTTCTTATCATTAATAAGCTAGAAAAAATGTTAAAACCATATGAAAGAGAAAATACATTTACCAGTACTATACTGTATTTATTTTTAAAAATTTGCATATATATGGACCCATCCATTTCAAACCTATGTTGTTCAAGGGCCAGCTGTATATAAAATATGCATAATATGTATAAGTAAAATATATATAACACATTTTAAAATCTTTTTGTGGTATGCAATATGTATTTTATATATAGGTTTTGCATTTCTCTCTGATCATCTTGGAAAGATAGTTTCTTTTTAAATTACGTAAGAGGTGTTTTATGATATTTCAAATCCCTTGCTCCCTTTTAGACATTCATATGTTCATCTATGAAATCAAAGTTAATCTTAAACCAATCTTATAAAATGGTACATTTCATATTTTTTCTTTCCTTTCCCACCTTTTTTTTTTCTTTCTGAAGATTTTATTTATTTGAGAGAGAGAGAGAACAAGCAGTAGGGAGAGACAGAGGGAGAAGCAGACTCCCCACTGAGCAGGGAGCCCAACTGGGGCCAGATCCCAGGACCCTGGGATCATGACCTGAGCAGAAGGCAGATGATTCACACACTGAGCCACCTGGGTGCTCCTCCCCCATCTCTTTCAGTTGTTTCCTATTTTTATGTAACTAAGAGCCTTTTGGCATCTACTACCCATCTTATATTCCTCTTGATCCAACTTGCCCTCTACTATTATAATAATTTGCTTATACATTTTTATCAGACATTATAGAAACCATACTTCCTGATAATAATTCTTAGATGTCTATCTGACTGATCATTTCAGTCTATGAACATGAAAAGTATAGACAACTATAGAAAACAGCACTGTAAGTGTAATGTTTAAAACTATTTATTTTAAATAATAAAGCTTATCTGTGTAATTGACTCATGTGGGATAAAAGTATAATTTTTAATAAAAACTTTGGAAATTGTATATTCAATGATTATATCACCCTGAGGGAGATGGAGATTAATGAGTCACACTAACATCTATTTCTATTTGCTAAGTCACAATTACCATTAAAAATAATTTAAGTACTAAGATTATTTTAAAGGCTCAGCATGAACTGTATAGAATATGTTTTGATATATCAAACATGTTTCACTAAATAAGATAAATAGCTGTACAGATTATAATGAGACCTAATCAACCTGATTGAATTTAAAAAAGAAATAAGCAATAAGATTCTCTCCTGGGCCTTTGGTTGTGATATGTGTGTCCCTGATAGTTGATCAATTACTCAGCCTTCCTCTCTCAGACAAGATTCAGGAGTTGAAAAAACAAATTAAATACAGGAAAGATGAATATACTCTGATAGGCACCAAACCGTGTTCTCCCCAAATTACCATATGATCCACTAATTTCACTATGGGGTATTTACCCAAAGAATATGAAAACAATAATTTAAAACTATTTATGCACTCCTATGTTAATTACAGTATTACTTACAATAACCAAGATACAGAAGCAACTCAACTGTCCATCCATAAATGGATGGATAAAGAAGATGTGGCATATATACAGTGAAATGGTACTCGGCATTGAAAAGAATGAAATCTTGCCATATGCAACAACATGGACAATATATAATGCTAAATGAAATAGGCCACTCAGAAAAAGTCAAATACCATATGATTTCACTTATGTGTAGAATTTGTTTTTTCAAACAAAGAAAAAAAGAGACAAACTAAAAAAAGACTTTTAACTCTAGAGAACAACCTGAGGGGTAGTGAGTAGGGGGTGGGTGAAATAGGCAAAGGGGATTGCGTACACTTATCCTGAGGACCACTGAACAATGTATGGAACTGTTGAATAATTATATTATATACCTGAAACTAATGTAATGCTGTATATTAACTACATTGAATCTTAAAAAAATTAATTTAAAAAAATCACCTCTTACCACTTCCCTCAGTGATAATAGGGAGCAACTATTCCCAGAAGACTAAGAGCTACACTTATATCTCATTTTCTACTAAATAGCAAAATTCCCCAATTCACAGAGTTTTAGCAAAGCCAAGCCACGTTGCTAGAGTTTCATGGCTATTTATATAGGATAATAATACAGTTACAAAGGTAAGCAAAATATAAAAATATCAGTCCTAGCTCTTTTGAACTTGTAGTCATGCTTTATTTGCAAGTCATTTTAAGTGGAAGGCAATATATTTACTTTTTTTTTTTTTAATATCAGCATCTTGAATGTGAGTCACAAAGCAATACAGATGGGACCATAAAAAATAGTCTAAGACAAAAACTGCTTAGCTTGAAGAAATAAGCTAAAAGACCCAATATATTTTAATGTTATAAGAATACTACAACTCAGGCATATTTCATTTTTCTGGGTAAAATCCAATAGTCATAACTTAAACATCTCTTAAAATGGCTCGTCTTTTAGCTATTTTCTTTCTTTTTTTTTCAAACTTCATTTTTAAAACATGCAGGTTATATACTATTCTCATCTATGATGATACACGAATTTTAAAGACACGTCCTTTAGAAATGGTGCTTGTACTAATCCTCCTATTTTTTAAGAGCCAGAAAAGTCACTAAATTGGGATAAAGATACAGTATATCACTCACAGGAAAATTATTACAGGAAAATCAGCTTTCCTTATCAAACATGTAGCAGAAAGTCTGTAGAGGAGACACTCAGATCATGACAACAGCTTCCCAAGAAAGGTTGCACTCTTTCCCCTCCAGTCCATATTCTTCACTAGAGTATCCTACAAAGGGGTCCACTGGGCCATGCCTCACCTTGGCTTCAAATTCTGTAACCACTCCCCTTACATGAGACAGTCCTGACTCACTACCACGGCTGGAGGGGCTTTGGTTGGTCTTTGCATTGCCGTTTTTTCAGCCCATTTGTGACTTTCTGGCTCTTTCCTTTTCAAGGTAAATTTTGATGAAGTAAGATTTATATTGTTGAGGGCTTGATTTTGCATATTTCTAGAATGTTGATTTTGTTCCAGTATGAAGATCAGTGACTTGGGATATATCTAATCTTTTCATGACTTTTTTCTAAGCTTTGTTAGGGTGAGTCCACAGTAATCTTTATTTTAAGCTTTTGCCGATGAGTAACTTTGCTTCCCTGGTTCCTTTCCTATCTCAAGATTTTGCTCACACTTCTTCCCATGCTCGAAATCTCACTCTTCTCTGTGGGTACATACATTTTCTCTCTCAGAACTTAGTTTAAATACTTTCTAAGAGGGATCCCTGGGTGGCGCAGCGGTTTAGCTCCTGCCTTTGGCCCAGGGTGCGATCTTGGAGACCCAGGATCGAATCCCACATCGGGCTCCTGGTGCATGGAGCCTGCTTCTCCCTCTGCCTATGTCTCTGCCTCTCTCTCTCTCTGTGACTATCATAAATAAATAATTTTAAAAATGTTTAAAAAAGATACTTTCTAAGAGATTTTTAAACCTCAATAAAATATATCTCTCATTATTTACTTTAAAATCCTTGTTTTATTAACAATCTATAATTAACATTAACAATCTATAATTAACTCATTTCTTTATTTCTTGTAAATCAGTCTACTCCATCAGCATATAAATATCTCAAAAGCAAGAGACATAACTATCTCCTTCACTGCTATGTCCCCGGCATATGGCTGGCACATCATAAGTTACTAAAAATTTTTGTAATTGTTCCATTCATTTAGGAGTGTTTTTGAAAAAAGATTATATACATAGTTGAAGTGAACTGGAATGAATTTGATCACCCAGAAAACTACCATAACCCTTTATTTTCACTATAAAATGACAATGTTAAATTTAAACTATTTGTAATCCATCCCAGATTAGTTCATATTTAGAGATTTTGATTATGAGCTGGTTATGCTACTAATAAAGTCAGGTTTTACTGTCCTTTGAAGAAAGGAATTAAAAAAACCTACATGCACAGCCATATCTATGCACACACAATTTTATGACACCCATACTTCATAGCATGTATCACAAAGTTGGAAATTAACCAGTGCTTCTGAGATGGATAAATAATGTCAATAATGCCAGAGATTTGTGATCTGTGCAATTCAAATGCAATATAATATTGTAAAGTATTACATTATGGTGTGTAATAAAAGTTGCCTTCCGGAGAAGGTGGCTTTAGTTCCTTCATTCATACACCATCTACTTAGAAAATCAGTTAAGTTTCGTAATATGTTCCCTGGTATCAGAAAATCTGGTCATCATGCTGAAGTCTATTTTGCTTTCAAGATATTCTGATTGGGCAGCTTCTCTAGATTTCTTTCTATCCTAAGAATGGAAGGGCATCAAAGTGAGTTAATAAGTTTGAATCCATGAGCTTGGTAATTAGGAATGCCCTTAAATCAGGAAGTTCTACAACTGTGTTCAGAGGGAAGTTCTTGCATAGCCCTAACTACTTACTAAACATCAGTGACCTCAGTACAATAATTGTATCTTGTTTACTTCTTTTTCCTTCCTGTCTAGCACCGTGTTTGGAGTTTATTAGGGCCCCATGTTTACTGAAGGCATTTAACCAGATGAATTAGCATCAGCATTCTTGAAAATTTATGAAATGGATAACAATCTCACTTTATTGGCTCTTATGAAATAGACTTTACTGGAAAAACTGGGAGATGAGAGTTTTGAAGATTAGTTATTGGGCAGACTGAAAAACTACATAAATAGTCCTAAATGAAGGCTCAGTATAAGTATGTTCTGGATTGTCCCCCAAGATCCTCTCCTTTTGGTAGCAAAGTGATGCTAGAGAATGCACATCAAAATCTACACTTTAGCCCAATCTGTAGCTAATTCACTGTGAGCCCATGAAATGAGAAATGTGGACTAGATGTCTACAAATACTGGCCCAACAGCAAAAAGGTGTGATTCTGAAATGTTCATTCTTATATATGAACATAGGCTGTTTTTTTTTAATATTCATGCACTCAATCTATTAGGTGACATTTGACAATCAAGCAATGATCATTCAACTCCACTAACACAGCTCTCTGCACAAACGTCAAGGGCCTCTGGTATTCACATGCTGTGAATCAAGGGAGCAATGCTCCATTACAGAAGCCTGTAATATGGGGATTGGGAATTACATCTGCTGAGTCACTATTATGGCTAATTTTTGAATTGTCTTTTCATGTTGCTCCAGGGCAAGTGGCTAAAGGAGATTATTGTAAATAAGCCATGAGTATAAAAACCCATTTGTGCCATATCAAGAAAAAAAAAAAAGAATCAAAGGAAGCTATTAACTTTGCTTTGCCAGCTCATGCAACCTAGAGTTTTTCTGTCGTAAAGGTAAGGAATGCCAGATGAAGCCAGTGTTAAAGGGTATCAGTCGTTAGAGTAAGCAAAAAACATTTTACCAGCAAGAAAGAAAGAGGGAGAGAAGGAGGGAAAGAGAGTGGGAGAAAAAGGAAGAAAAAGATTGATAAAGAGAAATGAAACAAAGAAACAAAAAGAGAGAAACACGGGAGGGAGGGAGGAAGGGAGGGAGGGAGGGAAGGAGGGAGGGAGAAAAAAAAGAAAGGGCACTGACTAGGCCGTCTTGAAACCTTAGGAACTGACAGCAGGCAGATCCACCTGTAAGGATGAAGGTCATAAGGGCTCATCGCACAGGTGGCAACACCACACATGTGCTGAGAGGTGAGAACTACTGCACCCTTGAGTTTTTAAAAACAGATAAAACATGAGTTCCCCAATCATGGACTCTGAGTCTTCTAAGGAACATAGAATAGAAATGTTTTATGGGTTCACGATGAGCCCCTTCTGTTGTATTTAACACAGAACTGCAGGCCAGCATTCTCGGAACTAGATTTCTTACCTTCATGAGCACTATTTTTAGCATGAAATGAAAGAATAACAGAAGGAAGGAAGTATCCCCAGCTTAATTTAAAAAAAAAGGACACTTAAAAATCCATAAAAATAATAGTAATAAAATAATTCCACAGGTGTGTCCTGGATCACGACCAGCAGCAAGGTCTGTGCGGGAGAACAAGAGAACTCCCTGCCTTTATAGAACTTAACCCCAAGGCACGAAGCATCATTAATTCCCAACACCACGAGAACAGCCCTTCAGCCAGAGGCTCCCTTCTTCATGGCAGAGGTTTGGCAAGTGGGGAATTCACAAAAAATATGGTTCTTGTCCTTTATTACTTTTTTTCTAGAAATTCAATATTCCAATAAAATCTCTGCCTACAAAATTATTTTAAAATGAAACTATGGAAAACAAGCCATGGAGAGCTGATATCTTAATAGATGGCTTTTCAAAAGGTTTCCCCATTGGGTAGCAGAAAAAATGTTTTAAAACTAGAAAAGTCAAAATAACAAGCTTTTAGTTTTCTTTTCTCTTCAAAGTTTTGAAGTTGACCCCACTGCTGTCCATCATGTTCAGCAATTAATCTTTGAATTAACAGGCAGACATCCACTCCCAAATGGTTTTTTAATAAGTCCTAAGTGGATTTCTCTTCACATCTCTCTTTAGGTTATCCACGGTGTGTTGATTTATTACATCGTACAGGCTGACATAAAACATTATATTGTGAGGCCTCTGTGTTATATGGGAAAGTGAAATGGAATCATTGACAATGGCTAATTAAATTTTAGGAACCCGAATAAAATTACTGAAACCAATTATGTTGAAAAATATAACACATAACTGAATTAGAGTAAAAAAAAATACACATCCCCATAAAACACAAGTCATCTGTACTATGTATGGGAAAATGACTTCCTATATGGGATGGAGATGGTTTGGAGGGCAGGGGGATGGGAGGTCAGAGTCACCTGTGGACATTTCTCACCATTTACCTGTACAGTTGGTAACCACCCTTCCCCTTGCCTGAGTATCTGGTTTCCAACCAGAGGTGATGAAACGCTCTGTCCAGTATTCTGCTGAGGACACAGCACATCGTTATTTCACGTTGTCCTTAAAACATTCTCATAAATGCGGAACACCATCTTCCCATTAGAGTAGAAAAATCAGGGATACTACACTAAAATTATTGAGTGAGTGATGCACAACGAGTTCATGATGGATAGAGATCTACTCAGGTTTATTCTGTCTCCAAATTCTCTCTTCTTAAGCGCCTCCCTGTACGTAGGAGTATTTCAATATTACAACAGACGGCATATCACTGTCCGTGTTTTCTGGAGTATTTTAGCTGCCTTTCCTCTTACACTGTTCTCACAGAGACTCAATGCAGTGTTTATTATGGGAGAGAGGACACCAAACCTGCGGAGAAGGAGATAGAAGCAGAGATCTCCAGAAATTCTGGCCCATGAGACAATGTTGGAAAATCCCAGGTCACTAATTCTTGGGTTAACTAAAGTTTGTAAGTATTTCTTCTCACCCCTCATGCCCTGGCTTTGCCACTCTGACTCTCATCATGACTTCATATATCCCAGGGTTCTCTGGGGAGGGAGAAAATCCCAACTATCTTAACTTCCTACATTTCTCATCTGCATAGGCAGCCACTACCAATGGCTTAAAAATTCAGTGTTGCATTCCTTTTTTTTTTTTTTTAAGATTTTATTCATTTGAGAGCGAGAGAGCAAGCATGAGCAGGAGGAGGGTCAGAGGGAGAAGGAGAAGCAGACTCCCCGCTGAGCACGGAGCCTGACACAGGGCTCCAGCCCAGGACCCTGAGATCAAGACCTGAGCCGAAGGCAGACGCTTCACCACCAGGTGCCCCCAAGTGTTGCATTTTTAAAAAATTAAACAGAATGATGTACAGTAAATACAACGTAATTGTCCCCTCATATATTCTCCTAAATAGCTCAGTTATGTTATCCACACTCAAGTTTGAGTTTCCTTGTAGATAATTTGCAAATTACCTGCACAAAATATGGAAGAGACATTAATATCATTTTTAAAAACATACTTTAAAATATTTTGCTCAATGATGATATTCAGAATAAAATTACTGTACTGCCAAATGTTGTTTTCTCAATGAATTAAAATAATTTGGGTATTGGGATCCCTGGGTGGCGCAGCGGTTTGGCGCCTGCCTTTGGCCCAGGGTGCGATCCTGGAGACCCGGGATCGAATCCCACGTCGGGCTCCCGGTGCATGGAGCCTGCTTCTCCCTCCGCCTGTGTCTCTGCCTCTCTCTCTCTCTCTCTCTCTCTCTCTCTGTGTGCGACTATCATAAATAAATAAAAATTTAAAAAAATGTTAAAAATAATTTGGGTATTATATCAAGAATTATGCAAACCTCCACGATTAATACCTGGTGATTCATGATATACATATTTATAAAACTGATGTACCTTATATTTTGTCCATTTATACGCAAGGCAGATATGATTTGCTTTCTACTTAGAGTCTAGAAAGAAATACTAGATGGTCTAACTCTTAGACTAATCCATCTTGTGAACATACACACGTGCGTAGTTGTCATATACATATTTTCTTCCAATAATAGTAATGTCTGATAACATATAAAGTTATACATGAATCTCTCTTTTTTAAAGATTTTATTTATTTATTCATGAGAGAGACACACAGAGAAAGAGAGACAGAGACACAGGCAGAGAGAGAAGCAGGCTCCATGCAGAGAGCCCAAGGTGGGACTCGATCCCGGGTCTCCAGGA
This sequence comes from Nyctereutes procyonoides, assembly GCF_905146905.1. Classification (NCBI taxonomy): domain Eukaryota; kingdom Metazoa; phylum Chordata; class Mammalia; order Carnivora; family Canidae; genus Nyctereutes; species Nyctereutes procyonoides. The sequence goes on from NW_026575043.1 coordinate 32,061,026, forward strand.
TCAAGCCCCAGGCTGAAGGCAGCGCTAAACCGCTGAGCCACCCAGGGATCCTATACCTGAATTTCTAAAGATAATCTAGCCACAACTAGGAATTTGCTATTTTTTCTTCAACTATATTATAGAATTAATTTTTTTGGAGCATCACCAAGAGTTTTGTAATTTTTTTTTCCAAATACGGATGCATACAATGAAAACAATCAGGAGAAAAGATGAAATTCATAACATAGGATTTAAAATGAAGTAGCTACAGAAGAGAAAGACTTATGGAAAAATATTTTCAAAGATGTAAGTGACAGGCCAAGGTCACCTAGTTGCTAAGTGGTCACACCTCTGTTCCTCCAGTTAGCCCTCCTGCCTCCTGGCCACAGCCGTGCAGGTTGCTCCTGGATATCTGCATTTTGTCTACTCTGTCCGCACCAGTCTTCACAGAGAACTGGCCTGTAGTCTTGCTTGTGATTACACAGCTCTGTATAAAGGCTAGATTTGCACACACAGCACTTCTCGGCAGTTAAGAACTCTGCAATAGTTCTGCCGAAACACCACATGATTCTTATCAACAGGAATCTCACAGAAGTTAGGTCTAAAGACACTCTCTATGAAGTGCATATGCTCCAAAGATTTTTCTGTTTTCTGTGTATTTGTAATTACCTAAGAATAAGTAGAGCACATCCAGACATGAACATGCAACAACGATAAATTGTAACACTGGTTCAGGTGATTAACACAACTTCAAAGCTAAATACCAATTAGTGTCTCCATCCTCAAACCCATCGGGATTATTTGGCTCAGGAAAACTTATATCTTGGCATGATTAGAAAGAAATGATAACTTTCATATATTATTTTAAATCTAGTATTAAGCAGAAGTGATTTTCAGACCCCTTTAATGACACAATCCTTAACATTTATCAATAAAACCTCTAGAATTGCCAGATTTCAGTTAACATTTTCTGAGAGGGCATTGCTGAATTTTAATATTAACTGCAGGATATTAAGAACATTGATCAAAATCCTTATTGCTTCCTGTGAACCCTTAACAAAAATCTATCACTTACAAACTTTCTACAAGTCAGACACCCAAGATGCTCATCCTTGTTTCTAATTTTTTGTGCTGTGTTTTTTTGTTTTGTTTTGTTTTTTCAGCAAATTACTTTTAAAAGTCTTACTTTCTTTGGTCTCTTTGGTTGTCATAATGTTATTTTTAAACTGAAAATGAGAAGATATTGCATTAAATTTCTGAGCAGATTACCTTCAAGGTAGCTCATATTTGATAAATTGGTGGCTAATATTGTTCTGATTATTCATATCAGAACATCTCATATCAGAATATCTAATTTTCAAATAAGTCTTTGGAATAGTAATTTATCACAGTAAATCTGCATTTTAGCTCAGCTAGTTTTTTTCTTTTCTTTTTCCCCCCTTTAATAAACCACAAAGACATTTCCTAGATCAAAGAAATTAAGAGGTCTTGTATGGTCTTAAGAGCACTTTTTTTTTTCCATACAGGAACAGTTTTATTTTCTTAGATATATTAAAATTTTATCCTATTATTTTAACAATTCTAGGATATGGAAGAGAGACTCAAAAGTGTTTTTTTCTGATTTTCCTAAGATTATTTATTATCAATGGAGCTTTAATCAATAATCCATTTTTTAAAAGTTTTAAATATTTCAGCTTGTAGCTCTTCAAAATTTATGTTGGTGGGTTCTAACACAGAAAGTTGGGCAAACTCCATGGACAGACCATGTGTCCTACTATAATTACCCAGAAATGGTTCTTAAAATACAGCAATAAAAGGGATCCTGGGAGGCTCAGTCAGTTAAGTGTCTGACTCTTGATCTCAGGGTCTAGACTTCAAGACCCACATTGAGCTCCATGCTAGGTAAGGAGACTCCTTAAAAAAAAAAAAAAAGTATAGCAATAAAAATTGTTTTTATATGCAAAGTACAGCTTCAAGGGGAAAAAAAGCTTCAAAGGGTCAAGAACAGAAAATCTTCAGGTGATAAAAGTAGAAAATGATCAAAGACACATGAGGAGATTAGGGAAATCCTTATGCTTGGGTGAATGCCCAAGAGGCAGTTCCCAGCACCCATGAGGAAAACAGGGATATGCTTTCTGGATTATAAAAAACAAAAGACAATAGAATTAGGCTTGAGACTTCTAAAAACATCACTTAAAATAAGAAAGGGTGGGGATTTGACTCACTAGCTGTGGGGGATAGTAGGAAATAACTGTCATGTATATGAAGTCTTGAGTGAAGAACCAGAAGCATTGACCTGTAGCATGTATAGATATAGGGTAGTTACAGGAGTTTCAAATTGAGAACATAAAATGACAATTGGACAAGGACAATTGAATCCCCTTGGTACTGATGGAGCAAAATAAGAACCATTCTGTTGAAACATTTTTATAATGCAGTCATTCATCTGCCACAGAAAAAAAAAACTGCCCCTTGAAAAAAGGCAAGTTGACAATTAAAACACATATGGGGAGGGTAGAGTATATGAAGGAATATGAATGAGCTCAGATTGTAGAAGAAATAACATTTTAGTAACTGGAAATAATAAACTAATCTGAATGAGACAATACAGTCAACATTTAAAAATAGGTAAATAAAACAAGGCATAAAAGGCTTAATATAGCTCATTTTGGAACTAAAAAATCAGATTTACAGAAAAAAAAAGGGATGCCTAGAAATCTGGAAGCAGTGGTAGAAATTGCATCTCAATGTCAATGAGCAGATTAGACAAAACTGAAGAGAACTGGATGCAAATAAGGCAATCGCCCAGGATCCATTGCAGAAAGTATGGAAAATATGAAAAAAAGAGGTACAGAAAAGGCAAAATTAGGAGACTCAAATTATATTAATAAAAAGTCCTAAAACAGAAAACAGAGAATGAGGAGGGAAAAATACCTCAAAGTATAATATCTGATCAAGTTGCTCAAATAAACACATGAGTTTCCAGACTGGAGACACTGAGTCCTGGTGAAGAACAATAAAAGCAAAATCTGCAAGTAGATACATTTTGGTGAAGCTAAGAAAACTTAACAATATCTGCCTTCCACAACCGGGTCCAACTAAGAAAAGAAAAAAGATTTCCCCTGAGAAACTCCAACTGCATGCTGACCGTCACACAGGTGTCAGGGTGGATTTTGTATTTTCAGTGTGGTCTGAAAATTTGTAGGAAGAGAATCTAATTAGCAGTAGTTAGGAGTCATTCTGCCCACATGCACCTTGCAACAAAGAGTCACCACTGCTCTCTGGAGTGTTAGTTTCGATGCTGGCATCAAAGCCTTACAAATGTGAAGTCCAAAGGAAAACAATCAAGTTGGGGTAAACAGTCTCAAAGGACCCAAGGGACCGGAGGTACTACAGTAAGCACCAGAATAAAAACATAACAAAATCAGACCTCAATAGATTTCAGACACTAGAATTATAAAACATACAATTTTTTAAAGTTTCAGATATCTATAGATATATTTATAAACACATACATGTGTAGACATACACATATATACATACATATAAAATCTTAATAACATGAACAAAAAAGTTTTCAAATGATTGTCATTTGAAAAGAAAACAAAACTCAATGGGGAAAAAAACTGATACATCTAAATTTGATACATAGTTTAAATGACAGATTTTAATTAGAGAATACTTAGAGAATAAATCTGAAAATATTATTTGGTATGCAACAGAAAAGATAAAAAATGTGACAGATTAAAGACACTACCAATAAAATGAGAAAATCTAACATATTCCTAATGGAGACCCAAAGAGAGTAAAAAAAAAAAAAAAAGGAAAGATGAATTATATTTACTATGGGTACTTGAAAAGGTAATGGAAAATCAATTTTGGAAGGTTTGAAAGATACACATATGTAGATCCAGACAACTCAACAAAATTCAATCATGGTAAGTTAAAGGACATTTTTTCAACAAATGGTGGTGGAATAGCTATACATCCACGGTTTAAAAACAAACAAACAAAAAAAAAAACCTGTATCTAGACACAGACCTCACACCATTGGCAAAAATTAACATGAAAGGATCATAGTCCTAAATGCAAAATGCAAAACAAAAAGGATAAAGAAGGAAGAAAGAAAATTCTGAGAACTTTATTATAAATTTATTACATTAAATAATTCATGAGGAAGTTTGCCAATGAATTTAAAATCTTAAATGAAAAAGACAACTGCCTAGAAATGTAAATCCAATTCGACAAAAGAAAAATATTTGAATAGCCCTATAACTACCACTGAAAAATTGAAAGAGTAATTAGAAATCCTGTCCCTCAAAGTAGCTTGAAGTCCATTTATTAATATGGGTGAAGTATAGCAAACATTAATGAAAATAATTATATTTATCTCACACAATTTTTTTCAGCAAACAATAAAAAGGAGCACTCCCAGCTTTATTAGGACAGTGTAACCTTGGTATCAAATGCCGATGAGGAAATCAGGTGATTTCCATCCAACCTTTCTCATGAATACTGATGTAAAAATCATAAACAAACCAGTTCCAATTATAGCAAATCAGTTTCACTCAGGTGTTTCTGGAATGCATAATATTTGTTAACCAAGTTGGATATATTCAGGAGTGCAAGTTTGATGTAGTAATTTAAGATCAATTGACATTTTCACCATAATTATAATAATGGGACATAGGACCAATGAATTTATTCAGAAAAAAATAAATTATACGATTCATCACTTGTTAACTAATTTAAATTTTAAAATCTTATGAACTAGATAGTGCACGACTCATCTGTTTTGTTGTCATGTTTTTTTCTAAGTTTTTATGTTAGTTAACATGTTGTAGTATAGATTTCAAGAGTAGAAATTAGTGATTCATCACCTACATCCACCCAGTGCTCATCAGAAGTGCCCTCCCTACAGCAACCCTCAGTTTATTCTCTTAACTATAAAGTTTCTTATGGTTTGCCAAAAACTTTGTTTTTATCTTATTTTACTTCTTTTTTCCTTCCCCTATGTTCATCTGTTTTGATTCTTACATGGAAATATTTTTAATCATACACAGGTTGCATATCAGAGGAAAATACTGGATATTTTTCCTTTCAGTTAAGGAATGAGAAAAGTCAATTATCATTGCTTTTATTCAACATTGATTGGGGGTCCTAGTCTGTGCAGGAAGAAAGGAAAATAATTTAAGAATGTAAGATTGGTAAAGAAAAAAGAAAATTATTTGTTTTTTTAATGTTTTTAAAAAATTTTAATAGATTTCATTTATTTATTCATGAGAAACACACACACAGAGAGAGAGGCAGAGACACAGGCAAGGGAGAAGCAGGCTCCAGGAAGGGAGGAAGCCCGATGAAGGATTCAATCCCACACCCTGAGCCAAAGGCAGATCCTCAATCCCTGAGCCACCCAGGCATCCCCCAAATTATTATTTGTATGTAGTCTGCCGGTACATGTAAAAAATAAAAAATAAGCTATTGAAAATTCAATGAATTTAGCAAGTTTGTTGTAGCAATATATAGTAATTATTTACAGTTTTATATACAAGGCATAACTATTAGAAAGCTAAATATACAAAATGCTTTATTATACAATAATAAACATCAAATGTATAAGAACAGTTCTAAGAAAGATAATTGTCCATGATCCAGTTTTCTATTAGGAAAACTGAGAATCCTTAAGAAAAAAATAAAGAAGACCTAAAAAATAAATAAATAAATAAATAAAAGCCAAATTAAAATTACTCATGCTCATGGATTTGAAACATGCGCTATTATGATATCATATATAATAATACCCATAGTCAAAAAAACCCACCAGCCCTCCACATAATTACTGGTGGAAATAGACAAGCTGATACTAAAATTTACAGGAAAATTCAATGAGATGAATCTAATCAAGGAACTCTACTTAATTTTTTTTTTGCTTTTTAAAATTTAAATTTAATTAATTAACATAGTGTATTAGTAGTTTCAGAGGTAGAGTTCAGTGATTCATCAGATGCTTATCTCATCACGTGCCCTCCTTCATGCCCATCACCCAGTGACCCCATTCCCCCCACCCACCTGCCCTCCAGAGACCTTCAGTTTGTTTCCTAGAGTTAAGAGTCTCTCATGGTTTGTCTCCCTCTCTGATTAAGAAACTCTTTAAAACGAAAAACAGTGGAGGACTTGTTTTATCAGGTATATAAGTAATATGCATGTATATATTATGTTTATAATACTTGTACAAATACTTCAAATATGTACAAATATAATATTGTGATAAGATGAACAGAATAGAATCAGAGCCACTCACGCATGAGCATTTGATATAAGGCAAGGTTTGTCCTACAAACAAGGGATTAAAATTTTTAAAAAATTAATGCTTGGTTAATTATATATATATATATATATATTGCAATTATATATATGGTTCTATATACATATATAATGGTTTATCTATCTATATATATGATAGAATATCCTAAAACTAACCACATAAATCAACTGCAGATAAACTGTAGATCTGAATGTGAAATAAAAAAGCAACAAAGCTTCTAGAAGTTATACTAAGAGAAATATTTTTGACTTCAGGGCAGGGAAAGAATTTTTAAACAGTTCAAGAAAAAGTACTGACCATGAAGTATTACAGTAAACTTAAGAATCCCATTCTTCAAAAGATACAGTTAAGAGAGTTGAAAAGAAAGCCACCAAGATATAAGATCTGTAATACATGTAACCAGCACATACCTTATTTCAAGTGTATGCTTAAAATTCTTAAAATCAATAAAAAAAAGATAATAGAAAATAGGCAAGCTAATTGAAAGAGCACATCACAGCTATTAATAGTTGAGGGGTCAATAAATACATTAAAAATTCTCTAACAGTAATAACCAAGGAAATAAAACCATGAATAAATAAAACCATAATAAATAAATAAATAATAAATAAAACCATAATTAAATAAAACCATAAATAAATAAAACCATAATTAAATAATAAAAATAATAAATAAAACCATAGGGATCCCTGGGTGGTGCAGCGGTTTGGCGCCTGCCTTTGGCCCAGGGCGCGATCCTGGAGACCCGGGGTCGAATCCCACGTCGGGCTCCCGGTGCATGGAGCCTGCTTCTCCCTCTGCCTGTGTCTCTGCCTCTCTCTCTCTCTGTATGACTATCGTAAATAAATAAAAAATGAAAAAAAGAAATTTAAAAAAAAATAAAAGTAAAAAATAATAAATAAATAAATAAAACCATAATTAAATAAATAAAACCATAATTAAACATCACTACACACAAACATTGGAAGATCTAAAATTGATCTGTTAATATTAAAGGTGACAATTGTATGGAGCAAATAAAGTGTCATCTGGGGCCTCTGGATGTTTTAAATTATTACAACCACTTGAGAAGAGTCATTATCCAGGAAAGTTATATATGCATTGTCCATGATCCAGTTCTACTCCAAAGTGTGTGTGTGTTTGTGAGTGTGTGTGCACGCACTCACACACGCACACATGTGCTCAGGTCCATCAGGAAAATTATACAAGAACGGTCATGACGGTTTAATTCATAATAACTGCAAAGTGAAACGGGCTGTTGATCAAAAGTAGAATGAATAAATTGTGATGTATTCATATAATTGAAAGATGTAGCAATACACCTTAAAAAACTCAATTATTTACAAGGATAAATATCACAAATATACGGGCACAAAAGAAATATATCCTATGTATTTATGGAAAGTCAAAAAAAGAACTAAGCTATGCTCTTTAGGAAAGCCTACTCTGTTTGTCATGGAAAAAACAGACTCAATGAAGGGATTTCCACAGAGTTCAGAAAAGTCCTTTGTTGTGTGGGAAAGAGGAAGACAATGACTAAGAGGCAGGCAACTGGGTCCTTGCTGGTCAGCTCTGTGAGGTTATGGAGCTGTTCTCTCTGTGATGAAGCACCGACTTGGAAATATTGGGTCTGTTATTTACATATATTTACATACATGCTATATATTAAAAAGAGGAAATGGATAAAAATAAGATGCTGCTATTATTCAATGTAGTGAGCAATGTTATCTTAATTTTAGGTACATTTAATGGTACCCAGTAAACTGAAACAGGATTTTGAGTGTCAACTTTTCTCTCTTCAATGGCTTTACTCCGTAATAATTCTAGGGACTGCTTAAAAAAAAAAAAAAAAAAAACTAAATAAAATGATGATTGCACTTGTATTTGATATTTGGCCTCAAGACAGAAACAAAGTAATGACTGGTAAATATCTCTTAAGAGAGAACATTGCTATCTTACTAAAATTCTGCCTTTTGTTTTATGCTCAGAGGTCATGTTGATATGGGATTAGACAGCACATGTTGAAATCTCACAGATCAACTGTTTTTTTTTTTAATATTTCTTCAAGACAGTGTCTGGGAATAGATCATGTGGAAGGATGAACTGTGGAGCAGGGTGAGAGAAGTGGTAATAATGTGTGGATTGATGTAGAGGAGAAGAGGTTCCTGTCCTTATGGTCTTGGTAAAGGCCAGCGTCTACAGGACATGCTCCATGAAGAGCCAATGGAAGGAGGGCTGTAGTCAAAGCCTCATTACTAAAACCGTGCTCCCCAAGCAATGTGGAGAGCCACCAGTGATCCTGCACACAGAGGGTCTCTTCCTGCTGAGACATCTGTAATCAGGGATCCCTAGAGCTACTTGAAATGGAGGCATAACTTTAAGTTCCACAGGTACCAAAAAAAGTAAATTTCCTCATGAGGAAATTTAGCTAAATATGTAATGACTCCAAGGTATACCTTGTAGAATGATTTCCTGATACACTAATAAGGACAATACATTTATTCATCCAACATTGACCAAGAGTTTACCATGAGTCAACTATGTCAGTGGGTTCTGGAAACAAAGTTAAATAATATATGCTCCACGGAAAGCAGCACCACTGAGCAGAGGAGGCATATGAAACCATCAGGGCAGAGAACAGTTCCTAAAATGTGGTTTGGGGACACCTGGGGTCCCCAAGACCCTTTTATGGGACTGGAGACCCCAACTCAAGTCCACATACTCTCAGTGCATTGTCTGCCATCTTCAGTGTCCGTTTCTCGTGAGCACCATGGAGTGGTCCAGAGGCTGCATGTACAGCACCGACATCGTTGCCCTGGTGTCCAGTATAATGTGCATTTGTGTGTTCTTGTGTCCAAAATGGCTTTTCAGTACTGAGGCTCTGTGGGATTCCCAAGAGTTTTAAGAGTGTAAAGGGGCCCTGCAACCAAAAAAAAAAAAAAAAAAGGTTGCAAACCACCTGTATACACAGAGTTTGTTAACTCTATCAAGAAATGACAAAGTGCTTGGGGAAATAAGGGAAAAAAAAATCTGAGATTAAGTGAGATCAAGATGAGGGACTTCTGATTAGACTAGGGTTATCCCTGAAAGTTTACTCTGAATTATTCAACCTTATCATCACCCAATGACACAGAATCCTACAGAGAAGGCAAAGGTCTCAAAAGAAGGGAAGAATTTGTAGGCAATGATGGGAGACCATCATAACCCAGTTTTTTTTTTTTTAAAGAGAATTAAATGGTAAATATGGGCTAATCATAGAGTTTTCACTACAACAAGGCCACCAAAGAATTCAAAAGGCAGAGACATGGTGACCTTACTACCCTCCCAAGACCCATTATGGTAGCAAGTGCTTGTTCTATTAAAGCAACGTGGACGCCAACATGGTACCTCCCAACGCAGCCACCATATTGTAACAAACTATTATTGCCCTCATTCCCATTGCTTCATTACAATGGGACACCTCAAATATCCTGGAGTACGATAAAACCCTTGATAAAAAAAACATCAAATTTCCTTACAAGTTTATATGTTAACTACTTCCATGATTATACTCCTTTCAATACTTGAATCAAAACATATAATTTAACGTTTAGTATCTAGTTATTTGAGGCTCTCATACATGATTCTGGGTTCTTCAGATTGTTAAAGGTCTAAAAACAAGCTTTGCTACCAGAGAAAGAAATATTTGCTCTAGATTTGACATTATTACAAAAGATGGTGATGAAACCACACATGCATATAAAACACAACTGAATAAATGAAAGGAACATTGTTGGGAAAAAACAGCATCATGAAGTATTATATTACGTATTATATAAGGTATCTCAGATTCAGTGGCAGTGGTGATTCTTTTTTTCTTTTCTTAAAGAAGAAAATGTTCTTTTTTAATTGCCTTCTATGGTTTTAACATGTGTTTCTGTTAGAGAGTATAAATACACAGGGTTGTCAAGTCCTCATGCATTATTTGCAAATTATAGCTGTTATTTTAAACACAAATTAAGCAACCCCATGTATTTTACATGACAGGTTTGCAACTGTTCACTGAGAATAATCATATAGGCCCTTTAAAAAAATTGCCCATGTGTGACTCATCATATTACAGTATTCATGTAAAATGAACATCAGAAAAGCTTAGCTTTTAGTTCCTGGTGCCAAAGGATTCTACATTATGAATGAAAATAAGTGAAGCTGGTTGAGTTTCCTTTTTTTAATTTACAAGTGAACCACAGCGTTACACTAGTAGGTGCACAAAATAGTGATTCAACGACTCTCTATGTCCTGCTGTGCCCACCACACGTGTCGCTCCCATCCGTCCCCACACGATGCTATTACAGCATCATTGATGATATTTTCTGTACTGTGTCTTTCACCTCAGAGACCTACTCATCCCATAGGTGGAAGCCTGTGTCCTCATTGCCCCTCCCCCCGTTCTGCCCATTCCCCACCCACCTCCCTTCTGGAGACCATCAGTTTGTTATAGGTCTAGTTCTGTTTTGCTTCTTCACTTGTTGTTTAGAGCCCACAGATGAGTGAAATCTCATGGTATTTGTCTTTTTTATTCTGAATTACTCCACTTAGTGTAGCTTCTAGGTCCACCTATGTTGTCATAAATGGTAAGATTTCATTTATTTTTTTCCAGTTAAGGAATGCTTCATTGTGTACACAAATACACACTCATGTCTTCTGTAACCATTCATCCATCAACGGATGCTCGAGCTGCTTCTATGTCTTGGGAAACATGTACATTTTCAAATTAATGGTGTTTTCTTTTGGTAAATACTCAGCAGTGGAATTACCAGATCATGTAGTAATTTTATTTTTAATTTTTTGATAAACTGCCATATTGTTTTCCATAGTAGTTGTACACTCTTTAGTCTAGCTGAAGTGTTAGTTTGCACTCTCAAAAAATGCTATGTGGACTTCAAGAAGTCTTGAAAGAATGAGGCATCTCCACCGTCCTACATGATGTTATTTACTGCAGTTAGTCCTGACATTTTGCCCATCATTTAGGAAGAAATTTCTCTTCTCTAGAGGAAATTCTAGGGGAGAGAAATTTCTTCTCTAAAGGAAAATGATGCCAACAATCAGAAGTCCTTTCTCTTTCTTTTCTCCTCACAGATATTTCTAGAACTTCTCTTTCTAGAAACAAAGCACAATCATGGTCAACATTTGAATAGCATGAATTCTGCAAAATTAGATTACACAATTCGGAACTGTTAAAAACCATAGGTCATACTATAGGTGATGTGTGCCATGGACTATTTCACTAACCGTAATCTTTAAATATACTGTAGATAACATTTATCCTCTCAGAATTGTTATTAATGTTAATGTTTCAGAGGTTGCTATATTATATTTTTTTAGTTTGGGAATAATAACTTTTTAGAATATTTATTTATTTGTTTTATGAGAGAGGGTGCAGGGGGCATGCAGACAAGAGACAGAAGGAGAGAAACTCAAGCAGACACACTGCTGAGCATGGAACCCAGTGTGGGGCTCGATTCCATGAGCAACCCTAAGATCAGCTGAAATCAAGAGCTGGCTGATTAATTTACTGAGCCACCCTGGTGCCCTGACAATTTTTTTTTTTAAGGAAGGAATGTTATATGTATTTATTCCAAGAAATTAAGCCTTCCTATTGAGAGTCTCTTAAAAACCTAAAGCAAGGAGCCCTAATTAGGAAACCAGGGAGTTGATACAGTATTTGGAGGAAAGAGTCCATGAAAATATATGGTTCAGTGCACAAGGACAAGGACACACTTTGCTATAAAATAGAGCCATGCAGCTCTTACTGTGGAAACCAGCAGGACAGGTCTCTAGAAAGAAATGGGGGCTGTATCATTACCACTCTTCCACTATTTGCATAAGGTCTGAAAGATGACTGCTTTCAAGGGCAATGCAGCCTCTTAACAAACATTCTGAAACTCCTGATTGGAAAGTTTGACAGACAGTGAGACTTAAGAGACGGTAAAACACACTCCATACGGTCACTAGGACTTAACACAGTGTAATTTGCACAGTGAACACCACAGCATTCCATGACAATGGAGGGAAAGCCAAAAAGCAAAAAGGGATGGTGGCAAGTAAAATATACAGCTAACAGCATTTATGACATGTGGGGTTGACCTCAAAACTGGCTTCTGCTTAAAGACACTCTGAGGGAACGTGTACAAGTTTGATATGCAAGTACAAAACCAAGTGACAGGATAGGTCTCTCTGCATGTGACTGTCAATTAATCAATTATTTGTGAATAATAATATACATTATAGGTTATTTGGGAGACTGGATTCATTTACTGTCACTAAGGTATTCGGAGACATGTAACTTTTATTTCAAAATTAAATAGGATCCTGTTGCAATTCATTTAAAAATGTTTTCTAGGTCTCACATATTAGGCAGATAATGGTTAGTTGATACTATTGAAGATTTGAGCCAAAAGCTAGATACCAATGTAAACTGAGTCAAGAGGCCCCCACTGGCCAAGGATAAGGCAATGTGTGGATCACAATATGGCTGCAACAGATTAAAGCAGATGAAGTCATCACTTTAAGCTGACACTTAAAAACACAGCTTAATGGTCACATGTGGAGGATACTAGAAAGCCAAATCACAAAAATAATACAGGTAAAGCATAAAACATCCTGTTTTGCTTTGAGATGGAACGTATCTTGAGATAAAAGTTAATGAGAGAAAATCATTTCTTGAAAAAAATGCATTCTTGCTAATAACAAAGGGATAAGACAATTAGAATATCACCAAATTTAATCAATAATGAAATAAAACAGTAAGAAACATAATGCAAAAAATGTGGAACTTCATAATAAATCATGCTGCTAGCCACTGAACACATTTATAATATTAAAATCTCAGTAAGACAACCCAGAATTTATGTGACTCCCAACCCAAGTTACCAATCCCACAGAAGACAGATTCCTGGAAACAAAAAAAAAAAAAAAAAAAAAAAGAAGAAGAAGAACTTCTCTGAATCAGAACAATACTTCACTAATTGAGAGGAAATGCAGGGAGTGAATGTACAATCAGCAAAACTCAGCATGAAGGAAACTCTACAGGACAAATCACTCAACTGCCCTACCACCACCCAAATAAATCCCAAGTAGTTGAATTGCTAGATGTGTGCCTTTGAGAAATGCATTCACTCTTCCATTTCCCTGACGTGCGAAATTAAGGTTCTGAATCTTTGTGATTCTTCTGTCTGCATGGTATTTCACTGTTTCCTTTTCTGTAAGCAGCAGTGACCCTGGCAGTAAGCTCAGGGTTTCGAGTGCCCAATTTTCCCCGAAATGTATGAAAAACCTGGTATTTGAATACCGCAAAGAAGCTAAATTATTTCTTTTGTAATAATTTTAATGTGGTGTGAAAACATTCTTAAAACATGATTCTATGGAGAAGATAACATTATTAGAGCTAAAATTGTAGAAGGTATTTTATGTGCTTCTAGAATGCTGAACACATTGAAACATAAATATGTAAGATCACACGTCATCCTATGTACTTGTATCATAATACTACCAGCATTTGTCAAAAAATTTCTTTTAAAGATTTTATTTATTCATGAAAGACACACACACACACACACACACACACACAGAGGCAGAGAAGCAGGCTCCCTGCAGGGGAGGACTCCCAGGGGAGGATTCCCCTGCAGGGGATGACTCCCAGTCATCTCAGGACTCCAGGATCACGCCCTAGGCCAAAGGCCAATGCTCAACTGCTGAGCCACCCAGGGATCCCTTGTTACAAATTCTATCATTAATAAACACCTGCAGTAAAGCTAATTTCTCTCTAGACCATCTTAACCTGTAAGACATGGACTCCCATTTGCTACCAGTTCCCTGAGTCTGGGGCTCTTGTTGCCAAGAACCCAGAGTCCTTTTTTGGCCATTTGTTCTGATTCCCAAGAAAGAGGACAAAACTCAGAAGTACTGCTTGCTCCTTTTCAACTGACAGACATTACAGTCAATGATCTTCCCTTGGGTCAGCCTCCAGGTGAGGTCTGGGATTGGTGCCATCATCTTACGAAAAGCTGGAAAAGACCCTGTCAAGTGTGTGCATAAGGGAGGGCCACAGATCCAAGAGCAAAGTGACTTTAAAGTAAATAGAACATCACCCTTAGTTTTGTTTGCTGATTGAGAGATTAGGAGGGGATGGGAAGGGAAGAAAATTGTGTGCTATCCCAAAATCCATGAAAGATTTTCTCCTTCCTGGTGATTCACATGCTGATGGCTATTAGAGGTTGGCACTGCATAGTGATAATTGATAGTAATTTGCTTGTGGTGATCAAGCAATTTTAAAGAGATATTTATAGATAAGAGCAAAGCATTAATACTAGTTTTGAAAAACTGGAGATTGGAGACAAACAGGAAATAAGTGGTTTGTTATTATAGTTATCTGGGCCAATTACCAAAGGAAATTATGAAGTATAAACATATTTTTCTCTAAATCTGAGGAAAAAAATCAGAACATGAATTATGCTCTAAACACAGCCTTTCTCATGCTGAGAAAGAGGGAAACTGATAGGATCTGATAGTATAGCCTTAAATCTGCAGAATAGTTAAGAATCAGTACAGAAATATGTTAAAAAAAAAAAAAAGCAGATGTCAGGCATCCATGCCCACCCTAATTTTATGATTCAGTGACGACTGGGTGGGGTTCAAGTTCACTGATATGTGCACCAAAATTTTAGAAATACATTTATATTCTATACAACAGGGTTTCTTAACCCAGTATTGATATTTCCATCCAGATAATTGTTTGCTGCAGGCAGGCGGCCTGTGTACCATTGTACATTTTACAGTCACCATCACCACTTCTACCCACTAGATGCTAGTAGCCAGCCCCACTCTCATGTTTTGTAAAAGCTCAACACCTATCCACACATTGCCCAATATCCCCCGGGGTGGAATTCTTAAACTGAGAAGCTCAATAAATGCATGCATGCATAAATGAATGAATAGAAAGAAAAGATAAAGAAAAGTTTTAAGACAAAATGTGTCATAGAAAAGCAAAATAAGGAACACATAGTTTCAAAGATTAAAAAAATTTAAAATCTCAGAAGATAAAATGGAAAACAGAAAAGCAGGGTGGGTTGAAGGAAGAAAACTATGGCCCCATTAGAGCCTGATGGTCTCTCCTTCTCTACACCATTCCCTCACCAACCTCCTAAGTGGAAAAGAAAGAAAAAGAAAACCCCTCACCTATGGTTGAAACTGTAAAATATAAAATTAACAAGTGGCCATGGCAGGCACTCATGTTTCTCACAGGGAAGAACACCATTCTCTAGTGCATGAGAAAAAAAACCCACATGAACATATAAGAAACCAATATGGAATTTGGAAAGGTAGAGAGTTGGTGCATCACGAGGTCCTGGCACCGCCTGATTAAGGGGCGGAGCTACAAAAACAAAAACAAAAACACAAAGGCCCAAGCTATATCCCTATTCATTCTGGAATTTTGGTCTTCAACATCACCTTACATTCTATGATCCAAATTACCCATTTATTCCAACCTAGTTCAGCATATGATGATATCAACATGAGATGAAACACATCTCTGAAGACAAATGACAAATACTATAGAATGTACATGTTTTGACAGTGGAGGTCATAGCTTATTGAAGAGGAAAACAAAGCATAAAATAGAATCTGATACTTACACAGGGAAATAGTGACTCGTTTAGTGATGCAAAAGCATCGGTATGGAAATGACCTCTTGAGTACAGAAATGAAGAACACTATAGTACTTACAACCCGTTCATTCTTTCTTCCGATTTGTAATTGCAATATAAAGAAAGACGATCTAGGAGGACTGGATGTTAATTACAGTAACAGAACGACGGGTCTTCGGCAAAAGATACACAAATACATCTTATACGAGCCCATCTAATCTGGCAACACAAACCTTAAACAGGGTAAAAAACACACCCAAAGGTATTTTATTAATAGTTAGACAGCCCAAGGGTAGGTTACCAATTATATGGTAGATGGTTTGTAGGACTTGCTCCTTTACACATTCATCAGTGACATTTTAAAATATATATATTTTATATATTTATTCATGAGAAACACAGAGAGAGACATAGGCAGACGGAGAAGCAGGGTCCACGTAGGGAGCCTGATGTGGGACTTGATCCAAACACTCTGGGATCATGCCCTGAGCCAAAGGCAGACACTCAACTGCTGCGCCACCCAGGCATCCTCATCGGTGACTTTGATAAAGACGTAGAAGGTTCATTAATCATATTTTCAAGGTACGTGAAGTTTAAGAGATAGTGATAGCAGAATAAAAATACCCTAAGAACATAAAAGAAAGAAGGTAATTAATGTAATGAGGATTTGGTATGTCCTACATATGAGTCAAGGGGCCATCCACACGACTGCTGGATGCTGAACTGTGGTTCTACACATTGGAACATGTACAAACGAGACCTAAGCTTTCATTAGCTTGAAACACTGTGTTTCAGCAGCATAATGGGAACACCAAAATGTTAATGCAATTTTAGTTGCCTTTATGTATAAATAAAGAAGGTGAAAGTTCTTTCTGCATTAATCAGATCACATCAAGGGTGTTATAATAGTTCCGGGTCACGTATGAAAAATAACTTTGGTAAACTAGAACTCACCCAGAACCCTATAAACAAAACCACAAACTGTTTTTGAAGCCATTTAATATAAGGAATGGTTGACAAACTGAACTGAAAAATAGAAATTTGGGACTTGTCAGCTTCTAGTTTATGAAGTGATTTTTTACTCGTATTGATTTTACCTAGAGGTGATGATAAAAACTTGAGTACAATGAGAAACCTATGAAGAGGAATCCGTATTAAGCCAAGAACCGTATAACACCCCCCCCCAAGTTTGGCTATGGAGAGAGCTACTTCTACCACTGAAACATAACCCAGAAAACATAAACAAGGAAACAAAGATCTTCTGGGGGAGCTCCTGGGTGGCTCAGTCAGTTAAGCGTCTGCCTTCGGCTCAGGTCATGGTCTGAGGGTCCTGGGATCGAGCCCCGAGTTGGGCTCTCTGCTCAGTGGAGAGTCTGCTTCTCTCTCAGCCGCTGCTCCACCCAATTGTGCTCTCTCTTTCTATCTCAAATAAATAAAATCTTTTTTTTAATACATATCTATTTTTGTGAAAGGGAAAGATGAAAGGACTGTCCCCATTCACACAATAGAGCATGGTACAAAAGTAACTCACAACTTGAATTATATTTCTTCTTCCATTTAGTATTAAGAAACACATCTAAGTAGAAAAAAAAAGCATAAAGTGCACATGTATACAGTGCATATACATATATATGTATATTTATACCATATAATGTATTTATAATTCTGTATGTATAATATACAGATTATATATAATTCATATATTTTATAGATAGCATTTTTTAAAAGATTTTATTTATTTATTCATGAGAGAGACAGAGAGAGAGGCAGAGACACAGGCAGGGGGAGAAGCAGGCTCCATGCAGGGAGCCCGACATGGGACTCGATTTCGGGTCTCCAGGATCTGGCCCTGGGCTGAGGGCAGCACTAAACCGCTCAGCCACCCGGGCTGCCCTAGATAGCATTTTTACATCTATTGGCAAAATGGCCACAAGACACGTAACCTGCTTTAGTTGGGACAATATAGGTTTATACTTGTGGCACTGGTGCAATTGTTTTCATGTCTCATACACTCTCAAAATTATCCTGGTTTAGAAGATAAAGTATATTAGTCATCTTAGGATGGGAAGCTAATCATTTCATACTTGTCTCTTTTCAATTGGTATTTGTTACATTTCAGGGTATATGCCAGAAAATGAAATAAAATTTCACAGTTTTCGCACAAAACCTCATCTGCATGGCACAAACAAGGTAATTGTAATAAGACGGGAACATCAATAGAATACATCGGTATATAACAAATCTCACGTCCATTATTTTTCTTTCCAAGAAACAAGAATATTATCAATACATAGCTAATTTAACCAGTCATAATATCAATAGGAAAATAAAAATGGACAGATTTTACATATTTTATGGACAATTATATGAAATGTGATGATGAGTCTATGGAATTTTGTTGCAGGCAAATGTTGATAAACATTTGTGTTAAGAAATTTTTTTTTCTGTACCTAATAATTTTTCTGTGGCTGATTTGATAAGTCCAATGAATCAGTGATTTTCAAATACATTTTACAATTCATGCATGCTGCTTTTTTAAAATACTCCACTGTTTCAAAATGTATGCAATTTGCAATCTCCTTTTCTTCTGCTTTTTCTATGATAGGGCTTTATTGGCCTTATACTCATCTTTAACTCCTTTTATCATATCAAGGCTTTTAATAAGTCTAACTAGCCAAATAGTGAAGATTTATTGCTTTAATAATACACGTTGGGATATCATACCCTTAATACAGAATCAAGTTCTTATGTTTATTTTTTAAGGCCTTCTTATCTTTCATGGGTAAAGGCTACCATAGGCCTCTCCTGCCTTGTGATCAATAGTGTCTATACATCTATCTAATGTACTGACCCGTGTGAAAATAATTAAAATACCATGCTGTCCATGAAAAAACCGGCTGCACCTACAACATTTAGAAAGTCACTGTTTTACTCTATGAGAGATTGGAATGATAGGAAATGAAGATTTTAATATGTTTGTCAAACTAATAATCATAATAAAAGCATTTATTGAATATTTTCCATTTTAATAAATAAGTATTCTAAGTGCCTTGCATGTATCAACTGGTGTAATTTTCACAATCTTTTCAAGGTTAGTACTATTATTATTTACATTTTATAGATGAGCAACTAGTTTTCTTTGGACTAAAGTAATGTGTATTAGCAATTGGATTTGAATAGGATTGGAAGACTAATAGCATAGATACTAACACCAGCAAAGTGAGAAAATAAATATGTCAGAAAAATCAAACTTGCATTTTATATATCTTCTTAATGTCAAAGGCAAACTATTTTCTGGGTCGATTTTATTCATACTTATTTTCAATGACTTGTTTCCACTCCTCTTGCTTTGTGAATGACCTACAAGACAAACTCCATTTTTTTTTCAAATGTGTTTATGGTTCTTTGTGGAATTAATAAAATTGATGATTATATAAAGCATCTGAATCAACGATATATTATGTAACAGCACATAAAAATATGGAATTTTTAGTTTAAAAAAGTGTGTCTTTTGCTTTATGTTTTTTTTTCCAAAATTGAAAGAATTGGAGAAATTGTGTAAGACCACAGAATTTACTGAAAACACCTATACGACAAAGCATATAGACTCCCTATGTCAGACTCATTTGCACAGCAAGATTAATTTTGGTGTATTGTGAACAGATAGCCAGGCTTCGCGATTTCATGCCACAGTGATTTTGGCAGGACAGCAAGCAGAAGCAGCCTTCCTCTGGCTCTTGCTATGTGATGGACTCAATGATGAGATTACGCCAGGGAACCACAGATGCTCCTTTAGGGATGTGAGAAGAGCCTCCGAGAAGCAATAATCCAGGGACGACAAATCTGCGGCATTTGGAAAGAGGAAAGGTGTCTTCCTGTCCCAGAAGCAGCGAGGACTTGGGACTCTGCCTTGCATCCAGGGAGGCAGCAGGACCTCAGAGCTGCAGGTGGCTTCTAGGAAGCGGAGTCCTGTCCCACGCTGGGTCTCATGCTCCAATTTCCTGAGCTCCAAATGTGGATCGGGAAGGCCAAACACACAGCGGTGCCAAGGTCCCAGTGGCTGCAACAAAGTGTGTGGGAGGGGGAGGCCCTGGTCCCAGCAGGGAGAGGTGGGGTGCACCAGCGAGAACCATATCTAAACCACCGTAGGCAGCCAGCTTGCAAGGAGAAAGCCTGGGGGCAGATCGAAGGAATGGAGAGGTCCTCAGCTCAGCCAGGCTGCAAGGCAGGCCCTCTGTGACTGTGAGGAGGATTCAGATCCATGCATCCGGAACACAAATTCTACTCCAATGCTACTGGAGGATAGAAACTGGAGTTGAAGTGGCAACCTCTTTAGAGACCATGTTCATCTCCCTCTCCTTCCTCCGTCCACCCTGTTGTCTTTCCCCTGACAATTATCTTCTTTACCGGAGGCTTCTTTATCCCTCTGACATGTTCTCTCTTCCCATAGCACCTCTTCTGGTCCTCTTTAGGTAATGGCCTTCATGGCTTTGTTCCCAAATATAACTGGCAAGATTTTTGTAGTTCCCCAGTTTAAAATGCTGAGAGAAAGGTCTATATGGTTCTGCTCATCCTCAGAGAAATCAGGTGCCTCTGAGTTTTTGGTCACCTACGGTACGGGGATTGGCTGGGGCCACGGCAGGTGCATGACCCTCCAGGGTTTGCATTGGTGGGAGATAAAAGTAAAGGACTGATGTGGTTCAAGCATGTCATTATCCATTCAAACAAGCAAAATATTACGACCCAGTCATGTTCTATGCACTTACTAAAATAGTGAAACCAGACAAAACTCCCTACCCTCACGAAGCTTACATCCAAAACAAAAATAACCACATATGAGGAGTTAAATGTATTGAATGTCATATGGTTGAGGTTACAGAGAAAAATGAAGCACTGGCAGGCGATCAAGAAGAGGTGGTAAGTTCTGACCAGGGCAGATGGGGAGATGTGTGACCTGAGTAAATATGGAACAGAAGTGAGGCAGATAAAGCTTTTCGGGAAGAGGGAAAGTTAAGTGTATGAGGGTTCAGAGGAACGATGTCTGGAAGAGCTGAAGGAGTAGCAAGAAAGCCATAGAGTCTGAAGGAGGTGAGCCCCACAGAGATGGCCGAGGACCAGGACTCGAGAGACCTTTGTGATTACCCGGGTTTTTATCCAGAGTGACAGAGACAGACAGACCCTGGAGGGTTTCCACACAAAGGGGTGACATGGTTTTCCTATTGTTTTACCAAGTTTCCACCCTCTACACTGGGTTGTAGATAAAATGCAGGAGTTTGGGGGAAAGCAGACAGGAATTAGGAGCTGGTTGAAAGGATTTCCATGGGAGCTGAGGATGAGTAGGGCCAGGCCGAGGGCATGGGGCCAAACATACTTCGGAGGGAGAATCAGTAAGATCTGCTGATGGGCCTGTGCACCATCTGTGGCAGAGAGAAGGTGGTCAGGATCCCCCAGGCAGGTGGCGGCTGTGCCACGGGGAGGACAGAGTTGCTACACACTGGGCGCAAAGACCCAAGGGGCAACTGGAAAGAGAGAACCATGGGAAGCTCAGTCTTGATGAGACGTTGAGATCAGGGGCAGAGACGTCTTTAGGCAACTGGACGTAAACTTGCAGGAATGAGTCTGTGCTGAAAAAAGAAGTTTGGGAGGATGGTGGTACAGACCGGGGTGGAGGGGGGTAATGTTCTCAGACTGGGAGAGGCCATCAGGGGACACGCGCACAGCACAGAGAAGCCGTCCACACCGCACATGGGGTCGCGGAGGCAGAGGGCAGCTCAGCTTGGAAGGAGGAGGCGGGGGCAGGCATGATAGGGTGGCATTCTGATAAACCTGGCTTCCTCCCCTGGAAGGACTTCAAATAAATGCTCTCTGGACTGTAATTTACCTTAAGCAAAATTCTGGGAATAGAAACGATTAAGAATTCTTTGAATATATCACCCTGTCTCTTATTCAGTTGATTTGCAGCATTTCATCATGTTTCACCCGGACACCTCCTCTCCAGCAATCACATATCCCACAGCCTCCGTCCCCGGCAGTTCCCATCTTCCTGAGAAGTGAGTAGAAAGTATATCCTACAGTTTCCATCCCCAGTAGGTTCATCTTTACTAACATGTCCTTTCCAGTGACCACCCAGCTGCTTCATAAGCAGGGCTTGCTGATGTGCCCCAACCTTCAGGACTGCTTCTCCTCAACCTTCTGTCCGCTGCCCTGCTTTCCCATGTTTCATTCTGATTTGCCTTATTATTACTATTTTTTAAAGATTTACTTATTTTAGAGAGAACACGAGTGAGTGAGATCACGCACAGGGAGGGGCAGAGGGAGAGGGAGAAGTAGGCGCCATACCCAGCAAAGAGCCCAACACGGGACCCCAGGATCATGATCTGACCCGAAACCAGGAGCTGGCCACTCAATGGACTGAGCCACCCAGGTGTCCCAGGTCTTCCTATTTTTAATCAAATAATCTCTTTGCTATTTTGTGCCACAGCAAGCACGGTAATGCTATATTGATAGATTAGCTATGCCCACGTCCTGACAAAACATCCCAAAGCCTGGTTGACTCATCTATGGTGCCCAGAAGTGGACTCCTACTTTCCAGGGAGCATCCCTCACTGTTTGGGGCTGCCACCAACCACTTGGAGGCTCCCAGAGTGCCATTCATCATCATACTCTATAAAACGAAGGGCGAACCATTTTACTGTGAGAATAACTGTATAACACCACTTCAAAGCCCGGAGCCAGAGTTGAACTATGGCAATTCCTACACCTTCTTGTCAGTCCTGCACTCTATAAATCACACTTATATCATTGCCGAGAACATTCAGCTATAATTTACACTACCTTCAAAACTCATAGGTAGAAAATCGAAATTTTTTCCGACTCCTACTTTACTTGCGATGGTAAACTGTGATACTCCTGTTTCCTTGTCCCATGATGTGCTTTCTCCCCCCTTTTGTTGAAAATCCTAATGTTTTCTATAATAGTTTAGTTTGCCTTTATTCACCAGACTATATGAGAAAAGAGTAAAATCTCTTATAAACATCTGAAATTTAGAAAAGATGTTTCTTTTCAGATTATACATAAACCCAGGTCAAAATGATTGTATTTTGTTACATTGTGTTTTGTTATATTAATATAAAAATAGTTTATAGTAGTGCTTGTTCTGTCTCCTGTGGATGACATCAGTAGGCATTAGAGGACATGCCATGATTAATGTATAAAGAGATGTAGGGTACTATAAAACCAGACCAAAGACTATTTCAAAAAACAATCCCTACAGCGGAAAAAAAATAAAAAATAAAAAATAAACATATCAAAACCCCAAAAGGCAAAAATGGCTATGATGCCAGATTAACAAACCTTGACTAAAATAACAAATAACCTGCTATTGTTGGACACAACGCTACACCACAGCTCATTTGTCATCTAACCCACACAAAGGAAACATATGGCTGTGATCAAAGATCTAAACAGTTGTGGACAGGAAAAAGCATCAAAGACAAATGAGCAGGTCAGGTGATTCCAAAGAGAGAAGCGCTATATTTTTATTCATTAGGATGAAGAGTCAATGCTCATTTGCCAACAGCTTGTGTCGGAAGCATCCTCTCCCAGTGCAGGGGTGGGGGGGGGTGTCTGTGGCAGTCAGCAATGGAGGATGTAGAAATTCAGTTCTTCAATTCTGTAGTTGACTGTGCATTCTTCCTAGGGTCAACCAGTCCATTCATCCTCTCTCACAATTTTAACTTGAGGTACACGTGGATCCAGGAAGGCTTACCCCAGTCCTTACCGCAACGTGAAAGCAGGTTCCATGGATGCAACCACTTGCGTCCCTCTGAATAATTCAGTGTTGAACACGTGGTCAAGCTGAAAGCTTCGAATCTCAGGACCTTTCCAGGGAGGGCAGGGGAGGGGGGAAGATCCACTTCTGAACCATCTTGGCATGCATCCCCTGTGCTGTGCATTTCCTCTTTTTTAGCTCTGGGATCAGTAAGTTTATATTGCAGTGTAAGCCAGGATACGTAGTTCGTTGCCTTTTTTTGCAAACAAGAATGCCCTAAACCGAGGTAGGTCTACCCTGGCTGTTAGTTGTCCTCTGAGCCAACGGTGTAGGTGACAAAGGAGGCAGACCCCAGAGCACGCTGGTAAACTAGAGAGACTGATGGCTTATTAGAACCTGCAAGGAGGAATGAAAGGACTACAGTGGAAATTCTTTTTAGGTAAGCTGAAGGAGGTTTACCTAAGAAAATGCAAAGCTATACAGTATGTGGAGGTACCCTTAAAAGTAGGCCAAGGACTAATGAACTGTTAGTTTTTACCTCAGAGATAATTAACCTCCGCCAGGGTAGTTACTGCAATTATAGTCTCCTGAATGGATAAATAAAAAGTAACCACTGATGGCTCAAGCAAGTCTAAATTATGCACATTAATACAAACACACAGTAGGTTACATGTTAGATTCTTGAGAACAAAATTAGGGGGTAAGTCCCACAGGTTTGCTTCAACGACAGGATGCGCTACATTTCCAGTTCATATAAATCGTCATACTTGGGTTGTAAGGATGACCTCATGTCCCACTGTTATAAATAGCAGCTTCATTGGAATTTCGTGTATACCATTTAACTTGTATCTGGTTATTTCACTGGCAAATCTGTATACGTGGAATTAAGTGTACACATTGTTTAAGGTTACATAAGTCCATTCAAACATCTGCCAACAATAGAAATAATAAATGTTTTGAAAATTTGGAAGATCAAAATTCATCTCCTATCTGTATTTTGTGTGTGAAAAATAAATTTTTAGGATATTACATAATTGAACTATAAGCCTAAATCAAACAGATCTTTGGAGTCAAAAATTATTTTTTTAAAAATTTATTTATTTATTCATGAGAGATACACACACACACACACACACAGAGGTAGAGAAACAGGCAGAGGGAGAAGCAGGCTCTATGCAGGGAGCCCAACGTGGGACTCGATCCCTGGTCTCCAGGATCATGCCCTGGGCTGAAGGCGGTGCTAAACCGCTGAGCCACCCAAGCTGCCAAAATTGAACATTTTTGATCACATATAACACTAGGGCACTCATCAAAAATTCCAATGGGAATTTTTAAAAATTTTAATTGCACAAAGAATATTCGGGTCTATATGCTATAGGCAGGGTTAGCGATTTCCTGCGTTGGCTGCTGTCCTGTGCTGTCCAATAGAAATGTGGCTCTTCGCATGAAAATGCAATTCCTCAGTTGGACCAGCCATATTTCAGGTGCTTAATAGACTCATTTTTTTCTAATGGCTACTCACTCTATGAAGCAGCACAAATATAGAAAATTTCCATCCATATGGAAAGCTATACTGGACAGTGCTGATCCAGTTGTGTCTGAAAAGCACTTAGCTAACCATTCTTCTCTTTCTCCAATTCTTTTATTCATTCAAGAAAAACAGATCGAGGCCCCAGTGCCTTCTGGACACTAGAATTTGGTCATGCACAAAACCACCCCCTGCACTCACACAGCCTGCATCAAATGGGTAAGCAACTAAATACACATGTAATGTTTCGAGCGATATGTGCTTTGCAGAAGCAGGTAGATAGTAAGTGGCATGAGAGACAGAGAGTATCATCCTGGGTAGAGATCTGAACACGGGGGGGAAATCTCTGAAGAGTGGGTAGACAGAGAAGCCTCCATGGGGCGGGAATAGGAGGTAACTGCAATAGTGTGAGGCAGGATACTCCCAACCATGGGTCAAGGAAGAGCAATACACCCTGTGTGACCAAAGGGATAGAGTGACACAGGGGCAAGATCATGTCCGTGTTTGTCTTTGAAGTCTTGGTCAGGACTCCAGATTACACGTGAAGACATAACAGAAAGTCCCTAGAAGGTTCTGAGCATGGGGTTAAGCGCCATAATAGGATAGACTTTTTGACAGCATTACTCTGTTGTGTGGAGGACAGAATGAGGTGGGTGTAGGCAGGAATGGGCAGAGAAACAAGAGAGCCAACTGGACAGGTGGCTAGGTGACCGGTGGTGCTGCCTGCACCAATATGGGAGCACCAGAAGTCCAGAGAGGAAAAGACTTAAGAATAATGTGTATTTTCTCTCTTGATCATATCTTCTATGCGTCTGCTCTAGTTTTGGGCCACGGACGCAGAGTCTGAGGCTTGCAGTACTCATGATGATTATCTCTCCTGAGCTGCAGTCCCAGGGCTGTCTCTTCTGACTTATGGCCAGTAGGGGAAGAGCTTGCCAGCTCTCAGAGGCACCGGGCTACACCAGAGTCATTTCAAAACCCATGTTTGCAACTTTCAAAACCTACGTTCGCAGCTTCCCAATTCATCAATAGGTTCAAGAAAACAAAGTCTTCGTGTCTTTCCTCATGAGAATAATTTCCTAGTAACATTGATACAGACCTCTCCACATTGTTTATCTCGATGATCATTTTTTCTTCTGCCAATTATAAAGTGACTGTTTCCTGGGGGTCTTCTTTTTCAAGGGCAGGGTCATCACAGATACTGTTTTCTATGCCCGTTTTCTTCTTTTCATAGCACGTCGCATATCGCATGGTAACAACGAATCCAGTAAGAAGTCAAATAATCAAGGAAGATGCTATGAAATAGTTCATTCACAGAATGTTTGAGCGAATATGCAAATGTAAGTGCTCAAAGAATCTTAATTTTTTTTGTTGGTAATACTGGAAATTGACCTAACTCACAGCCAGCTATTTATTAATTCTTTAAATACAGACCATGATATATCTAATTTAATCCGTTCTTGAAGTATGTGGTCCTTATGGTATTTTATTTTTCTACCATGTATCAGACAAATTTAAGTCTACCTAGATGGTGGCTTTTTTGCTGACTTCCCTCCTAATGGTGTTTTGTATGTTCCAAACTGTCCCTACATTTGAAACAGCTTCTTTTTTCTTTCATAACCCCCTCTTTTTTTTTTATAACTCCCATATGCATTCTTTTCAATGAAAATTATCTGTTTGATATCTGCCTCAGAATATGAAAAAAAAATAAGTGGCCTATTCCTCATACTTGTACTCAGTATAAAACCCATGCCTTTAATCAATGGATTCCATCCCTACTCATCTTGTGAGGAGGACATAAACCGTGTTTTATACCATGCCCATTACGTCCTCATCACTCAAGTAATCCAGAACATAAGACAACAATAAATAAGCCTTCTCTATGGATTCAACACTAATCCTCTTTATTCTCTATTCTATTGAAATTTTGTCACTAAAATCCCTCTTTTGTCTCAAATTCAAACCCTGCCACTTCAAGTCTTTTTTATTGACATCACTTTTTTTTTCTCCGTTGACCACAAACTGTTTATCTCTTTGAGAAACTTTTAATGTCCTCTTGCTTTCCGTCAGTTATTTTTACACAGACCAACCTGTCTGTCATATTCTTTTCCCAAATCTGTGCTACTTATGTCTGCACAAGAAATAAACATTTCAAGGAATAAACATTTTCAAACAACATAGACGCTGTGCTCTTCTGTGGTTTAATCTCCCCTATCAAGTCCTCACGGCTCAAGTATCTCTGCATGTTCCTGGGTGCAGAGTCTCATGCTCCAACTTCAAGACGTGCATTTTATAAATACTGTCCTAAAAGTAAAATAACAGATATAAATGTTGAGAGGCCTTTATGTGCCAGACATGGTACTAATATTAACTCTACTCCTTTCCCCCCAGAAACTTTGATTCCTCTCCATATTGTCCAAAAGAGTAGGCTGGAGATAAAAATTATAATTGCTCAAGCTTAGAGAGTTACAAACCTGCTCTCTAACAAAGCAACTCTACCCCTACGTATATAACATTAAAAAAAAATAAGAAAAATGTACCTGCATGAAAGGTCTTTCCGAGAATAAGAAAACTGTCTTTGTAATAGTCAAACCATAGCAATAATGTAAATGTCAACTGGAGAACAAGAAAACGAACCATGGTATGTTCAGAAAATATTCTTCACCAATACAGATGAGTGTATTAATGATACACACAAAAGTATGGATGAATTTCACAAACTCCATGTTGAGTAAAAGAAGAAACAAAGAGCATAAATTTTAATGTTGGATTTTATAGTTCTTTTTTTAAAAATTTAATTTAAGGATGCCTGGGTGGCTCAGCGGTTGAGCGTCTGCCTTCTGCCCAGGGCATGATCCTCAAGTCTCAGGACTGAGTCCCACATTGGGCTCCTTGCAGGGAGCCTGCTTCTCCCTCTGCCTATGTCTCTGTCTCTCTCTCTCTCTGTGTCTCTCATGAATAAATAAATTTTTTTTAAAAAAATTAATTTAAATTCAACTAACATATAATGTATCATTGGTTTCAGAGGTAGAGCTGTGATTCATCAGTCCCAATGCTCAACTTATCACATGCCCTCTTTCATGCCCATCAGCCAGTTATACCATCCCCCCATCCTCTCCCCTCCCCTCCAGCAATCCTCAGTTTGTTTCCCTATGATTAAGAGTCTCTTATGGTTTGTCTTTCTGATTTCATCTTGTTTGATCTTTCCTTCTCTTCCCCTATGATCATGTTTTGTTTCTTAAATTCCATATGTGAGTGGAATCATGTGATAACTGTAACTCTCTAATGGACTTATTTCACTTAGCATAATACCCTCTAGTTCCATCCATGTTGTTGCAAATGGCAGATTTCAGTTTTTGATGGCTGAGTGATATTCCATTGACATTTTATATGAGTTTCAATAAAAGGCTAACCTACTGTGATAGAGATAATCCATTACTGACTGCTAAGTAGGGATAACCAGAAAAAAGGATGATGAACAGGTTATATATCTGAATTGTTATGGTAGTAACATGCATATATTAATATAAGTGTATTAATTGGACATTTAAAATCTGTATTTCACAGTGTTTTAATTCTACTTAATAAAAGTATCACAAGTATTTTTTACTTAAAATGCAATAGAACTCTATTACTTAGGATTGATCTTACAATTAATTATAGGTAGATAATAAGTCTAATAATAATTAGGATAAATAAGCAAATGCTGAACATATTAAAGATCATAAAAGACTCCTACCCAAAACTGAATATTCTTCAACTTGAAAAAAAGGAAGAATCAAAATATATTCTTTAATTTCTGCATTTTAATGAAATATTTTTATAATGGCTTTTCTAACTTGTAGGTTTCTGTTTATCTTTATTTACCATAAAATAATAAACTTCCAAAAAGCTGCAGAAACCCAGTTTGAGATTCCAAAGATGATCTTG
Organism: Nyctereutes procyonoides; assembly: GCF_905146905.1. Taxonomy (NCBI): domain Eukaryota; kingdom Metazoa; phylum Chordata; class Mammalia; order Carnivora; family Canidae; genus Nyctereutes; species Nyctereutes procyonoides. The sequence continues at coordinate 32,090,245 of NW_026575043.1, forward strand.
CTATCAATTCATTTTTGCAACATTAGTGGTCAATTTTACTAGATAAAGGAAAATCTTTTCTTTAAAAATGAACATTTCTTCCAAAGCTCCATTCTAATTAGATGGAAGCATCTGATTCTACTTTCAAAAGATCCTTTAAGCAAAAGCTTCAGTGTATAAAAATTGAAGAAATTTGAATAAAGTTCTGGTAGTACAGAGCATTATAATTTTGCAATCTTTATATGTGACTATTTAACAGATGTGAATATGGCCAATAAATTCAATTGCATTTATTTTTTTAAGTTCAAATGTAATAGGCAAACACATAGAGGGTTTAATGTTTCAACAGTATGACAATCCCAGACTAATTCTTAAAATATTTAAAGAAGTCCTACAAAGATTAGAAAAAATTTGAATGCCAATGTCTCTATTTAAAATAATGGAATTGGGGTGCCTGGGTGGCTCAGTGGGTTAAGTGTCAACTCTTGGTTGTGGCTCAAGTCCTGATCTCAGTGTCATGGGATAGTGCGTGTTAGGCTCTGTGCTCAGCAAGGAGTCTGCTTACAGCTCTCTCTCCCTCTTCCTCCATCAGCCCCTCTCCCCTCTGTGTCTCTCTCTCAAATTTTTAAAGAAATATATAGACAATGAAATCAATTCAAATTTCTGCTTTCTTCATGAATACTCCCATTTTTTTATGTTTCAACCAAGAGACTTTTACAGAAGATTCTATAGTTTGAAGCACAAGGAATTTGGAATTTGGGGCACTAATAACTTTTAAATGCAGAGTGTACATTTTGAGGGAATGATAAGGTAACCCAAATGCCATTTTCTTCTTGATCTGTATTTCTGGCCAAAGATAATTATGGGCCCAATATCTATTTTCAACCAAATAGGTTGTAATCTCAGTCTCTATATAGGAAACCAAATTATTGCTCAGAGAGTTATTCATATCTACCTCTCTTTCTATAACACTTGATGCAATGACAGTGCCATGTTTGAGTCAGGAAAGATCGATGGATGCTGACGTTCTTGTTTCCTCCTCTTTAGCAAACAGTTACATGGAATTATGCAAACCAAGATGTGAATAAAGTATAATCCCAAGTCTAGCAATTTGGTTTTTTTTTTTAAGATTTTATTTATTTATTCGAGAGCGACAGGGAGAGAAAGTACACATGAGCAATGAGAGGGAGAAGAAGCAGACTTTCTGCTGAGCAGGAAGCCCAACATGGGACTTGATCCCAGGACCCTGGATCATGACCTGAGCTGAAGGCAGACACTTCACCAACTAAGCCACCCAGGTGCCCCTGGAATTTTATTTCTTATCTCTTCAGTAATCTTATCTTTAAACTAAAAGATAAATATTAGAAAATTACTTCTCCAATGTACAGTACTCAACTTTTAAATATAAAAGCCCAACATAATAATACAGTATGCGTGGCAACAAACAAAATATCCCCATAAGTATGCCATAACTTGAGGAAAAGCCCATAAAAGCAATAAGCCTTTTGGAACCTCAGAATCAACTCTCTATATAAGTTCACAATAAAGTAAACTTTTGAGTCTCAAGTTTATATAGAGAAATGGACTTCAGATTAAAAAATCATGTGACCAGGGGGATCCCTGGGTGGCTCAGTGGTTTAGTGCCTGCCTTCAGCCCAGGGTGTGATCCTGGAGTCCCAGGATTGAGTCCTACAACAGTCTCCCTGCATGGAGCCTGCTTATTCCTCTGCCTGTGTCCCTGCCTCTCTCTCTCTCTGTGTCTCATGAATAAATAAATAAAATCTTAAAAAAAAAAATCATGTGACTAAAAACTAGTAAAAAAATTTCCAATTTTCTTTAGAGATTCCAATTTTCTTATTATTTAGGTTCCCATCTTTCAGAAGTTTTGTTTTTTTCATATTATTTGATTATTTTTAATTCATGTTACTCATCGAGTAGCTTTTCAATTGAATTGAATATGTGTATCTTTGAAATGTCTGTACCAGAAACTCCACTAAAATATGGAAAGGTCTGTAATGAAATACAATTCTAGTAGTTGATACTAGTCACTAGATGAATCCAGCTCTTCTCCTGTGTTCAGACAAACACTAACAGGCTCAGAATTGTGGATTGGTAACCCTTGATTTGAATAGATGTATCTTATTTAAAGACTCGCATTTTTTTATCTATATAAATAATATTATTGGTACTGTTACCTCCTTTACAGATTTGTTGAGTTCCTATTACCACAATTCTGCAGCCCATGGAATTTTCAGGATTTAGTAAAATGATGATCAGATTCACATATTCTACACCATAATCACTTTCACTTGATGAACACTGGCTTCTCTCCAAAACTTTCAATATTAAGCCTCATGGTATCTGACTTTATGGGCTTTTTTGTTTTCCGTATCCAAATGACATATGAAAACAACCTTTTAACAATTAAAAAAAATTTAAAGATACATGTAATGATGATTGAAAGTCTCCTTTCTGTACAACCATCTGAATAGTTTACTGTACAGGTTTCCAGACTTTGTGTTTTTCCTATTTACATGGATACATGCTATCCTGAGACCTTCTTTTCCACATAAATTGAATCTAATTACATGTCTCTTTATGGTGTTCCTCAATCATTTTTTATTGGTCACACAAACTTCAATCAATGTATATGAATGGACTTATTCAACTGATATATAGTTAAGTTTTAGGTCTTTGATTTAGGGGGAAAAAACTGCAATTCTGTATGGGCTAATCTTTGTGCAAACGTAAGCAGTTCAGTTTTTAGAAGTGTTATTATTCAATTAACGCCTGAATTTGTGTCTGAAATTCTTCCAAGCAGACAAGTGCTTTGACTTTTAGTTTTGATCATCAAATCACTGCAAATGTTACATGAATAATTTAAATAAATCACAGTTTAAAAACAAAAATCATCCTATAGTTAAAACTGACAAAATACCATAAATGCTTACTCTCCTGACCTCTCTTTTTTCCTGTCCCTCTTCTATCACTCCTAATTTATTTCCAGCCAATTGTATTAACTTACAAGATCATTTTTTAATGAAAACTACAGATAATTCTTAAAATATGACTTAGCAAATATCAATCAACTTAATAATATATTGAATCAGATGTTCTAAAAATCCATCATCATGACGTCAATTAAACATCCATTTATAACTTACTGGAAAACATGTAACAATATAGTTATGTCTTAAGAACAGGCCATGTAGGAGGATCCTGGGAAGATGGGGTAGGAAGCACTGGGAATGTTTCCTTCTCTATACAACCATTGTATGTGCAGAATGAATGTGATGCAAGAATGCTGGAATTCTGGAATCTACAGAAGGCTTGGAACATTCCAGGGAAATGTACTTGGACAGTAAACTGAGGTAATGTCAGTTCATTTCAGCTCTTAGCCTACTGGCAGACACTCACCCCCACCCCTCACCCTCACCCCTCAACCCATGTCAGACAGCTTGCATGTGTTCTCCTGGAGCATCTTTCACACAGCTAGTCACAGTCCAGGTGAGTAAACAAGGATCCTGGCCTCTAAACATCATGGATCTTGTGAGGACTGCTGCTTCTGAGCTCAGAGCTGCAAAGAGATGGATGGCTACTGTCATTGCAAATCCCTCTACGCCTTGTCGAAAGTGCCTTCCAGAGGACTTAAAGAGCCAACTCCCTTTCCTCCTGTATATTTTTTTCTGTCCTGTCTTGGGAGCCAGACATCAAAGACTAAGACATTCACAAGCAAATGCATATACAGGGGAAATCAGAAAGTCACTGCAAGCCCAGGACAAGGTGCACACTTAGAAGAGACTACAGCTGACCCCACAGACCGATCTGCACAGAGATCCCACAACCAACCAACAAAGTAATAAAACAGCAAAACTTGGAAAATGACAAAAATGTGACTTCCATATTCACATTATTAGATTCAAATGTCAGTTTTTCAGCAACAACAGAAACCAAAAAGTATACAAAAGAAGAAGAAACTATGGCACATTCAAAGAAAAAAAAAACATCAACAAATCTGTCCCTGAAAAACATCTGTCCCTGAAAAGGATCAGCTACACAGAGACTTTAAAACAACAGTCTTAATTAAGGGGGCTGAGGAGCTGAAGGAAGATACAGAGAAAGGAAAGCAAATGTTGTGTGGACAAAATGGAAATATAAGAAGACAGAAAGCCTGATATGCAACCTTTATTCGAAGGATTCAAAGGCAGATTTGAGCATGCAAAAGAAAGAATCCATCACCTTGAAGTTAAAACAATGGAAATCACCAAGGCTGAGGAACAACAAGAGAAAAGATTGAGGAAAATATAAAAGGGAACAGAACCGAAGGGATCTGGAGACCATCAAGTAGCACAACAGGTGCATTGTGGGGGCCCCAGAAGGAGGGCAAAGGGCAGAAGGGATATTTGAGGAAATAATGACTGAAATAATGTAGTTTTATGAAATGTATGAATATAAATAAGAAGCTCATGAAACTTGAAGTAAAATGAACTCAGAGACTCAGAGACTCACACTGACATGCATTATATTCACTTTTTTTTTTTTTGAGAAAGAGAGAGAGAAAGAGAGTAGGGAGGTGAGGAGACGCCAAGGGAAAGAGAATTTTAAACAAGCTCCATCTTCAGTGTGGAGCCCAGTGGGCTCGGTTTCATGACCCTGAGCCTAGATCAAGAGTCTGATGCTTAACTGACTGAGCCCCCCAGGAACCCCTCATTATACTCACTTTTAAAAACCAAGGGAAAAAAAGACAGAATTTTGAAAGAAACAAGAGAAGCGATTACATACAAAATATCCTCAATACAATCATCAATAGATTTCTTATCACAAAGTTGAGAGACCGGAAGGTCATAGGCTAGTATAGTCAAAATACTAAAATAGATAGATAGATAGATAGATAGATAGATAGATAGATAGGCAGATAAAATTGTCAACAAAGAATCCTCTTTCTGGCAAAAGTGTCTTTCAAAGGTGAGGAAGGAATGAAGACATTTCAGGATAAAGGAAAGCTTAGGGAAAATATTACCACTGGATCTACCTCATATGAAAGGGAGTCCTGCAGGTCAAAATGAAAAGACACTGAATGATAACTCAAAGTTATATAAACAAATGAAGATAACAGTAAAGGTGAAGACACAGGTAAATACAAAAGCCAGTGTTATTTTAAGTTTTGACTCCTTTTCTGTTTGTTTTACATGATTTAAGAGATTGACACATTTACAAAAACATAGTAAAAATATTACTGTAACATTGGTTTGTAACTCCATCCTGTTTTCTCCATAAATTCAGAGACTAACACAATTAACATAATTCTTTGTGTTTTGAGACACACAATGCATAAATATTTTTGGGACAGCAATATCAAAAGAGCTATAAAGGAGTAGAGCTTCATATGTTATCAAAGTTAAGCTGGTATAAATCTGAATGCTATAATTTTAGGATATTAAATATAATTGCCATGAAACCACAAAAGATACAGCTATAGAATTTACACAAAGGACATTTGAAAGGAGTTCAAGTATTTATTGACAAAGAAATAAGCTAAATACAAAAAAATGATGATATTCCAAGAAATAAATGACCAAAGGGGGTTGGTAAAAGCAATAAGGCACACAGTAAACAAATAACAAATGATAGAAGTGGCTCCTTATCAGTGATTATGCTAAATGTAAATAGATTAAGTCTGATCAAAATCAGAGGTAAATAAACAAAGATTAAAACAAAATATGATAACCTGCCTATGTGCTATGAGACACTCAAATTAGATCTAATGACACAGATTAAAAATAAAATAAAATAAAATAAAATAAAATAAATAAGATATTTTACATTAATAGTAACAAAAAGGGAGCAGGGGTAGCCATACTAATATTACTCAAAATAGATTTTAAGTCAAAAAGTTTGTAAGAGATAATTATATGTAATATATATAATATATTATATATATATAATCTGTGAGACAAAATATGTAAAAATTATAAACATTTACTCACCTAATAACAAACCGCATGTGTGTGTGTGTATGTGTGTGTTTGTGTGTGTGTGTGAGAAAATTGATGGAATTGAGATGAGAAGTCAATATTTCCACAATAGTAGTTGGAGACTTCAATATCCCACTCTCAATAATGGACGGGCCAGAAAAAAGGAGGAAATAAATGACGTGAATAATACAATAAACTAACTAGATTTAAGACATATACAGACCACTGTGTGCCAAAACAACAGACTACAAGTTAGTCTAATACATTTGGAAAATTTTCCAGGTTAGGTCATACATTGGGCTAAAAAGAAGTCACAATAGAGTAAACAGAAATATGAAATATTAGGAAAATTCACAAATTGATAGAGTGGAAAGTAAACAATACTTCCTGTATTATTGTGTTATTCAATTCTTTTATTTCCTTATTTCTCTTTTTATCTGGTTGTTCTATCCATTATTAAGAGTGTTTTTTTTTCTAAGATTTTATTTATTTATTCATGAGAGACAGAAAGAGGCAGAGACACAGGCAGAGCAAGAATCAGGCTTCCTGTGGGGAGTCTGATACAGGACTCAATCCTAGGACCCTGTGATCATGCCCTGAGCCAAAGGCAGATGCTCAATCACTGAGCCACCCAGGTATACCAAAAGTTAGATACTGAACCAGTGGATCAAAGAATAAATCAAAAGGGAAATTAGAAATCACTTAAAAAAAACAGTAATACAGTATACTGGAACTATAGGACACAGAAAAAAATGATACTAAGGGAGAAACGCATAGCTTAAAAAAGCTTACATTAAATAAACAAGAATGATTGGGGCACCTGGGTGGCTCAGTTAGTTAAATATCTGGCTCTTAATTTTAGCTCAGTTCATGGCCTCAGGATTGAGATATGAAGCCCCACATTGGGCTCCCTACTCAGCACAGTTTGCTTGAAATTCTCTCTCTCCCTCTGCACCTCCCCCTGCTTGCTCTCTCTCTCTCTCTCTCTCTCTCTCAATAATAATCTTAAAAAAAAACAAGAATGATCTCAAAACAATATAACTTACAGCTTAAACTAAAGAGCAAATTAAATTCAAAGTTAACAGAAGGAAGTAATAGATTAGAGCAGAGATAAAGCAAATGGAGAACAGAAAGATACAGAAAAATCAACAAAACCAACACTGATTCTTTGAAAAGATTAATAAAGCATTCTTTTTTTAAGATTTTGCTTATTTGAGAGAGGGACAGACATACCACAAACCAGGGGCAGGGGTGAGGGAGAAAGAGAAGGAGACTCCCCACTGAGTAGGGAACCCAATGTGGGGCTCTTTCCAAGACCCTAGTATCATGCATGACCTTAGCCAAAAGCAGATGTTTGATCCACTCAGGCATCACAAAAATTAATAAATCCTTAGCAAAGTTGACTGAAAAGAGGATTCAAAGTACTGAAATCAGAAAGGAAATTAGGACATTAAAACTGATATTACAGAAATGAAGAGGATTATAAGTGCATACTCTAATTGTATGCCAATAAATCATACAATCTGGATGAAATAAACACATTTTTAGAAACACAAAACCTACCAAAAATAAATCACAAGGAAACAGAAAAATCTGAATAGACCTGTAGCTAATAAGGACAATTAATCAAAACTTCTAGCAATGGAAAGTCCTAGACCTGATAGCTTTACTGGTAGACTCTACCAAACATGTAGGAGAGAATTAACTCCAGTTGTAATTCTAATATTTTTCAAATAAATACTAACAACAACAATAATAGAAAGGAAGGACTATTTCCTAATTCATTCTTTAAGGCCAATATTAATTATTCTGATATAGAAACCAAACTAAAACACTATAAGAACAAAATACAGACAAACATGAACACTGATCCAAAAATCCTCAGCATAATAGTAGCAAACCATAATAACCAGAATATTAAAGGGATTATACAGCATGAGCAAATTAAATTTATCTGTGGAATGCAAGGATGTTTCAAATAAAAATAGATCAATGTAATACACATCAAGAGAATGAAGGACAAAAATCACAGGATTATCTTAACTGATGCAGAAAAAGCATTTGACAAAGTTCAATATTCTTTTATGATAAAAAGTATTCAACAAACTAGGTACAGAAGGAAACTACCTCAACATAATAAAAGCCATACATGAAAATCCACAGTGATCATCACGCTCAATGCTGAAAGATTTAAAGTACTGCATCTAAGGTCAGGGACAAGACAAGAAGGCTTGCTTTCACCACTTCTATTCACTATAGCTCTAGAAGTTCTAGCTATGATAATTCAGGAAGAAGAAGAAACAAAAGGCATCCAATAATAAGGAAAGAAATCAAAATGTATCTGTTTATAGATAATTTATATATAGAAGAATTTATTCAACAAAAAATATGAGGCCAAAGTCAACCACCAAAAATAAGTTGCATTTATATACACTAACCATGAACAATCTGTAAATAACTTATACAATGAAAAGTATAAAAATACTGCTTAAAGAGATTAAAGAAGACATAAATAAATAGAAAGACATCTCATGTTCATGGATTGGAAGACTTAGTCTTATTGACACGTCAATACTACCCAAAGTGATGTACAGATTTAGTGCAATCCCTGCACAAATCCCAATGATATATTTTTTTACAGAAACAGAAAAATTTAGAAGATTTCTTCACAAAAATATAATTAAGAACATGCATGCAAATTTTTGCATGTAAACATCCAGGGTGTCTTGTATCTCTGTAAGAGTTAGGGGAACTGAGACTAAGAATCATTGCATGAAACCAATTAAATGGCAGTTTTACAAGAATGTTGCTTTTTCTCAGAAACCATATTCACTCTTTTCATAATGTCCTGATGGTGATATAATATTATATCAATATATATTGATATATATCAATATATAATATACATTGATACCCATATCCATATTATTGATATATATCAATATATATTGAGATATATCAATATCTCAATATTATTATATAATATCCATTATGATGATCACAAGGGCATCATGGGTATCTGGCAAGCGAGAGAAGTTCTGGGCAGGGGTGGCTGTAACCTAGGGTAGTTTACTCCTGAACTGGGATTAACGTCAGTAACATAGGTCCTCACCTAAGCCATCCAGGTCTTCTCACCTATAGGTGAAGTGGTTTCATTCATCTCGAGGCTGTATTTCTGAGCAATACCTGCCTGTGGTGCTATCATGACATTTACAACTCTAACCAGATTACCCACAGAGCACTGCAGGTAATTTATGACTCGCGTGTCTCCAGCACCATCCATGTGCTGGGGATAGAGGGTGAGGGTCCCATATATTATCCCTCACCCTCTCTACACTCACACTACCCACTTTGGAGTCCTATTGTGACGATCCCAGAAACACCTGAACACACTAATAAAGCTCAAAACACTATTTAATGATAATGAATAATATTACCACTTGCATATTGTGTAGTGTCTTCCACACCCCCGAATGGTTTGCAGATTTTTTTTCCCCATCTGACCTTGAGAAATGCCTTATGAGCTAGTGTGGAAATCTCCATTTTACAAAGTTATGAGCTTCAGAGAGACTGAGGTGCCCTGTTGATGAATTACAGACATGGGACGTGAGCTAATACCAATATCCTTTCACTATTCACTCTAAGATATTATTGGCACTATCCTATAAAGAAATACAGAAAATTAGATTCTATTTTTAAAGTAGAATCAAATCCAGTGCCTTCAAGATATTGCCTCTACATTATAATATTTGTGATTTTGAGCCACAATTAGCAAATGGGATACGGTGAGGAAGAGTTTCTTTCCTATCAATTTGAACATACCATTTGAAAACTTTCTTAAACTAATTAAAGTTCTTTCAACAAGATGATTTGTGACTTTAAACCCTGCTCAAGGTTTTTTGAATAGCTCATTAGTTAAGTTCTTTCTAAACTGCCTCTAAATGGTATCTCACAGAAGAGATTTACGGAGTCAGGTGTTTGGTTTTGTGCCACAGCTCAAGGCACAAAATTCTCACTCTCAGCCAACATAACTCGTGTACACCCCCTTCCATAGTGCGGAGTCAAGGCTAGAGAACATTCCTCCCCTTTGTGAGAACATCTCAAGCAGAGGTGACCACTGAATGCACACACCCAAGGACCTGCTGCCCGAGGACAAGTTAAGTTTCTACTGTGCTGAGACACTCAAGTCTCGGTGTTCACTGCAGCAGGGTATGCGAGTTACCAAATACAACTGTTCAATTCTTAAAATTACCTCCTAATTATAAAAAATATATATATTCACAATGTTCATCAGCAAAATCTGCCTTTGCAACTGCATTTCTGGATAGTAATGTGGCCCACTCTCCACACTTAAAAAGAAGTCTTCAAAGAATAAATATGTATCAACGTCTTTTTTTTAAATTACAGTATTTAAGCCCAGGCAGTCCAGGCAAAAGACAGACTGAAAAATGGAACAAGACAGAAAATGCAGAAACTCACATGTATTAACGATAATGCAGTTGTAAGGTATGTGGTTTTCTGTCCCAATTAATTGCATTAGATCTTTCTGCTATCTCTATGAAAATGTTTTATTTTATTTTTAAAGATTTTATTTATGAGAGACACAGAGAGAGGCAGAGACACAGGCAGAGGGAGAAGCAGGCTCCCTATGGGAAGCCTGATGCGGGACTCGATCCCAGGACCCCAGTATCATGGCCTGAGCCGGAGGCAGACACTCAACCACTGAGCCACCCAGGCATCCCTGGTGCCCAATTTGATTAATTGTCATAAGAAGGTTGATTAAAACCATAACAGGGTATCTCTAAGGCCTCACCACAGAGCCTTGAAGGAAGCCGCAGGGATATCCAAGGACTGGATCTCTTTCAGACAATGTAGAGCTTGGTCATATCACCCTGGGTACCATCTTCATGGTCGACCTAAACAGCACACACACACATTGCCTGGGACCCAGCGGGTCCCCCCCTTGCATATACTACACACAGGTGCATAGAGAAGATCACAGAAAACAGAGGCATAAGGATGTTCACAGAAACACTCATTAAAATATCTCAAACCAGAAAAAACCCAAGTGGGTGGCAACAGTAAAAAGATGAAGGAATGTGGAATTCAGACAATACTACTACCCAGTGATAAAATGAATGTTCTTCAATGATAGCCAAAATCATGGAGGAATCCCAAAACCATGTGGGGTAAAATAAGCCATTCACAAAATAGGACATTCTGTGATTTCATAAAGTTCAGAAATACACACTGCTATTCTAGGGTGTTGGAAGTCTGGAAAGTGGCTACCCTTGGTGTGGTAAACTGAGGCAAGGTAAGGCTTAAGGGTGCTTCCTGGTGACAGTGTTTATCTGCCGCTGCTGGTTACCAACGTTCACCTTATAAATTTTCATCGTCATGGACCTTTGTGTTCTTGTATTAAACAAAAAGTAAAAATAGTCAAATGCTACAAAAAAAAAATCAGTTAGCCATGATTCTGCTGTGTGGTTTCATCTGAATTTGTAATCTATGAGATTCATATTCTAAGCACAAAGTTCAGAAATTTGATAAGCCTCTTCTAACGGTATTTTTCATTACATACAACCTTAGTGTTTACTGTGCTATGATTTGATTTTAAAAGTCTCCAAATAACCTAAGATAAAGGGATATTTGATAGGTGCCAACCATCGAAAATAGTTTCAAATGTATGAGCAATAATGTTTCTGCAAATGAGATAATAAAAGATAAAACGATGTAGGGAATATGTGCACTTCATCAACAGAACATTAGCTAAACTATCGAAGGCACAGGAGACATTTATTTATTTTTTAAACCATCAAGCCTTAGTACAGAACCGATGGGAGCCAGAGGAAGTGATATTTTATCACAGATGAAAAGACCCAGAGACAGTAACAGAGGAATAGGCTTATTGGGGAAACTGAGGTACAGGGTGACATGACCTGAGGCAAAATCAAGAATTGGATGCTCAACTGATGGAGCCCCCAGGAGCCCCAGTAATGGCATCTTAAAGTCATCTGGGCACTCACTCACTCTCCCTTCCCCCTGCTTGCATCATTCCCTCTGAAGGAACCCACAGCCATGTCATAAGCCGCTCTATGGAAGGCCCATGAGGTGAGGACCTGCGGCCTCCTGCCAACAGTTCTGTGGGTGGGCATGGAAGTGGAACCCCTAAGCCAGGTCAGGCCTTCAGATGATTGCAGCGTTGGCTAACTGTTTAACCGCAAACTGGTGAGAGGCTATTCTATCCCGTAGGGGCTTCCTTCCTATCCCCTGACCAGCCAAAAGTAGGCCGAAGTATGCTCTTCCTATCTTCACTGGAAATGCATGCAACATTTATTTTTATATATTTTTTAAGATTTTATTTATTCATGAGAGTCACAGAGAGAGGCAGAGACACAGGCAGAGGGAGAAGTAGGCTCCATGTTGGGAACCTAATACGGGACTCGATCCCAGGACCCCAGGGTCATGCCCTGGGCCGAAGGCAGGTGCTAAACCGCTGAGCCACCCAGGCATCCCCAACATTTTTTTAAATTTTGTTTTTAACAGTGGGGTAACAGTTACAATAAGAGATCCACAAAATAAAACATAAGTAATTCTAATGCTACTGACTCGCTTTTACATTTGTTTGTAGGCTAATCATAAGCATTAGAGACAATTGCTTTAAAACTACATAAAATGTTGATGAAGCCATTCACATTCCTCTCCCTGATAATAAAGCGCTTCCTTTCCAGACAGGAGATAAGGCACGACGCATATATGGTCATCAGATGTCTCACGCAGACCTAAGAGATTTTTCTTAGCAAACTTCCATAAGCTGTCACACTCTTGCAAGCTAACTATAATAAGCTGAGAATATTTCAAAACAGGAGCTAATATATCCTTTCTCATGGTGCATAAGCATCGCTAACCCGGTTGTTTATTAGATTCCGACATCATGATCCTTAATAACAACAGTGATCTCAGACGTTTCGTATTGCCATCTTTTGAGTCCTGTAGCTCAGATGCCAACTCTAGTCTCTAGCACCTGGCACCTCTGCAGCTGGCACAGCAGTAGAGACCTCAATGCAGAATTTGACACTTAAAAAAAATTTTAAAAAAATCCAAAGATACACCCATCCTCTTCAAAGTGCTTTCCTATGTTTTTTTGCTGTGTGTTGCTGTATCTCTCATTTGATTCTATAAAAATTTCATAGGGGAGTTCGGGGAGGGGGGTTACTTTCGACATTGTGCATTTCTGTGTGTCTCTCTCCTGTCTGGAATCAGGAGGACCTTGGAAAAGGCAGATGTCCGTGTCCCTCTGTCCCAGGCCACTGGCTTTCTTACCTCCTCCACACCTCCCTTCCTCCACACTCATATAGAGTTGGTCACTTGGAGCTTTAATATTCTTAACCTTCTAAGAAAAGTTTAATAGTGTTCACTATTTCTTCCAAATACAGGGTTTCCTAAATAGTGATTCAAGCATAAAACTCTTGATAAGTAAAGATTCAATCTATTTGGGGCACCTGGCTCAGTTGGTTAGGTGTCTGCCTTTGGCTCAGGTCATGATCTCAGGGTCCTGGGATGGAGTCCTGTGTTGGGCTCCCTGCTCCTCTCTCTCCCTCTGCCTCTCCCTCTGCTCATGCTCATTCTCTCTCTTTCTCAAATAAATTTAAAAAAAAAAAAAAAGATTAAGTCTCCTTAATGTCTTTGTTTTCTGTTAGTTATGACTTACAGTTGAATATTCCAGATGTTTATTCGATACAGGGCAAAACACCTCAGAAATCGTATCATGAGCAAAAATACAAAACATTCCTTTTCTCTTCTGAATAGATGTCATTTTTGTCAATAGCTCCATATAAATAAGAGCAAGGAATAAATTTTAAAAGTTCAAATCGTATCATTTATGCTAAATTTAAAAAAATGTCAAAAGTATTGTCGTGCGTGCACACACACGTAAGTTACAAACACACACAACCTCCTCCAATTTGGCATATTTACAAATTAAAAATGACTACCTTTAAGAAGTTCTGCAGTCGATTTCCTTAGAAATTACCTTAACTCACCCTGGAAGCCTAAGAAACTCTAAAGCTCTGTGTGATCTTAAAATATGTCCGCGTTTAGTATTGATTGCTCTATCTGCAGAACAGATAGCTCTCAGAATCACTCAGAAAGGCCCGTGTCTGCTGGAGTATACAGTCTGAATTCTAAAAGGTATTTGCCATTATTTATAATTTGTGGAATGGATAGCTAATAATATCTGTAATCTTGGTAGTTCTGAGAATAATACTATAGTCTACACAGTAAGACTTAATCAGTATTGGCTGAAAGCCCTGTAAGTACGTATAATGTGCCCCTTCCACTGCTATGAATAACTCTAAGAAAATGTCACTATTTCACATTTGGATCAGGTGTAGTGCTCACTGAATGCTTTACTGAGACCGTACGAATGTGATACTTCTATGTAGGCAACTACAGGATGCTTAAGAATGATGTGTGTAGAGATCATTAATTAGGAAGCAGACAGAAGTTGGTATCCTGGGTAGTTTACATAAAACTCCCATGTATTACTTGTGATACAGCTTGGACGGGTCCTCAACTCACTTTTGAGAGGAAGGAACCACGTGAGGAACATCACACACATGCCTGTGGTCGGAAGGTCACACACCGTTCTCTTCATCCCAGGGTCATTTTCAAGACCTGTTATGTCACAAGACCGGTTATGTCACCAGATTCGCGTGTATCCACAGTGTTGTTAGATAATTAGTGATGGAACCTCATCAGTGAAATCGAGTAGGAGTTACTGACACAGAAACTTCTCAAAGCTTGGCATACTCCCCAGGAGGAAACCCAGCTCTTCAACTAATATGTAAAATTGTTCATAATGCAGGTACCGTGGTTCTCCACTCACTTGTAGGGGCAATTTCCCTTCTATCAAGCAGCTGACTCTCTACATCAACTGGTTCCAATAAAATTAAAAGATGCCCTAGGTCTCTGTAAGTAACAGAGCCACCTAACACATGGAAATTGATAAGGTGTATATCGAATATCTACAGTAGGCAAGACCAGATGGTATTAGTATAATGCAAAAAAAAAAAAAAGTGGTGACGCTGAGAAGAGCATTTCTTGGGCAGGACAGTGGAGCATATGAACTAATGTTTCGCTTTGCATGGCGTCAAATCACCGACAACAGACCAGACTACACACAAACTAGAAACATAACATAGAATATACCATAATTTATCTTTTTTTCCAAGTAGATTCATTCCCGAATCTTTAATTTTTGATTCCTATAAATTTAAAAGTTAACAGCCCCGTTCCACTCAGACCTCTTCCACTGCAGCGTGAAATCATTTCATCTCTTACTGTACTAATTGCACGGTTATGCCCTGTATCTAGAATGACCACAGAAATGGGCATCCGGTTGTGTACAATTTGCAGAGTTAAAGGAGGAATATCAATAATTACATCAGAACAACAGGTGTAAACAGGGCCTGTCCTGGGACTGAGACATATGGCTATCCCAATGAACCAGGTTTCTCTTTGGATAGGAATCAAAATGGTCAAATACTGCCAACAGCTTGAGAAATATCAGGGACCAGCCATCAAATGATACGGGCACAACTGGGTGTGATCAGAGGAAAAACTTAGATATTCTAAATGTTTGCTGTGTTGTAGGCCGTGATACCCATTTGTGGGGAAAGTTTGCAAATAACCAAAGAACCTCAGAAATGAACGCTTTTCCTTAAATCTCATGCAAATGAAGCTTCCCTTTGTCCTTTTAAAGTAAACAAGGGGACACAGAGGCCATCACATAATCACTAAATTACAAAGAACAGATGTGAGCCATTTGCGGGTAAATGTGCATGCTGGCAGAGAGGAAACAAGATAAAACAGCACGCCAACCAGATTGGCTTTTGAATGACTCATACATGTGTGATTACTAAAGACAGCAACAAAAATAAAACTGTTCACTTGACTAAGGCTAATATACTTTAGTTACTTTAAATTAACTGCTAATTATGCCATCTTCTGTGTCATACATCCCTTTTTTGACAGCCAAATAGAAATGCACCTTTTCAGAAATTATAGGAGCAAAGACATCATTGGTTCCCTTGGGGTAGGTCATTACTGGTTTTGTGACCAACTGTTCTTATGGATAAATGTGTGCTTTCCTAAATCATATTTTTTTTTATTCAGAATCACTTCTGTAGCTCATACTCATAATTAATGGTATATTTAGTGATCTTTACAAATCTCTTAGTTTGATGTTAGTATCTTTTTTAAAAATTTATTTATTTATTTATTTATTTATTTATTTATTTATTTATTTATTTATTTATGATAGTCACACACACACACACAGAGAGAGAGAGAGGGGCAGAGACATAGGCAGAGGGAGAAGCAGGCTCCATGCACCGGGAGCCCAACGTGGGATTCGATCCCTGGGCCAAAGGCAGGCACTAAACCACTGTGCCACCCAGGGATCCCAGTATCTTTTTTTTTATTTTTTATTTTTTTTGGAAATAAAGCAGGGAAGGATATTATCTTTGAAGTAAGTACAACTTAAAGGCAGAGTTGCTGACCAACCTCCGTTCCCCATCCTTATTCCCACACCCACTGCATTCCAGTTCACACCGCCTCTAACCTGTAGCCCATCAACAGTCTCGTTCCACTGAGGTTGCTTCTCAGCACGCCAAATAGAAAACATGGGCCTTGGTCTTAAATTATGTCATCACTTTATGAGTGTAAACATGTATATGTTACAAGAGATAATAGTTAAGTCTGTATTTATTACAGAGACTACACGCTATGTGATTTCGGGGCAGAGAGAGGGCTTTCCAAAGTTTCATTTGAATTTCAGCAGTGGAGCAAAATCAGGGTTCAGCCAAAATGATAACAAGGGCTCACTTGGCAAAACCCCCTAACTTTTCCCACTGCTTCTCTCCAGCCACCAGGGCCTTGTGAAGATGCCCCATCTGACACACCATTCCAGAAGCTCAGTCTTCTCCAAACAACTGTGAGTACTGCACAGGAAATGGATTTAAGCAAAATTGAGAAGAGATGCTAATGTGGGTTATATACCCTCCAAGGGAAACCATGAAGTATTTTTTATATAAGCACCTTGCTAGATGAGTGCTCCCTAAAACACACCTTAAAAGTACTGCTCCAGGGGCACCTGGGTGGCTCGCATGGTGGAGCATCTGCCTTCAGGTCGGGTCATGACCTCAGGGTCCTGGGATCGAGTCCCGCATTGGGCTCCCTGTTCAGGGGGGAGTCTCCTTCTCCCTCTCTGCTCCTCCCCAACCCTCTCCATCTCTCAAATTAATAAAATCTTTTAAAAAAAGCACTGATCTATAGTTTCTCCAAACAGAAAGGCTCTCTCCTGTTCATGTCTAGAGGACATCAGGGGAAAGAAAATTTAAGTTAGTGCGTGGTAGTGAGACTACACCACGATAAGTATGTTTTAGTAGCTTTTCTGAGCCTAGTCCTGAGCTAGACAGTAAGATTCAAAACACAATACAGGGTGGCTGACCTCAAGAAATTCTTAGTTCAGTGAGGTTACTGCGTTTCTCCTCTAAGCCAATAAAACTGGGTCTTTTTAAAGAGATATTTTGAAAGCAATGTCATTCATAAAAGGGAATTCTACAGATGAAATATGGTAATATTTAGTTTGGACACATGAGAACATATTTGATTCTTTTTTAAAAAAATATTTTATTTATTTGAGACAGCAGGCCTGCCAGCAAGCATGGGGTAGAGAGGGAGAGGGAGAGGATCTCATGCTGACTCCCTGCTGAGCAGGGAGCACCATGTGGGGATCAATCCCACAACCCTGAGATCATGACCTGAGCCAAAACCAAGAGGAAGATGCTCAACCAACTGAGCCACCCAGATGCCCCTTCATTCTTTTCCGTTTTTCTGACCTTCAAGATCTAAAGTCCTCATGGGAACTAGGAGAGACATTAGTGTTTCTCAAATTCCCTCATAAGTATCCAATTCCACTCACATTTGTATCAAGAAATATTTGTAATTGCAAATAAACCAACTTTTCAATCAGAAAAATAAACCTCTATTAGAGCAAATGTGCATGGTAAATAAAGCTAGTCTTATTACTTTTCCATTTGTGATGCCTATAAACAGAGAAATGACAGAACACTAGAACTGTAATATCTGGTAAAAATCTTTTATGAAAGGAGTACTATCCCTCAAGTAAGACTTTTCCTTACTTTTGGCACTGGACAAACTCCCAGACTAAAGTCAAATCAAAGTCAGGATTTAGACTGACCTTCCCATGGTGACGAATCTAAAGTTCTCTCATGCATGGTGCCTATAAAATTAAGTTTCTGGACATTTAATTTAAATTAAATTTAGCAAGCAAGCAGTTTTTGAGCACATTTCATATGCAAAGCATGATGATGTCAAGCATTGCCAGAAAAATAGATAAAAATTCTGTTGAGGTGTGAGTCTTAAAAAAATACCATATAAAATACATGTTAAAATATCAAAACCATATTGATAAAAATGCTATTTTTCTATACAAAGGGTTTTGTTCATTGAAGTAGCACAAAAGATTATTTACTTATTTTAAAGGCAATCTAGTATAGCTAAAAGAAACGGTATTGGTTATACAATCTTCATCTCATATAAAATAATGTGATTTTTGTGGTTTCCTTTTTAATGTTTCTTGACTCATTTTCGTATTCACAGAAATTGAGCAGCACATTCACCTCACCAGAATTACAAAGTTAAGCTTTCAACAAATACTTATCTACTAAAGTCAGAAAGACATACAAGATTATTTGTGTCCATTAATTCCTCCATTCCTCTGCAAAGTTTAAGGAAATATGGGAGGGCACTGTGTTACATAGCATGATGCAAGGGTAAGACAATCTTATCTTTATTTATCTTATCGGAGGTGAAAAAACAAACATGTGCCACATTAAAATGTGAATAAATACTATACAGGAAGTTCTGGTTTTTATGGGATGGTAATCATCTCACCCAGGATTCTGTGTTTTATGGGGACTTAGCAATAAAAACTGCATCTACCTTGGGACTAAGAAATTAGCCAAGTGAAGATGTAGGAGATGGTCAAGGAAGCAGATTCCCAGTACTGAGTAGGGTGACTCTTTTTGCTATGCACCCCAGTCCCTGACCCCCTGAGTTCAAAACTGGCCTCATTTACATTAACGATCAAAAGTAAGACAAGAAAATAAAAAAAAAAGTAAAACAACAATCATGGAGTACTGGGGTGGCTCAGTAGGCTAAGCCTCCGAGTCTCGATTTTGGCTCAGATCATGATCTCAGGGTCTTGAGATCAAGCTCCATAGCTGGCTCTGCACTCAGCGGGGGGTTTGCTTGAGATTCCCTCTCCCTGCTCCCTCTGCCCCTCCCCACCCCTGCACTTGTATGTGCCCGCTCTAAAATAAATCTTTAAGGGCAGCCGGGGTGGCTCAGCGGTTTGGTGCCACCTTCAGCCCAGGGCGTGACCCTGGAGTCCTGGGATCGAGTCCCAGGTCGGGCTCCCTGCATGGAGCCTGCTTCTCCCTCTGCCTGGGTCTCTGCCTCTCTCTCTCTGTCTCTCTGTCTCTCATGAATAAATACATAAAATCTTTAAAAATAAATAAATAAATCTTTAAGAATAAATAAATAAAAATAAACATAAATCTCCCTGCCCCACTTGCAAATTTTCCTAGAGGGGATAAACCTCACCAGAGTAACCAACAGTCGCAAATGCCCAGAGTTATGAATGCAGCACGCCAGAATCTCCTGGAAACACTACAATGTTACATTACACAACGTTGTTGAGGACTCTGTCTTCATAATGTAAAAAAAAAAACAAAAAAAAAACTGGATAGATTTCCTCCAGGAAAGAACACTCTACTCACGTTCATCTCATCTACATTCACTCCCAAGACTTAATAAACACTAGGAACACACAATACTCCATGCGAGAGCTTTGAAATGTTACCTGGATAAAAGGAAACACATTCTGGAAAAGAGTTTATCACCTACATGATATCAGTTTTGATAGTACTTATCAACAGCATTTACAAAGGTGATTGCAAGTTGGGAAAGCTTGAGAGGAGGCTCTACCTATAAAAAGGAAGGGTTTCTGTAAATTTGCAAAATGGGAGGGTCTCTAGGGGCTTATCAATGTTCTAACAAGAACCAGTAACTTGGAGATCGCAACAACCCTCCCAGGCAGGTAGGTAGAGAGTCAAATATGTGTCTTGGGGATTCATCAGAGGAAGGAATAACTTTGTGCTGTCAGGAGCAAAAGCTCCATCCCTGAGGGGTGATGTGTTAGACCTTCAACAATTTGGAAGTAACATTTGCCACAGAAGGCCCAGGATTTCTTTAGCCACAGTGAAGTCAACTGGTTAGCTGGAACAGGTCTTTCTATTGGGGGAAAATCTAGTGGTAGATTGAGAACAGGATTCCTCCTATAAATGGGAAATGGAAGTTGGGACATGCACTAAACAAGGAAGCGTAGACTTTCATGGTGGTTACATAAACACTGAGCGTGAGTGTGGCCAGAATGTACTAAAACAGCGAAGGCCAGAACAGGTAGGGATTGAGGACAGAGGGTCACCCATGGTCATCTATGTTGCTGAGAGACCAGAGAGGACCTCAGGTAATCTCGTGGATTAACTGCAGCTGATGACAAGCAGCATCTACTCGAGAGGGGCCAACCCCAGACAAGGAAACCACTTACAGGTCCATACGGATTTCATCTCAAATTTATAAATAAAGAAAAGATGTACCTGTATATCAAGAAAACAAGACTCTGCTCAGTCACTACCATAAATACCAAAAGGGATGAGGGGGATGTAATATTTTAATCATTAACTTATTTTTGAAATGCTGGAATGCCACGCTCGTTGAAGAAATGGAGGAGAGGAAGGATGGTCAGTACATGGCACCTAACTGGCATGTCACAACTTTGTAGAAGCTTAATTAACCAAAAAAAAAAAAAAAAAAAAAAAAAAGGATAAAAGGATAAATGAACTGAGAATTCATCTGACCCATAATATAAAGATACCATAGAAGGGAAGCTCTATGAAGTGTACTCCTAGTTAATCACTACGATGAACCATGTTAACATCTGTACAAAGGCTGGACTCTAAGTACCAGCTAACAATCTTCTGTCGTCCCATCCGTGGCCTGTGAGGCCGTTTTCCCATCCTCATCGCCATATGTAAGTTGGGTTGCTTACGCACAGGTTATTTAAAGCAGGCAAATGACTTCTTTTGATATTGACTTTGGTGTCAAAGCCAGTTTTGGGGTGTGCCACAGAAAGGGCTAAGGCATAATGGTTTTGATTTTCCTCCGCCAAAAAGCATTGACTATGTGGCCGCTTTTCCAGTGAGTGTGCTCGAAAGGTGCCAAATCTCATTAAGGAAAAATAAAACATAGATGGTCTGGGAGTGACATTTAAGAAGAGTTCTAAGTGAAGAATTCTATGATTAAAATTAGTCAAAACTAGTGATACCTACAATATAGGATGTTGTTATAATGAATTGTGACTTCCTGAGACAGTCACATCATCACCATTGGTCTTTACTTTCTTTCTTTAAAAAAAAAATATTTATTTATTCATGAGACACACAAAGAGAGAGAGAGGCAGAGACACAGGCAGAGGGAGAAGCAGGCTCCATGCAGGGAGCCCGATGTGGACTCCATCCCAGGACCCCGAAGTCACACCCTGAGTCAAAGGCAGACAGTCGACCACTGAACCGCCCAGGTGCCCTGATCTTTACTTTCTTTCCCTCTTTTTTTTTTTTTTTTTTAAATTGGAGTTCAATTTGCCAAAATATAGCATAACACCCAGTGGTCTTTACTTTCAATTATGTTTCCTGTAACCCTCGTGTACCCAAGTTTTTCTAAAATTCCCATGTTAAATTTTGTCTGCATCATCACTATTTCTAAATAGGAAACTCCTGTCACAACATCTAACATCTTGTTCTTTTAATCTCTAAATGCAGAGGGGAGGGTTTTTTTTTTTTCCTCTCCACCTAATTAACATATTCGACATTAACATTTGCCCTTGAAAATGACACCCACAGTAATGGAAAGAAAATTTAATGAACACCAGTAAAATAGGAATAGAAGCTTTTGATTTTCTTTAAAACTACAGTCCTTTACGTGAAACTTAGAAAAGTAGGTAACATTCAAAAGTAACATGGAAATAATTATAATAGTTTTTAAAAGTGTAGCTTGAAGTAGAAGGCTTTAGCTCTAAAGAAGCAATATCACATTTCAAGTCTATATTTATCAAATTGAGATCATGGCTCTTACACACTTGTATTCCTTAGGCAGTTATTAAAAACGGTAACAGTTTACAGATAATTATTTCCTAAGATTTGAAGTTTTCATCTTTGCTGCCCTTTATCTAGAAGTCTTACTCAAAATGACATCTGATAGTGTATGGAACTCTGCAGACAACCAAGTACCATGTAGAAAAAAAAAACAATCTTTAATTCTCTACTTCTTATAAGAAAATTCACTATTTAATTAGATAAATGATAAGTATGTTACCCACCGGACTTGCAGGATTTTGAGCCATGCTACTATGAGAAAATTGGACATCAAAAGAGCTCTTGCCCTTGGCTTCTCAGGTGCCACCATGTATGGAAGGTGATTCTTTTTGGCTTCTATTTAAGCTTATCTCTCTGTCCTTGGTTTTTAAAGCAAAGCTTCCTTTCCACAAGGAGCAGGGATGTTTCATCTGGCGTTTGACTTACAGTATCTGAATCATGTTCCACTTCTATTTGCCAGAGACTCTCAATTTTAGCATTGATTACTCAGAGAAGAAGGTATGTAATATTCCTGCATGACCTTTCAGTAATTAATATTTTAATTTTTTTGGATTTTTTTCAACTATACTTTCCTACAGGCTCAAGATTCCAAATTCGATATTACTCTTCTTGTTCTCGGGGAGACAATGTACCCGTTAATGGATTCTTAAAATAAAATTGGAAATAACACCAAAAAATATAGGCCCTGTCTAAAAATGGGTTAAACATTTCAGGTACGTTATTCATCAAAATTAGTGGCTTCAGATTTAGCAAGTAGGTCAAAATGAGGCATTAACACTTTATTTGGTGGGATGTAAATAGTAGAAACTTCTAAGCCTCAAAGTTAAATATTTGCTTCTTGGCCTAAGATTATTCGCCTATTAAAAAAAAAAAAAAGGTTAACTATTTAGCCAAATTTTAAAAGAAAATTCTTTCCGAATAGTAAGCAAGACATTTAAGTGTTTAAATGATGAAGAAACACCACCAGTATGAACACTTCACTCGTCTACAAAAGTGTCACAGCTGCAAATGCTCTGAACCTCGTAGTAAGTTTCCTCTCTTTTTTTTTTTTTTTAATATTTTATATATTTATTTGAGAGAAAGAGAGAGTGGAGGGGCAGAGGGAGAGGGAGAAGCAGGCTCCTCCCTGAGCAGGAAGCCTGACTTGGGACTCAATTCCAGGATCATGACCTGAGCTGAAGGCAGACACTTAACCAACCGAGCCACCCAGGTGCCTAGTTTTCCCTCATTTCAAAAGACAGACTGGAAATCCTGTCACCAGGAGACTGCAGTACACCCCAGGCCTGGGACGTCACATCCTCAACGCAATTTTGTGACAGCAAAAAGAGGGAAGCATTATTCTGTAATCATTTTCTTTGCTATGGGTTATAAGGATTTTATTTTCTACATTATATTGCCTCTACTGAAGAACAGAGGAGGACTGTATTTCAAATTCTAACACGTTAAAATAAGTTATTCACTAACTCGTAGTCTGGAAAGGAAAACAGGTCTTCTTGAGGTTTATCTTTGAAACAGGATCACTTTGGTTTGCATAAACTTTTCTATGCAAAATAGCCTACTACTGCTATGTTTCCAAATCTCCATAAAAGACTACAGAACAGGGGATCCCTGGGTGGCTCAGGGGTTTAGCGCTGCCTTCGGCCTAGGCGTGATCCTGAAGACGCGTGATCCTGAAGACCCGGGATCGAGTCCCACATCAGGCTCCCTGCATGGGGCCTGCTTCTCCCTCTGACTGTGTCTCTGCCTCTCTCTCTGTGTCTCTCATGAATGAATAAATAAAATCTTTAAAAAAAAAAAAAGGCTATAGAACAAAGCATTCCTCACGTATGCATTCGATCATTACATTGAGCTCCTGGTGGTCGGTACACCTTGGTTTACCTTGGACTAACTTGATTAGTATGACTAATCAATATTCTCATATGCTGTTATTTCAGCATCCTTTCTGAAGCATCTACTGTGAAAGACACTATCCCAGTGACTGGCAGGGGTTTTCAAAAGGAGGTAGCCATCAAACCTGTCTTCAAGCAGCTTATAGAACATACTTGAAAATGAGACAAATACCTAAGCAGCTATCAAAAGGGAGAAAGATCAACGGCCCCGGGAATTCAGAAGAAAGAGGTCAGTATTGCAATTCAATGTAATTCTCAGACTTTGTTCTGTGTATGTTGTGAGGCAGGAATAAATCTCTCTTTAAAGGAAACTCCACGTTTGAAACGCTACTTCACTTAGCAAAGGAGTTAAAGGCAGTTGCTTAACTTTCTTTCCATAGACTGATTTTTTTTCCCCCATTTTTGGTAAAGGCTCAGAGGCCAAAGTACCAGTATCAGAAAAGGAAATGAATGATAGCAATGAAGCCTAGTATATAACTTTTACCTCCCCTTTATATAGCTAAGTAGTTTTAAATTAAGTCCTCTAAACCTGATCGTTAGTGAAAATGTTCACATATTTTTAAATTTAGCCATGTTTTAAGATTTTATTAACAGATATGGAACATTGAGGCAAAATTATTGGCTTAGAAATATATGTATATATTATACTTTTCATATTAAAGTATGTTTTAGGGGCCCCTGGGTGGCTCAGTTGGTTACGTGTCTGCCTTTGGCTTAGGTCATGATCTCAGGGTCCTGGGATCGAGTTCCGCATTGGGCTTCCTGCTCAGTGGGGAGTCTGCTTCTCCCTCTCCCTCTGCCCCTGCTGCTGCTTCTGTTCTAAAATAAATCCTTTTAAAAAGAAATAATAAACTATCAGGTTTTAATTGGGGAAAACCAGTAATATTAATGGTCTTGATAATTAGAAACTAAACCAGTATAGCCTAAAAGTTAACACAATATTAGAAATATTTTAGGAAAGGAATGAAAGTATATCTGTAACCATTTGTTTCCAGAATGAAACACAACACTTTCATCAGTTCCATAGCTGTAGACAGCATTGAGTGAATGGATAAAACGACCAGAACTGCAATCCATGAGCTTGGCCAAATGAGGTGTAACCACCTATAGACTAGCACCTGCCCTTTGAACAGATGTAAAACGATCATCTATGTATCTGTCCATCCATTACCTATGCAGATGTCTTTGGGTTTGGGTCTTAATCTCTTATAAAGAGAACTGAAAATGTAACACAGCATATCCCATGGACTCTCTGATCCACCCTTCCAGGCTCCAGGATCAGCACTTAAGATGCAGATTATTTTCTAGCTCAATGCATGTTACACGTTCTGAGACTTCCGTAAGTTGTACTATGGATGAAAGTTTGCTGACTTCAGCTTTCTTAGATGGTTTGTTTTTGCTCTTATATGGAACTCTTCAGTGTTCTAAAATCTGTTTATAGTCACTTTCCTCTTCCTGGTACTTATTTTCATTATCTTTTCTCACTTCTAGCCAAAGGACACATTAATTATATTAAATATCAAAATAAAAGTATACTCTCTCACCTATATTTTTCTGGCTTTCTTAAAGCTTTCAGGATATTTATTCCAATAATACGTGAATCATTTTGTTCCTAAAACTTCAGTATTGTTTTTGGCCTTTGCTCACTAGCAAAAACATTGAACTGTGGAGGCTATGTCTGTCTCCCTGTGGATTGTTCACCACTCAGACGGGCTGAAAGTCAAAGTACAAGAGAAATAGAAGTCTCCCTCCCCAAGTCCTGCCTGCCTGTCTCTTATTCCTATTTTTCTCTCTCCCTTCCCAATATCCCATCACCTCTTCCTCCTGAAGCTACTCTACCAATTCTTAAAAAAAGAAAAAATAATAAACATTTTTTGGGGACACTGTAAAAATATTAACTTATTTGTTCATTGCCCTACTCATCATTGTTGTGATGTTCGGGAGAAACGGTCACTTGGGCCTATTTTTTAGAACAAAACCTTAACAAACATCAGAGTGCCAGGCACAAGTACTCATCCATGTGAGATGGTGTCATATGTGCTGATACATGTGAAGGCAAGATGATTTCATGTGTGTTCATACATGTAAAGAGGAGATGGTATCATATGTATTCATATATGTGAAGGTGAGATGGTGTCATATGTGTTCATACATGTGAAGGTGAGATGATGTCTATTAATGTTTTAATCAAGAAAACAAATCTTCACTTGTTGATAGAACATTTCTGTCATCTGTCCACATCAAGCATCTATATTCCATACAATGGAATATTCCTCAGCCATTAGAAATGACAAATACCCACCATTTGCTTCAATGTGGATGGAACTGGAGGGTATTATGCTGAGTGAAATAAGTCGATTGAAAAAGGATAAACATTATATGGTCTCATTCATTTGGGGAATATAAAAATTAGTGAAAGGGAATAAAGGGGAAAGGAGAGAAAATGAGTGAAAATATCAGTGAGGGTGACAAAACATGAGAGACACCTAACTCTGGGAAATGAACAAGGGGTGGTGGAAAGGAAGGTAGGGGAAGGGTTGGGGTGACTGGGTGATGGGCACTGAGGGCGGCACTTGGCGGGATGAGCACTGGGTGTTATGCTAAATGTTGGCAAATTGAACTCCAATACAAAAATTAAAAAAAAAAAGAACCTACATTCCCCCTACAGATAGAATAGTAAAGAATCCTTCCCTTGGCACCCTAAGGTACTTGGTGAGTATAGATGCTTTCCTCAATGTGATTATTCTCCTAAAGTTCTCCTGTAGATGTTCTAACAGTCTAAAGGTCTGGAACCAAGGTTAAGAAGACAATTTAATGAAAAGGTAAAAACAAAGAAGGAGAAAGTTGACTATATGTGTGAAAAAGCAATACATGTGAAATATATTGTTTGAATTTAGTATTAGGCATTTTGTATTTATAAACTTAATAAATAGTGACTTATCCAGTACATAGTAAATTGCACTTCACAAATGTCAGTTCATTTTATACTTTTAAAAACACTACTTCATGTATGAGCACATTAACACAGAGATAAGTAATTTTCCCCAAGACTATATAGCTAAATGATTATCAGAAATATAGGTCAAACTCACGTAGTAGGACTCCAAAATCTCACCCTTAAATCCTATATTTACCTGCAATTGCCTTGGTCCTTACTGGTTGAAAACAGGGAGTGTAGCTTGGCTTTCTGAAAGGTTAGTTCCCATGTGTGAAGCAGTGCTAATGAGTTTATTACAGAAAAGTGGGGAAAATTAGGAAGCACCCAAAGCAATCTACACAGCCAGTTCAATTCCTATAAATACCAACAGCATTTTCACAGAACTAGAACACTACTAAAATTTGTATGGAATTATAAAAGACCTCAAAAAGCAAAAAAAAAAAAAATCTTAAGAAAGAAAAAGCTTGAGGGATAACAATCCCATATTTCGAGATATACTACAAAGCAACAGTCAACAAAACAGTGTGGTATTAGCATGATAATAGACCCATAAATCAATGGAACAGAGTCCAGAAATAAACCCACAATTATATGGTCAATTGATATATGCCACCGGAGGCATGAATATACAACAGGGAAAACACAGTCTTTAATAAATGGTGTTCGGCAAAAGAATGAAACTGGACCACTTTCTCAGATCATGCACAAAAATAAAATCAAATGGATTACAAACTTAAATGTGAGCCATGAAAGCATAAAAATCCTAGAAGAGAGCACTGGCAGTAATTTCTTTGACACTGGCCAAAGCAACAATATTTCTAGATAGGTCTCCCCAGGCAAGAAAAACAATAGCAAACAAACTATTGATACTGCACCAAAATAAAAAAGCTTTTGCACAGTGAGGAAGGATGCAATCAACAAAAGAAAAGGCGACATACTGAAGGGGAGAAGATAAATGCAAATGACATACCGACAAGGAGCTCCTACCCAAAATATATAAAGAACTACAACTCAACACCAAATCAATCAACCCATCAAATCAATCAACCAAACAAACAATAAATAAATAATCTGATTAAAAACAGGCAGCAGAGGAGGGGGCGCCTCGGTGGCTCAGGAGGTGAAGCATCTGACTTTGGCTCAGGTCATGATCAGCACTGTGTTGGGCTCCTCCCTGGGCATGGAGCCTGTTTAAGATTATTTCTGTGCCTCTCCCCCAACCCATGCCTGGCTCATGCTCTCTGATACACACACACACACACACACACACACACACACACACACAGTAGTTTTGTTTTCTTAAAGGGGAAAACAATAGAAAACACAACCCTAATTTTGTTTCCTTTGGCTGGTGAACATCAGACTTCCCATACTGTTTCTATCACAGAAGAAGTCGTTCTAGAAGAGCTAAGAGTGTTGACAGCAAAGAAAAAGCAATAACCACCCAAGAACAAAGCACTGTAAATGTCGGCTAAGCAACCAAGGAAAGTCAGTAACTTATTGCCAAAAGAGGATAAAAGAAGTGAGACAGATATAGGCTGGCGCAAACTCTTAGAGAAAAGTGACTATAATCAGAACTTGTGCCCATACAAAAAAAATAAATGCATGCCCATTACCCTCAATCTGTCAACTTCTCATGAAATGACAGGCATGGTACGGAGGCAGGAAGAATTATAGAGTGAGTGCTTATTGTTGCAGTTGTCCAAATACTCAGTGGCCAATAACAGATTAAAATAACCCTAAAAATATATAGGGAAATTAAAAAAAATATGTGAATAAATTGGTTTGAGGCCACAGTTTAAAGAGTTTAAGAGCTCTCTGATACTACAAGCCAGATGATAACTAATAAAGGAGTTAAGCAAAATAATAGTCTCCAGAGGAACCTGGGAGTATATTACATTACAGGAAAAAAGAGAATTAAGGTCTGTTCATCAGCAGATGTGAACGCAGAGAGATTATCCTGTACTGTCCTGATGGGCCCCAAACAATTATGGGGGTACTACTGACAAGTGGATGAGGAAAACAGAGAGGGGGGCAGAGCAACGCAGCGTGAGAAGTACTCTCTCTACCCACCTCTGCTGGCTCTGAAGACAGAGGATGGAAAGGGATTCTCAGCTAGAGTGTCCAGAGAAGCACACAGCCCAGCTGATGTCTTGCTGTGAACCCAACGAAACCTACGTCAGACTGTTTCCTGTGCAACTCCTAGGAAACAGATCGATGTCATTTAAGCTAAGTTTCTGGAAATCTGTAGAAAATTCAGGTGGTGGCCATGAATCTCTCTGTAGGAGCTGCATCCTGGTGCTGGGAGTACTGACTAGGAAATCAGGTCCCATGGCACCGTGAGCTGGAGTCAGCTGTGGAGAAGAGGAGGAGCTCCTTCACCACTCTTCATAGGTTGTCCTTGGGCTTGGAAGCAGCCGCCTCAATCTCTGTGATGCTCACAATCACTTACATTACTGTGCCTTGATCCCCATTTCCTGTTGCCCTGAACTATTTCTTATACTTGAAAACACACCAGATTGGGCTAAGGTAACTGGAGCCCATGTCACTCCCTCTTGTGTTGGAGAACCCAGACGTTTATGTTATAGGTAACTTGGAGTAAACGTGCTTGCGATAGCACACAAAAAACCACATCCAAGAATATACACAATTTTGTGTTAACCATATGCCGTAATTGCAAATGTAAGAGAATACAAGTATCGGTTATTACGTAAAAAAGCATTAAGAGAGCAGAATGTTTCATATTCCCAGTGCATTAGATAGATAAAATGGCTCCTTAATAGGTAATAAATGGGTATCAAATGATAATCCAATGACTTGCTTTCATTTCTTGCAAAAGCCTGCCTGTGGAAAGAGTCTGAGGTCAGTCGTGGACTGCATTGTTCGACTCACCACCTACGCCCTTCGGGAGTGTGGCCACGATTTTGAGAAGATCTGAAACTCTTCTGATTTTGAAGAAAACCATGTCCCAAAAGTTTAAACTGAGACTCGTAACATTCCACCAGCATATGATCTGATATATTGTAGCTTACTTTGTAAAAATTTAATATACTAATGTTTTAAGATTCAACCTCAAGGGCGTCTGGGTGGCTCAGTTGGTTGAACATCGACTCTTGATTTCAGCTCAGGTCATGTCCTCATGGGGGGTGGGATCGAGCCCTACGTGGGTTCCACATTGAGCTCCATGCTCGGTGCGGGGGGAGTCTGCTTGAGATTTTCTCTTTTTCTGCACCCCCCCCCCCGCTCATGTACACATGCACGCTTTCTCTAAAAAATAAATCTTTAAAAACAAAACAAAATTTAACCTCAAAGGCAGGCTATGAAATACTCAAGCTGTAACTATCTCAAATGAAAACTCTCAACTTGTGGTTGATTATAAATGAAATTTTAAACACCCATATTCTGATGGAGAAACGAATCATTATTGCCCAAAGAATTTGACTTGAATTATCTAATTTTTGGTAAGAAGTAAATAAATATCTCTTCTCTGCTTGTTTTCCTTTCTCTTAGTCCTCTCTTGTCTTCTTTAGGTTTAGCTTATTGAACAATCTGCCTAAGAAAATATTCGAAATTTTTTTTTCTTTAAAATACTGCCTTGTCACTGCTTGTGAATGTTATAAGGAATACTAGCCATATGGCAAGTTCTTAACATTTGCATTTAGAAAAAAAACAAAAAATAATCCACATGATTCTCATAACTTCATCAGTTAACAATTTATGATTTTGACAAAGCAAAACAAAATAACTTAGAAATTGACTGTTATAGATCTAAAATATTATATTCTATATTTTTTAAGATTTTTTAAATTTTTTTTAATTTTTTATTTTATGATAGTCACACACACACACACAGAGAGAGAGAAAGAGGGAGAGGCAGAGACACAGGCAGAGGGAGAAGCAGGCTCCATGCACCAGGAGCCCAACGTGGGATTCGATCCCAGGTCTCCAGGATCGCGCCCTGGGCCAAAGGCAGGCACCAAACCACTGTGCCACCCAGGGATTCCTAAAGATTTTTTTAAAAAGATTTTATTTATTCAATCATGAGAGACACAGAGAGAGAGAGAAGCAGAGACACAGGCAGAGGGAGAAGCAGGCTCCCTGTGGGGAGCCTGACGTGGGACTCGATCCACAGGTGGAGGCCACAGGTGGCACTAAACCACTGAGTCACCCAGGCTGCCCTTAAAGATTTTATTTATTTATTCACGAGAGACACAGAGGGAGGCAGAGACATAGGCAGAGGAAGAAGCAGAAAAAAATATAAAATCCCATATTATTATGCATGGAATCCCATGTATTCTGTAATGTATTTGATATTTTGTTCATAGAGAATCGAAAGTCAACCAATGAAAAGGTGACAAAAAAGATATTCCATCATTATGTCAATAGTTGGGGTCTTTTTTATTATGTCTTTTTAAAAAATTTTAGTATTTGATTAAACGTAAGATAGAAAACTGGAATTCTTTCATGCACACTATGAAAGGATTTGGTATTCATCTAACCAAAATAAAACACTTTGAGAACCACAGATTATCTATAAAAGTACTGAAATATTTTAATGAGAAAAACTATAAAAATTGATTAAAATTTTAAAATCATTCTAGATAATAAAATATGTTCTAAAATTTCTGGTAAAAAGGGGATCCCCTGGGTGGCTCAGCGGTTTAGCGCCGCCTTTGGCCCAGGGTGTGATCCTGGGGTCCCAGGATTGAGTCCCATGTCGGGCTCCCTGCATGGAGCCTGCTTCTCCCTCTGCCTGTGTCTCTGCCTCTCTCTCACTCTGTGTCTCATGAATAAATAAATAAAATCTTAAAAAAAAATTCTGGTAAAAATTGTTGGTCTTCTTTTGCAAGACATAAAAGAGACCTTTACTTTTAGAATGAACATGTTTTCCCTTTCCTAAAGTGTTTATTATTTAAGAAGCATGTTTATAAATTTCACTGAAATTATATTTTTAATAACATGACAGATCTGCTCCCTCAAGTAGTTCTCTTATCTAGATAGTATCTATCACACTGCAGTCAACTACAAAATCAAAAATACTAAAATTCAAATTTAGAATTTCTCTTCCTAAGGGGAGCCTATTTGAACTCTATAATATTTAGAAATTTCTCACAGCCACAAATACATTCTTCAAAAATATAGTTTCATCAGTTTCATGTAATGTGGACAAACCCATTCTCTACCATTTTGAGTAAATGATTGAACAGTCAATGCAGTTGGATTACTAAATAAATTGAAAGTCAAGGAGTCAATATTTCTCATAAAAATAAATTAAATTACGGTACATCATAGTCTCCATTGTTAGTTCCAGATCTACTTGGCACATTTTAAAACCAGTCCTGAATCCTGCAATTCCAAGTCTTTGATTAAGCCTGCTACCATAAGGTGTGTGTCCATTATTATGACCCAAGCCATAAAGTCTTGGGGGTTTTAGAAGAATAACAGGGCTCACAGTTTTTCCGGGGGTGTTAAACGAACATTCTGGAATACTGGGTTTAGCTGGAGTCAACGTGATGGGATTTGAATCATCAGTACCCTTTAAAGGAGGCATTGGAATTATGCGAGGACATTGGCTGTGACAGGCCCAGACAGGAAGGCAGATCTAATCCAATCACCCCTGAGAATCTGCACAGAGTAGACATTATCGTGTACAGCCTGTTGGTCACATGGGCAAGGACCATGTGTTCATTTGCATCTTGTCAAATTCTTCCCTATGCCCTAATCTAGCCAATGAGCCACAACCTAGGGATGAAACATGCTCCTTTTGAACTTCTAAAGCTCCACCCAAGGTAGACAGCTCTCTGATAAGCCCGTCCAACTGACCAATAGCACGGGTGGTGTTCGGTCTGGTGTAATGCTTGCACACTGCACACGCTCATGCGATCCACGGTGCCAGATGTCACCAGAGCTGTGACCATGGCAGCAGCACTGTCTACAGCGAACTAGTTATTAATTTCAATTAGCATATATGTAACACAAAGAGCAAATGCCCCAGCAAGATGAGTCACAATATATAGATGCATTCAGGGAAAGAAGACACTAAGTCCTAGAATAATTCCACAAGCTTCTACTAAGAACCCCAACATGCTCTTGAAGCCAACTCGTCCTAGTGGCTTCGGAGCCACAAGAGAAACGTTTATTCCACATAAGCATCAAGAATTAGTTAAAAGAAAGAGGCATAGACGTACCAATGAATAATCTTCCCGTGTGCATCTCAGGCCGCTCTATAAAGCCTTCTTAAACACTAAAGAGAGCTCCCAGGAGAGGTACACCAGGGCTGTGGAAACAAATACAGCCCAGGCTTCTAATCTTTCAAATCCGAGTAGACAGGGTTGGGTTTCCTCATCACTACCCAGTAACTTGCCAAACATGTCATTAAACTGAAAAGATCAAGTGGTCAAGTAAGGACGGCAGGTAAAGCTATACTGTTGGTGGAACTGAGCCCCGTGAGCAGGACGTCAGGACTTACTGGGTTTACTGCACCAAAGAGCGACACCTTCCAGGTCCTTCGGTCTGTCAGTGGCTACAAGTCTAAATTCCTATAATAACTTGCAAAAAAAAAAAAAGATGATTGTGGTTATCCAAAGAGATGAATTGTTCACATGATAAGGAACAGCATAGCTCCTGCCAGAAGATGCTCCGTGAGCTGGTTTTCCCTCAAATGATTGTTCCAACCTTTAACGGTAAGCAGTATTTTTGTGGTATTTTGTTAAAAAGTGGATGGAATTAAGACCTAGAATAGATCAGATTTGGGAATCTCCTCTCCATTGTGCTAACGCAGGACACCCACTGTGGATCAAAGATGTGGAAAGGATATGTGTTCACAGACTCAACAACTATGCTAAATCCTAAGTGAAAATCACCTTTAATGTAGGAAATCATAACATGTGCTATTATGATGAAGCTCAAGACAAAGAATGACATGATAGAAAAAAATTCTGTACATTTCCAGAAAGTAAATGTGTTAGGCAAATGGTATCATATGCAAAATACAGTGACTCAAGAAAGGTTATAGGCTATGTGATATTTGACAGCTTATAAGCAATTTTTTTCTATAACGTAGAATTTTCCTAAACTCACATGACCTTAAGATAAACATTTCCTTTTGTTTTTTAAATTTATTTGAGATAGAGAGACAGAGATAGTGAGGGAGACCTCAAATGGGGAGGAGAGGGAGAAGCAGGATGCAGGACTCAATGCCAGGAGCATGGGATCATGACCTGAACTGAAGGCAGACGCTTCCCTGACTGAGCCACCCAGGTGCCCTAAGGCAAGTATTTTCAATTAAACTATTTAAAGGTCCATATTTGATAATGATGCAATGATTTAAATTAAAAATTATTTTTGGGGGCAGCCCGGGTGGCTCTGTGGTTTAGCGCCACCTTCGGCCCAGGGCTTTATCCTGGAGACCCGGGATCGAGTCCCATGTTAGGCTCCCTGCATGGGGCCTGCTTCTCCCTCTGCCTGTGTCTCTGCCTCTGTGTGTGTGTGTGTGTGTGTGTGTGTGTGTGTGTGTCACACACGAATAAATAAATAAAATCTTTTAAAAAATAAATAAATAAAAAATAAAAAATATTTTTTGGGTCGCGAGGGGCCCTAGTCATTCCCCTTGAGTTCCATAACCTTGAGCCCTAACCTTTCTTCAGATACATTCTTTTACTAAAAGCTCTTAATAAACTTCATCTTATTTCTAACTCAACGTCAGAGAATTAAAATGTTTGTATCGGAATGTGATTATTAATCCCAGTGTAATTAAAAGATATATATGGAACCACTTAATAGAACAAGGGGTGTAGATGGAGAAGAATCTAAGAACTAGATTCTCTACCTGAAAGTTCTCTACCTGAACAGAAAACTGTTTTTTTCTGATCTCTCTGCTAATTCAATCCATGGCCCCCAGAACGGAACTGTGGGTGCTCTATTTCATTCTGTCTTTAATGAACCTGAACTGAGCAATTGGAACAGATAGCCACTTATTCACAAACGCCGTCTAGTTCTAATTCTTGGCCAAATAAGCTCTCAGAAAGATGATTTAAAAAAGAATCTGAGCACCCATATATATGACAAAGGTATTTTGGCTTATGAGGAATGAACATAGCTTCTGTCCTGGCAAGATCTGTTGTTAAAAGATGAAAATCAGCATCATCCTTACAGGAAATAATTCCTTACCCCCTCTGTCTGAAGCACAGTCACAAATCATTTCAAAGTCCTCGCTCCCAGTGGCGATGCTCACAGTCTCCTGGGCTTTCTACTTTATTGGGATTTGAAAGAAAAAAAAATCAATGAGATAATTTTGTTAAGAATAAAAACATGAGCCTCTTGGACTTGGGGAGGAGCAGATGACACCGGAGCCCATCAGTATTTTCCATGTGGTTCCCGCTGGTACAGTGGTTCAAGAATGTTAAAAAACAAATCCCCCAAAACCAGGGATGAGAGATATTGGCTAATCAGAGCAGAAAGGTTATATCCAGACAGCACCTACACCACTCCACACCTGCTCAAGCCCTGCAGCTTAGTGCAGTAGGGTTTGGGGGAAGCTCCTGAAAACACCAATAGATCCGTGTCCCCATGACATAGCGAGGACGGGTGAGGAGCACGAAGGAAAGCCCACGTGTCATGGACCCAAACAAATGTAGGTTCAGTTGTCCACTCTGCCAGTGGTCAGCTCTATGACCTTGGGCAAGCGAGGTGCCCCTTTTAACCTCAGTCTTGCCATCTGAACAATGAGGCTAACAGCACCTACTTTGTAGGGTCCCGATTAGGGGTGGTGAGCCCGTGGAGGAGAAGTCAGACTCCCTGGATTCGAGTCTGGGCTCAGCTACACACCCGCTGCACAGCCTGCCTGGGTGATGTGTGTTCTCGGAGCTTCAGCAGTTCTGCTGAAAACTGCAGATCATTCTATTGGTTCTATCTTCATCATTGTTCAATTTTCAAATCCAGGGGAGATTCATGAATGGGAGAAAAAGACTTTTCAGGCTAATATTAAGTATGGCAGAGAAGTAGTCTTTAAAGGCCTTTTGGGATCCCTGGGTGGCGCAGCAGTTTAGCGCCTGCCTTTGGCCCAGGGCGCGATCCTGGAGACCCGGGATCGAATCCCACATCAGGCTCCCGGTGCATGGAGCCTGCTTCTCCCTCGCCTATGTCTGTCTCTCTCTCTCTCTCTGTGACTATCATAAATAAATAAATAAATAAAATTTAAAAAAAAATAAAAAAAATAAAGGCCTTTTTACTTCCAAAGAACCCTCCAGACTCTTTAGAACAAAAAAAAAAAAAAAAATGCATGGAAAAAAAAAGCATGTATTTACATCATATTCTTTACTTTGAAAAGGTTTAATATTTGTTCGTGAAAAGGTCTAATTAACCTTAAAAAGTTTAATGCTTACTGAGATCAATTATCTTCACTTATATCAGCTAAATTAATAAAAGTGAGATTAAAAGGGTATTTGTATAATATTTGTCTTGAAATCTCTCATTCTGTACTAAGTCATTTTGTTCCATCTAAAGAGAGAGATTTTTTTATAAATTTATTTTTTATTGGTGTTCAATTTGCCAACATATAGAATAACACCCAGTGCTCATCCCATCAAGTGCCCCCTAAAGAGAGAGATTTTAGTAAGGTAGTATTTTCCACCGAGAATGACTTTTTAAAATAATAATCTTGTCTGATTGTGAAGCCTCTTGGGTTTATCCTTTAGATTTCAAGCAAAGTAACCCGCCCGGGTTTCTATATTAACTGCAATACATGCCCCAAAAAAGCCCTTTATAATGAGGTATTATTCATAGATGCTTTTAAACAATCGCTAAATCTGACTCCTTAAACAAGTATCTAAAGAGAAAACAGTCATTATGTTATTTCAGAGGAACCTCAGAAGGCATGTTAGGACTGGTGGGGTTTCTTGAACATAATACAAGTTCTTTGACATTGAACCAAGAGCTAAAAAATACTGCATTTTAAAAAAAGAAAGCTATCTGAGGTTATGATGCACTTGATTTACACCAGGAATGTTTTTTTAAAAATTTTTTTAAAGATTTTATTTATTCATTCATGAGAGACACAGAGAGAGAGGGAGAGGCAGAGACACAGGCAGAGGGAGAAGCAGGCTCCCCACAGGGAGTATGATGATTGAGGACCCCGGGATCATGACCTGAGCCAAAGGCAGATGCTCAACCACCGAGTCACCCAGGGGTCCCTATACCAGGAGTGTTTAAAATATTCATAAAAGAATGATGAGCTGCTCAGTAGGTATTTTTTTCCCCTGGGGTGAGGAGAGCTCTCTGCAATACAAATTTGAGCTGAAGAAAACCAAATATTCAAAAAGCTACGGAGGTTAAACAAGTTTGGTTAATTCAGCTTTACAAGAAAATCCATGTCAGATGTGCTCAATTGCTTGTGTCGCTCTTCGTTAACATGGCACGGGCTTTGCAACAGGTGGAGTCATCACTCCTGCTTCCGTTCACCCAACATGTACTGAACACCTGTTAGCTCTCTGTTTCTAGGCCCCCACCCAGTTCCCGAAGGAAAGCAAGCATACAAAGTTACTCATCTCTGGAGGATCACATTCTAGAAGTGAGGGGAAATCAATGAACGTGTGCTTATGTTAGGTGGGGGTGTCTGCTAGAGGGAAAACCAAGGAGTGGAGCAGACGGCGAAACCAGTGGTGGGAACAGGCGAGGTAGCAGCCCAAAACTAAATTAATTTTAACTTTAAAGCAGCATCTGAAGTTCGTAGCGACCAGAGCCAGTGTCTGAAGCATGCAACCGTGTGTCCCAGAAGCTGATTACAGACTCCAAATTTGTCAGTGACTGGACACCCGGGAGACCTCAAAAAAAACCAAAAAACAAAACAAAAAAAACAAAAACAAAACAACACAAAAACAATGACAATGCCCAAAACAGAAGTTGTTTGTTGAAAACATATTGAAAATCTAGATGCCACATTAGACATTTTATGTATATTATTTTTTTTGTTATGGCATTTTTGGGATTTATTTTAGGTTTTTCCATTTCAGAGATTAATAGATGAAATACAGCCACGTCTAACTTGCAACTCCCACCACCGAGAAGTGGAACTTATGTCACTGCACCTTGAATCTGGTTTTTGTTAGGAGATGGCGGGAGAAGTAACATCGTGGGAGTCCTAAGGCCTGACTTCAATAGAACCTCAGTTTCTGCCTTCGTGCTCTTGGGACCTTGAGGGGGCCATGCAGTGAGGGAGCTTGCAGCGGAAGGCCACCCACAGGAAGGCTCCAGAAGATTCAGCTGTCCCAGGGGTGCTTGGGCTCAGGCAAGCAAGCAATTTCTGAGCAAATCTGAGTGAGATTGGCAGAAAAACCTCCCAGGTAACCACACAGTCCATAGATAGAGTAAGCCTTTGTTGTCAGAAGCCTCTAAGCTTTGGGGCAGTGTTTTATGCTGGATGAGAAAACTGTGGCCTAGGCAGAGAAAGCAAAGCCGACTGTGTTCAGAAGCTCAGGGCAAGAAGGTACAGAGGCAGGACTGCAGGTCTCGTCTGTCTGTCTAAAGCCACCCACCTTTGTAGCACTGCATTTCCCATTTTCCTGCAAATCCATTTTTTTTATCATGGAAAAAAATGATGTTAAGGTAATGCATACATGTCTACCATACTCAAAATTTCTATGATTCTGTGAATCTATGAGCACTTAGGTACGTACATTCCCCTCCTGAGCCCCTTCCTCAAATAATCACACCATCCTGGCAATTTCCAGGAAAAAAAAAAATGTTCTTATGTCACTAAATAAAATTCCAGCTACACCTGGAATTTTAGAAGCTATCTAACTGAAGACAAATTCCTCTATTTCCAATATGAAAAAAGAAAAGAAAAGAAAGAGAAAGAAAGAAAGAAAGAAAGAAAGAAAGAAAGAAAGAGAAAGGAAAGGAA
This sequence comes from Nyctereutes procyonoides, assembly GCF_905146905.1. Taxonomy (NCBI): domain Eukaryota; kingdom Metazoa; phylum Chordata; class Mammalia; order Carnivora; family Canidae; genus Nyctereutes; species Nyctereutes procyonoides. The sequence goes on from NW_026575043.1 coordinate 32,129,226, forward strand.
AAAAGCAAAGAAAAGACAAAAAGAAAAGGAAAAGAAAGAAAAGAAAAGAAAAAAAGAAAAGAAAGAAAAGAAAAGAAAAGAAAAAAGAAAAGAAAGAAAAGAAAAGAAAGAAAAGAAAAGAAAAAAGGCAGGGGAAATTATAATAGCCACCCAATATAGCTATGAGGAGATGGACTAAGGGGTAGGAAATGCCTTAGTGCGTGCATAGGATGACATTCGGTGCAGTGGGGCACTGCATGGTCCTTGCATCTGTGTACATACGTATATAGTCTTAAGTGATTCATCCCAAGTAATACCCTCTGGTCACAAGGCACCGAGATTAAAGACAGTCCCAAATCATTGGATGGTCCTTTCATTGAGGTCCAAGGTTTAGGTTTTCTCTCCTTGTATGTCTTGGAATTCTATGTCACCATGTAAGAAATCTCACTTTTCTGAGACTACCAGGCTGTGGAGGAGGTCCAGTTAGTCACATGAAGGAGCCCCCTCAGTGCAGCCATCTCGATCCAGGTGACAAAGGTACACCAGCTAGAGCTGCCAGGGCACATGGGGCCTAGAGACAGTAGCCTACTTCCACCCACCAAGCCCCAAATCATTAACGATGTCACATTGTTCTTTTGTGGCAGCTTATTGTGTTGAAATAGATAATCAGGACACACGCGCTTCTAATTCAAGACAAAAATCCTTAAAATTTCTGTCACAGTTAATAACTTCATGGCTGCTTGGAACAGATCTGTCTCCATTTCCCACCTGCCCTCCCACCAGCCGACCGACACACACACCCTCCCCTACCTACAAATCTCAAGCCACACAAACACAGAAAATTGTATTAAGTTGCCCCCAAACTATGAATCTATAGTTAGAAGCGTATTGTGAAGTGGAGGATAAAATATACTAAAAATGACGGCAAACACAAATTTGACTCTTAAACTCGATCATGGGGAAAAAAAAAAAAAACTCGATCATGAAACTTAACAACCACCATGAAAAGGAAACCACCATGAAAAAAGGAAAGTTAATAGACTATATATCTCTTGTTACTGAAAGGGAAGAAACATTACTTACTATTCCAGGTATACAATGTTTTCCTGGAAACAAAGGAAAATTCTTTCGATGGTTCATTCTACCTGGACCACTTGATAATATATATATAGAAAAATGTCAGACGTTAATAAGAACTCACAGTTTTTACATCAAAATCAAAAACCATATAAAAGTTCAATGTAAACTCATAAATACCATTAAAAAAAAACAGAAAGTGTTAAACTTTTTGTTCCCCAAACTATATAGAAAGGAGTAGTTTCCTTAATATTAGGAAGGTGCGTATAAATAAATTAGAAAAAAAAGAGAAAAAAGAGAAAAAAGAGAAAATTAGAAATTGGGATAATGACATGAACAGGCAGTTTATAGGGGAAAAAATGAAATGGCTTTGAAATATATGAAAATACAGTCTACTAGCTATTAGTGAATGCAACTTAAAATAAAAAAAAGAAGATCTGGTATTCTCAGATCTCTGATGAAGATAAATTAGATTTGATGGCACAGCGCATGCTGGCAGAGATAGAGGTACCATCCCTCTCATGCCACCATGGATTGTCGTCTCCACTGCTCGTTGGGGGGCATTTCTGCAAATTCTCCACCCTACATAACTGCACGCATTTGCAAATATTTCCGAAAATATGGTCATTAAATCACAATAGATATTGTAGTCTAAACACGGAGAGTCTGTTAATGATTGGTAAAATATTGACCCTCAAATATTGAAATTTTACACAATGTTTAATAGATCTAAGTATATACTCAAACACAGAGAACTCTAATATTTATTCTTAGGAGCATAAAGCAAAGTACAAGTCAGTATGCTTTTTACTTTCTCACTCAAAAAGGGGGAATGGGATGTGTATATATGCACATATGTGTGCAGACACGTGCGTGGAATATTTTTTGAAAGATCCACAGAAACTATCAATAAACTGAGGACTACAACAGGGATATAAAATGGGCAACAGCCTCATTTTTATATAACTTTTTTTTTTTTACTATATATTTAGACTTGCATTTTTTTATCATGTGCCATTACTTCTAAAATTAGCGGGGTGGAGAGAAGGTCAATGATTTCCCAAAGGCTTTCAAATAACGTGCAAGAAAATAACTAATATACAATGCAGGATTTTGGGTGCAGGTTATGTAGTTACATTCCAGAGAACCCGAGTCCCCCAAAGTTTACGTGGCACCGCTGCAGAATCTGATGGGGGGGGGCGAGTGGTCGAAATTATACTTCTCACCCCCACTTCAATCAAAGCACCTGCTTTTACCTGTTTTTGTTTTTGTTTTTTTTAACAAGCTTTAATTCACTTTTATTTTTCTTGTATAAAACTATGTGGTAGCCACAGCTGGAGCCGGGGTCCTCTGCACGGAGACTGTGGTGTGGGTCTTTACAAGATGGTCAGTGAATTCCTGATAGGGAGACTTGGTGAACACAGTCTCTTTCCAGAGATCAGGGGTGAGATAGCTGTAGGTCTTGGAGATTGCATCAAAAGTAGCCTTGGCAAAGTTCCCCAGGGTGGCAGTGCGGCCCCTGGCCGAAGTGTAGCAGTCGTCAATACCAGCCATCATCAGTAGCTTCTTAGGCACTGGGGCTGAGACAATGCCAGTGCCTCTGGGGGCAGGGAGATGCACCAGCACAGAACCACAGCGACCAGTCACCTTGCATGGGACAGTGTGGGGCTTGCCGATCTTGTTCCCCCAGTAGCCTCGTCGCACGGGGACGATGGAAAGCTTGGCCAGGATGATGGCCCCATGGATGGCGGTGGCTACCTCCTTGGAGCCCTTGACGCCCAGACCTATGTGTCCATTGTAATCTCCGATGGCAACAAATGCCTTGAACCTGGTCCGCTAGCCATGGACGAGGAGAGGTGCCCTCACTCGCCCTGTGCTGACCAAGGAGCAGCTGGACAACCAGTTGGATGCATACATGTCGAAAACAAAAGGACACCTGGATGCCGAGTTGGATGCCTACACGGCACAAACAGATCCAGAAACCAATGATTGAAACCCGTCCACCCTACTGTGAGAGACTCTTATTCAAAAGTCACCACATCTGTAAATAACCCTGAGATGACAGATGGAGAAGAAACCTGATCAATGCTGGAAGGACCTATCACAATAGGCTATGGACTTATTTGCCACCAGTTTGTGCATTTAGTGTGTTCCTTTTATTTTTTTTTTTTTTTTTTGATACTGTGTTGTATGAAACCTTTCTTTCCTCTGGGGAAAAAAAAAAAAAAGAAAGAAAGAAAAAAAAAAAAAAACATTACAAGCACTGCACTTGCCAGTGCACTGATTGAGAATCACTGAGAATTCCACTTCATCTCCAGCCTGTAGCTCAATGCAATCTTGAACTTCTTTCACATGGAAAAAGAGCTTCTTGCTATCTCCTACTTCATAAATAATGAAGCCAAACTGGTCCTTCACACACTCCACTGTGGCTCTACGCAGGGGTGTGATGTTGTAGGCCATAGTCTGTGCATTCTGGCCCAGGACACACAACTGGAACTTGACACTCTCTCCTTTCTGTAGGCAATCCCCTTTGTTGGGGATTACGTGGCAGCCACAGAAAATGCTTTGTTTGAATGGGGAAAATCTACTGTTAGACAAGTTTGAGAATTCTTGACATATGGGAATTCACTAACAACATATCCCCCAGCTGTCAACTAGGATACAGGAGACAGCTGGCTAGTTTGATTTTAGCCTACATCACTCCGTGATACTTGAAGGACTCTTATAAACATATGCAGCTGCCACAAGCCATAAAGTCTCCTACTGACCTGTCTTGTTGGAGCACATTCGATTATGGGCAGTATCTATAAAAAGCATTTGCAATTTATTTGCCAAATTTCCAAACAGGAGAAAGACTCCCAAACACGAAAATACGTGTTCTGTATTTAATTCTGTACGGTTTCCAGTTTAATGTAACAGAATCATTCCTCTCCAGCCTTGATAACTTTGTCACATTTCCTGAGGAACCAGTTGTTGGAATCTTTGACTTCATAGACGAGAATGCGACGTTTTCCTTAATAAAACGTTTTCATATGCCAAGTTTTGGCTTAGTTACTATTGGTCTTTGCTTGCCTTGCATTCCTTTTCTGACTGCACTAAACAGGTCTTCTTTCTTAGGTCATTTATGGGTATTATCTGAAATGCCTTGGTCCAAGATGCCTGGGTTGAACATCTGCCTTTGGCTCAGGTCATGATCCTGGGGGTCCTGGGATCGAGTCCCACATCGGGCCTCTCCACAGGGAGCCTGCCTCTCCTTCCGCCTGGGTCTCGGCCTCAGTGTTGCTCATGAATAAATAAATAAAATCTTTTTAAAAAAATAAAATAAAATGCATTGACTCCAATATTTTATTGCTGAATGCACAACCTGCTTCTACATCAGAGCCCACGTCTGCTTCCTCAAGAAAACGCCCTGTGAAGCAGAGGGCTGCTCCTGACACCACTTTCTTCCTAACTTTTGTCATTTGGACAGGAGGATTTTTTCCTGATGTTCCTGTTACAAACAGGTGAAATATCAGTCTTTCCCACAAGGCATAATTTCTATAAATTGTGTCCCCCCTCTTATGTTTAACATCCTTTTTTCAGCCACATTAGTCTACTGGATTCTACACAGATGTCTAATAACTCTTAGGAACAGATCCATATCTAGGGTCGACCTGCATTTCTGCACTTAATTTTCATCAGTGTTACTCTTCCCTTGATCCCTTTCCACGGGTCAGCCCCCTGTGGCTCTTCTTGGACTTTCCGACCCCAAGGCAAAGTGATGGCTTCATTTGTTCTCAGCTCCAGTGAGATCCCAAATAAGACTTCTATCCACCTGGAAGGACAGGTCTCACATAGGGTTTTTCTTTTTTTTTTTTTTTTCACATAGGATTTTCAAACAAAATTCAGGTTTGGATATTCTGTGTGGTTACTAAGCAGGTTTCAATTCCTGAATGTTATCCTATAGGTATAATCACAGAGACTCTCCATTAGCATCCGACTAGATGTGAATGGGAACTTAACAAAAGCTCATACCCCCCAGAAACCATATTTTCACCGAAAAATTAAATGGAAGTTTTCTCCACCATAATCTATTGTACACTTGATTTTTACAGTGAAAATCAACCTATTCCCTATAACTTCACTGATCTGACAGGTAGAGCAGGGCCAAGTAGTTTGTAGGAATGGATTCAACTTCAATGCCTCCCCATCACCTGGAACTGAGCCACCAGAAATCTGCAAGCTGTCCTGCTTTTTTTTTTTTTTTTTTTTAATAGGTAGAGGGCAGGGAGGGGAATCAGACCACCAGAGGTAACCAGTTCCCTCCCTGACTAATTCTGGGAGACGACTGAGCTGGATTAAAAACACCGATCGCATGCCTCTCTTACAGCTGTGTTAATATAACTGCATACGCACATCCAAACAATAGAGTGAGGAATGGTGTAAAGCCGAAATGAAGGCCCGACGGAGAATCAATCTCTTGCAGAGTCAGAGCTGACATTTCAGCTTCCCTGAGGGAGACTGTAGGGAAAGTGAGGGGCAGACGGTGGCAGGCTGTCTGCAAGAGGGAGGTGAACTGAAGAGCTGTCAGCTGGGTGGGGAGGTGGGGAGGAGGTAGGAAATATTCAGCTGTGCTTTCCTGCTTGAAACAAGCCAGCAAAATTACTATTTTTTTTTCCATTTCAAAAGATAACTCCTCCCTAGAATACATCCTTGCTTACTTCTCTCTCAATGATGGATGTACAGTTTCGCATCTAATCTTCACGCTAATTTGCAACAACGTCACTCTGAAGCATCAAGGGGGTGGTTGATAAGAGGAAGAATGGAAGACGGTTGTGAGTGAAGTTAAAAATAGAAATACAGGACATCCTTACAGAACATGTTCAAAACCTCAAAACCCATGCACATCTCCCAGGAAGCCAGATTTCCCAATGTCTCTGCAATCCTGGACGGACCCTTCTGGCATTCTGGGGAGTTGCCTCCCTAGAGGAACACGTTATCAAGATACCCACAGAGCCTCTTCAACTCTCAACTGTAATTTCCAGTCACCTCCATTCCTGTCTCAAAGCCAGCATCTCAAGCAGTACTCATGTACTATCTTTGAAGTCTAGGAGGAGTTTAAATACCCAAATATAATGTCTTTATGAAAAAAATTTTAAAATAAACACCCGGGGGGGGGGACTTTGGTATCTTGCAAACTGGTGAATACATTATAAATCCCAAGTTAGTAGTTGAATTCAGCATTTTCAACTCTTTTAATAAAAATATTAATTTGGGGATATTTTTATTTAGAGATTTTGATAGAGTGAGCACACAGGAGCGGGGGAGGGGGAAGGCAGCAGGAGAGGGAGAAGCAGACTCCTCGCTGAGCAGGGAGCCCGATGTGGGGCTCGATCCCAGGATCCTGAGATCATGACCTGAGCCGAAGGCAGACAAGTGTCACCGATGGAGCCACTCAGGTGCCCTGGAATATTTTCAGATTTTCAGAAAACCTGGGGACAGAGTTTCCACATACTCCATACCCAGTGTGTCCTATTATTAAAATCTTACACGATGATTCATTTGTCACAACTATGAATCAGTATCGATCTACTATCTTAATCTTAAGTTCATGCTTTATTTAGATTTTCTAGTTGATACCCAAGGTCCTTCTTACTCTTTCATGGCTCCAGCCTGCCATCTGGAATACCATGCATTTGTTGTCATGTCTCCCTAGGCTTTTGGAGGTGACAGTTTCTCAAACTTTGTTTCTGATGCCCGTGACAATTCTAAAGTATATGGATCAGGTATTTTGTAGAATGCTCTTCAACTGAGATCCTTTAACTGTTTCCCCATGGTTCAGTTGAGGTTTCTGGTTTTGGGGAGGACAACCACAGAGGTAATGTGCCCTGTTCATCTGTTCAGGTTTATCCACCGTAAACATATTTTCCTGCCTTTTCATATAGTACTTTTTGTAGAGAAGTCATTACCAGGCCACACTTCACGAGGGGGAGTTACATCCCTTCATCCCCCCAGAGACTGGAGGACTCATAAAATATTTGTGGTTCTTCCACAGGAGAAGCTTGTCTTCTCTCCCCCACTTGCTTATTCGATTCTTTCTTTCTATCAGCATGGGGTGTAAGGATATTTATTTTATACTCTGGGTTATACTATCCAAGGTCAATCTATCGTGCACATCGTTCCATATTTGGCCATCAGGAGCTCTTTCAGGAATCATCTGAGTCCCCTTCATATGACCCCATGACTGTGGGCTTTGTTTTCTGAACTTCCTAGCTTTCTGGAAAAATCAGATTTTCCAGGCTCCTGTAACATGTTCCTTGTCTGAGTCCTAGTGAGCTCACTAGTGGAGGCACATCTCTCTCTGTATGTGTTTCTCCATGTACCTGACCAGATCTACAGTGAGCTAAAGAGGAGCTCATCATGCACAGACCGTTCTAGACTTCTCCCTCCAGCAATGAGAAACTTGGCTCCCACAGACCACCAGCCTTTCAAAATTATTTGCTTGGGGACGCCTGGGTGGTTCAGTCAGTTGAGTGTCTGGTCAGGATCCTGGGGTCTAGGGATGGAGACCGATGTCAGGCTCCCTGCTCAGTGGGGTGTCTGCTTTTCTCTGCCCTTCCCCACACTGATGCTCTCACTCCCACTCACTTTTTCAAATAAAACCTTTAAAAAATTATTTGCTTATCAGATTCTGTAGCTTTCAAAGTCTACCGGTGGAGCCTGGGTGGATACACACACACTTTAAAAGACTTCCGAGATCATTAGGTCCATCCTCCCTCCTACATAGGTGGGGATTGAGGCTTACATGACTTATCAAAGGTCATAAAACTAACTGTGGATGTATTTACAACAAAAGTCAGCTGTCTTCTCATTAAAATTATTGAGCATCTTAGGCTTTAGAATGATTCAGCCAAATATTTGTATTACAGATGAAGAAACTTTACACCCACAGAGTTTAATGTTTTACAACTTGTTAATGACAGACTAAAGGACATGTAAAACAGGGAATAATGTGAATAATGTAAAACAAGAAATAATGACAAGCAAATCCCATACTTACCTGAAAAAAATCAAAATTTTAGTGATCAAAATGCCATCTTTGGCTAACCTATGAGTTCATATCACCCTATTTTAGAGACAGATACTTAAAGTAAATGTAAAATTATAGCTAAAATATTTTGAAGTAGATAATGATCCGTGGCTCAGCACTGAAGGAAAGTGAATCCATTTAGGTAATTACAGAATTACTCACTGAGATACAATGGTTAGCTTAAATTCTTCTCATTTCTACATAACTGGAAACAATGTCATTCCAATGGTCTTGACCACCTCACCATCAGTTATAAAGGAAATAAATGTTGATATAGGTCTGCCAAAGTGATGGGATCAAAGACTTACTATTATTTGCTTTACATAAGAGTTAATATTTATGGAAAATATTAATTTCATTACAAGTAAGCAATTTCTTGGTTACTAGCATAAGTCATATTAGAAAGTACAAAATGGAATTTTTCTAAGAAGTAATTTTTATGGCCTTTCTCATAGTAAAATTTTCAGAGGACATTTGCAAAGTAACATAAGTGAGTAACAGAAACTAAAACTTAACGTTTATTTAGCTCACGTATTGGGCACTATTCTAAAGTTTTATATATGTATTAGCTTATTTAATATTCAATGAAAATCATTTTCCTTATTTTTGAGGAACCTGTAGCACAAAACAAAATAAACCCAAGAGGTAAGGTGTGTGTATTCTAGTTTTTATTGAATTTCAACTTTTCTTTTTAAATGAAATTTTAGGGGCCTTGAGGTGAGAGATCAGTTTGTCCAGGGGTTCTCCATGGTACCTCTGTATTAGAAAGACCTACAGACCTAAAATAGAGCACCACCATGGGACCTCCTGGAGATGTGGTTCTCAATTTTATGCAGAGTCACAAGAATGTTTTTCTAAAAGCACTAATCACTGGGGCCCAGTTTCCACATACTCCATATCCAGTGTGTCCTATTATTAAAATCTTACACGATGGTTCATTTGTCACTCTGGGTTTCTGATTTAGTAGTTCTGGAGTGGATTCTGATGATCTGTGTTTCAAAGAAGTGCCCAGGTGACGTCAGTGGTCTGGACATCACAATTGAAACCACAGATTCAGGGTACTGAATTAGAGTCTCTAGAATTCGTAGAATTGGAGCCTAAGCCAAATCTGCTGGTTTTTTAAAAAACTTTTTTTTTTTTAATTTATTTATGAGAGGTGGGAGGGGGACAGAGGGAGAAGCAGGCTCCGTGCAGAGAGCCCAATGTAGGACTTGATCCCAGGACTCCAGGATGATGCCCTGGGCTAAAGGCAGGTGCTAAACCGCTGAGCCACCCGGGAATCCCCACATCGGTTGGTTTTTAATTGAACTTTGCAACCCTACAAAATGTATGGAGATTTAACCCCATGTACTAATTAACCAATGTCAACAGTTATGCACCATCTTGTTTTACAGATTACAAACTTTTTTTTTTTTGAGGGGGGTGTTCCTTTTCTCCTATTTCCTTCATTTTTCTTTTCCTTAGGTTTTCTCCACCCCCCCTTCTTTCTGGAGAATATTTGAAAGCAAACCCCAGATGTGATTTCCTTCATAAAGAATTTAGAGCAGCCCAGGTGGCTCAGTGGTTTAGTGCTACCTTCAGCCCAGGGATCGATTCCCACGTCGGGCTCCCTGCATGGAGCCTGCTTCTACCTCTGCCTGTGTCTCTGTCTCTCTCTCTCTCTCTCTCTGTGCCTCTCATGAATAAATAAGTAAAATCTTAAAAAAAATAAAAAGAATTTACATGCATTTCTAAGATTTTTTTTTCTTAAATAACCACTCTGCCATTATTAACAAGTGCCTCTAAAACACACGTTGCCCACATTTCAATACATAGCCAGGACCAGGAACCTCTAATACTAGTCTCACTCCCTTATTTCACATAATTCAGGAAAAACCGAAAGAGGCAAAATGACTTAAGGCCATTTAGAATATAGGTTGGAGGTCTGGAATTAGAGGTCTCAACCCCTAATCCTCAATCTTTTAAACTACATTTTCCCATAGAAAATTTTAAAAACAACACTTGTACAGGAAGGAAAACTTAAACCGTGTAATAGGAGTGAAGAAGTAATGGTAAGAAGAAAGGTTATTGGGTTATGTTTGGATTGTGTGACAACATATTTTAATAGATCAACAAATGATGGTCTCTACAGATGTGCTTATTTACTGATATCGGTATCTACGGTGTCCTGGAAAGTTGACTTAGGTCAGAACACATGCGTTCATCTCTAGCTCACCAAATACTCGCCAGTCCTAAGTCCTAGGCTAAATTACCCAAGTTTCAGTTTCCTGAAACTGGGCAATATAAATAAGAAGCAGCTAAGAAAACACCTGTAATGATCAAAACACCTGCAGTGATCTTTATAAAAACAATGCTAACACATGAAATTGACAAATGACAAAATACTTATTTGATTATGACTTTGTTTTAGGGACTACAAATGACTGTGAGTATGTCCATTTAAAAATGTATATGGGGATCCCTGGGTGGCTCAATGGTTTAGCACCTGCCTTCGGCCCAGAGCATGATCCTGGAGTCCCGAGATCGAGTCCCACATCGAGCTCCCTGCACGGAGCCTGCTTATGTCTCTGCCTGTGTTTCTACCTCTCTTTCGCTCTATGTCTCTCGTGAATAAATAATTAAAAAATAAATAAAATTTTAAAAATGTATATGTATGGTTTTAATGGGCAAAGTATTATGGTTCTAACTGTAAAATGTTACGTTTAAGGACTTGTTGTATTGGACTTAAGCTATTCCACTAAATATATCAGTTACTAAGACCTGAATCTGATCTTCCAACAACTATTCAATTTCTATTATTTTAGGTTCTCATTTATAGATCATTAAATTATGTATGAAAATCAGATCATCTCCTTTCTAGTTTACTGACAGGTACTGATTATAAAATTTCATATTAAAAATTTAAAGAGCTTATATTAATGGTTCCTCAATGATGAATAAATTAAGAAAATTAAGACTGAACCCTTTAAACTTGCCAGAGTTGAATATTTTTATATGTTTTAAATATACAGTCTGAGTTTTCTCTAGCTTGTATAATTTAGGATAGGGGAAACTTTCAGTTTAAAATTATCCAATGAAAAAAAGAAAAATACAAAATAAATAAAATTATCCAATAAAATCCACCTTCCTTGGATTATCGAATACTGTTAAGTACAGGCAGGAGTGAATGTGTGCCAGCACACGTATGAAGGAAACCATCTTCTCTTGGGTTTTCCTTCCAGTTCAAACTTAGGTTCATCATCCTGTCTCCAAAAGCTCTCCAAAGCACTGCAGCATGCACAGTGTAATTATAATCTTAGAGGAATGTCTGGATTTGATCTGAATTCAATTAGAGGGACCTCATATGTCTGCCTGCTGCAATTAATCTCATGAATGCTACACAGATAAGCATGGTGATGCAATCTAATATAAAATATTAAAAATAAATTTCAGTATCATTTGGATTCAGGAGTGTAAAACAAAAAACCAAAACCAAAACAAAACAAAAAATCGAAGGACATATGTATCAATGTCTTTGGTACTTAGTGCAATTGATTTATTGCTTTCCAGGAAAGCTCCTTGCTTTCTCAGGTGAACTATGTTGCAGCAACCGTAGAATTAAAGGCAGCACTGAGAGCTCCCCTGTCATTCCAACACTTTGAAAACCCTTCCCCTCTGCCTTACTAACCTAGCAGAGGAAAGAAAGATGCCGGCCTAGGTTATTCTAAGGAAATCCAGCAAAGGATGGCCTTTGGCTGGTGGAAGCATTTTATCTCTACAAACTAAATTTCTTCCCCTTTTGTTGATACTCACATGGGCCAAAATACAACTGGATGGGTTTTCATCAAAGGTTGACGTTTTCAGAGTTTGATCTAAGATATGGTTTATGTGGTGTCTCTAAGATTTACAGGAAGGTGGCTTCAGATGGGGGCAGTCATCCCTCAGAGTTGCTAAAATTGAAGTCGAGTCAGAGACAGGCAGGGTTGCCAGAAGAGCCACACCAGAAATATTGGGAAGACACAGGCAGAGGAGACACACTTGGGACCCATATGTTAGCAGCCGTTCAAAACCACAAGGGCTGGGCAGCCCGGGTGGCTCTGTGGTTTAGCACCACCTTCAGCCCAGGGTGTGATCCTGGAGGCCCCGGGATCGAGTCCCATGTCGGGCTTCCTATAGGGAGCCAGCTTCTCCCTCTGCCTGGGTCTCTGCTCTCTCTCTCTGAATATTAATAATATTTATATTTATTCATTTATATAAATATATATGAATAAATGAATCCATTTATGAATAAATAACATTTTATTATGAATAAATAAATAAATTAATTAAAAAAAACCATAAAGACATACACTTTGATTTACAGTCTCAGGTTCTAGGAAAGATGCTTCTTATTTGGGCTGTTCCATAGGAGGAAGAGATGAGAATCATCAGGAATTTATTTGTCTAATGACGGTTAAGTTGAAGCCAAAAACAGCAATAACGTCTCCCATCATAGTCTACAAAAACCTTCATAAGACCAATTCTGACCAGGAGCCTCCCCCCGCTCCCCCCCCCCGCCCCGGAACCTCACCTGGAGTTGTATCAGACACTGAGGTGGATCAGTTTCCCCATGAAAAAGAAAAATTAAAAAAAAATTTTAAAAAAAGAAAAAGAAAAATTGCTCTTCTATAACTGACTCCACACAGAGGCATTCTGGCTCTGACAATAGATCACACGGTGTGCACGTCCTTGGAACGGGAATGTGCCAGTATTGGGGGATTAAGTTCAACCCATTTAAGGATATTCTATGCTCTGACCCCACACACATCAATTACTCAACAACTATGGGAACCAGGCACCATAGTCAAAATTGCATATAAATCATCAAAGATTGGTTTGATGCACCTGCTTAGTTATCATTGATAATATTCATTCTTAAGCTTGAGGACAACAAACCACTCTTAAAATAAAATTTAGTCAACAGAATATTCAGCCCAAACATTTCGAATTTGTTCCACACTGAGAATGGTCATCATTTCATTATTGTAGTTATGGGCAGCCCAGATGGCTCAGTGGCCTTAGCGCCACCTTCAGCCCAGGGCATGATCCTGGAGTCCCAGGATCAAGTCCCACAAGTCTGCCTGTGTCTCTGCCTCTGCCTTTCTCTCTGTCTCTCATGAATAAATATAAAATCTTAAAAAATATATATGATTTAAAAAAATAAAAATAAAGAAATCTGAATTTATCACACTTGGGTTTAATTGGACAGGTTAAAGAATAATTCAGCTCTCTAAATGTGGTTTTCTTTTGCTTTAAAAATATATTCACCAGGGCACATGGGTGGCTCAGTGAACCATCTGCCTTCATTCAAAGTCATGATTTCAGGGTCCTGGGATCGAGTCCTGCATTCAGCCTCCTTGCTTAGCAGGGAGTCTGCTTCTCCCTCGGTGTCTCCCTCCCCCATCGTTCCTTCTCTCTCTCAAATATTTAAAAAAAAATAAAACAGTCACACGGATGTTACACATAATTGTTTCGCAGAAAAGCACAAGGCATCCCTTTGTCACTTATCACACTGTGTGTGTTTTTGTTTTTCATAGCAAGTTCTTTAAGGAAATAAAGACTCTTTATTGATCTTATTCATTTGTGTCTTTGTGTTTCATTTTTTGACAACGCTGCCTTTCAAACTGCAGCCCAGTGGCTGAACTGAGAGTAGATGCTAATGAAGTAACTAATCTTCCAAAAGGGCTGATGAAGAGGAATAATCTTATTTCCATTTCTAACACTGCCAACGGTAAAAAGAACATTATTTTTATTTGTTGACATACGATGTGGTAAGTCTATTTGTTAGAATAGGATATGAAATATAGGCACATCTGACTTTACTGTGCTTTGCTTTGTACTTCAATTATTCCTTTTTTTTTTTTAATAAATTAAAGTTTCAAGACTTCAGGGGAGGAAGTCACCACAGTTGTGGTGGGAACAGCAAGAGAACAGGGATCAGAAGTGGGACCTGAACATGGGACCAGATCGCTGCAGTCTCAGGATGGAACTTGAACAGACAAGTGGCTTCCTATGGATGAGCGAAGAAGTGGTTTCTGAGATGAGTCTCTTCCTGGTGAGGATGCTGTGAAGATGGTTGAAATGACAGCAAAGGATTGAGAAGATCATGTAAATCAGGTAAACTGAGTCAATAAAGCAGCAGCAGCGTTTGTGAGGATGGACTCCAATCCTGAGAGGAGTTCTGCTGTGGGTAAAATGCTACCAAAAAGCATCACATGCTGCAGGGAAATCGTTCATGGAAGAAGAGCCAATCGATGCAGCAAACTTCAGGGTTGTCTCATCATAAGAACTTGTCACAGCCACCCCAGCCTTCGGCAGCCACCACCCTGGTCGGTCAGCAGCATCCACCAATGAGGCAGGATCCTCAGTAGCAAAAACGATGACAACTCCTTGAAAGCTCAAATGATGCTTAGCATTTTTAGTAATAAGCTACTCTTTTAATTAAGGTAGGTACATATTTTTAGACATGACGCTATTGCACATTTACCAGATTACATTGTAGTACAAACATAACTTTTATATGCACTGGGAAACCAAAAAAAAATCATTTTACTTGCTTTATTGCAATGTTGGTTTTATTGTGGTGTCTGTAACCGAGTCTGCGGTATCTCTGGAGTGTGCCTGTGGTCCTGTAATTCACACCCTAACTCAAATGATCTCCTTTTTATTATTTCGGATGTCACAAATTTCATCTGTTCTGTTATATAAAAAAAGAATTCCCTAAAGGTTTTATTTTTGTGTTTTAACACTTGAAAAATGAATGGCTGGAGCTCAGCATGGAAACCCTTTAGCCTGCTGGATGAACCCAAGAGCGGCAAGAAAATAAATAGGAGGGAGAGAGATTTAAAGTATTCAGTTTTATCACTTCTCTGGAGGACAGACCCACAGATGCTGAGCTAGGTCAACAGAAAGTGCTCTGGTGCTTTCTGATTGGATACACATGATGAACACAATCCAAGAAAATGTTAGTTCTACGCGGATGAGACATTTCTTAAATCACATCGTTAAGTGTAAGATGCCTTTCTGGAAAATTCTCTCTTTTCTCCTCCTTCCCTCCCAGCAGGTTTTAAACAATTTAATAGTTTTAAATAAATAAATCCATAATTTTCTAAGTATAATTTGCCAGTTCAAAGAATCAGACTTAACCATAACAGGGCCATTCTCTTTTCTGATTTTATTTCCCTTCATTGAACCCTCACCATCTGGCATATTATATGCTTGGCTCATTTAATTGTTTACTGTCCATCTCATCACACTAAAATTACCCTTGCTGAATATAGAACTTTTTACATGTCTTTTATATGGTAGTTACATAGTACATACTCAATAAATAGTTGCTCAATTACTAAAAGGATGGATAAATAAACAATGTTATCTGACAAGGAGTAAAACCTTCATATTTTCTGACATACACAAAGGGAAAAATGTAACTTAATGAGCCACTCATATCATGCCATGATTATTCAACCTTGTCAAAAAAATCAGGTTGCTTACTAAAAATTTTAAATTAAAAAAAAAATAATAAATAAAAAATAAAAATAAATAAATAAATAAATTTTAATGTCTAAGGAAAAACAGTATTTTCAGAAATAGTTTATTCCAAAATATTATATGAGAATACATTTGTGTGTGTATATATATATATATATATATGTATAATAGAAAAAAAAGGTAAAACCAACATTGTAAATATTTTATTAAAGGATTTTTGTCTTTACCTACAAAAACCCTGAGACTTTGTCAGCAAATACCAAGAATCAGAATTTAACTCATCTCGAATTTCAAATATTTTTATTTTTCATTTTATTTTTTTTTTTAATTTACTTATGATAGTCACAGAGAGAGAGAGAGAGGCAGAGACACAGGCAGAGGGAGAAGCAGGCTCCATGCACCGGAGCCCGACGTGGGATTCGATCCCAGGTCTCCAGGATCACGCCCTGGGCCAAAGGCAGGCGCCAAACCGCTGCGCCACCCAGGGATCCCTCATTTTAATTTTTATTTCAAGTTTTTATTTCAAAATAGTCTTCTACTTGGATATTAAAATTTGCACCATGAACCTCTCAGTACACAGAATTTTAAAATTAAAAAAAAAAATTGTGAGCATTTTACACCCAATAAATTGAAATATTTTCTTTTAAAATGAACAGATTTTTTTTTTCAAAAGATTATAAATAAGGTGATAATGAGCACTAAGCACTCTCTGCATGATGAGTTTTCCTTCAGGCCCAAGAGGGTGTGAAAATCAGAGGGACTGTAGCTTCTGAACTCACTCACTGTAGTAAATCTCACTTCACAATGCATGCTTGATTTTGCACAAGAAAGGAAATGGATCAAGGGTGCCTGAGGAAGAGGTGATACATGAGAGCGGCCTCTTGTGCTATCCAAGGACAAAAGCAAAATCACAAAATTGATTCTCTATCATATTGGCAGCAGGAGAAGACATCAAGTCAATTCCTTCAGTTAGAGCATATTTTTCTTATGAGAAAAATTCACGGTTTGGTTCAATGAAACACATAAATACAGTTCTATAACACGGGTAAAAAATAGCTTATAAAAACACTCTCAGAATCCAACCGCAATCATTATTCAGGTATTTGAGCTTGCAATCCTTGCTTATTATCTTCTCTTAGCACCTATCTGAGATCTTCAAAGTTAGCAGCAGAAATCTGCAGAGGAGTCAATACTCCTTATGTATAGTTTGTTAATCTATGTGTGCCAGTCTTAAAAACTTCACCAAATATTTCTAGTTTCCTTCCCAGGCATTCATCTCACCTCACTTCTAGGTACACAGTAAAGATGGCACCCCTGGTCCTCTCCTGGTTGGGGAAGACACGTGATTAGTTATGGCTGATGGGTTGAATGAAACATGGGCCACTTCCAGGCTGAGGCCTACACAGCCAGAGTGGGATCTTCTTGAGGTTTCTCTACCCAGCATGACCACAGACACTATTGTGACCTTGGCTGAGCTGTTAGACCTTGTGATTCTGAGTGATTGCACTCATTGGGAACTCTGTGTTCCAGCCCTGCTGCCAAACTGTGATGGATATGTAATAGGAGTGAGAAATAAAACTTTGTTAAGTCATTAAAGTTTGTGTGGTCGTTACACAATATAACTTAGACTGCCCTATGTATAAAGCTTTCCAGAATCCATACCTGGGCGCTCTCATGGCCATTCCCAGGCATGCCCAGAGCTGTTATCAATTAGTCAGTCACCTGAAGGGCTCTTCCAGCAGAGGTCCAAGGGTCTCACACTCTAACAAAGCTTCTTTACACAGTCTACTCAGTGCTTTTTTTTTTTCTTTTTCATTTTTGTATTTTGGTGTTTTTTGTACAAATCACTCTCCTATGCTTCCTTATTTAGAGTTTCCTAAATCCCCCTTTTTCATTGCCCAGAGGAAGCCTTGACTAAACAGTACCTATCTCTGCACTCTCAAAATCCAGGTACTTAGGAGTTGGGATATGTTCATGTGTGTGCGCTTGAGACAAAGAGGGAGATAAGATGGAGTTATCTGCCTCCCCCTCTGGTAAAAAAAATATATATTCCCGTTGAAACTAATAAATCAAGTCTATTTTATCCAGCTTGGTTAGGTTCTAGATTAATGTTTATTATGGATTAAGTAGGCATGTTATAGGTTGTCCTGGGAACCTAACCATTTTTAATATTGTTTCTATGAGAAAATGTATTCCAAGTTCCAAACAATTGATTCATAAATTAACTTCTGGAACACTACCAGCTTTTAATAGGTGGACTCTTCTATGGCAAAATGAGCGAGGCACAGCAACCAAGCGATAATACCCAGGTTTGCTATCTTCTATGTTCAAGGATGGTAGCTTAATAACGATAAGACTATCTGCCGGAGCAGCCTGTCGATTATATATTTACTTAACATTCACTTATGAGATCCAGTTTTCTCCTGTCAGTTTCTGTTATGTAATTCACAGCCATATGGGAGGAGTTTGGCCCTAGAAATGATAAAAAGTGACAGGATATATGGTATCATGATCCGTCCATGGGACATCACCATATTTGTAATCCAGAGGCCCATGCCCTGACCGTTTTCTCCAGAAGATGGTTTCTGTGCCAGAGAACGGACAGAGAATTACGATAGGCAGAGTTGACTATGTTTTCGTGAACTGTTTTGTCACACTGACATTTGATAGACTTGTGTTGTACTGAATATCCATTCTTTTACACAAATCTGTGTTAAAATGAGAACCCTGATTTAGAGAAAGACAAGACAACCAAAGGTCAGGTCAAAATTTCTACGAGCATACCGAGTATACGTTTGGTATACACCATATGCATAGACAAAACCATTCACTGTTTGGATACTGATCAAGCTTGGTATGAAATTTCTGCCACTAGATGAGATTTCCAGAAGTGAGAGGAATTAGGAGCTACAGTTCTCGTTAAGACGTTTAGTTTTAATCCAAGCAATACTGGCATATTTACAGAATGGAAGCAACACTGAAAAATAATTGAGTCTATTACAGATTGTAAAGAAAAGCCAGGACTCCACTGTCCACTGAACATGCTAATTGAATCCGACCTTGCAAAAAGATGAAGCAAAGAATGTTTTCTCTAATTGCAAAGGTCTCTGGCTGGATACATATTCCTATTTATCACTTCACACTTGGATGATACATGGTGCTTCATATAGATCCTCTTTCTTAGGAAAAGATTCTTAATTTGCAGAATAAGCCCATTGCTCTTTTTATTGATGCCTCATAGAGGAATTTGGCACGAATCCTTGGGGAAGAAAACGCGAATTAATTTCAAGGGATCTTTTTAATTTCTAAGTTGTGGATAACTTCAGGGAACAATTTTCAGAGCCAATGATAGCTATTCAAGTAGCTTCCCAGATTAAATACCAGATGAAAGAAGCCGATTACCTTTCTGTTGACTGCACTCACTTTCTAGGAGTTGTCTCTTGTAACAGAAGTTGGGATGGTTATAAATCCCTTCTCTAAAGAGTTAAAGGTGGAAGACAGTCATTTCACACTGGATGTTACACATGTTATCACCAGCAATTACTAATTGATAGATGCAACCAACATGGAATTTTAAAAATTAGATCCATAAAAATATTTCCAATTTCCCTTTTGGTCTATTGGAGTAACTAGGAGAGGCAGAGCCTTGAGCATATATCCATTATCCCCACACCAGAAGATAAGTTCACTAACCAAATCAGTGGAGTAGCCCATGTTGACAAAGATCAAGAACATTTTACATCAATGGAGTGACTACCACAGGATCCAATGAGCCAGATGCTCTGTCAATTCCATGACTATTGTCCCAGGGAGACAGCACTCTTCTATACTACTGGGATATATTGGTGGAAAAAAAAAGACAAAAATTCCTGCTTTTTTTTTGGAGATTATGATTCTAGCAGTGGAACCTAGACAATACAAATACATGTAATAGGGAAAATATTTAGCTTAGAAATGTTATGGAAACAACATCCAGATAAGTGGAAAAGGGAATCTAAGTGGTAGGAGGAGGAAGATATGGTTTGCAACCGAGTAGGGTCACCCTTCATGAGAAAGTGACATCTGAGCAAAAACCTGAAGGACCCAAAGGTGTTAGCTGGGTGTTCCAGTCTAAGGTCCCAAAATGAGAGTCTAGCTAAGCTCTGGAATAGGATGATGTCAGTGTCTGCAGAACGTGGCTTAGCAATCCAGCAGATGAGGCCAGGAAAACCAGAGGAGCCTGAATGGTGTAAGAGCCTCAGCCACTGCAGGAGAAGACGGTGGCCTGTGCCAGAAATGAGGACATTTAATGTTTGACAGATGGGTTACGTGAACACCCACCTGCACAGAGGCCAACTATGGTTATGTGTGGAGTAGAGTAGAATCAGGGAGACTACGCACACTCCACTGCAATACTCAATGAGAGAAGAGGATCATCTGGATGTTGGTTACAGTGAAAATCGTAAGAATTGGTCAGAACTTGGATATATTTTGAGAAATCTTATAATATGTTCATCATCTATGGAGAAGCAATGGTAGGAGTGAAATATGACTCAAGGGTTTGGGGACTGGACCAGCCAGTGAGATGGGGGTACAGCAGGTCAACAGGCTGTGACCAGATGGACACACAGACGTGGAACAGTGGTGGAAGGTCCCAGAGCCGAGTTCAGGAGAGAGATCTGAACTGGAGACTGGAGTCGTGGACTCACTACGTACAGAGAGCATTCAAGGCATGAAGTGGGTGAACACCAGGGAAGTACAAGCCTGTGGCACCTCAACACCGACAAGTAGAAAACGAGATGGAGTGACAGGTGAGATACAAACCATGACCAGTAGAGAAAATAGGCTCAAAAAATAAAAATAAAAAAATAAAAAAGGAAGTTGGGTCCAACTATGGAAAACAGTTCTTACAGGTTGACAAAGCTGAGAACTGAAAACTGACCATGGAGTGAAAGTGAGAATCCCTGTGAGCTTAACAAGATGGGCTACGGTGATGGGATAGGGATGAAGTTCTGCTGGGAAAGGGTGAAGGGAAGAATGCAAGCTGTAGAGCTCGCAACAGTTGAGTGGCTTTGCAGAAAACATTAGCAGAGATATGGGAAGCCCACTGATGGGCAACATGGGTCAAGGGAAGGTTTGACTCCTTTTACTGGGGAAAAATAACTGCCTATCTGTGCACTGTTCAGATGATTTGACAGCAGAGAAAAACTGAGAGCAAACCCTTCTGTGATTGAGAGCCCAAAGACTTAGTTCACCAAATCCCTTGCCAGCGAGATGTTTCTGGGGGAGTTTCTGGATCTGAGATGGGCATTTCACATGGAGAATTGCATACATACAAAGCTTTCATGGTTAAAAATAGGTCTACTTAAAAATCAGAATTGCTATAGGTGTGAATGTCTAATACATGTCTTTAGTGTAAAACCCTTGTGAACCAAAATGCCAAATAAAATAATCAGTGGGTGTGTGTATATGTATGTATGTGTGTGTGTGTGTGTATAATATACCTTCACATAAAAATATCTGAAATGTGATCTTAGTGCCAAACCAATGAAAACAGATTTGAATTTTTTTCAAAGGCTAAAAAAAAAAAAAAATCAACTAACCTAATTCAAAAATAGATTAAAATATTCAAGTGTAATTCATTGCAGATATAACAAAAGGTGATTATATAATCAGTGTATCTGTTAAAATAACTCCTATCAATGAACTGAAATATTGCCATTATTTTGTCAGATACAGAAAATTTGACAAAATTAACTTTCAATTATGATATAAATTCTCAGAAAAATCAGGCCTAGAAAAAAAACTTAATTTGATTTCAGAATGAACAGTAAAATTAATTCCACATATAAATATTTTAGAAGTATTGCCCTTATATTAAATGTACAAGATGATTTTTTTTATCATTGCCACTATTTAAATGGTACTAGTGATCGTCACTAAAATAATATCACATGAAATAGAAACAGGTAAATATGTAGCAATGTGAAAAACTTTTTGTGTGAGTGATATAAAATCTTGTAGAAAATGCAACAGAATCAAGAGAATGAGTATAACAGATTTGCTGAATGAAGGATTCACTTGGAAAAATCAGGAGTATCCCCTCCACCTCATCGTTAAAAATTACTAAGGCTGATAGAGGAAGAAATAAGACAGCTACAAACCAATATTGCATCTAGGAATCTGCTGAAAAAAATGGTGTGCAGTGCCATCCATCCCCTTACTTTCAGTTCTCTCTTTGATATAGTTGTGCAGGTACATAAACATGATGATCACGAAACAGATCCATGCATCTAGAAAAATGGCATATGACAAAGTACAGTGACATACAACCTATCAATGAGAAAATGATGAGCTGTGTGAGGGATTCCAGGATGAGTCCCACTGGTTTTAGCATCTCACAGGACCATATGGCATTGACTTGCCAGCATCTACACTCTGAGACTCTCTGTGGGGGCCAGAGTCTACCCTATCCACCTGCAGGGTAGCCCAGAAGTGGCAGCGAGTTCGACTCTCCCTCAGTGGGCAATAACCCCAGGTTGGTGGTAAGCTCCAGTCACATATGATGGTGGCTTGTGGAAGATGCATCTTCCACTGGCTCTCCTCTTTTCAAATAACCACTCCCCTGCAGATTTCTTCTAAGACGTTATCTCATAAATCACTTGCTCTGACTGGAATTCTTATCTAAGAGTTCCGTTTGGGTGGATCCAAACCAAGGTGGGGCTGTACTTAATTCTTCAAAGATGAAATTCAGTCGGATTTATACCCAAAATATCAAAACTAAAATTCAATCTAGAAAACTCACAGAGGAAAATTGAACCCCTGGGCAAGCAAAACGTGTTAAATGAAACCTCAGAAGGACAACTTGCTAGATAAAAATTAAAGATTATTGTTTATAATGTGTTCTGTGTGAACTAAGTTTGAGAGGGTAACCGACCACGAGAAAATACGGACATGTCTAAAACTGAAAATTGATCCATACCTGAAACTACAAAGAATGACAGAAAACAACACATGAAAAGGAGAATCATCAGCAGAAAAATGGGCAGAGTGACGAGGCAGTGCCAAGGAAAGGAAAAAGCAAATGGCTAGCAGAGAAAAAGAGGTGCTCTTCCACACACATCAGACAAATATAAATCAGAAACAGCTAGATGCTCTCTCTCTGAGGCTATTCTGAGTTCAAAAACTAGAAATTTTGATAACGCATTAGCAAGGGAGGATGTGGAAATGGTGACCTTCCAACACTGCTGATTTGACAAAAAACGTTATGATCACTCTGCTGAGAATTTACAGGACCTCGTGAAGCTAAGATTTGTATGACCTACGGCCCTTCAACGAAATTCTGCCTATGTGGCGATTTCTCACAAAACCAAATGTCCTCTTAGCATGTGATCCGGCAGTCACGCCTCTTGCTATCATGTACCCAAAGGGGTTGAAAACCGTCTACACAAAAACCCGCACACAGATTCACAGCAACTTTATTCTTAAGGTCTAAAACCAGAGAGCTACTAAAATTTCCTTCCCTGAAGGAGGGAGGAGATAAAGGAGAGGTGGTGCAACCAATGGAGTACTAGTGTGGAAAAGGAATGGAGCTGGGAAGCCATGAGAAGGCATGACAACATGAAAGAAGCCAATCTTGAAAGGTTACCTACTGCATGATTCCAACTATAGGACATTCTCGGAAAAGATCAGGGGTTGGGGGGAAGGGAGGGATAAACAGGAGCACAGAGGGCTCTTATTTACAGCCGTGTACCTACTCTCTGCACCATGCTACCATGATGGATACACGTCACATCATTATGGATGTGTCTAAACCCATAGAATGTACAACACAGAGTGAGTTCCCATTATGGACTCTGGTGAGAATGATGTGTCAATGTAGGTTTACCAATCATAAAAAAAAAAAAAAATGTACCATTCTGGTAAGGATGTGGATAGTTGGGGACAGTGGGGATAGTGGCAGTGGTGGGGGTGTGTGGGAACTCTATACCGTCTCCTCAATTCTGTGTACCTACAACTGCTCTAAACATTAAAAAAAAAAAAAAGAAGAAGTCCATGGATCCAGAGTATACCTTGCTCAGATATTAAGGTTGTATCTTAATACCATGAACTTGCAAATATTCAACCATGTTTGATCTACAAATGATGATTTCCAAGTACGTGGGCTCATCCCCGTGCAGAGTTTTGATAGCGGGGAGCAAAACAACACAAATGCCTATCATGAGGGGAGCGGCGCAATAAAATGTAGTGGGTAACAGTATCTTTTAGGATAGGTGCACATTCAGCACCACAGGGAGAGCTTTATAACACGGTGTCTAGTGAATCCATAAAAGAAACATCTCACAGCACTCACCTAAGGTAAAAACATATACAGCTCTGGGTTCAGCAAAGATACGTAAATACACGTTAGTACATTAACACGGTTAAGTGTTGATTTGCCTATGAACGAGATGATGGGCATGGAGATTAGGAAGAAACGAAGAAAATATTAAAAATGCATGCCTAGCAAGAAGGAGAGACTCGTGTGCCAAGAACTGAAGAGTATCATTACCTCAAATCTCTAAATCTGTGGTTAAAACAAAGCTAGAAATGATATTTCCTACTTAAGTAGGATTGTTGCGAAGATTAAGAGAAAATACATTGAAAGGCCTTAGCCCAGCTTAGTATATAGTGAATATTTAATGCATATTATGCCGTCATAATTATCATCGTTATTACATTTGCAGTGGGGTCTTTTTTTCACTCTTTAATGGACATTTGCACCGCTGCTGTTTTCCCCAAAAGTTCCTCTAAGACCAAGTATCACAAAAAGTGATTAATATAAAGCTGTGATTCACTTTTAGAAATACAGTAGGCGGTTTACCTTAATATTCTATTGGCTTCCCTAAATCTGAGAAGGGAGTTGGAAGAGGAGCACTTTTTAAACAAAGTGACAAGAGTGAATTTTCATTTGTCTTAAAACAAAAACAAACCATCTCCAGCCAGGTTTCAGAGGCTGGAGCGCAGCTGGTATGGGCACAGTGTGCTTGCCTCCTGGATTTTACTCTGGAGTTCCAGAGACCAGGGAAGGAAATGAGTTGTCAACAGGTTTGTACACTCAACCCATAATCAAAGCTGGTGTGCTGCAGGCTAATCCTCAGAAGTGCAAAACCTGTAGCTTTAGCCCAGCCCGTCAAAACTACTCTGATGAAGCAGTCCTCTCTGATGGGACCCACGCTGGAAGGAATCCCAGGTGACACCATGCAACATCTCCCAGGGCAGACAGGGTGGTCCATTGTGCCAAATGATGGCCACGTTCCCCATTGGGGACGTGGCCCTTGGGGAAGTGGCCCCAAGGAGAAGCTGTCTTTCAGGAGGCTGTCAGGAAGCAACCACCTGACCCCTTCTGCCCCTACCCCCCCACCTGCCGGGGCCCCCTCATGCAAGCCCATGTTTGCTTTTCCTACAAGTAACACCACAGGCATGCAGTGACCAATCCTGGCCCTTCTCGCTGCTTCCCCACGTTCACTGAGTCCTTCAGATGTGCCTACCACCTCCACAGCACAGACCACCAGGCGCTGAACATGGGCCGTACTTAGGTTTTACAGGCAATTTTAATTACATGACTAGTGAAGAAACTACAGTTGAAGAGGAGGAGAAAGAATAATAATATTAAAGAAATGAAGAACAAGAAGGAAACCAAGATTTAACATCTCTGGAGTGGCAATTCTAGGTGGTTAAACAGGCAGGATTTGAATTCAGAGACACAGTCAGAATCTTGACTCTACTCCATGCTTGTGAGTTGACCCTACAGAATTCAGGGAATGCCTCTACATCTTAGTTTACTCAGCTGTAAAACTGGGTCCAGTGTCACTAGAATAATTATAGTAAGTGACATTACCCCTAGAGTGATCAATCTAATGCCCAGTGCATGACAAGATTGATAAATATAATTATTTGCTAAAGTTAATAAATATGACTAATTATAAATAATATGCCGTATTATTTAATAAGTGTTTAAGCAACAACTACTAATCCCAGTACTACTTGTCAGATATTAGGCTATACTTTGTCCGAGTGATAGTCAACAATTCTGCCCCCCAAAATTTTCTAGCTTCTTGGCCCAATATTTGTCAAGGGGTATCTTTCGATGGCTATAAAAATGCATTAAGGTGCCATTAATATGGAATTTATTCTCCATACAATGACCCCCTTTTCATCTTTTGCCTCGGTGTTCAATACAGTGTATGTACCACACACTATGATGTAAACGCACTAAGAAGTAAGAGATTTAGCTTGGTTCTCCCCAAAAGTCACACCTGGTGGTGATTTAGTCAAAATAGCAAATGGCTATGGATTCGTTATAGGCCGAGTCCATGAGGCCACCATGGGCCGGCCCATCTTGCAGCCCCTTTCTAAGAAAGTACAGGAGGTCGGGGTAAAGAGATGCATGGATACCTGTCATAGCCCATGATGCCTGAGACTGTGGGCAGTGGAAACTTTCACAGAGAAACAGATGAAGACTATTCTGGTCAAAGGAGGAAATACAGACCCACGAATGTGAGCACACCAAACAGACAAGGGCT
The DNA here is from genome assembly GCF_905146905.1 of Nyctereutes procyonoides. Taxonomy (NCBI): domain Eukaryota; kingdom Metazoa; phylum Chordata; class Mammalia; order Carnivora; family Canidae; genus Nyctereutes; species Nyctereutes procyonoides. The sequence continues at coordinate 32,155,404 of NW_026575043.1, forward strand.
GAGGAAGTTCTCTGGTTTTCCACGCCTCATCCTGTGTCAAGTACCCACCAAACCACGTCCCTTTGTCTCACTGAGCATAGCACACGTTATTACCAGGAGAGGCTAGCGTTGCAGCGGATAGGCTGGGGTAGCAACACACTGTTTAGATGTGTCTATAAAGAAATACCAACTTTCATGTCTCCTATGGGCACATAGTTTTTTGGAGTCTCACAAAACTTGGGTTTTCCTACACTAAATAATTTCATGAGTCAATTCCATACATATATAATATATATAATAGGGGCATCTGTGTGGTCCAGTAGGTTAAGCATCTGCCTTCAGCTCAGACCATGATCCCAGGGTTCTGGGATCGAGCCCCGCATCGGGCTCCCTACTCAATGGGGAGCCTACTTCTCCCCATTTGTAGGTCTGGACAGTTCAGTACTCCTTCTATCCCATGCCTAGAATAACCTATAGATGCAAGCACCCTGGCAGATGAACAATAATGGGTAACGGGGAGTGTGGTTATGTATGGGGAGGTGTGCAAGGAAGAGTGAACCCAGAAATTCGTAAAAGGAGGTTTTGTTCAAAGAAAGTATGGTATAGGGGATCCCTGGGTGGTGCAGCGGTTTGGCACCTGCCTTTGGCCCAGGGCGCGATCCTGGAGACCCGGGATCAAATCCCACGTCGGGCTCCCGGTGCATGGAGCCTGCTTCTCCCTCTATCTCTCTGACTCTCTCTCTCTGTATGACTCTCACACAAAAAAAGAAAAGAAAAGAAAGAAAGAATGTATGGTATAATCAAGTATTAAGATTGAGGGGAGATGGAAATGATTTTAGGGGAAACATTATGAAGATTCGTCTTGTGCAGAAGACAGAGGGGTTGGTAAAACGGAAGACTAAAATAGGGAATAACACTTGAGAAATTAATATAGGAATCTAAAAAAAATGCTGTGTGCTTGCTGTGTTATCACGTCTATAAGAAAATAAAGCTCCACTGTGATGCGGGACATCAGCCAAAGTTTCATTTTTGTTTGGGGGAGATTTCAACTATTTGGGGAGTAAATGTGGTTATAGGCATCTCTTTAAATATTCTGTCCTCAGGTAAAACTTAATTCCTGCTCTAAGGTTTAATCGATAACAATAAAGCACACACATAGCAAATCTAACTGGGCTAGTGGCTTGCAAAATTAGAATGCAAAAGAACTAGTCACCCTAGAGCTTCAGGAGAAGGTTACATTATAAATGATGATCATTAGGTAGCAGGTTTATACATTATTGGGTATCCTGCAACTTGACGGAAAACAAAAACAATTTCGATCGTTCAACACATCTACTGTGTATTTTTAATACTATTTATAACTCTAATTCACCACAACTCTGAAAATATCTATTAAACGATAATGAATGGCCTGAATGTCTGTGTCCCTTCAAACTCATATGTTGAATTCTTAACCCAGCTGATGGTGTTAGAAGGTGGGCCTTTGGGAGCGAGAAGGTCATGAGCAGGGGCCCTTGTGGAGGACTTTACTGCTCTTAGGAAGGAGGCCACAGGGCCCCCTCATCCCTGCCACCACGTGTGGCCACAATGTGGGGCCTGGAAGAGGACCTTCACCTCCACCAAGCTGGCACCCCGATCTCAGACTTGCAGCTCCAAAGGGTAAGAAACAAATCCCTGTTGCTACGAAGCCACCCAACTCGTGGTATTTACTTACAGCAGCCTGACGGGATGAACACAAAGGCCCTCCAGCAACTATCATCAATCGGTCTGAGAGCAATCCAAATTAATTTGCATTCATTCGTTGAACATACATTTGTTGGCTACTTAATATCTTCCATCATTCTTAGTCCTGGAAATACGGCAGCAAACCAAACAAATCAGTGTCTCCATCTTCATGGCCCTTAGGTTCTAGAAGGGAATTATTGGTATCCTTAAAAGTGAAGAAGCATTGAAGTATAGTTTAAGAGGATGCCCATGGGTTACTAGAGTTTTTAAAAGAGCTAGGGAAATTCAAACGTTGAATTTTAAGTGAATAGATGAAGTCTGCTCCCCAATGGTCAGGGGGAGGTTTTCAAACACTCTGGGGACTAGTGAACTTCTAAGACACAATCTAAGGCCTTGTAAGCATATTCACCACACCTTCCATAAATCTCTGAGCTCTGACGGGATGAGCACTGGGTGTTATTCTGTACGTTGGCAAATTGAACACCAATAAAAAATAAATTTATTATTTAAAAAAAAATCTCTGAGCTCTGACTACCTCCTCATAAGGTTTCGTACTCTGCTTTGGTTTGGATATTGTAAGAGAAAGCTCAGGAGTTCTGAATACAGGTGTAGTCTTTAATAGGTTCCTAAAACTCAGGACTGCACAGATCTGGAATTTTTAATGAAACAGAGTTGATAAATAAAAGGACTTGACTTCACCAGATATTATCACCTACAGGTCATTTTCATGAGGCTGCAGAGAAGACATTCCAGAATTACGGACTCTCTAGTGTATTTAACAGAGGTGATACTACTTGGTACTTTTACAGTTACCAAAATAAAATAGAAGAGCAGAGAGCCAACTCAAAATGGTCTCCTTGGTCTCATTTGAATTAGTATGCACAACACATTTTTTTTTCTTAATTTACTAAACTACTGCTTGACCTTCTAATTTCATACTCCTTAACAAGTGATTTGAAAGTAACCTCCAGTATTTCTGACTTTAAAAATATATACAGATGTAAACAGATGTGCACATTTTTATGTTTTCGGTTTTAAAAACTCACTTCTTCTAACAAATAGCATATTTTTAGAGTATTTAATTCTATTTCTCTACAATGGTCCAGTCCTACTTGGATACTAAAGGATACATAAAACACTGTTTGAACTATAAGTTCTACCAGTAAGTGCTGAATTCTGTTACCTTCCCTCAGTCTCAGAGGTCTGTTGAATTTCTGAATGAAAAGTAGACCTGAAAAATGTATTCTCATTAGATCAGTGTAAGTTGGGTGAATACAAATTGAATGTTCAAACATTGAAAGATGGTCACATTTCCATCCAGCTTGACGCTAACTCACATTATAGAAAATGGCAGTCCATGAAAAACCTATGTTTATGCAGTAATTGGTTCAAGATATACAATAGTAAAATGCTGCACAAATTTTAGAGAAATCTATAACAGCTCTCAAGAGACAGGTAGATATTGCAGAACCAGTAACATTTAAAATTTCTTAGAAAGTGGCATTCAGTATGACCTAATGGAATAAAATTATTCTTTTGATCTCTTAAAAAATGTAATTACGACAAAATATTGCAGCTGACAAGTACTGTGGGTGTAACCAATTTAAAAAATTTGTTTACTTATAAGAAATGTGTTTTAGTATATTTTACTCTGTGATAATAGTTTAAAATATGAGTTAAATTCTAAGTATTTAAAAAATAGCTATGAATTAATTTGAAAATCATAACATGTTTTAATAGGCTTTTCTTGCCTTCCTTAAAAATAATGTCTTGGGGCACCTGGGTGGCTCAGTGATTGAGCAGCTATCTGTCTTCGGCTCAGGTCATGATCCCGGGGTCCTGGGATCGGGTCCGTGTCAGGCTCCCCCGCAGGGAGCCCGCTTCTCCCTCTGCCTATGTTTCTGCCCCTCTGTCTGTGTCTCTCATGAATAAATAAATAAATAAAATCTTTTTTTAAAAAAAGAACATCGGGCAGCCCAGGTGGCTCAGAGATTTAGCGCTGCCTTCAGCCCAGGGCCTAATGCTGGAGACCCAGGATTGAGTCCCATGTTGGGCTCCCTGCGTGGAGCCTGCTTCTCCCTCTGCCTGTGTCTCTGTCTCCCTCTGTTTTTCTGTGTGTCTTTCATGAATAAATAAAAATCTTAAAAAAAAAAAAGAATGCCTTTGTATTTAAGCATGCTTTCTCATTAAGAAAATACAAAATGTGGTAAAAATCCAGCTTAGATAACAAAAGTCCAAATGTTTGATCCTACTGTAGCAACACTTGAGTAGTTTGGTATTCTTCACCATTTACTGTTAAGTTGTAGTGCAAACTCATAGAGGGTAGTTCTACATATCAATCAAAACAATACACCAGTTATTTTTCTACAAATTTTTCTTTAGGTAAAATTATACATACAGAAATAATACATGCATAAATACATATACATATATATTGCATGCTTGTATATTTATATGATATAGGTCTATGTACATATAGATGTACACATATGCACACACATACATTGCAACATTTTTAAAAATCAAGAACTAGTGAAAACTTGAAAGTCCACCAAAATGAGACTGGTTAAATTATGCTATATTCATGTACTGGAATACTATGTAAAACAAAAAAGGAAATTTTGAATCACAGTAAACATATATTATTAAAAGAAAAACAAGGTGCAAGGCAGTGTATGCATTATGCTAACTTTAGTGTAAAAAGGGGATTATGTATTAAATGCATTTTAATATAAAACTTTTTCTCTAAGTAAACACAAACTAATAGAAGGCAGTATCTAAGAAGAAATAAACATGGTTAGGTTGTGGTGGACCAAGTTGGAAAAACGATTTCCCCATACATGCTCTTAATATATTAGCATTTTTTAAGTGTGTGATAGTTACCTATTAAGTGTAAGAACAAACTAATTAATGGTAAGGAAAATCAGCAGTCATTTTCCTTATTTCTGTAGTCTAGCTCTGACTCTCCTTCCTCATCATTACTCTTAGAGATGAAAACTACAGGGCTCTCAGACCTGGCTGTAGAGGTACCCACACACTGGGGGCCAGGGGTTGGGGGGAGAGGAAGTGCCCACCTAGTAGTATCTCCTAAGAATTCTTAGTTCTGTAGTCATTTTCAAATTTTCCTCCACTTCACGTGTTAAACTTGGCAAGATCAAGAGAATGAAAAGATAAGCCATAGAATGGGAGATGGTATCAGCAAAAGGCACAGCTGATGAAGAATTGTTCCCCAAATGACACAAAAACTCTTAGAACTCAACTACATAAGCAACTCCATTTAAAAAATTGACCAAAGATCTTAACACCTCACCAAAGAAGATACATGGCTGAAAAATAAGCATATGAAATGATTCTCCACACCATAGGTCATCAGGGAAAAACAATATAAGACAATGGGATACCACTACACAGCATTAAAATGGCCAAAACTTGAAATACTGACACCACCAAATGTGGGGAGGATATGGATCGGCAGGAATCCTCACACTCCTGGCAGGAATGCAAAATGGTGCAGCCACTTTGGAAGATTGTTTGTGGTTTCTTACAAAACTAAATATACTTTCATCAGATGATCCACCATGTGATCCAATCACATCCTGTGTTATTTCCCAAAATAGTTGAAAGTTTATGTTCACACTCAAACCTGCACACAGACGTCCAAAGCAGATATTAATTTGTAATCGCCAAAATTTAAAAGGAATCTAGATGTCCTCCACTGGGGTTATAGTTAAACACACTGTGGTATATCCATAGCCAACATCATATTCAAAGTGAGAAACTTTGCTTTTCCTCTAAGGTCAGGAATAAGACAAAGATGTCCACTCTCACCGCTATTATTCAACATACTATTAGAAGTCTTAGCCACGGCAATTAGACAAGAAAGGCATCCACATTGGTAAGGAAGAAGTAAAACTTTCACTCTTTGTGGATGACATGATACTATATACAGAGAACCCTAAAGACTCCACTGAAAAATTAGAACTGATAAATGAATTCAATATAGTTGTAGGATACAAAATTAACATATAGAAATCCATTGCATTTCCATGCAATAATGATGAAGCAGCAGGAAGAGAAATTAATAAAACAATCCTATTTACAATTGCCCCCCAAATAATAAAATGCCTAGGAATAAACTTGAAGAAGTGAAAGACCTATATTCCAAAAACTATAAAACACTGATGAAAGAAACTGAAAATGACACAAGCAAGTGGAAAGATATTCCATGCTCATAGATGGGAGGAACAAATACTGTTAAAAATGTCCATGCTACCCCAAACAATTTATAGATTTAATGCAATCCTTATCAGGATACCAACAGCATTTTTCACAGAACTAGAATAATCCTAAAATTTCTATGGAAACACAAAAGACTCAGAAAAGCCAAACCATTTTGAAGAGAAACAAAGCTGGACATACCACAATTCAAGATTTTAAGTTATACTACAAAGCTGTAGTAATCAAAACAGTATGGTACAGACATAAAAATAGAAACCTAGATCAATAGAAGATAATAGAAAATTCAAAGACAAAACCCAAAATTATATCACGAATTAATCTTTGATGAAGGAGGCAAAAATAAGCAATAGGAAAACGTCTTTTCAAAAATCATGTTGAGAAACCCAGACAGCTACATGCAAAAGAATGAAACTGGACCACTTTCTTACACCATACACAAAAATAAACTCAAAATGGATGAAAGACCTAAATGTGAGGCTAGAAACCTAAAAATCCTAGAAGACAGCACAGGCAGTAATTTTTCGGACTGTGATTGTAGCAACATTTTCTAGATATGTCTCCTGAGGCAAGGGAAATAAAAGCAAAAATGAACTATTGGGACTTCATCAAAATAAAAAGAGACTCATTTTAACTGATCCACTCAGACATCCCCTGTACTATCACTCTGTCAAAAAACAAAATCTGAGAGAGAAAGAGAGAGAGAGACTCATTTTAGACTTACAGACACCTGTAGATTGAAAATGAGGGGGATTCATCATGGAAATTGATGTCACAGGGAAACCAGAGTAGGAATACTTATACTGGACAAAGTACACTTTAAAACTTTTACAGAGACATAAGAAGGACACTTTATAATAATAAAGGGGTGGGATAGCCTGGGTAGTTCAGCAGTTTACTGCCACCTTCAGCCCAGGGTGTGATCCTGGAGACCTGGGATCGAGTCCCATGTTGGGCTCCCTGCATGGAGGCTGCTTTTCCCTCTGCCTGTGTCTCTGCCTCTCTCTCTTGTGCTCTCTCTCTCACTCTCTGTGTCTCTCATGAATAACTAAAATCTTAAGAAAAAAAAATAAAGGGGACAATTCAACAAGAAGATCTAACAATTTGAAATATTTCTGCATGCACCATGAAATCACCCAAATATACAATAATAAACATAAAGGAGCTGATAACACCATAATAGTAAGGGACTTAAACACTTCACTTGCACCAATGGACAGATTATCTAAACAGAAAACAAATAAGGAACAATAGGTTTGAATGACACACTGGACCAGATGGATTTAACTGATATATTCAGAACATTCCTTCCTAAACCAGCAGCATACACATTCTTTTCAAGGGGACATGGAACGTTCTCCAGAATAGTTCACATATTAGATCACAAAACAGGCCTCGACAAGTACAAAAAGAATGAGTCATGCCACGCACCTTTTCTGACCACAATGCTATGAGAAACTTGAAGTTAATCACAGGAAAAAATCTGGAAAGACCACAAATACATGGAGGTTAAAGAACATCTTATGAAACAATGAATAGGTCAATCAGGAAACCAAAGAAGAAATTTAAAAAGATACATGAGAACAAATGAAAATGAAAACAATGGTCTAAAACCTTTGAAATACAGCAAAAGTAGTCCTAAGATGGAAATGCATAGATAGTAACACAGGCCTACCTCAATAAGCAAGAAAAATCTCAAATAACCTAACCTTACAATAAAGGCGCTAGAAAAAGAACAAAGCCTAAAGCCAGAAGGAAGGAAATAATAAAGATTAGAACAGAAATAAATGAAATAGAAACAAACAAAAACAACAAGCAATAGAACAGATCAATGAAACCAGGAGTTGGTTCCTTAAAGATTTAATAAACTTGATAAGCCTAGGCCAGACTTACCAAAAAGAGAAAAACAGTAAAATAAAATAAAAAATGAGAAGGAAGAGATAACAACACCACAGAAATGCAAATAATCATGAGATAATATGATGAAAAACTATGTGTCAACAAATTGGACATACTAGATTGGATAAATACCTAGGAAAATATAAACTATCAAAACTGAAGTAGGAAGAAACAAAAACTTGTACAGACTAATAATCAGCAAAGAAAATGAATCAGGGGTGTCTAGGTGGCTCAGTAGGTTAGGTCATGATCTCAGGGTCCTGGGATCAAGGCCTGCATTAGGCTCCCTGCTCAGCAGGGAGTCTGCTTCTCCCTCTCCCTCAGTCTCTTCACCTCTGCTCATTCTCTTTCTCTCAAATAAATCAATAAAAACTTAAAAAAAAAAAAAGGAATCAGTTATCAAAAAACTACCAACAAACAAAAGTCCAGGATCAGGTGAATTTTGTCAAATATTTTAAAAAGAGTTAATACCTATTCTTCTCAAACTATTTCAAAAAATAGAAGAGAAAAACTTCCACATTCAGTCTGAGGCCAGCATGACCTTGATACGAAAAGCAGATACACACCACTAAAAAGAAAAACAAATAAAGACAGAACTGCAAGCCAATATCCCTAATGAACAGGGATGCAAAAAATCCTGAAAAAAATATTGGCAAACCAAATCCAACAATACAATAAAAAAAATCATTCACCACCAATTGGGATTTATTGCTGGGTTGCAGTATTTGCAAATCAAACTACATGATACACCACAGCAATAAAAGAAAGGGCAAGAACCATATGATCTTCTCAATAGACACAGAAAAAGCATTCAACAAAGTACACCATCCATTCATGATAAAAAAAAAAACCCTCAATAAAGTACATTTAGAGCAAACACACCTCAACAAATAAAAGCCATATATGAGCAACCCCAGCTAACATCATAGTCAATGGAGAAAAACAGAGCTTTTCCTCTACAGTCAGGAGCAAGACAGGGATGTGCACTCTCACCATTGCTATTCAACATAATACTGGAAGTCCTAGCCTCAGCAATCAGACAATGAAAGGAAATAAAATGTATCCAAATCAGCAAGGTAGAAGTAAAACTTTTGCTATTTGCAGATGACATTTTTCTATATAGAAAATCCAAAAGACTCCACCAAAAAAAAAAAACCTAAAACTAATACACAAATTCAGTAAATCACAGGATACAAAATCAATGGTATAGAAATCTGGTGCATGGAGATAATCTACGCAGAAAATCAACAAGGAGACAATGACTCTGAATGACACACTGGACCAGATGGACTTCACAGATATATTCAGAACATCCCATCCTAACACAGAATACTCATTCTTCTCAAATGCACATGGAACATTTTTCAGAATAGACCACATACTGGGTCACAAATCAGGTTTCACTGGTAAAAAAAAAAAATGAGATATCATACATATTTTCAGACCAAAACACTATGAAACTTGAAGTCAGCCACAAGAAAAAAAGTGGGAAGACCACAAATACAAAGAGATTAAAGAACACTCTACTAAAGAATGAATGGATCCACCAGAAAATTAAATAAGAAAAAAAATACATGGAAGCAAATGAAAACAAGACATTCCAAAACCTTTGGGATGCAGCAAAGGCAGTCATAAAAGGGAAGTATATAGTATACAGTATAAAGCCAACCTCAAGAAGAAAAGTCTCAAATACACACCTTAACCTTACACCTAAAGGAGCTAGAAAAGGAACAGCAAATAAAGCCTAAAGTCGCTGAAGAAGGGAAATAATAAAGATGAGAGCAGAAATCAAAAAACATGTACATAGAAACAAAAAAAATAAAACAGTAGAACAGATCAATGAATTAACAACTGGTTATTTGAAAGAATTAGCAAAATTGATAAGCCCCCTAGCCAGACTTATCAAAAAGAAAAGAGAAAGGTCTCAGATAAAATTATGAATGAAAGAGAACACAATACCACATAAATACAAATAATAAGAGAATATTATGAAAAATTGAGTGCCAACTAACTGGGCAATCTGGAAAAAATGGACAAATGCCTAGAAATATACAAACTACCAAAACTGAAACAGGAAGAAATAGAAAATTTGAACACACCCATAATTGGCAAAGAAATTGAATCAATAATCAAAAAGCTCTTACCAAACAAAATTCCCGGGCCTGATGCTTCCCCAGGGAGTTCTATCAGACATTTAAAGAAGAGTTAATATCTATCCTTCTCAAATTGTCCTTTAAAAAAATAGAAATAGAAAGAAAACTTCCAAACTCCTTCTAGAAGCCAGCATTACCTTGATTCTAAAACTAGACAAAGACCCCACAGAAGGAGAATTACAGGCCAATATCCTTAATGAACATCGGTGCAAAAATTCTCAACAAAATATTAGCAAATTGAATCCAATAATACATTAAAATAATCATTTGCCATGATGAAGTGGGATTTATTCCTGGGCTGCAGGGGTGGTTCAATATCTGCAAATCAATCAGTGTGATACACCACACTAAGGAAAGGATAAGAACCATATGACCCTCTCAATAGATGCAGAAACAACAACAGGAGCAGCATTTGACAAAAAACACCAACGATTCTTGATAAAAAAATAATAAAAAAAACCCTCCACAAAGTAAGGATAGATGGAACATGCCTCAACATCATTCAGGTCATATACAAAAGACCCACAGCTAATATCATCCTCAATAGGGAAAGCAGAGCTTTTTGAGTAAGCTCAGGAACAAGACAGGAAGGGATGTCCACTCTTACCATAACTAGGTAGCATAGTACTGGAATTCTTAGCCTCAACAATCAGAAGATAAAAACTATCCAAATCAGCAAGGAAGAAGTCAAACTTTCACTATCCATAAATGACACTCTATGGAGAAAGCCTGAAAGACTCCACCAAAAAGTTACTAGAGTACATGAATTTAGCAAAATCACAATATATAAAATCAACATGCAGAAATGTGTTGCATTTCTATACACAAACAATGAAGTAGCAGAAAAAGGAACTGATCACATTTACAATTGCACCAATAATAATAATATACCTAGGAATAAACCCAACCAAAGAGGTAAAGGATCTGTACTCTGAAAATTATAGAACACTTATGATAGAAATTGAAGACACAGAGAAATGGAAAAACATTCCATGCTCACGGATTGGAAGAACAAACATTGTTAAAATATCTATACTACTCAAGCAATCACTCATTTAATGCAATCTCTATCAAAATACCATCAGCATTTTTACACAGAACTAGAACAAGCAATCCAAAAATTTGTATGGAATCATAAATGATCCTCAAATGCTCAAGTAATCCTGAAAAAGAAAACCAAAGTTGGAGGCATCACGATTCCAGACTTCACGCTGCATTACAAAGTTGTGATCATCAAGACACTGTGGTCCTGGCACAAAAACAGACACCTAGATCAATGGAACAGAATAGAGAACCCACAAATGGACCCTCCACTCTATGGTCAACTAGTCTTCAACAAATCAGGAAAAATTACTCAATGGAAAAAAAAGTCTCTTCAACAAATGGTGTTGGGAAAACTGGACAGCCACATGAAGAATGAAACCGGACCACTTTCTTACACCATACACAAAAATAAATTCAAAATGGAATAAAGACCTAAATGTGAGACAGGAAGCCATCAAAATCTTAGAGGACACCACAGACAGCAACCTCTTTGAGTTCGGCTGCAGAAACTTCTTACTAGACATGTCTCCAAAGGCAAGGGAAACAAAGGCAAAAATGGACTGCTGGGACTTCAACAAGGTAAAAAGCTTCTGCCCAGCAAAGGAAACAGTCAACACAACTGAAAGGCAGCCTACAGACTGGGACAAGATATTTGCAAATGGCATATCTGATAGAGTTAGTATTCAAAACTTCTCAAACTCAACAGCCAAAAAAAAAAAAAAAACATACAAGTAATCCGAGAAATGAGAAGAGGACATGAACGACATTTATTTCTCCAAAGACGACATCCAGATGGCTACAAACACATGACAAGATGCTCAACATCACTTGGTATCAGGGACATGCAAATCAAAACCACAACAAGATACCACCTGACACTGGTCAGAATGGCTAAAATTAACAACTCAGGAAACTGAGATCAGTGAGAATATGGAAAAAGGGCAACCCTCTTACACTGTTGGTGGGAATGTAAAAACGGTGCAGGCATTCTGGGAACCAGTATGGAGTTTCATCAAAAAGTTAAAAATATTAAAAAATATATTTTTTAAAAGGTTAAAAATAGAATTACCTTATGTCCTAGCAATTGCACTACTGGGTATTCACCCAAAGGGGCAAACATGTGATATGAAGCAAGCACCCAGAGGTTTACAGCATTATCAACAATAGTCAAACTATGGAAAGAGCCCAAATTCATCAAGTGATGAATGGATAAAGAAGATGTGGTATACATAAATAATAGGATATCACCCAGCCATCCAAAAGCATGAAATCTTGCCGTTTGCTATGGTGCCAGAGAGTATTACGCTAAGCAAAATAAGAGAAGGATAAATACTATATGATTCCCTCCTATGTGGAATTTAAATAATGAAATGGATAAACATAGGGAAGGAAAGGAAAAATAAGATAAAAACAGAGAGAGGAAGGCACACTGTAAGAGACTCTTAACCATAGAGAACTGAGGGTTGATGGAGGAGGGTAGGGGATGGGTTAGAGGGGGATGGGCATTAAGGAGGGCACCTGTCATGATGAGCACTGGGTGTTGTATGTAAGTGATGAGAATCACTGAATTCTACTTCTTAAATCAACACTACACTGTGCTAACATGAATTTAAATAAAAGCCAGAGAGAAAGAAAATAAAGGGCTGTAAAAATGTAAAGCACAAGAAAATTTGATGCTATGAATAAAAGATGGTCTTGAACAGTGAAAAAAAAAAGTTACATTGAAAGAAAAACGCAGGGGGAAAAACACAGTTATGGGGATGAATGCTGAGTGTCACATAGAATTATATGATCACTGTATCCTGTGCATCTGAGACTAATATTACACTGGATGTTCACTATACTGGAATTAACTTTAAAAAACAAACAAAGAAACCAAAAAAGGAAAGACAGGGCACCTGCGTGGCTCAGTGGTTGAGCGTCTGCCTTTGGTTCAGGTCATGATTCTGGGGTCCTGGCATCAAGTCCTCCATCAGGCTCCCACAGGGAGCCTGCTTCTCCTGCCTAGGTCTCTGCCTCTCTCTGTGTCTCTCATGAATAAATGCATTAAAAATCTTTAAAAAAAGTAAAAAATAAATAAAAAGGAACGATACTGTGGAATATTCAGACAATGGCATATTATTCAGTGCTAAAAGGAAATGAGGAATAAGCCATGCAAAAGTGAACCGTAATTGCATATTTCTAAGTGAAAGGAGCCCATCTGAAAAAACGCCATACTGTGTAATCCCAACTAAAGAACATTTTGGAAAAGGTAATACTATGGAAACTGTAAAATAACCAGTGGTTGCAGGGAGGGAGGGAGGAAGAAACACCATGGGATTTCCTTAGGGCTGGGAAACTCTTCTGTATATAATGGTGGATACAGGTCAATAGGAATTTGTGTAAACCCACTGGACGTACAACACCAGGAGTGAGTCCTGGTGAGAGCTGCACACTTCAGATGACGATGTGTCAATGCAGGTTCATCGGTTGTGACAAATGATGGTTGTGGATGTTGATACTCAGGAGGCTGTGCATGTTGGAGACAGGATATTGGGAAACTCCACTCGGTGTTGCCCACTGCTGCACCCCACAGGATTATGGAAAAGTTCCCAAATGACAAAGACACAAGACCCTTTGGAAATCCCAGCAGCACACGTAGTGAGGTCCCACACAGCACCTCGAATGAAACCTCTGTCTGTACAAAGAGATCACCCGACCAGACACCGAGAAAGTTCCACGGCTGAGGGCTGTCCTACAATTTCATTTTCAGTTATTTTATTTCTTATCTGCGGGTTGGATGGGTGTCCCAGTGATTTCGTTACACCTGTTATTTTCCCTAATCCTTGTAAAAACTCCCAAATGAGTCATATTTCTATTTTGCACATGGAATTAGCACCAGTAAGCAATGTTTTTTCCCAAGGTCATGCAGGTAGGAAGGGGCGGGTTCCGTATCTGATCCCCTTGCACAGATAAGCCACACTTTCAAAAATCAAGGACAGAACCCTTGAGCTGCAATTGGAGAGGATTATTTTCTCAGATGCGATGCTTTCTAATTTCATTGAAAACTTCCACAAATTGGTTCTATAGTCACAGTCATGATACAGAAAATGTAATTGCCACTTTAATTATTCACAGTGATTAATTCCCAAGGGGGAAGAATTGGCATCCCACATTTGCCAGCTTCAAGTTCTCGATTTTGAATGCCTTTATTATTTTCTTACCATTTGTCGTGGATTTATCTATTGTTGCACAGCAGTTGTATTTTACGAACTGGCTTAAAAAAGAAAAATTCAACTCATGAAAGTAAAAATATAGTTTTTAGGAACTTTTAGGATAATTACTCTAATTTTCTTTATGGGTAATTTATGTGGGCCATCCTCTGCCCTGTTGCACTTTGCATCTTTTTTTTTTCCTTCCTTGAGATTTCTTTCATAGGAAAAAATATTTAAAAAAAAAGGTGTTTGCTGAACTTTTAGTTCAGTATTAAGAAACTGGGCACCAAAGCAATCACATTTTTTGAGCGCACAATGAAATGGTTAGCTAGAAATCATTTAGTTGTCCCAATCACTAAGAATTAGCCACCAAGACATTGCAGCTAAAGTTCATTTTAATGGTGATGCTCGAAGGGAAGAGACAGGGAAAGCCAAGGTTTGCAGAGTCCACAGACTTGAGAATTGCAGTCCAGGAGCGAGAGGCTACATTATCTCCTGAGAGTTTCCCACTGCCAGGGTTAATTCTCCGATGTCTGTATCTCTGCCCAAGCAGCTTAAAAGGATTTGAACAAGTTAAGTCCATGCAGTATCCCCTCCGCTATGCTGTGGGGCACGAGTTCCAGAAGGGAAAGAAAAATCAGTGTGGGGAGTTGATAGCACTAAGCTATTTAGTGTATTATTATTATTTTTTTAAGCAGGATTTTGCTTTGTGTCTACCAGCTGTACACGCACAATAAAACCACCTAATATTTATTGAGTGTTCACAGCTACACTCATTGAGAGGGTAAACAGGATTCCAGTAACAGGACCCGGTGACATGCATGGCTTCAGAGCAAACACTCAAACCAGCCTGACGCCAGGTCCCATCATTCTGATGCAAGACTCAGCCCTCAGCACAATCAATACTGTCTCCCTTTGCACCAGCCGCACAAGAACCCAGTTATTTCCTCACTGGAATACTACTTCTGAGCTGTGTCCTTTCTTTCAATGACCGCTTACAGTTGGAAAATTGATTTTCTGTTTGAAAGCAATTCTCGTTTTTGCATTAAAAAGACACCTTAAGGCAAGCTACCTCCTGCCTTGCAGCTCTGCAAGTGTCACTCCTAGGAGCAACCTCCTTCTATTTTCTAAGTGAATCAAAGCATCAAGAAAGATTAAAAGTCATCATCACATATGGATACTTGCTAGGCTGAACCTCCAAGAGCCTTGCAGCATTAGCGTTGTGCCAGCAAAACGTATCCTGAGGCGTTATATTTCACTTCTTACAGACAGGGTAAGTAAAGGGTCCCAAGACGTCTGTGTCAGTGCCAGGAAAACAATCTTCCGCCCTAACTATCTTTAATTAAGACTTGTATTTGACAATAAATCCATTTTAAAAAATGAGCATATGAACTATTGAACCATATCACTGCTGACTTTTAGCAGAAATGAAAACTCTGTAGTGTGAGCCTAATTATAGCCATTAACAAATATATAATGTAAACAGCAGAGGAATGACTTATCTCTGCCTTTTTGGGAAGTCTCGGTGTTCAAAGAAATACGAATTATAAAAAAAAAAAAGAAAAAGAAATATGAATTATGGACTAACTCCTTCCAATCTTTTACAGGTGGCAATGGGATCCCTGGGTGGCGCAGCGGTTTGGCGCCTGCCTTTGGCCCAGGGCGCGATCCTGGGGACCCGGGATCGAATCCCACGTCGGGCTCCCGGTGGAGCCTGCTTCTCCCTCTGCCTGTGTCTCTGCCTCTCTCTCTCTCACTGTGTGCCTATCGTAAATAAAAAAAAAAAAAATTACAGTTGGCAAGTGTCTAAGCTTGTCTATATGTTTGTTTTCCCTTAATTCCCAACATGTCAGCTGTAACATGTTCTTTAATATTCCAGAGAAGGAAACTTAGAGACCGATTACAGACTCAGAGTGTGTCAATTCATGCTAAAATACTCCTATCTCCTTGAACAGAGATATATTTCATAAACGTAAGATTAAACAATCTTCTTCCAGTTATTCCACTTCGAGATTCACTTAAAATTATATTTTGTGTTTCATATATTAGGATTTAAAACCAGAGAGATGAAATCAAATTTAGGGACTGAGCCTTTTCCTCAATTCCAGATTAAGAGAATCTCATTCTTCAAATTTCCATTTTTTCTTAGTAAACAGAGGCACCAGTTGTGTGATACATGAAGGCAGTTAAAATACAGAGTTACAAGTTACATCAAGCTGGGGATGGGAGCACAGGGTGAAATATAAGCAATATCGCAAAGAAATGAAGGGCAAGTGTAATTTTGGAATTGTAAATTGGCCAGAATTTTTAGCTGTCTCGTGTACTCAAGAATTATACTGAAGGAAATGGAAGTGACTTATGGTCCAAGATCTTGGCTAGTTTAATGGGAAGACAGAGTCATGCATTCATGAAGGCTTTGGAAAGTTACTAATAAAGATCCTCAAGGCACTTTGAGGTGGCCCTATTTTTTGTGTTAGCAATATTTGTAAAGATGCATTTATATTTTCTCATATCAACAGCATATCAAGAATAAAAAAATAATGGTCCAACACTCCAGTTGGTGGAATCCACACTTTTAAAGGTTTTAAAGATGACAAGATAATTGTAGATCACCCCCAATGAGATGTATAGAATATACAAATGAAAATAAACACTAAGCCATAATTTTCAGTAGAAAACTATTACAATCTGTAACATAGATCTCATGGAAGATTTGTTCTCTTCCTTTCATAACAACCACCGACCGAACAGAACATGTGGATGGTTCTTGTTATTGGAACTTGAGCCACTATCATGAGTGGCCTCAGTGTGGAGGACTGAGCAAGGATGGCCATTGTAAGTCTTGAGAGTGCATCCTCCAGGAAGGATAACTATCATTTAAATGTAAATTGTTTGGTCAAGGTGGCTTCTATCATATCTACTACACCTGCTGAGATAACAAGGGGAAACACAAAAAGAGGTAAATCAACAAGAGTGAAGAGAAGAAAATGGGGCTGACAGCTGGGGAGGAGTTGTCTGCAGAAGACAAAACACAACATCCTTGAGAAAGATGAGAAGAGCATGGAGCCAGGTGGTGGTTTGAATCTGTGCTGGGTGGTAGTTAGGTTCAACTCCCACTAGCAGATGGCCCAGAGGCAGCAGGACCGGCACCCAGCCCCTTCCTGAGGGCTTTGCTGTGATGTTAAGTTCACAGCTGTTGAGCAAAGTCTGACGCTTTGCTTTGAACCCAAACTATCATGGATGCCCGCGCCCTTCACAGGCTTTGTCACCACAATATACTGCAAAACGCCCTGCATTTCCCCAGGTCTGCACTTGTGGGTTTATCATTGCCTTCTAGAAGGACGGAGAGGCTCAATGGGGAGATGTGTTGATCCAACATTGTGAATTTTACTAATGATGGCCATAGAGAAAGATAAAAAGCTTCAAAAATAATGGTTAATAGGCTTCTGATGAATTTTCATATGGCCTAACAGCTAAGAATACTTTAAGAATTATTGAAAAGCAAAATATTTTAGGCACCTGGAAATTATCTGAAAATCAAATCCATTCTCCATTCAGTTTTATTGGAATGCAGCCACACCCACTTGCTTGCATATCATTTATGCCCATGTTAGCACTAAAACAGCAGGGAAAGACTCTCCTGTCTGCAAAGTCTAAAATATTTACAGGAAACATTTGCTGATGGCTGTTTTATAATAATAATAATAATAATAATAATAATAATAATACACAACAGGCATAATGCAAAGAAAGAAAACCCAGCAATATTAGATGCTATAATAGAGAGCTGCTATTAAAGTTTTGTGAAATAAAATGATTCTTAAACTAGAATTCCATAGCTAGAGAAATTACATTCAAATATAAGGGAGAATAAATGTGTTTTCAAACATAGGGACTTGGAAAATTTATCGTCTGTGATCCACTCTTAAGATGTTACTTGAGGATATATTCTAGTATGTGAAGCCATCAGATTCTTGAAACAGTGCTTTGAATTGAGAACACCAGGAAGTGAACATCCGGATTATAGCTGCATATCACTTTTCAGTGTGCCTTATTATTTTTAACAGATTTTGAGTAAGAAAAAAAAATGCAATAAGAAACAAAAAATGAAAACCCACTAGTCAACTCATAGTCCACTATAAAGAAAACTAAAATCTGAAATATTACAAGTAAAGCATGTGTAGTAGGAAAACTCTCCTTTGAAGTGCTTAGGAGTCAAAACACTGAAGTCATTAAAAAAAAAAAAAAGGAAATATACTTACAGAACACTATACAGCCAGGAAATAAAGGATATAAAGTCATATTAATAATAATATAAATGCTGTTTTCTTGTGTTCAGCCTTTACAGCCAGGCCACGAACAAAGCAAGAACGTCTTGGTTTTCATTTTCAATGCGGGATGTAACAGTTAACCTTGAAAATGTGAAAATAAAAGTCTTGCTGACTGTGGGAGGCTGAAATAGGAAAGGGCAGGGATGGATATTCTCATTTTACATGGAGTGGAACCCAGAGACTACTGGCCTGTGTGCAGAACAAAATCAAGATGCTGGTTACAAATTGAAAAATATAGACCTAAAAAAATAATTTTAAATCTAAGACTCCAATGCCCATGACATGAATAGATGCAAGCAACGGAAAGAAGAAAATACGTACAGGGATATTGCTATTATAACCAGGCGCCAAACTAATATTTGTTTTTTTTCCAGCTCTCATGGGGGCCACACAGAACACACAGGCAAGATGAGTCCAGCTCTTGGTTGCCGTTTTTGTAAGCTCATACATGAGGATATAAACAAGAAAAAGCAAAGAGTATTAGAAGAAAGAGGAAGAGAAGTGTAACCAAGTCAAGCATCTCTGATGGCAAGCTCTCTCCCCTGCTGACTAATCCAGGAAATGTTTTCAGAACGTTGGAGGCAAACCCTAAAACACTAAAAAGCAGACCTTACAAAGTCTAGCTCTGGGTGAGGGGAGGCAGTGGTGTTGGAGGACCGCTCTTCTTCACGAACTCCTTTAGGTTCAGACTTCTTGACAGGAGTCACACGTTGCATTTGTTTTAAGATGTTGGTTTTTCTAAAACAATATTTGCTGACAAAATAGCAAAAAACGATCTTTAACATATGGAAAGTTTTATCGCCTGTAAAGACTATTATGTGTATCTGTCAGTTTGTAAATTCAAGTACAGGGCAATCCAATTCCCAAGAACGGAGGACTCAGACTGAGGATTTTTAAGATTAGTGAATGAGCCTTGAGATGAGATGGGCAGGGCAGGGCGGTCAGTCTGATGGGCCAGAGGCAAAAAAGTGCTGAAAGCCCAATAATGAAAAGTGTTCCTGAGACACCAAACACATTTTCTGTCTGGGAAGGCACCATGCTATGATATTGATGGCAGGGATTTATTTTTTAAATAGCAACACCAAAGGATGTGAACCATAACAGGAGTGAAAGGAAACATCACAGAAGAGTTTCTGCATTTCTCTCCTGGAGCCGGTGTTGGCAGACATGGGCTCTAGGGACAGAGAATGTTCCAGGGGGAGACTGGCGGCCACCAGTGGTGGTAAGGCATGGCAGAAGACTGAGGACATTCCTGCCATAGTGGTTTGGAGGCCAAAGGTCTTGCTTATTAGGAATGACAGGTCATCTTGGCAGCAGAGACCTGGAAGAAAAGAACTTAAATGTGTTTTCCTTTAAAAGAATTATTCTAAAGCCATTTACACAGATGACTGCGCCGCGTCTCCTTGGGGGAAACACGTTTGTGTGCACACGCACACACTCCACCAAAGTGAGAGAGACAGACTAGAAATGGAACTAGGCTTGGGCCTCAGAATGGAGGCCTGACCGAACACGGCCACCCACTCTCTGTAAGGCCCACACACAAGCTAACAGCTGTTTGCATGTAATAAAACTAGCAGCACTCCATGGTCCCGGTACGTGTTTATTTAAGGCCCAAGTCTGCTGGTTGGACTAGGGTTGACCCATCAAGGTTGACTCGTGTCTGCTGCATAGACAGCTCATACTTATTAGACAAGCAAGTGGGCCTGGGCACATCTCTCTCCTGTAAAAAGGATTCTGATACCTCCTCTGGTTCAGATCCCCTTTCCTGAGCTGTGTCTAATCCACTCATAAGCCCAAAGACAGTCTCCATTTCTGTTAGTTCTTTATCTCTAGCCCTTCTTCTAGGTTCCTTTTTAGGGTTTCCACCTCTGGTTACACAGGCCCTCTGTTCCTGCAGATGTCTCTTTTGCCTGTTGGAGCCCTTAGCATATCCAACATGGTTTCAAAAATCCCCTGATAATGCCAACACCCCTGTCATGTCTGCTTCTGAAGCTTGCCGTGTCTGGTCACATTGTGTCTCGTGCCTTTGGGTATGCCTTGCATTGCTTTCTTGATGGGGGGCCCGATGTATCCTAAAAGGAACTGCTGTACCTAATAGGTCCCCTGTGAGGTGATGGTGATAGAGGGTAAGCAGTCTATAGTCCTATTAGACCAGAGTCCTTTCATTAATCTATACTCCTGAACTGTGAACTTCAGATTTTTCTATGCCCTCTGGCAGGGCTGGGGGAGGGGGGAGGTTAAAATGCCTAGAGTAGGCGGGAGGGAAGTACTTTCCTTCCCCCAGGTAGGTGGCTAGAGTAGATGCTCATACTGTTCCTTGAGTGACTCAGGCCCGGGTTAACTAATTTCCCTCCGGCCAGGCCCTCCTGAGAACAGAGTCCTTGGGAGTATTCCAAGGTGATTTATTTCCCTCGTCCCCTCCTCCCTGTTGGAAGCAGGAAGGGACTCTTGTCCCCTCATTTCTCTGAGCTCCTGGATATAAATCTCACAGTACTGCCAGGGTCCCCCTATCATGGGGTCAACTTGCAGAGCTTTAACTCTCAGGGCTGTTCATGCTCAGCCCCAGCAAAATGTCCATCCCAGTCCTGGTTTCCCTGCGCTCAGAATCTGCTCCAGAAGCCACTGTACCCTGTATTCAACTGGCTCCGATCTTGGGTTTTCCCATCTTATGGGTCCAAGGAGAGTTGTGGATTTTTCAGTCTGTTCTTTTTATACTTTGTAGGAAGGCCTGGAGACTTCAAACCTCCTTACACACAAAATAGGAAAGACCCTATTCCATCGACTCCTGTCCAATCTAGGCCAGGTGTGATGGTGGCCATAGCTGATGTGGTTTCAGCACTAAGGTTTTCCAAGTCCACTTCAGGGTTACAAAGAGGTAGATTTCAACAGTGCCAGGTAAAACGCCAAGAAGTTAACTATTTTTATGAAGATTCTGTGAGGGCTGCTGCTCCCTGGTTTGATTTCTGAATAAATGCTCCTCAGATTGCCTTTGGTAAACTTGAGAGTTCTAGGAGGCTGGTTCTGACTGGTTTTAGTGTTCAAAAATCATGCTTTTTCAGAAAAGGTGATTTTTGGAAGTCCCTTCTGCACCATTTCCAAAGAGCTTCTTTTCATTAGGACATATTTACTCCTGTTCCTATCCCACCTGCTGAGAGTCCATCAATATTTATTTAATGGAAGTTTCTTAAGATTAGTATTCAGACATGGTCATAGATCTCACTCTTTTGAGAAGTTCTTAAGATGTATTCTGTATTTACCAAAGGTAAAAATTAACATTTCTTAAGCAACAAATTGCCCCAATAAAAATGTCATTCTAAAAAGTAACCAAACAATTCTTTTATTACCAGCTGTCTCAATTTTTTTTAACTTTCTAACATAAGGTAGCAAATAGTCTTTACATGTAATAGCATGTATTTTATTGGGCACCTACTGGGTGCCAACTACCAAATAAGCTGCAAGACAGCTTATTAGTACTGAAGATCCTATTAACTCATATAAGTGTTATATGATTTGTCTGCCTAAAATAGGAGCTAACATTCAAAATTGTAAAAATGAGTAATGAATTAGCATTATGAAATTTAAGCTCAACACTAAAATGGGTATTAATGAAGACTGAGCAACAGTATGTAACTGGGAGAGGACCTCAATGTTGATGAAGAATTAGGATTCCCAGCACCATTTCAAAGGTTGGTTTATGGAAAACATTTTTCTAATTCAAGGTTATGCAGTCTTTTTCACAAATCTGGTGACCGACCTCACATGTGGATAGGTTTCTGTTCATATTCCTTTGCTAACCTCACACTATGTTTTGATAACTAGAAGAAGCCTTAAGACTTCCATGTTCTAAATGAACTAGGAGTGGTGGAGGGGGAGGAGGGCGGGGGGTGGGGGTGAATGGGTGACGGGCACTGAGGGGGACACTTGACGGGATGAGCATGGGGTGTTATTCTGTATGTTGGTAAATTGAACACCAATAAAAATTAATTTATTAAAAAAAAAGACTTCCATGTTCTTCTTAAAGATACCCTTAGATATTTTTGTCCCTTTGCATTTTCATAGACTATCAATCCCAGACACAATTGTATACACATTCACGTGAACACATACATATAGAGGTGATTTTAATCAGATTGTCTGAATCTACTATAGAGGAACAATTTATCCGCATCATTTAGATTCCCAAATAGATGAATAATGATCCCTACTTTCTACTCTATACAGAAATGAATCCCAGATTATTGATTTACATGTAAAAGAAAAACAAAATATTTAGAAATATTGAAAAAAAGGGGAGAAATAGCTTCATGACTTGGGGTCAAAGATGTTAAGGACACACACTCTAAAGATCTTTTTTTTAACCTAACACATTGACTACATTAAAATTAAGATACCATTGAAATTGAAAAGAAAAAGACATAGAATGTATCAGACTTTTGGAATAGATATATTGGTCCAGGAACTCCAATTCAGAATATATAATAAACTCCTACAAACCAAAACATAAAGACAACTTTTAATGGGCGAAAGGCTCAAAGGAGTATTCTTCAAAAGAAGATTGCCATATGACCTTGAAACATACAGAAAGGCAATCAAATACGTTACTCCTCAGGGACACAAAAAATAAAAACACAGAATAGTTAATATTTGCAAGACTGATGGACCAAGCAAACCCAGTCTGAGGGACAGAGTCCAGTGTCCTGGCTTGGCAGATAGATGCTCCTGACCTAGCCACACACTACCAAAGAATACAGATAGGTTTTCACCTCTGCATATGGTAAAGTGCCCTAAAGCCATCTTAAATCTGAATAATAATTACTGTAGTAGTTTTCTGTTTAAGGTACATTTTCTTCCCCTCTGACCTATTGCCAGGTATCGGTCTAAGTCAATTTTCATGTGGAAGCTCAACTTAGATGTTAAATATTTGCCATGATTTCCACTCTTTAAGTAGCTGTTGAGCAGAAAAACATACACTCAACTGGTGCCCATTTATTTGGGGGTTAAACCTGGTTCTTCCAAATTAACCATCTAACTAACTAAAAGCAGTATGGAGTGAATCCTAACATCTATTGAATTATTATGTCCTTGGCACTGTGCTAAAAGATCTTTCAATCCTCATGACGGATTAGGACTCTACTTTCTTGCTTGAAGACAAGGAATCAAATGAATTAGGAGGTAATAGGGTGCACTAGTTAACAACATGCTCTAGCCCAAATGTCGTGGATTTAAAACACAGCTCTGGTATTTAACCTACCCAGAATCACACAGTAAATGAACTAAACTAGTGAGAGACATACAAATAAAAGCTGATAGTTGAAATATCTGTGTAATGTATGAGAAAATTAACATTTGGTCAATCAAGTGGTACTTACAGGGCTTTTTACCATTATATCTTCTACAATTATCTTAATTTTATATTAAAAACAATTACCTCCATTATTCTAAAAAATTTTCAAATTAAAAAACAGGTATTTTTGTTAATTTTATGTATTTTTACGGAAATGAACTCTATAGATGAACTAAAATTTACCCACCCTCTAAACGTTTCACACAGCAAATTTTCTCAAGGCTTAGAATATAGCCTCGTGCTGAGACTCTTCCAATGCTCCCTCCACTAGACCCACAGCCCTACAGTTGTTCATTTGACTCAATATAGGTTAGAGCTAAGAAAAAAAAAAAAGGCCATCATCTTTATCTGTATTTGGTTTGCTGAGAAGACTAAAATTGCCTAGTAATTTTTAAAAAAGATTTTATTTATTTATTCATGAGAGAGACCGAGAGAGAGAGGCAGAGACACAGGCAGAGGGAGAAGCAGGCTCCACGCAGGGAGCCCGACGTGGGACTCGATCCTGGGGTCTCCAGGGTCACGCCCTGGGCTGAAGGCAGCACTAAACCGCTGAGCCACCCGGGCTGTCTATACTTTTTAAAATATCCTTGCTAACAGGCACAAATCTGTGAACATCCAATCTGTTATTGTTGTGGCCAGAAGTAAAGTCTTCTTTAGGATTATTAAGATAAGAAGTTTGTATGTTATAATGTCAACTTAATAGATTCCAGGTCTATAAAAGGGAGGCCTTATGTATAGCGGCAGTACAATGTCGAAACTAAAATTAAGGTCAGAAGCATGATAATCATGACATTCAGTTAGGAGGGTTAAAGTGTATTTTTCAATTTTAGGAAACTCCTCCTAGTCAACTCTTCTAACATCACCAGAAAGAGCCTGGAAATTGTATCCCATTCTACAGGATCACTATAAATAAGGAGTTTACATCATTTAAGTGAATTCTCTCCATGACTGTAAACATTTGGGACTGAAAACCCATTCTTCTCTCATTGATCCACAAGGGGAAACTGGATGCTGGACACGGTCAGAGTTTGGATCTTGCTGGGGACACTAGGATCATGACAAAGTAGACTTTTAAACAACTACCAAAAAGAATATATCTTTAAAGTCATTTTATTTAACCTTATGACTTGCTAATAAATAAGACAGCAAAACGTATGAATGCTAGCAAGAGATTTTGACAGACACTAGAACAGTCTCTACAACATCATAACAGAACCCCACCATAGGGTGTCTCACAATTATCAGAAAAGGATAAACACCGTTGGTGGGAATGTGAACTGGGGCAGCCACTCTGGAAAACTGTGTGGAGGTTCCTCAAAGAGTTAAAAATAGATCTGCCCTACGACCCAGCAATTGCACTGCTGGGATTGACCCCAAAGATACAGATGCAGTGAAACGCCAGGACACCCGCACCCCGATGTTTATAGCAGCAATGTCCACAATAGCCAAACTGTGGAAGGAGTCTCGGTGTCCATCGAAAGATGAATGGATAAAGAAGATGTAGCCTATGTATACAGTGGAATATTCCTCAGCCATTAGAAATGACAAATACCCACCATTAGCTTCAACATGGATGGAACTGGAGGGTATTATGCTGAGTGAAGTAAGTCAATCAGAGAAGGACAAACATTATATGGTCTCATTCATTTGGGGAATACAAAAAATAGTGAAAGGGAATAAAGGGGAAAGAGGAAAAAATGAGTGGGAAATATCAGAAAGGGAGACAGAACATGAGAGATTTCTAACTCTGGGAAACGAACTAGGGGTGGTAGAAGGGGAGGTGGACAGGGGGTGGGGGTGACTGGGTGACAGGCACTGAGGGGGGGCACTTGATGGGATGAGCACTGGGTGTTATGCTATATGTTGGCAAATTGAACACCAATAAAAAAATAAATTTATAAAAAAAATGGATAAACAGTTGCAACAGGTTGCTTGGCTGATGGATTCAACAGTTATTTTTTTCTTAAAAAGGTAGTTTTATTTGAACCCTTTCATAGCATGCTGAGTGTAGCTCATGTAGGGTCAGAATGGCAATAATAGAAAAAGGAAGTAGATAACATCTTATCAGGACTGATCATTAATAAAGAAAACAGAAAGCCTTTGGCCAACCTGCAGGTTCTACAAATAAGAGAAAGTGTAGTAAGATGGAAAAGTCTGTGGAGGGTGAAAATTGGCCTACACAAATAATTTTAAAGATGGAAATTACTGGGGCAGCCCCAGTGGTGCAGCGGTTTGGCGCTGCCTGCAGCCTGGGGTGTGATCCTGGAGACCTGGGATCAAGTCCCACATCGGGCTCCCTGCATGGAGCCTGTTTCTCCCTCTGCCTGTGTCTCTGCCTCTCTCTCTCTGTGTCTACAAATAAATAAATAAAGATGGAAATTACTCCATCTAGGGGTTATAGCCTGGACAGTGTATGCTCATTTCGTGAGAAGAACCTTGTGACTAGAATTATTCAAGGGCATCATAAATAATAGTAAGCAGAAAGTCTTACAAAAGAGAACTTCATACAATGTTAGTGGAAATATGGGAAGGCAGGGTATTTTGTCGTTTTACTCCTATGGAGCCCAACAGTGATGAACCACAAATTGACAAACAGAGGCAGAGTTTCTAACAGGTTAGCAGGCCGTGGCTGAGGACAGGGGAGGCAGTCTCTGCTGGGGGATAATTCACAGGTCAAATGCCATGATAACCTTAGTGACTAACTTGCAGAAGAGGATTCCTAACTAATCAGGATTAAAGATAATCCTGTCATAAGCCGTGTTCAGCAGCATATACTCCAGCCCACAAAAATCAGCCTTTGTTAGGGACATAAAAGCAGAGAATGTTGAAGCAACTCGTTGGAGGGTGGGTTGGGCATGGGTAGACCAAGGAACTGGTAGTGAAGACATGTATTCCAACAACCAGATCACGTAGACCTCTTTTTCAGAGGAAGGGACCTAAGAATATAAGAAATCAAATGTCATGGTTCACGATGTTGCCAAAGTCCATCACTGTAAGTCAAGCAAGGAAGCAAAGACCTATTGCGGCTTCCCCATCCAGAGACTGACTTCACACTGAGCATCAAGTGTGGTTGTGTTACAAGCAACGCAGATGAACTACTCGAGAGGACCATAGGACTTACAGTGGACTTACGTCCGTCCAGCTACCTCGCCATTGCTGGGGTCCCTAAAGGAAGATTCATTAAGTTTCCTGAAGAGGTCACCTTGTAAACCATCCTCAATCTCTAAATCATGTAATCATTTTTAATCTTGGTTTTATTAATTACACTTGCCTGGGGACTAATAAGAGACAACAAAATTAACCACTCCAAATGTACTTGCTGAAACTGAAAGTTCAAATTTCTTCCATAGCAAGACTGTTACCTTTGATCAAAGTGATTGCTGTGACATTTACTCTTTGTGGGGGACTGTTTAAATGCTACAGTCGGGATGGAGGTCAAAGCTCTCAATATAATATCTGCATTCATTCAAATATCAGACAGTAATGATGTGCATCTTTAATGCCGCTGCATATATTTAGCAGCAGAGACGTATAATTTTAATTTGAGGGGCTACAGGAGAAAAAACAACTAAGAATTTTTCTTGCTAAAATAGAATAAGGTACCAGGAACCCTTTCTCCCTTACCCTCTCCTCCCACGAGATTCTGCAGACTACTCCAACTTCTGTGGCCTGTTCTGGAAATGGATCAGGAAATACATGAACACAGACCATGAAGTGAACATGGATTTTTATTCATTGCCAACTTGCCTTTATAGAACTTGTGTAAATTAGAAAAATTCACGTGGATCTTTAGGTAATCTCCTTAAGAGCTCTTTTTCTCAGATCATCGTACTTCTGTTCCTTCCTGGGTCTTTCAGATTGCTAAATCCTTGGTTGACTGAAATTTTGACCTTTCATCTGATTAGGAAATGCTCCATTTTGACTTGGTTGGCTCTGAAAACCTGTGCTTCTTGGCTACTTCAGTCTATTAACCCTCAATTTTAAATTAGATATGCGTATTTAGAAATCATCTTCTGTTTCTAACCTTAAAACTGCATGCCAGCCCTCAATCTTCTCGTGTCTAGCACTCTTTCCCACAGATTCCCTGGGCTTGCAAATTCCTGTAGGTTTTCATGTAGATTTAAAAAAAAAAAAGAGTACCATGCCAACCTGTAAGTTTATGTGGCAAGAAACAGAGTCTGCATTCATATAGTCCTTGCAGGGTTGGAAGAAATGAATGGTTGGGGGAAAGCTGGACAACTCCTACATAGGCGCCCTCAAACCCCATAATGCAGCGCACACCATTTCCAAAGCTAATTACACTTAAAGAGGCAAAAGAAAAAAAAAAAAAAAAACTCCTCTGATTAGGGCAGGGGTGTTAACTGCTTTCCCTGTAGGAGCTTTTTAATGGAGGACCTATTCCAGGCTGGAAGCCTTACCACCTACGGAATTAGAGAGGCTGGAAGCCTTGTGATCTTATGAGGATTCTGAATATACAGCTTACACCTTGATGTGTATCAGGTAGGCCAAGCCGAGCCAATAATAAGATTTTAGTTAACCAAGAGATTATGTAGAAATGTTTGTATGTTCCATACATTTTAATAGCTTTACTTTTAAACATTTTGGGAGAACAGGGGTTTCTAAAATGGGGTTTTCAAATACAAGAGGGAGTGTATGTCTGCCTGGGGCTATTTAGCTATGGGGCTATCTACAAAATGCTGTCTCTGAGAAGATCAATACCCACAAGACACGGACACAATCGAATCCCCCAATAAGGAACACCAAGTGTCGGAGGCCAGCCTCTTGCCAGCCTCTGGCATGCTGTTATGGGTTTGGATGGGAGAGAAGGGATTGCTCCGGGGGGGTGGAGGGAGACAGCGTTGGCTGAACCCCTGGCGAGGTCACTCACTGGTGGGAGATTCAATCTGGCTGGTCTCCTCTGCCACCCCCTGCTTTCTTGAGGAATAATTTACAAGTAAAATTTCAAGATACGTAACGTGATGATTGGATATGTATACGATATGAAAGGAGTTCCTCCACTGAATTACTTCAACCATCGCTTCCCATGTGTAACTTTTGTGAGTACATTTACGTTCTACTCTTGGGAAACTTCAGTGACAGCGTTATCCATTAGGCTTACCATGTCCTATGTTAGCTCCTCAGACCTTATTCATATTACAACAAAGTTTGTATCCTTTTTAAAACCTCTCCCTATGTCCTCCACCCCCAATCAAGATCAGAGAGGTTGGACGTTGGCCAATGGCTGGCACTGCTCTTAGACCTGGCAACAGCGGCTCCTGTCCTGGGTCCTATTCAGTGAAAGGACTCCGGTATCACAGACTCAAACATAAATTAGACAACCCAGGCGTCTGGCTGACTTCTGGCACAATGCGACTCTGGACTCCAAACATCAATTCTGCTAACTAATGCTTTTCATGCCACAGGAAAATGGTACCACCTGTCACTTGCCACATGTCCTCAAAACTCAAGGCAACTACATCCCGGTGCAGTGAATGCCTGTGGGTCCTGCTGCTGCTGATGGCAGGTGCTGCTTTGGAGTCTGGTGAAGACCTGAGGAGTGCAAATGCTTATATAAGAGAAAAGGCCACTTAATTTATCAAACTTCACACCAAAAATGAATGCCACACCTTTTCCCATAACAACACACCAACCAATTTTTGTGTTCTCCCTCTGTTTCAATTATGGTTTTACAGACAGTTTTGAGTAAGCACAGTGATCATCACTAGTGGACATGGAAAAACAATTTTTTAATTATGGTATTCCACAATACATATAGACATATGTTTTGAAACAGGAAAAATGAATGCTATAAATACATTTTAAAAATTCAGATCAAATTATGGAAAGTACTGAAGATATCTGAAAAAAACTGAGCAGATGTATTAAAAACTCAAATCTCAAGATAGAAAATTAGAGGTCAAATTCTAGAAGGAATTGTTTCAAGAGAAACTTAAAATACATGTGACACAGATGTATATAGTGGAATGGACTTCTATTTTTGTCAGAATTTACCGTGGGACTCCATCACTTACTTACACAGGTATAAAAGACATTTTGAATCTATTATTTTTAAGAATTTTATTGACTATCCCAGTTGCTAGTGCTACAGAAGAGAAACACTGCAAGTGGAAAACCACCAAAAACTACTTAAGAGCCACAAGGACCCAAAAATTACCTAGCGTTATTGACAGTATAAGAAAACAATGTGAGAATCTTATTCTATCAACATACTTGGTGATTTACTGCAGTGAAAAGTATAGACTAAATAGTTGTACTAAAAAAAATTAAAATAAAGTAAAATAAATAAATAGTTGTACTAACAAAGCATATGATTTAATACACTGTACTCATAAGTTTTAGAGACCACATAAAAAGCTATAAATGCATTATACTTTCACGTAATTTCTAATCTAAAATTTCTTTATGTCACATTTTAAAATATTTAGGTAAGGGAAAGGTTAACTGCATCTTTTCTAAAAAGTGTCACTCATTGAGATTTTTGATTTAACCATCAGTGGCTTCTAAATGAAAGAAAAATCTTTCAAAGATCTGGCTGAATATTTGTCTTATATTCTTTTAATATCTGCAGTGCAGGCTCTTATGCTATGAAATAACTCTCTCAAATTAAAATTTTAGATTGTGAAAACTGCGGATCTGCTCTAATTGAGAAATTAATGGTATATGCGTATATGTGAAGTTAAAATAATAAATACTATTTTATTACTATAGATTTTTTATTTATTCATCAGACAGAGAGAGTGCATGCATAAGGGCAGGAACAAGAATAAAAGGAAGGGGTAGAGAGAGAAGCAGACTCTCCACTGAGCAGGGAGCCCGATTCTGGGCTGATCCCAAGACCCTAGGACCCTAGGCAGACGCTTAACTGACTGAGCCACCCAGGCACCTCTAAAATAGGCTTTTTAAAGTAACTTAGAAAAAAGAGCTAAGAAATCAAAAAATGGTAAAAATAACTCACTTTTTAGAGAAGGTGGTTCAAGATCATGGTATAGTAAGATCCTGAATTCAACTGCTATAAACACAAGAAATCTACAGCTACATATGGAATAGTTTCCTCTGAAAAAATCTTCAAAAAGTAGATGAATAGCACCTCAGCAACAAAGGATAAAAGAGTCACATTGAGACAAGTAGGGGAAGCAGAGATGGACTCTGTCTGAGGTATGGTGACCCACAATCGGGAAGTATTTCAAAGATACAGACTTCTAAAAGGGCTTACCCCCACATCAGGCACTCCAATCGCTGGGTCTTGCACCAGAGAGAAGAGCCCTCAAGACATTTGGCTTTGAAAACCAATGAAGAGTATTTCGGGAGAACCACAGAACTGTAGGGAATGGAGGAAGTCAGGCTCTTCAATAAATGGTGTTGGAAGAACTGGTCAGTCACATGCAGAAGAATGGAAGTGGACCACTCGGTCACCTCATACACAAACAAACTCAAGGTGGATGGAGACTTGCATGTAAGACCTGAAACCACAAACATCCTAGAAGAAAACATAGGTGGTCAGCTCCTTGATATCAGTCTTAATGTTTTTTTTTTTATTAATTTGACTCCAAAGGCAAAGGCAACAAAAGCCAAAACAAACAAATGGGACTACACCAAACTAAGCAGCTTCTGCACAGTGAAGGAAACAATTGACAAAATGGGACAACTGGTGAATGGGAGAAGAAATTTGTTTATCATATATCTGGAAGCTGTTAATATCCAAAATATATATAAAGAACCCCCACAATTCAACAAAAAAAAGAAGCAATCTGATTAAAAAATGGGCAGAGGATCCGAATAGAGATTTTTTCCCCCTTTTAAAGATGAGCTACAGATGGCCAACAGACACATGGGGAGATGCTCAGAATCACTCATCAGGGAAATGCAAATCAAAACCAGAGTGAGATACCACCCCACACCTGTCAGATGGGCTAGTATTAAAAGGCCAGAAAATACTCAGTGTGAGTGAGGATGTGGAGGGGAAAAACTGTTGTGCATCTTGGTAGGGATGTAACCTGGTGTAACCACTAGGAAAAACAGTATGCAGGTTCCTCAAAACAATACAACTACCATAGGATCCAGCAATTCTACTTCTTGGGATCTACCTGAGGAAAAAGAAAACACTGATTTGAACAGATATATAGATCTCAATGCTCATTGCATCATTATTTATAATAGCCAAGACATAGAAACAACCGAAGCCTCCTCCCCTCCGATAGATAGATCAAGAATATATACACAGTGACACCTGCTGGCTCCGTGGGTAGAGCATGCAATTCTTGATCTCAGGATTATGAGTTCAAGCCCCATGGTGGGTGTAAAGATTACTTGAATGTAATATCCTGGGTACCTGGATGGCTCAGTTAGTTAGGCATCTGACTCTTGATTTTGACTCAGGTCATGATCTCAGGGTCCTGGGATTGAGTCCCACATGGTCTCTCTGCTCAGCAGGGAGTCTGCTTCTCTCCCTTTGCCCCTCCTCCCACCACAGTGGCTCTCTCTAAAATCTTTAAAGGAATAAAATCTCAAATGTACATACAAAAGGATGCAGGAATATGTGCATCTATATACATATGTACACGCACCAGTGAAATACTACTCAGCCATAAAAAGAGAGCGAAATCTTACCATTTTCAACAACATGGATGGACTCTGAGGGCATTATGTTAAGTGAATGGAGTTGAACACAAGTATGACAGGATATTACCTACAAAGAGAATCTAAAAAAAAAAAAAAAACAAAGATACAGGAAACAGAATGGTGAGGCCACAGGGGAAGGAGGTGGGGAGGTGGCAAAATAGGTGAGGGAGATTAAGAGGTTCAAACTTCCAGTTGTAAATGTCATGAGGATGCTATGTATAGCATGAAAAATACAGTCATATGGTATTAACTTTGCACGGTGATAGTCGCAAGATTTATCGTTGTCATCGGTTTACGACATATACAAATACAAACGTAGAGCCACTATGTTGTATACTTGAAACTAACAGAATATCAGAGGTCAATTATATTCTAATAAGAATATGAAATTTACATTAGGGGACAAAATTGAGAAAACAACAGAAAGAGGGAAAATAAAAGCTGCAAATGCATTATATCAAAGTCCTTAAATTAACATTGTTGTGTTTGGCTTCCAGACTTGAGATAGAACAAAGCTTATTTATTTTTTTAAAAATATTTTATTTATTTATTCATGAGAGACACAGAGAGAGAAAGAGGCAGAGACATAGGCAGAAGGAGAAGCAGGCTCCATGCAGGGAGCCCGATGCAGGACTTGATCCCAGGACTCCAAGATCATGCCCTGGGCTGAAGGCAGGCGCTAAACTGCTGAGCCACCCGGGAATCCAAGCACAGCTTATTTAAAAACAGTAATTCAAAAACTGATGTAAAATATGGACCCTCCTTTTTTAAAACCTCATATTATAATATGCAACTCTTATAGTTTAAAATAACCTCAACGGAGGTGACCAAACCTGTCTGCTTTGCATCATAAGCCTATTAATATGAGAAATGAGTACAAAGTCCAACTCTGGTTAAGAAAATGGAAATGCAAAAAAAAAAAAAAAAGAAAATGGAAATGCTTTCCTGCTTTGGATTGGACAGACGGATTCACAAAGAGTAGAAATTTGTCTTCACAAATGGGTCTATATACTTGATTAAAAAATACTAAATGTTTCACCATTTTAATACTGGAGATTGATAGCTCTATAATCTTATTCTGTACAAATGCTATGTATAACCTACATTGACTGCCTGTTCTGGATTAATAAAGCATATAATTAGATAGCAATTTATTTAAACATCCATTTCAACATTGATTGACTTCACTTCTGTAACTAGCACCTCACAGGAGTGTTCTAAGGAGATTAATAAAACCAAAGGTCGGTGAAGAAAATAAATCATGAGGAGTTTCACACCTAACAAACTGTAGACTTCTTTGTGGGCAGCATTCATGATTTATAGAAGTTATCTGCTTCTGAAGAGGTGTTCATATTGGCAATTTTATTTCCTGCTTTTTTGATCTGACCCCTGAGAGTTAAATTCTGTAAACATCGGTTATTATGCTAAAATTTACTTTGCCATTCACCCATCCAAAATGAACCTGAAAACTCATCTCATACTAGAACTTATTCAGGGATCAATTCATTACATTTTGTGCTTTTCTTTATTTTTTTTTTTTGTGCTTTTCTTTAAAATAGACTTTTTTGACCATTACTTTTTTTGAGATAGGTATGTGTATATGCATGTGTACATCAATTCAGTCGTGCTTTAGTTACCTAAGCTTTAAAACATAGTAGATAAAACACAAACTCAAAGTTTTTTATCAAGTCAAAAAAATGTAAAGAGATGGCTTTAGAAAACCCAATTAACTTCTGTTTGATCCTGTTAAATCCTACCATACTCCAACTAATCCAAGAATTATTGATAATGTAGCTCCTTTTGAGGGACTCTTACTTCTTTATGTAAGTAGTAGTACAAAGGGTATTTAACTAGACTCTTTTCCTCAATTTGGGGAATACACATAAAAATGAATAATCTGTCTACATTCAAGTCCAGTCCTTATGTTATAAAGTTCAGGAGTTTCAACGTGCATAAGTTTAGAATCATTTTCAAGGGGATTTGTTCTCATTGCTTCATAATTAAATGCCATCAGCTAACAAGTCTGGTTTTTCTACTTTGTAACATACATCCTGATTTCAGCTACTTCTAAGCCTCTTTATTCCCTAACACACAAAACACAGATTAGGGATGCTGAGACTCATTGTTTTACCCTCTACATCCTCCTACTCTGACAAGTATTGCCTCAATTCAACTAATAAAGGAAAAAATGAAGGGAGGAGGAAAGAGAAGACCATATCACCAGGGTCAAATTATTTTTTTTTATTTTTATAAATTTATTTTTTTATTGGTGTTCAATTTGCCAACATATAGAATAACACCCAGTGCTCAAGAGAAGTAGATAAAAATAATAGGAAACAGAAAATTGTGAAGTTTGGAGCTGAAACACTCAAAAAGCAAAAAATTGTAAATTAGCAAAGAAATTATATTTATGTTAAGAGAAAGGGATAGATTTTTAAAATTCTCTGAAAGAGTTTTGCAACCTTGTTTCCTTATTTGAGCATTTTTAAAATTTCATATGAAATAGTTGAGTTTAGGGCAAAAAATTGTTTCCTTGCCATCTTTTATGAATTGTTACTTGTAATGTATTTGAATGATATTCCTTAGCCATAAGCATTTGTTCTTTTAAACCAAAAGGTGAAAATTCCCAATTCTGTAAAGTAAATGGATTATCTTCTATCTAACCAAATTAAGAAGTTCAGTGCTACTGTTGCAAAGGGAACAGAGTCTCACAAATCAAAAGTATTCTGGAAGATTTTGGATTTCTAATACTTTGCTTTAAAATCCCTTTAGAGAAATCATTAAAATACAAATTGCAAAAGATAAACACAAGGATAATCTCCTCTAAGCATACAAGAAAAAATGAAATTGTAAGAGTCAATCCTTTTAAAATATAGAGACTTAAAGTTGTTTTGGTTTTGCTATGTTTAAAAAAATAGAAAATAATTTATACGTCTGTTAAATTTTATTCAAATAGTAATTTCAATGCTGCACTTTAAATATTTTCAGCATCACAGACCTACAATTTATGTCTTGTATAATGTATAATAGTCTGTGGGTTTTGCTTTTTTCATTTTGTTTTGCTTAGTTTTGTATTCTCTTAGCCTTCAAAGATCATTTCCCAGAGAACCCTCTATTGATTATTGACTAAGATAAAAGGAAATTACTCTAGGACATTTATTGTGCCATCAATGAGAAGTTCAGTTCACATAGCACCATGTTATAGAATAGTGTTACATGTATTAAAAAAAAAGTCTGGAAACACTTCTTGTCTCTGCAAGTTTGCATAAAGAGAATGCATTTATGACAAGTTCAAAGTATAAAGAAATACCAACTGAGTTCAGATAAATTTTGGAAGTGGTAACAGTGAAGATAGGGGATTATAAGTGGGGAGGCTATTTACTGTTCCAGGAATATTCCATTGTGTCTTTTGGAAAGAAAACTTCTGTCTTTATTAGAGCAAAGAGATATTCTATGAAGGGTCTTCTAATGTTAAAACATCATCCTTTTAATTTCCATTTTTATTTCTCAATTCTATATGTATTTTACACAGTATTTTAGCCCGGAAGTGTTATTTTGTTCCAATAATTTGTTTTTTGTAGTTGTTGTTGGATTTTTTTTTTTTTTGGTAATTTGTACATGTGCTTTTGTCCCTGCTTGGGGATCACAATAATACAAAAACTTTATGAGGATAATGATGGCCACAAAATTTAAATATTTCCACCTACCTTTTCTGGAATTATACACAACCACAAGGGAATCAAATCACATTCACATCAAGTTTACAGAGTAACTAGGGCAAGAGGTCTTTAAGCCTCCAGGCCTCTATCACTGGAGGAGTAAAAATGTGAGGCCAGTGAGTTGGATGCTTTGCAGAGACTCAGACAGCAGGTGAAGGAGACAGGAAAGTGAGGGAGATCTGGGGTTTGCACTCAGGAGGTCATTCCCCACACCTATGGGGGAAATGCTAGCGGGCATCTCAACTTTGGAGACTCAGTATTAGCTACTAGGAAGCTAAAAAGGAAGAGGCTTGGAAAGATGTGAGCTCAAGATGATAATATTGCAAAGGGGGCACCTGGATGGTAAGGTCTCTCTTTTGGATGACAAAGGGTAACAAACACAGAAAGGGCTCTACTGATGAAAGTATTAGAGATTTAAAAGACACACAGTTTCTTTTAAAGAAACTGTATACCTACTTAGGAAAAAACAAGGTAGTAACAGAGCCAAGAACCCAACTAAGCAAGTCACCTATTCCCTCTCCCATGGCATTTCTTGCTAACCCAGGAAAAAGAAAAAAAAAGAAAGAAAGAAAAACTCAAAAAAAAAAAAACAACCCACAAATACCATGTAAAGAGAAAAGAACAGAATCAATCATCATTAAAAGGTACAAGATGGCAAAAGAGACTAATTTTTTTTCTATGCAGTTAAATTTAAAAAAGGAATTGCATACACAAAGTACCTGAGTGCTCCTTAATAACTACTTTGCTATTCCAGTTAAGTATGGTACAACTGTTAACATTATTCTATGTAAGACATAAAATAATATTTCTCTGGATTCAAAAAGATAAAAATAGAAGAATTTTTAATCAATACAAATGAAGTTAAAGTAGAAACATCAACAATTAGCTTAGTATCCATATTGTTTTGTATCTTTATAAGAATCTGATAATTAGTCTGACGTATAATGACTGAATTTATTTTTGCACTCATGCCATTGGTCACAATGCCTTGAGAAAATTGCTACAAGCTTATTCTCCAGCAAGCGAACAATAGGAAGAGGTAAAATATAGGTGATAGGGTACAGGGAAAAAATTGGAAGATGCCTGAGAACAAAATAGATATAACTAAGAGTGCGGTAAAAGGACACTGAATACAAAAACAGAGTCCAGAGAAAGAAGCCACATCACAGGTTTAAAATTCTCACAGTAAACAACAACAACAAAAATTGATGTCTGGCAACAGAACAAAATTAATGTTAAAACCAGTAACTTAATGAGGAACCTGAGTGGCTTGGTTAAGCGTCTGATTCTGGTTTTTGGCTCAGGTTGTGATCTCAGGATTGTGGATTGAGCACTGTGTCAGGCTCTGGGCTCAGTGTAGAGTCTACTTCAGATTATCTTTCCCTCTCATGCTCTCACTCTCAAATGAATGAATAGAATATTTTTAAAAATAATAATAAATCCAGTAACTCAGGAAAACCTTCCTTGAAGAGGGTAGTGGCCTAAATTTA
Source organism: Nyctereutes procyonoides (assembly GCF_905146905.1). Classification (NCBI taxonomy): domain Eukaryota; kingdom Metazoa; phylum Chordata; class Mammalia; order Carnivora; family Canidae; genus Nyctereutes; species Nyctereutes procyonoides. The sequence goes on from NW_026575043.1 coordinate 32,193,158, forward strand.
CATAATGAAACTTCTACACAGGCCAAGGAAAAACTGGCTTGAACAGTCAAAGTATAAGGAACCCCAAGCAAAAAATACCAAGTCACATACTAAAGAAATAAAGTGATGTGTGTATCGGAATCTGGACAGCACTATGCAGGATAAGACAGCATGGGCTCATAAGAAGAAATCCCATGAAAGAAACGTCAGACAAATATATATCCCACCCAAGCTGACCTTTAAGTAACAAAGCTACAGAAATGCCATTTTAAGTATATCAGCATTTGATGCACACCATGCCCAAAAACTATCCTGAAGATTCTACTTCATTACATAAAAGATAGCTGGGCAGGGGCAGCCCTGGTGGCCCAGCGGTTTAGTGCCACCTTCAGCCGGGGCCTGATCCTGGAGACCCGGGATCGAGTCCCGCGTCGGGCTCCCTGCATGGAGCCTGCTTCTCCCTCTCCCTCTCCCTCTGCCTGTGTCTCTGTCTCTGTCTCTCTCTCTCTCTCTCTCTCTCTCACTGCCTCTCATGAATAAATAAAATAAAATCTTAAAAAAATAAAGATGGCTGTGCAAACATGGTGAAAAAAGAATAGAATTGAATAAAAGATGAAGATTTAAGATTAAAACAAGTGTGGAGGTAAGAGTCAAAATGCATTACAGAAAAAGTTTAACATAGATGAAAGAGAAAGGAAAGCAAAAATATCCATTAAGTCTGGAATCTCATTTAAAACTAACAACCAGATGGCAAACTATAAAAGAAATAGGGTGCTCTACAGAGGTTTTGGTATAAAGGTAATTTTTCAAGTGAAAGATATCCTTAAGGGGAAATAAGAATAAAACTCTAAAATTTAAAATTGTAATGAAAATAGGCAACACAGTTCATGATATGGAGTACAGAGAATACAGTATACACTGTAACATGAAGTATTCAAAAATTGAGACCAAAGATCAGCTGTATTGATAAATGCAAACAGAGCTAGGTCATCTCCTAAAGGATGTTGTCTTATTAATATATAGGAGAAAACTCAATTCTACTTTGCATAAAAGATAGTTTATTTACAATCAAAATGATTAAAAAATGAAATAAAGAGTCAATGACACGGAAGACAAATGCAAGCAAATTAGGGCAGTGGTATGGGTATCTGATAAGTTAAAATTCACAAAGAATAAAGGGAAACAAAGTAGGATGCCAAATTTTACAGTAATAAGCAATATTCTTAATAAAGTAAAATGAATATAATGGATAAAAGAAATGAGCTGATTATAGACAACTTTTCTAACCCCTCCCCGCACCCCCGCCAATGCGAAACAAATCATTTGGATACAAAAGCATAAGCATGTAGAGGAACAGAAAAACATGAGGTAGTTATTTTGGATATTTTATTGACTACCTAACCTAAGATTTAGAAAAACAATAAAGCATATTAAGGGGAAAAAAACAAGATGCAAGCAGAAATAATGTATTTTAATAGGAAAAAATTAAGTAAACATGCCGTTTCATGGCGGGAAAATATGTAAAATGTATAACTAAAAAGACATGAAGGCAGTAAGTCACCACCAACAGCAAGGAGAAATAATAATCAACAAGCTTGACATTTTAAAAGACAAATTTAAAAAGCCCAAAAGGAAGGAAGAGAGAAAGAAGGAACCTAAATGAACTACTTTTCTCAGAAAATAATACACCAAACTGACATCAGTAGAGATAGAAATTTTAAATTCCAATTTTCTTAAAGAAATTGAATTTATCTAAGAATTATATTCCATCCACTCAAAACAGGCACAGTATAAATTTTCATAGGGGAATTTTATCTTCTAAAACCAGGTAATCCTAATGCTGCTTAAAAATCACAACCAAGATAGGGCACCTAGGTGGCTCAGTTAATTAAGAATCCAACTCGGTTTCAGCTCAGATCAGAATCTCAGCATAGCTGTTATAATTTTGGGGTATTATTCAATTCAATCTAAAAAGAGAAAACTATAATATGAGTAATGGATAGGAAGAGTAAAGAATATTATCTGCAGATGATTTGATAAGTTGTAAGGAGAAGCAAAAAAAAAAAAACCTCTTTTGAGAAATAAAATATATCAGTATAGAAGCAGGTTAATATACAAAAGTCAAAAACTACCCTATACAAAAAAGCAAAGATAATATAAGGGAAGGAGTAATCCAATTTTTAATAGCAATGGCAACAAAAAATAAGTAGGAAAAAGCAAACTTTTAAGTGTGCCAAACTTACAAGGAGCTCTATAAAGAATTTTGAAAGTGTTGAATGATACTAAGAGATACTAAGAGACCCTGACAAATAGAATGGCATTGAACATTTCTACAGAAGACTAGAAAGGTCACAAAGATGCTCGTTCTCCCCAATTTTCTTTAGTGACAATAACACTAGTATCAAGCTTTAGTATATGTGTGGTTGTGGTTATATTTACTGTTTGCTCAAGCTAGACAGGTTGATTATAAAGTTTGTGTTGAAAAAAATCATAAAAAGGAAAAAGGTTTTAAAAAATGAACAAAGTAGAAAAAAGATAACTACTTCTATCCATTTACACGTAAGCCTCATTAACTGAGCCATTGTGATATCGGCACATAGACCTATCAACAATAGAATAAGGAATCTGGAATAAATCTGAGTGGGTAAAGAAACCTAAAGTTTGAACACGGGTCTCTTAACACAAGGTTTAAAAAAACTTGAGAGCATTTTATAAAACAAAATGGTTTATTCTTTATATTACACACAAAATGAACCCCATAGGATTCCAAGATATAAATATGAAAGGATAGCTACTAAAAAATCATGGGTGAATTTGTGATAAATTCATTTTTGTCAACTTTGTTATCTGAATGGGGAAAGCCTTATCTCTAGGACTAAAATTAGCTTTGTTATTAAATCAGCCAAAGCATCAAACCATATATTACGTCAATGATGCATTATATGGTAAGTTATATTGATGGTTGTGACTATGAATGTACAGATACTCCTATTCTTCCCACTGTTGCATATGGTTAAAAAGATCAAAAATTAAACAATACAATTTAATGAGATTACACTTACTTTCACCAATACTGAAGAAATGATAATCTTATAGCACACATTGCTCCAATATTAAAAAGGCAAAAGACTGGAATTAACATTTTTTAAAGATTCTACTTATTTTAGAAACAGAGAGAGAGAAAGAAAGAATGCGGAAGGGGACAAGGAGAGGGAGAAAATCTCAGACTCCGCACTGAGCAGTGAGCCCAATATGGGGCTCAATCCCACAACTCTGAGATCATGACCTGAGCTTAAATCAAGAGTTAGATGCTGAACAGACTGAGCCACCCAGGTGCCCCTGGAATGAGCATTTCAGGGCAAGAAAAAAGGCACTGCTATTGCAGTAGGAAATCTAGGATAAAAAGAGAAAACACAGCATAGAGAAATCAACATTTTAGAATCTACTCGTTATTTGGGCAAACATAATGGAGTAGTATTTTTAATTTTTGAAGTCTCTTCTAACTCATAAGCATAAATGTATACACATACACTGCTATCCATCATTGCAAATCACCTGTTTCTTAAAAATCACTAGTTGGAAGGACCTCTTAAGGTCAGTTATAGTTAGGAAAGGGAAGATAATTCTAGAATAATCTATACTAAAATACTAAAATAAATTTGAAAAAAATCAATTTATATTTAATTCAAGTAAATTAAACTTAAAACATCTCCTTGGGACTGATTATAAAAGTAAAATACGGAAATGGTCCAAGTTTATTGGAAATTAAAATCTCTTGCCAAAACAGAGAAAGGAAATCTAAAATTCATTACTGCCCCTTGGGACAGAAATGGAAGTATTCTGGAGTGTGTCCGTGACTTCTCTCAAATGTCTGGAGCTTGAAATGTTAGAAGTGGCAGTCCTCTTCCATCGACTTGTTAAAAATGGCAAGGTGGTGAATAAGAAATCCATTAGACATTTAGTTGAGAACACTAAAAAAGCATGCAGAACCATGCCAAATGTTGTTTAAACACACAACGCACACAGCCATCTTAGGATGGATGAAAAAACTTAGGAGTTACGCTGAAGGTATTTAAAATATAAAATATTCTGTAATTGTACTACAGGCGAAGAGTGCATAGCATTTATTGGAGAGTGAATAGATGTAAGTGAAAAAATTAACATAAAAATTAAATATGAATGAAGCTGTCAAAAAAAGGGGGGAAATTAAAGTTCCAATCACACCTATTGGGATGTCTAAGTTTGAAAATACATAGAAACGGTGAATATAGAAATGTCAGTGTCAATGGCTTGTTTTTTCTCTTCTTTCTTCAATGTTTGCTTAATGAGGCAGAAAAGTCTGTTTAACTTCCTAAATTGGTGCCTGAACACCTTGATTTTCTTTGCTGCTTCTTTTCTGCATCCCTGGAGAATTATCTAAATTACAGTGGGTAAAAGGGATGAAGATTTGCAGCCAGAAAAAAAAATCATTCAACCCTTTTCTTCAACCAGAAAGTGAAGGGTAAGGAGGGTCTCCGCCTCAACCTTGCCTGTACAGCTATGAGACGTGAGCAAGTACTCAAATCCTTTGAACCCCAGATTCATCTTTAAGACAGAGACACTAGTTTTATCAACCTATAAGCCAATGTCAATATTGCATAAAATAATTAGGCATAGGCAGGTAAACTGATCTAAAACAGCTGCTGGAACAGATTGTACTCTTGGGATTTCCTTTCTAGAAATGAAACCTGCTTTATCAAGCTCTACCAAAAATAAGTACAAAAAATATGTTAAAATTCCAGAGACTTCATAGAAGGAGGCAAAATGTGCTTGCAAATGCAGGATGTGGGCAGGGGTTGAAAACTGGGGAATCTGGGACGCCTGGGTGGCTCAGCAGTTGAGCATCTGCCTTTGGCTCAGGGCGTGATCCCGGGGTCCTGGGATCGAATCCCACATTGGGCTCCCTGCGAGGAGCCTGCTTCTTCCTCTGCCTGTGTCTCTGCCTTCTCTCTGTGTCTCTCATGAGACACAAATAAAATCTTAAAAAAAAAAAAAGAAAGAAAGAAAGAAAGCTGGGGAATCTGGTGCAAATCTCTATACTTAGGGCTCCAAGGTCCTCTGACCCATGCTGAGCGGTGACACAACGAACTCTCCTCCACCCTAGGAGAAGATTGGAGTAAAGCTGATCCTTGGAAAAACCAAACCAAAGAATAGCTGAGGAATTCTAGATGTAGATGAAGGTACCTACTGGAAACCAGAGCTTTAGCTGAAATTTTTGCGACAATCAAGAAGACCCCAGACACTTCTGATTCATGCCACCTGGAATGCTGGAGGTCAGGCCTTCACCAGCAAACACAAATTAGAGCGTCCACCTCTGCCTGAGGGCCACAGCCTCGACTCGACCTACATGTGGAGTTCACATTAATCTTCTCATTCTCAATCTTAAATGCAAGTGAACTAAGGAGGATCACCAGATACTCGACAAGAGCTTTGACGGGGCAGATAGAGACCAAGCGACACCAACATGAATAGAAAAAGTCCATCCTCAAGAAACCATCGTGTCCAACAAGAGTCGCACTGTCTCTATACCTATGTATATGCGTGTGTGTAGATCTACACATAATTAACATCCTCTTAGACAAAAAGGTCTCCTACAAACAAAACACTATAGAAAGAAAATATTCACAAGAGAAAGTGTTGTGACATTTTAAAAAAAATGGTTAAAAAATACATTGAAGGGGTAAAAGAGCAAGTCAAAGGGAATTTCCCAAAACGTAGAATAGGGGAAAAAAAGGGGGAGTGGGCAGAAAGGTAATCAAGACAGAGATACAAGCCCTAGTGAAGATGATTTCCACAAGGTGATAGAGGGCCTCATTGGCCCCAGGTCTCCCGTGTCCTCCCTGCACACACATCATGGACAGAGTGTGCTTCTCTGTTGAGGTTTTGTGGGTGGCAGGACAGGATGCCGCTGGCATGTGAGAACCACACAGGAGATGTCACCCCGGAGGACTCCAGACCTGCGGGGAAGAGCGCGGCCACCGGGCTAAGCCGCATGCAGTCATGAAGCCACAGTGAAAAAGCAGAGGTGAGAAGTGGGTGCTCCTGTGCCCCGTGGAAGCTTCTGAGTTACACAGCACCTGATGACTGGCTACAGAGCTGATAAATGAGATTCATAAAGTTACCAAAGGAATAACAAAGGAGGTTTTTCTGGAACTGTAGATGGGATGAGACAGTTCAAAAGCCATGAAAAAGCATCAAACATAATGAGTAATACTGATAACAGATACAAATCATGTGACATGATCATATTAACAAAATGGATAAGAAATCACTCCACACCCTCTAAGGGCACTGGTAAGGGCAAGATTAGTAAGAATCTTCATACAACGTATAGATGTCAAAAATCAGGACAATCATGCTTACAAATAGCAACAAAGCCCCATGGGACAGGGGGGAAAGGACTTCATAATCAGGGAAAATTATGTTCCCCTGAGAATTCTCCAGCCAGACACTCTGGAGTCAGGAGTGGAAGTAAAACAAAGATGCCAGATTGGGAATTAAGTGTTTGGAGATTGTCCCAAACGTGCTTCCTTAGGAGACTCCTAAAGGCTGTTCCCCAAAGGAGAGGGGGGTAAAGGATTTCCGAGATGGAAGTCATGCACAAAGGACTGGGTCTCCAGAAAGGCATAAGGTTTCGTGAGCAACTGGATCCAAAGAGGACCAATGGAAGGCAGGGGTCAGAGACGGCCGACCAGGGACTGGACACCTTCACAAGGTACGCACCGTCCTTGCAAAGTAAACCAAACGGAAAAGTCATCATTTTTTACATTGACCTCCGCACTTGCAAAGAGTTGTGAAAAAGAAGGAATTAAAACCATGTGGTGGAGATAATCACGTTGACGTAGTCAGGATATTACAAGTCAACACCTGTGGTATTAAAGCATGAGAATGTAGGAAAAGGTGCTGGGAAAGTTTGAACAAGATGGCAAGTGTAAGCAGGCACATCATTCTTCACAGTGGTGCACCTAGGAGTGACGTCCGAGGCAGAGAAATCAAGAAGCAGATGCACACAAAAGCTTCCTGGGAAAGCTGAATTAAAAAAAAAAAAAAAAAAATCAGTCGACGCTGGGCCACGGGACTCATTTTTGGGGAGGAACACAGAGTGGACTTTTTCATTATGAATTCTGTGTACTATTTCACGTTTGAACCTATATACATATTAGGTGAGAAAAAAGATCTTAAAGACAATGGTTTAAAATAAAGAGTTTTTACTAAGAAAGGAGACATAATGACCTGGGTAAGCTGGTCTTACGGTCTTCAGTTGTCAGGAACCAAACACAGCACTGCCTTTTCTACAAGACCAAGATGACAAAATTACAGAGTGAGTCATTTTCCTGTATGTTAACAGCACCCTTTGCAATAAATCGCTCACCTATATACAATGAGTCAACATTTAGGTATTTCCAAATTTTTTTAAATTTATTTTCCAGGTCCAGGGAAGAGGTGTTAGACGACTAGTCTGTTCCCAAAAAATTATCCTCTCTATTTAGAAAAGGAGGTCGACAAATATTTACAACAAATAAAAGATCATTTGTTTCTTAATTGTGGAAAATTTGAGGCTTTGGGGCTAATATTTTGAAGCTCAGAACTTCTGATTTGTTATCACTGACAGAATTTTAAATATGAAAGGACAAGGATTATTTATAAAAACTTGTTTATATGCAGAGTCAGGTTCTGTGTGATGCAAATCTGCCAAACATAGTATTGCTTATGTAATCATGATTCGTAGCATCCAGAATATATCGCTGAAGGTCCCACAGGAGCTGGGAAATACATAACTTGCAATATATTCAGACTTATTTATTAAGGAGACCCAACTTAGAAATTGAAGGCAATCAGTTAATTGGTCACTTTAGTTGTATCAGGAAGCTACTCTATTCGGGAATATGTAAGTCAAAATTGTTACGAATTAAACAGAATGGTCAATTCTTTCACCAGTTTTGATTTTATAGTATTACGCAGTCACATTCTAAATTCTACACTCTCTATTTCCCCAAGGTGTGTCAACAGATATACTTAATATGTTTATAATCACATGGGTATCATATTGATAGACCCTGGGTAAGGATTTACATTAAAGATCACCTCTAAAAGTGAATACAAATTCTGAGAAGTTTTAAATGCAAAGAAAATCTCTAAAACATCACCAGTCATTTCATTTAAGAACTTTCCAATCCAAAGCTCTGCTTACTTCTTCATATTCTCTCAATGTTTCTGTTCAGCATGGCACCCATACTTTTACTGCAGGATTTCAGGATTCTCTTTACTATCTTATACATTGTCGGATGCATCAAAAAAAAAAAAATGCCGATTCTCAAGTACTCCAGGAATCAAGGCAGTTCTCGGAGCTCAACATGTTAAATCACAGGAAATCATTAACAATAGGGATAAAATCCTAAGGGTACACCTACAGTGAAGTATCTACCTGTACCGAAGGTATCAGACTCACCTGTTTAAAATGATATTTAGGATTATGGCAGTTAAGGAGATATATGCAAAATATCAGAGAAATGCAATTTTTAAAGAAATAAAACTAAAATTGGATATAAACTTGGACATGAAAAGACAGAAAGCTTCAGTAAAAGTGTCCATACATCACAGACTATAATAGGACTAATAAGATTTTATGGACTTCCGTATTAATTTTAAGGGCCTCAGAAACCTCTTAGTATTATCTGCACATCTTTTAATTATTCTTCCTTGACAGTAACGTCTTAGGTCTTCTAGCTTTCTCAATTTAAGAAGCGGTAAGCCCAGCATCCCTCTGTTCACAAATTGTTTCTCCCCAATTTTTTTCAAGGGAATATTTTTAGGAAAAAAAAATATCAGTAATCTGTTTCACCCCAAACCCCAGTATATTAATGAGAACTTGATGGCATGACTAGATTAACCAATTTCTTGAGCAGAGAGATTTCTGGGAACTCAAGGAAGATCTAAACAAATAAAAAGAGGCCTATGGTCCAGACCTGGTTTAAGATAGCACCCCTCCAGACTCCCCACCCCCACCCCCACCCATTTTAACATTTGCTTATCATGTAGAAAGAATATCTATGCCTTTTAGGGAACTACAGGGAGATCCAATAATGCTCCTTAATACCAGGCTAAGTGCATCATGTAGATAATGCTACCTCATGGAATCTGGAAAATCTAGTTAAGTTGCCAGAGGCTAAGGAAGTGCATCTCCCTGCAGGAATAAACTTGAGACAATCCGGGAAAGAATGGACAGCTCAGCTCAATGCAATTGCAAAATGTAATTATTTCTCAGGCTCATTTATGCACGGGGAAAAGGTTATCATATTCTCAAATAGTCTAAAGGAATAAGAAATTGTCAGTGATGAGAGACACTGTCACTCTGGATACAAGATTACAGTCCATCCAAGGAGAGGGTTTGAGACAATAAGTGGAACCAATTTAGAATCTAGTGCCTGTGGGGCCCCGTGAGTGGTGATGGCTCGGAACCCGTCCGGAGGCAGCACCTAGGAGCTGATGGTGCGGTCAGGCGTGCTCTGGCATCTACCCATATGGCCAAATGACAACTCCCCAGGAACTAAATGAAAGTAACCTAAGACACTAGCTGCCCTGGGATTGTCTTTTCAAACTGGCCACCTGCTCAGAGTCACTGGAATTTCCACTAATTAGGATTGCAATTAGGAGTCTTGATATGGTCCATTAAAGGGAGTCTATACTGTCTACTTCCAGGTTTGTGTGGTCCAGGGCAGGGGTTTCCCTGGCTGTCTGGCAAGGCCTATGCTTTACTGAGGGGGCTATGCTGCTCTTGCATAAGCACATATCAATACCAACCACCCCACTACCGACAGTAAGAACAGATGGCTTCCTGCTAACCAGCCAATGTCACACAGCCTCTCAACAACTCTGGCACACAACTCTTCCTCCAGATATCTCTAACCTGAGAAGGAAGGGGCGGGGGTGAGACTACTTTAAAGAAACAGGTAGGTGGAAGGAGGAGCACCTACCATGCATCACCTGGAATCATCCTAAGCCTGCCACGTAAGCCATCTTGAACATGCAAGCAGAGGCCCACCAAGCCAAGCTATCGGAGAGGCAACAGGGTGAAAGGGCCCGGTCAGCCAGCAGGAGTCTACACAGTCGACATTCGGATGGGAGCTTTCGGAATCCAGAGCCCACATTCTTTTCATCATACCATACTGCCCTGACCTTGCTCCACATCCCCCACCCCTCTAAAGGAAGAGACATACGTGTTCCTGCTGTGCATGCCCAGATCTGCCCATAAGCTGTCAGAGTGGACTCCTTTACGAACACAAGAATCACCTACAGTCCCATCAAAGGGAAGATCAACCGAAGTGTCTTGGTCCAAAAATCTCTGCGACAAAGAAAACTGGTATTACTTCTAGCTCTGCTGCTGAGTGGACCTGTCTGTACTATGGGAAAAGTCAAATAAAGCCTATGCATGTTTGTAGGTCTCTATGCAGCAACGTTTGAGGATTATCCGGGTCTTTCTCAACAGGTAAGAATTACACAGCTTAAGCTCTGTTTCCCCGGACAGGTCTCTATGCTCCAGTGTCAATAAAGGCAAGTTACCCACACGTTCCCAGATCTCTAAGAAGAAGCTTACACCTGTAAGTTATATGGGCTGTGAGAAAATGTATCAAATATACGTTACTATTAAGTTGTTCCGTATCTTAAGGATTTCCCATTACGGATGAAGAGATAATTCTTTGTCTTCCCATTATCGTGTACTCTAGCATGAGACATAACTTGCTGATTTACAGAGATCTTCAAGGATGCCCTTGAAAGAGGGGAAGTTCTGAGAAATGATTACATGCCTATTTCAAATACTTTGAAACTGCGTTTTATGAGGGTCGCTTAAAACCCAAAGACCAGCATAACTTACCATTGTGACAGGTGATCTCTGAAGTAAACCTAATTATCCACGTGTTTGGCCTGCATGTCATCTTGACCCATAGCCAGACACTAATTCAGGGAAATGCAGAGATAACAGGACCCCGGGGGGCAGATGCTGGCCAAGGTCAGAGTGGTTGTCGCTTTCGGAACTCATCTAGGAGGGATGTCTAATACCCAGCTAGGCTCCAAATCCTTAAAAAGGAAACTTAGATTCTAGCTACCTTCTTCAACCTGACACTAAGCCCCCAGTTGAAAGAGTGAATAATTCATCCTACGGTTGACAAAATAATGGAGCTGCAGCTTACATATCCATGCTTCATCCCTTTTGGTTACGTAGCCCAGAATCTGAGGGATGGTATTCAAAATTTTCTTATTTCACTTGTTTTTTGGTTTTGTTTAAGCTAGTATTTGTGACTCAAACTCAGAACAATTCCCACTGGCATCATCTTAGCATATTGATAGCCCCAAGAACCGGGGCGTGTTGTGACTCAGTTATGGAGAAGAGCAGCAGGGGACAAGCCCTGGAATAAAGAAGAGTAGCAGATCATCAATCTCGTGGCACCAACTGGACTCCCGCTACAAAGAGTGTGCACTTTAAAACTGAAATGCACTGTAGGATTCACGTGGGAGGGGCCTCAGAGCAAAGATAGGAGATGGGAAGGGACTTGCAGAGATTTAAGCCATCATGTGTGCATCTGTGGAATTTATAGTAGGATTCAAGAAACTATAGAATTACAGATAAATACCTCTACCGGCGCCCATTTCCACAATAGATGCTTTCCCCGAAGGTTGTTTCGGGGTGGCAGGGGCTAATGTGTGATCCCATATACAGGATTTAGCACTAGGCCTTCTGTCTGCCTCTCCAGTCTCTGCGTGTGTGAAGAGGGCCGTTGGGATGGCCACCGTGAAAGTACGAGATCCGCAGCTAGCGGAAGACTGGGTGGAAGAGATGCCCTCTCGATGCTCACTTTTTATTTGAAATGGAAACAAGAAATGATTTCCGGGAGGCAGTGGACTTGACATGCCACATACACTTCTACAGGGAGAAAGACTTTGTTTAAGAGAAAAACCAAGGCCCCCACCTTTGATCCTCAAAGTTTCTGGAAACTCAGCACACATGGAGGCAGCATGGAGCTGCCCCACCAGGGAGGGTGGAGGGAAAGTGCGAGCAGATTGGTAAAAGGCTGCTTTCTCCAACCCCAGGCTCCATGGGGGGTAGACACTCCCCCAACCCAATGACCCCAACCCAACACATCCCTAACCACTAACTCCTCCTCTCAAGCAGCTACCACCTGCCTTCTGCAGGCTGCCATGGAAATCAGAGCACGTGAATGGGTTCATGAAGCGTCCTTCTAAGGGTGAAGGCAGGCAAGGCCTGGGTGGAGAGCAGAAAGCTTTGGCTCTGCCTCCCCAACCTGGGCGGTTGCCTGGTGAACCCTGGGGGCATAGCCACAGGAGGCCATAGGGATGAGGCATCATCACTTCGTGGAGAGCCAGCCCCAGACTCCAACAGAAATGCCAACGACAGACCCCAACACAGAATCACGTAAAAAGAGACGGATCCCCATTACAGGCCCCAACGGGAGAAGCTGGACACTGTGTCTCCTGTAGGAAATCACTGCTCCTGCAGCTCCAGCAAGGAGATGCCAGCACCTCCGTGAACTTGCTTTTCTCCAATGGGCTTTCATTCAGAACCTCTACTCTCAGTTTTCCTTCTGCTCTGAAAATAATGTTCGTTTGTGGGCCTTGCCTATGGTTCTGCCATAGTTTGCAGGTCTCCAATTGCATTTCTCAGCTACTACCAAATAAACTCATTTTTTATTTCAGAAAAAAAAAAAAAGAAGATAAGACACTGAGTAGGTGGCTACTTTTACCCATGAAATACACCCATAGCCAATCTCCTTACTGAAGCGTCACAGTTCAAGTCCTCATTCCAATAGCTTCTCTACCTTTGTGAGCTTTCTGGGCTACTTCCTTCTACTGACGCCTGCTTTTTCCATATAGAGACCTATGACTTATCTCTAGTTGGGGTCAACCAGTCATCGGGTTTGGTGTTCCCTCCTATTTCCCTGGCTTGGATGCCTTCTCTGGACAGCAATGCTAGATTCTGGCCCTAGCTGTCTGGCACTCGCTACCACCGATAGACAAACATCCCCCACCTGCAGTTCTAAGCTGCCTTCTTGCTCTCCTACCTCTGCACCGCCGGCCATACATCCCTCAGGCTCACACCTGCATTACATAGCTTTTCATCTCACCCCGCCCCTACTTTGAGGTATAAATGACAAATAGGAACTGCATATATTTACAGTACATAGGCTTGATGTTTCGACCAACGTAGACTTTGTGAAATGATCCCCACAAGCCACCACTTGCGTGTGGTGAGAAGACTTCAGCAGTACCCTCTCAGCAAATTTCAAGCATACAAAGCAGTATGTCAAACTATTTATCACCATGGAGTCTAGAGCCCTAGACCTTACTCACCCTGCATGAATGAAGCTCTCTACTCTTCCACACACACCTCCCTATTTCCACCCTGACCCCAGCAGCCACCACCCCACTCTCTGCTTCCTGAGTCGGTTTGAGAGCCCACATGTGAGATCACAGAGTACTTGTTTTTCTGTGTCTGGCTTTTGTCACTAAACACAATGTCTTTTAGCTTCATCCGTGTGGTCATAAATGGCAAGATTTCCTTAAAGTTGAATAATATTCTATGGTAAGTATGTACATACCATATTGCCATACATATGTGCAAACATTTCAGGTATGGACATTTCATCCATTCATCTATTGGCATTTAGATCATTTCCGTATATTGGCTATTGTGAAAAATGCTGCAATGGTGCAGAGATCTCTGAGATACCAATTTCATTTCCTTTGGATAAATACCCAGAAAGGGTATTGCTGGATCACATAGTTCATCAATTTTCTGATGACCACTGTTTTCCATAATAAGTGGACCCTTTCTTTACATCTTGAAAGGAGACAATTTGTTGGTGGCAGCTCACTGTGCCAACCTCTCTGGGCAGTTTAAGAGTGTCAAACTATGGGTGTCGTACTTTTTACCTTACTCAGAATAGAATCCCATGTATCAGCGGCAGGAAGAAATTAATGTTTTCACTAAGTTGGAAGTATCTTTATTGGATTTGGTTCTTTACTCTGGGTGTATCGTATTCATACTAGACCTGTACATTTATTTGTACAGGTCCAGAGAAGAAAATTTCTTTCTCCTTCCACATAATAGTATATGTGTCTTTTAAATGATGCCATTGACCAGAACATGGAAAGGTAATATGGATATTTAAATTTATGAGAATATGGCTCATTCTATATTCAAAATAACTCATATATTGATAATCTAAAGCTAAGAGGTTCATTTATGTCCATATGAGATATTTAAAGGAGATTCAGAGTACATGAAAAGCAGTTTAGTGCAATTAAAAATTGCTTAGCCTAGTTCTCCTGTCTAATCAGCTTAAATACTGCATCAGCACTTAAAAACTGAGTAAATGCAATAAATACTCAACTTTTATCCCTAATTTAAATAGCTTCACGTTATAGCACCTGACAAAAGCAAAACCATAGTGGAAATCGAATTACAATATTCTACATAATTGCCTTTTAAGTGGTCAGTGATATTTACATCTGCTTTAAAAGTTTAGCTTGATAATTATGTATACGTATACCATAATGGCAAATAAAATATAAATGATGCTGAAAAACTCATTAAATCTGCCAAAGTTTGGCCTTTCTTGAATTGTTGGAATTTATGACACACAGAATCTCTTAATAGGATTACATATATATATATATACACAAACACTTATACACACATCATTATTTATTCAGATATATACACCTGCATATACACATAGATAAATACATAAACATATCTACACCATCTCCTATGCTTTGAATAGTGCTTTCAAACAGTACTGACATTTTGCCCTCGATCAACACGGAACATTGCAAAGGGTGGTGCCGTCAGTGTACAACTGGTCTTTGAATGAGGAAATCTGAACTGAAATCCAATAGGCCATTTTCTGTGGGTTTAGTAGTCTAGCTAGACACAAACTCGTTTGCTTTTAAGGACTCATTTGTAAGCAACAACCCCAACCTACAGAGTTTTGGTGAGACTCAAGTATGATTGTCTTGTGAAGCATGGAGACAGAGATTGTCAATTATTGATAGTTCACTAACTCATATGTGAAATATCCACGGAAGATAAAACCTTTCTATGTATTCGGACTAGATTTATCCCTAAACCTATTTCAGGCTTACTGTTCAACATCTGCTATATGACGGAAAGTTCTAGAATTCAGGCTCTCAATATAATACTCGAAAACGGTGTGAAGTTACAAGATCAACATTTACCATTTACTGAAATCATAGCATAAACATAAAGATCATTATGAGCTGTTACACTTTGAAGAGATCAATAATACATTCTTCCTTGCCACAATCAAAATAAATCAGTACTTTTGCTTACTTTCCATTCAATAGCAACGTAAACATAACACTCTCATTTAAATTCAAATTCATATAAATTTATGTTTTTTCCAGGGATATTGGCTTATATCAAAAATATAAGTACTTATTAATGACCTAATTCCAAATTAATCTGTGAATATATTTACAGATAAAGCATTCTGTAAAATTCAGAGTATAAATTATTAACATAAGGCCTTTTTAAAAACCTGGGGGGGGGGTGGCATCTGGGTGGCTCAATAGTTGAGCATCTGCCTTCACCTCAGGTGGTGATCCTGGGGTCCTGGGATCGAGTCCTGCATCGGGCTCCCAGCAGGGAGCCTGCTTCTCCCTCTGCCTATGTCTCTGCCTCTCTCTCGCCCTCATGAATAAATAGTCTTGAAAAAAATATAAACATAAATAAAAACTATGGGGTACCTGTCACATGAGAAAGGCAAGATATCAAATTATAGTATGGTATGATGCTGTCTGTGTAAAAAATATCCTGGTGTATGCATGTACATGTCTATATGTACATTTTATTTTGAAATAAAACAGGAAAATATTCATAGTCATTACCAATGGAGAGAAGTGCTAGAAAGATGAACAGGACTGTCTGCACATGCAGTTTGAATTCTTTAAACTCCATATTTTAATGGTAAAAATAGATGGACTATATTATGATAATTTATTTCCTAATATGCTATTTCAAAAGTTTTATAAATAATGGTTTTAAATTCCAACTCTCCTGTATTTGTGGTAGAAGGGATCCTGAGGAAGCATGAACCCATCAGTGTAACTCAGTGCTTCCATTTACATAGGTTGGAAGAAGGTCATTTTGAATATTTTCCAATCTATAACACCAAGCACACAGTATTTTAAGATCATTTTTTTTTTCTCAAGTAGGTGGAGCCTGAGCTCAAAACCTGAGATCAAGAGTCAGATGCTTAACTGACTGAGCCCCTCAAGGTGCCCCATAAGAACACATTTTAGATGAAAACAGATTTGAAATTTTCATTTACCTGAGTTAGGAGGTATCAGGAAATTTAGGTATGCTTAGGAAGATCTCAATGTGACAGCTTTGCCAGACTGGCCGAAATTTGCTCTAAACTCATTCTCGGATTTTATAAGAAAAACCGAAACCACCGGCAATAATGCTATCAAATCTGGTTCCATTACATCGTGTCAAAGTCCTCAATAGTAAACTGGTAATTTCTGTATGCAGCTCTCTCGTACTGGTGGAATAAAATACCAGAAGGAACAGTAATGTTTGAGTGGAATTATAAAACCAGTCATGCTACTATGCTTATGTGAAATTCTGGAAAAGACCAAAAAAAAAGGGGGGGGGAGTGGAGGAATCATTTCTTTTTAAAACACTATTGGAAATCCCAATGCATAACTACATGACATATAATGTGATACTAAGGACACAAAAAGGCAAATCTTATGCTGCAGTTTAAAGACAGACAAGGAATAGGGTGGGAAAACACACAATGGAGTAGCCGAAGAAAAGCAGATGTCATCCATATAATAAGACTGACTCACTGTAGACAATCCCAGATTTTAAAACTAGAAATCACGATCTCATGCTCAGTGCCAGTCAAAATAATCAACTGACATTCAGTCACCTGCCCAAGTGACCTGTGCTCTCTGCATGGATGTGCAAGGACACGTGGTTTGTGTGTGCGCCCAATCAGGCCCTCGTGGCACCTGCACATGGATACAGGAGGGCACAGAGGCAGCACGGCTGCCTAGGAGCCCACTATCAGACAAAGGCAGGAAGTCTTCAGAATGAAAGTCTTCTGCTTAGTGCCCCCTGCAGTGTGCTCCAGGTCCCTAAGAAGGGCCACGCCCTTCTAATGACATAAGGAAAGAGCCAGCCATTAATTTAGCTCATTGGAGCAGACGTCAGAAACACCAGCATGAGTAGGGTGGATGATGGGCACCAGGATACTCCTGAGGGGCTGATGATAGTTTGCTTATAAACCCAATGGGTTTCATCATGGTCCTTACAGAAAAAGGTCAGACATTCCCAAGCTACACTGCACATAGTGAGTCAAGCCAGCCATCCTCTCATTCCCATTCTAGAGTATTACTATTCTTATAAGTCCAACATGACCTTTGTCCCTAAACTGAAATCACTCCACCATAACAATGCCATGCCATCTTGTTCATGACACCAGCATGACCCAAGTGAGGCAAAAACCTGGGACTTACCAAGGGAATATTTTCATTAAAAATACAATTTCTTGGATTAAGAAGCTTGAAAACATTTTTTTCCACTCATAGCAACAATTATAATAATACAGGCATTATTCAATGTGATTGTGATTCAACAGGGGAGAAAAAAATCAAAGCTCACTTGCCTGAAGTCACAGTAGTTAGTAAGAGGTATAGTCAGAACTCGAACCCAAGGCCTACTGCCCTTAAGGAGTCAGTCTTTCTTGAACCTGGTTGTATATTTTGAAATTCTTGCAGAAGGGTTAGCACCTACTTCACGACTAGACTCCTCACTCAAAGACGCACCAGCTATCAGTTGAGAAAGCTGCTTACTCAAACCTACAAACCTGTTTTTATTGATCAACAATTCAGTTGTCTAGTTAAGCCACACAAAATCATAATTCAACACAGTCATAAAACTTCAGTATAACAGCATTTTTTTTTTTTCCAGCATGAAACCTGGAACTTTGCCACTCCCAACGGCTAAGGGATGAAAACTGTGTCACTTCCCTGACAGGTCACTCATTTCATTTCTCAGAGTCCTTAGGAGAGCACCCGATATTGAAACAACTTTGGTTCTTATGAAAAATCTTGGTTCATGGAACTTTCCCCGAAACTATTAAAAAGCTCTAAGTGGATTTTATGTGCTCTAAAATTTGAGAATCTCTACTCATCAATAGAAAGATCTCCTTATGTTAAAATGTCCTTCCATGTGGCATGGTCTCTGGAAAAAAAAATCATACAAAATGTATGAATTTTATATATTCCTTGAGCTAAAACATTCATTTTTTCCCCCAATGATTTCTATCCTCTAAGCACAGTGCCAGAACTATGACCTTTACTGAAAGATGGGGTGGGGTGGGGGAAGCAGAGATTCTCAAACCTGTGTATGTATCAGAATCACGTGGGGAGGGGAGGTTGTTAACCAACGATGGTGGTCCCATCCCCACCACTAGAGTCTGACTGCTTGGGGTGGATGGAGACAGGGTGGCATGTGTATTTCTAGTAATTTCCCAGTGCTACTGAGGCTAAAATGAGGAGAAAACCCAAGAACCACTAGACTGGATAAAAAGAACTCCCAGATACACGGGGACAGGGTCCACATAGAGCTCTATGACCACAAAGAGCTGCAAACATCTCCCAGTGTTCACTCATGTGCTGCTTTTAACATACAGGGACTCCAAATCATAAGGACTTAGGATTTTGTGGCTTGTATGATGCTTTTCAGTTGATTTTTTGATTGTTTGATATTTTGACTTCCTGGTATTGTGCTTGTTTTAACTCACATACTGGTTCCTTTCTTCTATTTATTTTTTTTAAGATTTTATTTATTTATTCATGACAGACACAGAGAGAGAGGCAGAGACACAGGCAGAAGGAGAAGCAGGCTCCATGTAGGGAGCCTGACGTGGGACTCGATCCCGGGTCTCCAGGATCACACCCCATGCTGAAGGCAGCGCTAAACTGCTGAGCCACCGGGGCTGCCCCTTTCTTTTAAGATTTTATTTTTTTATTCATGAGAGAAACAGAGACAGAGAGACAGAGACGGAGACACAGGCAGGGGGAGAAGCAGGCTCCATGTGGGGAGACTGATGTGGGACTCCATCCAGAGACTCCAGGATCACACCCTGGGCCAAGGGCAGGCGCTCAACCGCTGAGCCACCCAGGGATCCCCTCCTTTCTCTGTTTTGTTTCACTTTGCTAGAGTTCACCCATCAGTTGCTACATGCCAAGAGAGTTATAGAAACAGATTCCATCACTTAACTTCTTAGCTTCTTCGCTAGACCTCCCAGATTTTTCTCTTCAGAATTCAGTTGTCTTTATTACATATGCCAAGTTGAGAGCTTCATTATAGTTGGGTCTTTGCCAAAGCAGTTTGCCCGTGTTTACCAAATATGTTAACATATTTTTGAGCAACAGATGTTTGAACGGTGTAGATCCACTTGCACACTGATTTCTGATATAGTATAGTTCTATAAATGTGTTATTGTCTCAGTTTCTTTTCTCTAGGTTATAAAAATATAGCATATACTACATATACCAAATATGTGTTACTGACCTGTTTATGTCATTAGTAAGGCTTCTGGTCAATCATAGGCTACTACTAGTTTTCAGGGGAGTCAAAGTTACATGTAGATTTTCAACCACGCAGGTGGCTGGTGCTCCTAATCTGCATGTTGTTCAAGGCCAACTGGACTTGTTAATGTAGTGAGAAAAAACTTGGTGTGGTTCGTTGTTCCCAGCCCAAAATGGAGTCTAGTCACACATGTGTAAGATTAAGAATTTAGTCCAATAATTGCAAAAACACAGCCATGACAATATATGTGGAACTGACTCACACGGAACTAATGCTTGTTCCTTTTGAATTAACCTCAGTTTTCCAGTTTCAGTGATGGTGCATAATTTTAAGATATCCATCCTGGCTCCCTTACACTCTTAACACTTTTAAAGTCTTCCAGGGTCAAATGTCTGAACCAAGTGTTATGGTCTTTATCTAATTTATTTGCCCTGTGTTACCTAGCTAGTGTTTCAGTAAATCTAGGTTATAACCTCAACTCTTTGAATGTTCGATAATTTATAGGCAAATAGGTGGCCAATAAGTTGTCCTGTGAAGTCAAATATTTTCAAGAGAGTGTGGGGGGGGGCAGAAGCAAAATTCTTGATTTAGCTTGTGATTAGATTCTGCATTCAATTAATGTAAGCTGGCTTGAGTTGGAGCCACTGAAATCTCTCACTAGATGCTCAAATGAAGGGAAAACTGAAAGTTGCAAAACAGAAAAGCCAACAGGTCTAACAATTTGTACCAGATTGGTATTGAATTTTACTGCGTTTAACAGAAATCCAATGACAGTCTTAACCAAATATTTATTTATTCACTTAAGAGAGTTAGAAATAAACAGTATAGCTATAGTGGCTCAATGTCTCAAATACCCTGTCTCCACTGAGGGCTTTTCCAATCTCACAGCTGTCTCATGGTAAGAAAACATCTGCCCACCCACTGTCTTCTACTGCTAGGCAGGAACAAATGACAGGAGTTCCTTCTCTATCTTGACTTGCCAGGATCCACAGAAAACTTACTTGGTTTTTTGGGACAAGCTTCTGTTAGATATCTAGGGTGGATTTAAGGAGATGCATTGCATTCCCAGATAAAATCCATGTTCTGTTATTAAGAGTAGAGGAAAAGATATCATGTGGCTAAAGAGCCAGTTTGCCACACAATTCACATGGCAATCACGGATAAACTCAGGTTTGGAGAGTCTGAACTCTCAATTTGGAGGGATCCTCTTTAAATAATGGACAATAAAGTCATGAAAAGAAATTCGGACATAAAAGTATGTGAGAAAAGAAACAGTAATATAAGTTAAAAATAAATACAAATAATGTGATCATGTGAGACATCTCAGGACTTGGATCTACTGAGGCATCAAACTTTATAGTTCCTAAATAAATACAACTGCAACAACTGCATTCACACTTTTGTTTGCCAGCATAATTTTTTTTTTTTTTTTTTTTTTTTTTTAAGATTTGAGAAGGACATGGAGAAAGAGTGCATGCAACCATGGCGGGAGGGATAGAGGGAGAGGGAGCATCCTGAAGGTGACTCTCCACTAAGCAGGAAGCCCAGCACCGGGTTTGATCTCATGACTGAGATCAAGACTCAGCCACTTAACCAAGAGTCACCCAGGCACCCCACTGGCTGCATTTATTAAGACCATCTAGGTCACGGACATTCAGTTGTAAAAAGATCAAAAAGAAACAAAAAAACTTTCAAGTGCTCAGTAGTCCTAGTTATTAGGCTGCCACACAAATAGCCTTTGTGATATGCTTTTTAATGTTATTTTGATATAAAGATTATTCCTATACATTAAAGAATATCAACTATTAGACTTAACCTATTAGTCATTCAAGTTAAGTATATTTCCTACAAATAATCATCAAAGGAAAAGTTGCATTTGGAGTCTATGTATGTGCTGAATGTCATGCTCTGTGTCACTATGTCGACAAATTGCCTAAAGACCTACTTTCTTAGATAAGTAGGTAGGAAGCAGAAATCTTTTCTGGGCTTCTTAGATAACAAAAAGTAAATAAAATAAAATAAATAAAATAAAAAAATAAATAAAATAAATAAAATAAAGCACAGATTTACTAGATTACTAGTGATTTAACAACTGAGAAAATGAATCTTTGATACACATTATCTAGCAAGTCTAATGTTGTATTGGGTTAAATCTAAATCATATTGGGGGTTTTCTTTTTTTTGTTTGTTTGTATTTGCTATTTCATTAAAAAATGGACTTTCCCATCATTTTCCAAAATTAGCTCGCTTTAAAGAAATCATGTTGAAGGTAAATTTTTACTTGGTTTTGTCACAAATCCTAGAATATATTAACATCATTAATTTCTGAATATCTTCTCTTTCAAATATAGCATAACTAAACTCCATAAATCTTTATAGACTCTACACTCATAACTCATGAAGAATAGAATACAAGAGCATAGAATAATTATATAGTGATAGGATTTATCTAGGTTTCTACTGTAAATAAGCCATTTGATTCTGAACAAAAATCTTTCCATATCTTTAAAATATTTATAAAATGTTTTCTTATCTATAAAAGGTCTTAAAAGTAGTCTTATGTCCCATTCAATATAATTTGTGTCTTTTGAGGGCAGATAATTCAGAAATCATAGTGTCCACAACATCTCAGGGTTCAAATTCCAAACTATAAAGATGGCATTTAAGGAAGAACATGGCAAGAGTAAGATTCCCAGGAAGTAAACTCATTAAGTCACAAATCAAAAGTAACCAGGAATGTATTACACTTCAAGGAAGTCAGAGAAGGACAAATACCACATGATTTTACTTACATGTGGAACCTAAAACCAAAGAAGAGTAAACACAAAGTAGAAACAGACCAATAGACACAGAGAACACAAGGGTGGTTGTCAAGGGGGCAGGGGGTGAAGGGGAGTGGGATACAAGCTTCCAGCTATGGAATCAAGTCATGGGGATGAAAGACACAGCATAGGGACTACAGTCAAGGGTACTGTTTTAGCATTACATGGTGGCAGATGGTAGCTGCACCTGTAGTGAGCCTAGCAGAACATGGGAAGATGTGGAGTCACCATGTTGTACACCGGAATAGAACACTCTCAACTGTACTAAGAAAAAAAAGGAAAAAAGGAACCACGAGGCAAGGGAGATAATGAACATGAAGAGAAAGAAAAAGTCATTTATACAGATAACCTCTATCTTTCAAATAATAGATGTGAATTGCTAAGTCAGACTATAAAGAGCAGAATCAAAGACTAAAAGACTAAAGTGATCCTATGTAAGATACCCACCCACCTTCAAATGTTTGTAATGAAGAGCATACCCAACAGGCCCGCGGGCTAAGTGGATGGAATTCTGAATGCAGAGAGGAGTTTGGAGAACAGTTGTTCTGAGGTTCTGCTCTCTTGCACAAGAATGCAGAACCACTGGTGCTGAGTTTGGCTCAAGAATCAGATGACTGCAAGTACAGAGACTAGGATTTTTAAGTTCTTAGGAAATGAAACCGCCTAAGTACAATGGACCAGCGCTGAGGCAGGAGCTGGTTCCCATTCTGAGTTCCAGGGAACCCACATGACTAGAGGGCAGCTGAGCACTTGGTCACAAGCTGGAGGAAAGGAAAGAACCCTGCAAGCCCTCCCCATGCGTGACCAAACCCATGGAGCTATTGCATTTCTGTACAGCTCTTAGACCTCAGCTAAGGCAGCCAGGAAAGCGTGGTTTCCTCCTGCTTCTCTGGAATGCATCTGCAACACAGGTGTGATGGTAGAGGCGAGGCTACAAAGTTAAACAGAAACCAGTAATTATCAGCCTTTTAGATCTGCATGTAGTTTGGATTTTATCTGGAGGAAGAAGAGGAATATTTGAATAATTTTAACCAGCAAAGTGTCCTCTCCTCTGTGGTTGGTGAGAGCAAGGTTGAAGCGAGACCCGACGTGGAGTGATTAGAGATGGGGGCTAGGAGTCTCCCAGCTGGTGTGACAGGTACAGGGCTGGAGAAGGTGACAAGCTGGAGAGATTGGGCTGCTTGACTAGACTCCAGCTTATTGGCTAAAGAGGACAATATGGAAAGTTCAATGTAAACTGAAGGTTGACACTGGGGAGTTTGAGATCTGAAAGGTGCAGTGGGCATGTCCACGGTGATGCACTCATGTGCTCTAAGCATTTTTTTAAAAAAGCTATTATTTATTAAAGCAAAGTACTGCCCAGATATGAGCATCTCAAGGGGTCACTTGGCTAGTTGAAGACTGGGGTTTCGCTTGTATATTCAGTACATAATCATGACGGAAGGAAGAGCGGACAGTGCGATTCATCAGGGGCTGGAGGGGGCAGAAATTGTCCACCATTCTTTTCTCCTCCCCCTCTGATGTGAAAAGCAGAGTCCGAAACTGTTCAAGCTGATCATGATCGACCTCTACGGGCTGCTTCTTAAAGATCCAGATGACAGACTCAGAGAGTGGAGGGGTAGTCAGGGACCCTGATTAGGTCCAGTAATCTGGGCAGGCAGGCATCAGGCAGGAAGGATCAAATGACCCAAATTCCACAAGGGTGTCCTTATGCTTGATTGATGGCAAGGCATCCACCAATTTCTGTAGTTCTTGGTGATGTTTGCCTAACTTTAAAAATACTCCTATTACAGCCAAACCATGTTCTTCTAGTGCTGCATCCTCAAAGTTTTCAAATTTGACTGCATTCCAATGCACCAAATGCAGCTCTGCCAGGTAACATTTGCTGTCCACAGTATGCTCAGAGCCCCAAGCATCGATGAGTGTGTACAAGTGAACACCGAACGCTGAAGAGCAAAGACACTGGGGAGAAGGTTCAGGGAGCAGAGACCCATGGCTGGTACTCGCAAGAGTGAAAATAGATGAAGTAACCCAGAGAGATCAGGGTCATGAGAAGAGCTGGAAGGCCAGAACAGAATCCTGCAAGGCAGCAGCAACTGTGGAAATAGGAGTTAACACTACAGAGGGGAGAATAAAAATCAGAAGAATGGGGTCATTTGTAGAGGAGAGATGGATTCTCAAAAAATAGCCTTCAAATGCTCTAGAAAAAGTGACTCGTAGTGATGAATAAGAAAGGTTTGTGGGACATCTGGAAGAAGGTTTAGTGCAGGGTAAGAACTAGATCACAGAAGAGTTCTGGAAGGGGATGCCGACCATGGCAGAGCTTCATCCTGGATACGTCATGTTGAGAGGTCTTCAATGCATTACTTTTTTTTTTAAGATTTTATTTATTTATTTATTTATTCATGAGAGATACAGAGAGAGAAGCAGAGACACAGGCAGGGGGAGAGGCAGGCTCCATGCAGGGAGCCCGATGTGGGACTCCAGGACCACGCCCTGGGCTGAAGGTAAGCGCTAAACCACTGAGCCGCCCAAGGATCCCCGCATTAGTTTTCTGTGGTTAATTTAAATCTGCTAATAATACCAGTCGATCTTCACCTGATACAGTTTTCATATTCAGAAATTCAATTTTTAACACACACGATGGTTATAATAGATGCTTTAATAGGCTTATTTATTTGCTACGAGTAACATGTGAATCAGCCCTGGGCTGGTTCCCATTGTGCGACTTATCATCTCATCATGGGTCACCTTCTCCTGCGTCTTGGCCTGCCTTACCGGAGTGCGAATGCCAGGCCCTGCGTATCTTACCATGTTGGGCGCTCTCCATGTACGTATTCTGATAATTCTGAGCTCTGTTCGGGAGTCCTGTTACTTGCGAGCATTTTGATACTTTCTAGGGCTTCAGTTTGGCAGGTAGGACGCATATAGTGCTCATCTAGGCTCAATTATTTCTCCTTGTTGGGGCCAGAGCTTTCTGTAAGATTGGCGGCAGGGTTGTTATAGGGACAGTCCCCATGCTGCTCTAATCATCTAGGCTTGTTCTCAGCTTCCCATGGTTTCCCCAGATACACACACAGCTCAGGGGTTCCCTCTGTGCAGCACTCCATTCTTCAGGGACCTGAAGGCCTCTGGGAGGCCTACCTGCCTTGATCTGCTCAGACTCTCGATTTGTTTCTCAGCTTGGAGAGGCAGCAGAGCACTGTCTGCTCTTGCTCAGAGCAGCCACCTGCTTCAGGAGCTTCAGATTTAGTCCTTAGTACTGCTTTAGCCCAGACCTTCATAGCAAGAGGTCTTAAAATATTGTTGTATCCCTTATAATCCTTTAAATTATGCTGAGATCTAGGGACTTTCACTCTTCTGGATTTTTTTTTATAGTTTTTTATGGTATGTTTTCTAATATTCTTTAGGAGGCACATAATGTTGCTTTCATTCTTAATTGAATTCCAGGGTTCATTTTAAAGTTATATAATTAAAAAAAAATAAAGTCCCATATGACGAACATTCACACAGAAGTAGTGGACAAAACCCCTAAAGTTTTCAGTTGCCTGTTCCTAGGACACCACCAAGGAAATAAGGACCAAGGCTTTCAATTTTTTCATATGACAACACCTACATACTTTGATTCCTAGGACCTATTTCTTGGTATATTTTAATTCTCACTTAGACATAACAAAAATATTAGTCCTTGCCAACATAATCAAATTTACGAGAGTGTCTCAGGTGAAATTTCTGTTTTTTAAATGAAGTTCTCTTACCATCGAAAAATCACTATGTCATTGCCAACCTTAGAAAATATAGGTTATCCCAACTAATAGCCAATACTACCATCTTTAGGTCTGAAGAGATGGTCTTTTACTGAATCTGTGCAAAAAGGGAAAATACATATTGACGTACGTAAATATACTACCACACATAGGAACCACTCTGCTAATTCAAGACTTGCCGAATATAAGGCATTCTTACGGGCATAAAGTATAAGCTGTATCACATAGCTTTATATTCTTCCAAATGCAACTGTTGTAATAATTTGTGACCTGCCTTCCTATCCTTAGGATATGCTCACGTATATGCCCGTACTAGGACTGTAACCCACACTCTGCTCTTATTTCAAAGAGGTGGATAATCAATAAACCACAAATCCTTCGGTATTTTTCCTAGGATACATCACAACATACAACAGGCAAATAAGACAAAAATTTCATTCAAGAAAATAACAAAAAGATAACTAGAGTATAAGAATTTTTCTAAAAACTTTACTGGCCAGGAATTCTTAGAAATTCTTCCAAATATGGCAAAGTTGATCAATATTTCCTTTGTTGCTTTAAGGCATTCATAATTGATCTCAATTAGTAATACTGTCCTCTCAGGATGTTAAACAGTAGGAAAATATACATGACACCATGAGGTTAGAAGAACTTGTGACCGTCCTGCTGCTAAACGCATGGCACCTGTTCCATCTTGACCTCCCAGCGCTACTTTCTGTCATTAGGCTGGGCTGGATTACACCTGTAACTTTCTGTGATCAACATAAAAAATTTGTGCAAATCGTGTGCAAAATCGCCTTTGACTAACATATTTGTTATTTTCCTTAGGCTTCGACAAATGTGATAAACCTTGAAGTTTGCCAGGTTTGCCAACTCCAGCAAATGTGAAGAATATAGATATACTAAATCTACAAGAGTTGTAAGGTCACAAGTTTATTATTTTTCCTTAATGAGCTTGTTTTCATACATTCTTTTTTTTTTTTTTATGATAGTCACACAGAGAGAGAGAGAGAGAGGCAGAGACATAGGCAGAGGGAGAAGCAGGCCCCATGCACCGGGAGCCTGACGTGGGATTCGATCCTGGGTCTCCAGGATTGCGCCCTGGGCTAAAGGCAGGCGCTAAACCGCTGCGCCACCCAGGGATCCCATGAGCTTGTTTTCAATAAAGAGAAATCTGTAGAGGACTTTCTTTTTACCCCCGTAACTGCACATGGATGTTTTATATAGTAAGTGTTGATTGAGGCAAACTCCTGACTGCACATTGACCACCTTTATCTCCCTGCATGAAAACAGAACGTAGGAAGGGTCAGCACCGGATAGCAAAAAAAAAAAAAAAAAAAAAAACAAAAAAACAACTACAACAACACCACCACAAAGCCGAAAAATCAGCAATGACCTCTGAAGTACAATCCAGTAATTTTAGACTGAATGGTATCAGCCCAATTTTCCAGAACAAATGTAAACAAAGCAAGCTACTCAGACTTTAAACTTCATACACTAGGCTGAGCCGGTTTACGTGGATAGGAAACCCACCTGTTTATCATCCTGTCAATATTGATCACAGGATAATACGTATTCCGGTCCATGAGGTTGGGGGAGAAGACTGGGGCGTAAACAGACTTGCTCTCCAGGGGGGCTGGATTCATCAGTGTTGCATGGTTCAAGGGCTGCATGCTAATCACTAAAGGCATGAAGGGAATTACACTTTTTTCCCCCCATTTCTTCTAGGGAGTTTCATGTAAGAGCCATGGCTCGTGTGGGTGTAGAAATAGGTTTTCAGCTCATTCAAAAGTCCACAGAACACAAGAACATAAACATTGTGCTTCTCAGAACACCTCTTACTGTATCAATTCATGGTTAGTGGAGAAAACATTTTGAAGTTTTTTGTTGTTTGTTTGTTTTTTAGAAAGGAGCAAGGAATGAGCCTGCCATCTGTTGCTTCGACCTAGAGATGGGCTTCATAGCTCCATCATTACAAAGCAACTGCGCATTTATGAGCGCGCACCCAAACACGGATGCCAAGAAACCGCAGGAGGATGAATACACCGCACGATGCTGTTAGGATTAAGCACTTTTTCCTCTCTAAGGGGCTGTTTGGGTTTTTATTGTTCTTTGGCAGTTTAATAAAACTTAAGATGCCGTCTGGATGGCAGGAGTGGGGAAGACAGTGACGGGAAAGAAAGGCAAGTAGATGCCCAGAGACCTGAGGAGCAGATTGCAGGAAAGCGGCCTGGGTTCCCCCCCCCGGGGGTGTGGGGGGGGTTAGGCGTGCAGAGACCCCTCTACTCTGGGTGACCAAATACAAGGCCGGTTCACGTCTGCTCCAAAAGCAAAAAAACAGCCTAAGTAGCAAGTAGCAGCAAAAATTAGTGAGAGAAACCCATCAGTTCCAAGGTAGTGCTTTGTATGCAAGCATTTTGTTCATTTTAACTCTTACTAGTCCAACCTTTGGGTTTTTCAGTTTAGAAGTTGGAAATAGCGGTAATGTGCTGTCATTGTTTTTAAAAAGTGTGAGGTCTGCGGGGAGTCGGCTTCTCCCTCTCCCTCTGCTCATCCCCCTGCTTGTGCTGTCTCTCAATTAAGATTTTCTTTTTTCTTTTTTAGGAAGTGTGGTGTTTCCTAGAGAGTAGGAGAATAGGCTGACGGGACAGGTCTGTTCCCCTCAACAAGATTGGGGTAGAGTCCAGCCCCACTGGGGCCTGCACACTGGCAGCCGCACCTTTGGTTACACTGTAGGAACACTACCGGCCAGGCTGCAGCAGTCTACAGGGGTTTAGCCTGCCCGGCGCCACTGGCCGGAGAGGGTTGGGAGCAGAGCTCTCAGAGTCAGACAGACCTGGTGTAAACCACAGGGTCTTGGATTAGCCGTGTGACCCCCGACAAGTAGTTCATCCTACAGGCTTTCATCTGCTCCCCTGGATGTGGGGCTGAGGGGCTTAGAGATAGAGCCTGGGCGTTAGCCGACCTCCTCCAGAGACCAAACCCGCAGGTGTGTGCAGCTGACCCTTGAACAACACGGGCTTGAACTACATGGGTCCACATATACACTGATTTTTTTTTTTGATAAATACAATAAATGTATTTTCTCTTGTGATTTCCTTAATACTTTTCTCTGGTTTTTGCTTTATTATGGGAACATGGAGTGTAACACATGGAATATATGGAATATGTGTTAATTAACTGTTCACACGATCAGGAAGGCTTCCAGTCTAGGCCGGTGGTTAAGTTGTGGGGGAGTCAAAAGTTATATGGATTTTGCATGGTGTGGGGGCTGGGCTCCCAAGCCCTGTGCTGGTCAAGGGTCACCTGTGTAGACAGGGAGAAGGATATTTGAAGGAATCGACTCACCTCCCGTGGGGTGGACGTGTGTTCACCGTGCAGGCGGGAGAGCGTGCTGCCAACCCAGGGCGGAGTCCAGGCTGCAGCCGGAACCCCACGCGGGCAGGAAGGGCCTCCTGTCGGCATTTATTGGCTGTGGGGCCTCTTCACCTGGTCGTGTTTTTTTTTTTTCTTCAAGATTTTATTTATTTATTCATGAGACACACACAGAGAGAGGTAGAGGCAGAGGGAGAAGCAGGCTCCATGCAGGGAGCCCGATGCAGGCCTCGATCCCGGGGATCACGCCCTGGGCCAAAGGCAGAGCTCAATCGCTGAGCCCCCCAGTGACCCCGGGGTCGTGGTCCTCGGGGCGGGGTGGGGGGAAAGGCGCACGTGTGC
Source organism: Nyctereutes procyonoides (assembly GCF_905146905.1). Taxonomy (NCBI): domain Eukaryota; kingdom Metazoa; phylum Chordata; class Mammalia; order Carnivora; family Canidae; genus Nyctereutes; species Nyctereutes procyonoides. The sequence continues at coordinate 32,223,127 of NW_026575043.1, forward strand.
TGCATCCCAGGCAGGGGAGGTGATGCTGATGGGTAGTGCAGCCCGCACCTGCCTGCCTCAGGGGCACCTGCAGGGCTTTCAGACCTTCCCCTGCCAGCCCCGCCCTCTTCCTGCTTGGCCACGAGGCTTCCCAGGTGAAGGCAATGTGCACCCGGAGCTGGAAACCAGGTGTGCAGGGAAGATGGGGGAGGGGCGTCTAGAAATAATGAGCAGTGTGCCTCCCCCCTCCCCACCAGGAGGGACTTGCTCAGCCCCTGCTCGGGCTCACAGACTCCTACGCACCCTCCCCTCCCTAGGATGTGTGGCCCGGCTGCCCGGGGCACCCCTGCCCGTCCAGGCGGGAAACCACCCACAAGGACCCTGAACAGGGCACCTCGCCGAGCGCAAGAACAGGAAGACAATGCATGGGCGCCCGGGTGGCTCCGGGGTTGGGCGTCTGCCTTCGGCTCAGGGCGTGACCCCGGGTCCTGGGATCGAGGCCCGCATCGGGCTCCTTGCATGGAGCCTGCTTCTTCTCCCTCTGCCTGTGTCTCTCTCTGGGTCTCTCTATCTCATGCATAAATAAATAACATCTTTAAAAAAAAGAGAGAGAGAGAATCAGGTGGTTCCAGGAAACTACAGACACGAATAAAACGGGGAAGGTCAACTGGAAAAATATCCCACGTGGGAGGAGCGGAACGTTGACGGCGCTGGCGGGGTTACAGAGCTTCAGGTCACCTTGCCCAGCGCGCATCGCATCGCATCGCATCGCAGGTCCGCAGGTGGCCCGCGCTGCCCGCGCCCCGCACCCAGATCCCCCCGCAGCACCCGGGGTGAGCTGCGGCCTCCCAGGATGCGTGGGGGCGGGGAGACCATCCGTAAGATGGGGGATGCAGGTTTACAGGAGCTCTCAGGTCCAGCCAAGGCCTAGGAGGGAAAACAGAAACCGGGCGCAGGAAACGGGACAGGAGGGCACAGGGAGGGCGTCTGGCATGGAGATGCCACCCATCCCCCCGGACAAGGTCGCGGCGCGGGCTGCCAGGGGTCCCCCTCGTACTCCTCTCCCCCGCGCACCTGCGCCCCGCACCTGCGCCCCGCCGCGCCCTGCACCTGCGCCCCACACCTGCGCCCCGCACCTGCACTTCACCTTGCCCTGCAGCTGCGCCCCGCACCTGCGCACCTGCGCCCCGCATCTGCGCCCCGCACCTGCACTCCACCCTGCCCTGCAGCTGCGCCCCGCACCTGTGCCCTGCACCTGTGCACCTGCGCCCAGCACCTGCGCCCCGCACCTGTGCCCCACCGCGCCCTGCACCTGTGCCCCACACCTGCGCCCCGCACCTGCACTCCACCCTGCCCTGCAGCTGCGCCCCACACCTGCGCCCCGCACCTGTGCACCTGCGTCCCGCACCTGCGCCCCACACCTGAGCTCCTCTCCCACGCGCACCTGCGCCCCGCACCTGCACCCCACACCTGCGCCCCGCACCTGCGCCCCACACCTGCACCCCGCACCTGCGCTCTGCCCCGCACCTGTGCCCCGCACCTGTGCTCCACCCCGCCCCGCACCTGTGCCTCGCACCTGCGCTCCACCCCGCCCCGCACCTGTGCTCCTCTGCCGTGCACCTGCGCCCCTCACCTGCGCCCCACACTTGCGCCCCGCACCTGCGCTCCACCCTGCCCCGCACCTGCGCCCTGCACCTGCCCCCGCTCTGCCCGCCACCGTGTCCTCGCCTCTCCCCGTCCCCGCTTCTGCCTGCCCCTCTCGCTCACCGGTGCGGGCCTCTCGGGACACCTGTGTCTCCCCTGGCGCCCTGCGCCCCCAGAGCCACAGCCCCTCGGGGACCTCCGTCCCAGGGCGCTCAGCTCGGGCAGTGTCCCGCTGCAAAAGAGGGGCACAGAGGAGGGGACGGAGGGGGGCGGCGGGCCAGGCCCCGCGGGGGTACGGCTGGCCTGCAGGGCGGGGGCGCACCTGAGTGGCCGGGGCGCCAGGTGTGTGTGCAGGGCAGGAGGGGAGGGAAGCCCGCCGAGCCCGCAAGGCCCACGGCCCGTCTCTGCAAAGGAGCCGAGCTCCCAACGCCGAGGCGTGTAAGGGAATGACAATCTGGACCGAAACACACACTCTTGCATAAATCTGGAATGTGATGAGATTTGAAATCGAGACTATGACTGATCTTCAAAAGTTATTTGAGAGCTCTACACTGATCTAGATTTTCCACAGTTTTCTAAGCTGTTTAGAAATGCGCCTGTATGTTTATGGATACTAACCTATAAAGTCACATTGTTTGTTATAGTCATAAATTCGTGAACGTCTTCTGCAAATAAATAGGTCCTCTCTGGGAGGTCTAGTAGTTAGCAGAAGCAAAGTAACCAGAAAAAGAGCAACAGGTTTCACTTAAGAATTAAAAATGAGTCAGTTTTTCAGACCCACTTTCCACCCACCTATTGGCAGTTTCTTAACTGGGAACATTATTTCCTCAAACTATAAATGCGGGTATTTGTTAAGTATTAGAAGTAAGTTATTAAAGAAGCAGTTTCTCAAAAACAAGGCAGGAAACCATCCGGGATTCATTAAGTGTAAATAATTTGAGTCTTGAGAATGAGCTTCCTTAGAAAATGCTAACATCAATCCTACAAAGTCCCTGAACACAGAATCCAGATGGGTCGGCCTCATGAATGTGTTCAAGACATTGGACAGTGGGATTTGAGTATCTCCATTTCCTTTTGAGCATAATCTAAACTCAGATTGGAATTTTACGGTGAAAAATAATTCCTGAGCAGAGCTTCAGCTTCCGCCTCCTTCCAGGAAAAGTCACTATGTGTTTAAACTGCCTTGTGTACTAGAAACTGAAACGAGGAAAGTACTTTGAGGCATGTTCCCCCTAAAACACAAGGCTGTGGAATTCCTCTTAATTTTAAAGTGAAAAATGCATTTTATTTTTCTACTAGAATGTAATTCAGCATCTAAACCATGCAAATGAAGCATTTTTCAGAACCTGTTCATTGTTACCCTTACTACAGATTTTGTCCAGGGTTTAGTCTTTAGTGACAAAATAATAAAATGTCTATTTTTAAAAAAGATTTTATTTATTTATTCATGAGAGGCACACACACACACACAGAGGCAGAGACACAGGCAGAGGGAGAAGCAGGCTCCACTCAGGGAGCCCGATTTGGGACTTGATCCCAGGTCTCCAGGATCAGGCCCTGGGCTTAAGGCAGGACCTAAACCACTGAGCCACCCGGGCTGTCCTAAAATACCTATTTTCTTTTCTTTCTTTTTTTTTTTTTTAATACCTATTTTCAAAAGTGTTTGGATTTCATTGGAGGCTCTATCGATAGGAATCAAGCCAATGGATGTGCTAACAAACTGTATGGGGCCTTTACCTGCCCAAATGTAAGCAAAAACTCTAACCCAAACTATCGCCAGTTTTGAAGCGAAAGAAAAATCATACTAATTATCTCTGATTTTTGCACACTGTCACCTAATTAATTCTTCAAAAGCATGGGGAATTGTGCTTTGATTCCCTTAAGTTATCAAAATTAGCTTTATATTCATCAAGTCTGATAGCAAATCAAAACAGCTCATAATTTTTTTTAAACCTAAGAATTTGATGTCAAGTTAATTTTTTTTAACTTGTCACCTTAGGAACAAAAGAAAAAGACGCAAGGAAGGAGAACACTAAACTGGAGCCACGTGCGGATTACAATCTGGACGCAGAAGCAGCACGGCTTGTCCATGACATGATCAGAGGGCAGCCAACACCTTACCGCCTGTGCGAGAGGAACACCTAACCGTGAAAACACCTGTATTGAAAATCTGCATCTTCCTGATTTTGCCACATTTAGGTACTACGATATATTTGTTTTTCTTCTAGTGAATTAGCATGCAATAATTTGCTTCATAATTATCTTCCACATGTCTTTATAAGCAAATCATTTAGAAATATATCTGTATATACATATATGCTTACAGATAAATACATATCACAATATTATGTAAGTAGATTAATACATTTATTTTGCTTTTTACCTTACCACTATGATAGAATCATTGCTATTACCATCCACACAGACATGTGTCATCATTTCATATTGATACTGAATATTAATTAACATTGCTTTACCATGTATAACTATTTCCCATTGACAAAATTTGACTTCTATCTTAATTTTCCCTCTAAAAATTACTGCTGTGCATTTTATCATCTTCATTGAGATTTCTCTGTCACATTAAAAGGTTTAACCTTATTTCTGTTTTGATATCTGGGTCATCTTTTTGCTGCTCCATTGGCTAGAATAATATACTAATGAATATTAGCCCTTGGTCATACTGTCATACTGCAATAATTATTTTCTCCCAAGTTGTTAATTTTCACTTGCTCATTTTTAAACAATTTTATTCATGTACTGTGGCATTTATGCCATGCTTAGAAAAGCTGATATATAAAATATTAAAGTTATGATATTAATTACATCAAAGTATTTTTATTGACGTTTCATTGTTTTATTTTTTCCACTTTTTAAAACTGTTAATTTTCTGAGTGTCCAGCTGGTTCATTCAAAAGAGCCTGTGATTTTTTATCTCAGGTTGTGACTTTGAGCCCCACACTGAATCTACAGCTTATTTTTAAAAAAATCTTTTTAAAAAGTATTAATTTATTGATCTGCCTAGAATATATTTTGGTTTAAGGCAGCAGGTGAATCTCACTTCTCCCGTTTTCTCCAAATAATTAAGTATTTGTGTCCACTCCTTTATCAACTAACCCTTTATTAGTTTGACATAGGAACAGAATTCTATATAATTTCTTCATGATATTTATCTGATTCAGTAATCCGTCTATAATTATGCTGTTTAATTACTCAACCTTAACAGTAGGTCTTTTCAGCTCATAATCTAGGTCTCACTCACTACTCCGTTTTTCCCCCAAAATTTTCATGACTAAGTTTATATATTCAAGCCAACTTTCATTTAATTTTAATGAGTGTAAAAGTATTGTTAATTTGCTAGGGCTTCATTGAACATAATTCATTAAGAACTAACTTTTTCAAATGAAAAGACTGTATCCTGTAAAATTTGGTAGTAATATAATCTAGGAATAATTCATACTAATCATCATTTATCAGTAAACATTGCTGATTAAGTTCACTCAGAGGAAAAAAAAAGTTCAGAGAGAGTTCATATCCATATTAATATTTTAAAGGGCTTTTAAAAATGTATATTGGATCATAGTTTGTAAAGTTATTCACTTTATGTGTCAATAATATTGCCAATGAACTTATTAAACTAATTTAAGGACATTTTAATTGTTTACTAGATTTTAAGTTATTCAACATTATATTCCTACAAGACGAATGATAACTTCTTTTTAAAGTATTTTTTAAAATTTACTGGGTTTTTACTTAAACTAGAGGAAATCTTAAAGTTGTGACAGAAGGTATCTTCTCTTCTCTTGATTTTACAAGTTTGTGGGTTGTTTTGTTTTGGGACCAGATAATGATGAGACAGCAGATATTATGCAAATACACATGCATTTGCTCAATTAATTCAATAAATACATACTGAGCATCTTCCACGTGACATGCACAATTCTCAATGTTTTGATCTAGCACATTTTTGCTACTGCTCATCACTGCCATCATTGGCGAAATCAGGTCCTGGTTATGTCTATGCCTGAGACCTGCTCAGCTGAATGTGGCTGAAGAAGAAGATAACTGTTTTCACCCAAAACCATGATCTCTAATCCCAGACCGGTTCTTCTGACTCCCCAGCAGTCACTGATTTGCCCTGGTCCACATTCTCTCTCCCTTTCTGTTTGCTATTGTTCCCATTTCCTCATACTTGGGGAATGAAATGAGGTGAGCACCTCGGGTTGTCATGTGTGTGTGTTTATATATGTATTATATATGTATTAATTATATTATATTATATATATTATATTATATTATATTATATTATATTATATTATATTATATTATTATATTAGTCTGTGCACTGTTGACTCCCAAGTGCAAAATTCCAGGCTGGACCAGCCTGAAATCCAGAACTCTAGAAACAGCTGACGACCCAAGGGCTTGGCCTGCATGTCCACCAACTAGCTATTTGCGATGACTGTGTCCCAATTTGAGCTTCTGATGTATCCCTTTGAGCCAGCTCCTCACATGGGCTTACCCATTTCAGCTCAAAGCAACTGCATTTTAGCCACAACTCAGGCCAAAGGAGTAATCATCTATTTTGCTTCCATTCACACTCCATACATAGCACATTCTATTGACTCCCACTTTGAGACAGATCGTAATTCAACCATTTCCCAGCACCCCACTGTCAATGCATGGTGGTGTGCACCCTGCTACCAAATAGTCCCATGTCTGGGTGAGACGGATGTATCTATGATTTACAACAGAAACACACACCTAGTATACACACTCATGTGAGTATCGAGAGCATCTGTAGGTATATGTTAAAGAAATATACATCTATTTCTATTTTGCAAAAATACGGAGAATTTTTACGATTCTTTCGGCACACTAAAAATGTGCCCTCCCTTCCTTTGACCTACTACTAGTATATCCAACCCAATGTCAGACTATATTAAAACAGTGAAAGAAATCTGCCTCTTTCTCTCTAACTGGATCATGGTTACTTGAACACATATGTGTGGATGGTATGAATGAGATGGTCTGTGCATGGGTGTGGGTGTGTGTGACTGCAAATGGTCTTTGGAACATATTAGTAAGTACTATGATGGTTTTATAAAAAAAAGTTTTTTTTTCTTTTTCTGTACAGGTATATTAGGTAGCAAGTTTTGCTTTCATCACCTGGTTTGCTCCTTTGTAGGGGAAAGCTCTTCAATCGACTTCTCAACCTCTTTGCTGGTTTTGGCTTTGTTACTCGAACTCAGGTCCATCTAGGAAGTTATAATTCCTGCAACTTCACACAGCGCACAAATTTCTGCTTGTTATGACCAAAACAGAAGTAGCTCTGATGATTCCAGCACTCATCCTCATATCCAGGCCTTCAGATGGGTGTGCAATTTCTGGTTGTTTATGCTTTATGAGGTTAATTGTTCATTGCATATGATTTTTGAAAAATCTCTTAGATTTGATGACCAATTATATATTTTCTATTGTATTTGTACTTATCATATTCTCTTTTTACTTCTATTCATGTTTGTCCTATTTTTCTTAGATTTGTTTGGCGGATTCTCTCATAATTTTTTGGTAGGATGCTAAATCCCCTTATTTTTCTCTTTTGTTCTTCTGTTAATAATGTAAGTTTTTAAGAACTCTGCTTTTGTGTTGCTTCAGCTGCATCCCAGGGTCTGATGGTCATGTTTTCACTGTCTCTGCTTCTGGGATTCAGTGATGACTTTTTAACCCAAGGGATGTTCTGAAAGCATCCTTTGCTTTCTTCAAAGTGCTTCTCTTTTGTGTTTCGTTTTGGAATTTACTTTTGTTGTTAACTTTTCTGTTAGAATGCAGTATGTTCAGAAAATAGACTCTGCACCAGTGCTACTGAAAATGTGCTCTCTTGAGCATCAGCTGGGAACGCGTTAGAGCTGCACATCTACGGGCTCCTCCACAGGCCTGCAGAACCTGCATTTCTGTGGGTGGGGCCCAGAAACCCATGTGCCTGAGATCTCCAGGTCATTCCCCACATGCCAACGTGTAACAGGGAATTTCCATTCTTCCCATTTCTACTTTGGATTCCTATCCCCCCTGCTATCTACTACTGATCAGTATTAGTTTATGGACATAGGAAAAGCAGTTGCATCATCATTATTATTAATTATTATTATTGAATTGAAGAATTTAATGTTGCAAAGGAAACTTGACGCCCTATTCCTTTTTTTAAATTTATTTTTTATTGGTGTTCAATTTGCCAACATATAGAATAACACCCAGTGCTCATCCCATCAAGTGCCCCCCTCAGTGCCCGTCACCAGTCACCCCCACCCCCTGCCCACCTCCCCTTCCACCACCCCTAGTTCGTTTCCCAGAGTTAGGAGTCTCTCATGTTCTGTCTCCCTTTCTGATATTTCCCACTCATTTTTTCTCCTTTCCCCTTCCCTTTCACTATTTTTTATATTCCCCAAATGAATGAGACCATATAATGTTTGTCCTTCTCTGATTGACTTATTTCACTCAGCATAATACCCTCCAGGTCCATCCATGTCAAAGCAAATGGTGGGTATTTGTCGTTTTTAATGGCTGAGGAATATTCCATTGTATACATAGACCACATCTTCTTTATCCATTCATCTTTCGATGGACACCGAGGCTCCTTCCACAGTTTGGCTATTGTGGACATTGCTGCTAGAAACATTGGGGTGCAGGTGTCCGGGCATTTCATTGCATCTGTTTCTTCGGGGTAAATCCCCAGCAGTGCAATTGCTGGGTCATTGGGATGCCCATTCCTTGACTGCGCTGTCAGTTTACCTGCAGCTCTGAGAGGCAATTTCCCTCCAGTTCAGAGCTTTTTACTTCAAACTTCATTTCTCTTATTTGCAGGGGTGGTTATGCTATAGTCAGAGGGTCATGCTCTGGTATCTTGAACAAACCACACTGAAAATGAGATGAGTTTAAGTCTTGGGGCAAGGGGGGGGGGCGTGACCCACAATCAGGATGGAAGGAGACTGCTGCATCCACATCCAGGTTCTCTTGTCTTCTGCTGGGTCACTCTGAGGCTGGACACCATACATTTTTGAGCGTCCTCAGTGGGCCTGAGTGTCACATCCCCGTGGTGGTAGTAAGCCGAAACGATTGTACTGTTTCTCTCCATCCTTGATCTCACTTCCCCTCTCCCTGTACTTCTTGGAATAATGTTCCAAATAAACTAACTGTATCAAGTAGTTATTGAGTATGTGCTCTGGGAGGCATCCAGTTGAAAGCATGGATCTGTTTGTTTATATTCCAAATTAATGATCTTTTTCAGATTTATCTATGGTGCTAATGATGCTTTCTGCTTCAGACGTTGAGAACTACAAAGCAAGTTTTTCTATTATCATTTTGTTTCTTATTCCTTCTAAAGCTTTTAACTTCAGTCTACATTTTGCGTAGTTTACTGCTATGCTCTTTGGAAGACAGTTCTTTAGAATCACTGTTCTGATTTATCTCTTTACTATAAAATGGGTACCAGAACCTTGGCTCTAATAATGCGCAGAATTTCCAACCTGTAATGGGAAGAAAAGCAGAGCACACAGCTAAAAGAGTGGTTTGACTTAGGGTTTCACTAAGACAACAGAGACTGACTGACAAACCACCAAATTTTCTCTATTGAAAGAGAATGTTATTGTTGTGTGATGGATAAAATTATCTTGAGAAATGCTCAGTCTCAGATTTAGTGTTGTGGGATTTCTCTTTTCTAGAAGTAGTCTGCTATCCGTGTTACAAAGACCCAAGCATGCAATGTTCTAGTGGAACGTCCTAATTCAGAGCTGCAGAGCAGCAGTATGAAAACACAGGTGTAGAAGTCCGGATTTGTGCTAATAAAGGACATCCTCACTAGTTGGGGGCTCTTTTCTTTCCCTGATGCATCTGTGATGTAGATGAGACACTGTTGATTCAGATTGGTGGAGTTATTGCAATTTGTGTTTCCTGACCATCACTGAGGATGTAATTCTGACCTAATGTAGCTGTTTCCTGGACCTTTCAGATTCCCCAAAAGGAATAAATCCAAAGTCTCAAGAGATAGCGATATATCTAGGGTAGATCTGGAAACAACACCACAATGTAAAAAAATCGTTTCCCCAAGTGTCTACTCTCTTCTCTAACAAAAAGACCATGAAACCAATGCAATCTCATCAATGAGAATGCTGCCTTTAATGAATAGCTTGACCCATGGACATTAATGATATAACATATCTCATTTATTTTTTTTTACGTATCTCATTTAATTATGAAACATGGATATGCAGAAAATACAGATTATCTTGAAACAGTTTGATTATATTTTCTAAATTCTTACAACTAATACAAATTGAGCTTTTATTCATATAAACAGTCTTCAATACCAACTAAACTGTATTGCTGTAGGTAAAACTAACTCTGATTGGAGATAAACCTGGAAATAGAGGTCTCATTACACAGAACAATGTTTTATTCATAATTCCATATCCACTGTTCTGTTTCTCCTATCAGGGAGGAAAACTTGATGTGCTTTTTCTTAGGTAAATTTTCAAACATTTTTTTATTTACTTTATTCTAATTCTAGTGTAGCAAACCGAGTGTTATATTAGTTTCCCCTGTGCAATATAGTGATTCAACGATATAAGACAGCCAGTGCTCATCAGGACAAGTGCCCTCCTTAATCCCCATCACTCACTGAACCCATTCTCCCACCTACTCCCTCCGTGATAACATTTGTTTGTTCTCTATAGGTAATACTCTGTTTTCAGGTTGGCTAGTTTTTTATTTGTTTATTTTCTTAAATTCCACATGTGAGTGAAATCATATGGCATTTGTCTTTCTTTGTTTCATTTAGCATTATATTCTCCAGATCCATCCATGTCATTGCAAATGGCAATATTTCATTATTTTTGATGGCTGAGTAATATTCCATTTTGTGTATATGTATATAAACACACCATATCTTCTTTATCTACCAATGTTCACTTGGACTACTGCCATAATTTAGCTATTGTAAATAATGCTGCGATAAACACAGGGATATGTGTATTCCTTTGAATTAATATTTTCATATTCTTTAGGCAAAAACTCAGTAGTGGAATTACTGGATCAAAGGGTAGTTCTATTTTTATTTTTTTTAGTAATCTCCATACTGTTTACCAGAGTGGCTGCACCAGTTTGCATTCCCTCCAACAGTACATGAGAGTTCCTTTTTCTCCACATCCTTCCCAATACTTGTTGCTTCTTGTGTTTTTGATTTTAGCCATTCTGACAGGTGTGAGGTAATATCTCATTGTGGTTTCAATCTGTATTTCCCTGATGATGAGTAATGTTGAACATCATTTTGTGCATCTGTTGGCCATCTGGATGTCTTCTTTGGAGAAATATCTGTTCATGTCTTCTGCCCATCTTGATTGGATTATTTGTGGGGGTTTTTGGTGTTGGGTTGTATAAATCATGTCTATATTTTGGGCAGTAACCCTTTACCAGATATGCCATCTTCTTCCATTCATTTTGTTGTATAATAGCTTTGTTGATTATTTCCTTTGCTGTGCGGAAGCTTTTCATTTTGATGAAGTCCCAATAGTTCGTTTTTGCTGTTGTTTCCCTTGCCTCAGGAGACACAACTAGAAAGATGTTGTTGCATCCTATGTCCAAGACATCACTTGCCTGTGCTCTCTTCTGGGATTTTTATGGTTTTTCCACACTTTGAGTTTACCCCTGTATATGTCATAAGAAAGTGATCCAGCTTCATTCTTCTGCACATTGTTGTCCTGTTTTGCTAACATCATTTGTTGAAGAAAACGTTTTTTTCCCATTGCATATTCTTTCCTGCTTTGTCAAAGATTAATACATCATATAATTGTGGGTTTATTTCTGGGTTTTCTGTTCTGTTCCATTAATCTATATGTTTATTTTGTGCTAGTACTATATCATTTTGTTCACTACAGGTTTGTAATGTAACTTGAAGTGTGGGATTGTGATACTTCCAGTTTTGTTCTTCCTTTTCAAAATTGCTTTGGCTATTCAGGGTTTTTTGTGGTCAAATATTTATTTATTCATCACTTTTCTCAAATAAAAGAGTAATAGTTGACATTTATAAAGTAATCATTACATATAAAATTATATTCTTATTTATGCCTTATTTTATTTACTTTTGACAATCAGATGTTAAAAATACATTAAAAAATGAGGGTTGAGAAAATTGTTTCCAAGCCAAATAACTCTACTGACCAGTAAGAGCAAAATTAAGATGTGGACCTCAGTTTCACTGGCACGAAAGACCATACTATTTATTACCGTACAATAATGATGTCATGTGGGATTGAGGAATAAAAAGGTGAGAGATGCCTAGGTGGCTCAGCAGCTGAGCGTCTACCTTTGGCTCAGGGTGTGATCCTGGAGACCCAGGATCAAGTCCCACATCAGGCTCCCTGCATGGAGCCTGCTTCTCCCTCTGCCTGTGTCTCTGCCTCTCTCTGTGTCTCTCAAGAATACATAAATAAAATCTTTAAAAAAGGTGAATTACACCTATTTTCAATGCTAACAGAGCTCAAGATGAGGTGTGTGTATGTGTGTGTGTGTACCAACTTTGACATTATGTACAAATAAATAAAAACTATAAAATATATAAAACTATTAGGAGCATCCAGACAAAAGAGAAATGGACAATGTCTCAGGAGGCTGGAGATCTTATCACACTAGTCTACACTACATTGACTGGAGGAGTAATGACATGGACCACAGAGTAGCATCATATTAATAATAATAGTAACACCTTCATAAAACAAAATCAGTGTTTTTTGAAACACTAAGGTTTAAATTGGCTTCAGAGAGAAAAATAAGCTTAATTAGCATTTTTCTGAAGTATGTATATTTGGCAGACTATCACCATATCAAACTTTTTAGCTGGGCTTTCCTAAGTCAGCTAAGAGGGATGTTCAGAGGCAGGAATCTATCCTTACCCCTGACCTTGTATATTCTAGGATAACCTAAATTATCAGAGAATTATTGAAATATGTTATTGCAATTCACTAAATTCAAATCACAATATTTCTTGATACATTTTAAAGCAATGTTAAGCATAAATAATAATAATAAGGTGTCACCCTTTTAAATAGGCAAAGAAATGTTGCCTGTAGCAATTTGGTCAACAGTCTCAAGTCAGAGACAGAAGCCCCAAAAGGATTTTAGAACGACAGATTTTTTTTTTAGAACGACAGATTTTTTTAAAAAATTTAAGTGTATTAATCATCTGGTTTAATACTCTCAATCATATTGCTGGCCACAACTAATAGACACTTAAAACTATTCTTCTAACACACGCTGAAAGATAAAATGATAGCTAAAATTTTTGAAAACCTTGGCATTATCCTTGACCTCAAGTGCATTAGGAAATCCTGTTGGTTCTACCTTCCAAATACTCTTTACTCCCGGTTTGCTTCCCTGGGTGTTCAGCTGTGTGCTCAAATGTCACCTTTACAAAGGGGTCATTTATGGTCATCCTATTAAAATCAGTAACCCTTTAACATTACTTTCTAACCTTGTATCTACTTTTTCATTATAGAGCTCTTCTCCAGCTGACATTATTTAGTAAAAATTGTAATAAGTTCCAAGATTATTAAGGATTCACATTATTGTGAGGCTACATTATTATGAAAACCATCAGTTTTAGATCTTGTCTATATTGTTAAAACTGTATTCTGGAACAAGAAAGTCCCAGTCACAGGCAGTGACTTCCTGATTTGCCCGCCCATGTCCCACCCTTACAAGGACTGAATTTTGACCAGCTCAGCCTGTAGTGGGCCTACCACCTGGCATCAGTTGCCAGTCATGCTGTCTGAACAGGAGCCAACTCCAGTGCATGGTTTCTGGGCCCTCTTCCCATGATACGGCCGTGAGTTTGATGGTGTAATGACTCCACTACAGTACAGGCTCCGTGAGGACAGGAATTTGGTTTAGTTTACTACTTGCTACCTTGTGCAAAGCAGTAGGGGCCCACTTAACATATATTAATAACAATCACTAGATTAATTGGATTGCCACAGACATGCCAGGGTGTGGGTCGTGTTTCTAGGAAAACTTCAGAGGGATTAATTTACTGATCTTTTACATGTTCCATAACCCAAATGATACTTCCAGCCTTCAGGGTGGCATATGAGGATTGGGCATCAGAGCTCATTCTACTCACGGACAAACTATGAAAGAGAAGCAGTGAAGCATGAGACAGACACCCTTCAAATGAGTCATTTCCATGATTCCATAGCTCACTTCATCACACTGCCATCCCAAAACAAGTATAGTTCAGGATCTTCTGAAAATGGGATAATTGGCAAAAGTTGATAATGTTCCAAGAATATTGTCTCATGATGTAGGAACTTAAAATGAAACAGGAGACTGCTCCAGGAGACTTTGCCCTGTATAGAAAATACAATAGGGCCATAGAAAGAGCTGCGTTCCCCTCATTCTATACGTAGAAGATCCTGGTTTCAAAAGAGCCATAAAGAGATGTATAGAAGAAGAAATTTAAGGTTGACCGATGCTTTTTGGTCCAAAAAGGTTTAAACATGAAGAAAATCAATCCAGCCTTCTTTGATCTGCTTACTGCTTACTTATTGCAATTTTAAACTCTGTATGATTTTCCTTCTAAGCTATCTTGCATTCCAAATATAATTAAAGAGAACTGCAATTGTACTTACCCAAGGCAATAAATATTCTATAAAGTGCCCCCTGATTATCTTATTTCCTCAGTTACTGAGCTGCTTAACCCTCCTTGCCTTTATAAACTGAGAAAAACAAATTCAATTCTGTGTTCCTGACACTCATATTTTTTGCTCTATAATAAAATCCTTATTCAGCAAAAAGCACATAAACTGCCAAGTTATGTTACATTTTAATATATTTAAATGTGAAACAACAAATTATTTCTATATACCTGTATATATTTACGTGATAAAGAACCCGTATTCAGCTAAAATAGATACCCCTTCCTGGCTCCAAACGTACCACGTACTATAGCAGTAAGAAAGAATCTCTTCATTGATTTTCAGAAATAAGAGAAAGAGAATCCTGTTGAGGCACAAATATCTTCCTTCAGTCAAATTGAGGCTTGGAGTCCATGTAATTTGTGCATGAAGGTATATTTATATTATGGTTTATGTATAAACTTGCAAGTTCAGGTTCCTTTGGATTTGACACATAAGAGTAGAGCGTAAAGGTTAACTCAAGAGAGAACATGATACAATGATGCCAGGCTGTAAGTTAGGATGACTTCCCATTTGCTCTTTATTTGTATTTTCCCAAACATATAGTAGAGATAGCTATAAAAAGGTCTTTAAAACTTAGAAAAGGCCTATTTTTAAAAATAATATAGGGGTGCCTGATTTGCTCAGTGAGTTAAGCATCCTTTTGATTTTGGTTCAGGTCATAATCTCAGGGTTGTGGGACTGAATCCTTATTGGGCTCTGAGCTCAAAAGGGAGCCTACTTGGGATTCTCTCTCCCTCTCCCTCTGCCCCTGCCCACTGCACACTCTCTCTCTAAAATAAATGCATAAATATTTAAGAAAATAAAATGAAGGGGCTCCCTGGGTGGCTCAGCAGTTTGGCACCTGCCTTTGGCCCAGGGCCTGATCCTGGAGTCCCGGGATCGAGTCCCGCATCGGGCTCCAGCGTGGAGCCTGCTTCTCCCTCTGCCTGTGTCTCTGCCTCTCTCTCTCTCTCTCTCTCTGTCTGTCTCTCTCTGTGTGTGTGTGTGTGTGTGTCTATCATGAATAAATAAATAAATCTTTAAAAAAATAAAAGAAAATGAAAATCAAATAATATGTATGATTACTTCCACTCTTAGTAATAATTACATAAGACTCTTCTGGACAGCTACTTCCCAAAACATACCTATAACAGTTGGACACACTGTGTTTTGTGTTTATTATTTTATTAAGATGGTAATTCTCCCAATATTGATCTATAGACTCAATGCATTCCCAGTAAAAATAACAGAGGGTCTTTTTGAACAAAATGACAAAAACAGTCTCTAAAATTTAAAAGGAAAGGCAAATAAACTAAAAGAGCCAAAACCATTTTATAAAGAAAAGGTTTAGTGTACTCACACTACCTGGCCTGAAGATTTCCTGTAAAGCCACAGAAACAAAGAAAGTGCCTCATTTGCCCAAGGGCAGACATACAATTCAACAGAATAGAGCACAGACCTAGATCCTCACTTATAAGTCAAATGCCTTTTGACAAAGGTGTCTGCATGAATCAATGGGATAAAGATATTGTTTTCAGTAAATGGTACTGGAAAAATGGATTTATGCTTGAAAAAAGAATAAACCTTTACTTTCACTTCAACACCATGTTAAACAAACATACAATAGACAATAGGTTACAGAATTATATGTGCTAACGAAAACCACAAAACTACTGGAGGAAAATAGGGAGAAACTTCATGACATTGAGTAAGGTGAAGAGTTTTTTAAACAGAAAAAAAGTATAAGTTGTAAAAGAAAAAGTAATAAAATGTATTTCATCAAGAAAAAAAGGTCAGCCACAGATTGAGAAAAAATACCCATAAAACCTATATCTGACAACAAACTTGAATATGTAAAATACATATTTTAAAAATATCTTACATGTCAAAAATAATAAAACATCACACTAATATAATGGGAAGATCTTTAAAATGACACTTCACAAAGAAGATATGTGAGTGGATAGGGAGTACGTGGAAAAATGCAACTTCAAACAACAAGAAATCACTGAAAACACAAGAACGGCTGAAGTTAAGTGATTGATATTATCAAGTGTCATCAAGAAAATGGAACAACATTTAACTCCTATGTTGCTGGTGAGGGTGCAAAATGGTACAACCACTCTCACAACCACTTGGCCAGTTTTTCAAAATTTTAAACACGGATTGGCCACATGACCCAGCCATTCCATTATGAGATATTTCCCTATATACAGCCACAAAAAGACTGGTATGCCTCTTCATCTCTTACTACAGTCTTTGGGATAAACTTTAATTTATCTGATATGAGGATGGCTACCCCAGCTTTCTTTTGAGGACCGTTTGAACAGTAAATGGTTCTCCAGCCTTTCATTTTCAGGCTGTAGGTGTCCTCAGGTCTAAAATGAGTCTCTTGTAGACAGCAAGAGAGTGGTTGCCTCTGGAGGATGGAAGAGGAATGTAACTGGGATGGGTGTAGAGGGGACTTCAGAATTCTGAGGAGCTGGAAATGGCCTATTTCTTTTTCTAGGTTGTGGTTACCCAGGCATTCATTTTAAAAATTTTCATTGAATTGTATATGAATGATTTGTGTACTTTCCTATTTATATAGATTCAAAATTTTTTAAATGTAAAACAAAACAAAAAGACTGGTATGCAAATATCCATAGCAGTACTTTCCATATTAGTAAAAAAAAAAACTGGAAATAACTCAAACATGCATGAACTGGCATAAGAATAAATTGTAGACTATCCATACTACCCACACTCTACAACATAAGGGAACAGATCTTTTAAAATTTTTAATTTATTTTATTTTTCAAAAAATATTGTATTTATTTATTCATGAGACACACAGAGAGAGGCAGAGACACAGGCAGAGGGAGAAGCAGGTTCCCTCTGGGGAGCCCAATGTGGGACTCGATCCCAGGACCCCAGGATCACAATCTGATAGAAGGCAGATGTTCAACCACTGAGCCACCCAGGCACCCCAAGGGAACAGATATTAATCTGCACAGCAACATGGATAAAGCTTAAACACAGAATACAGAGTGAAGAAAGGCAAATATAAAAGACTACCCCCTATATTGTTCCATTTGTATGGTATTATAGAAGAGGAAATAGAAATTATTCTTTATCAAGTGTGACAAAAATAATTTGAGCTTTAAAATTTCATAAATGATCATAACCAATCTGGAGCCATGCTGGACTTCCTAGGTCACTCTATCTAGTTTGTACAGACAAGATGACTTATGGTGAGCACTGGCTCTCCTTGGAGGTCTGGAGCCTCAGTGACCATGGCCATCACATAGGCATTCTGTGCCCACAGGGCCACCCCCCAATAAAATCCCTGGAGTCTGAGACCCAGGTGAGTATGGCTAGCACAGCACACACATCAGAATTCACTGGTGGACTGTGTCCTGTGTACAAGAAAGCTCGTTCTTGGTTTCCTCTGGACATTGCCGCACATGCTTATTTCCTTTGCAGATTTTGTTGTTGATTTTGCTGTGTATCTTTTTACTGTAATAAGCCAAAATCATGAGTATAATGCCTTCTGAATCATTTTATCAAACCACCAAACTTTGAGATGATCCCAAAGACCACCCCTCCTTAGTTTAACATAACAAAAAATATGAAGGAAGCAACAAGCAAAGAAAACAGTGAATATTGTACAATCAACGAAAGAGTAATTAACCAACCTTATTTATTTATAGAGTTTTGCATACTGAATATATGTGGTAATTTATATCAGAAATACTCGAAATCATAGGTATAAAGATACAGTATCACATTTCTCTAAACTTTTATAGTATAAATAAATTACATAGGCCATTTTATGAAAACATAATTTTTTTTTTCTGGAGCAATGAGTCAGAATTCATATTAAAAACACCATATTGTATATAGCAAAGAAATAAATTCAGAAAAATATAAATTCAGAAGTCATTTCTGTATATGTTCATACATTTCCCTTACACTGAGAAAATAGCAGGGTGAGGGCCCAAGTCCCCCAAAGCTCTTCAGCTAATATAAAACTCCAGCTGGAAAGCATGTGTAAGATGTCCTAGGGTCTCCATCTGGGTCTATATAAGGTCCCCAGAAAGAGGTAGCGACAACTAGTTCTCATCTTTGATCCCAGGCCACCATGAAGTTGAACGACCCCGGGCTTCCATGCGTTTGCAATCTCCCTGGATCCAACATTCGTACTCACTTATGCTCCATTCTGAAAATCCTCCCACTGCTGTTTTTCCTTTTAAGCAGTTTACTATTTATCTAGAACCAATATATTCCTGAGCAAAAAAGCTCTATCACCTAAAAGCTCACCATTGCCCATAAATATCTGTCCTTTGTGCTTGACTTAATGGGGTGTGAATTTTTCTTCTCCTCAGAGAACCAAAGCTCTCTCTGCAGCTGATTTTCTGAGACCATATAAGGTATGATGATGTGAGCCAACGCAACCTTCTCTGTCTTGCCCGTGGTCATTTAAGCCATTCATATTCTATTAGTAAGCCCAAACCCTGCCTACATTCGGGGTCACATTGCTTGACCAATTATTCTGATACTTCTGTGTCTTCATTGTGGACTCTGTGACATTTTGGTGCCTTCGCCCATGTTAAAACAGAGGAGTGAAACACCTCACAGCCTTTTTCTATATCGGCCTTAATATCTTACATCCTTGCCTCCTTTGGGGACACACTTCCACAACCACCCAAGAGTTGTCTTCACTTCATCTGCGTGTGGCCTCATGCGTCCTACCAGCCACTGGGATTCTGAAACTCTGTGCACCCACCAGTGAAATAGAGGACAACTCTGAGAACACTGGTTACTCTGTATGTCACCTGACCTTCCCTGCTGCACATCCTTCTGTCACAACATCTCCCTGAGACTCATGCAGTTAATGCTCTACAACCAGTAATCACAACGCTCTTGACACTTTGTTGAATGTTCTGTGGCAATAAACGGGTTAAATCCACTGTCATATTTATCACATTTGGGTGCTATGAAATGTGATGCCATAATAAGGTGTAACATTTAATTTCAGATGCCTCCTTGTTGATTTCCCTATATATCATCAACAACACACATTTGGGCACTAAAAACACATACGTCTGTAGGGTCCGTTTCCAGAGTCTTCAAGTCTTTCCGAGTCTCTTCTGTGAGACTAACTCTACTTAACACATTATAATTTCAATTTCTGATACTTGTCCTCATAATTCTATGTGGGTAAGCTTATGCTCAAGTTAAAAGAGAGGTGACCATGATATTTTAGCAAATTCAAAGTCATGGTCAATGACAAGAAATTCTATTTTAGAAGGAGAACAATTGGTATCCAGAATTGTTTAAAATTATTTAAAATATAGGTGTTCATTCTTGGAGGATTGATCATATCAAGTATGCCATTTATTTTATATGTAGTTCATATGAAGATAAAGAGAATTTCTGAATAGATCACTGCCAATTCATGGTTAGATACTAAATGCATATTAATTTCCTCCAGCCACAAGTGTCCCACCATTCTTCAGCTAAAAGAATAAATTGTAATTCTATTTTCAAAATTCAAAATGTGGCTTTATACTTTCTTAATATAATGTAGTTATTTTGGTTAAAATTAATGTAAGATATTCTTATGGGTGAGGCTTTTTATTTTTCCCAGAGAAACAAATGATCCATACATATGAGATGGTCTACACTTGTAGTGCCGTAAGGAAGTATCTAAACAGAATAGC
This sequence comes from Nyctereutes procyonoides, assembly GCF_905146905.1. Classification (NCBI taxonomy): domain Eukaryota; kingdom Metazoa; phylum Chordata; class Mammalia; order Carnivora; family Canidae; genus Nyctereutes; species Nyctereutes procyonoides. Next base: position 32,243,180 of record NW_026575043.1, read on the forward strand.
CGTTACACGTATTAGTCGAATTTTAGTGTATGGATGGCAAGTCTGGCGGTCCCGTCAGATTCCCTGAGGTAGCAGAAATGGACTGGACATTTTCATTAAAAGCAAAAGAAAACTTATTGATTTTGATTTTAGGCATTTCACATAAATATTAGGCAGTCCATTTTTCTTGATGAAACTACTTTTGAGACCACAGTTATGAGTTAAATATTGAATTTAATATGTAACCCATTTTGTATTGTTTTCCTAGTGCATTCTGACCCAATTAGGGAAAAACGCTGGAGAAGGAACTTAGTCTAATTCACTACTGGAATAATTTTTAAATAAAGATCAATTAGATCATCATCAAGTTAAAATTATCACAAAGTATAAAACAAATCAATTATAGATATTCTGAATTAGCAGTGGAGAAAGAATTGTATATGATTTTGAGGAATAGTCATTAAAAAATACACACAAAAGGGGGATCCCTGGGTGGCTCAGCAGTTGGGTGCCTGCCTTTGGCCCAGGGCCTGATCCTGGAATCCTGGGATCAAGTCCCACATTGGGCTCCCTGCGGGGAGCCTGCTTCACCCTCTGCTTGTGTCTCTGCCTCTATTTCTCTCTGTGTCTCTCATCAATAAATACATAAAATCTTTAAAAAAATACACACAATGGGTTTTTTTGTTTTTGTTTTTTGTTAGCTGAAAGATTATCCAGGAATGAGTCAAGAAATGCACTAGAAGAGCATCCAAAAAGTAATGCAATAAGAGGTGTTGCAATCCTTTTCTTAAAAAAGATATTTGAAATAGTTTAAAAATCATGGAAGCCACCGCAGATTGTGAAAGACATTATTAGCATTTATACATTCAAATCAAATTAAGTCTTACTATTTAATTATGGAATAAATGATATACTTTATGTACTTAAGAATACACTTATATTCTGTGACTATGATAAGTTAGATAGTCAAACTGGAAAGCAGAAATGTACAAAATCTTAAAACTAAGAAAAAAAGTAATAAGAAAAAATGTATAGCAATAGAAATATTTTTAACCACCATAATTTTTGTTTTCTTTTAAAAGAAAAATAATTACCTACTGAAACAACTTTATGGATTTAGTTATAAGGTGGAAAGCTAATGCATTACTTATCTTTCAACATCCTCTGTAACTTGTCACTGAAATAGTGATTGCAGAATTTTATTTCTGCCAGTGATAAATGTGGCAGAAAGAGAACAGGTTAGCTTTACCAAACCAGCAGTTACAAAACTATCTGTGTCTTGATATGTCATAAAATTTTATTTAAAAGCCATTGAGAAGGAATAAATATGGAATCTCATAATGTCATTTTTACACTCACTTTTTTGGAGAATATCTTTACTTTAAAATATGTGTTCTTACACTTTATAGGCAGTACTTAGCTTCCTAATGTAAAATCCACTTCCCACTGTTACCCCATGAATAATTCTGATATGGAAAGTTATCTCAGTAAATTTCTCACACATCTCAAGTAAGAAACACTTCCATTTATGTCTTCTTATCAGGGAGATGAGTAGATAGCACTACATACTCCTTTCAAAATCCCTAAAGCTCATATTTAACTACAGAAATATGTTCTTTTATTTTTCCTACCACCCCTAAGGTATTAAAATATTACTGTGGCTTTGGCAACGAATATTATTCAATGTAGAAGTTTATTCTGGTATCGGTTTAAAGCTACGCAAATGAGGATCCAGACAACGAAGCAGGTTTTTGTTTCTCATGTTATCTGAAATGTGAGAAATTAATGACGGCTAAATGTAAAAAAAAAAATAAAATAAAAACAAACAAACAAAAAACAATAAAACTTAGGAAGCAATGTCTAAGATTAAAAATAAAAGAAACTCAAAGTTTGTTACCAGTTCCAAAAAGTCATTTTCCTGCTTAAAGACACGCTTTTACCCAGGAAGTGTTCATGATTATAAAACTTACTTTCTGAAAATGGAAAGAAACTTGGAAAAAAAAAATATGACACGGCTGTTTGGGCACACAAGCCACGGGGGGGGGGGGGCACACTAGGTGTGTCGTTCAAGTCGTCACCTCCCGCAGCATAGAAGGGGGGCACAAGCAGAGCCCCAGGTGTGTCCTGCGGAAGAGGGAGGCAGCAGAGTTAGGGACCTACAGGTACTTAGAATTTGCAAGACAGAGACCTGGAGAGGAAGGGGCTGTAGAGAGGTGTCCCAGGGGGTCAAACCCAGGGCTGCCTGTGGGTCTGGGGTCTGGATCAGCTCCATGGGTCTGTCCCCTGCACCAGGGACAGATCAGCTCCATGGGGCTGAGCAAACAAGAGCAGAGGATGGGGAAGCATCAGTGCCCTGCAAGCCAAGCAGCCTCCCGATCTCGCAAAGTGCCAGGAATCTCTGGAGACCCCAGGAGCAGGGCCAAGGGACACGCGGGGGTGTGCTGGAGACCCCAGAGGAGCCGCTCAGGGTCTGTGCCGCCTCGGGGCCCTGGCGTGGGGGGACTCCTGACTCGCCCCAAGATAGCTAGAAACACACATTTAAATAAATCAAGCTGCTCGGGTGTATTATCAGCCTAACAGATGTCTAATTGTATTGCCTGGAGGGAGAATGGGTGGGAGACAGAAAAAAAAAAATATTTGAAGAAATCACAGCTGAGAAATTACCACATTGGATAAAAAGTATAAACTAACGATCCAAGAAGCTCGATGAAGCCTAAGGAGGATAAACATAAACGACATAAAGACACGTCATGATGAAGATGCTATCAACTAGGATGAAAAGACATTCTAAAGAGCTCCATGACACGCCCGGCGTGCAGGGCAGGACGACAGAGGGACAGGACCTCTGGAAGGCAAAGTAAAGAGCTCCGTGGACACTATCCCCAGCAAAGTAACTTAAATGGTGGAAATTATCTTTTTTTTTTTTTTAAGTTAGTATCAGTCCTTGGACATTTTCGCAAGGCCATGCAGAAAATGGAAAAGAACATTTCCTCAGATGCGTGCCTGACTTCAGCAGGAACAAGGGGAACATGTGGCACCTGGGCCACAGTGTGCACCTGGGAACCCTGCCCGGATGTCCAGTCCAGGCTCCCTCCACCCAGCTCTCTGCCTGGGTCTGGGCCCCCTGCAGCAGGTAGGGAAATATTGGGCCTCACCCTGCAGGCACCCCCCACCCCATGTCCAGTCCAGGCTCCCTCCACCCGGCTCTCAGCCTGGGTCTAGGTTCCTTGCAGCAGAGTGCAGGTGGACTGGGTCTCACACTGCAGGCACCCCCCACCCCATGTCCAGTCCAGGCTCCCTCCACTGGGCTCTCAGCCTGGGTCTGGGTTCCCTGCAGCAGGTGCAGGACTGGATCTCATCCTGTAGGCACCCTCTATCCCATGCCCAGTTCAGGCTCCCTCCACCTGGCTCTCCACCTGGGTCTGGGCCCCCTGCAGCAGGTATGGGAATATTGGGCCTCACCCTGCAGACACCCCCCACCCTATGTCCAGTCCAGGCTCCCTCCACTGGGCTGGGCTCTCAGCCTGGGGTCTGGGTTCCCTGCAGCAGGTGCAGGAGGACTGGGTCCCCACCCTTCAGGCACCCCCCCCATCCCATGTCCCGTCCAGGCTCCCTCCACTGGGCTCTCAGCCTGGGGTCTGGGTTCCCTGCAGCAGGTGCAAGAGGACTGGGTCTCACCCTGCAGGCACCCCCCACCCCATGTCCAGTCCAGTCTCCCTCCACTGGGCTCTCAGCCTGACTCTGGGTTCCCTGCAGCAGGTGCAGGAGGACTGGGTCCCTACCCTGCAGGCACCCCCCACCCCATGTCCCGTCCAGGCTCCCTCCACTGGGCTCTCAGACCAGAGATTCTGAGACACAAGCCTTCTGGGCCTGCCACTTGCCACTTGCCTCTCACCCAGCTTCTGACAAGCACCTAACATCAGGGAGTTAGAAGCTAAGTCCACAAGCCTTCCTGGCCTGAACCGTGCCACTTGCTCTCACCCAGCTTCTGACCAGCCTCTAACATGAGGGCCTAGTAGTCCCCCCCAAACCGTGTGCCTCCCCAGGGGGATCGGCTCAAGGGTAAAATATACCTAGTGTTTCCTGGAGCCCTGGAAGAAGGTGTGCATGACCCAAAGTGCAAAGCCACTCTCAGGAATGGTGGGAGAGGGTATTCCTAAGCTCTAGGCCCAGGACAACTGTGGGGCGAGAACCCTCAGAATGGGAAGCAGCCCTTCCCTCGGGTCACCCACATCGCCAGTGCTCAGTGCAGCACGTTGACTGGCTAAAAGGATTTGGCTCCAATCTTCCACCAATAAATGGCTTATATCATCCCAGGAGCTACTTTTTTTTTTTTTCAGACTTTATTGAGAGAGCAGGAGGAGGAGCAGAGGGAGAGGGTGAAGATCACCTCCAGCAAACTTGGAGCTGAGCGGGGAACCCTAGGTGGGCTCCTCCCAGGACCCTGAGATCATGACCTCAGCGGAAACCAAGCATCTGATGCTTGATCTAACCCACCGAGCCACCAGGTACCCCCTCCCCGATATTTTTAGACAAACAGCATAAAAAATAATACGGGAAGGGGCGACTGGGTGGCTCAGGTCATGGTCTCAGGGTCATCAGTTCAGGCCCAGGGGCTCCCAGCTCAGTGGGGAGTCTGCTAGACATTTCACTTTCCTTCTCTCTCCCCCACACTGTGAATTACTTATTTAGAAAAAAATATTTCATTTTCTCAAAATGTTAAACATAGCAACTGACAATTCCACCCCTACTCATATGCCCAAGAGAAATAAAAACCTTCTATGCGGATGTTTATGGCAGCATTATTAGTAAGAGCCAAAAAGTGGAAACATGTATGTGTCAATTAACTGAATGGAAACATAAAATGTTGAATAAACAAACAACAGAAACCTATTCATTAGTAAAAATAAATGAACTACTGATGCATGCCACAGCAGGAATAAATGTCAAAAATGTGGTAAGGGGAAAAAGCCAGTCATCAGAGACCACGTTGTAGGAATCCATTTTTAGGAAATGTCTAGAACAGGCAAATCTGTAGGACAGCAAGTAGTTTAGGACTTTCCTACAGGTGGGGGTGGCAAGGGGCTGAGAAATGGGCTGCTTCTGCTAAATGAGGTTTGTTTGTTTTTTTCAGGGAGAAACAGAAGATTATAAATTAGATTGCAGTGATGTTTGCACAACAGGATGAGCTCACTAAGAACTTTGGATTGGGTGAAATGTATTCTGTGTGCATTATATCTCAATAAAAATTTTATAGGAAAAAAAGGAATCCCAGGCTGCTATTCAAAAATGCTATACACCAGAAGATAATGAACACTATCTTTAAAGGTCTGCAAGCCAAAGATTAAACTGGAAGTGAAACTACTTATTTACACACACAGGCACACACAAAGGTTAAATAATTAAGTAAATAAGCTATAAATAAAGGTAGCTAAGTTTTTTACTATCAGAGAAAACATTACAGAGGAGGAGGGTAACATAAATCCTGTGCTGCTAAATTTAAGTCAGAGATAGTACTTTGAAGTCATTTTAGTGTTAACATGGACAGAATATTATGGAAATATTATAGATTTGTGTGTATACTTACTGATTAGTATATATATGTTATATATTATATATATTATATTATATAATGATTAGTATATATCTGATGATTGATTATATAATGATAGATAATATCTGATTATTGATTATATAATGATATATAATATAATGATCAGTATATATATTTCTGATTAGTATATATATTTATATATTATATATAAAACTAGTATATATATAAAAATATAAATATGTATATTTTTATATATATACTAGTTATTAGGTGTGTATAGATACAGGTTTATATATAAGTATACATACACTTATATATGTTAATCAAACTATGGAAAAATGGTAAGAAAAAGCTGTATGTACAACCAAGCCAATAATCCCAAATATTCTTTTAAATTAATGTTTCAATTATTGTTGACAGATGTAATATAGAAAAGATATCAGATTTCATGGTTGATTAATTTTTCTAAAGGTCAACTTAATAAGATTAACCATTTCTGCATGACTTCACATTGACTTTAATAAGCTAATTTGTTTTATGAATCTCAAAAAAATGCACAAAACATGCAGTTTACTGGGATTTATTTGACCACAGAATACTTTTCTGAGCTATTTTTCATGGGGAATATGTTCTGCAAAACATGACAGGCTATAAATTAATCCAAATACAGGGTGAAATAAAAACTAAGGAAGGTTACAGAACATCAGCATGCATCTATATATATATTGAAAGATGTACTCTTTTTAAAACCCTTTTAAAAATGGGGGTTGGCTGTATTTTTTGTAAGTCACAAATAATAACACAGGTTCGATGAACCGATCATCAATATGATTTCACAAAATTTTATCCAATTAAATGTTTGTTCCATTGGACAAACATTTTATATACAAAATGAAATATCTTTTTAGCAAAAATGAACAAACTGAAATAACCAGTCAAAAATAAAACTGTTTCTGAGGGCACTTGGAAAAATTATTTCTGGGAAAATAATGACAAAGTTTTCTTAGATTCATACATAAGAATCTTATTCTCTGAATGCCGCTTCATCACCCACACTCCTGGAACTCATTTTTCACATAAGCTTGCATCAAATATCTGGCAGGATGACTCTATCTACATGGAGATAAATGCAAGTGAAGAGATGTGAAATGAGCACAGTGAACTCTTGAAATCCTATCAAGTTCAAACTGTACAAGATTAACTGGCAATTTCTGTAGTTTCTTGATTCAAATTCTCTCTTATCTGTGGATAAGCATAAGTCTGTTGGGTTTAGCTCATGTCTACTCTTAAGCGCAGCTTCATTAATGTTTATACTTTTGAAGACGGATATGGGTTCCAAAGACTCCACGTTCCTCATTCAACTATAAAACAACTAAGGGCAGAATGAATTATCTCCACTGAAATGTTTCTAAACAGATTTAGGTAGCTGAAATGATTATGTTTTAAAGTCAAGATTACACTGGAGGCTCCTTCTGGGTCTCACTGACTCACTGGAGATTTGCAACTGATGAAAATGTTCCTAAAGGAACGAGTTATTTGATTCTTTGTGCAGACATCCGAGCCTACACATCTCCCATGGGCGGAGTGAGAGACACCTGCAGAATCGGCCGTTAGCATGCTTTTAAATGGCAGGAAGTTCTACACACACCAGCAAAAGCAAAACGGGGACCCGAGTCTATAAGGTATGTCCATTGATCCCAAATCCAAAGAAATAGAAACAAAACACCATGAAAGTTCAATGTTTCCTTTTCATCAAGGCTCTTCATCAAGTTCATCAAGTGAGAACTGAAGCGTACATTCATGGTGCCAGGTGTCTGACATAGCCTGAAATGACCAGTGGACTTTGGTTACACACTGTGTCACCACTGAACACTGTATGCTGTGTCCCAGTGCAGTGAAAACCAAGTTCCCCGAAGCTAAATATGGTCTATGCCAAGTACCATCTAAAGAGTCGCTGCTATAGATGCTCGCCATCCTTGGAATGAACTTGCCCTTGAACCTCTGTGCATCTTAAAGTGGCAACTGACAGCAATCTTGGTGGTAAACTGTGTTCTAAGATGTGCCCCCATTCCTACCCCCCTGGTGAATGCACCTTGTACAACAGTCTCTTCTCCTGAGCATGGGAGGCCAATCTGAGGTATCACAAATAGAAGTCAGAGAGACTTCAAGATGCCCTAGTGCTCTCCTGTTGGCCTCGGAGCAGCAAGCTGCCATGAGAAAGACAGGGCCACAGGTAGGGAACGGTGGCATGTTCTATAGGGGTTTGAAATGGTCTCCAGTTGACAGCCAACAAGAAAATGAGGGCCTCGGTCATCCTGCAGTCACAAAGAACTGAATTTTGCCAACACCCACTGAGTTTGGAAGAGGACTGGAGCCTCATAGGAGATCACAATCTCAGCTGGTGTCCTGCTTTCCACCCACATCCAGACTCCTGACTGGGGGAAATGGGGAGATATTAAACAGGTGTTCCTTCAAACTGCCAGGTTTGTGATAATCTGTATGATAGAGATAGAAACCCAATGCGATTTTGATCTGATCTTTCAAATGACCTGAAGGGAAAAAAAAATTGCATATGAGAACACAATGCTGTCAACCTTCCTAACATAATAATAAAAGGAAAATTTATACTCTCTGCTTTGTTGAGTCTCTCAACACATAAATAATGCTGCCTCTTCCAGTGTCTTACAATCCCAGGTATATCAATCATTCTCAAAAAAAAAATCTTAATAATTTTGTTTACACTTCTTAATACATCCTTTTTCGGTTTAATTGTCCAAGCCAAACTTGGATTCAAATAAAATAGATAAAAGTCTATCCAACTGAAAATGCATTTTCTAGGATTTCTAGACAAGTAGCCTCCAAAAACTTCAAGTAGAAATAGAGCTTGTGTTTGCGTTTAATTTATAATGTTTTTAAAAAGCAAGTTAACATGAAAATCTTTCAAGGCTTAAGGTTTTGTACAATGTCAAAATTAATAATTCAAATTAGTAAAATTATATTTATTTGTTTAATAATCGTTTCATTTAGAATAAAAGATTTCAAATATCACATTGCTTAGACTAAGTAGATATGAAAGAGATTTTAAAATCAACATAATACATTGAAATAATTGTGTGGTTTTATTCTATGAATGTAAAAAGACACACAATTTGAAAATTATGAGACTTCATGCTCCATTAGATGAGAAAAGGTATTAGAAAATACAATACCTATGATAAATATGTTAGCCACTATGAGTCATAGTATAACCATGACTATTGTAATAGTCATAAAAGCAATTGTTAATGATGATTATGGGAACAGTCTCTTAAAATTGAATTTAGGTTTAATAAATCAAATAAGAAGAACAATAGAAGAGCAAAAGAATTCCTGTAAATGACTGGGGACAAGAACACTTGAAGGAATTTATTAGGATGTATTATGTTTTAAAATTTTCTATGGTAGCACCAATTACCTTAGGATAAAATTGACCAAAGTAGGTTCAAAAGAAAACTGCAATATATAGAACAATTAAGCTTATTGAAGCAATTAAACACATGCATATATTTCTTAATTAAATTGGTTTTTTTTGATAAGTTGATTACCCTATTATTATAACCTTAGAGTTAGGCAGTGCACCAAACAGATTACCAAGAGACAAGAAGTTTTAAAGTTTTATGGAGTGCTGAAAGACTTACTAAAATTCTCTAGAGAGGCACTTCTTGATGTCTGATGTGAGTATGCATTTCCTGGGAATCTCATTACAATGGAGATACTAATTCAGTAAGACTGAAGCAGGACCTAAATTTTTCATTTCTAATAAGCTTCTATGTCTTGACTACCTCATTCCTCTGAAGTCTTTGGGCAACCAGTGTGAATTATGACTCACTTGAACAAGAAGTAAAATCTTTGAATGTATATAAATTCAGAATTCTGTCTCTATTATTGCTTCTATAACTAGTTTTAAAAAATACTTAACAAATATATATTGATGACTTGGTTCTTCATTTGAGAGTGCTTCAGTGCATTTCAAAGCAAGGTTGATTTTTTTTTTTAAAGATTTTATTTATTTGAGAGAAAGAGAGGGAGATCATAAGCTGGGGGAGGGGTAGAGGGAGAGGGAGAAGCAGACTTCCCGCTGAGCAGGGAGCCCAATGACACGGGACTTGATCCCAGGATCCTAATATCATGACTTGAAGAGAAACCAGATGCTTAACCAACTGAGCCTCCCGGGCACCCTGGAAAGTGAGGTCAATCTTATGATCAAAATCAATGATAGTTGGTCATTGTTATGGGTTGTACTGCATCTGCATGGAAGATACACTGAGGTTTTAATCATCAATATCTGTGATTTGAAAAGAAAGTGTATGTGCAAAGAACATACAATCAACTTAAGATGAGGTCGTTGGAGTAGTCCCTAATCAAATATGACTCATCTAAAAAAAAATATATGACACATCTGATAAGAAGAAGAGTAAACAGAGACAGGGAGAGGACTGCCACGAGACACCAGAGGGAGGGAGTGGAGGGGTACACTTGCAGGCCAAGGAAGATCTGGTGCTACACAAAGTTAGAAGGAAGGAGAACCTTCCCTAAGAGGCTCTGGAAGGAGGATGGCTCTACCCACACCTTGGGTAGAGAAATCAAGTAATTTAGAAATCAAGCAATTTCTAGAAAAAAACTCCAGTACAGCAAGAGAATAATTCCTGTTGTTTTAAGCAACCCACTTTGTGTCACTTTGTTATAAAAACCCTAGGAAACTAATGCAATTATTAATCATATTGGGGGGGTGGTACACTTGAAAGCTTGTTTGCATAATAGTATTGAATAGTAATCAATTATTAATTACTCATTTTCTAAATTTTCTCTATTCTCATCCATTTATTCCTTTTAGCTGTAACAGGCAAAAGCTTTATTGAGCTAGTGAGGTAAAACACAAAAAAAATTCACCAGTACCACCTGGATTATTAGATGGAGCTTTAGAAATAAAAATGCCTTCTAAGAAATTAATAATTTCCTCTTAAATCTTAAAATTTTCACATTAGTCAGAAAGTGTAATTCTGCCCATTGTAAAATACAAAGTTAGAGTAGCTGAATGGTTTGTGTAAATAGTAAATGGAAGCAGTAAATGAAGAGATCCTCAGTAAGAAGACATTGTTTAAAATTCCTATGGTTTATTTGGTGAAATGGATACTAGTATGATAAAAAAAAAATATCAACCTTGGTCATCAATCAATCAATTAACCAATCATCACTGCTGACTTTGTGATAAACATTCAGCCATCAATTGAGGTCAATCTTATGATCAAATTGGAATATGAATAAAGATATATTCTTTTAACAGAAAGCTTACAGTAAAAGCAAAATAAATAGTATTTTAATGGCAGTATATTATTCCGTTCTCCTCCTTCTAACTTGTATTTCTTTGTAAGCCTATGTGACCTCTAAACCAACCATTGCTTTTCCGGTGTTAACTCTATAAATCGCATGCCCCTGCATTCCATCCTTGGGCAATCCTTTGTAAACATATCCAAAATAAAACAAGTCAACATCTGGACTCAAAGAAGTTGAACTTGGAAGAAAAATGTACCAATAGTTTAGTTTTGACTTCAGGGGTCTGTTCCCCTCAAATCGGTCCGTTCTATCATATGAAGAGAATATTTGTTTTTGTTGCTCCCATTGTTCAAAAACATACTGTGGTTGCTGAGACATAGTCTATAAATAAATGGCATTGCTGTAATTTCCTATCAGAGAAGATCAAATCCCATCTTAAGATACAAATGCTCTTAAAAATAATATTTCTTAGAGATTCCGCTCAGTAGAACTTTGTGCATGCCTCCAGCGGGTCACATACCTGTGCTGTATGTACAGCGTGGGAGGTGAGGAGTCACAGGGGACGACAGTAGGAGGGTCTCCAATTCAGAACAGCGGATTCCTGTCCTGCCTTCTTTCCAACCTGCAGGGCCATGGGTCAGACTCTGTGTTTTACCTGGCTAGGTAGCTGCTCCCTCACCTATAGAGTGATTAGATGATCCCCAGGCCTCCTTCCAGCTGGGAGGCTCAATGGTGCAATGCTTTGTGACTCAGTGGCACGTTGGTTTCTTGGGGAATCACCAATAATGTTTTGTTGCTGCCTATGGCCTAACACGCTCAGAACCCGATTCTCTGTAAGCTTTAAATTAAATGCAGATTGCTGCCAACGTCCTTATCAAATTAAATATGGGAACACTGAGAAATCATGAAAGCAAAAAGAAAAGATAATGTACACCCTACCATGCGAATTCTGAGGATGGCTCTATAAAGCAGACATCTGTATAAATTGTTCTCAATTGGTGTCATTGTTTTAATGAGGCAGCCATATAAATCCCATTTACATTTCTAGATGGGGGATTCTCTCCTGATTGAAGGGCAGGATGTATGTAAACCAGAATTTATTAGTTGCTATCACCCTGATGTTTTTGTTGGGTTATGCTCAAGGGGTTTCTGTAAAGCAGGAGACACTGTCAGTCTGAGAGCCTCTTTGGCTTCCAGTCCTGCCTGCTGATCTCTGTTTTGTTCTGGGATTTCGATTCTGGTTTTGGTTTGGGTCACCCCGTGTTTATTATGTTCAGACTGGAAGCCTGTGCTCTTAGGGCTGGCCAGCATCCTCCCCTTTCGCAACCATTGCATCGGGGGGCTGGTGCCTTTTCTGCCTGCCTGGCTCCTGAAAGCATTGGGGTTTCCATCCTTTATTTTAGGTGGCACCGGAGCCAGACCTCTAGATGCGCGGTGTGCACACCCTGATCACCTTGACTCCCCTCCTCATCTCACTCCAGTTTCTTAAACGGTCAGCTTATCTGATTTGTCCTGTCATGTGCTTGCATCAGGGTTATGAATGAAATAGCATATGAAGTGCATTTTTTGTTTTACATATTTTAAACTTTTGTCTTACAGACATATGTGAATAGTGTTTAGTTTTGCTTGGCTTTGGCTATTTGGACCTTAAATCAGAACCTGCAGTGTTGGGGGATCCCTGGGTGGCTCAGCGGTTTAGCACCTGCCTTTGGCCCAGGGTGTGACCCTGGAGACCTGGGATCCAGTCCCGCATCGGGCTCCCTGCATGGAGCCTGCTTCTCCCTCTGCCTGTGTCTCTGCACCTCCCCCCCGTCATGAATAAATAAATAAAATCTTAAAAAAAAAAAAAGGCCTTGCAGTGTTAATTATCCTTCTGTAGGATAATCTGACATGAATTTTTTCTCACTAGCTTTGTTCCTGATCTTTCTTTACAGTTTAACTTCATCTTCAACTAGCTTCTCATTTCAGTACGCTGCATACAGTACAGTGAAGTCTCTAATATGCTTCTGGAGTAGAGTCAAAATTTAAATAAATAGAACTTCTAAATGAAAACTAAATAAAAGCTTCCCCCCACTATTTTAGAAAACCCATGGCCTTGGAAAGGTTCATGTCAACTTACTTATAAAATTTAAAATTACAGACAGAAAAATGACATAGGACAGTAGCTCAAAGTTATGAACATGATTCGTCTCATCTACTGGTTGGAACATTCTCTTTCTAATTGAAACCCCAGTTAAGCTTTGAGTTAACCAGTCTGGCACAATATCATTTCACTTAGAAAACCTCATCTGAGTAATTTTTTACTTTCAGTTTCACTGTTTATCTAAAAATGTGGCAATGTTTCCTAAAGCCTAGAATTGACTTTGTGCAAATGAGCCTTTAAGAACCCCCTCCCCAATAGGATTAATAGTTGCATTCGTCTCCTTGGGCTTCTGTACCATATAGCATTCCAGCACTTACTCCCTCAGCTACTCTGTATTCTCTTCCTATGAAGTATATAAGCACGTGCCTCTACTTCTCGACTAAGACAACATCTACTGACTATTTATGAAGTTCCAGGTCCTCTTTTAGGTCTTAAGGTTGAAAAAACATGTGAAACATGCTTTATCACTGCAAGATGAGATATATTTTGATCTGATAATAGACATAATAATCCAAAGTGGCATCCATGTTATGATGTAGACATATACGTGATGATAATAGTGTATACCAGAGGTGTCTGGTTGATGCAGGAAATCCACAGAAGTCTTTCTCAAGAAAACAAGATTTGTTGAAATACAAAGCTTAAAAGGGTGCTATCTAGGCAAAGAGGATGGGAAGGTGTCCACTGTAGACAGAACAGCATGGGTCAGTGATGCTGTTATTACAGGAAGATAGTGTCTACAGGGAACAGTGTGAAGGAACCATGGATAGGGTGGAAAGAGTTGGAGAGTCAAGTGTGGTATGATGCTGCAATGGTGGTTGGACAAGAGCAATGGTGAACCATTGTTGTTTTATTCTTTTAAGCCACCTTTTACCTAGAGGAATGATTTCTTAGATAAGAAGGAACTTATATTGAAAAAAAATTGGTAAAGTGTGTTTTTCAACCTTGAATCTTTAAAAGAAAGTTTCTAAGCTATCAACATTTCAATAACCATCATTTCCACTCTAAAAAGTCCAGCTTCTTAGTAAAACATTTGGTGAGCTGATTTCTGATGAAACCAGATTTGGGGGCATTCACTTATTTGTTCTGGTTATATAGCTTTTAAAATTTATTTATTATTGTAAGAAAAATCTTCAAAATTCCAAAGCCAAAACAATGTAGAATAGAAAATAAAATTTCCTTTAAGTCAGATGCCAAACTAAGTCTAATTTCTCCCCCTGAGGAAAAAAATGTTTATTTTAGTTTCTTGATTCTCCTCAAAATAACTTAAGGATTTTTATTCATTTGTTTCTGTGTTAAAGGTGACATAAGTCGATCATTTACCCATTGACATAGCTTTTATGGCAACAGACACTGAGTTTCTTTCTCAAACTTTAACGAGTCTCTATGTGCTCAGTGAGTGTCTCGTATGTGCAGAATAACATCATGTACAATTTGGACACAAATCAAACACGGTGCCCACCATATAGAAGGACACTGCTATGTATTGTCTAATTTTCTTCCTCTTTATTTCAAAAAAAGTATTATCAAAACACTACTTTGATACTAGAAGTCTGTCCTCATATATTTTCTTCTGACATTAAAATAAAATTATGTCATCTGGACAGAAATCATTAAATTTTTAGGGGTTTAGCTATATGTTGCACAAACTATTTTCACACTAGGTGAAGATTTGGGGAGGACTTGCAAGACAATACTGATCATCCTTACATGGCAAATAAACAGAATATACTCAGGTATATTCCTGTCTCCTGCAGTACGAAGTTCTTGTCATAAAGCCACCTTTCTCACTGAGCCCCAATCCAAACTTTACTTACTTCAGACTTACTTCAAACTTTACTTACTTTACTTACTTAGGCACTTGTTATTATGTGCATGAGGATGATATAGGACCTTTGAAATGCTGATATGATTAGCCCTACAGGAGATGGACTGTGAGATACTAATTCAGTTCCCCACAAGATGTTCCAAGGACATCCTGTAGGGTTACAGCTCCAGGAAGGCATCTCATGAAATGTGGCTCTCCATCCTTCTTCTAGCAACTATCACCTCTTGCCCTCAGTGCTTCCACTCTGATTTTTAGTGGACCATTTATCTTTCCCTACACCGACCAACAGGAGAGTTCTTCAATGAAACTGATAAGGGGGGGGGGGATCCCTGGGTGGCGCAGCGGTTTGGCGCCTGCCTTTGGCCCGCGGCGCGATCCTGGAGACCCAGGATCGAATCCCACATCGGGCTCCCGGTGCATGGAGCCTGCTTCTCCCTCTGCCTATGTCTCTGCGCCTCTCTCTCTCTCTCTCTCTCTGTGACTATCATAAATAAATAAAAATTAAAAAAAAAAAAGAAACTGATAAGGGGAAATCACTGGTTTATCCTTGCTCAGTTACCACGGAGAGACTTTTATTTCCAGAACCCTGACACCTTCTGTAAATAGAACCGGCAGTGAGAAAAAGGGAACATATGGAATTTAAAGATTGTTTTCTAACCAGAGGGGTCCAAGCAAAGCCATGGGCAGAATTAGTGTATCCTAGTTCTTCAGACTCTCGGTTCAGTGTTTTATCATCCTCAGTCACTTGCTTTTACAATGCAGAAAGAACAGAGGAAGAAGTAATTAAATAACATTTCTTCCTTCTCCACAGGAAACCAAGATGACAATGGCAATTTGTTAACTTCTGGAAATAAGGGAGCAATTAAGAGAGAAATAAATCTTTGAGGATTTTCCTAAATCTTGAACTCCTTGTACAGCAGCTTATTACCAAGCGCCAGTGCGTACCCTGGCTTCATTTGAAACAATGTCTTAACACATATGTGATTCTAAGTTTAGTGATGGATTGATTGATTAAATAATTATTGGCAAAAAAGAAAAATAAAGAGTAAAAATAGTTGAACAGATTTCAAGACATGATTGATATTGTTACTTGTAGAAACTTAGAGAAGCCAACGATCCACCTCCTATAAAAAGTGTCCTTAGAAACAAATTAAACAAATAAACAGACAAGAAAGGGCTTATGTTTGCTATGGTCTCTAACCCAGTTACCTACATATACAGTATATAGAGATAGTGCTTCTGTCTTCTCTGTGACATCAAAACCCTATCCTTGTACATGATTCACATAAACTAAACCTCCCTCCTTGAAACTTAGACCTTGGTCATCTATCAAGTGTCCTCTAGTATTGCTCATGCCTTGTTTTTGCTTATACAACTCGGCTTTCAATTAAAGATCATTGTTAGAATATTATAATATTCAAGGGTAATTTAAAAAATAAATATCACGATTACTTGGGAATAAACATACATAATTACACCCCTTTTATAGAAGACAAGATAATGTTGGGGAAAAGTAAATAAGTTGCTTAATATTGGATCTTTGTATCTGATGGGATTTAATGGTGATAGACATTCTCTATGATTGAATGCTTTTATTAGAACAATTTTTAAAAATTAATAATATGGAGATGTAGGAAGAATAATAGTTATAAATCTTGCTATTTTTTGACATCTCTATACCAATATGGTTTGCATATTTGCTCAAGCACAAAAGTCATTAATAATTAGACACTAATTATTACTAACTCTATCTTGGTCCAGGACACTATTATTTTTGAGATTACTTTATGTGTCAGGACAGCCACTGAAGAGCTATCTTTTACAGCCTATCCCCATCTTCTACCCCCAAAGTCCATTAAAAGTAGTACAGATCTATGTGAGGCTCAATTTATTTCATATATTTCAAGAAAAAGAAGGTATTGCAAGAGATTGAATGCAGAAGCTGATAAAGGAATCTAGCTGAAAAATGACCATATTTTATTGAAGTATTTTATTTGTATTAATAACAGGTTTGTATTATTATATTTAAATCAATTAGTATAGTATTATAAAATGTCCCAATTAACATTTTTAATCTGGTTGACCAATATGTATAGCCCACATAAATACAAGTTCCATGGGAGTCCCCAATAATTTTAGGAATGAAAAAGAGGTTCTGAGGCTGAAAAGGATAAGAACTGCTACTTTCTATTTTTTTTTAAGATTTATTTATTTATTTCAGAGAGAGAGAGAGAGAATCTCAAGACCCTGTGCTGACTCGACTCGGGGCTCGATCCCATGGCCCTGAGATAATGACCTCAGGGAAATCAAGAGTCGTCACTTAAATGACTGTGCCACCCCGGTGCCCTGAGAACTGCTACTTTAAATAAAACATAACTGTTGCACAAATCAAAGAATTTCACATGTGCGTTATCAGCCCCATAATGGTTATTTCTTATTTACTTTATAGTATATAATTGCCCAAAAGTTTGTGAATTATTATTGGTTATGTTTGTGTCTCTTTCAAAAAGATCTTCAAAAATATATCTCTATTCCTTATTTCCTTGTATTGTAGAAATTCAGATTTCTAAACTACTAACATTCAATTTCAAATGTCCAGCTCCACAGATTTTTAGCTCCCTGAGAAGTAGGGTTTTGATCTTACTCATCTGGATAATTATTTACTCTCCATACCAGCTGGTTTCTGCAGGCCTTACATTATGTACACTTCTTCAACCACTCGCCAGTCGAGAACTAAAGAACGCCATAGCAGGTGGGAAAGGTCAGAAACACAACCCAGGCCACTGCCTTTTTACACAGCAAAACCTATGGTACTTTGGATACTGAACGAGAAACAGCATTTCTTCCCTATTAGCTTCACAGCATCTGCAAATCATTGTTAACTTTTTTGCCATTGACCTTTTCTCTATAAATTTTAGAGTCTCCTAGAGAGAAGAAGAATCAGAGGCAGTAAGTTCTTTTATAGGAATATTTGACTAGATGTCTAGGGATTCATAATAACTGATATTTAGTGCTTTGTGACTGCAAGTTAAGGCAAAATTTAATATAATCAGCTAGATCACAGTTCTGGGGAATGATAACTTTAGATTTTTTGCATGTGAATTTGATCACATGGGCTGTGTATTTCAATACCTGTCCCCCTGTAATTTTGGGTCAGCTAATGGAGACTTTATACACATTGCCACCAACTATAAATACTCAAGTTTAACGTGACACTAAAAATTTGATGATTGTTCAATGAACACAGAAGCACAAATCCTGTGAAGGCAAATGAAACTTCTACAGAAATATAGAGGAATAAAAGCTAAATTAACTAGCTAAGGGACTACTGTGAGTATTGGAAGGATACAAAGGACGTAAATAAAGAGGTTGAATAAAAGTAGTTTAACATGATTTTAGAGGCAAGACAGAGGTGAAAAATTCATGAGAATTGGACAGTGAAATTTAAAGCAACTGCCATCAAGCTCCTTCAAGTAACGTCCTGGCGAATTGGTCAAACTCAATCCCTGTTGCTACTGTTGGCTTTACTTCCAGAAGTGGGATATAAATTAGCAAAATATGAAAATCCTGAGCATTTGAATCCTACTGGTTTTCATTATGTTAGGATCCCAAACATTTTTACTATATTTAACCAGGAAACAGCAATTCTCCTTTAGAGGCCCCAGAAGCCAGAAGCCAATGAACCCCAACATCCAGATCCAGGCATCCCGCTTTCAGTGTCGGCCAGGTTCACTCTCTTACATCTCACTGAAATTATATCCACCCAGTGGAGGCCTTAGGATAATGAGAAATAGATCAGGAGAAGAAACGAGTGACCAGAAAATGACCAAAGACACAGAATCGAGATGATCATTATCTAACAGTGATGATAATGATTCTTAACATAATTTACCCACAAAACCCTTGCTTTACTGTTATTGGTATTAAAACAAATAATAAATATTTGAAGATTTCCTAAGATAACCTTTTGTATAGATCTATTAGCCCCATAATATATAAAGAAGTCTTAAAACTCAACAGTAAAAGTCCAACAAAATGAGCCAAAAACATGAGCGACCCCTCACCCCAGAGGACATGCAGGTGGTACGTGAGCACGTGTACCATTAGGGGAATGAGATATACGCTGAGACAAGCATCACTGCACACTTACTAGAGTGGCTACAGTTAAAGAATGGTGGCACGTTCACATCCTGGGAGCAGCTGTGTCGGATGATGCAGCAGTTCTGGAAAATGCTGAGGCCATTTTTAACAAAACTAAACACGACTACGTCACCCAGCAGTTGCACTCCTGAATTTATCCGATGGGCCAAAAACTTAAGTTCACAGGAATACCTGCACACAGTTGTCCACTGTAGCTTTATCCCTCAGCTTCAAAACAGGTGCACCTGCCACAGGTGAATGGCCACACAAGCTTCCTGAATGTGAGCCAGGAGCCTCTGAGCCCTCTGGTCCACCAAGCCTCGAGCTTGGCCTGTAAGGACGTGAACAAACACTGGTGTAGTTTCTAGCAGCTCATGGCTGCAACCTTGGGGTGACCCAAGCCCCCCTTCAGGTGCGCAGAAGAATGAATGCACGGTCTATTCTAGCCTGGTCTTACCTGAAGACAGGGCTCACGTCTCCCAGTCTAGCAGAGCTAATCCCCAGTTAGCAAGCCTGCACAGGGACCCATTCCCCTTGCAGCTCCTTGTACATATTCATTCACCTGACTGTACTTATGACACCACCACCACCACCACCCCCACCACCACCGCCCACCCCGCTGCCCATTCTTTCATCCTCCCTTTACAACACCCAGCCACCCCTCTACACACTGGAGTATGTTCCCTCCTGCAATGATAAATCGCTGATTAAAATCTCCCCACACCACTTTAAGTGATGTCGGGTTTATTTATCTTTGACAACGCACATAACGGCCTGGATCAATCTCTAGAGAAATATGCTGAGTGAAAAAGTCAATCCCAATTATACTGTAAAATTGCAAACAAACATTCTTGAAATGATACTGGAAATGGGGAACAGATGAATGGTTTCCTGGGGTTAAGGATAGGATGCATTTGGATGTGCAGGAGGGGAGGGGGCGTGCCTACCACAGGGCAAGAGACCCTTGCGCTGAGAGAATTGTCATGCACCTTGACCTTAGCAATGCCAATATTCTGGCTCTGATATTGTACTACAAGATGTTATCATTGGCTAAAAGTGGGCAAAGGGGACACCAGATCCTTCTGTAGTATTTCTCATGACTTTATACGAATTTGCAGTTAACTTAAAGTAAAGGAAAATTAAAATACATTCATGGTAATTAGAAATCTCATCAGGCTGTATGTTTAAAAATTGCAAGAGATTTCCCAAAGGAAATATCCTTGATATTTAATGGTATTTATAAGAAAGCCAAAGAGATGATTTCCTTATTGTACATGTTTTATAATTTCCCAATTTCCCAGTATGAAAAAGTTTCAAAAAAATCTATTGTTGGGGCACCTGGGTGGGGGGTGGGCTCAGCAGTTGAGCATTTACCTTCAGCTCAGGTCATGACCCCGGCCAGGGTCCTGGGATTGAGTTCCCGCATTGGGCTCCCTGTGGGGAGCCTGCTTCTCCCTCTGCTGTGTCTCTGCCTCTCTCTGTGTCTCTCATGTATAAATGAATAAAATCTTTAAAAAAATATTGTCATACTCAAAGCTTTTACTGTGAACATCAAGCAGCTTGTTTTTTGTTACCTAATATCTAAGCATATGATATATAAGATCTGCTCTTGAATAGGTAGCATAGCAAAGTTTACAAGGATGCATGATACAGTTTCTTAAATTCTCTAAACCTCCTGAAATAAATCAGTAATGCATGGTATACATGTACCTAGATTATAAAGTAGTTCTTTCAGGATAAAATAATAAGTACATAAGCATGCACACTGCCACGGGGTAAAACTAAAAAAATTAGGGGTTATAGTATTATTTATAAATGAGTTTAATTATTTGAAAATGAAATTCAAATGGGGATTCTATTCACCAATTATATTATGTCAAAATCATTAGCTAATGAACAGAGAAACCATTCTTACTTTTGGAAGAGATCACCGTATTTCCAAACTACTGAAAGAATTCCCCATAGCATTTTGCTGATTGGCTCACCAGTGAGCATTTCAAATGGTTGAGAATGGCACTGCACTCTACAATCTATTCACATTGATCACAATCTAGAAGGGCTGTATCACGGAGTTGGGGGTGTACTTCTCTATCTTCTCTCTTCTTTTTCTTTGTAAGATTTTATTTCATTTTTTAAATTATTTATTTTTTTCCATTTTTTATTCACAAGAGACACACAGAGAGAGGCAGAGACACAGACAGAGGGAAAAGCAGGCTCCCTGTGGGGAGCCCAATGTGGGACTAAATCCTAGCACCCTGGGGTCATGACCTGGGACAAAGGCAGACACTCAACCACTGAGCTACTCAGGTTCCCAGTATAAGATTTTATTTTTCAGTAATCTTTACGCCCAATGTGGGGCTTGAAGTCCCAACCCTGAGATCAAGAGTTGCACACTCCACCTACTGAGCCACCAGGCGCCCGTTCTCTGTTCTTAAATCTACCCACTGAAGGACCCCAGAGAGGACTGTAATGGTATAACACGTAACCTACCACAAAGTTACAGATTTGCACTTATAATTCTATCATTTCTGAATTACAACTGCAACTTTTAATTCTTATTAAATAAATTCAATCTTATTACCAATATTATTAGAATTCAAATGCAACTGACCAATTAGGAAACTTAAGGATTTAAATTTGAATGAGCAAGAATTCAGAGTCCTGTGGAGAGACTATTCCAGAATGACAAATTCTGAAACTCTAATTTTCCAAACAAGTTGGATATGAACCTTCTTAATGATGAAAGTCTCTAGATGACGTAAATCATCTGATAGAATGATGTTATCAGTCTAAAACAGAAATTTTCATTACAGATAGAGAAACATGTTTTTATCTTTAAATTTCACAGTAATCAGTAGTTTATGAAAGTGGTTGAAACTCCAGTTTCTTTGGACATATGACTGTCTTTTGGCCCCCCAAATGTTTTAACAATCTACCTCTCACCACATTCATTGATTTATCCCAAAGATAATTTCTAAGCCTATTATATCTTATACGTATGTTATTTACATTTTGATGAAGACAAGTAAGATTTGATCTCAGGCCTGGGAGAGTCTATGAATTTACACCCTGTTTTCAATAAGGTGCTACTGCTAAGAAAGATAATTTAATTAAAGTCTCCTTGGAACTGTAACATTTGTGTGTACTGTAAAATTCTTGAAATAATGGACATAAACCTTCAAATCCAAGAGTAAATGCCAATTATAAAATTCTGGATATTTCCATTATTCCATCAACATTTCATAATTTAGTATTTTTGACAATTTCACTGTAAAAATTTTAATTTGTCAAAGAAACTATCTGTTCCCCATTTGTATTCGTGGCCCTGTCCTCAAAGACTGGTTGATTGTATATGCATAGATTTTTTTTTTAATCTGGGCTCTCTATTCTCTATTTTATGTGTGTCTTTAAGCCAATAACACAGTATTTTGATGACTGAAGGTTTATAATATATTCCGAAATCAAGAATGCTTCCAGCTTGGTTCTTTCTTAAGATTGCAGTTATTATTCTGGGTATTTTGTGGTTCATGTGAATTTTGAGATGGTTCTTTCTATTTCTGTAATTGTGCCATTTGGGTTTTGATGGCTGTCATATTGAATCTGTAGATGCTTTGAGCAATTTGGGTTTTAACAATGTTTAGTCTTCCAATCCAAGAACATGGAATGTCTCTCCATTTATTTGTGTCCGCTTTAATTTTTTTCATCAGTATTGTATAGTTAGCCTGTAAAAAGTTCTCGCTTCCTTGATTACATTTATTCCTAAGTATTTTTTTAAGTTTTTTATTTGCTTATTAAAGTCATCCCTATTCCTAATGTGGGGCTTGAACTCACAACCTTGAGATGAAGAGTCACACGCTCTTCTGACTGAGCTAGCCAGGGGCCCCGATACTTAAATATTTTATTCTTTTGATGCTATCATAAGTTAGACTGTTTTCTTAATCCTCTTTTCAGATGGTTCCTTGTTAGCATATAGAAATGCAACTGAGGGATCCCTGGGTGGCGCAGCGGTTTGGCACCTGCCTTTGGCCCAGGGCGCGATCGTGGAGACCCGGGATCGAATCCCACATCGGGCTCCCGGTGCATGGAGCCTGCATCTCCCTCTGCCTGTGTCTCTGCCTCTCTCTCTGTGTGTGACTATCATAAATAAATAAAAAAATTTAAAAAAAAAGAAATGCAACTGATTTGGGTATGTTGATTTGTATTCTGCATCTTTACTCAATGTATTTGTTAGTTATAGCAGTTTCTTGGCGATCTCTAGAATTTTCTACATATAGCATATGTCATCTGCTAAGAGAGGTAATTTTACTTCTTCTTTTCTGATTTTGATATGTTTTATTCTTTTTTTCTAGCCTCATTGTTCTGGTTAGGACCTCCAGTATTATATCAAATAGAAGTAATGAGATCGGTTGCTCTTATCTTGTTCCTCATTCCTCACTCAGAGGGAACACTTTCAATTTTTTACCATTAAGGAGAATGTTAATTGTGGACTGGTCATACATAGCCTTTATTATTTTGAAGTATA
The DNA here is from genome assembly GCF_905146905.1 of Nyctereutes procyonoides. Lineage (NCBI taxonomy): Eukaryota > Metazoa > Chordata > Mammalia > Carnivora > Canidae > Nyctereutes > Nyctereutes procyonoides. The sequence continues at coordinate 32,266,659 of NW_026575043.1, forward strand.
TTCCCTATATATCTAGTTTGTGGAGTGTTTTCCCACCATAAAAGGGTACTGAACTAGCTCAAATGCCTTTTCTGCATCTGTTGAGATGGTCACGTGACACTTATCTGTCATTCTGTTTACGTGTTGCATCGCATGGGTTGATTTATAAACGTTAACACCTCCTTCACCCAGGGACAAATTTCACCCAGTCCTGGAGCACAATCCCCCTAATGTACTATGAAAGCCAGTTTGTTACTATTTTATTGAGGATGTTTGCATTTATGTTCATCAGGGATATTGGAATATAATTTTCTTTTCTTAAAGTGTCTTTGGTTTTGGTTCAGGGTAACTAACACTGGCCACATAATGAATTTGGAAGTGTTCCCTTCTCTTTAATTTTCTGGAAGTGTTTGTTGAACAACTGGATATCCATATGCAAAAGAAAAAAAAGAAATGAAAAAGAAACTGGTCACTTGCCTTACAACACACACAAAAATCAACTCAAAATGGATGAAAGACTTAAATGTAAGATCTCAAACCATAAAACTCCTAGGAGAAAGCATAGGGGAAAACTTCTTGATATTGATCATGCCAACAATTTCTTGGCTATGACACTAAAAGCATAGCCAACAAAAGCAGTAATAGACAAGTGAGACTACACCGAACTAAAGTTTCTGCAGTGCAAAGGAAGCAATCAACAGAATGAAAAAAGCAATCTATGAAATGGGGGCAAGTATTGTGAGCCATATACTGAGGAAGGGTTAATTTCCAAAATATATAAGAAACTCCTACAACTCAATAGTAAAACAAATACAAATAAAAACACAAGTTCATTAGAAAAATGGGCAAAGGACTTAGACCCTCTTACAAATAAAATGTACAAATGGCCAACAGGTGTATTAAAAGATCCTCAATATCAGTAATTATAAGGAAAATGTAAATCACAACTACAATGACGGATCACCTCGCACCTGTTAGGATGACAATTTTATATATATATATATATATATATATATATATATATATATATATAATTATCAAGTATTCATGAGGACAGGAGAGGTTGGAACCATTGTACATTGTTAGTGGGAACATACAATGGTGCAGTGGTTACTGAAAAGAGTATGGAGGGTCTTCAAAAAATTTTATTTTTTACTTTTTATTTTTTTGGGGGGTCTTCAAAATATTAAAAATAAAACGAGTATATGAACCAGCATTTCCACTCGGGTATATATGCAAAAGAATTAAAATCAGGATCTTAAGAGAGATCTGTTCCTATGCTCACTGTAGCAATATGTGCAATAGTCAAGATATATAAACCACTGTTTATAGTAATTGTATGTTGAAATGATAATACTTTGGATATTTTAATTACATGTATATGTAAAAATAATTTTCATCTTATTGTAGGATGGTGAGTTGCTTGTGTGTCTTCTCACAGAGCCTTTGGAGTCATGGACCATGACTAAATTACTGTTTCCAAAACACAATCACATGCCTAGCACATAGAGGAAACCGTGTAAAGGTTGCTGAAGAACTATCTCATTAACTTCACTTTTAATACAATAAAATAAATCTAAACACCCATCAAAGCCATGAGTAAAGTTCCACTAAACAACTTTTCATGTATCTTTAAGTCACTACCTTTAAACAAATTAAACTCAAAATTCATATTGAATTACAGACTTCACTTAAATAGTTACTTCCTCTCAAATGTCTCTACTTGTGCTGGATCATACACATTAACTTCTCCCAGCATGTTAATACACCACATGATATATAATATGTTTATATATATATTTATATTTTTAATTTGGGTGTAGATTTGAAGTAACTTCACTCAAAAGAAGAAGAATGTAATACAGGACTCTGAAGTGCACAATAGACTGATTTTGGAGAAATATTTAGAATCAAATAGGGGCAATAGTAAAACACATTTGATTTTGGCGTTGCAAGATTATACAACAGAAATAAAGTGATAATGCAGGTGGATACTGCAAATATCTCAGAATTCTGATAGAAACATTTGTGCAGAAACATCCGTAATGGAAATCTTGCAACCAATTATCATAGCTCTGAATGATACATGAAGATATATTTAACTTCAATATTTAACTTCTTAGGTATGTTACTCTCATCATAATTCTCATGTTTGAAGAAGTCACTAGGTAGATACATGATTGAGTATAATTATTTATTCAAAATGAGGCTCACGTGTCTTAAAACTACACTGTTCACTTCTCATGTTAAAATTACATGTTATCAAAATACACATTGTAATATCACTCAATTTAAAAAAGTATTTTGGCTCATCAGGGTGCCTTAGAAACTCAGTTAATTTAAGCATCTGCCTTCGGCTCAGGGTCCTGGGATGGAGTCCAGCATTAGGCTCCCTGCTCAGCGGGGTATCTGCTTCTCCCTCTACCACTCCCCCCAGCTCGTGCTTGCTCGCTCGCTCTCTCTCATATAAATAGGATCTTTAAAAAGTATTTTGGCTCATAAAAAACTCTGCCTTTAGTTTCCATGTTATTTTCTCTTTAAATTGAAAGACTTTTTATTTATGGAATACTAAGCAATGTCAAAACCTATCTAAACCTCCAAAAAATATGAACTTCGCAATCTGGTGATTAATATAATTTTTTACTGAAATGAAATACATTCACAAATATAGCGGTTCTTTTAAAGTACTTTCATAGGATGGAATCAAAGTAACTCGTAAATCTGCCCTTATAATTTCACTATTCATCACTGTAGAAATAAGGTGGAATCAATATTGTGTGGCAGCAAGTAGCACAGGAAACCAGGCAAGCGCACAGGAGCCGAGACCTTCGGCACTCGTGTGATTGACGACATCCTGCAAAACAGCTAATCATCCTGACAAGACTCTATTTCGTGAAAATGAGCTGTTAGATTGAGAGCTGTCAAAATCAATAAATGTGAATTTTAAATATATAGTCAACCTAATTCTGCGTGCAATTTGTTTAAAATCATTTCCTATATTTCTATATATTTAGTGTCCTTCATTTAACAATCTGCCTGGGTGATAATAAATGGTTCTGAGTTAGAATATGTTTGTGCTGCTAACAGACAAGACTAAGGCTGCATTCTAATAAATCCACCCACTACTTCATCTTCCTAAGATAATCAATATAATTACAATTTCTTCATTCGGGGTCATCAAAATCAGCATTATTATGATATTTAAGATGCATTTATCTGTGTGTCTAGAAAACAGTATCTGCTCAATAAATCTTTGTGCATTTCATGGATGACAAACCTCACAATGGTTATTAGCATCTTTAACCAAACACCCCCATGGTAATTTATTTTCACCTCTTATTTAAGGCCTTGGAATGTGATCGTATTTGCCTTTGCTTCCTTAGTGTCTGGCAAGGTCCCCCGTCAATGGCTTCCCTTAGCACAGCATCCTATTGTGGGACTCTCTCTAAAACAAGTGCAAGTCCTCTCCACCCAGTTTTCTCATATTGGCCTAAAACCTATATTTCCACCCAGCTAATGTTGATTCAGGGTCTTTGACAGACTAACATGCTCCACCAACATAATCAGCTTTGTCCCCTAGACTCTTGGCTCTGTCATTAAGACACGTCACTAAAGTTTTTCGAACTCACTATTTTCTAATTAAAGAGGTTCACAGAGTACACTGTAGAATGAAAAAGAAAGGACGTGAAACTTCTCCAAGGAGGGATTAGGCAACCAAAGTCACGTAGTTCGAAGGCAGCAGAGATCGATAGAAATCTTCCGTAATGATTCCCAGGCTATATTTCTATAGACAGCTTCATATAGTGGCAAGACAGATTTTCAACAGTTGTGTGTACCTTATCTGTCTAGTTTTAACATATAAAAGAGAAAGATGCTCCCCTGCTCCCTTAGCATCATTTAGATTACTAGACATGATTCCATGCAGATACATCTGGTCTTGATTCGTTTTCATTCTGGCTGAGCCAAAGTTTCCTTGAGCTGGGTAGCAATGTTTTTAAGTTAAAAATTGCAGCAAGAAGCACACAAAGACAGAATGGATTAATTCTAAGGATGACATTTTTTTCCTAGGGGTGTGGTTTATAGGTGTATTAGCTTTCTGGAGCTGTGTAATGAAGCAGACAAATCGTGTGGCCGAGAACCCAGCAGAGTGCCCTACAGCTCTGGGGTTCAGAAGTACAAGACCAGGTGTTGTCAGGGTTCACCCCTCTGAGATCTGCAGTGGATCAGCTTCTGGCGGTTTGCAAACAACCTTTGCCATCCCTCGTCTTGTAGAGGATGCGTCACGCAGATCTCTGCCTTCACCCTCACGTGGCATTCTCCTGTGAAAGGTCTTTTTCTCTGCAAACACCGTTATGACCTCATATTAACCTACTGTATCTGCAATAACCCTATTTCCAAATAAGGTCATATTCTGAGGTGCTGGAGATCAGGGTTTCAACATAGGGATTCTGGAGGGATTCGATGAATTCATTAACCTATAAAATTATGGACATCTCTGAATTTGGTCCGCTTTATTTATTTAAATCCAGTTGATTCAGAAAAAGGAGAAAGCAAAGAAAAATCTGGCTTTGCTGTATGACTCGAATTCAGTGCTTTGTCATTGTCACAATGCTGCCTTCAAGTACTGCGAATGTATTTTTAAAACCGCAGCCTTCCGTGAGTACAAAGCTCAAACACAGTGTTTGATGTTTGGATAATAGATATTTTTTCTCTTCTGACACCGAGACAGACAATTTTCTCTTTATGCAGGCAAAACACTCTTCTGAGTGCTTAACACTCATGAGTTAATAGCATTTTTTGAGGATGTAGGGAAGAGAAAACATTGATACTGTTCTCGACAAGTAGCTCACTGGAGTGCTCCAGCTATTTTTACATTTCTATTAAGTTACATTTACTCACAAATCCACATAAGAGATGCAGTGTTAGATCTTACCTCAATGGATGCATTCGGGTTTCATCATTAGATTTTTAGGATCACAACTCCTGAGACTGATCCTCCAAATCCTCCTGCAGTCCTTCAGTGACAGGGACACATGTTGTCCCCATGTGACCACTAGGTCCTCAGCAGTATTACCCACCTGCAACACCTACACATGTTTTTAATAATCACAGACCTTAAAACAGTGCTGGAAGCACAGGATGTATAAGTAAAAGAAAAAGGGATTTGAGTTTTCATTCACTGATGTACTACATTAATGTTTCTTGTGGATGTATTTACATGACTGATAAGTGTGGATGAATCAACTCTAAAACTGCCAAAAAATGTTACTGAGCATCTCAACGCATGTCTTCCTTTTTTATTTATTTATTTGAGGGAGAAGGAGAGAGTGTGTGCATGCAGATGAGAGCACACGAGCAAGGGGAGAAGCTGACTCCTGATGAGCAGGGACCCTGATGCAGTACTCGATCCCAGGACCCTGAGATCATGACCTGAGCTGAAGGCAGATGCTTTACGAACAGAGCCACCTGGCCGCCCCATGTAGTTTCCTCGTAAAGTAGGTTCCTCAACATAATTACCTTGAGATTAAAAAGAAGTTAACTGGTCACTTGCCTCCAACTTCAACAGAAGCCTGAGCAGGTGAAGTCGCCTTTATTAAAATGAGCGCGTCTCATGACTTTTCACCTCTATCAATCTAACTCACCTTGTTCCATTGTGTGTGATAGGGAACATTTTCATTAATTTATTTTAGTTTCATTTATTCTTGTTACAGTGTGTGTGGCTCCATGGGTTGATGTTTAATTGTCAGCATCTTTCCTACCTAGCCCTCAGCCCCAGATTTGGGAAGGGTGATAAGAAGCTCTCTCGTTTGGCACTGACAGAGATTCAGGGCACTTGTAGAGGAAATCATCCCTCTCCTGCCAACCACTCTGCAGAAACAGAAACAAAACAACGAAGCAAAATTCCAGCCAGTCTTCTCTCCTGGTTCTTTCAAGCTATTCCAAGCTAGACAGACAGTCTCACTATTCTGTGTGTGTGTGTGTGTGTGTGTGTGTGTGTGTGTGTGACCATTAGTGATGCCATCAGATCCAAATATTGGGTGGGGATCCACCTTGATTCTGCAGCTATAACAATTTTGTTTTGTATGATTATGTTCTCTACGTTATCAGACATCTACAGAAGAATAACGAAGCATCTTTGTCCTAAGTCACGATACTCTAAAAAAAAAAAAAAAAGGTAATCGACAGAGGGCCTTGCGCATATAGAGCAAAAGGTACGGAAGAAAGATACTCATCCCCATGATGAGTTGGATATTGCATGTTCTCTTGGTTTGATTTTAGCTTTGTGGGGGCCTGAGTCTCATCCAAATTTCCTTTGTAGTTAATCTCTGGAAAATTAATCATTTTAAGCTAGCCAAATCTATTTAACGCAATTCCAGGCGAGGAAGAAGTCAACATCATGTTTCTTTGGACAAATAATTTCACATCACAAGTCATGGGCTGTAGCTGGAGGCTCTTACAGTTTCCAACAGTTTGTACACAGCTATTCCCAACTACGTGCTTGGCAGCGGCTAGTTTTCAGCTGTAGTGGAGCATTTACACCATGAAAATTGGCAAATCCTGCAAATCAGGACTTTTTTTTTTTTGAGAGCACAGTCAGATTTTAAAAAGGAAAGACAAATGATTTGGTTTTGGTCTCGATAGCCATGTGTGCGTGCCAGCTGGTAGCTGTCAAGCTTTAGTTGTGTTTAATCTATGAAATTAAAATTCTCTCCCAAATCCAGGTAAGATAAGAGATCCACTGACAAATTATCTTTCAATGTATGCATTTGTTTTTTTATCCTCATAATGCCAACATTAAATGCCACCGGTGTGCACATAGAGAAAAATGATAGGTGGGGGACAAATTAGAATCAAATGTTATCTTCCTGACACCAAATCAGCCTCTTTAAGGTATGTTCTCTCTCAATAAAGAGATGGGCGGTTTGAGAGCTACACAGTTCTTACCTATGGCTGTGTACTAACATAGCCCACAGAGCTGTCTACCAGTGTGGGTTGCATGGAGGAAACATAAATTATCAATCCAGAGACAGGACCCCCAAAGATTCTATATTAGAAACTTACTCTGAAATCATCAGTTGTTTGGCTTTTTTGCTTTTGTTTTTTGTTTTGTTTTTCCTACAGGCAAGATGACTAACCTTCATTTCTCACAACCCGACCTTTTGGAGATCGCTCAGTGATAAGATCCTCCTCTGTAAGAAAGGACAAACACACCTCCTGTGGGAGTGACTCCTGTCCCTCAAATCTACAGAACCACTTCTGGTTAGTCACTGAGTAACAGCTGTTGTACCCAGATTGCCTCACATCCGTGTAAATGAGAAACTACCAACACAAAGCATTATTTGCTAAAATACGACATCACTTGATTAATCTTACGTGTGCTAATTAATAGAGCAAGGGATAGTTGCTCATGAAGTATTTTAGATCCACGTAAGAGACCCCTTAAAATGATTAGAATCTTGAGAGACAATGGGAAGGAAAACTAACAGAAAAAAATATTGGAGATAGTGCATTTTAAGAAGTAAATGAATTTGGGCAGCCCATGTGGCTCAGCGGTTTAGCACTACCTTCAGCCTAGGGTGTGATCCTAGAGACCTGGGATCGAGTCTCACGTCAGGCTCTGCATGGAGCCTGTTTCTCCCTGTGTCTGTGCCTCTCTCTCTCTCTCTGTGTCTCTCATGAATAAATAAGTAAAATCTTTAAAAAAGAGGTAAATAAATTCTTTTTGGCAAAATTAAAGATCTACGCTATTGCAATTTTATGTTAGAACTTTATCAAGTAAAAAAAAAGTAAAAAAAAAGAACTTTATCAAGTAAGGATCGATAATAAAATTTAATGAATAATAAAATAAATAGATTATGAATCACAATTGTAGGTAACTACTTATACTTTTAAAATTTACCAAAAAGCAGTGTGATGAAGGGAAAATTCATAGAACACCTGCTGTGCGACTCAAGGACTATCTAATACACACAGCATATCTCAATGGTACACAGTTATCTGATTGTAGGAAAATCCTAGCAGGGTTAATGCAGCTGCTCATGTCCCAGCCACTAAAAGGCATAACTAGATTTGAATTTAAATCTATCAATTGCAAAATGCATGACATTTTTTTTTTCCTGAAGCGTAGTCCTTGATGGAATTAGTACCACAGCCCCTTCTGCTTTCTCCATAATCAGGAGCTGCTCCACTCAACGGCCTCATTAATCCCAACTTCCTGCAGAAGTATCGCTCATATATTGGTCACCAAATATTATCCGAGTGACTTCTGTAATAGATGCTGCAGATTCAGAAGTGAATAAAACAAAATAGTTGCTCTTTTCATTGAAGTAGGAGACCAGTATTTTCTAATAGTATTTTAAGGCAAAATTCAAAATAGAGTTTAGGTCTGGGAAGTTTAAATCTATATGGGAGACCAGCATTTTCTAATAGTATTTTAAGGCAAAATTCAAAATAGAGTTTAAGTCTGGGAAGTTTAAATCCATGTGGGTTTGCTGAGGCAGCTCCATCCTTCTATCTGTCCCTCCTTCCTTGCAGCCGGTGGGCAGTTCTTGGAGGGGAAGAGCATGGCCGGAAGCTGTTGCATTTGATGGGTTGATGCCGGGATGGGAGGAGGTATCTGCCTGGGAACCCCACACAACAGGTGTCTACAGCTGTGCCAGCAGGTGAAGCATCCTTAATAAAAACGCCCTCCTCGACATCCATCACCCCAGAAGGGTCCCCTTTAGCAGAATTCCAGTTCATATTCTTCCTGTCATTACTCTACTTGTCTTCTCATGATTAATCTCTCCAGGCTTCAGGAAAATGGAACTTACCACCATTTGGGAAACTTGACATTTCTTTATGGTTTCTCAGGACATTAATTTATCAATTCCTAAAACTCTCCTTTCTAGGTCACAAACCAAACGAATCCCCTATCAAGGCAGATTTTCAAAAACCGAGAACACGACTCCCATTCAACATGTAGAAAGCAAAAAAAAAAAAAAAAAAAAAGTAGAAAGCACAAGTGTCACGTGTTTATAGCATCATTAATGTGAAAAAACAGTAAGATGGTAAAGATGTGTCTAAGAACACTTGAAGAACTCAGTATGTAAAGGCATTTAAAACATGTTAAAAAATATATATGTTAGACTAAGATTCCTAGGTTAAATATGGAACTCGATAACGTACTATCAAAACTGTAGCCCTTAGGATCAATGGTTCTACCAGACAAAAATCTACAGGTTAACATTTAACTTCATAATTTCTAGGGCATAATCAATAAGAAGAAAGCACAGTGAATGCAGATAAATTATCCCAAAGATTTAAATAATGTTTAGGTAGGCCTATTAAAATATGCCCCAAGGGGACGATGAAAGAACATGTTTTACTTTCTTTTTGTCTTATTTCCAAATCTTGGGACAGTTTTCCTTAACACTTCACATCAATTTAGTGTCCATCCCTACTGTATGAAGGAATACACCCCAATATGACGACTGTCATCTGTAAACACAGCGAGGCTAAAATTCAGCAGACCACACGCAGTGGAGCAGGTATGTTGTGCCTAAGGGGCCAAGTGTAATGCAATAAGGTGTTTGCAATGACAACATTGTCTTTCGATTTGCCATATTATGCCTTCCTGCAATGTTAGATGAATTGAAAACAACTGAGCTCATCTCGATGTTATAGATGTAAAACATGTACACGAAACACAGCTCCATCACATTTTAATGGATTTCTCTTTATCACCAATCCTCCTGAAGATTCTAAGATGACGGATGGATGCATTTATTTCATATCCAAGGGTATGTCAAGAAATACATTTTGAACCTTAAAATATCAAAGTATGAAACTAAGAATGCCCTCTATACTCTCATTCTCTCGCACAATTGTATTTCCATGTCATATAAATGAAATTTTGCACACTCTCCTTTCACATGATTGCCACTCGATTGCTGAGAAACAACGTATTATTCAAAAGTTGCTGCTTCCAGGATCCCACTAAAAGGTTTTAATATGCTTAATCTGTACTGCTCTTGCTCAAAGGATACTTTCGAAATGTTTTTGAATGTATTCCTGTCTTTAATTTTGGAGAAGCTCCCGATTTCCTCCACTTAAAAATTAGAGGGGAAAATATGCAAATACAAGCCTCATTTGCATATCTACACTTTCCTGCATTTTCCTGACCAATGAGCAACTCCCTACATCCACAAATGCTACAGGCACAGGAGCATGTGAAAGCAGCACTCCTCTCCTCCTTCCTCCTTTAGCCTGGAGAAAGGAAACGGGGAAGAAAGCTGACATTGGCAACCCCAGATTGTTCTATTTTAATGCTTTCTCTTACTTAAGCTTCAGGTTTGAATTGCTAACTTTGTAGTAGAAATTCCCTTTAAATTTCTCACTATCACACCATAGTCAACTTATTCAACACAAGACGCATCAAAACTTTTCTGCACAGTTTTCTTTTTTAAAAAATAATAAATTTATTTTTTATTGGTGTTCAATTTGCCAACATACAGAATAACACCCAGTGCTCATCCAGTCAAGTGCCCCCCTCAGTGCCCGCCACCCAGTCACCCCCACCCTCCACCCACCTCCCCTTCCACAACTCCTAGTTCGTTTCCCAGAGTTAGGAGTCTTCCATGCTCTGTCTCCCCCTCTGACATTTCCCACCCATTTCTTCTCCCTTCCCCTCTATTCCCTTTCACTATTATTTATATCCCCCAAATGAATGATACCATATAATGTTTGTCCTTCTCCGATTGACTCATTTCACTCAGCATAATACCCTCCAGTTCCATCCACATCAAAGCAAATGGTATTTGTCATTTCTAATACACACTGTTTTCTTTTACTGAAACTGTGGTTTCTTTCACCTTAACATCAGCTTCTATTCCCCAAGTACTCATGAGCATAGCATACAGCCTAAATTAATTCTTCCCTTAAAGACATGAGCATTGCTGACACTGTTCTCCTTAACTGTCATAAACTGGTCATTCTAGAGTCACAGCTATTTTAGTTTTTAATAAAAATTGACTTTTTGTTTTCTGTCCTGTCCTTTTCTATGAGCTCCTTAATAGTCTTTTCACTTGATCCCCAACTCTGACATGATTCCCTCTAGGTGGTTCAAAATCTGCACCATATTTTGAGTTAGATTGACAGTAAGAATGCTTGTTAAAATATATAACTTTGTCTGCAGTGAAGCCAGATGGAAAGACAGAAGTAGACATGAGGATAGTCAGGCACCCCAGGGCATGTTATATGCAAACAGAAACCTCTAATACGTTTTCACATTAAGAGAAATAATTTGGGGAAATAATTTGATGATTAACTTAATTCTGGAGTGGACATGTTTTGCCCTTGAAGTATGTGCCCATTGGTGTCTGCTGCATCCCACCTGATATTGCCACACACCACTAGTGAACATCTGCCCTTTGTGACCGTTGTGCATTTTCATTATTGATGGCATCTCTCCTGACCCTGTAATAAGATGTGACACCTTTCAGAGTTCCTATTCCTCTGATATCAAAGCCCTGAGGTAGATCTGAAGATGACACATTCATGTTTTCTCTTTCTATTTGCTCCAAATTTAAAAGATATGCTTCTGGTCTTTTAAAAAAATCTATTTATTTAAATTGAAGTGTTGCCTACACACAACGTCACCTGCGTTTCAGGTGTACAACACAGTGATTCGACAATTCTGTACACTATGCTCAGCACAAGTGTAGCTACGGTCTGTCAGGTGCAGCACTCATCTTCAATACATGCTAAAACTATGTGTAGTTTTAGAGAAAACCAGAGTCCTCAAGGCCTCATGATGATCAAATCATATTTGAATCAAGTATCGCAACTGAATTTAAAATGAGAAACAGTACACAAAATGATGAGAGAGGCCTGATATCCCAGATCACAGAGTCTTTCCCTATTAAGAGGTGCCCAGGCTGAGCCCAGGACATCAGCCCCCAGGACCACAGGTGCCTCTGCCTCATTGCACACCCCAAGGGCAACTCAACGGGCAAACCTTCTATGTCACATGACATTTCCCAGTTTCAGCTGAATGCTTAATAGTGGAACCATTGTACTTATAAAGTAATTATTTGCTATATATGTTACCCTCACTCATGTACAGAGAGACTTTTATTGGTAAGAATCCTCACATGATGATTAAGAGGCTTTTCACTTCTTTCCTCCCTTCCTATTAATATGAATATTGTTTCCCTTCTATTCATTTGGATAGATTTCCTTTAAAAACTAGCCCACAGTGAACATTAACCAAGGGTTTTTGAAGTCATTAATAGATAGCTTTAATCTCTGGCACCCATAGCCACTCAACTAGAAACATGAGACATCATTTTCTTTTTTTTTTTTCTTTTTAAAAATTTATTTATTTGTTGGAGAGAGAGAGAGTGAGTAATTGAGTGAGAGGGAGTGAAAGAGAGAATCTGAAGCAGGGCTCAATCCCAGGACCAGGAGATCACGACTTGAGCTGAAACCAAGAGTTGGAGGCTCACCAGTTGAGCCATTCAGACACCCCTCATTTTTTTCTTCCTAATAAAACTGGGAATATTAAAAATATTTACATCAATATCATGATCACCATCACGAATATCATTTCTTGAACATCTACCAAGTACTTATATAAAGAGTATTGCATCTCCTAATATTTTGGTCCAAATTATCAAGTTGATTACACTTTTCAAAAGCATACATAAAACATCTTCAGGTAGCACCTAAAACATTATTTGATAAGACGTCTCCAAATAAACTGAAAATTTTCCGTACCTCTTCAAGCACTGTATGCAAACTGGTATTCAATAATGTTTCTGGATAGCAGTCATTAAATACTATTTTTTATTTTCCAAAAACTCATTTTTATCTGTCTCAATTTTCAGAATTTATCTCCCTCCCAAAGACTGCAATAAAGATATTTAGAGCTTCCCCACGATATACCTTAATTTTTTTTCCAACCCTATCTCTGATAATGGGATGTTTTCTTTCATAAGCTCCCCAGTAAGAGCAAACACATACTGAGTGTCAGGCCCCATTACTGTTGCAGACACTTCACAGATACTAAGTCCTCAAGTCCTTCCAACCCTGTGAGTTAGGTACTAACACTGGCCTCATCATACAGAAAAGGAAACTGAGGCATGGGAAGATTGACCAGCTGTCCATGATTATACAACCAGGTGGTGGCAGATCAAGGACTCAAATCCAGCAAATTGCACAGCTGACTTTCCTAACCAAGCTCCTAAACATACTTAGATTGAAGTACATTGAGACCGTGTACGAACACAGCTTTTTGACGGTGACTTAATTTAATTCTTCAGCGTGTGGCCTGTTTATGAGGTGGGCTAGGTTACCTTCTGTGAGCCTCACTCTATTAAAAGAAATTGCATATTAATTTTTAATATTTAGGCTCAATTGTGACAGACTGGATTTTGCAGAATCTAAAAATATAATGCAGTGAGTCTATTAAAAGTTTCAGGAAGAAAGCTCCTGAGTGAATAGATTGGATCCTGCCTCATAAAATACGATGCCTCTCTCGTATCCCATCATTAAATTGAGATGGGAATGAAGCACACTGAGGAACAAGATGAAAAGTAACAGGAGGAGAGCGACCAGGCCCGGGCTGCAGTAGACAGTGGCAAGTCGAAGGGAAGCCAGCATCTCAGCACTTCCAATAATCCAGATGGCAGTGTCACATGAGGAAGTCTCCTTCCTGCTGTAACTCACTACAGGCTCTCAGGAGCCATGTGCTCACACTGAGAATAAAGGGGTCCTCAAGAGAAGTAATTCTAGATTTACTCAAATAAGTAAAAATGCATCAAAGAGTTCTAGGAAATATGATAAGAGTATTGCTTACAGGACAGGCTATGCTGCAACAGCTTGACCCACAAGTTCATCTCACAGATTAAAATCGAATGTTCCCCAAATATTACAGACAATTGAGTTCAGAATTATTTGATTTGAATTGTCCGATTACTGCAACTCATGGTAACATATGTCATGCTTGCAACCGATGGATAAGTCAGAGACGTTAAGATGGAGAAGTCAAAGACGTAAGCTACTTGTTTTCACAACTACAGAATGTGGTATTGTATTTATCTTTTTTTTAAGATTTATTTATTTATTCATGAGAGACACAGACTGAGAGAGAGAGGCAGAGGGAGAAGCAGGCTCCTCGCAGGGAGCCCGATGTGGGACTCGATCCCGCATCATGGGATCAGACCTGAACTGAAGGCAGGCGCCCAACCGCTGAGCCACCCAGGTGTCCCTGTGGTATTGTATTCAAACTACTAAATACAATATTTATGAGACTGTTGATGTTGTTACATAAAGCTTCTTATAAAGCTTCTCTTGTGATCACATGTTAATGCCCAAGTGCCTATATTAGAGCAAAAACCCATTAATTAAAAGGAAGTTATCACATTTATTCCGTTTCTTTTCTTTTTTGTATATTTATCTAGGATGTGGCATAGGACCTTACACAAGGAAAATATTTGTTCATTGGTAAGCAGTGAAAAGTCTAGAAATAGGTAACTTTGTAACTAAAAGCTAAGAAGAATACATATTCATTACTTTGTCTTTGAAAGTAATCTAAATGTAGAATATGATTTACACTAATAAAGGTTCAAACATTCTTCATGGGAACCCCTGCTGTTCTAATCAAGAAAGCCAACATTAAGAAAGGGGAAAAAAAAAAAAAAGGAAAAAGGAAGATGTAGGTATACTGACTCTGGTGTGAACTTTATCCCCAAGGATTTCTTCTGTCATTTAATCTAATTATACCCAGTAGTCTTATGATCATATTACAAGTTTTCTTAATGAAGAGAGGAAAGTAATCTACATCTTCTACTTTTAAACCCACCCAAGACAAAAAACACAGGGATGAAAATAGATTAAGCCAAGCTATCTCTAAGATATCTGATGAAGGTATTCATTCTTTTCCTTTTTTTCTTGTGATTGCTTTCATTTAACTTCCTTCTATTCACAGAGCATATTTACTATATATGCCCTTTAGATTTTCATTTCATTTCCATTTTCCCACAGAAAAAAAATGATGTATTGAGAAAATTACCAACCACAAAACTTACTTCGAATCAATCTTATTTAATTTTACATTTTCTGAAGCTATTAAAAACCATCAACAGGTTTTTCAAAAGCAAGGCTGAAATAGAATGTTCTTTAAGACAGCAAAGTTTGCCATTTATTTTGCATTCATGTATTCCTTCATTCCTTTGGACTATATTTTCATTTTCACCAAAAGATGTTCCAAAAAAAAGTGAAGTGTGTCAGAAACAGTGCCAAGATCTAGACTTGTGTTACAATGACCTCCCTCAAAAGCTGGAGTTTGAAAAAGTATTTGTCTGAACCAAGGCAGATGAAACTTCCCATTGTAGGATCTAATCTATAACTACTATTGCACGATAGATAACTGACATGAAAACAATATAGAAACTTCAGATGGAAAAAAATGGGACAAGCTTTGGAAAGGGTCTCCGAAAATACTTCCATGTCAATGTAGCAGGATTGAGAGATATCCCCACTTTCCAAAACAGACAATTATAGTTAGAACGTGACTCATCAAACTCCCTGCAGGTGGGAAACAAGAATTTCTGGCCCAAAATCACAAATAAATCCAAGGCATACTGTAGAAGCCATAGTTCTCCATGGAGAAAAAGTGAAAAGAAGGAATATTTAATGAGCTGAGCTACTTAATATGCAAGGACTTCCACCACTATTTAACTGTTAATGGTTCTCTGAAAAAATACTGAGGTTATTTTATAAATAACAATGCTGTCATTCAGAGAGATTAAATCACACAGCTA
Organism: Nyctereutes procyonoides; assembly: GCF_905146905.1. Taxonomy (NCBI): domain Eukaryota; kingdom Metazoa; phylum Chordata; class Mammalia; order Carnivora; family Canidae; genus Nyctereutes; species Nyctereutes procyonoides. The sequence continues at coordinate 32,282,444 of NW_026575043.1, forward strand.
ATAAAGACATTGAATTTCAATATAGGTTTATCTGACAAGTTTGCTTTTTCCTCTAAGCTAGCGGGCACCAGGATGTTGAGATTTCACAGATCAGTAAAATCTGGTCTGATACTCTTCCCTAACACGACAAAGAGCAATATAAGATTGTGATCATTTAAAAAAAAATAGGAATTAGAGAAATAAATGAGCTACCATCAAGTGTTATTGCATGCTCTTCAGGTCTCATGTTGACTTTCTCTTTCTTGAAAGACTAAAATTTCTGTGTGTTCCTTCTTACATTTGTTTTGATACATTTCCCCAATATAAGCCATTTACACACAAGAATTTGGAAATCCCTCTCAACATACATGTATGAGGCCTTTATTAAAAACAAAATCAATGAATTACTTACTGGTATAAGTCACTGAGTTATTATAATTGATTTAATCAAACTTTTATGAAGCCATTTATTCACAGAACCAGGCAAAAGTGAGATAAACTGAGTTCTAAAACTTTCTTCTGGGGCAGCCTGGGTGGCTCAGTGGTTTAAGCGTCTGCCTTCAGCCCAGGGCATGATCCTGGTGTCCTGGGATCGAGTCCCATGTCAGGCTCCCTGCATGGAGCCTGCTTCTGCCTCTCTCTCTCTCTCTCTCTCTCTCTCTCTCTCTCTCTCTCTCTCATGAATAATAAAATAAAATATTTTAAAAAATAAAACTTTCTGATTTTCTTCCGATTATATGTGTGTGCATCTGTGTGTGTGCCCTATACATATAGATTTATGATAGTTCTGAATGTGTAGTTACACTAACTGTAAGCTATAATCTTATATATATATATGAAACAGACAATAAAGATGATGAAGAGCCCAAAACAGCCCCCAAAAAAGGACTATTCAGTATTGGATGACTGCTCCTATGGTTTTGCAGCTTTTAAAAAATAAAAGTAGCTGTGATATAAACCCTAAAAGACCCATGAGCCCAATGAGACAAAGAATAGCTCCTGCAGACATTCCACCCTCCTCCATTTAGTTCCTCTTGTAAACCCACCATCCAGCTCGGGGACTATACCCAACGAATCAGTAAGTGTGGTGATGTTTCCATGTAAGATTCTCAGTATAGCATGGATACCTGTGATTTCTTAGTCAGTTGTGGTTAACTGTTATAACAGCATGTGTACTTTTGTACAACAAAGAAGCTGTGTAAATAAATCTTAACATGACGAACTATATACATGAAATTAGGGCTTACAGTTACACACTCAAAGTTATTACATTTAATTTTTCCCAAATAACTTTAAATCACCTGAGACAAAACTGTTAGTCCATTTAATGATAAATGAAATATTGGGTTTCTTTACCAACTAGATTTATGTTAAATGTGAGATAGAGAGGTACAGCAGAAAATATCTGATGCATTTTGTCACTTAAAAATCAAGTTATTCATATTTTTGAACCAACCTTCTCAAATTTCCCCTAACATGACATCAAAATAAGAGCATAATGATTATGAATTGTCTTTCCTTCTGCATTTAGAAAGATAAAATTCTTTGAGTTTGTTATTTCCTTACTCCTAGGAAAAAGATTTTCTTTGTGCTGATAAACGTGTTCCTCCTCTTATTACACCTTCACATTGAATCCCAATGTACCCAAAATAAAAGGAAAACTCTCTTGAACCCCGTGGAAAAACTGGTCGCAGATACTGAAAATCTAATCCTGTGCATCTTGGTCATTAAAACACGCACACACTGCTCAGAGCCTAGACAGGGATGGAAGTGGCAAGGAAGATCAAGCATCCACATGGTATGAAGTTTAAGACATTCTCAGGGCACAGGACCCAACCAACCTTGGAACCACAAGGCTTCTATGGAAAAAGAGAACCCTACATGAAACTCTATAAAAAAAAAAAAAAAAAAAAAAAAAAACAACTGCAGTTAGAAGGAAGAAAAGTATTATTTTTCAGAGAAATGGAAGTTAGATATCTCTAAATATACTCCACCCTAATTCTTCCCCCATTTTCATAAGTGTCACTCAACATAGGTATGCTATTTTTTTCCCTTTGTTGATCAAATTAACTTGGCAATTTTATCTTAAGGATTCAAGACAGTGATCACATATTGATGGTACAAATACTTTTTAGAAATTATGAAAACCACAAAGACCAAACAGCAAAACTAAATGAAAATTAAAACTGCAGAAAAATTAAGGTGAGGAAAAAACTACAGAAAAAGAATACAATAGTTGAATGAGGAATATAGTATTTAATATTTTAAACTGCTGATCATCAACCCTGTTGGCAACTCAAAATGCACCCAATTGTCTTTGTTTCTCTCAATAAAATTCAATTTAAACTCACATTAATTGTAAAGCAAGAGCATTTGTCTTAGTGGGAAGATGCAGTAGAGAGGAAGAAGGCAGGGGGCACAAAGAGCCCATGATGCCCAGTGGGTAATAAAGGACACTGCAGTGACATGAGTAGCACGGAATCAGCGCAGATTCAACCAGTGCAGGCAGTCTCAGTTTGGGTCTCCCTCCAAGTCACTACAGCTGGTTCACATAGAGGATAGAGAAGGAGGTAAGAATTTCTGCCAATGTGAAAAGATAAGGGTGATGTTCATTCATTCAGATCTAATTTTAACTATCAGAAGAAATAAATATAAAAGAGATTTTAAAAAATTACTGTGACCGTTTAAAATATAAGTCCTGTAGTAGCATCATGTAAGGTTTTTATTAATATTCCTCATCACTTTATTTTCCCATCGCTTCCTCTCCAACTACACGGCAGGTGCTCCTGTGATGGCATCTCAGAAGGAGCCGCGCTATGCTACTACTAGAGATATCCACAGTACAATTTCTACTTACACATTTACAGTGAAGTAAGGGCAGTGGGTAAAGAACGAGATTCTAAATATAAGTATAGGAAGCATTATATTAGGATGCTGTGGGAATGCACGGAAAGGGTACCTCACCCAGACAGAGGAGAAGTAGTTTTGAAAAGTGTTCTGCTAAGGGAAGGGAAAAGCTTTGTCAAACAGCACCAACAGTACATAAAAAGGCTGAAACACATTAAAGAGTGAAGTGAGTCTCATGAATTACACATACTTTCCAATTCTGTGTGACTGAAATAAAAAAGATCAAAGATGACCACAAGTATTTTTCTTCCTTCCACTGAGAGGTGGAAGCTAATTGCTCTCCCTTTGAAGATGGACGGCCCTTCTGATTTCCTTGGCCAGGAGGATACAGCAGATGGCACATTCGGGGATGCTTGAGGTTAGATCATGAAAACCACTGCAGATCCTCCAGTCCTCTTGAAATATTCACTCTATGGGAAGTCGGCCACTGTTATCACCATGCAGGGAAGAAGCAGAAGGTAACAATGTCAGGAGGAAGAGAGACAAAGATCTGACCAACCCTAGGTGGTCGGCCGTCCCAGCTGAGGTGCCAGGTGTGTCAGCTAAGAAGCCATCCTGGTCATTCCGGCCCTAGGATCATGACATGAGTAAGAACAAGAAATCCACACAAATGCCAGACTGGGTATACAGCCCCAGGTGAAGCATTCCAGAGACCTGCAGCTCTCTCTGAGACTCCAGTCATCACCGAGCAGACATTAAACTGTCCCTGCTAAGCCCTCTCCAAGTTCCCAACACACAAAACACGTGAGCTTAATAAAACGGTTGTTGTTTTATGCCACAAAGTTTTGGGGTGTTTTGTTACACAGCAACCGATAGATAATACAGACATGGTAGGGAGAAGAAACCGTCCGCGAGGTCACCTGGGGTTACCATGGTAAGGACCTGTCTCACTCCCAATGTGTCTGAGCTCATTCTCAGAGCCGTGTGGAATGACTAAAGGATAAACTTGCATACAACTGAGTCTGCACAGAAACGTGAAGTCACCCTCTAGATGATGTACAGGTGGTGAATGGAGTAGGAGCCCAGTCTCAGGAGGGGAGCTATGCAGGAGTGTATCCTCGCTCCTTGTGTCCACTATCAGGGGGTGCTGAGCAGGTGCTGGAGTGGAGGATATACATCAGTGACAGAAGTTCCTACCTATGAAAGCTTTCACAGAGGTGATGGTGCAGTGAGTTTCCTCCATGAGCAGACCCTCTGCAGGGTGTGTGTGTGTGTGTGTGTGTGTGTGTGTGTGTGTATGGAAAGCAGTTGGGGAGGAGGGTTGTAAGGGTCCCAGTGGTGCGTGGAAAGCATTGTGGGAGCTGAGGGGAAGCAGAGACAGTGGGATGGCGATGTCCTTGGAGGAGGACTCTATTAAGTAGGGGTTGAAGAATGATAGGCTAGGGGCAGCACTGAAGACATGGTAAAAATTGAAGGAAGATTTGAGCAGAAAAAAGGATGAACTGGTGAAATCAAAGAGGTCTTGAAGACTGATACTTAGAATACAAAAATGTTACTTTCACGCATATAACCTATTTAACACATCAATTAGAAATGGATTGGAACCAGAGAAGCTAAAAGTACAAAAAATAAATCAAATAATATTGAAATAGCATGGTATGGCACACATTTCAATCATCTCGTTTTAATGGTAAAGCTTAAATGAATATAGCTACAATTCAGTTTGCTGAAGAAGAATTGATAGCTAATTAGGCCAGAGCAGCAAGGTGGTAGTGGTAGTTGTTTTTTTCTCAACACATACTCAGAGTATCTAGATTATTGATTTTCATTGCCTGAACTACTAAAAAACATTCTCTAAGACTGGCAAGAAACGGAAGTCTAATGCATTTACAGATAGCACACAGCTTAAGTCAACTTTGTTTATATCCCTTTAAAATTACTTTAAAATTATTATAAAAATAAAATAAAATTATTATAGAACAAAATAATAGTAAAATTTTGGCTGGAACAAAATCAATACAACAAATTTAAAAATTAAAAATGGACTGTTTTGGAGATGGGGATATCTCACACATACTTTCTTCCTAACTGTGGTAGTTCAGGCTCTGTGTGAGAGGAGTGGACCCAAGGTAGCAGCTGGATGTCACGAGCTACATGAGACAGTAAGGGGGAAGGAAAGAGAAGTCCCTCTTCTTTTACTTTGCCTTTTTTTTTTCAAGATTTATTCTTATTTTAGAAAGAGAGCAACAGTGCATGCAAGGGAGTGGGCAGAACAGAAGGAGAGAATCTTAAGCAGACTCCCCACTGAGCAGGGAGCTGGACTTGATCTCACGACCCTGAGATCATGACCCTGAGATCATGACCTGAGTGGAAACCAAGAGTCCAAGGCTTAACCCACCAAGCTGCCCAGGCTTTGCCTTTTAATTTAGCCAAGATGTTTTTCTTGGGCTGGGTGCACTTACCACTTAGGTAGAGTTTCCTTATGATTTGAAATGATCATGTTTCTTGATCCCTCAAATCCCGATGAGGCTGAGTAAGGGACTTGAGCGCAATATATTCACCTCCTTGGTTGTCGATGCTGTCAGTGAGGGGTTAAAGGGAAGAATTTTTTAGAATTCTTCGGTTATCCCCAGTGTAGGGTTATCCTCATTGTTGACTGGTAGAGTAGGGATAGAAGAACCCAGATAGTAAGTGATAGAGACCCTATGTATACTTGTATCATTAATGGGACGAAACTTTATTAACTTAGGGGGTTCTGTATCTCCCCTCAAAACCTCAATGATCTTGTTATATTTACCCTGGGTCCCAGCCCATTATATCGCTACATAAAAAATCCTGTTTTCTTTTTCTTGTTCTATAGATGCATCACAGTATTTTCTCAATTCCAATGCCTAGGGCAATTTCTGGAATATATAAGGAAGAGAGTGCAAGAACAAGAAAGAGAGAGAGAGAGAGAAATGGAGAGAGAAGGAATGACTGAAGGAGTGTAGCCCTAACATATTCTCCTGACCATGGAATTATAGTTCTATGTTCTATCCATCTATTTTTGGGTTGTGAAAATGATGTGGTGTAACTGACTGTCATTTCTCATCCCAGGATATGCCAGTGATACATTTATAATAAGCCAGGAGAGTTCTTTTCTATTCATAATATCAGCCACCATTATAATTTGTCACAGGGGATTCAGAAGGTGGTCTCATTGAGAAGGCTGTCTGGGAGTCAGAGTAAGTGCTAAGCATGTCCTTGGACAAAAAGGTCCGTGTGCGGCAGCCTGAGACACTGGATGCAAGTATTGATTATGTTGCCAGGTGTCTAAATATAAACAAGCCAATTTTATACAGAACCACTATTATTTAACATTTCTAAAGACAAAGCCTTTGGCCCTGCCATCATTTAAATTGTTTCACTAAATCTGTTCTCTTTTTTTAAAGATTTTATTTATTTATTAACAAGAGACACAGAGAGAGAGAGAGGCAGAGACACAGGCAGGGGGAGAAGCAGGCTCCATGCAGGGAGCCCGACGTGGGACTTGATCCCGGGTCTCCAGGATCACGCCCTGGGCTGAAGGCAGGCGCTAAACCGCTGAGCCACCAGGGCTGCCCTAAATCTGTTCTTAATAAAAGAATAAATATAGGTCTACTGTATACTCACCTCAAGAGAAAAAAAAAAGCAAAACCAAACAACTAAAAAGAAAACAAACAAAAAAAACAAAAACAAAAAAAATAAAAAGAAAACAAAAATGTTTAATTTAATGGAAATATTTACTATCCTATAACCTTATCTTCTTTTGTTTTACACGTTTCAAAAATGACTCTCTTAGCATATACACCTTGATGTACAGATTTGCAAATATAATAAAAAATGACAGATGATCCTCCTTCCCATATTTGAGACAAAAGGCTTTATAATGAATCCTGTGTTCTCTAGAGGCCTGGGTTACATGATAATGTCTTGGCACATTTTGAGGGTAAGGAAAATCCTGGCACAAATCTCATTTCTAAAAGAGGTACAAAATAACAGACACCTGATGAATATTTGAGACACAACAGTTCACAATCTACCACTGATTGTCAATATGCAATAGCATTTGCACTAACCTTAGTGTCTTGTACTTCAAAATATCAAAATTCCTCCTTTTATCCTTTATAGTCATTATGAAGCTATTTATATCAAGTTGTATGACAGTAGGTTTAACCACAAGATCTTTAATTTGTAAAAATGAATCACATTGCTAAATTCAATTCAGCTGGCCATTCCTTATTCCTTCAATTACTGTTGGCAACAGCAATTTTGTGGTTACCTAATGCAGCTTAAAATTACGTGCATTCTATGTGGAGACACTTTTTTTTTTTTTGCAAAGGCTCTATAGAATCCATAGTAATATTTGATAAAATGTGTAATCATCTTGGAGGCTAATGAGAAATTTCTTAATACAATAAGTGCTAATTTTACAGTTTGAGAGAAAACAAAATAGCCTTCAATATCACCTTGTAAGAAAGAATTTAGTGCTATGTTCCCAGAAAAAGTTAATATTCCTGAATGGGAGAAAATTAAAATTAATTAAAATTAATTACAACAGTATACTTTCATCCTGGGGAGATCATGAAAAGATCAAGACTAGGAAAACTAACCATTATCAATGTCGTTTTCTTTTCTTTCTTTTTTTTTAATGACAGAGTTATTTTTATTTATTTTTTTAATAATAAATTTATTTTTTATTGGTGTTCAATTTGCCAACATACAGAATAACACCCAGTGCTCATCCCGTCAAGTGCCCCCCCCTCAGGGCCCGTCACCCATTCACCCTCAATGTCATTTTCAAGTGTTCAGTTTTCAACGTTTGCTAATTTTCTATGAGTATATATTCACTGTGAAATCAAAGAGAAATACTGCTATTCTTAAAAGTTATTCATGAATGTTGAATTTGAGTTAAACCTGCCCTTTAAAGATCTTGTGAAATAATAAAATCTCCACCTTCCTTGACTTATCTAAATGTATAATTCATATTCCTTCATCTTTATTTCTTGTTCTAATATCTGAATGATTTTTCACATTAAATAACTTAATACGTAAAGCTTTCTAAGTTTGTATCTGAAGTTTAGTATCTCCTTAAAAAGTCAAGTACAGAAAAAAGTACTCATATGTGTTGTATGTGTAAACATTAGATTTCAGAGCACATGTATTTTGAAAATATACTTATTGTTTACCTTCTACTCAGACTTCTTCAGAGAAGACCGAAACACTTTAGAGTAGCAAATAATTCTTACTTGTATAGAGAAGATCTGCTAGATTTCAGTCCTAAGATTTATGTAAATACAGAAAATGTTTGCAAATATTTTGGGGGGGGCCTATTTTCAATTTATTAAATAGAGCCTTACTCAATGAGCTACCTGAAAGTTACTGCCAAAATTTGTGCAATAGTTTTTATGCACTTGTGGGGAAAAATAAAGCCACGTTGTTATGATAGGCTGTAGTATGTGGGGTTTAAAGAAAAGTTGATTATAAATATGAATATTTATTGTAATTGTGAGCTTAATTTCTTTGTGCTCTTAATAAAAGGCTAAGAAACCTTTCAAATATAAACAGTAATTAGTAGTTTATAACTTTAAAAAACGGTATTTAATTCTTGTAATCAACATTCTGTTGGTAGAAAGGTTATTGTTTTTGAATGCATCATTTGAAAATTAGTGAATCCAATTCCAAATAGGCTTTGAAAATATAATGCATGATATGCATAAGCTTGTTATATAATAACTTTTATTTTAAACCATTATAAGTACATAAACTAAAAGAGAAAAAAAAATGAAATCATTTTTATATCTAAATGGGATTTTTTTTCCCTTAAAATCAAGGGAATACTGAATAATGTTTATGTCCTTAGGAATCATTTAAACTTAAATTTGTTCATGTAATCTTGTGAAGAATTATACCAATAACTTCAGTTATTTACTTAAAATAAAAGTCAACGAAGGAGAGAAATGAACAAACAGAAGAGATAAATAGCAGAAGGGTGCATTTTTTTTATTTATATGCAGTGCATATAAAAGTTATAAAGATCTAAATTATAGGAACATGTCCTTTAAAATTCCCTTATATTGTCTCATAATTAGAGGAGAGACGATCCTTGATCACAACATAGTCTATGGATTAGACTCCTAGATTAGCTCTTTTCTACCACTAGGGTAATCACAAAACATCAAATCCAAATGATTCATGTGGTTCATCCCTGGGTATCTAACCCAAGAATGATGCCCAGCCATATAAGACATTTCATAAATAGTTGCTGAATTATTAAATAAATGTTGAATTATTAAATAAATGTAAATAAATAATTAAGTAAACGTAAAAAATTGGATAAATTCATAAATAGTTGTTAAATTATTAACCAAAGGTTCAATTATTAAATGCATTAATGTAATATCATCAAATAAATGTATGAATGAATAATTATTAAATAATTTAAATGTATGAAAGGATACATGATAGAACATTTAAGAATACTTGAAAAAGTTATTTTTTCTAAAGGTTTAGATTGGGATCCCTGGGTGGCGCAGCGGTTTGGCGCCTGCCTTTGGCTCAGGGCGCGATCCTGGAGACCCAGGATCGAATCCCACATCGGGCTCCCGGTGCATGGAGCCTGCTTCTCCCTCTGCCTGTGTCTCTGCCTCTCTCTCTCTCTCTGTGACTATCATAAAAAAAAAAAAATTAAAAAAAAATAAAAGTTTAGATTTACAGAAAAATCAAGAAGACACCACAGAGTTGGTATACAGCCCTCCTGCGGTTTCTATTAACAATGCCTCGCCTTAGTGAGGTACCTTTGTTACAATTAGTGACCTGATACTGATATATTATTATTACCTGAAGTTCATCGTTAATTCAAATCTCCTTAGTTTTTACCCACTATCTTTTTTTTTTTTTTTCATCCTAGGAACCCTTCCAGGATCCTACATCACACTCTATAAAACACCTGTTAGGTTTTGTTTCCATAAGTGCCTCCTGACCACGCTGGGATGACCTTGACAGTCCCAAGGAGTACCGGTCAGTACCTGGACGCTGCCCCCCAACTGAAATTTGCCTAGTTTTTCTTTTTTTCATGACAAGATTGGAGTTGTGCATGTGGAGGTCTAGAGGTTTCTTATGAACTATTTCCTCAATATATCAATTACTTCATCCTTGCTTTTTTCAGGGAAGCAGCATTCCCATAATTTATTAGTTTTCTACCTTTAAGACAATTTTTTAAAACTGTACATTAAAATTGTCTTTCGAGGGTTGCCTGGGTGGCTCAGTGGTTGAGCATCCCCTTTGGCCCAGGGCATGATCCTGGGGTCCTGAGATCGAGTCCCTCATCAGGCACCCTGCATGGAGCCTGCTTCTCCCTCTGCCTGTGTCTCTGCCTCTCTCTCTCTCTCTGTCTCTCATGAATAAATAAAATCTTTTAAAAAAGCCTTATTATGTGCTGAAGTTTTTCTGGTATATTTCATCTTCAAAATGGTCAAAAGGTAGACCAGTGTATCCTTATTTTCAAAAAAGATGAAAATGGGTTCCTCAATGAAGCAATTTGTCCTTGGTCACTTGGCTCCTAATCGGCAGAACTGGTACATAAACTTGTCCTTTCTCAATCATTTCATCACACAGCACTTTCGGTATAAGCGAATCCAGTCTTTCCTTTCTTTCTTTTACATTTCTTCGGCTTCTCCAATAATTAAAACTGATAGACTCCTGAATTTAGTAATGGGCAATGGTTATAGGGTGTTTTTCCCCCAAACAGGTGTTTTATTTCTCCCTAGAGAATATCCCTTCTCAGTTTTTGACCTAATGGAAGAAGAGCAAATAATTGAAGACCATTTATTTGACACATACTATATTTAAAATTAAATATTAAGGAGACATGGAGATGTTGAAGTAGGAAAGAGCCTACCTTCAAGTTTCTGCTATGTTTGAATGACAGGTTGGAAGTAATGAGTGTGCTTGATGGATTTTTTCCCCCATCTGGACAATTTTAAAGAATGTAGTCTGAAACATCATAGATGTATGTAAAAGGCATAAAAATTTAAAGAAAGCCAGAATATCCACCATTGAGCTGAAGAACAATTTAACTTTTAAAATTATGATACTGGGCCAGCAGCTGTCCCTAGGTGCATTATTTCCCCTCCAGACACTTCTCCTCACCTACCTGCAGTTATCACCTCCCTCATTTTGGACTCTCATGCAGACAACTTCCTTAATTGTTTTATATTTATGCATCAAAGACATTTACTGTTGCACACTTTAACTTTATTGAACGTTAAACTTCCTTAAAATTTCTTCCACAACCTTCACTCTCTTTCTCCCCTTGTGTACATGTACCTGGTTCATAAGTCTTCATTTGTCTTTTATGATTATATCACAATATATGCATTGTCTCACTGGTGGATATTTAGGCTGCTCCAAATTTTTGATATTAAAAATGTGTCATCCACTTGACGGGACTGAGCACTGGGTGTTATTCTGTATGTTGGTAAATTGAACACCAATAAAAATTAATTTATAAAAAAATAAAAATAAATAAATATGTGTCATAGTGAAGAGTATTGCACATGTCATCTTGTTTGCAGAGGAGAGTGTTCCCACCGCCCTCGCACACACTGAAGGTGCAGGTGCTGAGACTAGTATTACAGCTCCTCCACGACCCCACGGGGCACATGAACCTGGCTCTGCAAAATGCTTGTGTCAGCTCACACTGCCAGCAGCAGTTTGCCTTACGATATGCTACATTCTTCCCTAATTTTGAAAATATATTTTCGATTTTTATTTTTAACAAATTGGGTTTAAAATTCCTTACACTGTATTTTATTGGTAACTAGAAATGTTGAGTATACAGCCATTTTTTTCTTAATCATATGGCTCTCCTCTGAATTGAACTCTTTTATCATATCGTTTGGCCATTTGGCAGAGGGGGTGCTGTCTTTACCTTATTAATGTTTAGGTCTGTGTGTGTTCTGATCATGAAATCTCTGCACTTAATGTTATGTGCAAATAATTCATTGAATTCCTTCTCACCATTTTCTAAAATCAGTTTTTATACAAATTCACCCATCATTTTATAGTTTATGTTTTCCTTCTCCAATATTTGATACTAAAATGGAAATCTGGCTATGGGGACACTTGGGTGGCTCAGCAGTTGAGTGTCTACCTTCAGCTCAGGGTGTGATTCCAAGTCTGGGGATCAACCCCTGCATCAGGCTCCCTGCTCAGCCTACTTGTCTCTCTGCTTGTCTCTCCCACTGCGAGGAACCTACTTCTCCCTCTGCCTGTGTCTCTGCCTCTCTGTGTCTCTCATGGATAAATAAAATCTAAAAAAAAAAAAAAAGAAATCTGGCTATGATATGTTTTTATGTATACATCTTGGATTTGATTTGGTAAATTATCAATTTACTGAGTCAATACCCGTAAGTATATTATTCTGTAATTTCCCTGTTTTACATTTTCTTTATATAATAAGACAAGGTAGATTTATGCAACAACTTTTATAGTATTTACTAATATTTGCTTTTCTGGTCAAGTCTCTGGTATTAGACCCCATGATCCGATTGCATGTCATCAGCAAGGTTTGTTCAGAGGCAGCTTGCTAAACAGGAATGCATGAGGAGCTGGGAGGTGCCTTCGACATCAGGAGCAGAGCAGGGGCAGGGATAGTCCCCTGCTGTCCACCATCACATTGAGGTTGCTCCCTCCGCTCTCATCAGCTTACCTCGTGATGAGTTAACAGAGAACGAAAGAGGCCAATGTTGCCTGGAAGATGAGTCTGCTCCATTTGGGGTACTGCTGAGCTCAAGTCCAATCCCCAGTGGTCCTGGGGCCAAAGGAGTGGGAAGTCTACCCATCCATTCAATGGACACTACATCATCACATTGTCTGGAGACACGGATGCATCAGAAAGGACTGCAGATCAACTTGTGGGAGTTCTGAAGAACTTGGATGGCTGTCTAGTGGCCTGGACCAAGAAAGTCCTGAAGAAAGATGAGGAGGGCTGGGGAGAAGTCACTCTGAGGGACTTAGAAGGCGGGAAATGTCACAAGTGTAGAGTACAACACGTTGTCATGACCACATTCATGTAGCCCACACCCAGGTGAAGAACTAAAACACTGGCTATCCTCCAGGAACCTCCCCGTGCCACCTTCCCATGCTGATTCCCCATCTGGTTCTAAGACTACTGATGCCCTGGATGTGTTCAAGTGTAAGGACTGCATTTCATTCTTGGCTGTGACCTGTGCCCCTGTGCAGGGTTATGACGCAGCATGAAGAGCATCTCAAAGGTTCCAGAAGGACAAGCATGGCAGCCCCAGACAGAAGCGAGTCTATGCCAATATCACCAATGGGCCTATGAGGACTCTAAGTGGAGAGTAAACACGCTCCTACCTTTATTCAGACAATACACTGAAAAACTGAGTTTAAAATTGTGAAAGGGAATGTGACATGAACATATTATTACAATTATATAAAGTGCAAACTGGCAAATTTGCAAAGGAGAAGAACTGAGGTCAACTATCTTCAATGGCCAAATCATGCACGGCCCCTAAGAAGTATGATTACCACGAGGCTAGATGCAGGATACTGTTATTTCATACACAAGAAATGGATAAAAGCCTGTGTTCCGGGGAATAATGACAGAAGATTACGTGCTTTATCACAACGAGTAAAAGTGCTTAATAGATTTGGTTTTACTCGTTTTAAGGTGAACTGCTGACATTAAAATTCAAAAATTGTATTGCATGTTAGTGCAGTACAAACAGTATCCACTGCAGTAAAAACATTCAGAGCTAGAATCCCATTAGATGAATACATGGACGTTTGCACCTCGTCTCACACCTTTTTTCAGCAACAGTGTAATTTTCTTTTTTTCTTTTTCTTTCTTCTTTCTTTTAAATATTAAATTTATTTTTTATTGGTGTTCAATTTGCCAACATACAGAATAACACCCAGTGCTCATCCCGTCAAGTGCCCCCCTCAGTGCCCATCACCCATTCACCCCCACCCCCCGCCCTCCTCCCCTTCCACCACCCCTAGTTCGTTTCCCAGAGTTAGGAGTCTTCATGTTCTGTCTCCCTTTCTGATATTTCCTATCTGATATTTCCTACCCATTTCTTCTCCCTTCCCTTCTATTCCCTTTCACTATTATTTATATTCCCCAAATGAAATTTTCCCTAATAAAAATTTTTTCCAATACTCTGTAGAGTTCTCTTTACATAATATTTTGAACTACCAATGAATCTTAACATTCCAAATACTATAGTTCTCCAGATCACTAAGGATGTCTCCAAATGCCACCACACGTAATCTATAAAAAAAAAAAAAAAAAAAAAAAAAAAAAAGGAATTACATCCCTAGACCCACAGAGTGCTTCAGACCATTAAGGTCAAACTGTTCTCCAATGCACCGACTGAAGAGCCATATTCAGAGACATCTGGGGAACTTCCCACTCTCCCCATTCAGAGGCTCACACAGTAACATATACCACCATGTGTAAGATGGCCTGACACTTCTTGAAATGCCAACTAAGCTTCTATCATAATTTAGGCTATTTTGGGAGGTTCTTAAGAATGGGCAAATTTCCATAGTGCTGTTTTCTTCTTAACCAGGAGAAGAAACAATGGAGGAAAAAGCAGAGAAATGGCCCGAATGCAAGGCCACGCATGGAACGCACAGATTTCGCAATCTGGTCATCGTCAGGCCAGCAGTGCCCACTGTCATCCCATCATTATCAATGAGCTGATCACGCACAACCACAGCAACGTCCCTAAGCCTGAGCACCAATGAACTGATCCTTCTCTCTCTCTCTCTCTCTTTCTCTCTCTCGGTTGTCTAAAAGTCACTGCCTTACTTGGTAGTGAAGCTAAGTACCTGAGTGTCCTTTAAAAAACATACCCCTGTGAAATATACTCAGAAGCTCTGATCCCTGGAACTCTGCTGGAGCTTGGGCACTCCCAGGGGATGATGACACCGTCTACCCCAGTACGGGCTCTTTGCGAGCGCCAAACCCTCATCACCTATCAAAACGCAGTGAACTGGCAACTGTACATCAGTCCTCGCATGGAAATAAGTAATGTCACTGCATATCAGAGGTCCTCAAACTGTCCCCCTCTTGGCAGTGTTTTTATGTGATTTACCACTTGTAAGTCCTATGACATCTCTGCCACTTGCACTTCATTGTCATCATAGGCCTTTTCTGGCCAAGAATGACACATTGTGCTCATACCTTCAGTGGGCCACAAAATTATTGAGGTATAAACAAGAATTTTTCTTCTTTATGGAAGATAAATATAATTAAATATGATGTTAACTTTTCCCCTCACAATAAATCTTAAAACATAAATCCAATTTCACTTATATTTTAAATAAGAAGAAATATGTTTTTGTTGGTAAGAATTACTAGTTTTTAAAAAGCTCAATACTGTTTTGTTTTTTTTTTTAAAGATACTCGGGATAGGTCATTTAGAACCAGTCTGAAAACAAGAGAGAATATACATTTAAGAAAGAGCTCAGATATTTCTTAAGGAATAACCCGAAAAGTTGAGTAGAATACTTTCACAGAACAAAAGGCAAGAAATTAATCTTTAAGAAGAAAGAAAGGTAAAAGCCTGAAATGACCTTTGAAAACTGTGAAGTTAACAATTCTCCACATCATTAAACATTTTATATAAAATTTATTTCAAAGCCACGTCAGGAATGTGCATGCTACACTTCTAAAACACTGGATTAATAGGAAGCCTTTGGATTTTTAGAACCAGCCTCATTTTTCCCTGTAGCACCAACCAAATCTCATCACCACACTTGCTTGAAAATGACCTGGAATTGCTAGAATGTGTTTATCCAAAGTGTTCTGCATTTACCCTTTTGGTTTTTGTTTTGTTTTGTTTTGTTTGCATTTACTCTTTTTAAAATTTTTTAATAAATTTATTTTTTATTGGTGTTCAATTTGTCAACATACAGAATAACCCCCAGTGCTCATCCCGTCAAGTGCCCACCACCCATTTACCCTTTTGAACAGGACAAAACAATAGTAAGTCCCATGACGGATAATTATGTTGTGTTTTCCCCAGATGCATTAAGAACTATTCTCAGAAAAAGCACATTCTGGAACAATGGGAATCTGTGGCCACAGATACGATGCTCCTGTCTCCAAATACCCCTCCGAATCCACTTATGACATAAAGGAATTCCATGAACTGAGCATCCTTTGATTGCCCTAAGGCAGCTCTCTTAGGAGGCATACTGTCAATCAATCATCCCATGGGGACCCCTGAGTACCCCTGTGGAAAGAGGAGATGGGCATGTTTTCCCAGACACCAACAGCAGCCACTTTCCTTGGATTTAGGAGTCAGTTTTGGAGGACGAGAAAAAGAAAAGCAAGTAGTATAGTTAATGAAACAAGAAATTAGCTCCAATATTATTACAACGATAACATCTGCTAGTTACAGAGACTGCCCTCCTTTAAAATTAATTCTTCAATTAAGATACTAAATGCCATTCTGTGATTTTTTTTTAGTCAGGGGGGCATCTCAGAAGACTTAGAATTAACCTTTTATTAGGTCATTAATTGACCAAACTTTCTACCTTTGTGTTTCTCAGCTAATGTTATAACACATTCACCCACGGCCACCCTTCGATTCCCTGTCATATTCTCTGCACTCTGGTTTTACCTACTTTACTGTCTCAAGGTTAGGGGCATTTGTAATTTTACTTAACCATGCATCACTGCTTTCGCATTTTAGGGTCTACTCTTGCAAGGAAGAGTATTATAACAAAGCATTTAAGAATACAGAACTGCAGCTTAGCTGAAAATTTATAACAAATGGCACCGTTGCTCCTAATTTCCCGGTTCATACACTGCCATTAATAAAATGGAAAGAGTTTTATCTCCACTATTGTTCTAAGGAGTAAATCAAATATGTTTTAAGTGTTAGAAATATGTAGGATAGAAAAAAAAAAACTTGCATCACATTTTCCCACTTACATATTTAGAAAAGTCTCAAAACTTCTGTTTGGCATAACCAAAAGTTCATGTTTCAGAAAATAAATGAGAGGCATCGTGGCATAATAAAAGTAGTTTAGAATCAAGTACATCTATATTTCAAACCCAATTTTGCCACTTAGCTAAGCAATATGTTGAGCTTCTAATAAAGCCTACTGTCTACATGGGTATGCCTGGGAATATCAGGTTGCTGAGACATTTAATTAAGATCATATGCAAGAAATCAGTGTTCAGCAATCTGTAGGCCCCCAAATAATAGTAAATAGAACAGAGTGAGATTTATAAATAAAAATCAAAGAGATTCATTAGCAAATAAAACTATTTAAGTGATATCTGGAAGTTAAAATTGAAAAGATTAAAATAATAGAAATTGAGTTGTACTCAGATTCAACATTGAAAGGACTTTGTGAGGAACAATAGGCATGGATGGGGTGAAGAGCAGGATGCACAGGTTTTCTGGTTTACATAACTGGATGAACAGTGATATCACCCAAGGAAATACTGTTAAAAAAAAAAAAGCCGGGTTTAAAAGGATGAAATTATGAGTTTGGCTTTGAACAAGCTGAACTGGAAATATCATTAAGATGTCCAAGAGAGGCCATTATGGAGCTAATGGGATAATATGATTTAACACATTAGAATTATTTAGAAGGAGTTTTGGCATATGGTAGTTGCTTTAATGCCATTTATTGTTATTATTGTTGTCATTCACAGTCTCCAAGTCCAGAAGAGAAACTTGAACAGGAAATATAAATTTTTGAGTCATCTGCATGCAGCCTCCACAACAAGGGAAGTATGGTGCACCTACAACAATCCCAAACTGTCTAGCCCTGGACGAAGATGATAAGGCCTTCACACCACGCTCTCCCTCGGTCACTGCATGTGGGCTTCCCTGGGAGGGACAGGATGGGCAAAGTAGCTCCTACTCCAGAGTTCCCTGGGGAAGGCATGGGGGCTGGCATCCACAGAATGTCCTTAGAAGGCACCCCTACACACTAGAGCCACCATACTTCCCTTAAGAGGGGTTAGGACAAAGAATCACCATGTCCACCCCTCACCCACTCCTCACCTAGCTGCTTACCACACTCAGGTTAATATGTTTTTAAACCTGCTTGCTCCTAAGCTACTAACATTCTGTGTCTATGGGGTACACTTTGGGAAATGCAGCTATATATATATATTTTATTTTAAGGATTGTATGATAAAAGGTCTTCAGTTTTTGTCCTTCAGGAAGAAATAAAACTGTCTTCATTCATAGATGGCATTACAGCTTGTGGAAAAAGCACAAAAATATCGCTAAAAGTGAGAAGCAATCTTAAGCCTGGTTTTCAAGATATAAGGGTAATAAACAAAAATTCTTTCCTATTATACCTGCAATAAACAAGTGCAATTTGAAATTCCAAACAATACTACTTACATTAACAACTAAGAAAATGAAAAGTTATAAAACTAACAAAATATGTACAAAATATATGTTTCTCTGTATGAGACAAACTAAAAGCTCATGAAAGAAAAAGCACTAAATAACTAGAGAGCTGTGTCATGATCATAGATAGGAAGAGTCAAAAACGTAAAGATGTGAGTTCTTTCCAACTTGACCTCCAGACTCAATGCAATCTCAAAGTCCAGCAAGTTATTTTGTGTATATGGAGAAATGGACTTTAAAGTTTACTGTAAAGTTTTATAAGTGACAAAAGACCCCGAAGAGCTAACATGATATTGAAAGAGAAGAGCTAAGTTAGAAGACTGACATCACTCAACTTCCATAAAAACCACAAAGCTACAGTAATCAAGACAGCATGGTAAGACAACAGAAAATCAGATCAATGGAATCTAAGAGATCCCCAAAATAGACACATAAACTGAAGGTCATTTCAACAAGTGGTGCCACAACAATTGGGCATCCAAATGAAAATATAAAAAAAGAGAGAAAGAGAGAAAAAAAAATCTAGACACAGATCTTACACGCCTCACAAAAGCTGGATCACAGAGCTAAACGTAAAACACAAAACTATAAAAATTCTAGAAGATAGCATGGGAGAAAGCCACATGGCCTTGAATTTAGAGATGACTTTTACGTTAGAAAACCACAAACACAACCCATGGAAGAAATCACTAATAGGCCAGACTTCAGTAATTATAATCTTCTGCACTCCAAAGAATGCTGTCGAGAAAATAAAAAGACAAGCTGCAGATACAGAGGAAATATGTGAAAAGGATTCATCTGATAAATGTCTGTTATCCAGATTACAAAAAAAAAAAAAAAACTCTTAAAACTCAACAATGAGAAAACAAACAACTCAGTTAAAGAAAGGGGAGGTGGGGGGCAAAGACCCTAACAGACATTTCACCAAAGAAGGTATACAGATGGCAAATAAATAATTAAGAAGATGCTCCACATCATATACCATCAGAGAAATGTGAATTAAAATGAGGTGCCACTACACACCTATTACAATGGCTGAATTATGGAACCTGACAATAGCAAGTGCAACAGGAACTCTCTCGTTCATTGCTGATGGAACCCAAAATTACGCAGCCACTCTGGAAGAAAGCTTGGCAGTTTCTTACAAAACTAAATATACTCTGACCATATAATGCAGCAGCCATGCTCCTTGGTATTTGTCCAAAGGAACTGAAATATTATGTCCATACAAGAACCTACACATAGATGTTTATAGCAACATTATTCATTATTGCTAAAACTGCCAAAACTTTTAAGTGACCAAGATATCTTTTAGTAGGTAAGTGGATGAATAAACTGTGGGACATTAAGACAGTGGAATATTATTCATCACCAAAAAGAAATGAGTTGTCAAGCTACGAAAAGACTTAAATGCATCACTACCAGGTGAGCGAAACCAGTCTGAAAAAGCTACCTACAGTATAGTACCAACTATATGACATTATGGGAAAGGCCAAAAACCATAGAAATATTAAAACATCAGCGGTTGCCAGATATTGGGGGAAGTAGGAATAAATAAGCAGAGGTTTTTTTAGGGCAATGAAACTCTTCTGGATCATATTATAATGTTGGATACACACCATTATACATTTGTCCAAACCCATAGAATGCACGACACCAAGAGTGAGCTGTAAACTACAGGCTCTGGGTAAATAATGACATGTCAATGTATTCATCAGTTGTAACAAATGGAGAATGTTGATGATGGCCATACATGAGCTGGAGCAAGGAATACATGAGAATTCTCTACCTCCTGCTCAATTTTGCTGTGAATCTAAAACTACTCTAAAAGAGAGTCTATCTGAACATTAGATATTCATCACACTTCTAGTAATGGTGAAGAGTTGGAAGCAACTTAAATGTCCATCAATAAGAGAGTAAATGAATAAAAAATGATTCATTCTGTGGTAGACGGTAAATTTGAACGCACACTTTTCCCCTCCCTGCATCTACACACTTCCACTGTGATGCTACCCTGACAAGAGTTGAAGTCTGTTCCCCGACTCCTTGAATCTGGTCTGACTGTGTGACTTTCTGTGACGAATGCGA
The DNA here is from genome assembly GCF_905146905.1 of Nyctereutes procyonoides. NCBI lineage: Eukaryota > Metazoa > Chordata > Mammalia > Carnivora > Canidae > Nyctereutes > Nyctereutes procyonoides. The sequence goes on from NW_026575043.1 coordinate 32,302,795, forward strand.
CATTAGCGATGTGAAACAAGCAATGCTTGCACAGTGGGAACCATTCTTTTGCTGTGCTTGGAACACTGACATTGCGAATGAATGAGCCTGAACCAGCCTGCTAGAAGATGCAAGGCTTCTGGAGAACAGAGGCACACGGGTGAAGAGTGGCCAGCCTCCAGAGTATGGGCGAGGCCATCCTGGGCCATCTGGCTGCCAACCCACCTGTCGACTGATCGCAGATGCATGAGAAAGCTCATCAGAAACCAATCAAAGGGGAACAGACCAGAAGAACAGGGCACCTGACCTTTGCAAGTCACCAAGTTTGGGTGTGGCTTGTTTGACAGCAGCAGACAATGGATACCTATCTCTAGAATGAAACATCATGGAACAGTTTGAAAGAATGAGATGAATACATGCATATTAGTATACTGACTTGGAAAACTTGCTGAGACAAATTAATAAGAGAACGAACACACACACACACACACACACACACACACACACACACACTTGAAAAGCATGTAGACTTTGTGATTCTACAGGCTAGCCTTCCAGGACATTCCTTTTCCTCTTACAAAAGAAAGGGATCTTAAATGGTTTATGGGTCACGAAGAGAGTAAAATTATCTATACTTTAGGATGCTTCCACACCTTCAAAATCACCCAAGATGTGAGATTTCTTCTACCACAGATGGAAATGTCACAAAATGAACCTGTGCCACCCCAACCCCACCATCAGATATGACCAACTCCGGTGAGTTAGCTACACCTTGTGTCAGGCTCACTCACAGCCTCTCGACTTCCAGGCAAACCAAGGGAGGAAAGTGCCCATTTAGTCACTTGTGGAAATTTAAATTCTTTTTTTTTTTAAAGCAAAAAATATTTCCGAGTCATATTGAAAAATTCAAATATGCTTATCTTTGATTTTTTTCCTACAATCTTCTCAAAAAGAAATAACAGAAACAACCAATTCAAATGAAACACTGCCATGAGAATATCTTCAGATCATTTTGTTGTGTTGTCCATGAAATACAGGCGATCTATTACATTCTACATTTCCAAAATCAGTCTTATTTTCCTCAAATAATCTATTTTCAGAAATAAGAAAATACCAACTTCAGAAAAGCACAGTAATAAAAATGTAAACTCATTCAGAATAATCTAACATGCGTGAATCTATGTCTGTCAATGTCTATGAACCTTCACCCTAATACTTGTAAATGTTTTTTAAACTAAAGATTACTCTTGAGACAGGAGGGATGATGAGAATAATTATTCAGGAAAAAAAAAAAAAAAACCTTACATTACAGGTTAACACTGCCATTGATTGCAATCAAATATGCTTTTTTTTTTTTTTCCTAAGGAAGCAAAAGCTCAGAATGAACTAAAAGACATAGTTATCTTTTAAGTTGGGAAAAACAGTCCTTTGTTCTCAAATACAGGATAATGAGAAGGAAATTTCTCATCTGAAATTTCTGAGATTGTTAAATTGTTCACGGCAATGTCACACTTATGAATCATTTCTCTTATTTCTTAAAAGTACTAGAATCCCATGCTGCATTTCTTTGGCAGTATTATCTGTAATCCGTATGGCAGGAGACGATATGCTAAGTGAACAAACAGAGGCACCATGGAATAAGCAGAGACAAACACTTTAAGAAGGTTCTTAAGTAATTTTTTAAGAAGAAAATAATTTTATGCGAGCTAATGTGGCTCTCTCCACAGTCTGGAGCCGGTCTGCACAGGTTTCCAACACTGTCCTAAGTGCAGGATGGTATCCCACCTAAATCTTCCCGCACATATTTTATTATGAAAATACTAATTTACTTTAAAATTTAAGATTGTAAGAGATTTGATGAATTCTAACACGACATCTTATGAGGCTCAAGAGCCCATTTTTTTTCTTTAGGAGTAAATCTCTGAAATTACGTTGTCAGTCACTGGGAAAATATGGCTTGATATTCAGAGAGCACAAAGTCTGATTTATATATGACTTTTAAGAAAGCTTCATTTGTATAAAGTAATATATATTCACTTATGCTGGGAATATAGTGATTTATACTTAGTGTATAATTTACCATTATATATATATGTGTGTATGTGCATGTGTGTGCACACTAATAAAAATGCGGGCAAAGCAGAAAACGTCTTCCAATGCTAGTGATTTCCATTCAGACCTAACACAATGCCTGATTTTCTAGAAACCTATTTAATTTTTGTCACCACTTCCTTATTAGCTGATGTCAATTATTTCTTCTTTCAAAATGTTCATTATCTGTTTACCTTGGTGTTGCCAAAGGCAATAATCATAACTTTTAGCTGTTTCTGATTATGTTACAAAAAATCTGCAAAGGACTTTCTTACAAAAGTAATACCCAAAAAAAAATTCCTCTAAATGGTTTTCATAGATGTGAATGTGAATTGACTTAGAAATCCTCAGCTCTCCTATAGATACTAAATAACTCTTAAATACAAATACAGGTAGTGAGTAAATATGACGCTATTATCAGGTAACACTTTACGAACTGTAGAGTGCGGAAATACATTTCTGCCTACCACAGTCAACTGTACCGTAGAAGCCACTCACGCAATAGCAACTATAGCAAATATCTTCAAGGTAGTTACTAGCCTTTCAAAACAACACATAAGGTCAAAAGATAATTATTATTTTATGAGCAGCGCATTGTCTTTGTTTCAGGTGGAAATCACTGCACATATGAGACAGGTGCATAACCTAACCCATGAGTGTGGAGAGTTGAGTGACAAATAAACATGAAGATAATGAGGAAAACGGTCAGGAGCTGGACACAGACATTCTAGTTACACCAGCCTGAGCTTAATTGTTTGTGCCAACCTGCCCTAGATTTTTGAAATTTGTATTTCATCATTGCATGCATTCTATCCCTGCAAGGTGATGGAAGCAAAGGTAGGGAACCGGGTATGACATATGTCCACCAAAAGAGTCTTCACTTGCCATTTTTCTTGCTATAAACCTCCTCCAAAAAATTCTGATTTTAATTAAATATATCATTTACGTTTTTTTTTAAACAATATTACATGAGGTTGCAAAATATGTTCACGGAATGGATCTGAAAGAGTGGATAAAGACAGATAATAAAGAAGCAAGCATGGAACATATCAGATAGGGAATCTCTGCTGTGATAACACATCACACAGGCAAAGGACGAAACACGGTAGCAGAAGTAATATTTCAGAAACCCTGAGCAGGTGGGTCTCGCTGCGAAGGTTCCCTTCCTGCAGAGAGCTGAGGGAAATAAGGGAGAAAGCGTGCTATTGGGCAAAAGAGTGTCCACTACAAGCGACCATGGTGACATTTAGAAGTTCCAGAATGGTGTGCGTATGCAAGTCCCTGGAGAACAGAAGATCAGCAAGGCTAAGAAGGGATAAATAGGAAACGCTGTCAGAGAGAGGTGGCTACGCTGGATGCACGGATGTGCTGTGCAAAGTACATTCACTTTGAACATTTTAGTAATTATTAAATTGCATTTCCTTTATAATACAACTTGGGGGAGAGAATGCACTGTTCACAGAGGTGGAGGAGACAAAAACACCTGTCTGGGGACAGGTAGCAACACACCGAGGCACCCAGGGAGTGCACTTTGAAAGCATTAGGCCGCAGCTGTGGAGGTAATGAGCTCCTCTATGATTGCTTCTTCATAACTGAGAAAGAGCCGAGTAAAACATAGATGACAGAAATTCAAAAATTTTAAAGAAACAAAGGTAAATGTCGTTAAATGCCAGGATGATTCAGAGGCCACCCGGCAGCAGGGCTGATCTTGAAGGGAACCAGGAGACCCCCCTATCACCCCCAGGCCCTTGTTTCCCCTGCATGGTGATAACAGGGATGAAAATACAGAAAGACACCTGGGGCTGGTCTCCAGATAAAAGTCCTCAGACCCTCCACACTCAACACCATTAACTCCAACAGGCATCCCTTGGGTCCTTCACAGAGTCTATGGGATTTGATAACCTCAGGAGGAAGCTGGCATATCCAAACATAATGAAATGTAGTGGTGTGTTTCAGTGCTGCTGAAGTTTTAACTACTTACACAAAATAAAATCAGAATCAACATTTTCATATGAAATATCAAATTATATGTTCACCTGAGGGGCCTATTATTCAACACTAATGCTAAAGAGGTACACTCACTCTTTTGTTAGGCTTTTGTTGGATGCTATATCCTGCCAGTAATGTAGTCTGACCCATGATGTGTGCAAAACAATTCAGGTTCTGTGAGCTTTCCATCAGGTATCTGAAATCAATGATGTGAAATATTGTTGTAACTATTGTATGTTGAAATAAATATAACATGTTTATTTCAAATATATCAATAACAGGCTAATGTTTCATATGAAAATCACTAAATGATGGGACGCCTGGCTGGCTCAGTGGTTGAGCATCTGCCTTTAGCTCAGGTCATGATCTCAGGGTCCCAGGATCGAGTCCCATATTGGGCTCCCCATGGGGAGCCTGCTTCTCCCTCTGCCTATGTCTCTGCCTCTCCTTCTCTGTATCTAATGAACAAATAAAATTAAAAAAAAAAAAAAAGAAAATCGGGGATCCCTGAGTGGCTCAGCAGTTTAGGACCTGCCTTTGGCCCGGGGCGCGATCCTGGAGTCCCGGGATCAAGTCCCGCATCAGGCTCCCAGCATGGAGCCTGCTTCTCCCTCTGCCTGTGTCTCTGCCTCTCTCTCTCTCTCTCTCTCTCTCTCTCTCTCTCATGAATAAATAAATAAAATCTTTAAAAAAAAGAAAATCATTAAATGAAAAACATGTTAGCATAACATATCTCTACTAATGTGACATAACATTGCATCAAGATTTGAAATTTCTCCTTGATATTGTTGGAATGGTACCAAAAACGTAAATTTTCACCACTACAGAGATAGACAGCGAGAGATCTTGTTCTGAACCTTGGCCTTCCCACTTGCAATCTGAATCCCATTATCACGTTGAAAATGTATAAAATTCCAGAATGTGGACTCGAACCACAACATAACTGCATGGTGCTCTTTATTACTAGCTGTGAAAACTCTACAGCTGCTAGGAAAAAGGAAGGAAAAGCATGGTTATAATAGTTTTCACAGCACCAGCAATGTAATGGTAAGGATTTTACGTCCCTGGGTCAAGACAGCTACTGTGACAAGTAACCTGCACACTGAGGGTGGGTCCCACACAAATTAGTGACGGTAGGACCACATGTGTGTTCTCGTTACATCCCCAGCCCTCCCAAAGAGCAGGATTTTAGTAACTTCTACCCACTGAATGACTGAACCTAGGAAATGTGTGGTCATTTGGAAAGTAATTATTTCCTATTGATACTTCCAATAAGAGGTTATTTAGTGATAAAAAACATAATTCCTCCAAATTATACCCATCTCGGAGTACTCCCCTCAAGAAACCAGAGCTCCTTCCATGCTCTCTCCCTTCACCTCTGGCCATAAGGATTGCAGTGGGAGTAATTAACCACCATTTATAATGAATCTGAATTAGTCTAGTAATATAATAGATTCCTATAGCAGTATGGCTCGCTGGTATATGAAACTGCTGAAGTCATATTGCTCCAAACTTGATACCTCCTAAGCAAATGCTTTCAACTAATTTCATGATTAATGTACTGAACTTAAACCTTATAATGACTTATAGCTTATCCTTGCTACCAGAGGTGAAAGATTGATACTATTTTCATAAAATTATGCAGGTTCAGTTATTGTCAGAAATCTCCCGATGTAGAATTATTTGCCAAATAAAAGTGGAAATATGATTCTAAAGAACCCTTATATTGCATTATTTGAGGTGACGATGGCAGAGGTGGTGGCCGGGGGATGCCATTAATTTACTCCCGTACTGGGAGACAACAGTAATCTCCAGAGAAAAATCACGTCCATAGTTGGAAGTGAAGCACCTGTAATAGTATTCTTTGCAGGAGTTCTTTTCTAATCAAAGAGCTGCAATATCAATAAATGTTAGCACTCTCCAAGCTAGAATTGCCATTTTCTGTTCGATTGTCAAGTGTACACGAACGGCACACATTTTTCTTCAAGATTTTGTTTTCCTTCCCTGAAAGTATCAAAAACATATTGCACTTTAAAATTGTCAGACACTGGAAGAACCACATGTGACCAACTCTTTGTCCTAGCAACAGCATATGATACTTGAACATCAGCCTTACTTCCTCAAGCTGCTTAGAAAAGGTCATCCATTCAGAAAGAACAAAACCAAATTAAATAGGCCTTCTTTGCAAGTTGTACTATGTGTTCACCATGTATGATGCCTGAGAACGGGCACTCCCTTGTAGGTAGTATGGCTCACAGAGAACTGCACGTTTGCTCTGCTCCCCACCTACTGAATTCCCTCGATTTATTTGCATTGAATGTGTTGCCCCTTGTGACAAGGACAATGAGTGTTTGTATCTTTGATGCAAGGCCATATGCAAATTAAGACTTCGAAACGTGTTTAATACTTACTCAGTAGTGGTAAAATTCTCTGTAATATTTATAATAACAATGTCCAATTTCACCTGGACAAAATGAAAAATGAAAATGAAATTATTCATTTTCATTTAAAAATGAAAGATATTCACTTTTAAACCATTTGAAAAAGATGAAATGCTTCTGCTTGTTATGGATTCTCTCAAAATTCCTGTGTTGAAATTCCAACCCTTAACGTGACAGCGTTAGGAGGTGGGACACGAGAGGCCGTGAAGGTGGAGCCCCCATGCTGGGACTGGTGCCCTTATCAGAAGAGCCTCCAGAGCGTACTCACTACTCTGCTCTCATAGTCATCTGCAGACCAGGGGAGCCTCCCACCAGAACCCCCATGTTGGCACTCTGATCTTGGGTTTCTCTGCCTTTACAATGGTGAGAAGTTAATTTCTTGGGTTAAGTCTACTTGTCAATGGTATATCTTATTGCAGGAGCCTGAACAAAGAGCAGGATAATATGGAGTCTGTCCCAATCTATCATTTCTATCCCCATAACAAAGTAACAAGAAGCCTTAAAAAAAAATGAATGCTTAAAAATGAAAACAAAAAAAACACAAAAATAATGTTGGATAAAAATGATGAAAAAATAATCTGTTTTCTAGTTTTAGTAAAATTATCTTAAACTATGCGTTATCTCTTCTCCAAAGGAATTACAGAATTTTTCAAAATCTCTTATGGGACGCCTGGGTGGCTCAGCAGTTGAGCATCTGCCTTCAGCTCAGGTCGTGATTCCATAGTCCCAGGATTGTGTCCCACATTGGGCTCCCTGCATGGAGCCTGCTTCTCCCTCTGACTCTGTCTCTGTCTTTCTCTCTGTGTCTCTCATGAATAAATAGATGAAATATTTTTTCTAAAAAAATGAATGCTTAAAAATGGAGAAAAAAACACAAAAAATGTTGGACAAAAATAACGAAAAAAATAATCTGTTTCCTAGTTTTAGTAAAACTCTTTAAACTATGCCTTATCTCCAAAGGAATTACAGAATTTTTCAAAATCTCTTATAAGATAAATCTATTCTTTACATGTGTGCATGTGTAAATAGTTCTAAAGTATATTTCAGAACAAAAACTTAAACATTGTTCTGAGAATACTGAGGATTGGCTAAAATTTATTCTCGATTTGATTTTCGTATACATACCTATATGAAGATCTAGAAATATTTTTAGATCTTTAAATGTATGTAGTCAGTATATATTTAACATCAATTTAAATATGCTATTATACAAAATTCTGTGGGGATACCTTGAGAAAAAGGAAGGATAATTATATTGTGTCATTGAGTTTAGCCTACCACTACTTGTTCCAGCTGTACTCACAAGAACTTGTATCCTACTTAATAGCAGGTAAATTATTATTGTCTGTGTACAGACTATTTTGAAGGCCTTTTATAGCACCGTTTTATATGAAGAAAAAATACTGTCCTGGGAAACTCCCATCCTCACTGTAAAAGACAAAACAGAATTAAACCTATTCAGGTTAGATGAGTCAACTATCAGTGGTTTGAATAAAAATTGATTTTTCAGGTGAGGATTAATGTTAAATTCACCTAAATGATCAATCTACATAACCTCTGTCTAGCAATATTTTAAAATATGAATTGGATTGCTAACTTGCTGATATTTTGCACACAGAATTAAGTCTGAGGGAAGAATCCTGTCACAGCAGTCAATCCAATAACTGTTCAATTTCTAAGCCCTCGAGAAAAAATAAACTTTAGCCTTCCTTAAAGAGTCAACCTTCTAATTAAGGTTGCATTAAAAATATAGGAGGGTGAGAGCATGTGTTATTTTTCCCGTCCCTAGTGTTAAACCAGAATGATTTCAAAGTGAAAAGCCACCAAAATGTTTAATTTTATGAATCTAAACAGGTAAGATTAATATCATCTATGATTCCAATAGACATGATAAGTAATTTAGCATCTTCTAAATTGCCCGAATATACGGAATAAAGCAGTACTAAAAGCTCAAATGACTGTGGAACACAATATCCTTCAAGTGACAATTCTGAACAATTAATTAATTATATGTGGCTGAAGTGTACTAATGGCATTTTCAGTGCTGCTGATTTTCAGTTTTATCTATGTGAAAACAGCAAATGTACTGTTTTTTTTTAATTTTGGATTTTAATTCTGAACTATGTTTATTTCCCCAAACTTTTGTGTTTTGGTAACAAAAGAAAATCAATATTTTTTAATTAATCAACTACTTTTCTGAAGAGGTTTGCTGGTTTATTTTTTTATATCCAGGTACTGAATTTAGAACTTCAATATGGAGAAGTACATAATCGTATTATTCTATTAGTACCAAAAATATCCTTTTTAGTATTACTCTATTAGTATCAAAAATATCCTTTTTGCTTCTCACTCTTAATATGGAGACAATAATCATAAAAATTAATTATAAACGGACTTCAGATTAATCCGTTAATTTAACGTAGGTGACAATCAGCAGGACAGAAATAATGGAGACTTTAAATGATCACAGAAGGATCAGGAGGGAGACCTCTCAGCCCTGAGCCCCTCCAGGAAGTCTCTGCTGATTCGTCTCACACACCCCTTGGGTCTTGCAGTCTTGGTCTTTGGTGACCCTCATCCACTCGTCTCCAGAACTGCACTGAGCCTGTTTCTCTACCTGCCCCCTGGGGTGACACGTGGGTTCCCCAAGATTCTGAGCAGATGCTCTGACCTGTGCCTTTGCATCAGCAACTATCAGAATGCTGTAGGTACTGGCACAAAACAGGCATTCATGACTGCTTCCAGAAGGAAGGGAAAATCTGTGTGGCTGAAGTTAGTAGACAACTAACATGTCAAGAGCATCAGTGATGAGGGCAGACATTTTATGACGAATCTGTAATCAACATGTTTTCTTTCTTTCTTGGTTTACGTATGTATTTTTTTGTAATCTTGGCCCCCAACATGGGGCTGGGACTCATCACCCCCAGATGGAGAGCCATGGGCTCCACGGACTGAGCCAGCCCAGTGCCCGCCCCCAGTAATTAATGTCTTAAGTAAATGTCCCTCTGTTACTACCCCCCACTCTTATTTTCTCTCCACTCCTAGACCAGGTTCTCTGGTATCAAACGTCTCTTTTTAAGTATTCTTGCAAAACACATACTGTTGTTTCACATTGTTGTTTTTACATTGTCCTTTATTAATTCTGGCTCTGCACTCCTTGTGACCCTGCTCACCCACCTGACCCCAAGAAGACCCCAAGGCCCAATGCATAGGCTGCCAGAGGGCGCAAGATGGAGTCCCCCGCCAGGGCAGTGCTGCACCCTCCAAGCAGTCAGTGCTCCAGCCCTCTCACCACGTCTCTACCGCAGCAGTTCCAGGAGCTCCTTTGATTCTAGGAGGGCTGGAAAAAGAAGACTTAGCACCAACTGTCCTCCAATCACGGAAATGCTCTCTCTGCCTGTTTACAAACAAAGGTTACCATACACATTATAGTATCACACAGGTTATCTAATGCAACCGAATTGAGGTTTAGTTTGACAGCAGTGAAGAGGAGTAGAGTGTATCATGTGCCTTAATGAGGCTTACCAGGGAAAAAAATAGGAACTTATTGATACTAAAATGTATGTATTTATTTATGGAAAAATAAAAGACGGGTGGGGAAGTGGTTTATCTGAAATTACGTTTAACTGGGCATCCTATATTTTTAAAGGTAAATCTGATAAAACCTAGCATTAATAGTATCTGAGCCACAGGTCAGCAAGGCAAATGTACAATTAAATGTTCTCTAATCACTTGAAAGTGAGGATTTGAAGAGTTAATACATTAAGAGCCAGTGGTTATCCAGAATGGTGACTCCAATAACGGGATGTGATGAGAAAGTCATTGAGGGATACTTCAGTAATCATCTAAAATCATACTTAAAATTGAATGCAGAGTTGGGCTTTGAAAGTTTAACTGTCATTAATATATCCACAAAATATTAATAGGCATTTAAATTATTTCCAATAGGTTATCATGAGCAACTGATATAAATTAACTCAATGGATAGCAAATCTTTCTCCATAAATTTTACCATCGCTCTTATAATATCAAAATTTATTTATATTTTTCCTATAAATAATCCATCTTTATTATGAAAAGAGGTACATTTCTAATTAAAGAACTATGAATCTCAGTGAATGATTAAAATGGAATTATAAGAATTCAACATTCACTCTTATTTTGTACATTAATTATAGCACAAACATAATGAGTATAACAAACATTAAAACTCATCGTATGTTTATAATAAAGTAGAAATATTGAGGCCAATGATTAAAGTTTTCACAGGAGAAATTATGCAAATGTAAAGAGTTTGCATCTCTAACATCTTCCATTAATTTAAATGGCTTCAACAGAATTCAGTCTGTGACCCAAAATGCTTCTCATCAGCTCCTAATCTCCATGGTGTGTGCAGTGAGCATTCTGTCTGAACATAACCCTACTGATAGAGGCGATCCTATAGCATCAATTTCACAAACCCAATCGTCTTACCACTTTCAGAAAAATTATAATAACAAATTCTGAAATTATGCTATGAGCATCTTCTGAAAAGCAATGTTATAGATGCTTATATATATTTTCTTTTTTTAAAAAAAGATTTTGTTTGTTCATGAGAGACACTGAGAGAGAGAGGCTGAGACACAGGCAGAGGGAAAAGGAGGCTCCCTTTGGGGAGCCTGATGTGGCTCTCAATTCCAGGACCCCGGGGATCACCTCCTGAGCCGAAGGCAGACACTTGACCATTGAGCCACCCAGGCACCCCTATATTTTCTAAATATAAATGCACTTTTTATTATTTTTCAGGGGATGGAGTTTGACTCTACAAGTTCTAGATCTTCAAGGTCAGGCTTCACCAGACGAGTAGGAGAAAATCATATTAAGGTAAACGATACATACTGTAGAAAGTGTCAAGTTGGAATTTTAATTTGAGCACTTTCCTTAGAAAAATCAATTAAAATTCCAAGACTTCAGCTTTCTCACCTGTCAAGTAGATAGACAGATACACATATATGAAGATGCAAATTCAGATATAAATGTCCTTTATGTATTAGGATCTTGTTAAAGATTAGAGTTGACTGTGTTTCAAATTTTGTAAAATGCTAGGCTGCAAATCTTTGGGTGCGATTATTATATTTGCACATAATGAAACCTAAGTAAATTATTGTAGGTACATGAAAATAATATTTTGATTCATAAGCAGTTTTATTATGATTCCTGAAAAGTTCTGACACAATCTGGTTACCACCACCACCACCACCATCATCATCATCATCGTCATCGTCATCCTCATCATCAACAAAATAACAGCACTCCCCTTTACTGAATGCTGGCTGTATTCGCAGTGTTTAAAGAAGGGTCATTTGATTCAGTAGGTGCAGAAATCCCATGACATAGGTACCAGGATCATTCCCCTCTCATAAATGTGAAAAGTGAGACTCACAAAGTAACTCACTCAAGATTACATAACTGGGAAAGGACAGACCATTTTGGAACTCTTGTGGGACGGCAAACCCCTGCACTCAATTTTCCATCCCACATTTTAAGGGATTTGATTAAAACCCATCGCTTTGCTTTCTTTTTCCCTGATGAATGCAATCGACCAGCACCTGGCACCACGGCCGGCCGGTCTTCTCACTGAAACCCTGTGGATTCAAAATCTATTCCAAGTACTTAACTTTCTTCTGCAAATTCCCTCATCTATAAAATTGAGAATGATGATAATTGCAGAGATGCCAGGGAAATTTATAATCATTAATGAGCTAAGCCTTTAGAAAATATAAAGCAGCATTAAATGTTAATATTACTAATCTTCTTAATTAGAGGAAGTGGCAAATGTGTCCAAAAAGTCTGTAACTAACTTCATTACTCTTTCATTTATGTAGCTACGTTTAAGTCCTTCAAAATGTGTTTTATGTTGATTAAACATATGGTTGCCTGCATTTATAAATGTCCATTACTAATATGCTATACTATGGTAATTCTATTTTTGCTGTTATGACTAGTGAGTGATGAATTTTGGTCAAAAATTTTATATTCCAATAGTTAGATGCTCTTCCTCTATTTTTATTTGCAATAAACATGTATTTATTTATATATTGATATTCTTCTTGAGGTAAAGAATTTTTTAGGGAATTTACAGTGAGAATATAGCCATCTAAGAAAAAAATAGAATCTAAACTTAAGTTTAAGAATCTAAAGTTAAGGGGCACCTGGGTGGCTCGGTGGTGTCTGCCTTTGGCTCAGGTCGTGATTCTGGGGTCCTGGGATCAAGTCCCAAGTCGGGCTCCCTGCATGAAGCCTGCTTTTCTGTCTGCCTATGCCTCTGCCTCTTTCTGTGTCTCTCATGAATAAATAAATAAAATCTTAAAAAAAGAAAAAGAATCTACAGTTAAGTTACAGGAGGATGGAAATACAATGATAACAAAGGCCAGTGCTTTGCTGGTATTAAAACTAGAATTTGTTTTTAAGCTTTCTGGCTATTAAAGAATTATCCAGGCAATTTGTTGCCCCTTTGTTGTCCTGTTAACAGAGAGGAAACATCCTAATATGAAAGGTGTTTCATACCTCATGTCATACATTTAAAAAAGATATGGTGAAAATAAATATTTTTAGGATCACAATTCTTCACTGTAAACATGCTCATATGGCAAAGATATCGGTTGTGTAATTTATCAAGCAACTCTCCTCAATTATTTATTTTTGTGTTCCTTTCAAAGATAACATGAATGGTAACATGAAATTCCCTTAATTATTTTAATGGGTTCAAATTCACCATATTCAGTACTGACAATGAGCAGCATGTTTTGTTTTAAACACAAATTGATTTTTATACCTTGATCTGGATTACACAGAGAAAAGGCACCCAAGCTGGTCGTGCTAGACCCTCTCACACGTATCTCCCCACCAAGAGCAATAGATGTGGGGGTATTATGCATTTGATCACAGCTTTAGTATCAGCAGAGGAGACACAAACAATGGGATGAGATCTAGAGCATTTCTTTAGCCAAACTGGGCTTGTTCCTGCCAACACCGCAAAGGATTCTGACATAGGTATTTTTTTTCTGGTTTTATTTATTTATTATCCACTTTTATTTTTTTATTTTTATTTTTTTAATAATAAATTTACTTTTATTGGTGTTCAATTTGCCAACATACAGAATAACACCCAGTGCCCATCCCATCAAGTGCCCCCCTCAGAGCCCGTCACCCATTCACCCCCACCCCCCGCTCTCCTCCCCTTCCACCACCCCTAGTTCGTTTCCCAGAGTTAGGAGTCTTTATGTTCTGTCTCCCTTTCTGATATTTCCTACCCATTTCTTCTCCCTTCCCTCTATTCCCTTTCACTATTATTTATATTCCCCAAATGAATGAGACCATATAATGTTTGTCCTTCTCCGATTGACTTACTTCACTCAGCATAATACCATCCAGTTCCATCCACGTTGAAGCAAATGGTGGGTATTCCATCGAAAGATGAATGGATAAAGAAGATGTGGTTTATGTATACAATGGAATATTCCTCAGACATTAGAAATGACAAATACCCACCATTTTTTTTTATTTGAGTATAGTTGACACACAGTGTTATGTTACTTTCAGGTATACAACATAGCCATTCAAGCCCCCTAGGCTGCACTCACTACAAGTTCAGCTACCATCTGCCACGCTACAGCACTATTATAATACCATTGACTGTAGTCCTATGGTCTTTCATCCCATGACTTACTCATTCCCAATGGAAGACAGTACCTCCTATCCCCCTCCACCCATTCTGCCCATGCTCCATCCTCCTCCCTCTGACAGCCATCAGTTTATTTTCTGTCTCTATAGGTCTGTTTCTGCTTTGTGGGAACGTGAATTTGTGCAACCACCGTGGAAAAGAGTATGGACTTACCTTAAAAAATTAAAAAGAAATAGCATGTGATCCAATGATTTCACTACTGGATATTTACCCAAAGAAAACAAAATCACCAATTTGAAAAAGATACATGCATTCTTATGTTTATTGCAGCATTATTTACGATAGCCAAGATAGGGAAGCAGCCCAAGTGTCCATTGATAGACAAATGGAAAAACAAGGTGTACACACACACATACACACAAGAATATTACTCAGCCATTAAAAAGGATGAGACCTTGTCATTTGCAACATGGCTGGCTCCAAGGATGTTATGCTAAGGGAAATAAGTCAGCCTGAGAAAGACAAATATATGGTTTAACACACATGTAGAAACTAAAATAAAACAAATGAATGAACAATAGTATCAATTTTGTATTTGAGATTGGCTTGTATATTTTTTTATACCTAAGAAAACAAGTTTATTTTTTGTTTTAACATTAATTTTGCAACCACATCAAGAGCTGAACGATCAGTTATGCTATCTACCAACTATTTGAAAGAATTGTCTATGGAATCACTACAAATTATATTTATTTCAATGTTGATCAAGGTTGTAGAATCTATGACCTGACTGTAGAGATCCACAGTCTGGCTCTGCTTCCTGTGTCTGGACCAAGTTATCTGGACCAAGTTATTTATACTCTGTCGCTCAGTTAGTTTCCTTGTCTCCGGAATGGGAATAACTATGGCACTTACTCAAAGGTAGTTACGTGAATTGAATAAGCAGTACTGTAGGGGAAGCTGAAGAGACTCCATTTGAGAAAGGCTCCCTCTCTGCTTTTTTTCTGCTAGGACCCATTTACTCATATTTTGTCTCTGAATAAGCCCAAGAAGCTATTTCCCCAGTAAGGGGAGAAACAAGTAAGTCAATCATTCTCTGAGTTTTGTCCTAGGCCCTAAATAACACCCAAGAAGAGCCAGATCCCAAACGTGTTCTAGGACATTAGCTTCAAGCAAACCTCAGCTGGCACTGGCATCAATATCCTCACCTTCAATGATTTATGGAGTCACACCTATTGTTCACCTGACACTCGCCTTTGATTAGATGCTAACATGGATTCCTGGATGAACATGTGCCGTAGGCCCCTTTCCAATATAAATCTCTAACTCCAAGCAATGGCTAGACTCATTCTTCTCTCCTTTTCGAGTCTCCAAGATACCGTGACTGCTATTCTCTGCCTGTCATACTATTGAATAAACTCTGTTTTCACTTTCTCTGGCTCAGATTTGATTTCTATTTTGTATGAATCCAAGGATCCTTCTGGCTTGACCTGTGGGGCTTCCCTTGGGTTCTCAGATCCAGCCTGCCTGCCTCAGTACTTCTTACAGATGGATCACACAGTAAATGACATCTATTGTTAAGTAGATGATTACTATCAGCATTAGTAATAATTGGCCCTGGTGCTGAAAAAATATTAATTAACTCCCTCCTTTGAGGCTTCCAAGAGATGCTATGATATCATGGCTATATATGCCTGTTCATCTCCCACTGCTCCTGGTGTCCATAATATGTCATTAGCTATCCTTCAGAAATAAGTTCTGGTCATCCAATAACCAACATCAAAATCTTATATAATTAGCAACAACAACAACAAAAATATTGATAAGATTATAAGTAAAAGGAGACTTCTCAGTCTTAATAACTTTAAAGAATATATTTCACATATTTTCTGAAAAATTTCAACTGAAAATAATGTATGAGTTTGTGGGAAAGCATAAAGATGAATAGGTAGTTAGGACTTCCTAGAATGGTTGCTGTTAATGTCTAATTTCACTTATTTTATAATTAAAAACACTAATCTACTTGGGTATGGTGTGCAGACTTCATCATCTAACAGAAATTGCCGTCAAACTGAACTGTATGTCCTTTTCCACTGCAAAGAGTAAGTAATACATAATAAAAATAACAATAGTAATATGTGCATATCCTTAGTTTATATGTTGGGGTTACCTATTATTATTTAGGGTATTAAAATATTTGGAATATAGATCAGATACATGACACACATATATTATATGTACATACATATGTTAAGCTTGTTTTATAGACAGAGTGCTATCTATGCAAATTCAAGTGATTAGAATTTTTAAGATCACACTGAAAATAACAGCCATGAGAGTGAAAATCATATACAAATATATGTAAAGTATTTCAAATAGGGACATGACCTTTGTCAGGCTAGAAGCAGTCACGAGAAAAAAAAATGTAAGAAGGAAAATATCTGCTGAGAATTCCTACAGCACAAGGTTATCTCTCATGTCTCCACCACAGTCCCATCACTGTGTCCTTCACACCCACTGTGCACACCTGGGAGGTGTGGGCTCCTCTGCTGTTGACTTGGGCTCATTCATCCCATGGGAGGCACCAGCAGAAGACTGCATGGAGAGAGGAGTATCCACATGGCTTTCCAATAGGATGGCATATCCTTATAGGTGATAAGCATACAGCGTCTCAAATTACCTCATTGGATCATACCAATAGTTCTCTAACGGGAATCTGAATATGCTCCTGCAATATCTGGAAATTTAAATACTTTGTTCCCTGCATCTTTTAGAAAACCCACTTTAGGAACTGACTTGATAAAGATTTACCATAATATATATTTTTGAAAATACCCTTAAAACTCTATCAACCTATTATATAACAATTAAGTATCAAAGCTATTGTTTTATCTTTATATTTTCCTTTTTTATGTGTGGTATGCATACCAAGACACATTTTATGCAACCCATAACACAAGACATACACAAAACTGGTCTATTAGAGGAACACATATTTTCTAAAGGGGATTTTAAACATGTAAGTCAAATGTCTTAATATTTTTAATAGCCTTTAAAGAAGTAATACCACTTCTGAAAATGTGCTCTAAAGAAATAGTATTGGATGTATGGTTAGATTTAGGTACAACAAGGATATTCACTATAACCATTCTTTAGAAGTGAATAATTAAAATCAATCTACATGTCCAACTTGGCCACGGCTAGCTATGGAATACCAAGGAATAAAACCTATGCTCTTAAAATAATTCTCAGTGCCCCCAAATATATATTCAAAATACATGAAAGGAAAAGAAGTATGTTCTTAAAGGTGACAGGTTTCTTTCTGAAAATACAGTTAATATGAAAGTTACGAGATTCAGGGAAACTAAAAAGCAGTGTCAGGTAATATTTTCATTATAATAAAATTTCCCAGGCACCCTGGGTGGCGTAGCAGTTTAGCGTCGCCTTCAGCAGGGCGTAATCCTGGGGACCCAGGATCGAGTCCCAGGTCGGACTCCCTGCATTGAGCGCATGGAGCCTGCTTCTCCCTCTGCCTGTGTCTCTGCCTCTCTCTCTCTTTCTCTCTCTGTCTCTTGTAAATTAATAAAATCTTTAAAAAAATAAAATAAAATTTCCCTTTCTTGCAATAAGTTTTTTCTTTTCCCATTGTTCATCTATACTGTAAACACAGCACATGTATAATTTATGTATCAAGATAAAATCAGTAAGTTCAGCTCAAAATCAAAATGAAAAGCCACATCACAGAGGAGAGGAGATAAAGATGGGTTTTGCTCTTCCCCTTATCTGATGAAAAAGAGTACATGGTTTACAAAGAGAAACAATTTTCCCTCTGGTTCCAGCTCTAAACCATAAAAGGAATTTACTGTGTAGATCTGGAAATAAGAGGTACTGAATAGCTAACACGCATTAAGATAAATCACTGTTTTAGCTTTTTTGACAAAATAGAAATATTGCGTTATTGGTTACTGTATCAACTCACTGGAAAAGAAAATTTCAAAAGATTATTTAAAATAGAAGAGTTTCGTGATTTCGCCAAAACATTGACAGCTATTATCTTAAACAAAGAGCTTTCTAGGGATCTTTATATGGTGCTTACATCCACCCTATATGACACAATTAGGAGAATCTAAAAGATATGGATGGCTGGACTGCCAGTTGGAGACTATCATCATCATGCAGCTCAGTTTGCAACAATTTTTGTTCATGTACTTAGTATTCACAGGAAGAAACACATGCACATTAGATGTCAGATATGAGGATGACATAAATATCTTCAGAGTGCTTGTGTCCTACTCTGAAAGACATGTGTTAGGAGTCTGGAATTTCAAGTTGCTTCTTCTCTATTCTTGCCAAGTTCATGGTATGATATCTACGGTTGAAACTTTTACACTATAAATACAAATAATAATAAAAAATGGCTTGAAAATATGCTTCTGCCTCATAAATAATACTAAACACTCTTTAAGAAAGGATGGTGTGTGCATAGTAATGTAGGCCTCCTCACTGCTGACATAAGAGTCAATTCAGATTTGCTACCATTTATTCAGAGAGGTAGCACACTCATAATGCATGTTCTGCTTACAGTTGCTTGATAGCAAATAAATAAGAACCAATCCAATTTTTTAATTGAATTCAAATTCCAAAAAAGATGAAAAGAAAAATGAAGCCACAAAATAAAATATAAATGAAAATAGTTCATCTGAGAGAGAAGTTAAGCTACCCCAGACAATGTTGGAGGGTAGGTTTGGCTAATACAATAGAAAAGCTGCTAATTCTTATAAATAGTAAATCAGAGACATAAATACTATACAGGTGTGACTGCAAGAAGCTGGGATTAATCAAAGCTACAGCATTTTCTATGCTGCAAAAATTACAATTGTCAACACTTTTTTCTACTCAATCAAATGTTATGTGAATAGTAAATTAGTTGGAATAAAATCTACTGTATCAAACAGAATTTTTACTGTGGATCATGACAGTTGAAGAGGCCAGGTAATATCTCTCTTGTAGTGCACTCGACCCCCCTGGACTGGATGGGACAGGAAAGGAATTATGCAGGACCAAATGGCCACATAGGGAGATTATGAACACGCTCCACATGCACATTCCAACCTTGACTTCTGGGGACTTCAGATTGTGGCACAACTTCTAGATCTATTTGGAACTGGTTCTTTCACTTAATAAAACAGTCTTGGCAATGGAATAATCATATATATCATCCACGGATTATTGGGTTTTCATCATTAAAATTCACTGACATATGTTGAACATGAAAATTATACAAATATAATTTTATTACACTAGAGTATCTTTCAGATTCTACAGAATTTCATTCTAATCATCAACCAAGATCATATAATATTGAAAAGGTGGGAGATCCCTGGGTGGCTCAGCGGTGTAGTGCCTGCTTTCCACCCAGGGTGTGATCCTGGAGTTCGGGATCGAGTCCCACATCGGGCTCCCTGCATGGAGCCTGCTTCTCCCTCTGCCTGTGTCTCTGCCTCTCTCTCTCTGTGTCTCTCATGAATGAATAAATAAAATCTTAAAAAATATATTGAAATAGTGGAACATATACTCATAGATTCAGTATTCTGAAAGGTTTATTTTTTCTTAATAATTATCTTAAAATAATCTTTCTCTTATAAAGTGTTAGAATATCTGATAAGTGAGAACCTATTTAGTTTAAAGCAATATCTGTATTAACCAGCTTTATGGGACCAACAACAGCTCCTAAATTTAAAACGGTGTACATTAAAACCTTATGTTTACACCTGGCCTCATTACACAACACTAAAGCTGTTTGCAAATTTAGTATCATCATTAAAATAAACTGGAAAACTTTTTTTTTTACAAGATTATTTATCTGAGAGACAGAGAGGGAGAGAGAGAGAGGAGAAGAGAAAGAGAGAGACAGAGTCCCAAGCAGATTCCCTGATAAGTGCAAAGCTCAATGTGGAGGTCAGTCTCAGGAGTTTAAGATCATGACCTGAGCTGAAACCAAGAGTCAGCACTTAACCAACAGCACCACCCAGATGCCCCTAAAGTGGAAAACTTTTAAGATCATGATGAACAGGCCATATCCCAGACCAATTCATGCTGAATCTTTGGCCAAGATTCAAGCATCTTGCATTTGTTTTAAATTCTGCAGGTATAACCACAGTTGAGGACCACTGCACAAAATAATAAATGCAACTCATGTATAAGTAGATTTAAAAAAATCACTGAGTTGATGTCAATGTTTGTACAGAGAGTAGCAAGCCATGGCAACTCATGCACATGTCAGGAATTCATCTTAGAGTTGAGACTATAAAAGACCTGGAAAGGGATCCCTGGGTGGCGCAGCGGTTTAGCGCCTGCCTTTGGCCCAGGGCGCGATCCTGGAGACTCGAGATCGAATCCCACATCAGGCTCTCGGTGCATGGAGCCTGCTTCTCCCTCTGCCTATGTCTCTGCCTTTCTCTCTCTCTCTCTGTGTGACTATCATAAATAAATAAAAATTTAAAAAAAGACCTGGAAATTGGGGTATTTGTATCTACATCCTCCTGTAAATATCAGAGAATGTGGATATTCATCTTTATTTTGATTCTTTGGAATGTAAATAAAAATTCTGCATCTCATTTCAAAAATTCTGAAATTATTTTAGACATACAATTTGATTTTTGTTAGCTCCTGTCCATAAACTAAGTCTTCTGCTTTGAAGTAAGTAACTTCAATCAGGATTTATTAAAAAAAAAATCAGGATTTATACTCTAGTGTCCAGTATGGAATTCTAGTAATAAAGCTTACATTGCTTACTACTAGGTTGAAAACATGTATGGTTGTTGATATTAACTGTATAATCAACAGCCATCTAGAGAAGAAAGTGTAAGTACAGACTCAGGAGTTGAACATTTTTTTAAAAACTTAAATTTAACTCCTGGTCAAATCTTACTCTAAAATTATGTTGGATGATTGTGATAAAACATGTGTGATTAGAACCACCCGATGTGAAACGAACTAGGGGTGGTGGAAGGGTATAGGAGGGAGGGGGGTGGGGGTGAATGGGTGATGGGCACTGAGGGGGGCACTTGATGGGATGAGCACTGGGTGTTATTCTGTATGTTGGTAAATTGAACACCAATAAAAAATAATTTAAAAAAAAAAGAACCACCCGATGTGTCTGTTGATTGCACCACCACGCAGAAACACCAAAACCAATAAATTCAGAAATCATGGAGGGAAAGTAATCCAACACTTTATAGGGAATTTTTGGAAAGCCTAAACCTACCAGAACATTCTGGCTTGCCTAATTTCATCCTGTTTATGGGTGTGTCTGTTTGTTTAAACAACAACAAAAAAAATGAACTGATATCTTGAGGAATTTCTCAGGAAAGTTAAATACTACACTCAGTTCTAAGGCCTCATTATGCATTAGGAAGAGAATGTGCTGTACTGCAAATAATGAAGTTTTAGTTTGATAGTGCTGTGGCTTAGAAACGCAGAGGAAGTCATTTTATGTATCATCCTCATTTTGAGCATTTTTAAGACAGGGAAAGTCATATCTACTCCACCTACCCCATAAGATTATTCTAAAATATAATGAGAGATAGAACTTCACTCTACAAAGTTGACAGTGTTGTTTAAAAAATAAAGTATGAAAAAAATTAAATAAAGTATGATTACCTTTGGTATTAACAGTAGCTTATTCATAAATTAATATACTCTATAAATGTTCTCATAAGCCACAGGAGTTTGTGCCTATTTACCAATTCATGCTAGGAAAAAAGACCCCTTTAAATTCAGGAACTTGAAAAATCACTTTATCTAAGATACTGACTTGAAGCAAATTGCCACACAAGATGACACAAACTTGCTTTTTAAATAATTTACCATTTCTTCTAAATACATTGGAAAACTTGAATTCAATCCTTCTAACAACCCTTAAATGCTATCATGAAAATGGTAACCAATTATTTCTCTCACTTAGGTATGGGCATAGATGAAGACAGTTAAAGTCACTTGGCTAGTCCACAAACCCATGGGACCCAAGCCCAAGTCTCATGAATTCCGGGCTATTGTGCTTCCATGAAGATATACCACTCTTCTCCATTACCCTCAATCTCCAACCTCCAGAGAGGCTCATCCTGGGAGCTGTGATAAAATTGAGGCCAGGATGTCTTCATACATATTAATGACAGTTTCCCACCTCTCCTGAGGTCTGTAGCAATGAAAATACAGAGTTAGCTTCTTTTACCTTCTCCACGACCTCTTATTGTTTCAGTAAACTATGTAGGGGAATTTATAATGCCTCACATTGCACTGTGTGCAAGGACTTCACAGAGGAATCGCACATAGTTCCTCCCCACAGATGGCTCTCAGTATATAAGGGGGACCAAGTAGGCAAAGAGAATATAAATGCAATGCAGAAGAACTATGAGAAAGTTGTGAACAGAATGACATGACAACATATAAATACTATACTGAATTCTATCTAGTGAGTAGGAAAGATTTCCCCTATGAGATGACATGTCTTCCAGGAAGAGTAATTTAATAAGACAATTAGAAACGGATTCTATGTTAACAGGGTGACCAAAGTCACCTTCACACATAAGATTTTGGTGGAAAGTCACAGGTTGAAGGGAAGCCACAGATTGGAATAATGAGACACACCAGAGCTGGGAGAGGTAGGTTTGGACTAGATTATGCAGATTTATGTGCAAGATTATAATTTTCATACAATGCATTGCAAGGAATGAGAACAATGGTGATTGACAGGTTATGGCAATGTCATGGAAAACAGAGTAGAAAAGAAGTGTTAAGGACATCAACAAGATGGTAGAGTAGGCAATACTGGCTCTCTTCCCCTCACACCAAACTACAATCAGACAGCTATCTGTGACTGCAAGTAGCTCTGGGAAAGCTCAATAGTTTAGTTAGGAAGTGGAGCTCCACATGGAGAAATACATCACACTAAGGATGGCAAGGACATCAGTTTAGCTGATGTGTCTGGGGATGGCAGGCATAAAGGAGGGTGGGGGCTCTCAGCATCAGCCATGCAGCAGATGCTACTATGGTCCCAACTGGCCTGCTCTGCAGGACCCTGGCAGCTCCTATGACAGTCACAAGCTACCTATAGCCTTCATGAGGGAGGATCCCATAGTGTTCACTGGCACAGACCCCAGAAGCCTGCTTTGTAGGGAACATAGGCAGCTTTAGCAACTGAGGAAGCCAAAAGCCATTGCTGCCACTCAACCCCCAGAGAGAGAAATGCTGCTAGGTCTCCTGAAAATGAGCTGCTGTTGCACTTCCTAAGGATAGGACTGCCACCCTGAGCCCCATACACGTCCTGAATCCCAGAGCTGTAGCTATTCCATGTGCACGCTTCAGAGCCAGCTCTACGGCTGCTCTGCACACAGCTGTGCTTCAGAATCTGGCCCCTTAGCTGCTCCACATCCACTCATGTCTTGGAAACTGAACCCACCATCTTGGTGAGCTAGGTGAGCCCAGAGCTGCTGGCACTCCACAAGCACTCACTATCCAGAAACCAGGTCCATGGCTGCCCCATGGGCACATGCACATCAGACATCAGTGTCATCACCACTGGGAAGGTATCTAGGTGCCAAGGGGGGGATCCCTTTGCCATGACAACTCTCCAAGGAGAAAAAGAGATCAGAAAGTTCCCATCAACCATCACCATTGAAGACCCTAACAGCCCTCAACACCACTGTAGATAGACATGACCTTGGCACTGAGGATCCCTGCAAGCTTCACTGTCTCTGACTCAGCTGACTGAGTTACATGGACACTATGTCATTGGTCCTTTCCTGGAGCAGGAGCCACCACCCTCTACCCAGCTGGCACTCTCACACCCACTCTCAGGTGAAAGACTTTCCCCGCTGAAACTAGTCAATAATGTCAGGAAGAGGTGACTGCTCCATCAAATATGCAGACATCAACACAAGGCTATAAGAGACATGAAAAGTCAAGGACACATGACCAACAAACACAATAATCTTGCAATAACCAACCACAAAGAAATGGAGATCTACAAATTACTAGACAATAAAATAATTCAAAATAATTGTTCTTTAAGGAATTTCAGCAACCTACAACTAAATGAAATCAGGAAAACAGTACATGAAAAATGGAGATGTTTAAGAGAGGCATTAAAATGATAAAAATAAATCAGCAGAAATTCTAGAGAGGAAGAATACAAAGAATGAAATGAAAAATAAGAACAGGGATCCCTGGGTGGTGCAGTGGTTTGGCACCTGCCTTTGGCCCAGGGCGCGATCCTGGAGACCCGGGATCGAATCCCACGTCAGGCTCCCGGTGCATGGAGCCTGCTTCTCCCTCTGCCTGTGTCTCTGCCTCTCTCTCCCTCTCTGTGTGACTATCATAAATAAATAAAGAAAAAAAATTAAAAAAAAGAAAAATAAGAACAATAAAGAGCATAAGTAACAGAACTGATCAGAAGAAAGCACCTGTGAACTTAAAGTCATTTGAAATTATCCAAAGGAGAAAAATGATTAAAAAAAAAAAAAAAAAAGAAGAGTGCAGAAAAGCTATGAGAATTACAGAGCATCATTAAACATAACACTATTCCCATTGTGGGAGGCCCAGGGTGAGTAGAAAAGGAAAGAAAGGGGCAGAAAGTATATTTAAAGAAATAATGGCTGAAAACTACCCAAATCTGGGAGACACCTTGACATGCAGGTATTCAAAACTCAGAGGTCCCATGCAGAATCAACTCAAAAAGAACTTCATACCCCCCCAAAAAAAGAGAACTTTCCCCAGAATCATTATAATAAAAGTGTCAAAAATCAAAGACCAAGAGAGAATTTTGAAAGCAAAAAACAAAACAAAATAAAAGCCTCATTTCTTACAAGGATACTCCCAAAATGTTATCAGCAGATTTCTTAACAAAAACCTTGCAATCGGGAGAGAATGGAATGATATATTCAAAGCGTTGAAAGAAAAAAAAAATCCTGCCAAACAACAATATTTCACTTGGGAAAGCTCTCCTTCAGAGATGGAGAAAGAAAAACTTCTCAGACAAGCAAAAGGTGAGGGAGTTCATCACCACTAGACCTGCCTGATAAGAAATGATAAAAGGAGTTCTTTAGAAAGAAGTGAAAAGATGCTAATTAATAACATGAAAACATTTGAAAGTCTAAAACTCTCTGGTAAAGTTAGGTATACACTCAAATTCAGTGTATTTGAGTCCTGTAATGGTGGTGTACAAATCACATCATTCTAGTATAAAGATTAATGACTAAAGTATTAAAAGCAACTATACAAACAATAATTTTTAATGGATCTACAATATAAAAAGACATAAATGACATCAAAAACAAATGTGGAGGACTGAGTAAAATGATAGTTTTTGTATATGACTGAAGTTAAGCTATTAGCTTAAAACAGATTGCTAATATAAAATGTTTTATATAAGCTTCATGATAACTGTTAAGTGAAAACGTATAGTAGATACATAAAAGAAAACTAAATAAATCAAAGCATAGAGCCATGGGAAATCATCAGATCAGAAAAGACAAAAAGGAGGAAGAAAAGAATAATAGAGCTACAAAACAGCCAGAAAACAATTAACAAGGTGGCAATAGTAAGTCCTTACTTATCAGTAATTACTTTAAATGAAAATGAATTAATGCCTCTCATTAAAAAACATAGAATGGATGGATGCATAACAAATAACAAGACCCAACTCTATGCTCCTTCCAGAGAATCACTTCCAGCTTTAAAGACACATGTAGGCTGCAAGAAAAAGGATGGAAAAGATATTCTGGTGAAATGGAAGCCACAAGAGAGCTTTTTTTGCACCAGACAAAATACACATTAAGTCAAAAGCTGTTCTGAAAGACAAAAAAGGTCACTATATCATGATAAGGGAGTCAATTTGTACCGAGACTATAACAATCATAAATATATAAACACTCAACATCAGAAGTCCTAACATATTAAGCAATTGCTAACAGATCTGAAGGCAGAAAGGGAAAGCAATGCAATGACAGTAGTGAACTTTAAATACCCCACTCTCAACAATGGAGAGCTGACCAGGACAGGATATCAACATGGAAACACTGGATTTGAACTACATTTTAGACTAAATGGACCAAACAGACACATACAGAACATTCCATCCAATAGCAGCAGGATACACCTTCCTCTGAACCACACATGGAACATTCTCCAGTATACATCACAGGTTAGCTCACAAAAAATCTTCACAAATGTAGCAAGATTAAAATCATATCAAGGGATCCCTGGGTGGCGCAGCAGTTTGGCGCCTGCCTTTGGCCCAGGGCGCGATCCTGGAGACCCGGGATCGAATCCCACATCGGACTCCTGGTGCATGGAGCCTGCTTCTCCCTCTGCCTATGTGTCTGCCTCTCTCTCTCTCTCTCTCTCTCTCTCTCTCTCTCTCTCTCTGACTATAATAAATAAAAAAATTTAAAAAATATTTAAAATCATATCAAGCAACTTTTCCAACCTCGAGGGTATGAAACTAATACTCAACAACATGAAAAACTCTGGAAAATTAGCAAATACATGGAGATTAAATGACACTCATGAATAATCGAAGAGGAAATTGAAAAATATCTTGAGACAAATGAGAACAAAAATGACACACTGAAATGTATGGGAGGAAGCAAAAGCAGTTGTAAGAGGGAAGTTCATCGCAATGAGCATCTAAAGAAAAGGGACAGATCTCAAATGAACAGCCTAACTTTTCATTTCAAAGAACTAGAAAAATAGAAGAAGAAGAAAGAAGAAAGAAGAAAGAAGAAAGAAGAAGAAGAAGAAGAAGAAGAAGGAAAAGCCCAAAATAAGCAGAATGGAGAAAATACCAAAGATCATAGCAGAAAAATGAAATTAAATAGACTAGAAAAATAGAAAAGATCAATGGAATTAAGAACTTCTTGAAAAGATAACAAGATTGATAAACTTTTACTTAAATTAAGAAAAAAGGAGAAAAGACTAAAATAAAGCCAAAATTGAAAGAGGAGACGTAAAAGTTGTATTGCAAAAATACAAAGGATTTTAAGAGACTACTGTAAATAATCATACTCCAAAAATTTGGTTAAAATAGAAGTAATGGCCAAATTCCCAGAAGTATACAACATACTAAGATTAAATCATGAAAAAAAGATTAAATCATGAAAAAAAAAAAAAACAGAAAATCTCAATATGCCTACAAATAGTATGACTCAGTAATCAAACATCTCCCACCAAAAAAGGCCCAGGACCAGATAGATGGCTTCACTGGTGAGCTCCACCAAATATTTTTTTTTTCCACCAAATATTTAAACAAGAACTGATGTCGATCCTCCTCAAAAACTGAAGAGGCAGGAACATTCCCAAACTCCAGTGAACATGGGAATGTGGAGACCTCTGTGAGATCCTGACTCCTGGGAGTCAAGGAATGGTTCCATTCTCACCAACTCATTTCCCGTATTTCTAGGTTGGTTTAAAATCAGATTACTTTTCACGTGAGTGTATTTCAAACTATGGATATCCATAACTAACTGATATATATATACACACACATACATTATATGCGTTATGTTACCCACATATTTTGTCTATATTTACGTATAATAAATGTATAATGTAAATTATATAAATACAATTATATAAATTTATATAAATATAAAATGTATAATATACACACAATATTTGTATAGCTCTCTTTTCTGAACTTATATTCATTTCCAAATTCTTTACAATGGGCTATTCTAGAAGGTAAGAATCAAATCTCACCCGATTGTGAAGAGGGGCAATCCTCATATGTGCAAAAGGAGATAAAGGAGATTTTGCACCTTTTCAGATGACCCCGACCAACCTAAATTTATTGCACTGTATAAAAAGGACACGACACCAGATGTCAAGAGCAGCTCTGGGATTATTGCGCGAATACGGGTTTGCACTGTGCTTTCAACTTAGGTCTTTATGTCTACAATCAGGAGTAATCATACCTGCCCTAACAACCTCACAGCCGTGCTAATAATCATGTGGGGCAATATATGTAAAGCAGTTTGTCATCTGTAAAAGTTGGCTAGGTCTAATTGAAAGTTGTACCCAGTGTCCAGAGCTTTATACCTCCCTGTATACCTAACCACCGGAATTCTATGTCCAAATGAAAAGTATATTGTATATTATCATCGCATATTTAAGCCAAATAAATGTTCACGGTCCATAACATGGTATATACAAGATTAATACTTATGAAAACTCTTTAGACATTTAATCACGCTACCTCTACTTAACAGTATGACAGTATGCTGATTCCCAAGCATGTGTGTGTGATATGGTAAATAATTCATGAAATGAACTAAGACTTTGCACTGTAAATAATCTGCACAGAGGTTTCATGTGTAGAACGGCTCTGAGAAAGCACCGTTCTGCAAAACTCAGACTTGGAAAATAAACATCAATCATACTTTGTTAACTGATACAGAAGCAGGCAGGAATGGCTCTGTAAACAATATTTAAGCTGTCATAATAAGGTGCAGGAAATTCAAACGATCTTGAAATAATAGGCAAGATACAACACGCTCTTCAAACATTACGCACTTTATCCTGAAAACCTCTAGCGATCTCTCTTAGGTAACTGTAACACCAAAAACAAACAAACAAGCAAAATTCTGAGTTTGAATTTATCACTTGGCGATTCCACGCCTGACTCTACATCCAGAGGAAGAGGGAGGGCTTGAATATAAACTCTGGAAGGCCAAACGGTCGATATCAGGGACTCCCCAAAGTGAAGGAAAGGAAGTTCAAATGAGTTTAACAAAACCATGTTTTCAAACTAATTTTCAACTCATTCAAAAGAGGTCTGTTACACTTATTCTTTTTTAAAAGGAAACTTCTGAATTAGAACTAAATCATTCATTATTCACTGTGATACAGGGTTTAGACCTCGAGGTTGCGTGTGATCATTCCCATGTGCAGCTGAGTGAAAGGGGAAAAAAGCTATTCTAATGACTGAGCGTGGCTTTAACTCACTGGTTTTTATCTCTTTTAACTTCCAATCTTTGTTACAGATGGTATTAAAGGGGGGAAACAACAGTCTGGTAGATGGTGGGGGATAAGTGCAAGTCATTTCAAGTTGCTGAAGCTTTCGTTAAAGACGGCAAGCTATTTCAAATCCTAAAGCGATTTAAATGGAGGGCCAAGACTTTTCTGCTGTATTTACTTAAAAGCATACAAGGTCCAGTGCAGAATCCAGCATTCCCCCCCTCCTGAAGGATGTGATCAGACATTTATTTTGACAGTACTCAATGACAGCCCAATGATGGCCCCGGCGTCAACCTTGCACATCATCAAAATGTCTAATGATCTGAGTGTTTATGGGGTAACAACAACCCACATCCTCAATGGTTTGCCAGAATTTTGTCATTATGACATCTAAATGGAGCATTTGGGCGTTTGTCTAATGTACCTAAATCTAATACGGAATGTTAGCTGAAAGAACCGTAATTATTCCAAAGCACTTCATGCAAGTTACCAGAAGATGTATTCTTGAATAATAAAATGGCTATTTGTAGAATCAAAGAATGTCACCGGTAGAAGGAATGTGTTAGGTCATTTAAGTCAGCCCTCGCATCATTTCGATCTGGAACTGAAATTCAGAAGTTGTAAAGGGCTTATCCAAGATTGGACAGATGATACAAGACAGGGCTGAGCCAAGAAGACAAAGCTCTTAATTCATATATATTTTTTTTAATTTTCTATCATGCCAAAGTGTTTCCTGGAAACTACAATTAAATACAGTATGTCCAAAAGGACACATTCCCCCCAAGATAGGAATTCGGGGTACTGCCGCATATAAGCTAATATTGTTTAATCAGCTGTATAGGATGTTATAAGAAGAAGAAAATGAGATATTATAAAAAAGGCTCGCATCACCATTGGAATACTGAACTCCTATGCTAACCAGAAACCTTGGAAGCATGGTGTTTAAGGCGAATGACATATACACGAGGGTCTTTGTGAAATCCCTGCAACTAAAATCTGTCAAACTAGCAAAACCTAAATATGTTTTAGGCTTCAATACTGTATACAAAATAGCAGAATTGTGGCAATGAGAAAATATTAAAAACAAAGTCAGAAATCTTGGTGTCTCCTGCATGTCTCTATCACCTACGGTAATTCACTTAAACCCTTTGCACATTGCTTTTAATAAATCTGCATGGTTCCCCTTTCATTTCATTGAACTCAAGTATTTCCACTTTATACTTAAGTAAGCTATGGAACCATGCTCTCAAGCTATCCTATCAAGGTAGTCTGTCCCTGTGGGGAAAGTGAAGATTCTCCAACATGTCTTTAGTCCCAAAACAGAGTTCTCTTGGAATCCCCAGATGGGTCTTGCTGGTACCCCATGACAAGCTTTGCCTCAGCTGGCCTAGCTTCCTTCTATCTTGAGCTCCAGGTAAAGACAATCCACAGCTCATTACCTACATCCCCTGAAGGAAGTTGGTGATGCTGTGTAGCCTTTCTTTGGCCGCCACTCAAACATACAGGGTTCTCGGGCTCCTATGAACTTTCTCACCACAGTGCGTGGGCACCATACAGGTAGCACCAGCAGAAAGCATAATGGGGACATATACTACTTTTCTACTTTGGAATATGTGAATAGATAATTCAACTTTCAAACACGTATGCTCTAGGTTAAACGACAATATCCTGCGTCCCTTTTATCCAAAGGATTTGGTAGAAAGCAAAATATAGCACACATTATACATAGAAGGATGATTATTTGTAATAATTGTGACTATGATCTTTATTTTTCCTTCTCCTTCTGCTTTTCTGGACTTGGAAATGCTCTGCAAACTAAATGTCTTGATGAGTATGTAAAAGTTCCTACTCTAAGTCCCTAGCATCATTCTTTCCTATCTTCTAGAAAGTCCTATTCAAATAGCTCCAAGCAGAATAGAAAAGACACGCACTATTCAAAGACAGATGCTAATGCAGGTTTCAATTATTAAATGTATTTCCCACCTATTATTGATGTAAGTGGTGTGTCATTAAGGCATGCTATATATTTCTATTCCAATAGAAAAATTAAAAAGAAAATTAATTTTTAAACTCTTTTTAATTATTGAAGTTTTATCTTAATTTTGAAATGCCGAAGGTATACTATTTAACAGTCAATAAGTGTATAGTAAACTCATTTCTGAGTAGGGATTACCTAAGAGAGGGATATGTGTTTTCCTAAACTCATCTTAGAATAGAGACCCAGCAGACAGAGGGAGTCGTTCTTTGTAGGGATTGTAATGAATTCAAACAGATTCATTAATTTTACAGCAGCTCTTTTGGTTTCAGAGAAACATAAAAAGGTCTATAGTATTGGAAAGAGCACCCAGTAGCTACCTTGATACTTGATGAGAAGGAATTTGTCCTACTGTTTTAAATGCATGGGTGATAAAGCAAGACTTAGAAATATTTTTGTTAGACAGTTTCATTCTAATATATCCTCTATAACAGAAATGACCTATAGTAAAATAATTCAAAATACCCTCTCTTCTGAAGGTGATTTCCACATAAAATTTGAACACAATTTTACATCGCCATTACTAGGATATGAATTTGACTGACCTTTGAAGGAATAATATTTTCTGCTGATGTTAAAAGTTTGCTAATATACATTTTGTTAAAAGCAGTTTGGTCACTGTTCCTGGATGATCCACCTCAAGCCATCAATGTTTAAATAAACCAGTGTGCTCAACTTATTTCTAACAATGTTCCTGGGGGATTTCTAACCATTTTTACCGTTTTAGGTTGACTTAATAAGGAATTCTGCATTAGTCATACCAAGATAGTGTGACAACCAAGGTTATCTTGGTAGGAGGGTGACATAGTGCCTGTTAATAAGAGCTGATGAAAATACACAAGATGTCTTGACAAATACAAGCAAAGCATGCCTTTTAAAAGAAAATGAAATAATTTTCCTTTTATAGGAAGCCTTTACATTAATTTGGAACTATATTCTAATATAATTTAAACTGTTCCATAAATGGTCATTAGCTAATTGGTTAATGATTTGGAAAATTATTTAAAAAATCAGATCCCTATAAATATCTTACATTATAATTAACTCAGGCTGTACTGAAATATAAAATAAAATTTAAAAATAAAAGATGTAAATGTGAATATTTAAATAATTCAACAGTAAGAAAGCTCTTTATGCAAATCATGAAAGGCAAAAGTAATGGACATATTAATAGAACTGACATAAAAATGGAAACAATTCATTCAAATATACCATCAAAAGTTAAAGATGTTAAATTGTGAAAAATAGCAAGAAGCAATAAAAATATTTCAATTAGCAAAGAAACCTCAAAATTGCATGAAGTCATTTCAAAAATAAAGGTATATAAATAATTATCATATATTTAAAGTCAGTCTCACCATTAAAAGGACACAATGTAAAACAGAAAAGAATTGGACAATACATTGCTTAGTGAAAGTGCAAATTTCTTGCTCACTTCGTATGTATTTTAAGTCAGTAACTTTCTCTACCCCTACAAATACATAAGAGGAAATTAACTGAAGCAATGCAGAGATATATAAAGATATTTCTAGAAGCAAAATATCTATAGTACTGCAAAATGAGCACCACACTAAGGAGGGGTATTTAAGAGCCAGGTGGTGTGATACAAGGTCAGAATGCCCTAGGGAACAGCCTGACCCACCATGCAGCAAAGTTGCCCTCCTACTTCCGAATCTCCCATATTTTCAAAAGAAGAAAGTTCCAAAAAATCTTCAATTTATAAGTACTGACAGCAAAGCAAACTTTTAAAAAACTGAACTGTAACAACAAAATGCATAATTGGATCTAATGCAGCCCAATACCAAGTCGCAACATCAGATAATAGAACTGCATAATGTCAGTAAAAAGAATGTGACAGAAAAACACTGGTATTCAAATGTTCATAGTAAATTCATAAAGGACAAAAGTTGTATTTTATTTAAAGGAAACACGAGCTTGAGGCACCTGCCTGGCTCTGTTGGTTAAGAGACAGACTCTTCATTTCAGCTCAGGTCATGATCTCAGGGTCATGAGATCCAGCCCCCACGCTGGACATGGGAGCCTGCCTGCTTGGGATTCTCTCCCTACCTATCTCTCTGCCCCCTTCCCTGCACCAGCTCGCTGTGTGCATGCACGTGTACTCTCTCTCTCTCAAAATAATAAATAAATAAATAAATAAATAAATAAATAAATAAATAAATAAATAAATACATCAATACATCAATACATCAATACATCAATAAATAAAAATAAAGGAAAAATGAGCTTGACAAAGAAATACAGGCCACTAGAAATAAGCAAGGATATCTTCCAACGGTAGGATTGATGATATTTTTTTCCTTTTGTATTTTTCAAGATTTCATCATTGGGGTTTATTATTCTGAAATTGGGAATGGGATGAGGAAAAGAAAAGTATTTCTAATACTTCTCTAATAAAAATTTGTACGGGGAAGTAAAGTGCAACCTGTGAAGTAGAGCCCTACCTAACAAAGCCCTCGTGCAAGAACAACCTGGGAGGTCACAGGATATTTCTCCTGCACCAGGAGGTTATTACCAGGAAGACACGACTTTGAGAATAAACTGCCCAGTTTGCGGGATCCCTGGGTGGCGCAGCGGTTTGGCGCCTGCCTTTGGCCCAGGGCGCGATCCTGGAGACCTGGGATCGAATCCCACGTCGGGCTCCCAGTGCATGGAGCCTGCTTCTCCCTCTGCCTGTGTCTCTGCGCCCCTCTCTCTCTCTCTCTCTCTCTCTCTCTGTGACTATCATAAATAAATAAAAAATAAAAAAAATAAAAGAACTGTTGTTAAAAAAAAAAAAAAAAACTGCCCAGTTTGCAAGCAGGAATGAAGTGGAACGCATCCCACAAAGATCACTGTCCAAGCTGCATCCCTCCCATTCTCCTTCTTGGGAAATAGGGGTGTTTATTACATTTGTTCATCTGTCCCTGTTTCAGATTAGACGGGGAATGGGACTTAGATGTTATTTCTAAGTTCCAGATCACGAGGAGACCCCACATAGACATTTGCACTCCAGAAACCTCATATTTCTAATACTTCTCTAATAAAAAGGTATAATCACTGCAGTTACTGCAAGCGATGAAAGCCTCTAAGGGAACAGGTAGTGTGTTCATGGAAGCCCTAGGACGTGCCCCTATTTCTGCTGTTGAGAAATGCAAACCAACAAAGCACTAGTCCGCGGATGAATGAGTGCCAACGGGATTACATCATCAAACATCTCACTGGCATAATCGGTTCTGCGACCTGCTGCACTTACAATCTCTTTCTAACAATTAGTGCACCGAGCTCCAGAGAAATGGTATTGATCCCACATTGTTTTAGAGTGAAATAGTCTAATATGTTCTCTGGTGCTCTTCCTTTTAATTCTTATCCTTCTAATTATCTGATAATGACCATTTAGATTGGGAAAGCTCTGATTACATTAATCCCTCACTTCAGCCTGGCACTGGGTACGACTCTGCGGCCGCAGACCCTTGGCTGAAGACTTCACCTGAGACACAAATCTCTCTCGTGCGGTAATCGGCTTTTAGAACTGCACCCGAGTCTAAGACTTTGTTTTCCTCCTCAACTTTTAAGTTAATTCTATTCTAACTTTTAATCGATGCTGCTTAGTTGTAAAGAAGCCCGAGGGCCACTGATTGGTTCTGAAAAACAAATGAAGAGAGAAAGACACGTAACTCTAATGAAATCAGAGCAGAATGCAGCTGCCTTATTTAAAAAAAAAAAAACCACACACACAATTATCCCCAATAACTGAGCTTTCATTTCAGATAATCTTCAACAAGTATAAGGATATAGAATAAATACAATTCCAGGAGAAAGCCAGGTTGCCTTTCTTAAAAAATGGAATTGCTTTGTTATTTATTTTTTAGTCATAGCTACTCAAAGCCAGAGAAATGCTGAATGCCCATAAACCTGCTCTCTCTGTTAAGCAGTTTTGTTTTCTTGTTTCATTTTATTTTATTTTAAAGATTTGATTTATCAATTTGAGAGAAAGAAAGAGGGAGAATCAGCAGGTGTAGGGGCAGAGGGAGAAGCAGACTCCCCACTGCGCTGGGAGCCCGAGGTGGGACTCAATCCCAGGACCCTGAGATCATGACCTGAGCCTAAGGAAGACGCTCAACCAAGCCACCCAGGCGCCCTTGTTGTTTCATTTTAAGTCAAACTAGTCGTTTAGTATGAAAATTCTCTTCGGTAAAACTTTTTCAGGTATCTTTCACAAGAGTTAGGTCAGGCGTTACTCGTAGCTTTTCGTCTGTGAATCTATTTTCCTAATGCCGGAAAGCTTACTATTCCTAAGAGTGTCCAAAAACAAAAACAAACAATTGCAACCATATTTTCATTTAAATATATAAAAATACACATTTCTCCCTTTCCAGTACATGACAAGCATTTTTATTTATAAGATGATATTTTCGTACACAGAACACTACCCAGGCAGTCATATCTGAATTATTCTTCTCTACTGCTTTCCTCCCAAACACTTGTTCCTCCCAAACACTGTTTCAGCAGCCTGAAATGTATGTCAAGCATCACCATAAACAAGCCTCAGAGCCCAGAAGCCCAACTTCCAGCCTTGTAACATCCCCCAGTATCATGCACTGACCACACTAGGCCTCCAGGAGGTGAATCCGCTAGCACGCATGCCATCCAGAACATCACCTGGCCTCCAGGAGCCCCCCTGGATGAACACACATACAGACAACATGCCTATAGCACGACGACCACAGACTCAGGAAGGAGAACCTGTGCTGCCTGCACTTTGTAGAACAGAAAGGAACACAGCACAGTTTGGAATCCAGGTAAAAATTAAATGTGCGAAAACAAGAAAAGCATGATTGTCAATGTATTCTGTTTGGCAAAACTTTCTTTTCAGAAGAAAAGGCACCCGCATACGTTGATAGGTTGAACCCAGTATTCCAGGTGACTTAAACGCGAAAAATAAGAATTTCTTCATGAAGAAAACAAAAAAAGAATAGTCACGTAATTAACTTCTAAAGATACAAAACACAGACTTGCAAGTTAGGGCAGTATTTTCTTTTTCTCATATAATAAATGCGAAAACTGTTTCAGAATAGAAGATCCTCAAAGTAAAACTGGAGCTGGCAATGAGCAATCACATACTGTCTGATGTGACATTAGTCATGTCTACGGGGAGTTCACATAGTGGCTCGTTGTATTTAGGAAAGTCATCAAGAGCCCTAGAGCATAGGGCACCAAAGTACCGTATCTGGACTCTTGATTCGAATTCCATCTCTTACTGGGTGACTCTGGCCAGAGCTCTTCACTTTTGTGAGCATGCATTTTTTTTAATCAATAAATTGGGAAAACAATAAGATTTACTTTACAAAGTTCTAAGGATTAAGTGAGTTAGTAAATGTAAAATTCTTGAAATAATAACTGGCGTAAAATAAATTTCTATGTGATAATTTATTATTATTTTCACTCACTTATTTTTTGGTCTAAGTATAAATGTAAAAATATTACATTTTTTTTAATTTCTGAAATGTTTTGGCTACTTATCATGCCGAAAAATATGGCTTTCTAGAAGAGTATTTAATATAGAAGTTACTTACAATATTTATTAATATTAATTATATTAATTTTACAATACTGGAATGCTGTAATTTAATATTAATTTTTATAATTATATTAATATTAATTTTACAAATACTGGAACGCCATAATTTTTAATCAGTTACAGTAAGTCTTCATTTACCAACTTTTTATTTATTAAATTTTCGCCCAGAGTAATTAGTGTTCTTTCCTAAGATGTATTCCTAAGTATATGGTCTTTTCTTTTTTTTTTCTCATTAGAAAGATGAGTAAACGTACTAATGCTCTCTCGTCTCCACCATATTTGTTAATTAATATGCTCCTACCAAAGAATATGTTCACAGTGAACACAGACTCATTGCGTTTTTACCAAATTTAATCTGCTGTTTTTGGAAACAGTATGTTTAGAAGTAGATTTGTAATTTCTTAGTACATGCCAAATGTCATCAGTATGTCATGGCCAGATGGATTCTAAAGGCCAACAGAGAACCAATTCCTAGAGCTAAGTAGACATGATATATTTTAGACTGTGAGGAGTTTGGTGACCATGGGCATTCTTTAAAAATCATTATCTGTGCGTGTGTGTGTTGTACATATCTGCATAGGGTTATTATTTTTATACTCTGGATACCGAACTATAGAATCAAATTATATTGCTTCACCTTGTCACACACTGATCAACAATATATATACTTGTACCTTAAAAATTTACCATGACATGTTTAATAAACCAGTATAATACTTTTTAGAGAAAACAATATAACACCCCAAAAATGGAGTTATTAGGTCTCCAGGTTTATTGCAAAGTCACAGTTAATATGTAATTTAGCTGTCATATAGTAATTAATGTTATTTTTTCAATTGTAATTTTTCAGGATTCAACACCTATAATGCTTTAAACTGTATGAAATATAATACAAATAATGATATCAACTCAACTTTACACATACATTTTTGCACATAAAGACCCTTTTGATCATTTAAAATTTTGTTTCACATTTACAAACCCATTTAAGAGAACATAAAATGTTATGCAGATGCTAATTTCATACATATTAAATTACCTAAAACTTGTTCTGAATAATATGTATTGTGTTAATGTTACAGAATTATTTTTAAGACAGTAACACTCTTTTAAACAGAAATGTACTGTTTCAAAAATACAGTAATTGGATTCCATTGATCCATCAAATTATTCAATCATAATATTGGTGAATACAAATAATTTTTACTCTTCTAAGTACATTGAAATCTATCAGAAACACAGTATAAATAATAATGTAAATAGCATTTGGCTTATGCGTTCTAGCAGAGAAAAATAAGAACTGAGACATTATGGATTTTTAACATACCTATTTGATTGTTAATTATCCTTTTAAATATTCTTAAAAGGAATTTTGAATCAAATCATTAGATTAATTAATAATTGATTTTTTTAATCTCTCAGAAAAGTCTGTCTTCAGTAGCAATGGGGAGAGAACTTCAAAATGAAAAGGGATAAACCTGTCAATCAGAGTAAGTTCAACAGGAAAATCCTAATGCATATGTATTCTGATATATGTTATATATCTATTTCTAAAATATATTACATACATAAGATTTTGTTATTTGAAGCATGTAAGAAGAAAAAAAACAATATGAGAAAATTGAGATCTTTTTTCCACAGGATTCTCAAATATCTTAAGTCAAAATCGACAGATGTGCTTTCTTTCCCTTTCTTGCTTCATCCGTGAAAATAATTCATCACGAAGAGGTGGGGATTTACGTAATTCACAAATAAAAACCGTAGAAAAGTTAGAAAACACCTACGGCCACAGAAGTCATTCCTAATGTATTATTTATCTTTAATACGGAAGTCAGCATTTCTGCTTCACCCTATTCTACTACTTCTACTGCAGCTGTAGGATGCAGTCCACGGAAATCTCAGTATTCTTGCCTAAATTGTAAAACGTTAAATGAAGTCATTGACCAACCACAGCCCTTTTGCTCTGTAAGTAACCCAGGAGATGCAATTCTTAGAAGACAATTACGGTTTTAAGACTGAAGAATGAAGAATTTCCTTTCATCAGGAATCAAACTTGTACTTGTCATCCTATAGAGCAATTAAGTTCTCAAACACTAGCAAAAGAAGTTGCAAGAGACAGGTGGGCAAACATCCTCCCTGCACCCTCAAAGCCCAGGAGGACC
Source organism: Nyctereutes procyonoides (assembly GCF_905146905.1). Classification (NCBI taxonomy): domain Eukaryota; kingdom Metazoa; phylum Chordata; class Mammalia; order Carnivora; family Canidae; genus Nyctereutes; species Nyctereutes procyonoides. The sequence goes on from NW_026575043.1 coordinate 32,341,748, forward strand.
AGCCCCAGGCACTAGGACCTCTCCCATGCCTTGTGTTTGTTCTCTCTTCTCCAGTTGGGTCTTCCAGTGTGATCCTACTCACAAATCTTCCCAATGGCCAACCAAAAAAGACAGGATCTAATATGTGGCCTACCTTTCTAATTTCCCTAGTCCCTGGATTCCATCTTCTGTTCCTACATTAGCGATAACGTCCTATTCTCCTTGTTCAAATCTCAGCTATGTACTCAATTCTTGTTGCTTGTTTGCACTGAAGTCTTTGGATAGGCTCTGACACGCCCGACATGAGATAACCCACAGGGGAGGCCTGCAGATATCAACCAGGTTGTAGAGCCGGCCTCATATACCTGTGACTAGGGTCTGGGAAGCCTTACCTTGTAGGAATGGTTGTCTAAAGACCTGCAAACCCTCCCTGGAAACACATGCTAGGATATGTCTTCTTCTTCTTGTGGCCTTCTATTAAAATGCAAACGATCTATTAAGGAATCCATTAAATCACTGACATATTGTGGATTTTTTTCTGGTAGCATAGAGGAATTTAAGGTAAACACACGTGGTGTACCACGTAGAAGAGGAGCCACTCTGATTTTAAGAACAGAACAAAGATAATAAGATCTGTAACACTGCAGTTGACTGGAAAAGTACGTACCTAGTAAATGTGAAAATCACTTTAGGAGATAGTATCTTCTATAGCTATGAAGTGATTTATGTCAGAACACAGGGGAGGAGAATGGAAAAAAAATATAGGAGTCATGGCTTCTAGGTTTTCTTGGACAGAGATTGGGAAATCATTTTTTAAAAGGCCGTCCTTGGCAACAATGGGCACTCGGACCTAAAAAATAGTATGTTTACTAGGAAGATGCTGTCAGAAAATTTATCATTAGAGAAAAGCCCAAAGTTTCCTTTGGTATACTTGTAGCTAACGGTGGTTCGAGGGTAAAATTATGTAAAATATTATTCATCACAACAGTGCCACCATGTGGGCTACTCTCTTTTTCACCCCAGGGAGGAGGGGCTATGTCATAGAAAAAGAAGTTTCCAGAACCTCTAAGTAAAAGTTCACATATTTTTAAACATAGAAATGGATCGTCTTTGCTTTCAGTGATGTCACCACTTTATAAAAAGTCTTTAAAACGCGGCAGGAATCCTGGAACGGGTGGCACTACATTTCTACCTCCACGCATCAGTTATAACATCTGTGATTTGGGTCTAATACGAAGCAAAACCGTTCCCTTCTTAGGTTAAGGTTATCCTGCTAGGATTAAAGTAAGTCTGTGATTTCCTTCCCAGCTTTTTCACATCTTACAGGGTAATCAACCAAACATCCAAAGAGGTTGTTGGAGTTTCAACAAAAAAACAAAACAACTCCAAAATTAGCCTTTAATTCACATGAGCCACATCTGTGCCATAAATCACTTGAGAGGTCCTATTTTATTAAAACATGGAAGCTGCATTTTATTTTTTTATTTTTTTATTTTTTTTATTTTTTTTTTTGGTGGAAGCTGCATTTTAAAGAACTTTCAGCATGCACACAATTTCAAGTAATAGTCAACCAACGTACATATACAACTAAACAGTGTTTTTTTTTTTAAAGAAAATAAGCAAATACGATATCCTCCTCCTTTATTCCAATGTGATGCTGTGCCTTTATGGTGAAAACGTTTAAGCTACAGAAAGCTCTAATCCCTTACTAATGTGAAAACATCTTCTGTACAAGCAACACTGTATACAACGTACCATGAAGTACAGAAATGAGAACCTAATAACAAAATATCAGTGAACACCACACATAATGAAGACCATGACAATGAATGACCAACTTGTTTCGGTTGGAAAGAATGGGGAAAATTAAGAATTTCATGGAAATGTCACTTGGAAAATAAGACCCCGATGAAATGACCAGTTTTTTTCATTGGGTTCAGGAGTTCATCAATCCTTTCCTCCACCTTTATGTCACTTCCGTGAAGTTTTTTTTTTTTTTTTATTCATGGGGAGAATAGCAAAAATTGATTGTAGGGATTTTTAAGTTTACTTTTTCTTTTTATTGTATTATGTAAGCTACTTGAAATACTTGCTGTGTTAGCTAAAATGTAAATATGTAAATATATGAAATAAAAAGATTAACACTTTTAAAAGTATCCTTCTTCTGGTAAGGAAGAGATAATCAAGTTTACTTAACCAAACCATCAAGTACATTTCTTTAAAAAAAAAAAAAAAAAACATAAAATCTCAGTCGAGAAGCATTTCTACCACCTGAGTGACACAGGCACATTAGTGCTTCCTGGTCTTAATCTCAAATGGCCACCATCCATCCTTTCAAATCTACAAACGATAAAAGTTTGATATTTGAGAAGAGCCATCTCTTAACAGGACAGATGTGACAACAAAAATGACACAGGTAATGGAAAACAAGAAAAACTCAAGAAGATAAACATTAGGAAAAAAATTCAGATTAACATGATGCCTTCCCTAAAAAGCAAGTTCATTAACACTAAGCCTGTGTTTTTCACAGAATAATTCTTGAGCTAGAGAATTGGAATCACCCATGGCGTTAAACATGCAGCTAATTGGATCCTCTTGAACAAATTTCTCATGTGTCTGGGGTCCTAAATCTCCATTTTTATGCATTCTTAGGCACTAAAATTGAACAAAAACTGTCTTCCACCCTAAGACTAAGGGGTTTATTTGGGCAAAGGAGGGCTGTTTAGTTTCCTGGGATTCCCAATCCTTTTTAAAGCATTTATCAAGCAAGGAGTCTGACCTTTGAGATAACCTGCTGGTGCAGATCTAAGATAAGGCTGATTCCTGCTGATAATCCGACCTCTACACACACACACACACACACACACACACACACACACACACACACACACACCCTCAGATTTCAGCTTTATTCCACCGCATCTGCCCTGCCCCAATTCTACTTAAGTACGCCCCATACTCCTAGCTTAGTCTGTCTCCCACTCCCACTGTATTGGGGTCTCCCCTCACGGCCCCCCTACACACCTGGCTCAGAAGGGAACTGCTGAGCACCCAACAACTGCACACAGTTTACTGCTGGGGGGTTTAACAAGTTCAGTTCAGGGCAACCCCAGCTCAGTGCTGCCCTGCGAAAAGGAACAGGTGAGGGACGGAGCTTATTGCACAGAAGAGATTTAGGTTCAGATTGGGAGGCACCAGTGCAGAGGAGCAGAGGAGGAGGAAAGGAAGCGCAGAGGAAGACACTCCAGATTCCACTAGTTGCAGCTTCCCTGAAGGATTCGCAGTAGTGAAGAGGCGGCCCTGTGGCCTGGGGCTGGGTCCTGGACCTGGTCTCTCTCTGCAGGACAGACATCCTGGCATCTACAGCACCCGTGTGTCAGGAAGTAAACGAACCCATGCAACAGCCCTCTATTCCCACAAACCAGGGCAGAAATGAGATGGAACAGCAGTCTTCCTACAGATGGGGCATTGCAAGTTGGGAAAGCTCACTGTTCATTTAGTTCCCTGATTACCATATGCAGCTACGAAATCCCACTGATTCTCAGTAAAGTTAACTTACCTCTCTGCTTTCCTCTATGCATCCCTATTCTTGATACCTACATTTTGATATTGATTTTTTTAAATGTTCCCCACAGTCCAAAAATATTGCTTGGCCAAAAAAAAAAAAAAAAAAAAAAAAACAAAGGGCTGTTTCTATCATCTCCTGCAATTTCTGTCATTACTGAACATGCAACCAGAGGGATCAATTACACACACCACATCCCAAATCTTACCATGCTGAACTGTGCACCCCAGATACTGCATGCATCAGTCTTACCCTCCAAATTACCTCTTTTAACTGAAAAAAAAAAAAAAAAAAAAACAAGATGAGGTATTTAAATAAAAAACTTCAGGCAAGGCTGGCAACAGCCAAGTGTCTCATCATTCCTGCAGACTGTAAAAGTGTCGTCCCCCGGGGCTTTGTTACGGGGGCAGCACCTGGGAGAGGGAGCTGGGGAAGGAAGGAGGCAAGGAGGGAGGCGGGGGGGGGGGGGGGGGGGGGAGGCAGGCAGGCAGGCAACCTGGCCACAACGCCCTTGACACCTGGCACTTTAAGAACAGGAGAGCCCCTTCCCCAGTTTACAGCTGCTACAGCAAGCCAAGTCTCCGTGCTTTATATCTGGACATTACGGAAACTTGCATGGGGTAAACTTTTCTTTTTTGGGGGGGGGGGAATGAAGGTGATTTCCGAGCTGGATTGCAGTTGTACATGACACTGGCATTTCTTTCCCATGATTCTTGCCCACAGGAAACACATCCTTTAAGAAACTGAATAAAATCGAGTTGAACCTTCTCACAACCTGCAAGCCACCAACTTCCCGGGGACCCCCCCCCCCGCCCGCCAGCAGCTCCAAAGGCCAGCTGCGGGGCACGGAGGCGGGGAGCGGCGGAGGGCCATCCACCCTGGGAGCGCGGTGAACCGGCGCCCCAGCCCGAGCCCGAGCCCGAGCCCGAGCCCCAGCCCGAGCCCCAGCCCCAGCCCCAGCCCCAGCCCCAGCCCGAGCCGAGCCGGCCGCGGGAGGGACAGGGCGCGGCAGGAGGGGAGCGCGGGCAGCCCGGGCTCCCGCACAGCCGGCGCCCCGTGCAGCCCACCCGCGCGCAGGGCGCCCGGTCCCAGCCCCTCGCCTACCTCCGGGATCCAGCCGCCGCCGCCGCCGCCGGCTTCCTCCCGTGGCTCCTCCGCAGCCGCGGACGCGCGGACCCCGAACGGCGGGAGCCTGGGTCCCGCAGGGCGCCCGAGCCCAGCGCTCGCCGCGGGCGGCCACCCAGGACGAGGCGGGGATGCGATCCGGGGCGCACCCGGAGGGTCCCCGGAAGGCTCGGGCGCGCGTCCCAGCCGCCGGCAGCGGCTCCTGCGCCGGCACGAGGGTCACCGAGGGGCCCGGCGGCAGCTCCGCGCCTCCGCCGCTCCCGGAGGCCCGGCCGAGACCGCGCGGGGGAGGCGAGCCAGGGATGCGACGCGCAGCTTTTTCCGGTAAAAGGAAGGGAAAACTTTGATGTTGGAGCGGCACGCGGGGCACGGCGGGCAGCAGAACAAGTTGCAGGTGCCGCGGGGAGGGCAGCTCCCGGGGGGAAGGGCGGCCGTCCCCGCAGCCGCGGGGGGCGGGGGATGCTCAGGCTCCCGGAGCGATGCCCGAGCGCCCCTGGTCCGCGGTGGCCCCGGAGTCCCCCGGAAAAGCGCCGCGTCTCCCGGGATGCGCGCAGCCCCCGCGCCTCCCTCCCGCTGGAGAGCGAGCCTGGCGGGGGCCGGGCGCCAGGAAGCCTGCGCGCGGGGAGGCGGGGAGGGGAGGGGAGGGGGGCCCAGCCCGGCGCGCCTCCCTCCGCGCCGAGAAACTGCTCCGAAGTGCGCGGCTGCTGCGCGGGGCCGGGCCGAGCCGAGCGGGGACCGCCGGGGAGGGCGCGCGGGGGGCGGGCTGCGCGCGCCGGGAAAGGGGCCGCCCGCCTCCGGGGCCGAGCGCGGCGCAGGTCGGCCCCCGAGCCCCGCGTCCGAGTCGGGGCGCCGCCGGCCCCGTGCTGGGGGCGCGCTCAGCGAACAGGACGCGGCCGCGCTGCGTGGACCGGGGGACCGGGCGCCCCGACCTCGCTCTTCAGCGCAGCCTCGCTGCCGCCCCGCCGGCCTCGGAGGCCTCATTCCCCGTCATTCTGCAAAGTTAGTTGGGATCCACGGGGCGCGGGGAGGGCGGGGGGAGGACACTCTCCCGTCTGGAACCCCCAATCCGGATCGTGCCAAACCCTCCCCTGGCCCGACCCGAGGCCTCCCACTCGGAGCGCGGGGAGATGAAGCCCCGGGAAGCGTCCCCAGGGTGCTGGCGGCCAGTCTCAGACGCTGCTCACGCTCACCCCCCCCCCCCCGGGAGCCCCCGGGCCTTTGCACGAGCAGCCTCTCCCAGGGCCCCGCGTTAGCACAAGCGGCGTGCAGCAGGGTTTGCCTTCCTCCCAGGCCGGTGGCGAGGAATTCGTTCAGACTCGCAGAGGAGGGCAGAGGGAGTTTGTGCTGGCTCCTGGGTGAAGACGCGCGGGTCCCTGCCCCGCGGGCGCTCCCACGGGCGCCGCGGCACTCAGACGTCGGCGGCGTGTTTGCAAGTAAGGAGGAAGATGCAGCGGAGGTGGAGACAGGATTCCGAAAACGGGGGGCTGGGTGGCCTTTCCGCGGCCCCTTCTGCACGCTCCTTCCGGACCAGGACACGCAAAGGGAGCACTTCGGGGCGGTCCCGGCCCTGCGCGGGGCACCCGGACACCTGCAGGTGCAGCGCAGTGAGGAACGGGGAGCAGCACGGGGGCCCCCCGGGAAAGGGGAGCCCGCGGCTGTGCCGGGCCAGGACCCCCGCGCCCCCAGCCGGGTGCGGCCCCGGCCTTCCCAGGGCCCCCTCCGCGGGAGCACGGAGGCGGAAAACGCAAACTCGGCGGGAGAGCGGCAGCTCGCGGTCCGCTCCGGTTGCGCGCGGCGGGCCTCCCTCTAGCGGCCGCGCCCGGGAATCGCGCGGGGGGCGGCGGGCGGGGCGGGGGCCGTGCGCGCCTGTGTGCGCGCCCGTGAGCGCGAGCGTGTGTGCGTGCCCGGGAGCGAGCGGGAGGGGGTCCCCGGGAGCGCTCCTCCTCCCGGCGGCGGCCGTGCGCCCGCGGGGTCCCAGCAGCTGCTGCGGCGCGTCACCCTCAGGCGCTGCCAACTTCACCAATTGGCCTCAGCGCCCGCGTGTGTGCTCCCGGGGCTGGGGGGCGCACGGCGGGGGGGGGGGGCGGGGGGAAAACATCAGTAACGCACACCGCTCATTTTTTTCCTGCAAATAAACAGGCTCCGCGTGCACATTCCCAGGCAGTCCGTGTTGCGTCGACCCCTACGCCGTGCGCTCCCGCCGGGGGCTCGGTCTTCCCAACGTCGCCCTCCCTCCGGCTGCTTCTGGGGTGCGGGAGGGGCTGGTCACGGAGCCGGGAAGTGGCCGCAGCCCGGCTGTCCCCAGGGTCCTCTCCACGGTCTGCGGGCCGGCTGCGCGTCCGGTGACCTCAGGCGTCACCGCGGTGCCGGGACGGGCGAGCATCGTCAGGCTCCAGGCTCATTCTCGACGCAGAGTCAGGGTGCGGGCAGGAGAGGACAGGGGCACCCCCGGGTGGGGACGCCGCCGGCGCAGCCTGAGCAACGGGGAAGGCACCCCGACTCCGGGGGGACCCGCGCCCTCCGCAAGGTGGACGGAGAAGGCGCCCCAGGCCGAGCGGACCCCGCGCGCGCCCGCTGAGCCGCCCCGCCCCGCCCCGCCCGCAGCGTCTGCGCGCCCAGTGCCCGCGGCGGCCTCCGCGCACCGCCTCCCGGGGACCCAGACCAGCGCGGCCTGCGCGGGAGGACGGGGCTCGGGGCCGTGGGCAGGCGCACCGAGCTCCTCCCGCGGGCCGAGAGAGGGCGCCAGGCGAGCGGGGCTCCGGGGAGGGCGCGCCCGAGGGCACCGGGGAGGGCACACGGTCAGCGGGGACCCGGGGAGGGCGCACCCCGGGAGGGCACCCCCACTGTCGGGGATAAGCCAGGGAACTGTGGCCGGGGCGCCCCCCACCCCGCAGGCCCCAGCGGCTGGCGCAGAGGAGGAGCGCCTGGTGAACCCCGAGCTGGCACACCGTGGTGTGTGGTGTGTCCTCCTGAATTCCCCTCCAGGGGGGGCCCTGGGGGTCCCTGTGAGCTTCTGTGCTCCTGCTACTTCCTTTGAATGGGACTCGGCTTCACCTGCACCCCAGCCCTGGTAGCAGGAGACCTTAGGAGGGTGGCACAGACAGGGGGCACTAATTTGTCAAGTGGGACTATAGTTTCCAAAAGTGCGAGGAAGCAAACTTCTTGAATATGCCCCAACTTTCTCTGAATGTGCTTGTCATCCTAGCAAAGCTGCCCTCACTGCCTTTTTGTTTCTCAGATTTGACAAGTCACAGACACGGATTTGTGGCCTCAGAATTGTTTTTGCTTCTGTAAGCTCATCAACACATTTTATTTATTTATTTTTGTCCTAAAATAGTGAAAACAGCTTGGTGGGATACAGAGAAAAGTTACATATAAATATAACCTAATTAGATTAAATTGGCATAATAGTAAGCAATATTGAGTTTCCACTTATGATAGCCTACTTTTGTGAAAATTTATTTTTTTTAAGATTTTATTTATTTATTTATTCATGAGAGACAACGAGAGAGAGAGAGGCAGAGACACAGGCAGAAGGAGAAGCAGGCTCCATGCAGGGAGCCCAACCTGGGACTCGATTCCGGGTCTCCAGGATCATGCCCTGGGGCTGAAGGCGGCGCTAAACCTCTGAGCCACCTGGGCTGCCCTACTTTTGTGAAAATTTAAAAAAACAAATCATTTCCTTAGCTTTAGGAAGAGCTCACCTGTAACATTAAAACAGAAATACTATTTTTAAAATACCATTCAGTTAAAAGTACATTTTGTGTGTATTGACATTCTTATAGATTGAATTATAACTTAGTGATCCAGATCAAAACTTCTAAAAATAAATCTCAGATCATTGGAGAGATGGCAAGGAATCTGGTATTTTTAAGTGTAGTAAAAAACACATTCCATAAAATTTACCATCTTAACCGCTTTTAAGCATGCAGTTGAGTTGAGAAGTACTAAGTTTTATGTATATAAACAGGACACCAGCACTTTTCCATCTTGCAAAACCAAAAGTCTGTACCCATTAAGCAATTTCCTCTCTCCCACCCTCTCTCTCCTTCTCTTTTTTCGGAGGCGTTGGAAAGGTCATCATCTGCAAGCAGGGAAGATGGTTCTCACTGCTCCCCAAGCCAGCTGCCCCCCCTGCATCTTGGGTGTCTCAAGCCTCAGTTTTGTGTAACAGGTTTCCGGTGTTTAAGCCACTCAGCCTATGGTATTTTGTTGTGGCAGCCTGAGCAGACTAATACATATGCTGATTCTATTTTTGTTTTTTTATTAGGAAGCACCATACAGTTTTCTTTCTTCTTTTCTTTTTTTTTTAATGATAAATTTATTTTTTATTGGTGTTCAATTTGCCAGCATACAGAATAACACCCAGTGCTCATCCCGTCAAGTGCCCCAGCAGCTGGTACCATTTTACATTCCCACCAGGAGGGCACAAGGGCTCTGATTTCTCCATATCCTCCCCATCCCTTGTTACCTTCTGTCGTATTGATAATAGCCATTGTATAGGGTATGGGGTAATATCTCATCGTGGCTTTGACTTGCCCTTCTCTAATGGTGAATGTTTTGGGGCATCTTTCCATATACTCATAAATGAACAGATAAATGCCTGTTCAAGTCTTTTGCCCATTTTTAAAATCTGATTGGTTGTTTTTTGTTGTTGTTGAGTTGTTAGAGTTCTCTTTATATTCTAGATCAAGCCCTTATCAGGTATATGATTTGCAAAAATTCTTTCCATTCCAGAGGTTTCCCTTTCACTCTCTTTATTGTGTCTTTTGATATACAAAAGAAATTTTAAGTTTGACATGCGTGTACCTTTATATCAAACTATATCTTGTCTCAATAGCTTTCATATTTTGGAAATTCACATGTTACCACTTAAACTCCTTAAAATATGAACTTTGCTGATAAGTCATGAGTTCTTCCTTCTCCATAATAATATGAAAATTATTCTCTCAAGCTGTTCTATATTTTACTTTATTTGTTTATTTTTTGCTGTTCTATATTTTAAAACAGTGTTTGGTTGTGGCTTATTTTACTTATTACTGAACCGTCAATGGTAATGATCTCATACTTTTTAAAATGTTTTGAAAGTTTAATGTACTTCACATGTTAGGGAAAAAGTAATATATTTGTATAATGAGAGATCTGATTGTTTTTAAAGTTACTGTAAAATATTCTATATATAAGTGAAATATTTGTATTTATTTATTTTTACTGTAATGAAAACTTCAACTAATTCAGCCTTTCTTTAAAAAAAGAATGGTCCATTTGATAAAAATATAATGATTACACTTTATGTGTGTTGAATTATAGGCCTAGTTATGCTTCCAGTAGATCATTCTTTTGCATTCATATATAAGGTTCATATTTTAACGCTTCTAATCCATGTAGAACTAAGATGTTCTCAACTGGACAACCTTGTGCTCCCTCTCTAAAGTAATTCTTGTAATCACTAATTTTATATTTTGTTTCAAAATTAGATAATCTGAACCCATGAATCATGATAATAGAAGTACACACGTGTATTTGACACAACTGAATTATAATAGAGATAAAAATTTGCTTATCCATTAATTTAAGCCCTAAAGTCTTATGTAATTCTAGGAGGAATTAATATGAATTCAATTCATATTAAATATAAAACAGTTTAATTTACTAGTTTCTATTTAGGAGATCCAACTGAGCTTTGATTGGAGTATTAAACTACATTTATAGGTTTATGTGTTTAAGATAAGTTTGGATTACATCTTGTTTGAGACTTTGCATTCCAGAATTTTAAAAAATACAGAGATCTTCGCTTATATGTTAACCTATGTGTTTAGTCTCCTAATTAATGTCAAGTTTTTCAGGAACATCTTTAGACTGTGAACAGCACAGTCTGACTCTTCTGGTGAGAAATGAAACAGGAAGGTCTATGAGCAGCCAGTTTTTTGTAAATGGCACTTTTAAAATTCTTCTGTAGGAATTCACATGTTATCTTTCTTTTTTTCCCTGGTTAGAGATGTAACCTGTTTTCTTTTTGGACAGCCATCATGGATTTACTATCTCCAGCAAAGCCCAGAATATTCTTAGAGAAACCAAAATGTTATGCCAACTGAAATAGATGCCATTACTAGAGCTAAATATAATCAAGAGGAATCATTATTGCAAATCATATTGACAGCAATAGCCATCTTAGAGATGATTAAAAAGATATTGAATAAAACACTAGATGTAGAGACTGTTTTCAATAAGTATAATGTGCAAATGGAACATTACAAGAAAGTTACCTTCGGACACACATTGCATACCTAGGAGAGCTCCTTCAGTAGCAGTGAGGTCTATTAAACTCGAGGGAAAATAATTTATTATTTATCAACAAATGTCTCATAACAAAATCTGCTACCTCTTCTTTGTAGCTACTGGATAAAATTATGTTTAGTTCAATAAAACAGTCCTTGCTCCATATGTGCAGCCATTCTCCTATTTGTTATTGTCGTAACATCCCAACATTATGTATCCTGCAGTTGTTTTACATATAGATTATGTGGACAAATTACTGTTGCAGTCCAGCTTCTACCCAGGACTGATAAAATCACTTTAGGAAGAGCCACTGGGAAAATCAAACTTAGGATTTTCTCAGGTGCTTGAGAAGCAAACTACCTTTGATTCTAATTTAAAAATTCATATGGGAAAAAATAAAAAAAATAAAAAATAAAAATTCATATGGGGCATTAGCTAAATAACCAAGGTCATTAGGAGAAAAAAAAGGCTTAAAAATTGAAGAGACAATAATAACCTAAATAAACCTATCTTACAGAAGCTGTATTTCAAATACACAATAGATGGTAAATTTGGTCAATAATTCTAGCATTAAGTTTTACAAGGAAAGAAATGTTTTTCTCCTTTCTCTTTTCCTTTTGCCTAAAAATATTGTCCTATAGAATACAATGAGAGCGGGACGCCTGGGTGGCTCAGTGGTTAAGTGTCTGCCTTCAGCCCAGGGTGTGATCCTGAAGTCCCAGGATCGAGTCCCACATCGGGCTCCCTGCATGGAGCCTGCTTTTCCCTCTGCCTGTGTCTCTGCCTCTCTCTCTCTCTCTCTCTCTGTGTGTGTGTCTCTCATGAATAAATAAATAAAATCTTTTTTTTTAAAGAATTCAATAAGAGCAAGCCATTAGAAATCAGACACAATACATGTGTTCACAAGTAAATTCATTTTAAATATTTCTTGGCTGTTTAAAATATGTATTTCCTATAAATCTCATCTCTTACAATAATTTTTAAAAAGTATCTTGACAAACCGAATATGTTCTTGAATACTTGAGCAGCTTGTGTTAATTTTTTTTTTCTGCCGCCTTCAGTGACTGTCACAGAAAACAGATGCAAATAGCATCTGCTTCCATGACAGATGCCAAGGTGGTGTTGGCATCCTCGAGATGTCCACAGGGTCTGTCTGGGCAGTGATTACATTCTGTGGGCTCATCCATGCTATTAACTCTGCAGTAACAGAAATACTGTTAAATAATCTAATGGTTTTATGATGATCAGTTTGTCTACTGTACTAAACTGCAAAAACGACGTTAATGACAAACTTCTCCAAATGATATTGAAGCATTTCCCAAGTACCTTGACACTGACTATAGCTAATTAGCAAATAATAAAAATTCAGGAAGAATAGATAAAAACATGCATACTTTAAAGGATTCCTTCCTTCTTTCCTTCCTTCCTTTCTCTTTCTTTCATTCTTTCTTTCTTTCTTTCTTTCTTTCTTTCTTTCTTTCTTTCTTTCTTTCTTTCCACGAAGTTTATGGTAATTTGTCCCAGAAGCAATAGGAAGGCACTACAATGATCCAAGTCTCTCTGTATTAGGGCTCTCACTATTAATGTCTACACATTTTAGCCAATGACCATCTTTTTGGTGAGAGGAGGATAGTTATCTATAAAGACCAGATGAATTATTTGCAGATAAAAGAATCAAGGGGAGGTTTGAGACTGATTCTATTTCTCCCACCCTAATGCACACACATACATTTTGCAGAGGATATAGGTCAAGAGTGGACTTATACATATCCTTTGTGGTCACTGCACATAGGAAAATCGCCTTTAATAAAATCAAATGGGTTATTCAGTCATTTATCTAGTCATTTATCATTTCTTTAGTTATAAAACTGTCTTGTTCTAAAACAATACATATTCAAGCACAAAAACCTAGCAAGCAAAACACACTTTCAAAGTCAGGGAGAGATCAAGGGGAAATAAAAATTTAACGTTAAGGAGTCTGTGGTGAAGTTAGTAAGTAAAGTGCATAAATCATTAAAAAAAATAATCACAGATTTTAAAAGGGGACAGGCTCTATTTCTTATAAGAATCATACCTTAGATATAGGGACAATAAAATGTTAAAATCAATAAATAAGTTATATTCTCATCAAGACATAGAAAATCTCAAGAGACCACTACACCACACCTAGCAAAGGGGGAAAAGCTAGATGGGCTGCCAATTCATAGTTTCAGGGCCCCCATCAGAAGTATGATGATGCAATAGGTCAGAAAAAAAAAAACTAAAAAAGGGATGGGCACGTCTTGGGAGAAATGAGTTCCACATGTGACACAAGATTAGGAAAGGAGAATAGATGGTAGACAAGAGTGAGAAGGGACACCTTACATTTTAGCACATTTTTAAAAAGATTGCATTTATTTGAGAGAGAAAAAGAGTGAGAGAGCATGAGCAGGGGGAGGAGAGGGAGAAGCAGACTCCCTGCTGAACAGGGAGCCCAACCCAGGACTCAATCACAGAACCCTGAGATCATGACCGAACCGAAGGCAGACACTTCACCAGTGAGCCACCCAGGCACCCCCATTTTAGTACATTTTTAATGTGACACATGAGTGATCCTGTAGGATCAGAATCCAGAGAAGCCCAGCATATCTGATGTGAATGCACTTGCCAATTCCTTCTCAAATGCCATTTATAAGTGCACAAAAGTGGTGCGATAAAGGCTGGGAGAAGAACAGAACACCTGAGACATATATTTTCACAGATAGAGGGTTGTGTTTGTCCTTTTGGGCTGCTATAACAAAATATGGCACGGTGTGTAGCTTATAATGACAAGAATAAATATTCCTTCAGTTCCAGGGGCTGGAAGTCCAGGATCCATGTGCCAGTGCAGTTGAGTGAGGTCACAGGCTTTTCATTACCTCTCATGTGGAATATGGGAGATCCCTCTGTAGGGTCTCTACAGTGATGAACACTTCATCAAGAGGGCTCAGGCCTCAGGAACTCATCACATACCAAAGTCCACACTTCCTATTAAAACCACTTTGGTCATTGGGTTTTTAACATATGAACTTTGGAGGGACACAAGCATTAAGACCATAGCAAGGGTCTTAAGAAGCTTAAGGTAATGATGCCCTACAGTTGGGTAATGGTGCCCTACAGGTTGGTTTTAGGACAGAAAAGTGAGCTAAATACCAAGTAAGAGCTCAAGGGCTTCACCAAGTCAATGGTGGTATACTCACTGCAGACCTTCATCCTAATGTCTGGGACCAAGTCATCAAATTGGAGAGAAATTTTTCCCCTAACTACAGAAAGAAGGGGGCTTCACTAGAGAAAAAAGAGACCCCTCCCAACATCTGGACTAAGAGTAGAGTAAAACTCTGACATCTCCCTGATGATTGGATACCAAATGTTACCAGAGTTTGATCTACCCTTGAATCAGCTGAATGGAGGTTAACAAAAGCTGCAATGAAGCCTAGATCTAGCCGAATGGCACATATGAGGGACTCAGCCCAATCCAAACCCTGGTGGCCTAACAGGACTAAGTGCATGCCATTCAGTCTACAAACATTATTTACAGTACTTTCTGCTTTTTATACATATCCAGGATATGCAAGGTATAATGTATTAGGAAAAAATAGGAACATATACAACCCAGGGGAAAAAATAGTCAATAGAAGCAGATTCATAAAATACCCAGCTATAGGATTACTACACAAGGACTTTACAATAGCTATTATAAATATGTAGAAAGGACTAGTATGTCAAAATGTGTGAAATCTGAGGAATTTTCTGGAATGTTGGAAACTAAAAAAAAAAAAAAAAACAAAACAAAACAACAACAACTAATTGGACATTCTAGAGCTAAAATATAAAACATGAAAAACGGGTATAGCAATGAACTGGAGTTAGCTGCGGAAATCAGGGTGCCTTGACTACTGGTCCATGAAAATGAACGGACCAGAAGCACAGAGAGAAAAAAAAATGAAAATTGTGTCTGAGACATATGGAACAATATCAAAATGAAAAACAGAATTCCAATTATGTATCAGAAGGAATAAAGGTAGTGAGTAGACAGGAGACATATGAGATAATGTGTATGAATTTTCCAAGATTGATGAAGCTCAGCAATCTCCAAGTAGCATAAATGCAAAGAAAAGCACACTGAGATATATCACAGTCAGGTGGCTGACAGACAAAGATAGAGGAAAACAGCAATAGCAGGAACCCTCGTGTCCTGTTGGTGGGAATGCAACCGATGCAGCCACTGTGGAAAACTGTTTGGAGGTTCTGCAAAAAATAAATAAATAAATAAATAAATAAATAAATAAATAAATAAATAAATAAATAAATAAATAAATATAGAAATACCATATGATCCAGTAATTCCACTACTGGCTGTTTACCCAAAGAAAATGAAAACACCAATTTGAAAAGGTATGTTCACGCCTCTGTTCATTGCAGCATTATTCAGTCGCTCTTTAAATATTTATTGATATATTCTGTACCCCTGCCCTCATTAATCTCCCAGTCTTGTTGCAACGAAGGAAAGATGCTTCTCAACCACCTGTGCAGGCACAAAATCCGGTGAAGAGGAACAGACAAGGAATGCAATTTTCTTAGTGCAGTGAGCTATCCTGCAACGTTATAACATATTCAATATTTAAAGACCTGCAACTCAGAATGAGTAAGATAAATAGAAGTGCGGTGATTTAAGTGCAAATTAAGCTCTCAGAAGTTTAAAAATATAGGCTTTGTATGTAATTAATGAAGCGACAAGAGTGTAAATATTATGTAGTAATTAGATTCGTCAGTGGTAGAACTGAGGTAACTGGTGATTTATTTTCCTATGTCAGGAGCAAATTTCAAAATAAATGTAATAAACAGCAATTACTGTTTTGTGATTATAAATAAAGTCATATATTTAAGATTTGAAGCCTCACTTACCATTCTTAAAAAGTCATTTCAAACCCTGAATCTCTCAGGAGTACTTTAGTCTGAATTATTACAACTTTCCAGTTTAAGAGCATTTCCCATTTATTTCGGGTTGAAGTTATCCCAGTACCATATAGTCAGGGGCAACCACTTTTGTGTTTTGTAAAATTTAAGTGCAGATGCTATTTATTAATTGCTAAGTCTGCGAAATATGATTTTGATGAAACAAGGCATATTATGATTATGTGACCAAAAAAAGGGTGAATTCCTTTTAAAATTATAATAAATCATTCAAATCCCTTACCACCAAAACGAAAAGTACAATTCATGTGCTTTTTCACATGAATCGGTTTCGAATGAACCGATTTCACATGAATCGGTTGCTAATTAAAAGAAATGAGGTATCTTACTTTCAATTAGAAGCTGGGGATTTTCAGCTTTTCTTTTTATCCTATTGGGAACTGAATATGGACAGATTTACACTAACAAACACACGGATCCTTAGTTCTTTTTTTTTAAGATTTTATTTATTTATTCATGAGAAACACACACACACACACAGAGAGAGAGAGAGAGAGAGAGAGAGAGAGAGGCAGAGACAGGCAGAGAGAGAAGCAGGCTCCATGCACAGAGCCTGATGTGGGCCTCGATCCCGGGTCTCCAGGATCATGCCCTGGACCGAAGGTGGCAGTAAACTGCTGAGCCACCCGGGCTGCCCCAGATCCTTAGTTCTGTTCTCTCTGCCTAATCACCTCCACGCATGCTGTCCCCAAAAGCACACGCAGCCTCTCGCTCGGAATGTCCAACACATTATCCATCACCTGCGCTCCCCATCTCCTCTTCCAGAACCACCCCCCCACCTCCCTTCTTGCCTCTGATGGCTTACCTCCTCATCTTCCAGGCATCCTCTGAGGTTGGCTTTCCTGTGCAGGATAAATTAGCTGCCCTTCGTGGGCATGCCCACTATGTCCTGGAGTCCTCTTCCAGCACTTTCTGCACTCTCCGACGCACACGTACAGTACCTGGTGTATCAGCATGTCTGACCCAATACAGAGTATGATCTGTAGCAAGTGAATCAGGATGAGAAGAGTAAGCTCATAGTAAGCATTGAGGTTTGGTTTAGACAACCAGCTGTTTCTGAATTATCTGACATCGTGTGCGTGCTGAGCACCCAATGTACATTAATGGAATGTATGAATAGCTAAACCTATAATATCCAAAATATGGACCTTTGGTTTGCTTCTTGTAAATTAGCTTCCCAGTTTTACATGATAGCTCTCTCATAGATAGTGAAATAGTCCCTGTTTTCATTTTTTAGTTTTCTCAGATTTTCTTAGGTCCTTAATATTTGAGAGAACCCAAAGGGAACTATGGATCCTACTTTTAGAAAATGTATATATGTATTTTTGCAAAATGTATGGAAATCCTGAGATTCTGGCTCTAATCATTCTTGGCGAGTAACAGCATCAGTCCTTCATTTATCATTTATTCACCTTCAAAGAGTCACCTTATAACACTGACACCTATATCATTTAGAACTTGAAATGAAGTGATCGTGGCAGTAAAGGATTGGCAGTGAACAGGGAAAGACATAAAAAGCATCTGGTGATCCGATTAAAGGAGAGCCTGAAGTGTGGTTGCAAAGTTGTCATAGTCAGAAGATCATTGGTTTAGTCAGTTATGAAGGAAATCTTTCCTGGTCATGTCAGTAAAACTGGAGCTCTCTCTTCGATTAGCCATGCCCACACTTTCTCTTAAATATAAAATGAAATGTTGAGTCTCAAAAGCAGTTGTGCTCATGATCTGTTGCCATATAACAAATCGCACCAAAAGTGGAGGGGCTTCAGGACAACCACCATAGAACAAAAGGCTGATCCTCCCAGGGGTACGGGGGACACCCTCCTGCTGCACGGCCCTCAGCGGGAGGAAGGTCCCCTCACTCCGGGGAAGACCAGCCTTCTGTTCTATTCAGCCTGGCCTGACTGCATGGGATGTGTCCACATGAGGGAAAGTAAACAGCTGCAAGAAATATGCACCCCGTATTTATAAATGGGTATATATCATATTTTAATAGCTTTATTTTCTAGTAACTTTAGCTTATATTATGTTTCAGATTTTAATAAACTATAAATTCTTTTCAATGAAAATAAAGATTTTCATTAAAAAACACAAAGAAGGGGTACTGGGTGGCTCAGGGGGTTAAGTTTCTGACTCTTGGTTTCAGCTCAGGGTTGTGGGATCGAGCCCTGCATCAGGTTCTGTGCTCAGCGTGGAATCTGCTTGAGATTCTCTTTCCCCCTCTCCATCTGTCCCTTATTTCGCTCGTTCTCTCTCTCTCTCAAATAAATAAATAAATAAATGAATAAATAAATAAACAAATATTTAAAAAAAAAAACACACACACACAAAGAAAAAATGACCACTGCTGTATGACTGTATTTTGCATTTCATTTGATGTTCAGGGTTAGAAACACGTTGATAAAGAGACAAGTAGAACAAAACAAGCTTTGAGCCTTTCCTGACTTTACCAATGGGCGACACATTAGATTACTTGGGAGGAGCAGCGTGGTCGGTCCATTGCAATCACAGTTCTGTATTTTGGATACAAATGATAGGCCAAAGGGACAATTTCATAAATATTTTGGGAAGAGATGGTAGAGAAAGCCCCTGGATTATACCAAACAAGAAGAAAGGACCATCCAGGAGAGGGAACCAGCAGCAGTGGTCTCCTGAGAGATGGAAATAAGTAATATCTATGGTTGAGTTTAGGGCCCAACACGTAAAGTGGGGAAGCAGAAGTCTGAAATAGACTCTTCCTTCCATCTTCTAGAATGCATTGGATCGGTCATATGAAATAAGCAGGCTGGCCCTGGATAGTTTATCACTAATGGAAGTTTTGCCAAATGGTAGTGAAGAAACTGAGCGGAATATCTGACAAGTAAACATATAACTCCATCAAATTGCTACCCACCTAGATTTATAGGTTTAAGTGCTTTGCATGATGGGGAACTGACCAGAAGCAGAGCTTCCAGCAAGGTCAGGTGTGGGTCAAAGCTGGGTCGCAGTCTAGGATATGGGTGAGTCCTGCCTTTTCACCTGCTACCTCTGACTCTCTAGAGCACGCTTCTTAGGGTCCTGTAGGGAGGAAGGCCCTGCTCTCTCTCCTCTGGGGATTCGGAGACAGCCGGAGTTCTTCCATTTCCAAATAATCCCTCTTTCCAGGGCTCATTTCAAATACTTGCTGGAAGTTTACCTGATGGTTTCAATATAGGTTCGAAAGGGTTCAGAAGAAGCCTCCCCCAAAAGATGCCACTTTGGCATGAGGATCATTCTGAGCTAAAGGCAATCACCGCCCAGCAGACTCTCCCTTCACTACCTAAAAGAATCCAGACTAGGGAGCCTGTACCAGGGCAACCAGAAATAACTTTTCTATCAGAAAAATTTATGCCATAGCATGACAATATTTTTCTTTTCATCCTTCCATGACTTTTTTTTTCCCCCTCTGAAGCCCCCACACCATTTCCTTGGCTCAGGATGGCTCATGATCTCAAATGCCAGGCTCGCCTGAGCCTCATGCCCGTATAGGGCTCTCATGTATAAGTAATTAAATTTGTTTTCTCCCTGTTAATCTGTTTTATGTCAACTCAATTATCAGGCTAGCCAAAGAACCTAGAAGAGAAGAAGAGAAAGGTTTTCCATCCCCACACGTTTATAATGATGTCTCCTATATTTCTTGAACACTGGTTTGAAATTACAAATGGAATATTCAGAGATAGAAATTCTCTTCCGCTTTCATGCATTCATTTAAACAACCAACGTTTACTTGATACTAAGCTTTATTCTTTCAAGTAGGAGTTCTCATAAGCACGCAGGGAACAGACCATTCGGTCAGAGGAAGAGTTGAATCATGAGTGTTTTTGCAATATAACTTGGTGAGATACAGACCTGTATCGACAAATGCCATTTCTCAAGCCCCTGCTATATACTTAACCATGTGTTTGCTATCGAGGTTGCTAAATAAATAGATAAATGAATAATCACTTTGTGGAGGTTCCCAAGATTCTTGTTGGGGGGAGGAATAACAATACATCAAATAATATTAACATTTTATCAAATATAATTAATTCTATGTTCTGGGAGTTTAGAAGCAGAGAACTAATGACTTTTCTTATATGCCAGAGATGTTGAGCTTCAACAGAAAAAAAGTACATATTATAACTAAAACCATACATATCATTGGTAAGCTGCACTTCTTATCCTTGGACACATCTCAGGTAACCTGTGTTTTCCCCTGGTGCCAGCAGCAGCTGGCCCGAATGGCAATACCACTCTATTTTCTACTGCTGTTCTTAGATTAATATTTTTTCAAAGCTAAAGACTTTCCTGGGTCCAAATCTAATATTTGGACATTTCTGCCCTAAGGCCTCTGGGAAAATATAAAATTCTACTCATAATATAAAAATAAAATACATGCTTCCAATGTCTAAAATTTCCATATATGTCTCTGTATGGCTGTGGGGGGGGTAAATATTGCATAATCACCTTATTCAGATGTTTTATTGTTCATATTTTTTGTAAGGTTTAAAATAAGTTAATTAGAAACAAAAAGGAAAAAAAACAAAATCAAAAAGGAAAAGGTAATGATTACAATACATTTTATAGGGTCACATGCAGAATTTATAATTAAAATGTAATAATCAATCAACATGGTGAACTTCAGGATCAAACTCAGTATTTTATGCCAAAGCTGAAACTTCTTAATTTTTTCTGTTGCCTCTGAACCATCAGGATGGCAAGGGATCAAAGAAAGGAAAATTCAGCGGAAATAAGAGTTGACTTGTGAATTGGAAGCCCAGGTGCATCTTGCAAGGCTAGGTTACGGGTTCTGATGAGTACCAGGAGCGCCTCTGTCCCAAACACGGAAGGGCTTGCATCCTGGCAGCCCCTGCTCCTGCACCACAGGTAGGTTGAAACAAACAAACGAACAAAATTTGAGGTGAGCGAAACTGACATCCTTGAGCAAAGGTCATTGATAGGGTTCAAGGGCTCCCTGTCTTCTCAAAGATTACTATGAATCAGTCCATTAGAACTTTCTGAAAACCATTAATGTCAAGATTTTTCCTTATCTGATTTAATGAAATACAAGGTGGAAAGAAGTACAATGAGATTTTTAAAGATCTAAAAAAATTTTTGGGATCCCTGGGTGGCTCAGCGGTTTGGCGCCTGCCTTTGGCCCAGGGCACGATCCTGGAGACCCGGGATCGAATCCCACGTCAGGCTCCCGGTGCATGGAGCCTGCTTCTCCCTCTGCCTGTGTCTCTGCTTCTCTCTCTCTCTCTCTCTCTGTGTGTGACTATCATAAATAAATAAAAATTAAAAAAAATTTTTTTTAAATTTTTATTCATGAGAGACAGAGAGAAGCAGAGACACAGGCAGAGGGAGAAGCAGGCTCCATGCGGGGAGCCCGATGCAGGACTAGATCCCAGGACCCTGGGATCACACCTTGAGCCGAAGGCAGACGGTCAACCCCTGAGCCCCCCAGGCACCCCCCAGTGAGATTCTTAATAGTGTGCAGAGTCATTGTATGACATTAGATATAATTTTGTGATTTTTTTAATTTTATGAACATATATATAGATAGATATGTAAGTGTATGCAAACAAATGCAGGTTTTCAAAGTAGATTATTGCATGATTAATTAAATGTGAGTTCTGTGTACCTTCTTACTTAAAAAGAAAACCTGAGAACTAAGGAAATGCAGACAATGTGATATTGGTATATACCTCCAAGCATGCTTAAAATGAAACAGAAGGGAAGATACTAGTATTAAATGTTGACAGAAACGTGGAGCAATCAGAACTCTCAGACATGACTGATGTGAATATGAACTGATCTGGCTGCTTTTGAAAACTGTCGCGTCCTAGTGAGCGTAGCTGAACACAGCTGAATGTGCCTACACTACAGACAGGACATTTCTTCCACCTCTAAGAAAACTCGACAGGTATGCATGCATGTGTCCAATAGCAACAATACAGCTAACTGAAATATTTATAACAGCTGGATTTTTAATATCCTGCAATGAGAAAATACCTAAGTATTCATCAAGAGCATAACTAAATGGTATTATATTCATACCACAGAACACTAGCCAGCAATGGAGAAGACCAAAGACATAATTAGATGCAAAGTGTGAAGCAATTGCACAAACATAACGTTGAAGAAAATAATTCAATGTGATTCCATCAGTGTAACTTCAAAAAAGAGACAAATGTAAGCAGTAGTAACAGGTCTGCAGAGTGGTTATGTTTGCAGGGAGGCTGGAAGGGAAGCAGGAGAGCAGCCTCACATGTAGAGCACTACCCAGTCTCCTATTTGGGATTCACATTCAGTTTTTGAAAAGTGTATCGAGCTATAAACTATTTCTGTCTTGCACATTTCTGTCTTGATGCAGTTTTGCTACTAAAAGCTGAACATGAAGCATCGGGTTTTCTCTGGTCTTTGCTAGAGGAACATCAGGTTTGAAATGTGTCATTTCAAATACAAGCCATTTAGAGCCAGTGAACGTAAACAGCTGCTTAAGAGTTACTTGATTAATACATTCATTGTAGATGCCACATACCAGCTAAATTTCTGGATTTCATAAATCAAGCCCACATAGATTACCTTGAAAAAGTAGTTAAATCTGTATGAGTTCTACAAAATGGTTTACACAGTGCTTTGCATAACTTTTCACGAAAAAGCAAATCTGGAAGACAGACCCAATTCGAGCGAGCCCGTGCACCTCCGGTCTCTGTCACCAAGATACCAGCTCAGGAACAGATCTGCACGTGCAGATACCTCGTGGTGCACGCTGGCACTTACACACCGGTTTTACCTGAAGCAGTGTTTGGCTATCATATTGCCTTTAATTTCTGCGCAAAGAATTTATTTGTATTAATAGAGATACATTTCAACCTAACTTGCCTCTTTCTTGCCTTTCGTTCTTTTGCTGTACCTATTTGAGGAGAAAAACAAATGTAATAAAAAGTTGTTTCCCAAAATGCTAAAGCACTCGACAGCGTAACGCGTCTCTCGTAAATTTAATCTATTAATTTGTCAAGAAGATCATAATTCTGTAGTGGTTACTGCAATTCTTAAAACATATATATGGGTCTCTATGTGTACGCATGCAAAATATGTGTATATGGTTTACTGAAGCGACAGTCTCAGATTTCAAAATAAATATCCAACACCGTCCTCCAGTGCTCCATGTAAGACAGCTCTACACTGGTGAATTCTCCGAGGGATGTGCTGTCACTTGAGTAATGCAGCTCTACTGCTGGGAAGCGGTCCTCCCAGGCTGTGTGTGTTGGAGGGGTGGTGGTGGCAGCAGCCCCCCTCCTGGGCCTGTCCCCACGAGCTGCCTTGCCTGCCCTTTTGGGAGAATCTGAGCTCCACTTATTTCCTGGCTTTCATACACAGTTTGCTGTCTCTCTTCTCCCCTCAGGACATCTAAGATGATTTTTGCAGTGGCTGTTTTTTGCTTTTGTTTTTCCAAAGAAAAGAAGGACAGAACTCTTCAATCTGTTCAGACTTGGCAGTCCAGAAAAGGAAGCTCTTAATCAGAAAAGAACAAATGGATCTGGTTCGATATATGCAACGGTGGGGGCAAGGGAGCTAGAAGAGAGTTGATGTCAATGGACATTTTAAGATTTGTAGTAAAAGATGGCTTTTGTGAACTTTGGGCATTCACAGTTGTTCATGAGAAACTTTGTTATTTATGATGAGATGGTCCATGGTGGACTATCAGGAAATGGGAACATATGTGTTGGTAAGTAAAAATAATTCAAAATATATTCCATTATTTTTAGATGCCTAGCAATCTGTCTGAAGTCAGATACCCAGAATGCTTTGCTTTGGCATTTTTTTTCAGCATTTGGCAAGATATTCTTGATTTTTTTTCTTTTTTAACATGTATTTATATGCAAAAAATTGTACCGCGGGAAATAATCGAATGGCTACTCTCTTGGTACCACTCAGAGGGTTCCGCCTGGAGCAAGTAGATTGGTTGTGTTTGAAAATTCTATTTATTGAGGGGCTTGCATGACTCAGTCAGTTAAATAACCGATTCTTGATTTCAGCTCAGGTCATGATCTCAGTGTCCTGAGATGGAGCTCCACATCGGGCTGGCTCCCCACTGGGCATGGAGTCTGCTTGAGATTCTCTCGCTTCCTCTGCCCCCCCATATAAATAAATAAATCTTAAAAATAAAGATAAACATTCTTTCATTATGTCATTATACCGATTATCCTCTTTTTTTTAAGATTTTATTTATTTATCCATGAGACACACACACACACACACACACACACACACACGCAGACAGGCAGAGGGAGAAGCAGGCTCCATGCGGGGAGCTCGACCCTGGGTCTCCAGGATCACACCCTGGGCCATAGGCGGCACTAAACCACTGAGCCACCCTGGCTGCCCAAATTATCCTTTTTCTTAAAAGATTGTATTTATTTGTTTGATAAAGAGAGAGAGAGAGAGAAAGCTCCAACTGGGTGAAAGATAGACACAGAGGGAGAAGCTGACTCCCCACTGAGCAGGGAGCCCAATGCAGGACTCAATCCCAGGACCCTGAGATCATGACCTGAGATGAAGGAAGATGCTTCACCGACCGAGCCACCCAGGTGCCCCTGTACAAATACATTCTTGTTCACATTTGCACAAAATAAATATTCATCTGAGTTTTGACTTGGAGACTAACTTTGTGTTTTCCCTCTACTGATTTATATTTTAGATAATAGATAATATATTTTTTTCTTATTTTAGATTTACTGACATGCTTTTACTTTGCTTTACTTGTTTTTATGTATGGGAAGTAATTGAAACTTTCAGAATGACTAAATATAAGCAAGTTGACTCATATTAGTTATTTTTTTAAAGGTTTTATTTATTTATTCATGAGAGACACAGAGAGAGAGGCAGAGACACAGGCAGAGGGAGAAGCAGGCTCCATGCAGGAAGCTCAATGTGGGACTTGATCCCAGGACCCTGGGGTCATGCCCTCTGAGCCACCCAGGTGTCCCAACTCATGTTAATTACTAATTAAAGTTTACTTTGAGGTAATTGTTGCTTCACATGCAACTCTAAGAAATAACACCGAGAGATCCCTGGTACCCTTTACCCAGTTCCCTCAATAACACCAGAATAATAGTCAAGTTTCAGGAAAATCCCATCTCCCCAAGGACCCTATGTATTGTAGTTCCCCCATTCTTCTCACTCTTCTACCCTCTTCCCCGCTCCTGACAACTCCTAACCTGTTCTGCATTTCTGGAATCTTGTCTTTTCAAGAATCTTACAGAAATAGAACCAGGTTGTTTTATGTATCAATGGTTTGCTCCTGAGTCAACTACAGTTTATTCAGCCATTTGCCTATTGAAGACAATCTGGGTTTTTTCCAGTTTTTGGCTATTATGAATAAAACTGTTAATAAACCTTTACGTACACGTCTTCATGTCAACATTAATTTTAATGTTTCAGAGATAAAAGATCAAGAGTGCTGGATTGCATGGCATTTGCACGTTTAAATCTTTAAAGACGCCTCTCCACTCTTTCCTAGAGTGGTTGTAACATTTTATATTCCCACCCTCAAAGTATGTGTCCTTACCAACATTTGAGGCTGTCACAGATTTTTACTTTAGCCATTGCAATAGCTGTGTAGTGATATTTCACTGTTTTTAATTTGCATTTCCCTGGTGGCTACTATTCCTGAACATCTTTTCATCTGCTGGTATGCCATCTGTATATCCTCTTTGGTGAAATGTCTGATCATGTCTTTGGACCATATTATTATTTTTTTTTTTATAAATTAATTTTTATTGGTGTTCAATTTACCAACATACAGAATAACACCCAGTGCTCATCCCGTCAAGTGTTTGGACCATATTAAAATGGGATAATTTGTTTTATACTATTGGGTGTTTGGAAATGTTATATATTCTAGGTATCAATTCTTTGTCATTTATGTTGTTTGCAAATTGTTCCCCCCAGACTGTCCTTAGAATTTCATATTCTTAGCAGAGATGCTTACAGAATATTTTCCATTTTGATGAAGTCAAGATTATCAAGTTTTCTTCTTAGGGATCATGCTTTTTGCTGGAGAGATGAAGCACCGTTAGCTGAGTTATAAACCTCAAAGACATCATCATATATATATATATATATATATATATATATATATATATATTTTAAAGACATTACATTTCACATGTAACTCCTTGTTTCAACTGGAGTTAATTTTTGTACAAGATGCAAGGCTCAATTTCTGCCCCCCTGGTAATGCCACAGTCTTGGTGAGGGTAGCTATGTGATAAATCCTAACAGTACTTAGACTGATGAACCTCATCTACTTCAGGATGTTTTTGGCTCTTCTAGTCCCATTGCCTTTCTGTATAAAATGCTTTACCTTTATATGTTTTAGTTATAGTTCCTTTGCCTTTCTCCTCCTATGTCTGCAACAAGTCTCACTGGGATCTAGACAGGAATTGAAGTAAACGTATATTAAAGGAGGATTCATATGTTCACTATTTGACCATTGTAATCTATGAAACTGATTGTCACTCCAAATTCCTAAATTTTAAAATCTGTGATTTCTTTCATGAGAGCTTTGGAGCTCCTGGTATATTGGTCCCATATATATTTTGTTAAGTGTAAGCCTAAGTATTTTGTTTTAGTGATTATAAATGGAGTCACATTTTCAAGTTTGGTTTCCATATATTAGTTGGTGGGATACTGATACACAATAGACTTTTATATGTTTATTTTGTGTTCTTGCCCCCTCTGAATTCACTTATTAGTTCTAGGAATTTTTTTTTTTTTGTAGATTTCTTGGGATTTTCTATGGAAAATTGGAAAATTTCTATGGACATTTTACGAAATGTCAATGATGTTCTCTCCCAATGGGAAGTTTTATTTCTGTTTCATCTGTACACCTTGTACTTCTTGCCTTTCTGCACTTCCTCCACTCTCTAGTCCTACTTTGAATAAGGGGTATTGACAACTACATATTTCATCATTAAGTATAATGTTGGCTGTAGGTTTTTTGAGCTTTACTAAATTGAGAATGTTCCCCACTATCCTTATTTTTCTGGGAGTTTACATTATGAACAATAAAACATTTCACAATTTCTATAATGTTATGTGAATCATACCTCAGTAAAAATAAATAATTAAATATTTTTAAAAAGAATTTTCACAATTTTATCTTTGCTTGATTGGTATGATCATATGATTTTTCTTCAAAGTACATTGATATGATAGATCACATCAAGCAATTTTAGATCAATATAATTGATCTAGCTGTGCATCACTAGAATCAACTGTATGGCCAATGTACAGCTATGTTTATATGCTACAAAAGTATTTTTACCAATATTATGTTGAGATTTTTTGGTGTCTATCATCATGAGGATTATTGATCTGTAATTTTTTATTTGTTTTGTCTTTGTCTAGTTTTGATATCAGACTAATACCAGCTTCAAAAACCAAATTGGGAAGTTCTTCTTCATTTTCTATTTTCTGGAAGAAATTGTATCAAATTGTTGTTAATTTTTCTTTAAATGTTTTGTAAAATTCACCAATGAAATTACTAGGACCTAGAACTCTCTTTTGGATGATTTTTAATTAGAAACTCAATTTCCTTCCGTTTTAAAGCTGTTCAGTTGAGAAATAACCTGCTACTTCCCTGTCACATGTGGGTACCAGGAGTCTTCTTTGAGATCATCCATGATCCCCCACGTCTACCTGTGCCATGCAGACTTTCTGTATCACCCTCATCAGCCCTTCACAGTGGTCCCAAACACCAGGGATTATGTTACTTCTGCATTAAGGACTTTAACAATTCTCCTTATTTTCTTCCTCTTACCCAAACAGGGTCATAACCTCTTAGTCTCATCATCACTTTTTCCTTCAAGACATTATGCTCTTCTAACACCTTCATTTATCTTCTCTGCACAACTTTTGAGATTTTTTAGACCTCAGACTTTTCACTGGAAAAGCCTTCAAGACATAAAGGAAGCTTATGCTTCTTGTTCACCCACTGCTTCCCCTCAAATAATGTAGTAGAGATCAATACACAAATTTAAATGGGGGGATTAGGAAATTAAATATTATTAATAAAACTGCATATTTTGCATCGTATTTTTTAAATAATTAGCCTATTAAATTGTATGAATAACATGGAAAGAGAATGAAGACATGCATTATTTGATGAGGAAAAAGATAAACAACCTTCTAATTTTGTATCCAGTTGTTCAGGCAGCTTCTGGATAGCCTCTGGTAAACTTCCTAAGAACTGGTTTCATCTGGAGCGAAGGAATCAAATGAGAGAAATTTGATGGTATTTTCTTACTTTTAATTCCTATTATTCTAAATATTAAACATTTCTATATTAGGTATTATGAAATCTCTCCAAAACCAAAACATTCTAGTGACTCAATCCTTTTACTTCTTCTGAGAATATTTATATATTTCTTTTATGAAATGTCAACAGCTAAAAGAGGTAGAGATTTTTTTAAGCTAACCTCATTTTGTGGAAAATAACACTGAGCTCCAGAAGAAATAAATGAAAAAAGTGAGCCAAGAATTAGTCCCACTGGTATGCCTTTTCACACATTGACTTCTGTTTTGAATCAAGGTGAAGTATGTTGTAATAATATTAACTGGATGTAGTTTAGCTTCACAAGAATCAATTCTGAATCCTGGATGCATTTTTAAAATCATGCTTTATGATTAGAGCTGCAAAAATGTTATTCTTGAATATTTTAACCTTCTTTAGCACAGAGTAGGAATTATCCCTTTTCATTAATGAAGACAAACATAAAGAAAGTGGACTATTAAATACTATAAGTGACCTCAGGTCAGTATTATATTCCTAAATATTATATTTCCTAACAGTTTAATAAGATTTTGAGAAACCAAAAGAAATATTATGTCTTCCTATCTTTTGTCTAAGTTATCAAATGTCTTAAGGAACCATATTATTAAATATGCAATTTTATAACTAGCTTTAATTTGGACACATATGCAAATTATAAGGTTGATAATCAAATCAGATATCAACCTTCATTTCTTGTTGCATCACGATTTAAACTAAAGCATAATTTTATTTTATATACCAACAAAATTGTCATTTTGGGAAATAGGTTCATAATATATACTAAGACCATATAAAATGGATTGTTATTGTAACTAAAGTGTGCGCTGTGAAATGACTTTAGTAAAGCACTAACTTGCATGCCATATTTTTGTCCTGCTTAACAATTACAATAACATAGAAATGATGGGCTCTAAAAAAACAGCATAGAACTAGAAATAGAAATGACTGTACATCACATTGCCATTTGATATAATGCACTGTTGCTTGCTGACAGTAATCTTAATGAGGATTACACTAGAGATATCAAAAATATATGTTGTCATCTATTAACAGATACTCAAAGGTATTTATCTTGTGTCTACATTTGCATGCTACTTTTAAAAGGCTCTTATTTTAATTAACAGAATGTTGAAATCCCATTTGAAAAGAAATTTGAATGCTAAATTAAACCATCAATAAAATTCAACAGAGACAGCATAATGAGGAAATGCTGAAATTTGAATGGTATTGAAATTTTGATTGTGAAGGACAAATTAAATTCAACTGGGAAGATGTATCATCTGGTACTGACAGTCAGAAAATTATGCAAGATCTGGCCATTGGCTCACCAGGTGGATAATATGCCTTTGTGTACATCTACTCCCACAGGATGAGCAGGATATGCCATTCTGTTTAAATCCTCAAGCAATCATATAATTAGTGGTCTATATTTGCTGCATTGCCATTGAAGAATCTAAATGTATTTTTCAATTTTTAGGACCCTGTCACTTAAACATATCAAGGATCCCAATTTAAGTGGGGCGCCTGGGTGGCTCAGTTAGTTGAGTGTCTGACTCTTGGTTTCTGCTCAGGTCACGATCTCAGGATTGAGAGACTGAGCTCTATCTAGGGCTCTGAGCTCAGCAAGGGGTCTGCTTGAGATTCTTTCCTTCTGCCCCTCTCCCCACACACATGTGCACTTTCTCTCTCTCTCTCAAAAATAAATAAATAAATCTTAAAAAAACAACAACAACAACAACAGGATCCTAATCTAAATAATAGAAGGTTAAGGTTGAGGGTGAAGTCTATTGACTAAATACAACCAAGAAATTGAATAAGTCAGCCAAATGGCAGGGAGGAAGCTGGACCAAAAATTTATTTGGATTTCAAACTCTGATTTGTTCATCTAATTTGTTTTTCTCTATTTGTGTTAGTTTATTATTTTTTTCGCATTTTTTCCCTGCACTATGTAAACTTGGCAAACACCACCTTCCATGTCTATACTTTAGATCTTAAGCTTTAACTCACTTCAAAATTTTTAATCCAGGTAAGGTTTCTAGTTTTCTTGGCTTGAGTTTGGTTCCCATATATGATGACTAGGGTTTCATTGGATAATGGAAAAATGAAGAAGTTGTACTGTGGGCAAATTTGTTTGGAATAGCACAAAGTTCATGGGAGGGGCTGTTCTTAGAAGAGGAAGAAATGATAAGCACACCAGACAATTGTTACCTTGTGCACAGTCTTATAGTTGCATGCAAAATATATGCATATAGAGAAGCTATCCTCAGGTCTCTGTTTAGGTTAATTAACTCACCCAAAATTAGCTAGTGAGTATGTTCTGTGTTAGAAGGTGTGTGAGGCACCTGGGGTTCTACAGTTAGAAAGGCTGACAGCTTCTTTGCCCTCAAATCATGCACATCTCAGCGTGGAGATGGCTGGACTACAGGTTAACAAGCAAATACACAAATATTAGTCATAGATATCATGTGTTAAATAAACAAGGGATTGAAACAAGGAATGCTGTAGGGTGTCTATTTTAAATAATACAGCCAGTGAAGAACTTTTGGGAGCATCCTTCTAGTCAGTGAAAAGCAGGAGAATGGCATGTGCAAGTGTGGGTTGGGGAGGTGGTGATCTGTTTAGAAAAATTCACAGTCTATCACTAGTGAAGGAGGAGGAGTCTGTGTGAGGGTTGGAGAAACTATCAAATCATAGAGTACCTTGAACCCCTGGAGTATGAATGCTATTCTCAATGGAATGTGAAGACTTGGGAGCATTTCAAGCTAGGGAGCAACATAATTTCATTTATATTCTAAAAATACCACTCTTGCTCTTACGTGGAAAACGATTTTGAGTTTGAGTGATGGATGAAAGAGCTTATTTGGTGATATCCTGGATGTGGGAGTCGTGAAAAATTAAACCTGGAATGATTCCTTGCTTGGGGATTGAACAGAGAGATGGTGCCACGTAACAGTAAGACCAAGGAGACCTCTGTCTACAGAAAAAGCTGTGCCAGGTTGAAATGGAGAGTTCACTGTAGTACATGATGTTGAGATGTTGCTATGACAGACACACAAATGGGAAAGAAAGTCAGGGAATAGATACCTGGGTCTAGAAGTTCAAGTGAGGACAGGACTGTTTTGGAATGACCTGCTGTCTCTCACGCTGATTCCATTGCCTTGACTTAGAACCATAGGGGGTGATGATGTGATTTTCTTTTCCATCCTGGCTAGTCAAAAGTCCTCTGTGGATCATTTTCGTATTAATGATACCTTTATATAATATTGGAGACTAGAGGGTCTATTGGGTCCTAATGGGCCCAAATAGCAACAATGCCTGGAATTTCTGCAAATTTTTTAAAATTTATTTATTTATTTGAGACACGGAAAAAGAGAGACAGCACAAGAGTGGGGGAAGTGAGGAGGGAAGGGCAGAGGGAGAAAGAGAATCTCAAGCAGACCCCCCCACTGAACATAGAGACTGACCTCACAACCCTGAGATGATCTGAGCTGAAATCAACAAATTGAGTCATCCAGATCCCCCCCTCCTTTTTTTGTTTCTGTTCTATGCCTAACTTAAAACAGCTATTACTTAAGTAAATTATTGCAGGTCTTTCGTGGGAAGAACAGGAAATACGTACTAAATATAGTTGTCATGAATTTTCATGCCCTTCCAAATAAGAATATGGGCTTTCTTTCAGTATGGTTTCATGGTCTATGATGTGATTCAAGGTAAGTAACTGACCGTGGACAGTGGCTTCATGGGGCCCTGTTTTCCTTGGTCTTCCAAAAATCCATTAATAATCTGCTTCATTACAGAGGTTAAGCAATACTTTCGTTAACTGTTCATGCATCTTCTCTGTAGAAACAAGGCAATCTAGCACTTCTTCGACTCTCTAAAAATGGACTCCTTTAGCTGCCACTCTGATGTAGCTTCTCATTGCCCCGATTGTGTCCACCTGGCATTTGACAGGTAAGTGCCACCACATGACCTGTAGGGGAACCAGTTCCTTTATAGCATCATCTACTCTAAGCTTGGGCCACAACAGGGAGCTGCCACTCAGAGATGGTGGTGGCCTTCTCAGCAGCACACTGGCAAATGGAGTATCCTCCAGGCTCTTGAGGAGAATACTGTTGTTGGCCACCGGAATTTCTAACTTTATGCTGGATATTTACTTTATAATCCTCAATCCTCTAAGCCTGTGAGTCTCTCCTTCACTTTCACATAATTTTGGAATTTCTATTTCATTAAAATGAGTCACCACTTTGTCCAAGCTTAAAAGAGAAACCCTAACAGAATTTTAGGTCACCTACCAGGATTACTGTCAGGGTGTTAAATTTTGTATCATAGGAGGCTTCCCCCAGATCAACAAACCCTTCCCTTTTCAGTTTTGTTTTCTCCTTGCTCTATCAAACACCCTCAAGATCCAGTCCAGCTCCTGAAAATACCTGTTAACCAGATCCTGAAACATTTTGTTTTTATTATCTCTCCTCCCTTTGAAATGTCAGCTTCTGTTCAGTCGGGCTATGTTAGGTTTGAGTTTTTTGTTATTGATCTAGTTGCCCAGAAGAGACATAATGAGGGTAAATCCTGAGTCAGAATAGCTTTGTTTTGCTGATACCTTTATGATCCCAAACTAGGAAGAAAGACAGTGTCTTCCAATAGGAGTTATGTGCTACTTCTGTATTAGTTCAGAGGGATCTGCAAGTAGAAATTTCCAATTTGTCCCCTAAGCTTCTATCCCCATACTAATCATTTTCTATTAGATTCCTATTATTTTTGGTAAAATCATAACATCAAATATTTCCTGAAGGGGAAGGACTTTCTAAAGCAGAAGATTACATATATAAACTCATGAAACTACAAGATTGCTAATCAGCTGAATGTGTTTCATTTCAAAAGAAAAAAAAATTAAAGAAGACAATAATCTTGGAACTCACAGGTGGCTCAGTTAGTTAAGCATTCAGTCGTGATATCAGCTCAGGTCATGATCTCAGGGTCATGACTTCAAGCCCCACACTGGGCCTGGAGTCTGCTTAGGTACTCTCTCCCCCTTCCTCTGCCTCTCCCATGTCTGCTAGCTCTCTCTTTCTCTCTCTCTCTAAAAAAAATGAAACAAAACAAAACAAAACAAAAAAAAAAACGCGACAATAATCTTTTCATCATGAGCAGATACTTATAACTAAGAAAACAATGACTTGCATAAAATATATTCAAATATTCAAATGAAATCATGTTCCAAATGATCTTATATGACTAAATAGGAAAATAAATATAAAATAAATGTTTTTCTAATATGTGGTTAATTTGTGATATTACAGTGACATTAGGAGAGTTATTTCAATTCTCTGATACTTGGTTACTCATCTGAAAGTTGTGATTAAAAAGTGATAGTTTGCTATGAATATTAGAAATAAAATATGTAAGGATCTCGGTATATGGTACGTGGCAGATACTTAATGGATGTTTCTTCAATAAATGAATTTAAATCATTCATTGCAAAATAACAAATATGTTTATGATAATTATGACAGGCATTGTGTCTGTGTCTGACAATTCTCAGAAAAATATCTTATTTTTATTATAATGGGGGGGGAAAGGACAAGCCTTTTACATTACTGTCTTAAACTTCTCTTCCTAGCAGGTTAAAGTAGCCAAAATTTGTAATATATTCTGAATAAAAAGAGATGATGGTTTCAGAGCTTAAGGCACTGAAAATTCAATTGACATATTTTATTGCATTCCATGAAGAAGAGTGGCTCTCTTTTCTAAAGAAAGAAATTAAAATATAGATTTAATCTATTTTATTTATTTAACCAATTTATGAAATCCTATGCATATTAATGGTCCTTTCCTCTGTAATAATCTAGATGCTACATGTTGTTTTGATGATGCTTTTATTGTCACCAAACTTTTTGGAACATCTCTTTAGATTCTAACTTTAGAACTAATATCTGAGAATACACGAGACACACACACACACACATGCATTACATAATTTTATAACCAGTCTTTATTTCGTAATAAAAACTTTATTATCCAATTTAGTCATCCACCCACTTTATTCACTCACAAACACCATACACATTTGACAAGTGACAAGATTAAGTAGGCTCAGACAAATGTGTTATAAAATGTGAAGGCAATCTGCAAAAGAGAACTATAAAGCTTCCTTTGGCAATGGTAGCATCACCAAAATAAATGTCTGACCAACTAGGCAAAATCTTGGAAGTCACGATGGCCATTTTCACACAAAATTCAGTAAATTTTAGGTGAGTTTATTCAATGTGCTATACGCTCTTCGGAAATCTACCATCTTGTTAATTTCCACCTAGAGTGAAGATTTTATGCTACATATTATTTTAATGTAGTATTTTGGTGATCAATGATTCATTGACAGATATTCACATGTTTCCAGCTACACCATGGATTTTGAACAAGAAATTAAATTAATATGATATATATTTTATTGCTCAAGAACACATAAAAATGCTCATGCTAAAATTTTAAAAAATCGCATGTAGAAAAGATCAATTCTGTCTCAGTTATTAACACAAAACAACCTCAAACATAGGACTGTGTTATACACATTCAAATTCTATCAGCTCAGGATCTTTGAGAAAATAAATATACCAAATAAAAATGCCTCCCCTTATTACTTTAGAAAGAAAGTAGAGTTTCCTGAAGCAGAAGACTGAAGACCAACAGAAGGGATATTAGTAAAAAAAAAACTATGAGGAGCCTACTAAACCAATGAACTCCAGCAGTATTCTAGGTTATTCTTTTTTTTCTAGGTTATTCTTTTAAACTTTTATACATGTAACAACTTTTGTAGGTATGAAATGCTGTGTAATTAAATGTCCAGTGACCCACAACCTACCTAAAGAACAGCATATAATAATGATTTGGAAGACCTAGATATGCCTCTCTTCTCTATAGTTCTATCTTTTCACCCCAAAAATAATGTTTTGTTTTAACCGTTGCTATGATTTTTCAAAATTAGTGGACTTTGTTTTTAGAGCAATGTTTGCATTAGAGAACAAGTGAGCAGGAAGTTGAATTCCCATAACCCCTTCCCCTATTGTTAACATCTTGCATTGGTGTGACACATTTGTGATGGTTGATGAACCAATATCGATATATTATTCTCAACTAAAGTCCATACGACATTAGGGTTCACTCTTTGTGCTGTACAGTTCTAAGGGATGTGATAAATTCATATATCCTATACCCACCATTACAATATCATACAGAATAAGTTCACTGCTCCGAGTATCACCTCTTCTGTAGCTATTCATTCTGTTCCCAACTTATGTGTCCAACCCCCTGCCAACCAGAAATCCCTGGCAACCACCGACTTTTTATTCTGTATAGTTTCTTCCATAATGCATGTATTTGGAATCATAGAGTATATGGGCTCTTCGGACTATCTTCCTGGACTCAGCGACGTGTCTTTAAAATTCTTCTCATGTCTTTTAGTGAGCATAATATCTAATTTCTTTTTATCATGGAATAATATTCTATTATACAGACGTGCCACATTTTGGTTATCTCTTCTCATACTGAAGGGGCATCATGGTTGAGTCCAATTTTTGATGATTATGAATAAAACCTCTGCAAACATTTGCCTGCAGATTCTTATATGTACATAAGTTTTCTACTCATTTGCATAACAAAGTTGCTGGGTCATAATCTAAGAGTATGTTTACTTATGTAAGAAAATGTAAAATTGTCTTCTCAAGCAGCTGCATCATTTTGCATTCCAACCAGCAATGAATGACTTTCCTGGCTCCACATATTCATGAGCATTTGGGGTTGTCAGTGTTTTGATTTTAGCCATTCTATTAAGCATGTAGGGGTGTCTCACTGTAATTTGCAATTTCCTGATGACATACGATATTGAACATCTTCGCATATGTCTACTTGCCATCTGTATGTCTTCTTTGGAGAGGGATCTGTTCAGATATTTTACCTACTTTTTCATTGGGTTGTTATCTTCCTGTTGTTGAATTTCAAGTGTGATTTGTAAGCGTTTGATAAAAAGTCTTTTATTAGACATATTTTTTGCAAATATACTCTCCCAGTATGTGGCTTCTCTTTTCATCCTCTTAACAGAGCAGGAGTTTTAATTTTAATGAAGTTTCTCTTTATGGACCATGCATTTGGTGTTGTATTTGAAACTCATCGCCAAACTGAGGTCACCTAGATTTTCTCCTATGTCATTCTTGGAGTGTCAGAGTTTTGCATTGTACATTAGGCCTATAATCCATTATGAGCTAATCTTTGTGCAAGGTGCAGTCTGTGTCCAGATTCATTTTTCTGCATGTGGCTGTTCTGCTGTCCAGCACTGTTGTCCAAAAAGCTGCCCTTTCTCCACTGAGGTGCCTTTGCTCCTTTGTCAAGGATCAGTTTACTATATTTGTGTGGTCTGTTTCTAGCTCTTTGTCCTACTCCAGTGATCTATTTGTCTACTCTTTGTACAATACCACGCTGTCTTGGTTACATGATTTTGTAGTAAGTTTTAAAGCTGAGGAGTATCAGACCCCTAACATTGCTCTTCTTCAATATCACAGCAGCTATTTGATGTCTTTTACCTTTCCCTATAAAATTTAGAATCAATATGCAACTATGCAAAAGGTACTTTGCTGGGATTTTTATTGGGATTGCATTAAACCTGTAGATCAAGCTGAGAGCAGACATCTTAATAATCTTGAGTCTCCCTATACATGAAGATAAAATATGTCTCCATTTATTTAATTTTTTTTAAATAATAAATTTATTTTTTATTGGTGTTCATTTTGCCAACATACAGAATAACACCCAGTGCTCATCCCGCCAAGTGCCCCCCCTCATTGCCCGTCACCCATTCACCCACACCCCCCGCCCTCCTCCCCGTCCACCACCCCTAGTTCATTTCCCAGAGTTCGGAGTCTTCCATGTTCTGTCTCCCTTTCTGATATTTCCTACCCATTTCTTCTCCCTTTTCTTCTATTCCCTTTCACTATTATTTATATTCCCCAAATGAATGAGACCATATAATGTTTGTCCTTCTCCGATTGACTTATTTCACTCAGCATAATACCCTCCAGTTCCATCCACGTTGAAGCAAATGGTGGGTATTTGTCATTTCTAATGGCTGAGGAATATTCCATTGTATAATGGATAAAGAACATTTATTTAATTCTTCTTTGGTTTTGTCCATAAGACTATTGTAATTCTCCTCATATAGATCTTATACATATTTTGTGAGATTTATACCTAATTAGTTCATTTGGGTGGGTGTTAATGTAAATGATATTGTGCTTCTAACTTCAAATTTCATTTGTTCATTGCTGATATGTAGGAGGCAACTGACTTATATAAATATTAAAGTTATATCATAAAAACTTGCTATAATTATTCATTCAAGAAATTCTTCTGATTCCTTGGAATTTTCTTCACAGATGATCATCTCATCTGAAGACAAAAATAGTTTTATGCCTTCTTTCCTGATCTATGTAATTTTTATTTCCTTTTGTTGTCTTACTGTTTCAGCTAGGACTTCCAGGACCATGTCTCACAGGTGTGGTGAGAAGGAACACCCTTGCCTCATTCCTGATTATAGGAAAAAGCATCTAGTTTCACACAGTTAGTAATGTTTACTGTAGGTTTTTGTAAATGTTCCTATCATGTTAAAGAAGTTCCTTCTTTTGTTCCTACTTTGTTGAGAACTTTTATCACAGACAGATCTTGGGTTTTGTCAAATGCATATCCTGAATTGACTGATGTGATCATACGATGTTTCTTTTTATCTCCTTATGTGATGAACTACCTTAATTGGTTTTTGAATATTGAACCAGCCTTGCATACTTGTCCTTGTAAATAAATTAGAGAGTGTTCTCTCTGCTTCTCTTTTCTAAAATACAGTGTCATTTGTTATTTAATTTCTGCCTACTGGATCTGTTCATTTCTGATGCAGGACTGTTAAAGATTCAAAACATAATACTCTGCAGCTCTATAAGTTTTTGCTCTGTGTACTTTTGTGCTCTGTTGTGTCAACCTTAAAAGAAAAACAGCCTCTTATTTTACTAGCAAATAGATTTATTCATGAATAGCGGAGGAATTACAATGCAGGATAAGCAAGCTGTAGCAAAGCCAGAGGCAGTCAGGAAATCAAAGGGAGAGGAACCTTATTTTATAGAGTAAAGAAGACAGCTGGGAGGAATGGCAGCTCCTCTGAGTGGAAGTCCAGAGGAGGAAGACTAGAGCTTATGGTGGTGACGGCTCCTCTCTGGCCCAGTGTGGCATTTTCTTATTGGCTGAGCTTGCTGCTGGGTGAGGACAAAGTCTGCCCTCCTCTTGCTTGGGGGGACGGTAGTCTCTTACTTCTGGGAACAGAACTGAGGTTAAAGGGTAAGTGGGAGAGCTACCCTGCTCTTCTCCTGACTCAACTTTTAATGAGGTTTCCTTTATCCAATTTCACTTGCACAAGAAGGGCTATTTGGTGTTCTTGATGATTAATCCCTTTATCCTGTAATAACGGGCTTTATCCCTGACAACTTCCCTCCCTCTGGAGTCTGCTCTGTCAGATATTCATATAGCTGCTCCTGATTTCTTCTGATTAGTGCTAGCATGGTATATATCCTTCCTCATTCTTCTTTTAACCTCCTTGTGTCTTTATATTTACTGTGAGTTTCTTGCAGACAACATGTAACCGAGCTGTGTTTTCTGATTCACTCTGTTTCTGTCCTCAGGCTGGTATATGTAGTTCTTTTATATTTCATTTGATTATTTACATGGAGTGATACTGACCATATTTATATCTGCTTCCTATTTGTTGCCCTTATTATTTGCTTCCTTTTTTTCCCTTTTTACCCTTTTCCTGCCTTTTATTATTTTAACTGGGTGTTTAGCATAACATTTTATTTCTTCTATTAAAATTTAATGATATTTCTGCTAATTCTTTTGGTGGTTGCCCCTAAGTTTGCAATAGATATTTACCACTGATCTCATTCCACTTTCAACAGCACTATACCATTTCAGTGTATACCATGAATACCATAAAACACAAATACCACAAATACCACAAAAAAATTACAAATACCATAAAACAATGTATCCCCAACCCCTCCCTCCCACCCCTCCTTTATGTCAATCAAGAATCCATAAGTTATATTCACCCAACACATTGTTGCTATTATTAATTGAATATACTATTTATCTCTTAATAATAAGAAAAGTAAAGGATTTTTTTTTGCTTTCATTTATTCCTTGAAAAACATTCTTTCTTTATGTCAATCCACATTCTACTCTACATTATTTTCATTTTCTCTGAAAAAAATTCTTTTAACATTCTTTCAGGTCAGTTCTGCAGATTCCCACATTTTTTGTTGGAGAGAGTTTATTTCTGCTACACTTTTATAAGATAATTTCACTGGATCAGAATTCTAGGTTGTTGTGTTTCTTTTGATATGTAAACATTTTATTCTACCACAGTCATTTTGCTTGACTTTCCGACTTCTCACTCTTGTGGTAAGTATTAGCCTTGGGTTTGAACAGTGAAACTGAAAGGTAACGGGAAAAAATAACCTTTTACCTCTTAAATGTACCTGTTACAGGTACAAATACAAGTACCTGCTAATTCCAAATCCCATTCTTGAATCTGTAGCTGTCATCATATATGTTTCTCTAGGAAAGATTTCAGAACATAGCACTGGTATATTTTCCTGCAATTCAGAGCACCACATCTAATTCAAGTTCTTCTTATACCATGCCAACAGTTATTTTTATGAGACTCATCTTATTTGGTAGAATCTGCTACTTCTTCCAGTCAGATTGCACACAAATCTATAAACACATATGGAAACACTCATATGATCAATCAGAGACAGTCATCCCCATAATCCTTTGCCTTAATGGTGAAGCAATGCAATATAAGGCATTGTTATCAAATATTTTCCAGTTTAAGTTAATCCATTATTGAATTAGAAAATAGAATTAGCTTAGAAAACATTCAGTAATGCTTATTTCCCTAACAAACGAACTCTCATTCTACTGTTTTAGGTAGGTTGGAGTGTGAAGAGATTAAAACATCCTTCTTTGTCTTCCTGAGTTCTGATTTGATATTTTCTTTTATTTATAATAAATATAATTAGGGATGATAACTTAAGTCTATGAATAAGAAGACTTCCTAAGACTTTAATGCTGATTTTACTACTTCCTTATCATCAAAGAGAACAAGTTGCAGACCTATAGGACAGGGTCAGGTCACCTAACCTAGGAAACTGGGACGAGTGTGAATGGTGAAGACACTTTAATTTAAAACAAGAAAAAAAGAAACCAATTCTCATATTCTTACACTTTCTTCCCAAATCTCTAATGAGATATATCAATTCATGAGGGATGAAAAGGTTATCTCACAATCTTTTTCTCCACTCTAGGAAGTAGAAGGAAGTGTTCATCTGTCATGGAAATTTAAAGTAAACTTTATCACTTAACAATAAGTGTCTGACAGCTACTAGTCTGGTCTGTGATGACCCTGTCAATTTCTTTTCAAACTTACGGGGAGTATAGGAAGTCCCGCAACTCTCTGCAGTGTGCAGAAGTAATGAATCCACAGTCTCCAGGGAAATTTGAAGAACAGACAATGTTATTATGACTATTCCTAACATTCAAGAGAATTTTTGAAGTTCTGCATGGTTCACTTTTTTTTTTTTTTTTTTTTTTTTTGTGCCAGTGATTTTTAGGAACCAGTGAAAACACTTCCTCTTCTGGAATATCCAGAAAAAAATTAAATACCAGGAAGATAATTTAGATACTTGACTGAATATGGAAACAAATGGTAATTAACAAAAAGTACCATGTTATTTTAATATAAAAGGCTTTCTTATATGAAAACTGTTACTCTCAAAGATGCCCTCAATAAAATAGTAAGATTACCTTAATGTTAATTAAAACCAGTTTTCAATGAATATTTAATGGAATGAAGAAATTGCCATGATGTAATATTAATTTTTAAATGTCTTCTTATTTTATCAATATGAAGCCAATACACACATGAAGACACATTCACACATTCATTAATTTTTTTAAGGAGAAGGAAATATAATTACCTTTTAGAAAATGACCTTCTGCATGGTGAAATACAGAACAATTTTAGTTTTGTATCAGATCTCTCTGGATTCCCCAGTCTTACCCAGACTTAACCTAGGGATTCTGAGGAGATCCCTAATTAGCTGTGCATCTCCCTAACGGCACAAGGACACTAATTTTGAGTTAAAACTACCTTTCCATGTAAGCAATCATAGAAGAAAACTTCAGTTATTTAGGGGAGAGCTTTAATTTTAATCTATTTTTTTGATTCAGGTTAAAAGAAAATATTCCCTTCAGCATAACTGAAGATTACCTGTAGTGTTTTCAGCATCATTGTGAGCTCATGGTCACAACAAAAGCAGTACAAGGTGAGGTTAAGAGTGCCAGACAGAAAGATCCAGGCCAGAATCCTGGTATTGCAGATTCTGGTTACATGTCTTTGTGCAAATTGCTGATCCCACAAGGTATTGGTGAACATTAACTGAACCAGTGAATTCATATCAAGTTCTTGGTCTTATTACTATTGTAATCACAGTACAGAAAATGAAGCTTAACTGAGAAATAGTGAAGAATTTCTTTAATAATATCCATGTCCATTATGTAATATCTTCTCATTTAATAAGAAAAAATGCTTCCCCAAATGAGTATACATTTTACAATCTTGTTTTCCAAGCAGCTGGTTTTATTAAGATATATTAAAATACTATTCCCCAATTTTAGAGATTGTCTAGGAGATACTTAAAGTTGTTTGCAGTATAGATTTTCATTTCTCTGTGCAAAATGTTATAATTGGCTGAGTATCAACTTTTTAGGCTGAATGCATCAATAAGTTATTCTACTGTAAGTACTGCCTGCAAAACTTTGGATTTGTCTTATTTGTAAATCTTATTTAAAATCCAAATATATGATTGACTTAAACATGTAAAAGTATAAATCTGAATGTCAGAGAAGTAAATATATTTTAATTACCTTACTTGGAAATAGATTAAAAGTATGCAATGCTTTGAGGAACTAAAGATAGGAAAAAATGTTTTTTTTTTTTTTAAATCTCAATTCCAGTATAATTAACACACAGTGATATGTTAGTTTCAGGTGTACAATATAGAGCTTCAACAATTCTGTATTACTCAGTGCTCATCACAAGTGCATTCCTTCATCCCCATCACCTGATTCCACATTCCTCTGCCTCCTCTGAGGATCATTGGTGTGTTCTCTGTACTTAAGAGTCTATTTGTTGTTGTTATTTGTCTCTGTTCCCTTTGCTTGTTTGTTTCTGAAATTCCACACATGAGTGAGGTCATGATAATTGACCTCAATTGTCTTTCTCTCACTGACCTATTTCACTTAGCATGATACACTCTAGTTCCATCCATGTCATCGCAGATGGCCAGATTGCATACTTCTTTTATGGCTAAGAGTAATATTCCATTGTATATAAAACACATCTTCATCCATCCATCTGTGGATAGGCACTTGGGCCATTTCCACATCTTGGTTATTGTAAATAATGCTGTTGTAATATTGGGGTGCGTGTATCCCTCTGAATCAGTATTTTTGTCTTCTTTGGGTAAATACCTAGTAGTTCGATTGGTGGATCTCAGGGTAGTTCTATCTTTAACTTTTTGAGGAACCTCCATACTGTGTTTTCCACAGTAGCTGCAGCAGTTTGCATTCCCATCAACAGTGTAAGAGGGTTTCCCTTTCTCCACATCCTCACCAACATCTGTTGTTTCTTGTGTTAATTTTAGCCATTCTGACAGGTGTGAGGTGGTATCTCATTGTGATTCTGATTTGTATTTCCATGGTGATGAGTGATGCTAAGCAGATTTTCATGTGTCAGTTAGTCATCTGGATGTGTTCTTTGGAGAAATGTCTTCTTTTCATTTCATTAGATTGATGATGATGATGATGATGATGATGATTTTGGTGTTGTGTACGTTCTTTGTATCTTTGGATACTAACCTTTTATCAGATATGTCATTTGTAAATGTCTTTTATCATTCAGTAGGTTCTCTTAGTTTTACTGATTGTTTCCTTTCTTGTGCAGAAGTTTTTATTTTGATGTAGTCCCAATAGTTTATTTTTGCATTTGTTTCCCTTACCCTAAGAGACATCTAGAAGAAAGTTGTTCAGGCTGATGTCAGAGAAATGACTTCTTGTGTTCTCTTCTAGGATGTTTATGTTTTCAGAAAACATTATGATTTAAAGAACATGGATACAGTAAAGTCTTATCCCTGATGTATTA
Organism: Nyctereutes procyonoides; assembly: GCF_905146905.1. Classification (NCBI taxonomy): domain Eukaryota; kingdom Metazoa; phylum Chordata; class Mammalia; order Carnivora; family Canidae; genus Nyctereutes; species Nyctereutes procyonoides. The sequence continues at coordinate 32,385,323 of NW_026575043.1, forward strand.
AAAAAATTATTCAGGCTAAATTTATCTCCAGTTGTCATGGCAATGTGCATTTTGTCTAATGAAATGAAAAACATCTAACTTCTAGCTCATGTATTGCTCTATAATATGTAGCTGATACTTTACACTGTGTTAATCAATTTTATTTATTTAGTTTTTTAAAGATTTTATTTATTCATTCACAAGAGGTACAGAGAGAGAGTAAGATAGATATAGGCAGAGGGAGAAGCAGGCTCCCCCCAAGGAGCCCGATGCGGGACTCCATCCCCAGAGCCAGGATCACACTCTGAGCTGAAGGCAGATGCTCAACCACTGACCCACCCAGGCATCCCGGGTTAATCAATTTTCAGTTAAATATTATTTATTTGCAGCATAGCTGACTAACTCTCAGAAACACAGGATTGATTCCAAGCTATCTCTGGCACTAAAATTATTTTCTTAGTTTTATATTATCATTTGAAAATGTGTATTTTTATCTCTAATGAAATCACTAAACATTTCCAGCATCAATTTTTCCTAATTAAACACTTTTATTTGTTAAAACTGTCTTACAGATATGTAGAGATGTACAAAAAAAATAAATGTTGGCATTTATAACTTTTTAGTTTAGAAATGAAATTGAGTATAGATAAAACTCTTTTTTTAAAAAGACCCATTTCTTTCACAACATCTTACTTTACTCCAAAGGAAGAAATGATATGGGCTAAAGTGTTCTCATTAGTGTAAGACCTCTATATCTATTAAACATTGAAAATATTCAGTTGTTAATTTTCTTTTCTGCTTGAATCATTGTGCTACATGACTGCTTTATTTTTTGCTCAATTGTTTTTATTGTTCCCTTGAAAATGAGTGAAATTTGGTTTTGCCTGACTTTTTTTTTCCCTTATTTTCTCCCTTTGAATGGACTACATTGATTGTGAGGTTTTTGTTTTTTGTTTGTCTGTTTGTTTGTTTTTTGCCACAGATGGCTGATGTTGCCTTGTGGAAGACAGGTGTAGGCTTACATCATTTAAGTGATTTCCAGGTCACACCTTATTACCAACAGGAATGAATGATGGCTAGCACATCCTGAAGCACACATTCCTGAACCTTTTCCATTGTTTTCTGGCCTCCATCGACCTCTTGGTTTGTAACCAGATGATACCATCCAAATGACTGAGGAAATGAGGAAGAAGGAAAACAAACACAGAATACCTGGTGTTTCAGATAGAACCTCACAGAGCTATGGGGTGCTTCTCATTGCAGGGTGGAAAACTCAAACATGTAACTACCTTAAGAGGGGTTCCATTCAGGGAACAAAGTCATGCTGCAAACTCATAGTAACTAATGTTACACTTTACAACAAAATTCTGCAAAATTGAAACTTTAGAATGAAACCACCGAGGACGAAATTCACGAAAACTTGGGAATCTGATTTTACCAGCTAACATTTGTTTGACCAGCAGAACGAATTCCTTGGAGCTAATGCCCTAGAAAATGTGACTTTGACCGAAGTTCTTCTAATCCTCAAAACACAAGATAATCCATTATGCCACATGCTCTCTCTTTAAAACCAGAGTAAGAGGGAAACCTAGTGCCACAGTCGTACTCTGGTATCCCAGGATGCAAATAAGATTCTGAAACATGGTCTTGATTAAACATATCTTGATTATAAGGGAGAGTGAAAACGGGAAAGGGAAAAATAGGAAAGCATTCTAGACGACATGGGATGGTGAAAGGACACGGGTCCGCTGAAAAGAATACTTTTGAAGAGAAGTGGATAATCATGTCTGTGACAGAGACTCTCTCTTTTATTTGTTTTTTAAAAAGATTTTACTTATTTGAGAGAGAGAGAGAGAAAGGGGGGGGAAGGGTGAGAGGGAGGGAGAGAATCTCAAGCAGACTTCCCGCTGAGCACAGAGCCTGATGGGGCTCAATCCCATGACCCTGAGATCATGACCTCAGCTGAAATCAAGAGTCAGTTGCTTATTGGCCTGAGCCACCCGGGCTGCCCCCCAGAGCCTCTCTCTTAAAGAAGGCTGGCTAAATAATGTTAGAGATTGATTTTCAATTTCCAAGACCTATTCTTCAAGATTTTTCAAAACTCCATATAATGGCACTTCACTATTGCATCTTATTGACGTATTTTATTTTCTGAAATTATATAATTTCTTTACATTAGTGACATCTGACTTTTGTTTTGTTTCATTTTGTTTTGCTTGGAGGATGTACTCATCTCTCGTGAACACTTCTGCAAACACTCCTCCAGTTCTCAGATGGGTAATCCTGTCCCTGAAATGCCTCCCAGAGGCTTGTGGTTTCAGCCTTCCTGGCCATGTGGCCCACATCCAGACCCAGCTCCCCCAAAGAGCATCCTAAACTCTCCTCTCTTCATATTTTTACTCCAAATGCTAATGACCCCTCTCTGCTTCCTGGCCTTCAGTTCAGAGGCACATTGCAAAGTGCTGCATGGACGGCTTCGCCCAGGGATGCTGTCACAGACTCTCACATTTTCCAAACCCAATTTCTGGCCATCCCCAGCTTCCCACCCTCTCTCAAGATTCTAGCCTCATTGTGTAGTAGAAGAAATATCCCAGCTAACTAGCTCTTCCTTTCAGCTCTGATAGTCTATCGGCCATTTAATGCTTTTGCAATGCTTCCCCTTTCACTCTCCTTTTTAATCAAGATACTATCACCATGTCTCAGAATCTTATTTGCATCCTGGGACTCCAGAGCAGGACTGTGGCACTGGATTTCCCTAGACACAGTCCTGGCTCCTCCAGACAGACAATGAGGGCCGCAGGGAGCTGGCTCTGTAAGCAGCTCACATGTGAGCAATTCTTTTTTTTTTTTTAATTTTTTTTAATTTATTTATGATAGTCACAGAGAGAGACAGGCAGAGACACAGGCAGAGGGAGAAGCAGCCTCCATGCACCGGGAGCCCAATGTGGGATTCGATCCCGGGTCTCCAGGACCGCTCCCTGGGCCAAAGGCAGGCGCCAAACCGCTGCGCCACCCAGGGATCCCCTACATGTGAGCAATTCTGAATTGTAATGCTTCCTGCAACAGTCAGAGTCCACCCCAGTTCCTAACCCTGGGATGAGATTCCCTCCATGCCTCAGAATGGGGTTTCCCCGAAAGCTTACTTGGAATTATCATCTCCAAACAGTAAATTACAGTTAGTTTAGATTATTTCCAGTTTCAAAAATTCTACCCTATGGTTCCTAGTTTCTATGACTGTTGACACATTTCACCTTCCTCTGATTTTTTCTACTTTCCTAAGCTATGAAGGAATCCCAGATGGCCTTAAAGATCCAGCTCAAGTGATTTATTTTTCTCCTGAAAGTGTTTTGTTTAAAGCAATCTCTTTTCTTCTGAAACCCCCATGGAGTCTCCTTATCTCTTACCCATTTACTACAGTGTATTGGATGCATTAACATCATCTTCCCTAATTCTATCCTCTTCATAATCACCCACAACCTGAGCAACTTCTCGTATTTCTTCCTCTATAGTGCCATATACCTTATAGAAGGCTGTGAATATTCGATATGAGATTGCTGAGTAAATAAAATCATTATGCAAATAAGACATCGACATTGGTAAGATGGTAATATTCCTCTATCTTTAAGGCTTTATTCTGAATATATATTATTAACGTTTTTTTTTTCCTTATCTCTCAACTGTTTCAGTCTTTTGCTTTCCCTGGTTCTCTAAACATCCTATAATCAAATTAAGTGCCCTCTGGCTATGCATTTCAACATGTACCACTGTCTGGGAGCAATTATGTCACTGTAACGGCCCCGTCCTTGATGTGTGCTCATCACTCTGTGTTACATCGTAATTGCTACTTGACTAACATACATTTATTGTTCATCCAAAAAGTGCACAATTAATGTTGATGCCTTAAAATAGCCTTCCTTCTATTTTGCACGATAAATTTAGTAAAATACGCATTACTCTTTCCACACGAATGGCCTCTGTAAACTCAAAACTGCAATCTCCCATTTTAATGATAGCCAAGGTGTCAAAATAATGAACATTTAATATAAATTTTGAAGCTGTTGCTGGAATTCTAGGATAACTGATTACTACGGCAGAATAATTGTTTTTAAAACCCAGAAAAAATAGGCATAATAGTATGCAGACCAAACAAAAAGACCAACAAAATCTTCAGTTCTTTCCTTGGAAAAAAGGGGAAGGTAGGTAAATCTTGTGAAAAAAAAATCTTTTCAAATGATAAATCCAAGACTGCTAGTGATAATGAAGGCTAAGAAATAAATAATTTAGTATTAAACTTGAGGCTTTAGATGTGAAAGGTGGGAAAAAAGAGAGGAGAGTCATCCATAATTTATGACCATAACCACATATCACACAGAAGCTGTGTATGGAAGACAAAACTGTAGCACAGAGAAAACTAGTTTAAAATCCATGTGGCCACTCTTACACCAAAACCTCAGATAAGTAACACTAATTTACCTTTTGTTTTTTCCAGTTCACCAGGGGTCAAGTATCCCTATTCCTCTTTTCACAGGAAGACTGTCACTCCCAGCTCAGAAAGTATGGAGAATGCTTTTGGGTTTATGTAAATGTTTGATATTAGCTTTTGGTTCCCAGATAAATAATAAATTTATACAAACTCATTATTGCACAGCAGCTATTTCAGGAAGAAACATCAAGAACTGCAAAGTCTATAAAGACTTTTTTTTTTGCTTATATTCTTTCAAGTAATCAGAAATAATTTTGTGTATAGCATTTTATTTCCCTAATAATTCACATTCACAGAAATAATTCTGACTAGTATTTGTGGTATTATATTCTTTTTTTCGTACCGTTATATTCTATTTGTGTTGAAAATATCATTTCTAGTGATGCAGAAGCTAATCATATAATATGCAAATTTATTAGAAGTTCTATATTTATGTGAGTAAACAAATGTATTTTCCCTCTTTTATTTCATGTGTAGACATTGAATGAATACTATCTTCATTTAAAAAAAATCAGAATTTTCTGCTTCTGTCCACTGTAAAATAACTGATGTTGGGCTAGGTTTCATGCCACAAAGAACTGTCAAACCAGATGAGATGTTTTCAGGTGTTTGTTGAATAATAGCCTTATAGGACAGGGACCGTTCATCTAACGGAAAATCCCAAGGTGAGCCCGGGACAACTGTAACTTCCTGACTAGGTTCTTGTTGACCTCATCCCAAGGAAATGAGCCCAAACAGCATGTGGATCTTGCCAGCTCAAAAATAGGAACCTGGAGTTCTTAGTTGCTGATATAGCTGAGATTTCAGATGGGGTACCAGAAAGCAGGAGTTTTTCATGGAATACGCTGCAGAAATCTGCTTGAGTTCCCATCATCATTGTCCTAACACAGTCATCCACGCACAAATCCAGACCACAAGCAGGCAAAGAATGGTTTCCAAGGTGTTGTTGATGAAACAGAGAATTGGGAGAACTGATTGCGATGTGGAGCTGAGAGGCAGGAGTTCTGTGCAAGCACAGAGGGGAAATCTTCCTGAACATGCCAGCCATCCACGCCAGACCCCAGACATACCATTCTCCAGGAATATGCATGTGAAAAATTAAATGTTTAAATGAAATATGTGGATGAACACATCCTACATTATTTTTAACCTTGTTAAACTTAGAAAGGAGCATGGGAAGGAAAAGCCAAGTGTGAAATGCTTGTGTACAATGCATCATATGCATAATTAAATATATAATGTACATTTTCTGTGTACATATGCTGATAGAACATTTAAGCCTATATTCTTAATTAAAAAATAGACCATGGTCATAAAGGACTTATCTGAGTAATGAAAATATGCTAGTATATCAGAGAGTCAAATAAGTGTTGTATTAGTACCGTTACTACAGTTACATCTTCCATTAGAAATCAGTGAGATGGAACAGATTTAGTTAAGGAATAATACTTTCTAGGGAGGACATCCAAGGCCCCTCAGACTGGTTCAGTTCCTCTTAGGAGCTTATCTTCAGTACAAGGACACAAGACTTTGGAGCCTCAGGGGACAATCCACGAGGAACAGGATAGAAAAGATGGGAAGAGGAGAGGAGAAAAGAGCTAAAGCAAGCCCTAGGAATGCTGCTGTGGCTCCATGGAATCCTTCTCCTGTGGCCCAAAACTATTCAGTGAATTTACTAAGACAACTTCCCTTGAAAACAGTCCTCTTGAGACATCTATACACTGAAATTTATTTTGTACTCAATACTTTAAAACCTAAACTTTAACCTAAAACACACAGCCCATATCTTCAGGGCATGTGGGTTAAATCTACTCAATATGTAGTTCTTACACAACAAAATTGCATTCTATAGGAAGCCTGAAAAAAAAATAGTGTAGATGTTTACATGTCATTGATGGATGCATAAGGAATTAGCATTCTACACACAAGACTTTCTCTATGAGACTTACCTCAGTCTAGATTTTTTGATAATTTTCTCTGCTTTAAACTTTAGGGAATGTGGGACCTTCTCTTGTGAAAGTGTAGTATTAGAACTTACTAAATTTGTCATTCCAGCACGAACTTCCATAAAATTGACTGTAGTAGTCATTGCCAAAATTCTGACTTGAGATATACAATTATATGTAGGATAATTTTTAGTGGGACTATAAGCTGGTTTTAACTTTGAATCCTTCTATGAGATCTCTAGTTAAATATTCTTAGGCTAGTATGCTAATATAATCAGATGACACGAAAAATCTGTGTGATCTACTCTAGGCAACCTTTCTTATTATTTTCCATTGCCTACAAATAAATTCAAGTTGTAGTTGTATTAATGATCCATATCTCTAGTAAACTGTGATCTTTCATTATTGCAATTCAAAGGAAAAAAATTCCATTTTATGAATTAAGATCTGAAGTTAACATTGTTGCCTACAAATGAAACCTCCCCATAAGTAACTGCTCAATTAACCTGCCTTGACGTCCTTTTAAAGACCATAAATTCAACTGCTGTAGCTTTCTATCATCAGTTTTGTAAATAATCAAAAGAAATATAATTGTCAGGGCAATAGGGTAACATATTTTAAAGCTTAGGTGTTTTGCCATGTTGTGAATGTATCATAATTAGTTGAAAAAGAAGGAAAAGTATAAAAATATTTTGGAGTTTCTGAGTTTCATATATTTCTATAAAAAAAAACTGAAATTGCTGTGGAGTTCTAGGGGGAATATATAAGCAATAAGCCTGTGGAATTATTCTTGCCTGCAGCTTTGAATGTTTGGAATGAGTAAAGTCAGTGTAGAAGACCATTGGCAAGTGGACTTACCTAGGTTTAAGACTTCCACTTCCACTCACCCTGAACATTTACAAACCCATATTTCAGAAAGGTAGCAAAGTAGCAACCTTAATAATACCTCCAAAAAGTCATCATTTCTACTTGAAAGTTTATTTTCCTATTGAGGTAAAAGTCACTGGTTTCAAAAATCAAAACTGACATATTTGATGTATTTATTTCCTTATATTCCTGAGTGCAGGTGGTGACCTAGCTCTCTTGAGCCTACTTATTTCAGTGAAGGTATCACTAGGAGGCTGGGCTATGACCGTAATACTGTTTAGTGTACTTTTGTATTCATGGATTCTTAAACTGGCCATAAATTAATTTATGCTGATGTGACATTTAAAAAGAAAATCTAATTCTGAGGATACACAAACACATATACACACACCAGCGATGAGAGTTAGGTGTCTTCTTTTACTCAATCCTACACAGAATCTACAATGCACTAAGGGGGAATTTAATTAAAAGGAAAAATCCTTCCCTGTATAACCTCCTCTTTGGCTCTGGGGTGTCAAGCTCTTAAGAAATTTGGTGTTAACATTTCTTTCCAATGGCTTCCTTCTCTTGCTACTCCACATACGATATCTCACTATTTGCAATTTACTCAGAAAGAATGGAGGATAGTCTCTTAAAGCGAACTTAATCTTCAATCAAATTTTATGGGCTCTTAATTCCACAGTCCTCAGAAAATTCCTATGAGCTATGATTTGCTACAAGTCTTTTTAATAAGTCCTCTCACTTCCATCAGGGGAGAACATTAAGCAGGATTTGTAAAACTTGCAGATCTTAATAATCAAGATTTTACTTTTCCAAAAATAAAACTGTTTGTGAACTAATGTTTTAAATATAACACTTCCTTTAGATTACTCCCAGTAAGTTAAACATAAACTTGACTTATGACATCCCATAAATTACTATTTTAAAATATTTTAAAAATAAATATATTATTTGTTCTGAATAATGATTTTTGTCTATTGACACCATCTACAAGCCTATTCAGAATTGAATAGTTAGGCACAAAAGTCCCAAATTTAAATGTACGAGAAAGTTTACAATCTATAGTTTCTACTACAGTCTTTTGTTCTCAGAAATTCAGGAAAAAAAGTTCCAAATGTCAAATGTATAAATAAAAAGACACTCTAGCTACATGGCCAAATGGTTTTTATCAGTTCTATTTGAAAAAAAATAGGGAAAAGACAAATATTTTACCAGATTAATATTTGATTGGAAAATAATATCTCTTTCAGACAAAAGGAAAAATACAACATTTTTATTATTGTTTTTGCTTGTCCTTTAGAGGAAAGGATATGAAGGACCACAGCACATCTGATACTCGGGTATCAGAATTCACTGTCATGATTATCACCCACACTGATCCTGATTTTCTATAAAAATAGCTCCTAAGGCATTAGGAGTCCTCTGTGAAAAGGAATTACAAAACCTAGATCCCATAATGTATGATACCTGCTATCAAAGAATAAATGACAAGGAGGCTTTTTATCTATTTTATTTATATAGGATTTCAGAGAGGCTAAATTACTTTTGTGGATTTAGGATATGCAGGGAAATCTTAGATCATGCATCTTGATCTAATTTTGAATTTCATTCTCGGCCTCCGCAGGACAAATTTGTAATTTGCTTTAGTGCTCTTCCTTCAGAGCATCTCAGGATACACTTCACAAGAGGGGTTGTCTAACTCATGAAAAAGTCACAATGGTATTATCGTTCAGTTTTGACACTGACTCAAGATGTAAAGCACCGTTGATTTGAAACTCTTCTTAATATGTGTTAAGGGTTTTTTTTTTCTTATTTTTAAAAAAGATTTTATTTATTTATTCATGAGAGACTAGAGAGATAGACAGAGGAGAAGCCTGATACAGGACTTGATCCTGGCACTCTGGGATCACTATCCAAGCCAAAGGTAGACAGACGTTCAACCACTGAGCGACCCAGGTGCTCCTATGTTTAGGTTTTCAATGAAATTTTGTTCCTCATTTATTGTAAATATATCTATCTTCACACATAGGAGTCCACTTTGCTATCCTTTTTTTTTTCAAGTTTAAAGGAGTATTTTAAATTGTAAGGAAAGGTCAGGCTTATCTATATCAAACTGATTGCTTTGTTCACAAAGTTACATTGATTAGTATGAAATTTAAAACTTAAAAATAAATAAGAGAAACATATTTGTCTTCTGGGAATTTTTCCTGGCTTTGTTAACTTATTGTAAAAAGAAAAAAGTCACTCTGAATACACAGAATTGTTTTGGAAGAAACAGAGACGGGCGGTAGCCAAAGCCCGTTTTACAACTTTACTGTTTTCTTATTTATTTTTGAAACGAGGGTCACTTGAGTAAAAGATGAGCTAGAAATGTACAGAGATTTAAAATTTCTGGTACTAGAATCTCTATCTCCTCTCCTGAGGGAAACAAATGTGTTTTCCTGCCTTATTTGAAAATGACAGTGATGTTATGATTTTTTATATCTGTGGTTTCCAATTTTTGTATTTGTGTAATATATAAAAATATACTGATGTTCATGTTTTATATTTGTGGTTTTCCTAGGCCACCATCCTTTCTTGTTTGCCATCATGTGACTGAGAAGGGAAATATGAAAGCCAGGCTTTCCGAGGTAAGCCATGGTTTTCTCCTCTTGGACATAAAGAGTTTCAAAGATCACTCGCATCAACTACAGCCACTCTAAATCACAATCCGGATGGACCAGAAAAAGACCACTCCTGTGAATCATGTTCGAGCATAGAAAAAAAAAAAAGTAAGAACGCTGTCCAAACCATAAAGATGGCCAAGCATTCCCTTTTTCATTACAGTGAGTTACTGATGCTTCTTCATTAATTGCAACTTTAGACCTGCTCCATTTCTCCACCCCCTAAACATTGTGCGATGCCCACAAGAAAACTATCTCTGCTCTCCCACAGCACTCAAGGCAGAGCAAGACACTGCCCATCTGAACCCTCTCCAAAATCACCCAGTGGGAGCCCAAATCATGCCACAACGTCGCCCCAACACCATCTCCCCAAGAAGTCCCTTATTCCCTCATGGTGGGATGTCTTCTTCGTTGCAAGGAGCTGACATGCTCTCCCTCATTCGCCTACATATATGTTCCTAATGTTGGCCAACGGGCAGTAGGCCGGCTGCATGGTACTGACTTTGTACACGTATGAAACTGTACATGCATGGTCCTCAGGAAACATGTATCATTTCTTTGCATTTCCACAATTTAGCTATAGATGACCTCTCTTTTCTCGTACATTTGTGTGTATGTGACACTATCAGAATATAAACTTAAACTCTGATTCATCCTTAATCAAGCTGTTGTAAAGGTAATACATTAAACACGTAAGTACATTTGCCAACAGTCTTCCATTTTTTTTTTAGTACTGAAGTATAATTGACAGTGTTTATTAGTTTCAAGTGTACAACATACTGATTGGACAACTCAATGCTCACTGTGAGTGAAATCACCATTTGTCACCACACAACGTTATTACAATATTATTGACACTCCTTGAGCAGTACCTCCCATCTCCGTGACCCATTCATTGTATAATTGGAGGTCTGTGCCTCTTAATCTCCTTCATCTATTTCCCTCACCTGCACACCCCCTCCCCTCTAGCAACCATCATTTTGTTTTCTGTATTTAAGTCAGTTTGCTTTATGTTTGTTTGAATTTTGGATTCCACGTATAATTTGAATCATATGGTATTTGTCTTTCTCTGAATGACTTATTTCACTTAGCACTATGCCCTCAAGATCCATCCATGTTGTTGCACATGGGAAGATTTCATTGTTTTTCATTATTTTCATTATTTTTTATGGCTGAGTAATATTCCATTGTATGTATAACATATCTTCTTTTTCCATTCATCTATTGAGGGATACCTGGGTGGCTTCTATTTCTTTGCTATTGTAATGTTGAAATAAGCATTATTTTGCTACTCAAAATAATGTTTCAATTCAATCTTCTCAAAATAATGTTTTCATTTCCTTTGGATAAATATTCAATAGTGGAATTACTGGATCATGTGATAGTTCTACTTTTAATTTTTTGAACGTTTTCCACAGTGGCTGCATCAGTTTGCATTCCCACCAACAGTGCACTAGGGTTCCTTTTTCTCCATGTTCTCACTGACACCTGATGTTATTTGTGTTGTTGATTATAGTCATTCTGACTGGTGTGAGATGACATTTCACTGTTGTTTTGATTGGCATTTCCCAAAAAAGATTTTGAGCATCTTTTCATGTGTCTGTTGGCCATCTGGATGTTTTCTTTGGAGAAATGACTATTATATCTTCTGTCCATTTTTTTAAATAGGATCATTTTGTTTTTGAATGTTGACTTGCATAAGTTCTTAATATGTTTTGGATACTACCCCTTTATCAGATATGTTATTTGCAAATATATTTTCTTATTCAGTAGGCTCTTTTTGTTTTGTTGTTTCCTTCACTGTGCAGAAGCTTTTTATTTTGATGTATTCCACATAGTTTATTTTTGCTTTTATTTCCCTTGCCTGAGGAGACATATCCACAAATATGTTGTTAAAGTTGATGTCCAAGAAATCCTTGCATATGTTTTTTTTCAAGATTTTTATGGTTTCAGGTCTTATATTTAGGTCTTTAATTCTTTTTGAGTTTGTGTGAGTGTGTACAGTGTAAGAAAGTAGTCCAGTTTCACTCTTTTGCATGTGACTGTCAAGTTTTCCCAACATTATTTATTGGAAAGACTGTATTTTCCCCAAAAACTATCTTCCTGAGTGCCTATCATATGCTGGCCAGTCTTGTGTGTGCTTGGCAGCACTTGGAAAAACAATTTGAACAACATTCTTGCTCTCTACTTAAGAAGCTACTACGTGCCAAATCCTGGGGTCTATTACCTTATTTTCTCAAAGATTTCTTTATTCATTCATGAGACACAGAGAGAGAGAGAGAGAGAGAGAGAGAGAGAGAGAGAGAGAGAGAGGCAGCGACACTGGCAGAGGGAGAAGCAGGCTCCATGCAGGGAACCCGATGCGAGACTTGATCCCAGAATCCTGGGATCACGACCTGAGCCAAAGGCAGATGCTCAACCCCTGAGCCACCCAGGTGCCCCTAATTAACTTATTTTTTAAAATCCACATTTTAACATTGCTAAGGAAACAGGCATTGTGAAAATAGATGCATTTAAGTAATCATGGAGTGGAGGGAGAGTGTTAGCATAAGGAGGTGAATGTTGAAACAATTTTCTATTTGTTAGCAGATCTTGCTCTCTAGCCTGCATTCTCTTTCATCGTGTTTTGAAATCCCACCAATTTCTGCCTGAGATAATTTCTTTGTCGTAGAACCTTGTCAGTAGTGTGAAAAGCACACAAACACACTTACACTCTCCTACACTTTCCTGGGCCAGCTGCTTCACAGGCCCATGTTCTGGCTTCAGATGACTGCAAATGACATTTACCTCATAATTTGCTATTTTATAATATGGCTCTCTAGCTTTCCAGCCTGCTACCTCATTGATGCAAGCCCAATTCCCAACCAATGTTGAACATTTTAAGGCTTTTTTTCTTTTTTTTTTCAGTACCTCACTCTAAAGAACTACTTTCTCTGTTAGCTCAGTTACCACTTGCTGCTAGAAACACATCCTGGTTTACCATTGGCTTTAGGGAGATAAGAGCTTGTTAGTCATTCATGTTGCATTCAGAAGTGCACGTGCTCTGCAGGGACGCAGACTCCTTCCTCTCTTGTGAGGCCTCCATCCTCTAGCTCATCAGCGTCCTCCTCATCATCTCAGAAGACCGGTGTGAGCCCTCCCATATCCAGCACTTGGCCTGACACACACACGCTTATTTGTACATGGTTTGTCCAGGACGCAGGAAATGACCTCACTTAAGTGCAAGGGAAATTGTAACAAATTACCCAACAGAGTAGGTGGTGAGGAAATGAGGTAGGTTTGGGTGAACACGTCCCAGTCCACCAATAAAGCCCATTTAATTATTTTGGACTGATATTGTTGTCATTATAACTTTTCCAAAGCCACAGTAGCAAATGACTCAAAATGGAATGAGGGGAACCAAATCCTAGGACATTTCTTGTCTGCACGGTACATTTCTTCTCAGTTCAGTTAAAGAACTGCCATTTGTTACGTGACTCCTAGAAATCAGAGAGAAAAGCATCATGCCTTAATGTGAATGTGAGTTCTCATTTAAATTCAGTTACTAATATCAAGCCAGGTACTCGTTCAGAGTATTTATTCATGAGCAGTAACACATTGTGCAGTTTTTGAGAAGATGGAGTTATAAAGCAAATTAGCCCATATTTCTACCATGTTCAGGCATTTCTTTAATGCACTGCAAAGCACCTGACTTAAATTCACCTCATTTCCAAATCCTGGGGTTGAAGAAGACCCCTTGGCTTCTACTGTATGAGCTCTATGACAACCTGGATGGCAGAAATTTGAGCACAAAATATTCATACTCTTCCAATTTCCATAATAACTTCAGATTCATTCATGAGAAGAGGAAGCAAAAATGTTACCTGATGGTAACTTGCTATTTTGAATATCTGCATTTGTTTTCTCAACCAGTGCATAAAATGGATATTCCAGGAAGAAGTTTTATAGACTTTTTTTTTCTTACAATGCAAGAAAAAAGATACTGTTGAAGTATTTCTGTGGTTTTCTTTCTTAATTAAGCTGAAGGATATCCAAAATTATATAATTTAAAAGTTAGAGAATCCCTCTTTAAAAAAAAAATGGGGCACCTGGGTGGCTCAGTGGTTGAATGTCTGGCTTCAGCTCAGATCATGATCCCAGAGTCCTGGGATCGAGTCTAGCATCTGGCTCCCCACAGGGGGCCTGATTCTCCCTCTGCCTGTGTCTCTATTTCTCTCTGTGTCTCATGAATACATAAATAAAATCTTAAAAAATGAAAGAATGTCCTCAATAGGAAGTTTACTGGAGAATTTTTATGATTTTATGCACTCAAGCTTTATTTTTACTATCTTTCAAAATCGTTTCCCTTGTTTACACTGGATGGTATGAAATAGTTTAATCATGGTTTTTAAGAAGACATTGGAAAAAAAATAAGAAGACGTTGGAGGAAGGTGGTTGGTGGACGGAGAAACTGAATAAAAAGATAAAATTGATTCACTAACTCATGATTTTTTGCTGTTGTTATTTTATGAGATTTCACAGACAGTGTCATTCCTCCTCCATTGCTGACATGATGGGTGTTACTGGTCACAAAATGCCAACAGTGGGCAATTCTTGACCAGAGGCCCCCATTCAGGGTTTCTCCATGTTGGGGGGCATCAAAATGTTTCAACTATTAGTTGAGAATTATTTTTCCTCCATTCTTATATAGGAAGGAAATTTTTTTCCAGTTCCAGGAAGACAATTCAGATTTAAGCACACAGACACTAAGGTCTATAAAGATAAACAGGGCCGCTTTGAGTGACAGTCAGCAAAGACATATGAGTAGGCATAAGGAAATAATTTTTCCAATAATTTGGCATTCAAGTCCTTATTTGATCACTATTCTTGACTTCAGAAAATGGTACTGAAGAAGAAAAGAAGAAATACAAACAGGAAATTACAGAGTAGAATGCAAATTGAGAATATAACAGATAAAAATACAGGAACTGGACAAACATTTGAAAGTAATTGGAATTATTGTACATTTTCACATATTAAGCTGATCTGAGAAAAATATTTCTGAAATATTTAATGGAAAATCAGTTACATTTTTGAACATTTTAGGGCATCAATGGAGTAACGTTTTTGCTTAGACTACCCAATTCAACTTATAAAAACATAAATGATAGAAGTAAGCCAATACGGAATGTCTGAGTAGTTGGTTAAATTCTATTCATTTTATTGCATTTGCAAGGATGTAGCCTTAAAGCCTTGCTCGGGACCCCCCCTGATTTCATGCCATATGTTAAATTTCATTTAGTTACTAAAAGCCTTTTTTTCTCCGTCTGTTATTCTGATATTCTGTTCAGCTCTGGCTCTCATTAGAAGGTAGTTGAGAAGCAGGAAGTGAGTGGTTGTCTTCAAATAAGCTGCATGACAGAAATAAGAAGTAACTATCACTACTGAAGCAAGAAGTATTTAGCAGTTTCTGGAAATTAAAATGATATTAGTCCATTCAGTGTAATTCAAAAACTCCAATGTCCATGAGTATATCATTGTATCCCTGAAAAATTATATATGATTTAATGGTGATCCAGAGAAATCAAGAAGTATTAATGTCAGACCAATATAAAGTTTAATAAAGAAAAGTCCTGGGGATCCCTGGGTGGCTCAGCAATTTGGCGCCTACCTTTGGCCCAGGGCACAATCCTGGACTCCGGGGATCGAGTCCCACGTCGGGCTCCCTGCATGGAGCCTGCTTCTCCCTCCACCTGTGTCTCTGCCCTTCTCTCTCTCTCTCTCTGTGTCTCTCATGAATGAATAAAATATTTTTTTAAAAAAATAAAAAATAAGAAAAGTCCTATTTTCATCCAAATGGATTTCACGTTTTAAAGATCTCACCACGTATGGAAAGAACACTATTCATAAAAGATCATTACTCAATGATGTTTTCCTCCAAAGAGGTGTTTCACTATTTTAGTTGCATTTTTTTTTAATGTGACCAATCTTGTAGCATTATACAAGAGGAACAGCTCAGGAAACCTATTCTTTCTTTTTCTTTCTTTCTTTCTTTCTTTCTTTCTTTCTTTCTTTCTTTCTTTCTTTCTTTCTTTCTTGTTCTGTTTAAGTCATAATTTGCTGTTGTGAAATTTAGCAGTCTTTATAGTAGGTGTATAAAACTACTTAGAGCAGTTAGTTTGAGTTAGATTGTATTCAAAATTAAATGTTTTAGAATTCATTAAATTAATTCATTAAATTAGAATTCATTCATTCATTTAATTCATAAATTCTATTTATGGCATTTTATTACTGTCGTCTAAATTTATCCTGTTGCTCAGTACTATAATAGGTGTCACAAAGGGATGTCATGTTTTAGAAAAGGGAAGTAACTTTGCCAGTTCCATTGGAAACACCAGTATTTCTGACTTATCACATAGACGAGGCCTCATTCCCTTGATCAATGTTCTTATTTTCACTTGTTTCAAGATGTACTCAGGTGTCTATTTTTCTACATCGGTGGATCACACTTTCTTAATATGTTTTTCGCCACAGGATTTTTGAAAGTGTGTTGTCAGACACTTGATAAAACAATAAACTCAGGCTATTCCTGTAGCTGCTGCACCATTTGAGATATTGCTTGATTTTTCTACCTTTCCTTTTGTCCCCATTTGCTATAAATTGCTTCCATTTTTCTCAGTTAACTCATTACATTTTGTCATTCTCCTTTTGTTTAGTTGTTTCTTTTGTTCTCAGCTTACTGTCTCACACCATTATGTATATTTACCAAAAAAAAGGTTTCTAAATTTATGAGGTAAAGCCCATTCAGAATTATGTTTCTGAATATTCTCAAATAATTCTAACAACTCCTCTTTTTATGAAACTAGTGGCACCTGACCTCCGTAATTTGTTCAAAAATGGAAACCATGGTTTGGTGCTACAATATGCTACATTTTCTAGGCTCTAAGGGATAATTTATACACCATAAAATCCATTCCTTTTATGTTTTCAAATCAATTATTTTTTTTGTAAAAATCTAGAACTGTGCAAATATGGTCACGATGAAATTTTAAAACGTTTCTATGACCCCAAAGAAAATACCCTTTTCCGTTTGCAATCACTCTCAAGCTGTACACAACCATGAATCTACTCTCTGTTTGTATACTTTGCTTTTTATGGACATTTCATGGAAGCTAATAATATATAATCTTTTGTCTCTGAGTCCATTCACTTACCATGATATTTTGTAATTCATCCACACTGTAGCACGAATCAGTACAATTCCTTTTTTTCCTTCTAAATAGTTTTCCATTGTATGGATATACCACATTTTTTTATCTATTCAGAAGTTGATGGGCTTATAGGCTATTTTGCTTTTTCCTGCTATGAACAATTCTACTACAAACATGCATATACAAGTATTTGTGTATGCATATGTTGTAATATGTCCTGGAGATCTTGGACTAAAATTGCTGGGTCGTATGGTAAATTAGAAAATTATGCTCAAAATTTTAAGAAACTGCTGAACTGTTTTCCAGAGTGGTTACACTCTGGTTGCATGATCTAACCAGCAATGTATGAAGCTGGCATGTAGCTGAAGTTACTTGAAAGCATAAAATGCACAGTGGTACAGTTTAAATGTATTCTAGGAAATGTCAGAAAGGGAGAACAGAACATGAGAGACTCCTAACTCTGGGAAACACACTAGGGGTGGTGGAAGGGGAGGAGGATGGGGGATGAGGGTGACTGGGTGGCGGGCACTGAGGGGGGCACTTGACGGAATGAGCACTGGGTATTATTCTGTATGTTGGCAAATTGAACACCAATAAAAAATAAATTTATTATAAATAAATAAATAAATAAATAAATAAATTCTGGAAATCAAATGTGGGTGTTTCTAAATGGTACTCTACATTAAAACTCTTCAAAAATGGCTTAGCCTATTCACAAAAGGACTAATATTGAGTATGTCACATTTTATAATAATAAGCATTTTAATGTGGCTTTATGATAATAAATATTTTAAATGTTTTGTGATGCTATTACCCATCAGCATCATCCTTTCAGCATTAATACAGTAAACACCCCATCCATTTAGGGAGAGTTTGAATGAGCAGTTCTTTCTTAGGGTCTTGCATGCAGTTACAGGCAGACCTTGGCCAGGCTGCAACCATCAGGTGGTTCATCAGGGCTCGGGATGACTCATCCCCAGAGCTGCCAGCTGGGAACTCAGCCCAGCTGTTGATTGGAGTTCCTACAGGGAGCCTCTTGTATGCATGATTTTCTCAAAATAGTCAGACTTCTTACCTGGTTCTTGGCTTTTTCCAGAGCTGGCATCCACGTAGAGTCAGATGGAATCTGCATTGCCTTCTATGCACTCTTCGTCTCCAGAGTTCTCCTGCATCGCTTCAGATCTGTTCTACTGGTTACCAGTGGGTCCCTAACATTGACCTGAATTCAAAAGAACCCACTTCTCAATGGAGAGGGGTGCCAAAGATTTAGGGAACACTTTTTTTTAAAGTATTTAATTTATTTATTTGAGAGACAGAGAGAGAGGAGCACCAGCGGGGGGTGGGTGGGGAGAGTCAGAGGGAGAGGGAGAAGCAGGCTCCCTGCTGAGCCTGGAGCCTCCCAAGTAGGGCTCCATCCCAGGACCCTGAGATCACGACCTGAGCCAAAGGCAGATGCCTCACCGAGCAAAGCCACCCAGGTGCCCTGGTTTTGGAAACATTTTTTTTAAGGTTTTATTTATTTATTCATGAGAGACACACACACACAGAGGGGCAGAGACAGGCAGAAAGAAGCAGGCTCCATGCAGGGAGCCTGATGTGGGACTTGACCCTGGGACTCCAGGACCACGTCCTGGGCCAAAGGCAGATGCTTAACCGCTGAGCCATCCAGGGATCCCCTGGAAACATTTTAAAACTGACTCATACATACTAATTTAAAGTGCGCTAAGTGCTCTGGAACATGTAACATGTAACAGTTAGTAGAGCAGGAGGCTTGGTTAAGACCCCGGGTCAAGGAATTCTTTCGGAGGTGGTCTATTAGCAGCCCTAAATTAAGAGCACGACTTAAGAGAAGAGTCAGAAGATCGTTTTCCAGGAACGTGTAAAATCTGAAACAGGAAAGAGGGCCATCAGAGGAAGGCCAGTGTGGCAGGAATTAGCAGGAACCTGGCAAGGGGCGGCCTCAGCGAGAAGAGCGATGCTGGACCACACCAGGCAGGACCTTTCAGGATTCTTCAGTGACTTGACCTGTTTAAATACATTCCGTGTTAAGTCACTGGAGGATTTTAAATACAGAATTGTTTTTGTTTTTATGTAAGAATGGTGGGGAGTGAGGGTAAAATTACAGGCAGTAAAAATCAGAAACTAGAATCTTTTCTGGTGGTCTCTCTCCTTTCTCTTTTCATTTACGTAAAAAAAAATTCTCCACCATTATTGGTTGATCCATAAAAATCACAGAATTCTAGAAGTGCATGAAAAACAGATCTTCCATTTCTATATCCATGCCACACTCAGGGCATTTGCAAGTGCTAGTTTTTCACCTTCCTGGAGCATTACTTCTCCATCACACACACACACACACCTGTATTTTCATACTGTTTCCAACCCCAAGCTAAGAGCTTTGCACAGAGTATGCAATGACTGAGAGGAAGGTATTTACAGCATGCTACATTTGCAACACTTACAACAGCACAGAGATGCGAGATGCTCAATTGCACAAATCACGCCTTTTTTTCTTTTTGACATTTGAGGTAGTTATCAGTATGTGTCCTAGTAGATTTTCAAAATACATGTGTTGGATAAATTATTTTATTGCCTATTTCTATCAAATTTGCATGGATTGCCTACTTTGAGCCAAGTTTTACAGGAGACATTTCATCGTCATTATTCCATTTATTACTCATGCAATATTAACAGGTATTAGCTATAATTTATAGATAATAACACTGGGCTCAGTAGGTTAAATGAATTGTCTATTGCAATAGTGCTAGCAAAACTGTATTGAAACTTGTGTCTAATAATAATTTTTGGTACATTTTATCGAGTACTGGCTATTTTGTATTATAGCAAATCTTGTTATGTCAATCTACCCCATTAAATATGAAATGAAACCCTCAGATTAGGAACCGGGCCTGACACATATTTAGATTTATACTTTCTCTCTAAGAAGTACAATTCAATAGTTTTATACTTGGACATGTGACAGAAGTATTTCCAAGTTTTGTTACAATTTATTCATTCTATAGATATTTACTGAGCCCCTACTATGGGTCAGAGATCAAACACTTTATGCAGCACTGGGAAAATAGCAGTAACTAACATAGATAAACTCCCCACTTTCCCTAATCATTAGGCAGAGGCAAAAATCAAATTCTTATTAAATCAACTTTAGAAAACACATCTCTAGGATACAAAAATAATTTTAAAAGTGTATAAATAGAATCATCATTTAAAAATGAAACCATCGATACAATTGTTCAATATGTTTTATTTCTTGGTCTTAACTTTTTTCATTTTCGTGAATTTAACAGGCTACTCTCAGTAGAACAAGTAAACTTTGGTGGTAGGACTGGAGCTTCGTCGTGTTGGGGATATTTGAGATATTTCTGATGTTGGGGATATTTGAGATATTTCTGAAATACACCAGTCAGCAATGGGATTGAAAGCAAAATCCTCCAGGGCTTTGGAAGCCACAGATGTCTGCGACAGACACCGGATCTACCCGTCCTGTTTTAAAAGTGAGGTGGCTTGGGTTTCATGAATTTGCATCTTTGTAAAATCTGCAACGAGAAGATAGAGTCAAGAATAACTGATCACTTACTAACACAGTCCAAGACCCTTTATCCAAACTCCAAGGGCCAAAAAGAAACCTAGGAAGTAAAGGGCAAAGACAAAACAGGGTTAGAGTCATTAGGGAAATTCTTTTAGAGTCCTGATGTCAAGAGACTTCACATAGGAGAGTAATTTGACTTCTCAACCTCATTTCAAAATAGTACATTTGACATAAATGTGTGTGAAACCCAGAAACCACTTCTTCCCCAGGTATGGCAGGAAGCGAGGACTTAAGTAGATCTTTCCTGGAGTCCTATATTCTGTAGGAAATGTTCATGAAGATTTAATTGCTCAGGCTTTAACAAGCGAGGTGCGGCAGGAATCTAGATGCCTGTGAGATCCATAGGAGGCTGGAGGAGAGAAGTGGACAGGTGCAAGAGTTGGCCTGAAGGACTAGTGGGCCAGCAGAGGGGGTAAACAGAATTGCACATTTTTTTAAATACTCTTAAGGCATTTATTTATTAAAACGTTCTATGCCAAGATTTCACATTAGCTTAAAATTAAAATCAGTCTTTACGTTTCTCTACTGAGGACTCCACCTCAGTGTATGACATAAAAGCATCTTCTCCAGCAGTGAGTGTCACCAGCATCCACACAGTGAGCCCCATGGTCAGCCTCTCTGTTCCCCAGGTGACCTAACTAGATGTTAATATTGCTCTGCTACAGGGTAAAAGCTCCTAATTCAAACTCATTGGAATGCCTGCCACTCAACCATTAAATTCAAGATCTCTATGGTAAATTGAAACTGGGAAGAAACACAATGAATTAAGGGAGACAACCTGTTTGCTAATTTGTTTTATTCATCTACTTCATGGGGTTTCTAGAACTTTATGATGTGTTAACAGCTATCATGAACAGTTCACGCAGCCATGATTGCGTAGCTGGCTTATAATTCCTGGTAGCTCATATGCCATCTCCTTTGATGGCATACACTGCGCGAATGGATCCATCTGACCAGCTGCTGCGTCGTTCACAGTTCTACGTCCTGTGCAGCTTTTTACTTGGCTCCAAGGACACTACATGGGCATCCTCAGAACAGATGTGCAAGAGCACGCCCCCCCTCTTCTTCTTTCTCTCCCCTTCTTTTTTCCCCTCTCATCTTTATCTCTTTAAACTAAAGATAATTGTACTGGTAATTGCTCTGGAAGGATCCATGGGAAATTGATACTCTGAACACAGGGTGCTTCCCTGGCGATTTCCTATCTTATTTATTTATTTATTTATTTATTTATTTATTTATTTATTTTATTTTATTTTATTTTATTTTTACTATCTAATTTTAAACGTGCTTTCAACACATGGGATTAAGAAGGTATTACTCAACAGATTACGACCACAAGTCACCCATTAGTTCACTTACTCACTTACATGCTCATTTATTATCTACCATGTTCCAAGAACTCTACTAGGTGGAGGTGCATTGTTTCTTTCACCAATTCTACGAGGAGTCATCAGTCACTCATAAAATAGTTTAAATATGTTTACCCAGCATTTCTAATAATACAACCTTAGTATTCCCTAAACTGGAGAATTATGTTAGTTTTCATCGTGAAATTCATCCTAGTATTTTGGTATTTGGGAGATAATTCGGAGAGGGGACTAATATCATTTAATGCAGAGAAAATCATATCTGTGTCAATAAAACCAGACCTATCATTGATCATTTACCCAATCACATTAAATTGCTCTATTTTACTAAGAATTTTGTATGTTTCTGAAAATTATTATTCACTTTCTTTACACAAAATCTTTTCTTGTTATGCTCTCAAAGAATATGAGGTATATAAGGTGTTCACAGTTTTGTGGGAAGAGAACTGGCTTTCCTTCTGGTCTCAGGTCCCGATTCTAACCAAGCCCCCGCCTCTGACCTCAGCTTCCTAGTTGGTTTAACGAGGGGCAAAGTCTAAGTTCCTTTCAGCAGCAGAATTCTATGATTTTAAGGATATCTAGCTAAACAGTAATCAGGCATTCGACACTCATTCGCTGCCCGTCCTTACGATATATCATTATGCATTCACAGGGAGTTTCAGCAAATTTAAGCTCCAATAATCCTCCATCTTAGTCTCTGAAATAAAAGCAATTAGAGTTGAAAATGTGTAATCATTTGGAGCTTTTAAGATTCACTTGTAGCAAACCTAAACACTCATCCTTTTTTTTTTTTAATCAGTAAACTTAGTTAATAGGCTCCAAAGCCACATGTCAATGCAAAGAAAATAATACCTATTTCAATTACTACTTTGATAAGTACGAGATAAACACTCAATGATCGGTTCCCCAAAGGGAGTATTATGGACTCAGAAGCTGGAGAGGAAGAGGAAGTCCCAGAAGATGGGAATACTGCTTCAGAAGCCCTTCACGAGGTGCACCGGAGAGTGGTTTTCACATGGTTTTAATTATGTGGGCCTTGGCTTTCCGGAACCGGACCACAGGATCATTTATAAATGACTTATAAATGGCATTTATAAAGTATTTGGAGGTTTTCAAGTACTTTTCTTCACATACTCTTTGTGTTTCATGATTCAAAGTGGTGAAAAGCCACAGTAACCCACATTCCTGGAGCGCTCAACACGTAGGTACTTACGTCGTAGGACAGTCACAAAACGTCTGGGGAGGTTGACAATACTGTGGTCACTCCACTGATGATGGGATGGAGATGCTGAATGGTCACATCCCTCGTCTGAAGTGACGTGATTAGGGGGGGGTCCATGGAGCCCAGAATCCCACCCACCTCTGCTATATGCACAGCAGCCACAGGACACTGCCCACAGGCCGGCAGCGATCCTCTTTGAGATGAGACAAGTCAGTGTGAGTTATAATTTACACCACCACACAATTTTTTTTAAAGATTTTTTATTTATGTATATCAGAGAGAGAAAGAGGCAGAGACACAGGCAGAGGGAGAAGAAGGCTCCATGCTGGGAGCCTGATGTGGGACCCGATCCCAGGACTCCAGGATCAGGCCCTGGGCCAAAGGCAGATGCCAAACCGCTGAGCCACCCAAGGATCCCCGACCACACAATTTTGAAGCATTATTTACAACTGAGACAACTGAGACCTGGGAGTCTGAAGGTCACATAGACGTTTGTGTTGGCAGTTAGGACCAGTTTTTAATCCCTCCTGGTTCTAAGCTTATTGCTATCTTTAGGGCACCTCCTTGTCTTCCTCAGAGATCAAAACAATGAAATAAATAGATAGGGATCCCAGATCCTGCTGAAATAATCTCCATCCCTGGTGCCTAACATAGCTGATGCTCTTCACAAGCTCACTGTCTCCATCTAAAAATTGTCCTCAGGTACGTCCACTCACCTCTGCTCCACCAACCAAACCAGCTTCCAAGCCAAGAGGGGTCGGGGACTAGGGTTTCTATGGTAGTTAATAAATAAGGTCCTCCTGACTCATACTCAGCAAACATCTCTACTTTAGGTCAAATGTCTATCTTTCTTGTATTTAGAGCAGAGCAGAGGGACTGGAATGTCCAGCTAGCTGGCCCGCCGAGAGAGGCGCTGGGATGCCTTCCGTGATACGAACTTGGAAGTCACAGCCACTGCGGTGGGAGCTCAGGCTTCTAAGGCTGCTTTGACCCCGGGTAGGCTTGAAGTTTCAGGAGTCAGATTTCCCACGTGAAGGTGATGGGTTTCATCCCGGGCTGGGTCACCAATCGCCAGTGCCTGGCACGGGGCTTGTCACGCAGCGGGGGCTTCCCACACTCTGGTTCAGCGAGTGAAGGAAGGCCGCACGCTCAACTGCCTGCCCTTCTGACATCCATCTCTTCCTCTTACAGAATGGGGGGGGGGCACCTGGGTGGCTCCCTGGGTTGAGCAGTGACTTTTGATTTCAGCTCAGGTCATGAGCTCATGGGTCAAGCGTTGGGCTCGACACTCGGTAGGAGTCTGCTGGAGATTCTCCTCCCCCCTTCCTGTCCCCACCCCTCAGATAAGTAAATCTTTTTAAAAAGGTAGCATAAGCCCCCAAATGGGATACATCAGCCTGAGGTCCTTAAGTTATCTTTAAGAACAGATCGATTAATCAGTAATGAGATATGCAGCAGGGTCCCCCTCACTGCACCAGCTGCTCGGCTGCTCGGCCTGGGGATACAGTTGCTGAGCTGCAGGAAAGGACTCTGCTTGCTTGAGGCAGTGGATCCCTAGCATTTCAAGAGACTTCCTGTACTTCTGCCCCAAAACCCTTAGACAACTGGGTTGGACCATGGGTTTTGCTGATTCCCACATGGATGTGATGTGCTATGATTTCAGGATAAAGGCTTATTTTCCATAAGGTGCTGGTCGATCCTATTCCTAGATCAGTGTTACAGGGTCTTGGAGAAAAACAAGATTTTTGAGGTCACCGAGGAGAGAGACAAGATTCATAGGAGCAGGAGCGCGATTTAATTTCCATTTCATGTGGGTTTGCTTAATTTTAACATTTCTCTTGTGACTGTTTCCTCTCTTCGTGTCCTAAGTGACACTGACCTTTTATTTTTATATGTGGCGTCACAACATAGCCCACCTTCCTCACCGGAGGGGTCACAGCTGATAAAGCAACGCTGCTTCAACACACTCAGCCTGGAATGTCTCAAAACAGATGTTTAGGGGACCCCTGGGTGGCTCAGCAGTCGAGCGCCTGCCTTCAGCCCAGGGCATGACCCCGGGGTCCTGGGATCGAGTCCCACGTCAGGCTCTCTGCATGGAGCCTGCTTCTCCTTCTGCCTGTGTCTCTGCCTCTCTCTCCCTCTGTCTGTGTCTCTCATGAATAAATAACTAAAATATTCATTAAAAACAAAACAAAGTAAAAACACCGTTAGACTATTAAGGAATTCTCCGAGCCGAATTCATCCAACGGGTCATCCAAAGAATGCAGATGCATCAGTGGATTTGCGATGATCCGAAGAGTCTTTAGACAAAAAAAATCAATAAATAAATCTTAACTGCGTCTCCAAGACTGACTGGGACATTAGTCAGGGTTCTCTAGACAAACGGAACCCATAGGATTGAGGTAGAAGAAGAGACTTCTTGTAAGCAATTGGCTCCTACGACCATGGAGGCTGAGAAATCCTGCCTGCTGGCTGCACACCCGCAGGGCTGGGGCTGTGATGCTGGTGCCGAGGCCTGAGGACTGGGGGGACCACAACTGGGTGAAGACCACGACCTCCGCTCCAGTACTGTGGCCAAAGTTGGACGGATCTCTCCCTCTTCTGCTTTGGCTCTGTTAGGCCTTCGGTGGACTGGATGGTGCCCACCCGCATCCGAGGATGGTCTGCCTTCCTGAGCCACAGATTCACATGCCAACCTCACCTGAGAGCACTCCCGCACCCCCACCCCCTCAGAGGTGTTGTGTGGTCTGGGTGCCCCAGGCCGGTCAAGGTGACGCACACAGGCCAGCGTCACATCCAGTGCCTGGTCTGGCAAAGTGTATCTTGGAGGAGAGGTCAAATGTGAGTGAAGAGGCAGGAATCTGGGAGTCTGGAGGTGAGGCTTCCATCAAGGTGGTGATCAAGGCCCACGTCATCTCAAGGCTTGGGTTACGGAGGCGGGGCTGCCAAGCTTACTCTCCTGGCTTCTGGCAGGACACGGGCCCTCGTTCACGGCCTTGGCGATGTGAGCACCTCCGTGGGAGGACTCCTCACAGCATGCCAGCTTGCTGCCTCCAGAGCAGAAGCCGTGGCCCGTCTATAACTCGGTCCTGGAAGCCACACCATCGCTTCCCCAGCAGCCCGTCCTCGTAGGAAGACGACGCAGGTTGTGGACACTGGGTGGTGGGGGTCACTGGTGGCTTAGCACCCTCCCTGCTCCCTGGATCCTCACTGTGGGCCGAGAGGTGATGGAGCCAGGTCTGCCCGCATCGTGCGCTGGTCCCCAGGTCCCGGGTGGCCAGACACCCTCCTCGTGGCACAGGTGCTTCATGGAAAGAGCACTCCTTTTGCCAGAAAAAGAGGGAAGGGCCCTGGGAGGTGGAGACTGCTGCTGGGACAGGCCCCCAAGGGGGCTGTTTTTCTGGGAGGCTGTGCATCCGGAGAGGGGCCCTGTGCCCCGATGGTCTTGGGCTTCCAGTTGACCTCTTGGGCAGCCAAGTTCAGCATCTGTCTTTGGGCTGCGGCCTCTGAGGGCGAACAGTGGAGCCATGGAACCCGAGTGCCCCGTCCACACCCACCTGGAGGGGTCTAGGTGCGAGGGGGTGAAGCCTGCCAGGCTCAGTGGCTGTGAAAATGCAACTTTGGAGACGTGCGGAAGCCACTGTGCAGGAGGAAATGCTGCTAAAAACAGGCTGAGTGTGAGAAGCAGTAAAACACATTGCATGAGGGGCTTCGGGGAAAATGCTCCGTCGGAACCAGGCAATCTTCACCGAAGCACCAGTTTTTAAGAGCTTCTGTTCGCTCATCTCTCTCCTAAATCTGAATATTGCACAGCCCGAGGTGGAGGTGGCGGGCGGGTGGGGATCTCTGTTTTTCTAGATCTGCTCTGTCGTCACGCGTGCTCCCCATATCCTAGCTGGGGTAGTTGTGCTGTGTCCCCGCGCAGGCTCCCCAGCTCCTGCTCTCCCCATGGGGGGACTGTGGGCATCTTGAATTACCTGCTGCACTTAGATATGAAAACAGCAGCAAAGTCAGAAAATTTGACGGGATATACAAAAAAAAAATAAAAATAAATAAAAATTTAAAAAAAGGACGTGGAAAGGCAAATATCTCAACTCTTGATTTTTTTTTTTTGTTATCTCGACTACGTTGCAAAAGGAGTGATATCTGGACAACGCTGAACAAATGTATCATTTGGTTGATTTCAAAGTATTTTTGGAAGACCCATGATGTGCCATAAAATAGTGAGCAAAACCCTGTGCCCTTTGGGAACTCGAAGTCCGGCTCTGTGGGGAGGACAGTGTGTGCATGTAACAAACGGCAATCAAAATAAAATTAGAGCAGTAATTGTGAGAGGATCAAGGAGCCTGAGACCCGACAATGAAGAGAAATCAGGAAAAAGCCATACGCCGTCCCAAACCAGACTTTCAGGCATAGATGGCTAAGAGGGGGTAGAGGGACAGGACTCGGTGGTTCGGGTGGAGGGGGAGGCAGCAGACAGGGGCTGCCGCAGGATGGGCGAGGGACAGGTGCCAAGAAGGTTGGGAAGGGTGGCACTGGGGATGCAGGAGCCCATGGAAGGGCCCGGCAGTGGACAGGATACGGCTGAGGGTGTGATCTCCTGAAACAACCACGAGCAGCCCAGGGAAGGATGAAGAGGGGAGGCAGGTGCACATGGCTCCATTTCCCCAAAGTGGAGGGAAGGCAGAGGCCAACGAGGAGAGGCTCTGGCCACAAACACGAACACCCCTCGCCTGACGCCCGCCCGTTGTCTGGCCACTGCAAGGACACGAGCACAGTGCACACCTGCGTTTGCCAAGTGGGAGAGAGAAGTGTCCGGGTCCCCTTACAGGAGTGGACTGAAACTATACCCCAAGGAAGACCCTGCATTTGCTCAGGGGGGTCAGGTAGCAGAAGCGGTTTTCGCCAGCTGGGGCCTGTATAGACACGCTGGGTAAAGATGGGGAGGAGGTCACAGGGCATTGGGGGGGCAGTGCATTAACCCCCGTGGGAGCCAATACCATCAATGTAACTGGACCTTGGAAGATTTCACCTCTTACCCCAGAAAGATGGCAAGGTGATTGAGGCAGGGTTCAAGGAAAGGAGCATGAAACCCAGAAGACTCAAAATGAAGGCCTATATTGAGAGTGCGCTCGGGCTCCAATTGTTAGATATTTCTTGTGGTTCAGGAATATACAAACTTATATGTTTATAAATTTATCTGGGGGAGCCCTGGTGGCACAGCAGTTGAGCGCCTGCCTTCAGCCCAGGGCGTGACCCTGGGGTCCTGGGATTGAGTCCCACGTCGGGCTCCCTGCATGGAGCCTGCTTCTCCCTCTGTGTCTCTGCCTCTCTCTTTCTCTCTCTCTGTCTCTGTCTCTCTCTCTCTCTCTGTCTCTCATGAATAAATAAATACAATCTTTAAAAAAATAAATAGAAATAAAAATTTATCTGGGCCAGTGATATCCCAGAGCACGTGACAAAAGCAAAACGAAAACGTTGCTGCGGCGTGAGCCGGTCTGCACCAGGCAGTCACCCAGGAGGAGAGAAGACCTGCTCCAGACAAGCTCCGAGGGAGACTCGAGCTAACAGACGATGAAGATGCCATCTACTTACTACATCAGCAAAACCTAGCTACGAGCACCTGCCCCATGGCCCTCACTGGTCCTGCGGGGTCACCCTGCTGTCCGCGCACCTGATGCAACGACCTGGGCATCTCAGGGAGACTCCTAATAAACAGGAGCTTTCATCGTGACACACTCGCCCTGTGACTCAGGACACATTTTTATAGGTCCTGAGTCACAGGACCATCTCAGATATGAATACCATCCTGTGCTTGTAAATACGCTACTGCACTGACCCTGATCCGTCGTCCTCGAAATCGAACTTGGCAACTGCCATCGTTTTCCCTCTAATGACTCCTTTCCCAAGAGGGTCTGTGACCTTCAGATGAATGAATATACCCCTACCTATGAGCCTGTGTTACCAGTGCCCCGGCCACATCTGGACGTACTGATGTTTTGAGGTAGAGACAGGTTGCGCTCCCACTGTGCTCCTGCGGCAAGACACTCATACTCCCACCTTGCCCCACATGGAGTTGTTATGCAGCTCAAGTGGATGAAAGGTGTGGAGGCATTCCGAAGACTGTGAGCCGTGTAAACCACGGGGGATTGCTGTTTACCCATTTTTGGGTGCTTTACAAAGCTGATCCATCTTTCTAAGAGTAGGTGATGGGGCGCTGGGAGGGGCTGGGAACTAAACAACTGGCCCAGTTTGAAAGAGAGATTCAGGGATCCCTGGGTGGCGCAGCGGTTTGGCGCCTGCCTTTGGCCCAGGGCGTGATCCTGGAGACCCGGGATCGAATCCCACGTTGGGCTCCCGGTGCATGGAGCCTGCTTCTCCCTCTGCCTGTGTCTCTACCTCTCTGTGTGTGTGTGTGTGACTATC
This sequence comes from Nyctereutes procyonoides, assembly GCF_905146905.1. Taxonomy (NCBI): domain Eukaryota; kingdom Metazoa; phylum Chordata; class Mammalia; order Carnivora; family Canidae; genus Nyctereutes; species Nyctereutes procyonoides. Next base: position 32,415,076 of record NW_026575043.1, read on the forward strand.
ATAAATAAATAAAAATTAAAAAAAAAAGAGAGAGAGATTCACCATCTCAAATGACAATCACTTGACCGTCATAACTGTCAAATAGACTGAGACTGTCCTTCCAACCCATGGTGAAGATGCTCAGGGAAATGCATGCACCTCCCCCCCCCATCCTCTCATAGGTCAAGGCTACCACGAATACAAAGACAAGCCTCCGTGTGGGTGACAGGAGTGCCACAAAAGCTAGCAATGACGTCCAAAATACTTTCAGTCGAGTAACGTGGGGCTGTCCGTTTCTCCAGAGCTTTTATCTGCAAGGCCATCGTCACCATCAGAACGGGCTGTGGGCGCAAGCACCGCTTCCTTTGCCCGTGGGTGCTCCCGACGGCGGCGGGCAGGCTAGCTCGAGGCCCCCATCTGTCGCAGCCCGCACGCCTGAGCGCTTCCTTGAGTGGCAGGCACACATTGCTCAGAAAGGGCAATGCAAAACCAGCTTTCCGATTTCAATAACTGAGGTCGGTCTGACATTTAGAGACAGTGGGCTTGTTGACGATGTGTCTGCATACTTTTGCATGATTTTAAATGCTAAATAAGTCGCTAGGCAAACAGAAAATAAAAGCTGGGCAAAAATAAAATTTTCTGCCTGACTGAAGAGGATGATGAAGACTTATACTTTCATTCTTCTAGATCGTATTTAAAGATTTGCTTTAATTAAGATAAGGTAAAGGGGAAGACAAAATAACAACATTTTATTTTATTTTATTTATTTATTTTCTTTAAATAACATTTTAAAAGATATTTCCAAGCCCTGAAAACATAGGCGATCCGAGGTCACTTTGTGTTACGTTTCTAATCTTTTTCGGGAAGTTTTCTCTTTGTGTTATTGTGTCTCCACACTTGGGAGCCTCAAAACAAAGATATGAACGAGACCTCTCTTCTTCAGTGGCCGCCCACCGCTTCCCGTCCCTGCCCAGTCACCCCGTCTGTGACTCTGGGCCTCAAAAGGCCTGCTGCCCTAATGCTCACACACCCCGTGGACCTGGCTCCTCGCCCCGCCCCCCATGCCTCTGACCCTCTTTGCTCTCTCCCTTGACATGTCCAGTGCCCACCAGTTTGGTCAATCACCAGCAAAGCAGCATTACCTCTGTTTGGAGTTTCAGTCAGCGTGGAAAATTGATGTAAGGAACTGAGTTCTGATACTGATTATATAAAATAAAGGATCACACTGGTAACAAAACAGCTCTGCGACATTTTAATCAATATGTGATATCACACACAAAAAAGAAAAGAATGAAATTCCAGGGCAGACCTGCCCTACAACCCAGCAATTACACTGCTGGGGATTTACCCCAAAGATACAGATGCAATGAAACGCCGGGACACCTGCACCCCGATGTTTCTAGCAGCAATGTCCACAATAGCCAAACTGTGGAAGGAGCCTCGGTGTCCATCAAAAGAAGAATGGATAAAGAAGATGTGGTCTATGTATACAATGGAATATTCCTCAGCCATTAGAAACGACAAATACCCACCATTTGCTTCAACGTGGATGGAACTGGAGGGTATTATGCTGAGTGAAGTAAGTCAATCGGAGAAGGACAAACAGTGTATGTTCTCATTCATTTGGGGAATATGAATAATAGTGAAAGGGAATATAAGGGAAGGGAGAAGAAATGTGTGGGAAATATCAGAAAGGGAGACAGAACATGAGAGACTCCTAACTCTGGGAAACAAACAAGGGGTGGTGAAGAGGGAGGTGGGCGGGGGGTGAGGGTGAATGGGTGACGGGCACTGAGGGACCACTTGATGGGATGAGCACTGGGTGGGTGTTATTCTATATGTTGGCAAATTGAACACCAAGAAAAAATAAATTTATATTTAAAAAAAAAGAAAAGAAATTCCAGGGCACCTGGGTGGCTAAGGGGTTGAGCATCTGCCTTTGGCTCAGGTTGTGATCCTGGGGTCCTGGGATCGAGTCCCACATCCAGCTCCCCCCAAGGAGCCTGCTTCTCCCTCTGCCTGTGTCTCTGCCTCTCTCTCTCTGTCTTTCATGTATAAATAAATAAAATCTTTAAAAAAGAGAGAATGAAGTTAAGATAATGGAATGAGTCTACAACAGAGCTAAGAAAGTCTCATCGGATCACCATGGAGGACTTCCTAACCGCTCTGTCCCCCGACCACCCTGCTGCCTCCCTCCCGGAGGAGGGAGCCCAATCTGAAATCCACCTGTGGTTTACGTTAAGTTCTGCTATCCTGTTGTTCACCTTTGATAAAGTAGCGGCACGAAAGCCACGAGCTCAAAACCTTACTTAAACCAGTAAGAAAGAACACACTCCAGTGAGGGCCGGGATCAACCCCAGGAGGTAGCTGACCTCCGGAGAAGCATGACAAAGCAGCCGTGCTAACCTGCGCTTACCTCATGTCTGTACTGAATTAAAAGTGCAAATATTTGGGTTCCAGGCCAACCTGTTCTTAATTAGCTTAGAAAAAGTCATTTAAACACTCTAGTGATGGATGTAATATACACATTTAATCTGTAAATAGGAGGCTGGCGTGAGTAAATTCCAAGTTCTTTATGACGCAGCACAATAACTGTTGAGGACTTTAAAAAAGCAAATATGTTCAAAATGATGATTGCATCTTATGTGAATTAAGAGTAATTCTCTTTGGCAAATATTTTAAACGATAAAAATAACCAAATTAATTATCTTTCTCATTATCTTAAATGTTTAGCCTAATTGTGATGGTGTAAAATCACTGGCCCTTGTTTTTTTTTTTTTTTCTGTTACAAACCAAATATAATTTATCTAATTAAAAATAAGATCTCTACGTTCTTCTTCACAATGGCAACTCAGAGGAGGCCTCTGCAGGGATGCTTCCCATCGAACGCAGGTGTAACTGGTGTCCTAGTCCATTCAGGCTTCTATTTCAAAAATGCCATAAATCAGCTCATAAACAATGGAAATTTACTTCTCATAGTTCTGAATACTGGAAGTCCAAAGTCAAGGCAGCAGCAGGGTTGGGTTCTGCAGAGGACTGGTTCATAGTCCAGAGGCCTTGCCTTCTCACTGCAGAGGCCTTGCCTTCTCACTGCGCCCCCACAGGGTGGAGGGGACAAGGGAACTCTCTTTGTCAAGGACACTAATCCCATTCATGAGGGCTCCCTCCGCATGACCTACTCACCTCCCGGAAGGCCCACACCCTGACACCATCACATAGGGTGCTGGGAGTTCAACAAAAGGATTTTTAGGGGATATAAGCATTCAGACCACAGCAACTGGTGAAAAAAAAAAATAAGAAGAAAGAACACACAACAGTTCATGAAATGTTCTAAAAAACACACTGGAAACAGGGAAACATTTATTCCAGAAAACCTCCTGATACTCAGGAAGAGGACGATGGAGATTCGACAGCAGATGGGTGGAAGCAGACACCGGACTCCCTCTGCTTCTTCCAGTTCAGGGGTGGGACATCTGACTTTCTCATTCCCACCAGCTCATTACCTGTCCAAGTGGTGAAAATCCAAGTGAATTTGTTCACCAGGCTGGAGGCTGCATTCTTCCACCCAGACACACGCACACAGCTAGAGGTGCCTACCTGCCTCCACCCCAGCTCATTCCCAGAACAGACTTTCCATTCTCCACAGAGTATAGACACAGGGAAGCCAAAAAGGCCAGAGATCATCACCCTTACTCTTTTAGGGTAGTAGCATCACTCAGAAAGAGGCCTTGATTGCCAGGATCAGCCTCAGATCTGTAGCCCTGGGAGGGGGGAGAAACTGGCTCAAACTGGCTCTCCCCACTGCGGGAGAAAGTGCAATTCTAAAGATACTCTCAGGAACCATGGTTTTGGTGAAAAGCAATTAAGGGGAGACCTATAGCTTTATTTGTTGATATAAGCTAAGCCCCAGAGAAAGTTTTCCAGAGAGAAACAGGGAAGAGGTGAGTGAGAAAGTCCTTGTGGAGACAGAACAGTCATCAAAGTGGGACTTCAGAAACAACCCATTTAAAGGAGCCGGAATGTGCCTGGATCAGTTGGTGAAGCAATTTCCGCTGAGAGGTGTTGGTGGTGGTTTTTTTCCAGTCTTACTGGGGTATAATTGACAAATAAAATCCTATATATTTATGGTGTACAATAGAATATTTTGACATATGTGAAATGATTACAATAATCGAACTAATTAACATATCCAGCATTTCACATTGTTATTGGTGCATGTGTGCGTGTGCGTGCGTGTGTGTGTGTGTGTGTGGTGAGAACACTGAACATCTACCATCTTAGTAAATGCAAAGCATCAGGACAGTGTCACTGATTACAGTCACCGTGCTGCACAGTAGGTCTCTAGCGATTATTCATCCCGCATAACTGACACGTTACCCCGTTAAGCCAAAGACGTCCCATTTCCCCCACCTCCTGGCCCCTGGCAACCAACATTCTGCTTTCTGCCTCTTCACTTCGACTATTTGAGATTCTCTGGATAAGTGAGATGACTCAGTCTTTGCTCTTTCTTTCTTTCTTTCTTTCTTTCTTTCTTTCTTTCTTTCTTTCTTCTTTTTTCTTTCTTCTTTCTTTCTTTCTTTTTCTTTCCTTTCTTTCTTTCTTTCTTTCTTTCTTTCTTTCTCTTTGCTTTTTCTTTTGCCTGACTTATTTCAGTTGGTAGAATGTCATTCAGGTTCATCTATGTTGGTGAAATCACAGGAGTCCCTTCTTTTTTTTTTAAGGCTAAATAATATTCACACACAGACACTCAGCTGGGTTCCTTCCACACCTTGGATATTGTGAATATTATTGCAATAAGCATAGGGGTGCAGTTACCTCTTGAAGACCTTGATTTCACTTCCTCTGACATATGCCCAGAGGTGAGTACGCCCAAAGGTGAGATCTGCTGGATCCTATGGTGGGACACAGTGAAAGCAAGAACACACAAATGGGGTTGCATCAGACTAAGGAGCTTCTGCACAGCAAAGCAAATACTCAACAGGGTAAAGAGACAACCCATGGACATTTGTATGGCTGTAGTCACCTTTCCGAAATCTGATGGGATTTTCTTTCAGAAATTTCCTCAGGTTCTCCCCAATGTGTGTATGATTCTATTTCTATGAAAGGCAAATCTATGGCACAGAGGTAACTGCCTGGGTCTGGGAAGGATAAGGTGGTTGGCAGGTGCGGGATATAGCTCAAAGGTACAGGGTTTATTTTGAGGGTGACAGGAACATTTTAAGGTTGATTGCAGTGAAAATGTCACAATTCTGTGAATATACTGGAACCATTGAATTGTACACTTTGAGCAAGGAATATAGTATGTGATAATAATTACAAAACCCCCCATTTCTAGAAGAAATAACACCCCACAAGTCAAGGCATCCTACAACTCCATCTTGATATTACATTTTATTCCCTGTTTGGGCTCTCACTTAATTTACATAATTCCTTCTTTGCTTTTTTATGACTGAATGCCATAGCGTCACGTTGCAGCCACTGTTCTCAAAAATTATAATCCATTAGTAAAATTCAAAAACTTAAGTGATTGGCTCTGTATTCACTGAATATTTTATTTAAAACCTTCGGCCAATTTTTTGAGCACAAAGTAACTAAAATTATAGTATTATTTACAAAAAAAGAGCTCAACATCATTGTAGGATAATTATATTGATTATATTGATTTACAATTATACCCTCAAAGGTTGAAAGGATGGTGAAGGCAACTGATAGGGGGACAACCAGTAGATGGGCGTATGTGCACTTCCGCAGTTCCTGTGCTATGTGAAGGCACAGGTATCATCGAATGTCATAGTAAAATTAACCTTTGTTTAACTTAGACATTTCAACTCAGACTATGGCTTCCACTTTGATTTACATCATGGCTTGATATAATTCTGTGTGTGCACAGTTCACTCCAAGCAGGGCTGTCATCCTCAGTGTCTTAATTTCCTATGAACATTTTAAGATTTTATTTATTTATTCATGAGAGACACACACAGAGAGAGAGGCAGAGACACAGGCAGAGGGAGAAGCAGGCCCCATGCAGGGAGCCCGATGTGGGACTCAATCCCAGGAGCCCAGGATCACACCCTGGTCCGAAGGCAAACGCTCAACTACTGAGTCCCCCAGGTGTCCCCTATGAATACTTTTAACCACAATGTTGTGCTCTACCCCAAACTGAATTTTTTTTGTCAGAAAACTATCTCCCCCCCCCAAATATTGAACTTTTAAATGAATTTACAAAAGACCCATAATTATGCCAAGTGTTTACCTTTATTGGCATCAGCTTCTTTTTTTTTTTTTTTGGCATCAGCTTCTAAAACTTGCCTTGATTTGTATCACAGAATGGAACCTTCAGTTGGAGATAACCTGTTCAAAGCACCTGTTGACACTGACCTAAATCAAGCATAATTTAAATGTCTAGATAGTTCTTCCAATGGTGCTAGCACATTAAAAGCTATCATCCCACTGGTCTTTGGACACAGGAACTGTCATTTTCTTGTCTCAATGAAGTCAGGCTTCTTAGAATTATGGTAAACCCAGGTTTTTGTTTTTTGCTTTCTTAAGATTTATGTATTTATTTGAGAGAGGGAGAGAGGGAGGAAGATCATGAGTCTGGGGAGAGGATAAAACCAAACTACAGGGATCCCTGGGTGGTGCAGCGGTTTGGCGCCTGCCTTTGGCCCAGGGCGCGATCCTGGAGACCAGGGATCGAATCCCACGTCGGGCTCCCGGTGCATGGAGCCTGCTTCTCCCTCTGCCTGTGTCTCTGCCTCTCTCTCTCTCTCTGTGACTATCATAAATAAATAAATAAATAAAACTACAGTAGAGGAAGTTTCATAATCTTTCCATAAGCACCACAGGTGTCCAGCTACATGCTGCACGCATTTCCCGTACCCCTTACGTAGAACTTGATGATTTCCGCAAGATGGGAGGTAGCTAGGCTGCACGCCGAGCAGCTGAGTGGGTGAGTCACGTTCTTAGCCATCTTTCGTAGTTGAGCACACTGACGGACAACCTTCTTCCCCAAGGAAGCTGCATGAGACACGGTGAGAAGCGGGAAGTGCGGAGAGGTGGCCTCTGGAGCTCATCACGGGATGTCGTCATGCCTTTCGCACAGGAAACTGTGGTCTGGACGTGGAAACCCAGGGGAGCCGATGCTGAACTGAACGAGTGCAGGACCAGCGAGGATCAGCGAGGCTCTTGGGCTCATGTTCTGTGTGGTCACACGCACATCCACAGAGGAAATGTGAACTCACTCTGCACATTTAGTGACGCAGAGACTCTTGACCACGAGGAGACAGAGTGACCAGAGGCCGGGAGGGGCCCTGGAAGGCTGCACACTCAGAGCTGTGTTCCCAGGAGGCGCTTCCCTCTGCAGGCCTGCTCCTCCCCACTCTGTCCAGTGACTTGTATCACCTCCAGTGGATCCCACACATTGAGGAGAATCTGAGGAAATTTCTGAAAGAAAATCCCATCGGATTTCGGAAAGGTGACAAGGTGACTATAGCTATAGACATGTCCTTTACAGCCCCTCCTCCTCCTCCTTTGAACCCCAGGGGAGAAAGCACAAACCCTCCTGCTGGAGTGGCTCTTGCTTCGCCAACAGCAAGCTCCCAGGAAGCGATTTGCTTGCTGATAGGATGTGTCCCAAATCTACGAATTAAGCATTCCTTCCAAATCCATCCCATCGGCAGTGAAAAGAATCCTTGAATTGTACTTATAGTTCTCATTATGCTCCAGGTGCTCAAATTAGTGTGACACAGCTTCTTCCACGAGCTACTGGTATTTTGGATACTCCTCACGTCCAGGGAATGCACCGCAGGGTGATAAAGGCAGATGTTTTCCGAGCACTATCAGAACACAGAGGAAGTGGTTTCATTTATATAAACACTACATGTCAAAGGCCCATTGAAGAATAAATTAAATATCTATATTAGGGTAGGCCTATTCAGGGGTTAATCTCTGTGCTGCAGTTATTTCTATTTTAGTTTTTTATTTTTTTAAAAATCTTGTTTATTAATTCATGAGGGACACACACACACAGAGAAACAGAGACACAGGCAGAGGGAGAAGCAAGCTCCATGCAGGGAGCCCGATGTGGGACTCGATCCTGGGATTCCAGGATCACGCCCTGGGCTGAAGCCAGATGCTCAACCACTGAGCCACCCAGGTGTCCCATCTATTTTAGCTTTTTAAATAGTCCCTTTAGAATGTGTATTTCAAGAACCTGGGTGTTATCTTCACCCGTCATACAGGGCTGCATCCCAAAGGCCTCTCTGTGGTCAGTGGCCATCTGGCTCTCCGAGATGCTCCTCTGGAACTAACAACGACATGGAAATTTCTTCAGTCCTGTCCTCAGGAGTCTGACTCAGACAGTCTTGGAACTGTCTGTGGACAAGTAGAGGGTACTCCCGACCTTCAGATATTTACAGGTTGGAAATGCTTCACCTGCCAGCCCCCTGCTTTCCATTCTTTCTGTGCTGCCCGAAAACACATTCTCCTTTATTCAGGCTTGCGAGACCATGGGAGACTATTGGGTGGACATATGCCTACAAGCAGGCCTTAGACGAAGATGGTGGTGGGCAAAATGGAGGACAGTGGTTGGGTTTATAGGAGGCAAGATGGACAAGAATCTGTACAGAGTTCTCTGAAGGGGGGCTGGTATCAGGGTGGGCAGGATTGGATGACTTCCTACAGTGGGCTCCTGGCCGGGCCTCCTCCATGCCCCCTCCTCATCTATCTCCCACAACACAGATGTCGCCCACTGTTGGAAACGCAAGTTGACCCCTCCCATCACCTGCCCCCTTCCACATACTTCCCCTTGAACATGTTCCTTCGGCAGCTTTTCACCTGCATTTAGGACAAAGTCAAAATTTCTTAAAAGCACTGCAAAGTGTGGGTACCGCAGCCAGGAGCACCTCCCAACATCTGGCACCAGGCTCCCCTGTCCTCCTCTGCCCCAGCCACAGCTCACCTCTCTCGTCGGTCTTCCAGCCCATGGTGGACAGAAGGATGCTCTCCTCCCCAGCCTCAGAGATACCCACATACCAATCCCCGGAATCTGTGCTGTGTTGCGTTAAGAGGCGAAAAGAAACCAATAGTTCGGTGGAATTGAAGTTGCTGGTAAATTCAAGGTACAAGGATTTTCTTGAGCTGCCTTGCTGGTCTGATCTGAATTGAGGAGTCCTTAGGAGGGAGGAAGAAAAGGTAGAAGGATGAGTTAGAAGAGACTGACTGGCTTAGCCAAGGAATGGGGTTATACCCCCGCAGCCAGGAAGGGGACTCACTTCACGACCACCAGGACCTGACTGCCAATCACCCCAAAGAGCAAGGAAATGCACCCTTCCCAAGAGTCTACTGAAAGGAGTGCGGCCTGACCTTCCGTGACCTTGACTTATGGCCCACACGGTGCTTCTGACCCACAGGGCTGTATGGGAAATCAGGGATCTGTTGGAGGCCCCTACGTCTGGCATATTGTTGTGGTGGCAACAGAAAAATACTACATTCCCCAAACCCTAGCCCACGATGGTCTCTGCCTGGAACATGCTTTCCCCGTGTCTCCACTTAGCAGATGCTTTATAATTAGTCAGATCCTGACTTCAAAAATTCTGCTCAGCTTCTCCTTCTCCTAGAAACTTTCTCTCTCTGCTGGAAAAAAATCCCTCCTATTTCTGAATAATTTGGACAACACTGTGTATCTTCTTGCATAAGTAAATATCCTGGTTCTGTTTCCCAAAGTAGACTGTAAAGTCCTGGGGAGCCAGGCCTAGCACATGTCCCCCTGCGTGGTTCCTTTCCAGCAGTGGTTTTTAATTTTGTTTACTTTTTTCTTCAAATCCCAGGATTCTCGTTTCCAAAGAACTAGAACCAGATAAGAGAGAAGTGCTCTTCTAGAAATAGGCATTAGGCCAAGACCCACCCCCTCTGCCCCATTCCTCTGGGCGCCTGTGGGGACCCCCCAGGAGGCATTCACTGTGAGGGAAACGTGCCCCTCGACCCGCAGGACATCTCTGTTCCCAACCCCACAGTCCCTCTGCTCTGAGGCCCGCTGCCCAGCGTTGTGCGATGTTGCCCCTTTGTTCCCCCTTCTTCCTGGAGGCCTGTGTGAACATGGACTCAAGACCCTGAAACCCACACGCATTTGCCCCACTCCCATAAGAAATCCAAATGGTTCTTGTATTTGATCTTTTAAAATTTGCTTCTCAAGGTTCCTATCAACCAATCAGGCCATTCGCCACCGTCCAGGTTCCTGTGTATTGTCCCTCTGGCTGCTTGCTGTAACTGTCTTGTGTATTCCAGCTGTGTTCGAGCTCAGTCCTAAACCAGTCATTTCCTTCTTACCACTGTGCCCTCCCCATGTGCCAACCAAGCTGATCCCCACATTCTCTGTCTCTTCTAGGGCCACGTGCCTGCCAGGAGCTCTACTTCAGGTTCTGTGCTGGGTGCGACATGGCTTTATTCTAGATCCCTCCAAGTTCATCACGTGCCTGCCTTCCCAGGGCTCCTCATGGATTGCATACAATGTCTGTATCTTCCCCCACAGACCCACAGTCAAGGCCACTGCTCTCTCAGCCTCGACTTTCTGCAGAGGCTTCATTTTCTCTGGGCCCCACTCAAAGCTGACCTTCCGCCATGTATCTGGGTAACAGGAGCATTCTCGAACATGACACATGCTTAAAATCTAAAAACTGTGCTAAATGCTTTGTCTTCATCTCAGTGGGCTGGAAATGCAGAATGCGATGCATTTTTCCATCATTTGGAAGTGATACCCTTGCGTGCATGGGGTCCCCGAAACCTTCAGTGACCCGGAGTATCACTCAGTTTCTGGCTTGCATGTGTCCCATCAGGGACCCCATTTCCTGGCCTTTCCAGTGTACATTAGTGGATTCTCATCATCCTTCCTGATGGGAATTCAAAAGAACATACATGCTAGATAGTTTAACACTCATAGTATGTTCTGGAAGCTGTGTTGGGCCTCTGTCCTAATAGACACACCACATGCAGCAGGAATTCTGTGACTGGGTGATTAAAGTCACCATGGCTCACAGCCATATGCTGTGTAGGGAGGGGGATGCTGAATGACACAGGGGTAGGCACCACCAACGTGGCCTCCCTAGTCTTGGAGCATGAGGGCTCCCATTTCACCTTACCTGGTGCTCTTGCTGGATCAATCACTAGAGAGGGGCTCCCTCAGTGGCTTTCACTTGGTCATTTCTTTTAGTGTCTCCTGTATATCCTGCTGACTGTATGCTCAGGGGCCTGGAGATGTCGTCCCTGTTCAAGTCCACATCAACGGACTCTGTGGTGGCGCTGGCTTTCCCCTGGTGTCAGAACTTGTCCAAGACAGGCTGGAAGGAGCCGTATATTTCTTTTCCTCCAGTGACGTTATTCTGGGAAGTTGGCATCAGCCTCTTTGATAAAGGGGTTAGGGGACGTGCTCTGTTCACACCTGACATAGCACTGCTGGGACTTTTATTGAGGTGATCAGGTTTTCTCTCAGCAGATACACTTTCCCCCTGAGAACTGGCTCGAGTCTGGGAAACGGAAAGACACATCTTGATGTTCTACAAGGATGGATGTCATTGGCCCACCTTGCACCGTATGGTGAGGGTTTCCATACATAGAACGTAAGCAATGCCCCCACGTAGTTGGCATACATCTCATTTGCGGGACACTATCGGGTTATTAGACGGCATCCCAGACCCTGCATGGTTAGGATCGGCTGGCCTTGCTCGTCATCAAAGTTACTATGCCACTGTGTCTCTGACAGCCAAGGACTATTGTCCGCCTTAGGTTTCCAGAATGCCGCTTTTGCCTTTGACAATGAGGCATCCCTGGGAGCAACCCCACCCAACAGAGGAGAGCCACTGTCATCCATATAAACTATGTTGCCCCCACCTCAATCAGTATATTGCTTATTGATTTGGTGAAGAGTGTATGTCCCTTGAACCTTTCCGGAGAACTCTAAACTAGTGGGCTCTCCCGTGTTATAAAAGGTACCCGTTTGGGGATCCCTGGGTGGCTCAGCAGTTGGGCGTCTGCCTCTGGCCCAGGGCGTGGTCCTGGAGTCCCAGGATTGGGTCCCGCATCGGGCTCCCTGCGTGGAGCCTGCTTCTCCCTCTGCCTGTCTCTCTCTCTCTCTCTCTCTCTCTGTGACTCTCATGAATAAATAAATAAATAAAATATTTTTTTAAAAAAGGTACCTGTTGTAATACATTCATCTCTCTGAGCTTTTTGACAATTTTTCCAACACTCTAAAGAAGTTGTTTCAGCATTTCCACCCAGTTTGTGGTAAGTTATCATTTTATCCAGGCTTCAAGGAGCCATCTCAGCAGAGTACTGGAACCAGCTCTGTGTCCTAAAACCAGGATTTCCAGTCTGAAGACATGGACAAGTGTTCCCCCAAAGTCCTCCTAGCCTACGTCATCCAACCCCACTTCCAGCACCTTCGAGATCAAATTTCAAGCACAGTTCCAAGCCTGGTGACTTGTCTGGTGGAAAAGAACCACATCTTCCTGGGTCAAATCTGTTATTGCGCCTTCTGACTGAGGACGTGCTGACCTTTGAGCCTCACAATGAGGGGAGGTGGGAGTGAGCTGCCAGAGATGAACGCTCATTTATTGCTGCTTTTGCCCTATTCTCTGAGTTAATCACCGGCTCACCTGAGCTGACTCATCGCAGATGGTAACCCACAAATATATCACACTCTTTTTACTCGCCACGGCCTCCACGTCCCTTGAGTGACAGGGACCCTGGGCCACACCACAATCTTTGCTTAGCATAACCTCATGCATGGTGCCACATCCGGGAAAGGTCATCCTCTTTCCCCGAGACACTGACAGTAGGATTGCTGTTGCCCTGCACCAGTGGTAATTCGTGCCAAAGCTGTATCAAGAGTATCTACTTCTTGGGGGCACTTCCGGAAGCAGATACCTTAGGTCAGCCTCCCTTTACACATAGAGCCTGATGCAAGAATTAGAGTGACCTGAAGTGTATTTGTTAACTGGGCCCCGGGGAAAAGTAACAGGGAAAATGAAGGCGTCATTCACATGTGTGCTGTCTCCCAAATAAACTCTGAGCTTTTCTACAGCATAACCCCACAAGGAACCCCTGGAACCTAGAGTGCAACATACACCTGAGAGTTACTCCATCACCCAGTGGGCGAGAAAATGATGGGGCTCACACACCAGTCACAGCCGGTCCTTAGTTGAGTACTGTGAGCTTTGACAACAGTGGGGAACTAATCCTGTCAGTTTCCTGTCGCTCCTGCCCGAAGTGTAAACAGCAAGTGGACTGGGAGCCCACAGAGACACAAAAGCATGGGCCACTGAGGTGTGGGCCTGTAACCAGGGGGCTGAGAGGGGGTGCTATGCCAGCAGAGAGCAGGGCATGAGCCTGCTCAAAGGTCCACCACCCAGTAGGATTGGATTCCCCAACCTCCCCTCCTCCCTATCCACAGAAATAAGAATATGGCTTTAACATGCATTTCTGAAGACTGTTTTTTTGTGTGTGTGGACAGACAGCAGAATGAATAAAAAACAACAGTGAAAAGATACAGATGATGAACAAATACAAATTTAAAAATGCCTGTTGTGAGTCTTCCTTGAAATCTAAACCCCCTGCTATGTCTGACCCCCCACATCCTGGCTTCCAGCCACAGCAGGTGCAGATTCACAGTGTTACTCAGATTTCGCTCTGGGACGATATGGTTGGGATCAAGGCTAGATCTGGTGGGGGTGTTCATTCTGCTTTCCACTTCTCAGAAGATTCCTCTGCAGGTGGATCTCTACTGTTTTCTCTAGGGTCCCGATCATGATGATTTACTGTAACTCAGTCCCTTCTGCAATGCTTGGTACCATACTGCTCACACCCAGGGTCTGACTCTGCAAGGGGCAGAGCCTTGCCCGACAAGCCTAGGGGACGTATCCCAAGACATCACAGAAGAAGGCTGCACTGCCATCTTTCTTTTGTCATATTCAGAATAATTAGAAGTGATATGTCATGTCCCCAGGGATCCCTCCCCCCAAGCATCTGTCAGGCCTACAGCCACATCTGAAGTTGCCCTACACAAAATTAAGTATTTCAAAAGCTATGCCTTTCCTCTACTCCAAGGACCTTTCCCTCATTTTAACCCATATTCCTATCAACTTGGTTTGTCCTCAGTCTCTCCTGATGTCTCTTCAAAGTTGAATGGTCTTCTAGAATTTTAGCACTGCAGGTATTTTACCTGGAACAAAAATGGAAATTCTCTGTCATCACTAAGAGAAAATACATTTTCTTATTGAGAGTATCATATAGCTTTCTACCAAAAATTCTTAGAACTAATAATTAGACTCATAACTTAATTTGACTAGTGATATGAGGTTCTTGTGTACATTTTATTTCTTAATTAAAAGAATGTATTCCTCTTTGGACTTCTGTAACCATTGATTCGTTTTATAAGATGTGTTGTATGCCTTGATTATTAGGTCAAAATAACGAAGTTTATTAACCTTCATAAAGCATCAGAAACGTATCCCACTTTGGCCATCAGCTTTATTTTATTTTATTTAACGAGTCTAGACTGCTCATCGAAAAGCCCAAAACTTTCTTAGTTATTAGGTAGCAGGAGTCAATGCCCTTCAAAGAGAATTCATAAATATTTTTGACTGAAATATTGAAATATAGCTCAGAAGAAAGAAGCACCATGTTAAAAGAGTAATTAATTTATAGCTAGCTGTGTTTTTCAAGACATTTTCTATTCATGAATATTTTTCAGAAACTCACAAGGTTTCTTACTCTACCTACATATTGCTTACTTTCCACAGACACAACTTCATCCATAGGAGTGTGCAGAACAAAGTCACGACAGGGAAATCACATTGAGTGTAGATGTGTTGACCACAGGCCTGCTTAAAACCCTCCAGGGATTTCACATAGTGTCCTACTGCAGCTAGCATCATAACCAGCACTTGGATTTAGCAACCGTGCCCTTTGATGCTATTCTGGTCTGTCTCTACCTGGAGGGTGTGGCACACAAGAAATGCCCTTAGACTTTGCAATTTGACAGAACCACACATGAATTTGGCAGGATCACCTGTTGATTGGTTTGCCTTTGAAAAATAACTTTTTTTTTTTTTACTCTATAGGATGAGAATATTATCTGACTTTGTTTGATTATTGTGACAAACATAGTTGGGTGGAAAGATTGTTTTATATTCAACAATTTATTGGTAAATGTATGAGTTTTACGTTTACTGCTTAACAAATTACTGCAAGCTTAGCATCTTACAACCGTACCATTTGTCTCAGAATTATCATGGGTCAAGACTTCAGGTTTAGCATAACTGAATTCCCTGCTTCAGGTTTCCCAAGGCTGTTGTCACATTGCCCGCCTGGGTGTGTCTTCATCTGGAGATGTGACTTGGCAAGAATATATTTATAACTTATTATTAAACATTTCAAACAACCAGAACATAGATGAAAAAGGTAGAATAATAATAGGTGAGAAAACAGAATAATAAGGTAGCACATGTTCACCATCTTTTTAGAAAATTATTTTATTTCATTTCTAGCTATCCTCACATGCACACTTTAGCTTACTGGATTATTTTAAAGAAAGTGTAAAACATTAATTAATGTCATCCCATAAATACCTTGCTGTGTAGAAATCAGAGATGTATATGAGCCTTCATAACCAAAATGGAACATGAGCTTTGGGGAAGATGGTGGAGTAGGAGGAGCCTAAACTCATTTTATCCCACAGATCAGCTAAATAACACTTGCACCAGAGAAAACAACCAGAAAAAGACCAAAAGAGGGTCCCAATAAACTCCAAAACTAAATGTAGAGTAGGTGATGGATAGAAAAGAGTGGGAAGGGTGAGAACCCAGTGGGAACCTGGATCTGACTGCTGGACGTATGGAGCCCCAGGCACAGAGAGTTTGAGAAATGGACAAGCACATTGGGGAAACTATGAGGGGAAAAGCAATCCACATAGAATTTGGTGTTAAAAATGAGGGGGGCCAAATTTCATGAGTGCATACAACCATCAAGACTTAGTGCCTAGAAATTTAAAAATCAACAGTCATGGCTCTGAAAGAGCCCTGAGGGTGATAGGAAGTGGAGTCCTTGCCAGTATAGGAAATAGCCCTTAGAGATACAATGGGGAAGCAGCAGTTTGAAAGGCATCTGGCTGGGCTTTAGGGGAGAGGGTTAGTTACTAATCTCAGAGTTCCTGAAGGACTTCTCCAGGAACAAAGGAGCTAGCAGGAAACACAGCCCCCTCTACTCACAATATACACCCTCCAGCATAAACACAGAGCCATCTGTGAAAACCAGCACAATGTAGGTATTCACTATCTAACATGCTTATGCTGAGCCCCACCCTTCCAGACAGGCTTGCATCAGTCCCAGGGCTGCAGATCCCCCTGTACCAAAAGACCCATTCAAACCTTGCTAACACTATCTGCCACACCTTCTGTGGAAGACCTGCACACCTCGCTAAAACTATATCCTCACTCATGCATGCACAGCAGAGCAGAACCAGCCAGGGCCTGGTCTGCACAGTGGCTATGCACATCTGTGTAGAAGTTCTGCATGCACAGCTTGTAGCACTAGGTACTTATGAGAGCAGTTTGCTGAGTGCCTCAGGTGGCCTGGGGCTGTTCAATGGCTGCACTTCTCCATCCCCTATGGAGTAGAAGAAGGGTGCACAGCTTGCCCCACCACATCCCTGCCTGCCTGGTCTCCCCCGAGGCTGTGCATCCCTTGTGGAAGAGGCCTAGTTAACAGGGCGCATCAGTCTCATTACTTCCAATAGCAAGAGACATAGCTGACTTTCCTAACACACAGAAACAGACACAGAGAGTTAGGCAAAATGAGAAGAGAGGAATTTGTCTCAAATGAAAGAACAAGACAAAACCACAGCAAGAGATCTAAGTAAAGTGGACATAAGTAACATGTTTGATAGAGAATTTAAAATAATTGTCATAAGGATACTCACTGGATTTGAGAAGAGTAAAGGAAATCAGTGAGACCCTTAAAACAGAGATTAAAAAAAAAGCAATCAGAAATGAAAAACACAATGAATGAAATTAAGAATACACTTAATGGAAGAATAAATAGAAAGCAGAGGAATGAATCAGTGACCTAGAAAACAGAGTAACAAAAAGTAATCAAGCTGAACAAATGAGAGAAAAAAAGAATTATGGAAATGAGAATAGACTTAGGGAATGCAGGGACTCCTTCAAGCTTAATAACATTCATATTATAGGGATCTCAGAAGACAAGAAAGATAAAGGAGTAGAAAATTTATTTGAAGAAGTGATAGCTGAAAACTTCTCTAATCTGGGGAAGGAAACAGATACCCAGGTGCAGGAGGTACAAACCCCCCCAAGGAATCAACCAAGGGAGGTCCACACCAAGACACATAGAAATCAAAATGGCAAAGAATAGTGATAATGAAAACATGTCACAAGCAGCAAGAGAAAAGAAGACAATTACACATAAGAGAAACATCATAAGGCTACAGATGATTTTTCTGCAGAAACTTGGCAAACCAGAAGAGAGAGGCATGACATAGTCACAGTGCTGAAAGAAATGAATCAGCAGCCAAGAATATCATTCAGAATAGGAGAGATAAAGAGTTTCTCACGGGATGCCTGGGTGGCTCAGAGGTTGAGCATCTACCATCGGCCCAAGGAGTGATCTCAGGGTCCCGGGATCGAGTTCCATATCGGGCCCCCTGTAGGGACCCTGCTTCTCCCTCTGCCTGTGTCTCTGCTTCTCTCTGTGTGTGTCTCTCATGAACAAATAAATAAAATCTTAAAAAAAAAAAAGAGTTTCTCAGAGAAACCAAAACTAAAGGAGTTCAAGGCCACTAAACTGGCCCAGTAAGAAACATTAAAGAAGACTCTTTCAGTGGAAATGAAAGACCATAAGTAAGACTATGAAAGGTTGGAAACACAAAAGCAGTTAAAAATGAGTATTTCTGTAAAAAAAAAAAATCAGTCAAAGGATTCACAAAATGAATTGCAAAAATATGTAAAATATCGCATCATATACCTAAAACGTGGTGGGGGAGAGGAGGAAAGAATGGGTTCAAACTTAAGATACCATTAACTTAATAGAGAATACTATATGCAGAAGATGTCATATACAAACATAATGGTAACCACAAATCAAAAACCAGCTATGGATATGCAAAGAATAAAGAGAAAGGAACCCACCTATGTCACTAGAGAAAACAGGCAAACCATGAAAGAGAGCTAGGGAAGAAGGAATTAGAGAATAACTACAAAACAACCACAAAACAAGGAACAAAATGACAATAAATACTTATCTATCAATAATTACTTTGAATGTAAATGGACTAAATGTTCCAATCAAAACATAAGGTGACAGAGATAAAACAAAACACAACACCCAACTATACGCTGCCTACAAGAGATTCATTTCAGACCAAAGACACCTGCAGTTTGAAAGTGAGTGGAGAAACATTTGCCATGCAAAAGGATGTCAAAAGAAAGCTGAGTAGTAATACTTACATCGGACAAAAAATAGGCCTTAAAACAAAGACTGCAATAAGACAAAGGGCAGTATATAGGGGAACAATCCAACAAGAATATATAATAATTATAAACATTATACACCCAACATGGGAGCACCCAAATACATAATACAGTTAATAAACATAAAGGAACTAAGTAATAATAATGCAATAATAGTAGGGGACCTTAGCACTCCCCTTACATTGATGGGCAGATCATCCCATCCAAAAAGAAAACTGACAGAAAAACAGCGACTTTGAAAGACACACTGGACCAGATGGACTTCACAGATATATTCAGAATATCCCATCCTGAAATAGCAGAATACACATTTCTTTCAAGTGCACATGGAATATTCTCCAGAAGAGATTACATATTAGGCCACAAAACAGGCTTGAACAAGTTCAGAAAGATTGAAGTTATACCATGCGTCACCAGCTGCTTGAGCCCTAACAAGAGGTCAGCCTGTCCCTTGAGGCTTTGAAGCTGGGCTCTGACTTCTCCTTTCTCGCTAGGATGCTCCCAGATGGCATCTGCTTCCAACAGATGACGGCTTCATCTATGTTAACGTCTGTTGTTTAGTGTGGCCACCTTCCTGAATTATCCCTGCTGGACCTTCTGGAGAGCTTGCCGTGGCTTCTCCACCAGCACCTGCTGCCTCACCTGTCCCCTTTATGTTATGGAGATGCTTCTCCCCTTCACCATCGTGACCAACCTCTGCTGGCTCCAGACTCTCCTTCTGCAGCCTCCTCATGCCCCTCGGCCTTCACAGAAGTGAAGAGAGTCAGGGCCTGGCTCTGGGTTAGGCTGTGACTTTTGGGAATGGTGATCCATTTTATCCAGATCACGGACACTTTCTCCACATCAGCAATAAGGCTGTTTAGCTTTCTCACCACCCGTGTGTTCACTGGAGCAGCACTTGTGATTTCCTTCAAGAACTTTTCCTTCTCATTCATGACTTGGCTAAGGTTTGGTGCAAGAGCCCTAGCTCTTGGCCTGTCTCAGCCTTGGACGTGCCTTCCTCATTAAGCTTAGTCACATCTAGCTCTTGACTTAATGTGTGAGATATATGACTTTTCCTTTCACTTGAACACTGAGAAACCAAGGTAGGGCATTAATTGCCCTATTTTCAATATTGTGCCCTAGTGAATGGGAGTCCTGAGAAGAAGGAAATAATTGGGGAATGGCCCTTTGGTGTGGCAGTCAGAATTATCACATTTATTGATTAAGTTTGCACTCTTGAATGGGGACTGTCCATGGCACCCCAAAATAATTACAATAGTATTATCAAAGATCACTGATTATAGATAAACATAACAAATACAATAATAGTGAAAAAGTCTGAAATATCGCTAGAGTTATCCAAGGTGACATAAAGACTCAAGTGAGCAAATACTGTTGGAAAAATGGTGCCAATAGGTCTGCTTGACCCAGGGTTGCCTCAAACTTTCAGTATGTAAAAAATACAAATCTGAGAAATGTGATGAAGCTAAATGTAATAAAACGAGTTATGCCTACATATACATCAATAGCAATAGTTTTTGCACTTTACAGTTTACATCTTACATGTCAGAAAAAGAAAGACAGGCAGATAATTTCTTTGGATAGAGTAGTGTGGGAATGAGTCTTAGATATTGCATGATGAGCCCAGGACTGGGCTTTTACACTGTCTTCTCTTAAATAGCCTTTTATTCTAACTCGACTTATGTTCCCAAATTTTAAAGCATGTGAATTATGAAAACTTCTACTATCCTAAGGTTCCATGAGCTAAGGAGTAGTGAAAGATATCATCAAATCTTCTTAGAATTCTACTACTATTTACAAAAAAAAGTATTAATTTGAAAATTTTACTAATTCTGCATTTTACTAAAATCTATATTTTACTAATGCACATGGAGACACAAACCTTCCCTCGCCCCATGTCATTCCACCCTGAAAAAAAAAATGAGAAAGAGATTTATATTCTTGTAGCATTTTGAGAATTAGGAGAACTCAATGATTTAGCAGGGTCCTCTTTTTCTCCTTTTCTGGGGAAGTAATAAAACTTCCTGGTTATATTCTCTGTCTACAGAAACAGGAAGTTTGATGTAGAAATCTAGAGTAAGGTTAGCATTTATACAAGCATGTCATGATAACCAACACAACTTACTGGATGATTCAGTGACTTTCTTGGTTATTGGTTGACTAAATGGTAACTAAGACCATACTATCATTTGTATTCTAAGAGTATTTAACTATAAATGTATCAAATAGTGAAGTTACATTGTGAAGTTCTCATACAGGGGCTTTTTCATCATCCTTATCCTTGCACTCACCTTAAATTCTCCCCATTTTTTTTTCTATAGAAATTGTTGATACATTTTAAAAGCACTGGCTTGAAATGTTGTGTATTTTTCATGCCTTTGGTGGCCTGAACATTCAATTTAAAGTTTTGATTTTAAATCGGTTCTTCTGGATGACAGTGGGATTTATAAGATATTTTATTTAACTGTTTAAAATTAAATTTGTCACCAATAACTTGAAATCGTGTAATCAATGAAAACGAATCATTCCTATCTCCCTTTTTACAGCCCTCAGTGGCTCCTCATTGGACTGGGGGTAAAGTTCTAGCGCGATGCCATGACTTAGGAATTCACACTGCTTTTCCCTTATGTAGCTGAGCCTCTGCATCCACATCCAGCCTCAACTCCCACTGTCCCTAAGTTCTATTGCTATGTGGAGCTTTATTCAAATGCTTTCAATTCCCTAAACATAGGTTTTTCTTTCCCTTGTGCACATTTGAATAGTTTTCATCGTATTTTATTCCATTTCATAAAATAATCATTTTCAAATATTGCAATTATACAACACTACAAGAGCCTCTTAAAAATAATAGCGTTTGAGGCACTTGGGTATCTCAGTCAGTTAAGTGTCTGCCTTCGACTCAGGTCATGTCTCAGGGTCCTGGGATTAAGCCCTGTGTCGAGCTCTCTGATCATCTGATCAGCAGGGAGTTGACCTCTCCCTTTCCCTCTGTGTTCTCCTTCTCTCAAATAAATAAATAAATAAATAAATAAATAAATAAATAAATATATAAATAAATAAAATCTCTCTTTAACAAATAAAAAAAATAATAAGAGGTAAATTTCACTCTGTGAGAAAATGAAGTAGAATTTATGCATTAGAAATTCACTGTCATTTTCCTAGCAACATGCCAAACAAACATGTTTACTTTTCAAAAAATTTACACAATTATAAAATATATGCAGAAGAAAAAAATTCACATAAATGATCTTTTATTAATTTGTTGATCTTTTTTTTAACTTTCTTTTTTTTAAATTTATTTATGATAGTCACAGAGAGAGAGAGGCAGAGACACAGGCAGAGGGAGAAGCAGGCTCCATGCACCGGAAGCCTGATGTGGGATTCGATCCCGGGTCTCCAGGATCGCGCCCTGGGCCAAAGGCAGGCGCCAAACCGCTGCGCCACCCAGGGATCCCCTAATTTGTTGATCTTAAGAAATATTTAAAGTGTTAATGTATCTGATTCCTTAATATAATCCTATTTTTGTTCATTATCAGTAAATAAACAACTGAAGTAAATAATAAGGGAAGGATATAGTTCTTTCACGGCCTAGCTGCGTGATTTGGGGCAATTTATAAACTCTTTAAGCTTCACGTTGCCCATGTTTAAAATTGGATAAAATTGGTTTGTGGCTTAAATATTTTGCGAATGAAATTTCAAAATAAGCTAATTTAAGACTTCCAATTCCCATGTAGGATGCAGGTATCACTGTTTGTGAGAGTTTGAAGGCAGGATGAGCTATCTGAGAAAGCCATCCTTCTGGTGTGCATCTGGGAAGCAGAACATAAGTTTCTGTAGGAAAGACATAACTGCCCACATGGATTATATTCTTCTATGCTGCCTATGAAAAAAAGAGCTTTAGCCCTTGGAAGAAAATTAGCAAAGAATATTGCCTTAGGAGAGTGGCAATATAATGATACAAGGGTCAATTCACCAAGAAAGCATACTAAATGCTAAATGTCCATGCATCTATGAGTAGAGGTTCAAAATATCTGAATCAACACTAATAGAAGTGACAGGAGAAATAGACAAGTCAACAGACCTAGTTGGAGACTTCAAGACTTCGATTTAACTTTTGTAGAATTAGCAGTCCAAGTGCTAAGGATACCATAAGGATAGAAAAGAAGTGATTGGCACTATTATGACTAGATCCACTCAGCATCTGTGTGATGCTATATAACTAGAGAAGGATATACACTTGTTAGTGCTCATGCCCCAAGATAGACCCTAGTCTCAGTGATAAAAGAGGAAATAACGAGTTCCACATGTTGAAGCCACAAAAAAGTATCTTTATTGGAACATGATTAAACAGCATGCAATAGTAGAAAGATGAACAAGCCAACTACTTATATATTAAAAAACATACTTTTAAATAAACAGTGGGGTGGGATGCCTGGGTGGCTCAGTGGTTGAGCTTCTGCCTTCAGCTCAGGGTGTGATCCTGGAGTCTGAGATTGAGTCCCCCATCAGGCTCCTTGCAGGGAGCCTGCTTCTTCCTCTGCCTATGTCTCTGCCTCTCTCTCTCTCTCTCTCTCTCTGTCTCTTATGAATAAAGAAATAAAATCTTAAACAATAAACAAATAAATAAATAATGGGCCAAAGAGAAAACCAAAATATATACTGAAAAATATGTACAATTGAATGAAATTTTCTAAAACATGACATACTAATACTTGTAAGGTGGATCTCAAGTAATGCTTTAAGGGAAAAGTATAAAATTAAATGTCTATGTTAGAAAAGTACTCATGTCTAAAAAATGATCTGTGGTAACATAAGGGGATGCTAAATGCAGAGCTAGCAGCAGAAGAAGAAAAAGAAAAAGAAAAGAATGGAATAAAAGAGACTGAAAACCAACAGAGAAAATTAATCAGTCACAAACATGGTTCTTTGAAAAGATCAATGAAATTTATAGAGCTTTAGTTATATCAACCAAAATCAGAAAAAAAAGAAAAAGAAGAAACAAAAACCAAGAGAAGATATAAATTAACAATATGAAGAAAGAAAAAGAGAATATAGCTATAATCCTTATCTACATTAAAATGCTATTAATGGAATATTAGAAATAACTCTCTGTCCTTAACATTGACCAATTAAATTCACTAGACAATTGGTTAGGGAAATAAATTGTCAAAGATTTTTCAAGAGATAATAGAATGAATAATCTTACATGCATTAGAGAAATTGAATTCCATTTTATGTTCTTTATCATAGCAAAAGGGAAACTCCAGATGGCTTCCTGATGAATTCCACCAAACATTTAATGAAGAAATGATACCAACCCTATATAATCCATCCTGAAATAAAAAACGACTTGCTTATTTTTAAGAGTCTAGTAACAAACTAGCACCAAAACCCAACATAAATATTACTGTAAAAGCAAACTATAGATCATTGTTCCTTATGAACACAGATGTAAACATGTTCAATAGAATATTAGTAAATCAAATCCAGGAATATATAAAATTGATAGTACATCTTGACCAAATGTAGTTTACCTTCATTTTAGAGACAGGTTAAAAGTTGGAAAATCATTCAAGGTAATGAAGCATTATCAACATACTAAAGAAAAAAATATGATCATCTTAATGAATGCAGGAAAGTCTTTTGACAAAATCTAACATTTTTTTATGAATATGGCTTCCAGCAAACCATGAATAAAAAAAGAATTCTCAATCTGAAAAAGGATATCTTAAAAAAAAAAAAACCAGCAGTTCACATGTTAATAGTGAAAAACTGGATGTTTCCTCCCTATATTGAGAAAAGCCACAGATGTCCAGTACCACTGTTTGTACTCAGCCTCATAGAGAAGATCCTGGCCAGTATAATAAGACAAGAAAAAAAATAGACATAAAATGAGAAAAAGAAGAATATTCATTTGCAAAAACCTAGATTGTTTGCATAGAACCACACAAATGGCTAACAAATGCTAATTGAATGAGTTAAGCAAGTTTGCAGGACATAAGCCCATATAGAATCAATTGTTGAAATGGCTAAGACTCTAGAATTATAGGAGTTGATGACTTAAGTGAATAAGATGCAGAAATTGCCTTCAATATAGGTTATGGAATAAAGGAAGACCTAGAAAAACAAATGAAATTATGTATCATATCATAGCATCCTACATATAGTCTATTATATTATAACCAAAATTATTCTAGTGAATGAGTGTATTTACCTGTCCCTCCACCTTTGGGGTAGGAATTTGCCCTGTGTCCTCCTCTGTCTTAAAGTCCAGGAACTGTTGATTTTTTAGTCTATTCAGCTTTTTACTTGTTAGAACAGAGTAAACTTCTAAGCTCCTTATATGAGGAACTGGGAACCACAGGTGCTGTTTATTCATTTATCTACTCTCTTTATGCTATGCACAACTATTTGCATGTTGGTATATGTATAAATTATAAATTTCCAAAGTTAAGAATAAATTCATACACAAGCAGGACTACTTACAGGTGCACTGTTTATAATGGCTGTCCACATTCCATGATGGCTAACACCACAGGAGATCCATATTTACCTACAACCCAACCCATCTGTCTGATGATAATTGTTAATTTATTACAAAGAAAGAACAATTTATAAACAGAGTAGAGAAAGATGAAAATTGCAAGTACAATATGGTTTTGACATATCCATACAAGGGTGTGACATATCAGATTCTTTTCTTCTATGAAATTCTTTCTTCTAAGAAATAATACAAAGAGATTCCCAGTAAACTTAACCTAGTATCTCCCAATGTCAACATGTTGTAAAATTTTAGTATAATATCATATCCAGAATTTTGATGTTCATACAATCCACTGATGCTATTCAGATATCTCCTGTTTCACTTTTACTCATGTGTGTGCCTGTGTGCTTGTGTGTGTGTGTCCTACTTAATTGTGTAATCTGTATAGGTTCTACTACCACGTCAAGATACTGAACAGTTCTAATTCCACATGTATCACTTGTGGTACTGTTTTATCCACCACATCAGATGTTTTTTTTTACAGATATTTTATTTATTATTTATTTACTTTGATTTTAGGTAAAGATCACATGGTATCTTAAGGAGATAAATATTTCAATTAGTATGAAAAGAAGTGGAAGAAAAAGTGAGAGAGACAGAGACAGAAAAAGAGAAACTTTTTAAAGGAATGCATTCTCGATGTTGCTCTATAAACTGCTTCAATCACAAAATGCTTCTTGTCTATCACTAGGCTTCAGATTGTTGGTTTTTGGCTTTCCACTATGCAGAATACTTTTCAAGTAGAATATAAACCTAGTGCATTTCTATCATGCTAATTCTGTTTGAATCATTAAATGAAAACATCAAATTATCAACTTCATGGAAATCTAATCAATTTTCAGAATTTCCCTGATTCCATTCTTTTAACAAGTAAATAAAAAGACCTTAGACATGTCTCTTTGATGTTGATGATCTTTCAGTAAAGCTAATAAGTCTATTTAAATTAGATCATTTCCTTTTAACGAAGATCATGATTTTCCAGGTTTTCTAAAGTTTTATGTATAAAATGAATAGTCTAAATTTGGAGCCCCTACTTGTTCAACCTCCATATATTTACTTACCAACCATTGAAATACAGTCTCTGGTCTGAATGTTTAATGACATCTGACTCTATCAATTCACTCATTGTGTCTTTCTTGATCAGTATATTTGCAGATTTCAGACCTCTTACTTCACCATTTTATTGCACTGGCTCTTCTGAAAATGTGTCTTCAAATGTTTTTGCTCTAAAACACATAAAATTATTTTGTATAACTATGTACTTCCTTGCCTGATTTGAAATCAAATTGTGTTTAATATATGTTTTACATATTTACAAAGGTTATAGTTAAAATATTAAATACTGACTTGTCATTTAAAGAAAAATGCTGCATTTTTCACATGAATTAATGGAATATAAAAGCTGTAATGATTCAATACCTGTCATCATCAATTTTAAAGATATGAATATGCATTTTTTTCAGTATTCAGAAATTTTATGCTTTCCCTTTATTCCTGTACTCATACCTTCTTTGCACTTCCTCCACAGAATTGTATGCTTATATGACCTATTTAATTGCTTGGAAATATTTCATGATCAGCTTATCATACTTCCATCATAAAATTATATACATGCATTGAGATGTAATCTTCTATAGGGAACGTTAATTCCTATATAATAGAAAGTGTCCTCTGTTATGATTAAATGAGTCCTCATTGATATTACAGCTCACATGCAACTCAATAATATGAATAAAGTACTATATTTTATAAATAATTATTAAACACAAATATTAAAATATTAACGGGAATTTACCAGTAATTTCAACTAATGAAGCACTAGTATCAGATTTTTTTCAAACAATTAAATTTTTGAAGAGTCAAAGTTCTGACTGACACTTATTTTACTAGTCTTCTTTTAGTCATGAAAACAGTCAAGTGATTATGATGATCACTTCTGCCAGTAATTCTAAAATGTTCTGGTACTCTGTCTCCTTTTAGACCCAGCTAAATGATCTAACACATTTATCATGGATTAGACCGTGCAGCAGGTCCTCTCCACTAGAGACAAATAATTTGGAGAGTATTTGAAGTTTCAAAATACCTAAAATAATAATACCCACCATTTGTGATTGCTTAAAATCTGTGAGGTACTGTGATCTATACTTCCTATATGCTATTTCTTCCATTATAACATTATGAGATAGGAGATTGTTATACCACCATTACATATAAAGAAACTGAAGATCAGAAGATCAGAGAGATCAAATGAACTTTTGAAAATTTTACACTTCTTTAGCAGAGTGTAGACCCAGGATTTTAAAATCAGAATTGTTGAAGTTCAAATTTCTTAACTACTATTCTAATGTGTCGCCACATAGGGTCAGTCTTAATATTCAATTTGTATAAGGTAAGTATACTTAGGAGACATTCAATTCACTGCACTTTTGTGCTTCAGTGGTAAACCTAGTAACAAGTATAATTTAATATACATACCATGCTCCCTCACAAGTTGTTTGTCTGATGATATATATTGTAAAGTAAAAGTAAGAGTAATTCATAGGTTTCCTTTTTTTCAGATTTTATTTATTTATTCATCAGAGATGCAGAGTTAGAGAGAGGCAGAGACACAGGCAGAGGGAGAAGCAGGCTCCCTCCGGGGAGCCTGATGTGGGACTCAATCCCAGTACCCCTGGAACACAACCTGAGCCAAAGGCAGACACAGAACCACTGAGCCACCCACGCATCCTTAGGTTTTCTTTTTTAATAAAGCATGCTCAGTTAGATAATTTTAGAAAACTCACATCTCTAGTTTTAGACTCCAATATTACAATTTGCATTTATACTGTTTTTCTTTGTCCTACTTGTTGAAATACAATTCAGCAACTTACTGCATTTCAATGATTAAATTCACACGGTGGCATTTCACATAAAGTAAAAGAACTCCTATGCTTTATGCCCAATCATCTTGTAAGGCAACACTAAATAGACATATGCAAATTATAATAAAAGATACTGGGGTTGCAGAGTATTTTAATGTCTTAACTGCTTAAGTAGTTCCTAAACACATTCTATTCTCGTTAACAGTTAATGCAAACTTTCTTTGAATGAATTATTTGTGGAAGGGAACATACTAGATTTTTAACATAGAGAAAAAACAATCACAATTTTTGCTTTCTTCATGAGTTCAGTTTAGGTTAAGGAAATGTGTGACCTGTGTGGATAAACAAAGCATGTGAGAACATATGCAATGTGGAAAAGACTCCTTCTAGGAAATGATTTGGGCCATAGAAACCCAGAGGAGGGACAGCCAGTGGGGGGTAGATACGAGGAGCAGAGAGACAGCACTCCAGAAAGCAATTTTCTGGACGTTTTCTAAACAGAGGAGTGGATGGCCAATAGCTGAATGCTAATATTAATCTGAACACCAGGGTGCAAAGCAGATTGGAAAGGGGAATCTGCAGATGGGGACTTTGGTGACAGAACTTGTAATGACATATCTGGGGTGTGGTGGCAAGACTGTGAGGATTTACGCATCTTCTAAAATGATAATTGAACAGAATTATGAATCTCTTATGTTATCTTAGATCACTGTATCCATGAGTCCAAAAATTTCACTGGAAGTAGATATCCATGGAATAAATAAGTAAATAATAATAGGGATCGCTAATAATTTTGGATTTCTTAAGTGTCATTCTCATAATTGTCAGCCAACAACAAGGAAACATGGCTCTGTCATTCCTTTGCAATGTCTAGGTTTCTCCCAGGTGGAGATCATGCCCTGTTCATCTTTGCAGTCCCTTTGCCAAGCACAATGCCCACATGAAATAAAAACAAGGATTTTATCCTTAAAGATGATATAGGAATGTGTAGATGTGAGATGCAATAACACACGACCAAGCTCAATGAATCAGTCCACCGAGAAAGTAGGCTGGAAACCAAATAGAAGGGGAGATAGTTCTGTGAGATTCCAGAAGGTTCCACAAACCAGATGTGTTTTCAGCGGGGTCTCTAGAGATGGATAGAATGGAGAAAAGGGAGAGTATGGGAAGGCTACTCTAGGTCTGCATGTCAGAAAAAGATAGTCTGCAGGGATGGGGACCACGTATGAATACATTAGATTAAAACTCTCTCCTTAACACATGAAATATTGGTATTTCATGTCAGATTTCTGTCATTGTTCCTAACTTGGTAAACACAGAGGCAGAAAACAGAAGGCAGCCTGAGATATTTTGCTGTGAAGGAATAAATATTCCTGTATGTTTTTGTTGTAAGATGCAAATGGAATATATCACTGAAGCCAAAGTTACTGAAAGTTGCAAAGGGAATGAGAGGGGAACAATTAGCACCCAGTTGAGGATGGCTGAGACATGCCTAAGACGCATCAACAATTAGCCTCAGTGTCTATCAGGCACACACTGTTGGTCCAGTGAGGGGCCACCATGGATCACACATGGAACTGATCTGGACCCCCCTCTGGTTCTTCCCTCACAAACATCATCTCTGCCCCTGCTCCTGCTCTCATCACTTCCTTCTGCCCCAGGCCTCAGGGAAGCGGCCCCTTTCACTGTCCCTGGGTTATACAGGCCACAAGCACGGGTTTGACTCTTTATGTGGCTGGTATTGATCTTGAACCAGGTCCAAAAGAGTTCCATCACCACACTGCAAGAACTTAGAGTAGTTGAAGGAGATCCTAATTCTTAAAGGAAGTTTATCTTCAGGGGGACAGAGGGAGCTTAGGTCTTTAGGGAAATAAGAGTTGGAGAAATGAATTCTGGAAATGGTGTGTGTGTGTGTGTGTGTGTGTGTTTTATTTGAACTCCTCGATACAACCATTCAAATAAGTATTATCCACAGACTTGACAGTGGATATGAATCACTGTAAAGCCCTAGTTTTTCTTTTCTTTTCTTTTCTTTTCTTTTCTTTTCTTTTCTTTTCTTTTCTTTTCTTTTCTTTTCTTTTCTTTCTTTTCTTTTCTTTTCTTTCTTTTCTTTTCTTTCCTTTTCTGTTTTTTCTTTTCTTTTTTCTTTTCTTTCTTTTTTTTTCTTTTTTCTTTCTTTTCTTTTCTTTTTTTCTTTACTTTTCTTCTCTGTTCTCCCTTTCTTTCCCTCCCTCTCTCTCTTTCTTTTCTTTATTTTTTAAGATTTATTTATTTATTCATGAGAGAGAGAGAGAGAGAGACATAGGCAGAGGGAGAAGTAGGCTCCTCACAGGGAGCCCAATATGGGACTCGATCCTGGATCCTGGGATCACACCCTGAGCTGAAGGCAGACGCTCAGCTACTGAGCCACCCAGGTGTCCCTTTCCCTTTCTTTTGGAGATGAACCAAAGAGACACTGAACTCTAGGAAACGAACTGAGGGTTCCTGGAAGGGAGATTGATAGGGGGATGGGGTACCTGGGAGATGGGCATGAAGGAGGGCATGTGATGTACTGAGTGCTGGGTATTGTATGCAATTGATGAGTCACTAAATTCTACCCCTGAAACTAACAAAAAAATTTAAAAGATCTTTTTTCTAACTGTTTATGTTGTGTTTCTGGCTTTTAATAACTAAAGAGCTCTGCTGAATACATAAGCATGGAATTGCTTATCATCACAGTATATTCTATAAAGAAAAATTATAGCTTGTATGACAGGATATTAGTAAGAGGGATATATTGGGGCAGCAGGAAAGACATATACAGGGAAGTAAATTGATTCTTAAGCCCAATTTATGTTAAGCAATTATCAACTTTGTGTGGGAGAGATAAAACATATTCTTAAAATATATATGTGAAAATATACAAGTAAAAGAAAGAATTGAATTTGTTAACACCATTCTACCATTTGCCCATAAATCCAACTAAACAAATGATCTGAAGGGTAGCATAGCAGATTGCTGTTTTACATTTTTCTCTGGTAGGAATTAGAAAGGCAATGACTGGGTGAAGAATGTGAAGTGGATAATTGATATAATTAATCACCATGTTTAGGCCAGTAGAGCATCAGAGGCAATCTCTGATACTGAATGGATTGACCAGTCAGATGAAACTCCCTACTTGGAAATCTAACTTTCCAGGATATTTACTGTATAAAGGAATAGCCTAAATAAAGGAATAACCTAAATAGGAGGCACTAAAGAATATAATGAAAATTTCAGCAATTAAAAAAACAAACAAACCTGAAGCTAAAATAGTAATCATTTACCTCAACATTGAGACGAGAGGAACCCAAGGATATCTTTGCTAGGACTCCACATTGGGAAGTCGAAGTCGAAATGGCAGATGGTGCCTCTCACCCCCACCCCCCCAAAGTGGGTCGTAACCCGCCCCCCCCCCCGTGTCCTCCTGTGTCTTTCCTTGGCATCTCTGGCCACCATCAACCTTGCCAAAGAGACCTGGTGTTGATCTTGTTTCCATTCTGAATCCTTTTGGAAATTATTCAAGCCTACAGTTACCAAGTCAGGGGTGAGATAAATTATGTATGTTTAATTCATCAAATGGCAACTTTTGCCTTTCTTTTGTTCTATTCGTACCATTTTTCACCTCGCACATTAGTGTTCTCAGAATAAAATAGCTTATGACATTGAAAACTGGCTTACAACCAGAACACTCTATATTTTTTGACAATTCTTAGTTGAGAAATATTACTTTTACAGATCAATGTCAAATGAGACTAAGCTCATAAGTGTTGTTTCCTAAAGCTTAAAAAAAAAAATCAATGCTCGTGTCCCTCTGGGCCCCTCAGTGTAGCCAGTGACAGCAAAGGTAGCATAAATCAGGTGGTTATAAATTGCAAGGAGGCATTTACAGCCATCAAGGTCTCAATATAAATAATCCAAATATAAATAACCAAAAATTGAGCTGACCTCTTATGGGCCCAGGAGTAAAGCAACCAGCCCACCTTCCAAGGAACCAATTAGAAAAATAAAATCAGTATGTCAAACTGACTTTTTAACACCAAATCTGGTTTCCCTTACATTAAAAAAATAGAGCTTTGCCTTTGCCTGAACATATGCAACCTGCATTTTAGTCCATGAAAGAAATGCCAAGACCTTATTACACTGTGTCTAGAGAACTCAGAAATCTGCACAATTTCAAAATTCCACTTTTATCTTTCAGCAGGATGGCTTCCATCATCTGTAAAACCATATTCTCGTACACATATGTCCTCCAGATCCATTAATGCCCCCAAACACAAACAGGTATTAAAGGGAAAGAGATTGAGCCGTGTATTTGCGTCTGTTAAAAGCACAGATCACGTTGATTTGAACCTGTTACCTGTCGACGGCAAGTGTAGCAGAAGACATAACAAGAGGGTTGAAATGAGACATCGCGTCACCTGTCAGAGGAAAACTAAGTACATCCCGTCTTCCCTTAATAGGAACATTATCCAGTGAGCTCCCTCCATCCAGGAGACTAAAACCTCACTCTAACATGCATCTTAGTGAAGACCTGGCAATTCTATTACCAGTCACCAGATTTCCTGCTCCTCTAGAAAGCATCTTTATCACAAAGGCCACTGGTCCACTGGAAAGACAAGTTCCATTCCAGTGAATAGAAGCCCTCGTGGTTTCTGGAATGAGACTCACAGACCCAGCCTTTGTCTCCATGCTTTGGTGTTTAAGGAAAGTTTCCCCTGAAACCAGTGAACTTTACTTATAGCATTAAAGAGATGTGGAGAAGCGAGGATGTCATTAGCAAATCCTTTATGACAAAGGTCCGTTCTTCGGTTATAGTTTCCGCACCTATGGAACCTACAGAAGTGAACACAACTGTCAAGAGTTCTCCTCTGTTCCGCATCATCACATCGCAGATTCTAAGGGCATTGCTGTAAAACCATGTGGTTGCTGTTTGGTTTAGCCTACTTGACCGGACACTTTTATCTCTGTTATGCTGAAAAGTTTGTCGTTTATTTTTATTTATTTATTTATTTTTTTTGAAAAGTTCAGGTTACTTATGCTCTGTGGGGATACACAGAAGAAAGCAATGAAATCCTCAAGACTCACTCCAGTGCTTTCTTTATGACTTCTGTTTGACTTTGGGCCAGATAAAAAGCCTTTTAAAAATAAGAATAATTATGCTTAATCATCAGGACCCGGAGTCATATTAACTAAGGTACCTGAGGTGACGACAAAGGTGCATTGAGATTAAACCCTTAACACATTTTTAGCTCAATCTCTACACCTTTGGGCTCACGGTAAATGGTATATTGTAGCCAATCAATGCTCTGTGAGGACAGATTAGTTTCCCTTTTGCATTAGCCTACAATAAGCAAGAAAATCTCATTCTTTTTGGATCAAATGGAAAGGATCCTAGAAGGTGATGTGAAATATATTTCCATTTCTTAATAGGATTCCAAGCTTTTTCTGTTTTGGAATCCATGATTAAAAATAAGATTGCATTTCATATGTCTTCTCTGTTTCTTACCTTCCTTAATCATTGTTGCTGTATGTCCAGGGCATGCCTGCCTTCCTCAGAGCAGAGAATAAAAAGAGGTAATCTGTTCTTCTGCGTGGGGGGCTTGACAGGCCCAGAGCTATGGTGCATGATTTAAGAACAGAACGTGAAGATCCTGGCTCCCCCTGGGAATCCCTCTGAGTTCCACTATGCTTATTTATGAAACAGGGACAATAATGGTGTCTTCCATAAAGTTTGCTTTAATGATTGAATACATTAATGTAGGGGGAAAAAAAAACTTCAAGCAGTATCTGGCACAAAATAAATTCTCCCTAACAGCTCTCCTAAACTGCAATGCAATAAAAGTTTATAACATTTAAATAAACTTCAGGAAAGTCACATATTTTTCTTGTATGAAGGACCTGGGGGAAAAAACCCCACTTAATTCAAAGTAGTCAAATAACAGAAATGTAAGCCAGTGTCTTATGAACCTGTTATTTGTCCTGTGTCCTATGTGGATGATAGGTTATTGTTCTGAGAGAGCCCAGGCCCACCTTCCAAGTTGGATGCCTAACCTTTTTGGGACAAATCAACACTCTTCTTATAATTTACACAAAGCAAGGAAGAGGGGTTTTTATTGTTGAGTTTTTTAAAACACTTTTATCTATTTTTACTCAAAAACTGTTGGGTATGAAGGGAACTCAGTCACCAACTACACACGTTGGGCTGGGTTTTTGGAGCTCAGAGGAAGAGAAGGGATGGATCTCCTCAGACTCCACAGGACTCAGACTCCGGGTGCCACCATCGTGGAGTTGGGGCCAGAGCACAGCGTGAGGTCATCTGGGGAGAGGACACCAGGCTGGCCAGTCCACAGAGCCGCTGGGATGGTTCAGGCAGCAGGTGGCACAGATGGCAGCTCACAAAGCTGCAGCCCTGCCAAGGGGATGGCTGCAAGACTCCAGCCACTCGGGGAGAGGAGGTCCCAGGGGTGAGGAGAAGCCCAGGGTGGATCCCTGGGAGTCACACACACACACACACACACACACACACACACACACACACAGTTTGTAATGAGCCAGTGAAACTCCTGCAAACCATCAGAAGCATCTTGCAAAAGGGCTGGATGTTTCCAAGACCTCACACGGCCTGGAAGACCTGGGGCCCCCGCCACCCCTTTGTTTAGGAGGTGTCACTGGATGAGGGAGGCTGCAAATGGGAAGGGAAAATTGACAACGTCCGGCAGGGGCGGCTGGCACATTCTCCTGCTGATGCTGTGAGTCACTGGGCATTTTTGCTGACCAGCGGGTCTTCAGAGACTGTACTGGTTTCACCCGTTGAAGGTTTTACGTCATGCATTAGCAGTCTTCACCCTAAATCCCTAGCACTCACACAACCATAACTATTCCTCACTAATGGACATTATCCATGTATATTTAAAAGTCACAAATTGGTCTTTTAAAACATATTTATAAACGTACCAACAGACGTTTTTGCTAACATCCTCTCGTGCTATTAATACTTTTATGCAATTTGTTCTCTGACTTCTCCCTGGGGAAGGAGGTATGAGTTAAAATTCCTTTTTCGAAAAAAAAAAATCCTTTTTCACCGGTGCATAATGTTTTGCAGCATGGTCGTTTTAAAGGTAGTAAGCGTGTCTCCCTGCACACGTTTTGGCTTCTCTCATCTGGTCACTATGAGCAGCGACGGAATAACAACCTCATGTTCCAAGTCGGTAAACCCACCTCCTCTACCACCCTCTCAGAAAAAAAAAATTATCAGGGACCCACCAGGGGGTACATTTTAGATAATAATAAATCTTCCCAGGTTTGTGTTTCTTGTTTTTTTCTACTGCGCTATTTGCTTCTTTCTCACAAAGTTGCAGGAGTGCTTTGCTGATTACGGCTGTTTTATTTTCTGGAATTCTTGGTTATGAGCAAGCAACACAAGATGAGTTGTGTTGACAACTCAGTTGTCAGTCTGAGTTAGGCAGAAACAATTAATTAGGGGATACTAGGTAATTCAGCAGGTCATTAGGAGGGTGAGCAGAGAGGGGACACGTGCCCCAACTCATTTCATGGAATTTTAACTGGCAAGGAAGCTGCTGAAAAGGAATAATGAAGGAATGAACGAATGAAGCCAGCTAGTGTCCCTTGCATGGCGAAGGACTGGCTCTGGAGCTAGAGCTGGAAGGTAAATGTGGGGCGCCCGGCTGCACGCCTGGGGAGCGTTGAGGGCACAGCCAGGCCCTACAGCTCTGACGTCGGGGTGCAGGGGACTCACTGGGAAGGAACCTTCCAGGCAGAAGCAGGCCAGAGCAGTGACCTGGGGAAGGAGCCCCGGCCTGGGAGGCAGCACGCTGCCCGGGGCGGTGGGGATGGGGCCAGCGGGGCGGGGGTGCAGGGGCCCGGCCTTCAGGGGCAGGGACTCCCCCTCGGGCCGTGTGCATGCTGAATAGTCACCTGGAAATGCCAGCGGGGATCAGGAATTCAAGGAAGTGGAGAGAGTGGGGGAGAGAAAGGGGACAGGCTTGGGCACCAGCCGCTGGCCCCGGAGCCCGGAGCCCTGGAGCTGGGAGCCATCCGCGGCCCGGGCACGACCCGGGGGACCAAGTGCGGGAGATGCCAAGGCCACCGACGCGGGGAGAAGCCACAGGGTGGCCCCAGGACCCCGAGAAGGGGCGGCCCCAGAGCAGGGTCCCCATCAGACCTGCTCCAGGACACCCCCCGGGGACCCCGAACTCTCCGCGTGGCCCAGTGCAGCCATCTGCTGGGAGCGGGTGGGAGCACTGTGGATTCTCGCTCCCGCCCCAGGTGAGTAGGTCCCAGGTGCAGGGGGGCCCAGGTGAGTAGGTCCCGGGGTGCAGGCGGCCCTAGGTGAGTAGGGTCCTGGGGTGTAGGCAGCCCCAGGTGAGTAGGTCCCAGGGAACAGGCAGCCCCAGGTGAGTAGGTCCCAGGGAGCAGGCAGCCCCAGGTAAGTAGGTCCCAGGTACAGGGGGGCCCAGGTGAGTAGGTCCTGGGGTGCAGACAGCCCCAGGTGAGTAGGGTTCCGGGGTGCAGGTGGC
Source organism: Nyctereutes procyonoides (assembly GCF_905146905.1). NCBI lineage: Eukaryota > Metazoa > Chordata > Mammalia > Carnivora > Canidae > Nyctereutes > Nyctereutes procyonoides. The sequence goes on from NW_026575043.1 coordinate 32,451,557, forward strand.
CCCAGGGGACCAGGCAGGCCTGTCCGAGCACTCTCGTGAAAGGTTCCCATCCGCTAAGGCTCAGCAGTACTGGGCAACCTGAAGAATGTGGTAACTTAACAAAAGTAGTTTTTGGAGTTTTGGAACTAAACACTGAGCATTTGCTTCTGCTTAGGGTGCGGCCCTGGGGTCTGGGGATCCAGTCCCATGTCAGGCTCCCCTCGAGGAGCCTACTTCTCACTCTGCCTGTGTCTCTGCTTCTCTCTCTCTCTCTGTCTTTCATGAATAAATAAATAAAATCTTAAAAAAAAAGAAAAGAAAAAAAATGAGATTGAAGAACTGAAAGGAAGGGACAGTGGACAACCCCGCAGGCATTGTGCTGGAAGGGAAGGCAGAGAAGGGGGCCAGGAGCTGGGAAAGCTGCTCCGGGGGGCTGGCGGGACAGAGGCTGAAGGAAGGACCCAAGAGAGACGGGGAGGGCGGGGTGAGATCTGCACAGGTGCGGGCTGCAGGAGGGGGAGGCGGGAGTTGTTTGCAGGCACAGGTGAGACACAGAGGGCGCAGGGGGTGCCAGAGGGTGGGCAGACGTTGCCTGTGGACCTTCCGGACCTCGTGGTCCTCCTGCGGCTACAAGCACCAGAGGGATCTGCAGGGATCAGGGCGCTCATGTGTGGCACCCCATGTTCTCATGGGGCTGCCTCTGCAGGTCTGCAGGTTCCTAACCTGGAGTCCCCTAGAGGCAGCCACGATGCTGAAACCTCCATCCTTTGTCAGTTGGAGAGGGGGGGGCGGTATATTCCTTTGCTAAAATCATCTCTGCCAAGGTGTCGTGTCACCGGTGCCTTGCAGGTGCTCAACCACAGGGTGAACCTCTGAGGTGGGCTGGCCCTCCTGCCCCACCAGCACCCCTGCAGCCCTACTCTCCTCCCACCTGCTGGCCATCTAGTTCTGCGCCCCTCAGGTCTCCCCCTGCCCCTGCCGCAGAGCTCGCCAGGGCTGGCTGGCTTCACGGTGCCAACCAATGTTCACAGTCTCCGCTGCCTTTGCTTTATATTATAATATCATTTTAATACATATGTTATATTATATATATGTCATAATTATATTATACATGTATATATGTCATAATTATATATGTATATATGTGTTATATATGTTATAATTATATTATATGTATATATAACATACAATTATAATATATATGTTATAATTATATTATAACACCATTCTCTTGTTTTGTTCCCCGAGTGTACATTCTGCACCTCTCAGTTTTCAAACTAATTTGTATGGTTCCCACTCACTTGGTGCCTCTAACCAGCTTCTTTTTTTTGGCCCAGTTACAAAATGGAACCGATGTGACTGAAGCGGAACCATCACCCCCGTGCTGTCTTACCTTTCCGCACACCATCGCCACTGAGCCACAGAGTATATTTATTTGCATGTGGTTATGAAGGCAAATATTTTTATTCCCTTTATCCCCCACATTCTTGCGACCACTGGACGCTACCTAATGTTAACATTCCTGCTAATCTCTGGATATGAATTGATATCTTGCTATTGTCTCTGTAGGTTTTTTTCAGACTTTTTTTTTTCAGACTATTAATTAGTTTTCGCTCTCATCCTTATTTCCCCACATAACCCATTGAGTTGTCTGAACTTTTTATTGATAATTTTCAGCAGGTCAGTATACATTCTACTCTTTATCCGTTTCTTCTAGGCTATCCTTCTTGTTGGTGTGTAATTGTTCCTAGTGGTTTCTTAGGATGCTTAGTTCCTTAGTATTTCTCTGGTGTCAGCTGTAATGTCTCCTCTCTCTTTCATTTCTGAATTTGAATCTTCTTCTTCTTTTTTTTTTTTGCTATTTCACCTAAAAGTTGGTCAATTCTGTTTATATTTTCAGAAAACCAACTCTCAGTGTTTCTAGTCTCTGTTTCCTCTCCGATCTTTGCTGTTTCCTTCCTTCTACTTACTTTTGCCTTAGTTTTTTTCTCCTTTTTCTAGTCCCTTCTGATGTAAAACTATATTGCTTATTTGAGACTTTTTTTTTTTTACCATAGACTTTTATTGCTATGACCACCCTTCTTAAAACCGTTTTTGCTGGTGTCCCATGCATTTTGATGTCGTGTTTCCATTTTGATTTTTGTCAAGATATTTATGATTTGTCTTTTGAGTTTTTCTTTGACCCACTGGTTTCATCTTCATTTATTTGTGAATTTTACAATTTTCCTTGTTATTGGTTTCTAGGTTCATGCCATTGTGGTCGGAAAAGATGCTTGGTATGATTTCAGTCTCAAATTTGTTAAGATTTGTGTTGTGGCCTAATATGATCTATCCTAGAAAATGTTTCTTGTGTGCTTCAGAGGAACATGAGGGGTTCTGCTGCTGTGGGATGGAACATTCTGTGTGTGCCTGCGAGGTTCACCTGCTCTAACCTGTGTTCAGATCCATGTGTCCTCATTGCTCACCTGTCTGGGTGAGCTCCCCATTGTTGAAAGTGGGGTGCTGAAGTGTCCTACCATTACAGCACTGGTGTCAATTTCTCTCTTCAGATGTGTTCGTATTTGCTGTATATATCTGGGGGTTCCAGCGTTGGGCATAAAGTAAGATGTTTCGTCTTCTTAATGAAGTGACTTCTTATTACATGGTTACAGAAATGGAAATTATTTTCTCACGGTTCTTATTTTACTTTTTTTTTTCGGCTGAAAAATCTTATATTTTTATAAAGTCAAATTCATAGGGTGTTTTCTTGTTCCCCTTTATTTAGAAGAACCTATTTAAGAACATTTTCTACACAAAATGTTGTAATAATTCTGCATATGCTTATAAAAGCGTTCTTTCATTTAGGTCATGAAACCAAAGAGAATTTATTTTTAAAATGGTGTCAAATAGAGGATCACTTAATTTTATTAGTCTGTGTAGTCAATGATCCTAAAATCATTTGTTAAGCAGTCTAAACTTTCTCTTATGAAGTGTGATACTGCCTCTATTTCATATCACAGTCACTGATGTGCACAGACCTATTTCCTCAGCCCACATTTCTTCTGTACCAGCGCCAAAGGTTTTATCACTGAGGCTCTCAAATATGTCCTAACATCTGCTAAAGTTTATTACAGTCTCCTTTTCCTTTCCAAAATTGCTTGGCTGTATGTGAATTTATTTATTCTAACATGCACATTAAAAAGTTACCTTTTCCCTGAAAAACACTCTTGATGATTAATCATGTGGATTTATCTAGATTTATCTGAGAAGAGCTGCTATCTTTATAACATTAAGACCCAACCTTGCATAAATCAGATATCTCCATTTAGCCAGATGATCTTTCACACATTAAATATTATCTTTAAATTATTTGTAAGTATATTTCCATCCACAGTTAAATTGAATTATATGTATTTTATATTTTATTGCCATAAGAGAGTGCTACTTTTAAAAATTATTTTTGTTATTTTTTTGTTGACAATAGAAGCAAGGAGCAATGATTTTAAAATGTTGATTTTGAAAAAAAAATATTGATTTTGTATTTAGCTACCCTGCTGAGTTTTCTTATAGTGCCAGTAGCCTTTTACTTACCTCATATTTTTATGTCAATTAAAGTAACACACCCACTAACAATAGATCACTATTTCTTTGTTCCTTTCCCTTCTTCTTATGTTGACTCATTTTCAGTGATGTACCCAGACAGCACATTGGGGGTGGGGACACTTGTCTCTTCCTTCCCATTAAACATGACTTAGTGGCCACAGGTCAAGGAAGTTGCCTTAATATTTTAGTGTTCTACATGTTTTATCAAAGCTAAGTATGGAACTTTGGACATCACTTTTTTAAAAATTGATTACTTTGGCTGAATGTGTTTCGTCAATTAAAGTGGGGCATTGCAATCATAAAATTTTGAATGGATGGCCCTCTTTACATTCCTGAAATAAACTGGCCCATTACTGTGTCATAATTTTGCTAATACACCCTAGGTTTTAGCTAATGAATTCTTAGACATACGTTCTGCTCTAGAGAGGCAGAACCAGGTAGGACCCCCATCTGCATCTGTATCATCTATGGAGATGTATTGCGAGGAAAGGGATCACACAGTTACAGAGACCCAGAAGGCCCATGCTCTGGCACAGATTGGATGCTTGCCTGTGCTTTCTGGGGAAGGCAGTCTGCCATCCTGTGCCCCACCAGCTCAAATACTAATCTTGTCCACAAACACCATCACAGACACCCCCAGAAATCATATTTAATCTGGGCACCCATGCCCCATCAAGGTGACACCCCAAATTAACCATCAGAACAAACCACTATTTATTTAGTGATGTACAAGTAAAACTGACATACAGTATTATGTTTCTACTCTGTTCAATTATCATCAAAATTACCCTAACCATCTAAAATGTGATAATAACTTCAGTACTATCAAACTATTGGGAGAATTTTTTTTCTCTCATTGCTTTGGATATGTCTGGAGCCTGTGTAAGGCTGATCCAGAAAATAATCCTAGCTCTTTCTTTGGGGCATAATCACATTTGTGAGAGAGGATCCTTTCACTTCAAAGGATGAAACAGAAATCCTGAGCTGGACATATACTTTTGTTCCAGAATGTAGTGGAAGTTCTGGGCTACCCAAGAAACTATTTTATATTTAATATGTTATAAATCTGGTCAACTGAAATAAATTCATTGTGAGCATCTATAATGGGTTCTGAGTATAATAAATAAAGAGCTTAAGAAAATGAGGCACTGCTCCCCTCTGTCCGCATTCACACTAGAATCAAAAATGGTTTCAGGGGGATGATCAAGTCACCAACACAGCTGATAATTATTAAAATTAAGAGATGTTAGACCGAATCATCTCAATGCTCAATTGGTAACACAATCAGGACGTCGTGTTGGCCAGTGGCACCTTCTAAGGGCCATCAGCCTCATTAAAGGGCGGGAATGAAAATCATGCTGGAAATCATGTTCGAACAAATTGTTCGAACAAATCCAAGTCAAGAGATTAAAGGATAGATACGAAGGGCTCCAGCACCAGTTCGAGAAGCATTTAAAGACCTGTGCTAGCATCAGCTGTTAAGTGAAATGCAATTCATGGTACTATCAGGAAGCCAAAGTAGTGGAAATGTAAAAAGCAGAGTGCAGAAGGACACACGTCTGAATCACAACACCATTTGGTCTGAGGCGAGCAGACTGGAAAATGTGACTGTTCAGATGGTAGACACATGACCCAGTGAGCTCTCAGGGCTCACTCCAACAGAGGAGAGCCATGAAGAGGCTCTTCAATATGTTCAGCAGGGTATGCTCCGTCTTAGCTATACATTTTAGTTTTACCCTGACTTTGAAAAGGCTTTCCTTCTTCACTTAATGTGAAAAAAAAATGCACGTATCAAGCAGCTTACAATGTAGAATCTCCCTATTGGCCAACTGCAACCATGCAAAGATGCCAGGATCGCATCTGGGACTGCATTTTAGCATAAAGCACCAAAATAATATGCTCTGCTCCTGATTATGCAAACCCTCATGAATCACTCATGTAAATGTTCTCTTTTCAAGATTCTGTCCACTGATTTCTAAGGATTAATAACAATAATAAAAAATAAAGATATGGCAGGTAGGTAGCACGAGTACTTCCAGGGAACAGACAAGCAGATATCAAGTAGCAAATCTTTCTCTAAATTGCTTTTTGACCACTTATTTGTCATTTGAGTATATGGAGACTCCTTTTCTCATTGGATATATTTAATTTTATATTAATGATCCCTTATGGGGGATCCCTGGGTGGCTCAGTGGATTGGTGCCTGCCTTTGGCCCAGGGCAGGATCCTGGAGTCCCGGGATCGAGTCTCACATCTGGCTCCTAGCAAGGACCTCCTTCTCCCTCCTCCTGTGTCTCTGCCCCCCTCTCTCTCTCTCTCTCTCTCTCTCTCTCTCATAAATAAATAAATAAATAAATAAATAAATAAATAAATAAATCGTTAAAAAATAATATTAATGATCCCTTATAATGATCCCTTAGGCTCAAGGTCAATTTAATAAGTCCATGTTCGAAACTGGAAAAGAAAGAGAGAGAGAAAAAAAAAAAACGGGTAACTGATTTTTCGATTTCAGTGGCTTTATTAACCACTAAACCACTTAACTATTTATTAAAGAGAATCCCCCCAATATTGATTTTTATCTTGTTACAATGGATTCATAGTCTGATCATCTTTTTGGAAAACATAATCTGAAAGGACTCCATAAATTTATGAGATACACAGCGAGCCAACATAGTAAGAGTTTAAATGATGAAATAAATAAATTTAAAAAATAAATGATCTTGAATTTATATTTATAAGGAGAGATTATATTTTCTATATCTGCCACGTATATTTGGGGGATTGGCATAGAGATATACATAGTATTGTAACATTCTTATTTATATGCAAAACAGTTTGCATTAAATTTTCATTCTTACTCTTTTTATTCTAGGCATTAAGTTTGAAAACTGCGTATAAAACTATGTACTTAAACTTACATCATTTCTAATATAATATGCAATTTCAACAATGTATGATGATGTATAATATATAAGTGAAGTTGCTTTATAATGACTCATTTTTCTTATTAAAACGTTTCCTTTTTTTTAAGATTTTATTTATTTAGTTATGTGAGACCCAGAAGGAGAGGCAGAGACACAGGCAGAGGGAGAAGCAGGCTCCCCACAGGGAACCCGATGTGGGTCCCAATCCCAGGACTCTGGGATCATGCCCTGGGCCAAAGGCAGACACGCAACTGCTCAACCGCTGCGCCACCCAGGCTTCCCTATTAAAACATTTTCATTGCATGAAACACTCACTCCAAAGTGTTAACACACACGCACATACATATTGCCCTACATAAAGCAAAAACACAAGATGAGGCTCATAGTAATGATCACTAAACTATAAATTAAATGTATTGAACAAAGTATCTAGTTTTCAAAGTAACCCATGCATGTTCCATATTAATTAATAATTTAGATACTCATATATATTTTTTTTTTCATAAACTCTATACCCAACGTGGGGCTCGAACTCTACCCTGAGATCACGAGTTGCAGGCTCCATGGACTGAGCCTGCCAGGCACCCCTATTCTTTTTTTAACAGCTTTTTGGTGACTTTTATGTTCTGTAACTGTTTGTAGAGTTTTGTTGCAAATGGAATAAGCATATCATAATACATCCGGGATACACGTATTGTGTTTGTCTCTAGGTTGTCTTATGTCATGTTCAAATATTTCAACATCTTTTATAGTCTTCGGAAATGGGGGGAGGGATATAGCAGTGTCCTGTAGGTTAGCTAGGTTCAGATCCTTATCTACTTTATTCTTTGTCTCCATTTCTCCCAAGCATATCTGCAATTAGTCTTCATGTTGTCTTTCATGAAAATTCTGTAGGATCTAACTACTTTCAAAAAAGTTTTGTTTTTAAGCTTGTTTTACATGTTCTGTTACATAAAAGAGAAATAAAACCATAGGATAAGAAATAACATCTTTTTTTTTCTTTTTCCCTAATGGCAGGTAGTTGAGTACACACGTCACTGTGTCATCTTCACCTATGAACCGTAGAAAGTGCTGTGTTGCACTGGCTATCTGTAGTAGGAGCTGTACTCCTCTCCCTGGGCAAACTGAAGTGCCGGGTATATTGAATTCAGTAACCCCGAGCAGGTAAGGCTTTACTTATAATCTTCAGAATAGAGAATTCCACTTGATAAGTTAAATCATTTTCCAAGCGTTTGTTAATTTATCAAAAGGATTTATAACATTTTACAGAAGGGATTCAAGCTAAGCTACAGTTTTATAAAAATCACCCATACCTTAGAGAGAAAGCCTTAAACTTATTTTTCAAAACCTAACTCTTTCAAGAAATAAAGCTCAATGTGCCAAACAAATGGAAATGGCAAGTCACTAGCTGGTGTGAAGCTGAGGGGCCCAGAGTTCACCCATCCAGGGCACCTGATGATCCATGATTCCCTCTAAGATCCAGGTTGCTTGTGTGAACACCACCATTTTATTGGAGTACTGTGGGTTTTAAGGTAACCTGTCCATTCAAAGACCTCTCCTCTGAGCTCTAATCCATATGGATCCATATAATCCATATTTGGAAATTTGTTTGTATGTGTCATTTGAGACCACTCAGCCCCATGGATTGCGCTGTGGATGGACAACTGGTTCTAGTGAAAGCTGTCCATCTGCAGGTCAGAAATCAACCAGCCTTTATCATGGGAGCATGCTAACTGGGATGGAACACATGATGGTAATGCCTACTGGACACAGCAAAGCCACCCAGCTTTGGAGAAAGTGTTATTGGGCTACTGCTGAGCACTGGGTACTGGAGGGACATCCAAGGAATCAGAGAGCAGGGGAAGTAAATACTGTCCTGGAATGACAGAAATCGCTAAGAAGCCACTGCCTCCATGCAGGATGCCTGGAGTTCTCTGTTCATCTAGCTCTCCCTAGCCTGCACTCCATGCCATCTACTTCCAAGCCGCACAAAATACATTTACATGATGAACATCAGCCAAGTTCATTAACCAAAGAACTCTGACTAGAGCAAAAGCAAAAGTGCTATCGGTCTGTCGTTCATTAAACATCTGGGGAGAAATAAAGTGAAAACCAGGAAGAACTTTTCAAAATGGGCCCTGAGATACATATAAAATGAGACACAAACTTTTACTAAGAGTTCTGCAGCTTGAAAAAATTAAGCAGTTTTCTAAAATTTCTGACTGACTGAAAATTTCTAGTGATTTGTTTTGTGATAATTCACCATGCCCAGAACATTTCACATTGTGCAGTGAAATGATTGCTGTTTGGTAGTACTCAGTTTGAGAGTTGGTTTCAAAGTTTTCCTCCTGAAGAGGAAACATGTCTTGCATTTCATTGTAAAATTATCCAAGTGTTTCTCTCTTTTCTGCATTAAGCTCGATATTCTTCAACACATGAGTCAAAGCACCTCAAAGTTTCCTTCTCGACAATTCACATATCTGCCCAGGGGGCCCACTCGTTGTGACCTCAGAGGGTCACTTCACTGGAGAAGGTGCGCAAAGGTACAGCGGGGTGAAGATCCATCCCAACTGTCATGTTGGAGTCTGTGATAAATGCAGCCCATGTGGCCCAGTTTGGAATTAATTATGAATTTTCTAGATATATAAATAAAAGTGGAATGAAACTACCATATAAATCTAGTTATAGCCATGAAAGTAAATAACAGGGAGATAAAAATAATTTAATGCTAAAACATTTATAGAGTTATAAATCAGATATTTTGTGTGTGATTTTTGATTATAAGAACCATAAATTAATATTTAAAGGTAATAGTTCCTTAATAATAAATCATTGGTGATTAAAATAATAGATAGTTGGAAAATAAAGTGAAATAGCATGGTTAAAATCCTTTACTATACATTAAACATTAGAAATTATATTAAAATGATTATGAGAAACTCTATATTAAAAATTAGCAAATAAATCACCTTTGGAATTTACTTTAAAAAAAAAATCCCAAGTCTCAGAAAAATCATTATGCTTTGATCTAGAGAATCATTATTATGTGATATCTCTATTCCAAATGCATTTTCAAGACTAACATGCTTTTAATAGCCATAGCACTATTTAAGTATTAAGCATAAAAGACTTTGTTGATAATATATTTGAATACAAAAATTTACTAAGGATATTTTTCTGAATTTTGAATTTGCATATGCATAAACTATATTATCAGATTTTCAAGATATTCAGCTAACCTGTGGCAATATCAGGACACCTACACTTGTCCTGTATATAATGCCTAATCCATTTTTTCCATTATTTAGTAAGGTTACTTTTTTTTCCTGAATAAACTTGAATTCTATTTTATATACCTATATATATATAAAATGCATACATATAAAATATTATATATGTATACATATATTCATATAACAAAATACGTATAAAATAGAATTTGCTCACTTGTAAAATAAAGATATATATGCATGTATGTATATATCTGTGTATATGCATATGTGTGTACATATAATTCTGTTAGACATTAAATAGTAATATTATGTTAGCAAACTGACATATCTCCTTCAAATAAGTATCTGTTGCTGTCCTTCTGGCCTCATAAGGGAGGAAGCAACTACAGCACAGAGAACTACAGAATCAAAGAGAATATGCAGAGATCCGGAATCTGAGGGCACAGAGGAATACTGGGCACAGATTTGAATGACAATCTATCCTATGAGAGCACTCTCCATGTCACACATTGTACAATACCAGTGCATGTTAGGATGGCTCCAAGAATCAAGAAAAGGATGCACTCCCAAAAAATAAATAAAGAAAAGAAAAGGAAAGGAAAAGGAAAAGAAGAAAAAAGAAAAGAAAAGAAAGAAAAAAAGAAAAGAAAGAAAAGAAAAGAAAAGAAAAGAAAAGAAAGAAAAGAAAAGAAAAGAAAAGAAAAGAAAAGAAAAGAAAAAAAAGAAAAGAAAAGGATGGCCCACAATAACCAAGGTTAAAGTGTCAGCTTGGCCTGGGAGTAGAGAAAGGGCATGTTAGAGAGAAACATAATTCCAGGAAATCCCATCAAATGATTAAGGTCTTGAGTGCCCTGAGGAGACACTGGGACTGCAGCTCTAGTAAATCATGGCTTATATCTTGTCTCTGAATTGGGTCTGACAGGTAGGAGATACTGGACAAGAACCATACTCACTGGCACCCATGGGGATGAGGAAATCCTCACATAGTCGAAGCCAAGTGGCAGTACGTACACTACAGGGCTAGGTGGGTACAAGGTCATGACGTATGGCTGTGAGAGGGTGTCCAAAGGAGGCTGACTGGTAGAGACTTACAGGAATGACTGGTAGGATTTGGCAAGACTAGTGACCAAATAGAGAGGCAGCTAGGAAGATAACAGCTTGGTCTCCATAATCAAAGGAGATCAAGCATGGATAATCAGGAGACACAGGGGAGTTGCCTCAAAAAATATTTTTTTTAAGATTTCTTTTTATTTTATGTATGAGAGAGAGAGACAGAGAGACAGAAAGACAGAGACACAGGCAGAGGGATAAGCAGCATGCCGGGAGCCCGATGCAGGACTTGATCCCAGAACTCCAGGATCGTGCCCTGGGCCAAAAGGCAGGCTCCAAAGCACTGAGCTACCCAGGTATGCCCCCCAAAATATTTTTTAAATTACACTTTTGTCCAGTTTCCAGACCTGAGCCAGTTTTATAGATAAGTTCCTTTTAAGAAAGACTTTGTGACACTATGAACTATACATGGTAATGACTTCCCCAGTCCTTCATCAAAGGGACTGTTCATTTACTCCACTGAATATTTAATAAAGGATGCATATGTTCAAAACTGTTGGAGTAAAGATCTGAGCTGACAATGACACTAGAGCCCAAAGAGTCATCGTGGTGCCAGGCAACAAACTGCACCCTGCCCCTGAGGGTGCAAACTTGCACACCTGGTTCCCTGAGGGTCCAATGAGCCCGTGGACTCACTTACTGTACATCTATCTCCCTGGTCCCTGAATGTGTAACTGGAATAGACATACCTGAGAGGTGCTGTAACCCTCACGCAAGTTCCTTAGCCTAGTATGATTCATCGTTCTGTCATCTTTGTGGAGAAGGGTGAGGAGAAACTTCGATAACCACCTCTCCATCACCTGCACCAAACCAGCAAATAAGAATGGTAGTCCACTCAGGGATAATGGCAGGAACTAGCGCCACACCTAAAGACCTATCAGATGTAGGAACAGTAGTTCCCCACAGAATCTCTACTTCCTCCCATTTTATCTCCTTGGAATTTACAAAAACCATAAGGAATCTGGAATCTGAGAGGGAACTTGAAGAAGCAGAAGTTCGGATTGCACTCACTTTGCCTGGTCTACTATATTTGCAAGAGTAGATTAAGTGGGCCAGTGTGTGGTGTCTGGCAGTTACTCTCACAGATGAGTTCTCTTCATCCCTAAAATGGAAAATCAGGAAGAATTTTCTTTCTCCTGGAATGAACACTGATAAACATTTACAATCTTGGCCCAGAAGAGTATTAACTCTCCTGATCTGTGACATGACAAAAGTCAAAGGAATCTGAATCAGGTGCACATCTTGCAGGACATATCGCTGATTCTCTAGACTGATGCCATCATGCTAACCAGATGGAACGTCTACCACGTTCGAGGCCTTGGAGGGACACATGTGTTCTAGAAGATAAAAGATAATCATCATGAAGATTTAGGGACTACAGCATGAGTTCAATTTTAGTAATCCAATGTTCCAAAGGATTAAATCCCTGAATTTTTCACCTCCAAACACTAAAAAGGAAGCACAAGTCTTCAGATTCTCGAAGATGAATATCCTCTCTTGAGAATACTGTTCTAACCCACATACTCAGTAGCTCTGAGTGTGGCTCAAATGGGACAGAGCATAGAAGCTGGTTCAGGGTACAGTACAAATACCCCTGCCACCAAGGTCATATGACTTTTAGATCCTAAAATTTTGAGGGTAGTAGTGATGGGAAATGAGTTCATGTAAGTCCCAACAGATGAATCACAATGTGGACTCTCAGGGGTCTGGACCAGGACAGACCATCTTCAATGGGAAATTAGGAATTTTTTGAAAAACAGTTTCTATTTTACTAGTGAGCCATTGTAGAGATGAAGCACGTGGCCTTAGGATATCATGTGACCATGAGACGCAAAGTCACCTTAGAACTAGAATTACCCATTGGGAGCTGGATTCTCATAAATACAAATAAATAATGATCTATCATCTATCTATCTATCTATCTATCTATCTATCTATCTATCTATCTATCCATCTATATATCTAATCTTTCTTTTCTGGAAGTCAAAAGGTAACAGAACATCTTCAATGAGCTAAAAGAAAAACACTGTCAAAACAGAATTCTATACTCACTGAAAATATACTTCAAAGATGAATGTGAAATCAAGTAATTTTCATATGGGCAGAGGTTGGATGGCTTCCTCCCCCCAGGCCTCTACTACAAGAGGAGGGACTCATGTTTCGTCACACTGGATGAGGGCACGGCACCGGTCACAGTGCATAAGCTGGACACAGCACCTACAGAGGGCACACCCATGTTAGGTGGGACCAGGGCTCACTCACACACCAGCAGTGCATTAGCATCTCCCTTCATCTCATAACCTCCTGAGAAAACCCTTACAATAGGCTGATTTAAAAGGGGGACGATGGTTCATGAGTTAGTTTTACCGGACTGCCATAATGCATTAAATCAAATTTAGTGACTTTAATTTCTGGAGGCGAGAAGCCTCAAATCAGACTCAATGGGCTAAAATCAAGGTGTCAGCAGGGCGATGTTCCCTTCTGGAGTTCCTAGGGGAAAATCCATTCCCTTCCTTTCCCCACATCTAGAACCTGTCCACCTTCCTGACTCATCGCCTTCTTTCCTGCATCTTCCAAGTCATCAACAGTAGGCCACACCTTCTCTGCACCAACGCCCCCCGCCCAATGCCATCCCTCTGGTTCTCCGCTTCTGTCTCCTTTCCCACTTTTAAGGATGCTTGAGATTCTATTAGGGAATCTGAAAATGCAAGATGGTCTTTCTGCTTTAAGGTCAGTCCGGCAACTATCCCACACTCCCACATATGGTAACATTTTCACAAGGTGCAGGGATTTGGAAAAGGACAACACTGGGGGCTGGTGCTACTCTACTGACCACACTTCAAAATTGACCAGACTCAGTATGTGTTTGCAAGCTGAGGATGTACAGCAGCTGCACTAGAGCCCCTTCCAAAGTTGGTGCTAGGAGACACTGGTGAAACTTAACTCGGTAGGTGTGAGCCTCAGCAGCTCTAAAAATGTTGAGTCTGGAAGAAGGGAGGAGAAAATCCTCCCTGTGTGCTGAGTTTGGGTGATGCACCAGGTCATGTACTTTGTACCGAAGAACAGGATCCGTGTCGGCATGTACCAATAGACTTCAGGACAGGGGCAAAGTGTTTTATTGACTTATCAGGAGATTAAAGGGGAGAGCTTGCAGCACCGGAAAATAAGGAAGTATGGAATTCTGTGTATAAGTAGATGAATGTAAAAATAAATAAATAAATAAATAAATAAATAAATAAATAAATGTACTAAATAAGCAGTAAAGAATTCTTCATATTGCATATAATGTCTACAATATTTTTTAAAAATCAGGAAAAATGGCTCTGGCAGTTAACCCATCTAGTTCCAATACAAGAGATGCAGCAACCTAGCATCTCTTATTGCAATGACAGAGGGTGTACATGAGTCCAGGCGCATGCCCAGAGCCAAGTCAGGCACTACCACCAGTCAATATCTACCTAACTGGACAGGAGCAGAGATGAAAACCAAGTCTCCAATCATGCTCCATGACTGAGAAGACCAGCACCCCCATTCAGGAGCAAACTGAGCACCATGGTCTCCTCTTTTGGAAGCCATGACCATTAGTTTTAACAGGGATTGGCACATATGCATATTTCAAGTATAGGTTTGCATTTCAGGCTCAGGTCCACTATTAGAAGGATGATGATGTGCTTGGTCCAATGGCACAGAGGGTCCATAATATCATGTGAGACCAAGGCCCCATCGTGCAGCAAGAGGATGTGGAAGTGTGCACCTGGCTTTCTGTAAACTGGGAGGGCCTGCAGACATGGCAAACCAGGGGTGATGATTTTCTTGCATTTTAAAGCAAATACATTTAGATGCCGTCCCCAGTAGGAAGAGTGTGTCACCAGTCTGGAAACCATGAAATGGAAACATGAGTGGTGCTGCTCATCCAAGTCCCTGGATTGATGTTAGGAGCTCGTGCCTCCCATCCTCCCTTCGGTGGGCTCTGTGCACTTCAGGACCACAACCTCCAAACTGGCGAGGTCAACGCTTCCCTTAAAGACACAATGAAAGGGCCAACAAACCACAGTCCAGGGGGGCTCCTGGGGCACTGGGCTCCTCACATCAGGACCCTGACCCCCATGAGCAGGGAGTGGGGAAAAACATGTTTGGCACTCAGCCTTCCATTTAGATGATTATAAACCTTTGTCTGTTTTTGCTGGTAAATAAGAAAATGACTCCATAGTAAATGTCCTTCCTGATATAATCCACCTCAAAGTGAGGTTCTTGAAAGATCTCAACTGTGACTACATATCTATCTACCTCTCTATCACACTGAGAAATAATTAATATTATGCCTATTATTAGAATAAACAGGTAATTTAACCATATACCCAGTTTAGTAATTATCTCATAAATAACAAACTTAGATAAATGGAATGAATATTTGAGAATATCTTGAAGATATTCAAGATATTGCGATTAGACATCCCTTGAGAATATGCAGGAGAAGCAGACCAGTCAGAATCAAAATGGAACTTAAAGCATCAACGTCTTCTTTAGCAAGGTAAATCGTTCTTTGTATTTTCTAGGAACAGTTCTAACAGTCTATCCTCCTGACTGAATGGTCTTGTGTCCACTGAGGTACCAGGCTTATTGGTTTCAATCTCTTTTCTTTCTGTGAAGGTCATTAAAAGAAATTGCCTTAACTACAGTGCGTACAAAATTTCCTCCCTGCCCAATTTTGCATCACTTTCCTAAATTTTTTATCCTCATCACAATATATTACTCAACAAAAGTGAGTAGGCCAGGAGTGCCCGGGGGGCTCAGTTGGTTAAGTGTCTGCCTTCAGCTCAGGTCGTGATCTTAGGGTCCTGGGATTGAGCCTGGCATCAGGCTCCCTGCTCAGCACAGAGTCTGCTTCTCCTTCTCCCTCTGCCCCTCCCCTTGCCTCGTGTTCTCCCCCCACCCCCGCCCCATCTCTCTCTCTCCCAAATACATAGTCTTTTTTTTTTTAAGTGAGTAGACCAGTAGATATGAGTAAAGCACATAGACATGTCCTTCCCTCCTTCTAGATTCTATCCAGACACTACTCAAATGATCGTAAAACATGAACTGTGAGCCGCCTCCAATCCGGCCACCCAAACCCCATTTTCCACTCTCCAAAATGAGCAAAAACCTGTTCTTCCATAGCGGTGTCTCAGGAAATGGCAATACTGTTTCCCAGCTGTTCCATGTCTGAGGACAAGGCAATAATACCTCCAAGTGACTCTGTGAGTGATACTGTCACTCTCCTCAAATCTCTACAGTGGGTTTCCATATCACTTCAAATAAAACTCAGGCTTCTCATCATGGCTGCAGGGCCTCCCACAACCTGGCCCTTGGCTGCCTCTTGATCCTCATCTCTTAGCATTTCCATCCCTCACTGTCCTTGGCCGCACTGGCCACCTGGCTGCCCCTCAGGCACATGGAGCATCCTCCCACCATAGAGCTTTCAGGTTTGCTCTGCTCTCTGCCCAGAACATTGTCCCCCAGATAATCTGTCATTATGTTCTGTCTGCATGCATGTATCCATTTGGTCACTGTCTCTTTTCACTAAAGGGGACGCCCCAGTGGATTGGGACTTGGTTTTCTCACCACCGTATTCCTTGTGACTACCTAGTACCGAGCCGGTATGAGATCAGTGTTTGATGAATGAAGCTTCTGCTCCCTTTCATTTCTGTTTGTGACATTTCGTCACCTACCAGCATGGCACAAGCCACCCTCGTTGCCCGTACTACGAAATAGCCTCCCATCTGATGAGGCCCTTTCCACCTGTGCCCCCCTGTAATCCACACTTCACACTAATGTCGGTGCCATGATCAGTAATGTAACTATGATCCTCTGTTAATTTTTAAAATCTCTCAATTACATTCTATTGATCCTCATCCCAAATTTAATAGAAGTCTACAAACCTTGACTCCCTCTGTAGCCTCTTCTTACCTCTTTTTCTCTGTCTCCAGCCATAATCCTTTGTCTTATGTACCTTTAAATATTCCGTCTTTCCTCCTAACTCTGGGAAACAAGCTAGGGGTAGTGAAAGGGGAGGTGGTGGTGGGGGTGACTGGGTGACGGGCAGTGAGGGGGGCACTTGATGGGATGAGCACTGGGTGTTAGTCTATATGTCGGCAAATTGAACACCAATAAAAAATAAATGTATTAAAAAATAAAAGAAAAAAGAAAAAAATAAAAAATATTCCGTCTCTCTTTTTTAGCCTATGTATTTTCTGTATATGAATATTGCTTCCCTACTAGTAGTATCTTTGGTGATTCTATCCCTCCCAATCATATTACCTTCGTTATACATCCCAGATCATCCTGCATTTCTCTCAAAATTGCTTGTGGCTTTCTTCAGCATGAGAGTTGCGCCCTTGCAGATTAACAGGAAGACTTGCTCAGTCTCCTCCTGGAGCGGGACCAGGTCTGTCTGGGCTTAGCGTAGTGTCCTTCCCAGGGATTTTGCATTGACCATCAGCTCCCTATGCAGATGCCAATGAGGGAAGAAGAGCGTCTGCTTCTACACAGGGAGAGGAAGACCTTATAATGTCTCAGGCTGTACTTGGCAGCACTCTGTAAAACAAATTCTGTAGCTCTTACCAATGCTACATAGGATTGTTTTAAGATCAAAAGGTGTTACATTGGATTGGGGATGAACCCCATGGCTAGAAAGGCATTAGAAAACACAACAAATTTCACAAAGGCACTTTTCTGTGATTTTTTTCCAAGGCTACTAGATAAACTTCTCAAAAGAGTCTAACACATGCCTCTAGCCGGCAAAAGTCAAGCACTATGATATTCAGGGATAGAAGCCACCAGTCCCGGGGACCAATGTGGCAAATCTGCTTCCTGGACGATGTCCCCTCTCCTTGTCAATCAGTTGCTTGACTGCTTTTTTACAGATGTGCAGTCATCAGCTTTCCAAGTATTTTGCTCTTCAGTTGGTGCCCCACTTACAAATAAACTTCAGGGAAGACTCTCAGTAGCAGACAGTTGATGGTGTTCAAAGCACCTACTGAGCACTGGAAATAGTAACCCCAAGACGGCCAACAACAGGTGACAGTGTTGATGGATGCAATGCTACGATCCTATTCTACCCTTCAATTTCCAGGGAGGTGGAGATTGACTCAGGGTAAAAGTTGAGTGGCAGTGAACGCTACCAGGTGTATTTCAAGAGGGCCCAGGAAACAGGAATATCAGTAACCTCAGGACTCACCCATAATGTTCCCCATCCACGGTGTGTTCACATTAGAGATGATATTAAAAAAACTTAAGTTCCGGTTGTAGTGACATTCCTCAGCTACTGCTAACTTTATCAAATCACTTTATGAGTTCAGCGAAGAAATATCTGGAGCATCTGGAAAGAAGTGGTTCTCAAAGTCAACCAGAGAAGCTGTGATTTTACAGATTTCAGCTCTCATACTAAAAGTTAATGACAAGATCTGAGCACTTATTATGTATCACAATGAGTGCTTGATTGCTTCCGAAATTATTTCTTCTGCTACTGACACGTCATCCCATCAGGAATTGTTGGAGTTATAGCCCAACCTGCATGAACTGACCCCTACGTTCAGGAGTCACAGCTATAGATGGATTGTCCCTGCTTTCACTTCAGCATAAACGGTTATGTACATTCTCTTTGCTGTGGTGGGTATGATTATTCGACATGAGGTTCTCTCATCTTACTTAGGACATCTTATTTTGCACCAAGGAAGATTTTGGCTTTAAAATAAGAAAAAAAAATCCAGTAAAATTCATTATTCATCTTTTCACAACTCTACTTTTTCTATTTTGCTTTGTCTCTGCGGCTCTTTTTTCCTTTTTCTGATGCACCCACCTTTCTCTCCTAACTCATCTGATATATAGCTTCACAGAGCACTCTGGAGATCCCTGATCTAAACTTGGGTGTCAAAAAATAATAATAATAAAATGAAAATAAAAAAATATAAACAAACAAACTTGGGTGCCCTGCTTCTGATTTGTGAGATATCTGCCATGTGTCCCCAGATGCCGGCACTCTTGTCCCTGTCATGAAGACATTAGATTAGAATCTGTCAGAGTCTGGATCTGGATATGGTTTCTTCATTAGGTTTTCCAAATATTCCAAATCAGATCCATTCCCTGTGTCTACATATAAAATGGAATAACAATAGCCAATGGTCTGTGTTTGACAAAAGCAAAGGTGATGATGTCCTTTAAGAGGCTTAGCCTTGTGCATGGGAAATACTATTCTAGCTCAACAATGCCTTGAGTCTTCAAACATTTTAAGACAGCAACCTTGATCAAGACTTTAAAAATCATAATCAACATAAAACTATCTAACTAAACTAAAACTATTTAACTAAAAAAAGAATAAGAAGAATATTTATTGAAAGGTAATTTGCAAACTGAAGGAAGTTCTGGAAAAGCAAGACCAAAGAGAAGACAGCCCCGAGTCTCTTTGAAGTCTCTTCTTCTTTGAAGGACAACTCTAGGCATATCTCAGGTTCACAATGAGATCATCTAGGCATCTTTAAGAGAATGAATGCCGGCATCCCATCCCCAGATGCTCGCGTGTACTTTCTTGCTCTACTCCTGATGTCTGTGCTCAAGAATCCATTTCCAGGAAGAGAGAAGGGGACTGACTTTTGATGCTGTTCAGTCCAGCCATGTCCTTTCTGATTTTCTGCATCTGTCCATTACTGATGGAAGACTGTGAAATCTTCAAACTAGAGTAGTGGATTCATGCATTTCTTCCTGAGGTTCTCTCAGTCTTCACTCTTGGATTTGATGATCTACTGGTGGATGGATATACGTTAAGGATTGTTATGTCTTCTTGAGGAATTACACCCTTCCTTATTACATAATCCTCCTTGTTATACCTGATAAAGTTCCTTGCTGTCCAGTTAGATTTTTCTGAAATTAATATATTTACTTCAGCTTTCTTTTAACTAGTCTCACTGTGGTGTGTCTTGCTTTCAGCTAAATCTGAAGCTTGTCCCCCCGGAGCTCCTGACACTTCACCGATTGTGGCTCTGGACCACCAACACAGAGCAGACTCTAATGGGCTCGTCCCCACTCAGCTTGGGCTCTTTGCATGTTCCCAATCTCTAACCGTGTTTAGTGGCCTCTGTTTTTTGATGGATCCAACAAGAGCTGGTAAGAGTTTGTACAGCTTTCTCCTGCTGTGAGGTGGGAGCGCCACATCCATCCTTCTCACAGATCAGGGCAGATCACTCACCTGCTTCACGTCCTGCACCCACGCTTGTGTTGCAGAGAAATGTTATAGCTTGTGGTCAGGCCAGAACTATAAATATTAGGAAAAGGTAATTTCCCACAGGAAAGGGAGATGCTGTTGCAAAATACAGAGGGTAAAGCACAATGGGCAATTGCAAAATAAGCAGAGAAACACAAGGGTCTGGACACAAGATAAATCCCAAATGAGAAGAGAAGGCTAATATCCTGATTGGACACAAGATTGCACATTTTTGTTGAAATATTTCCTTGAATACGAATGCTTGATTGAGATGTGATCATCAGAATTTGTTTGACATGTGGGAAAATGATGCATTTCCTGTTCAAATACACATTTTTATTGTATTTTATCCACTGGCTATATGTTGGAGAAATATATTTGGAAAATATATTTCCCTCAGTGTATACTTTGTCATATAAATAATTATTGGAGGGAAATAAACTTAGATTGTAAACTCGACTATATTGGATTCATACATGAATTGGTTCTCCTGGTCTGAAAACCACAGAAGATCAGGATATGGGTGACACCAGGGTCCCACAACCGGGCACAAAAATCAGAGAATGGGCAAAGGTTTCAGTGTCATTTTCGAAATTAAAATTAACGCTGAAAGTCCATTTGAAGAAATTATTAGCATTTCCCTTGAGGCCAGGACACGTATTATGCTATAAACTACTACTGTCTCGTTGGAATCAGCACAGTTACCTCCAGCCAGTCCCCACATCCTCCCACCGAGGAGATGAAACACTGCAGACTGCCCATCCTAAATTTCATACCATCAACTCCCTTCAGAAACACCTTCCACATTTTGTTTTGTTTGCTCCTTTTCGTAGGAGAAACTCTGAGATCCTGAATGGAATGAAGCTTCTCCTGGCTCTCTGCCATCTGGTTTTGAGATTGCCTGTGCTCTCATGCTCCGAGAGCCTTGCAAGCCAGGAAGGCACCTCGGCCCCTCAGTCACGTCCTTCCTTCCTCCTCCTGGTACTCTGATGGAAGCCCAAGTCCACCTGCTGAAGCAGGCTCCCCCAGGGAGGCTTATGCAGAATCACCTGCCTCTGCTACTCCATCACCTTGCCTTCCAGCCCTGAGCCAGACTGCACACTCCAGGAAAACAGGCAAGACCTGATATAGCTCACCATTGTGTGTCATCATTGTCTAGCTGAGTCTAGCATGCAGCCTGGCTCATCGTGTCCTCTCTCTCTCTCTCATATATATATATACTAATAAATCCAATAAATCCAAGCAAAATAATAGATGTTTTAAGAATTGTCTAAGACTCTCTTACAATTCTGTTAAATACAGTTAACACACTGTGGAAAATCATGTAAAAATCAATTTCATGCCCCCCCCACCAGGCGGCTCAGTGATTGACTGTGTGCCTTGGCTCAGGTCTTGACCCCAGGGTCATGGGATCGAGTCCCACATTGGGCTCCCCGCAGAGAGCCTGTTTCTCCTTCAGCCTGTGTCTTCTCTTCTCTTCTCTTCTCTTCTCTTCTCTTCTCTTCTCTTCTCTTCTCTCTCTCTCTCTCTGTTCCTCTCATGAATAAATAAATAAAATCTTTAAAATAAAATCAATTTCATATACATGCTAACGCTACTGTTTCTTTAAAAACCTAACAGAATGACTTACAAGATCCTTTCAATAATTCAGCTGAGGTTTACAATATTTGAATGAAGAAAAGTCTATCACGGCAATCTGTGAATGCTTTGCTAGAAATGAAAGGCAATCTTAGGAATTAGCAGAAATAAAGTAACATTGACAACGTCAATTTGCAGAAAGATAAAAAATTATTTTTTTTCCTAGATAAAAGGAGGATTATTAATAGCTGGGGTAAGAAATCAGAAAGTAGTTCAACCCTATTTCAGATGGGAATGTCAAATATTATTGACACTAACATAAAAAAGAAAACAAAGGTTTCTGCAAATGAGTTGCCACCCTTGATGTGCCCCTTTCAAGCTAGCCCATAGTCCAACTAGTTATTAATAAATCAAAGGTAGAAAAGATCAAATCCATCACTTTGTCTTCTACTCCCCGCCCCTCCTGTAGCTGCCTGACAGAGTGTGATTTATGACATAGACGTTGTGCGATGGGGCTTGACATGGTGAGCGTGATCTCATTTAATATTTCTTGCAATCAATTTAGATCTCCCCGTGGACAAGCATTTCAACTACAGGTGTTCTCAGAACATAAAGAATGTCAATGAAAGCAAATGTTATATCCTAAGGTATATGTGCATTCTCTATGTATTACAGTTAAATATTTTTTATAACTCTTCAAACATACACATTTATAATAAAATCTAACCATTCTCTGCTAGAATTTCTTTAGATACCAAAAAGATTTCATTCTAATAGATGATACCTCCTTTCCTGGGTATAGCCCAAACACAGAAATCAAATTTTGTCGGAGTTTAGGTGGTCTCAACTGAAATAGCTACAATATTTTAATTTTTGTTTTAATGCTTTGTTCAATCAAACAATAAATCAATGGGATAGGCTGACAAACCAATTATGATTGGCTATTAGTGATTTATATTTATGCTTGAGTTCGCTCTTGCTCAAAGTAATACAATTAATAAAGAGGTAGGACATTTCATATAACAGGGATTCAATCATTATTTCTTATTTCTCAATGCATGACTTATTTCTTCCTTTTTCTAATTTAAGGGCTAATTTGCTCAGTATATTAAAGCAGCCTAATCCTTGAGTAGGCCAAAGGACTGTCTTAAAATAAATCCTTGACAATGAACAAAGCTTTTAAACATTGGCAGCTTTATAAAATATGATGTTGGTCACAAAGAAACAATCACCTGAAGAAAACAGCAAAATATATGATAAATAGTAAGACCAACTCAAATCTTACCCCCTGATTATGTCAGTAAGATTATAGATGCATACATGGATGTGTAGTTTATTTAATATTTATCCATTAATAAATTTAACATATTCATTATTGGGGAGCCATCGCACAGGTTGGTGGATACATGGCAGAAAGATCAAAGTCTCCCATTTTCATCTTATCCCACCTTAATCTCAAAGGATTTAAGATGACCTACGAATCATGCACAGAGCAAGATGTCCCTAGGTAAGCCTGCTAGTTAAGAAAGAAGAATGCACACAGAGATAGAATATAAAGCAGGAATCTGACAACTCCAGTGCCATGGCAGACATGATTATTTATGGAGAGCTCGTTCCTTGATGCTGAGCACCTGCAAGCACAACCCTGGTTGGCCAGGGCCAGGGGCACGAGGTCAAGGGAGGAAGAAGCTGAGGGGCTGCCTTTGGCCCATAGGACACAAATACACGGATGTGATCTCCTCACAGCTAGGGAAGTTCAAAGATGGTTCATGGTCCTCCATCTTCTCTCTTCCCTCGTTGGAATGACCAGGGAGCACTTGCTAATTAATGATGCCACAGAGTCAAAGCCACCACATTGGGCTCAATATGTTCTTATATCACAGGGTTTTCTGAACCGGCCATGTAGACTGTGGCAGGAACAGTAAACTTTTCTCTGTGCTAAACAACTGAACATGTAGGGTTGATTGTCACTGCTAAATAACCTAGTGCATCTTAAATAATACAAACATGTTTATGAGAAAATCCTAAACTAGACCCAATGACCAGTAGAGCTTGTCATTTATGTAACCCACAGATTATAAGATAAAAAAGATGCAGCTCTCTGGAAATAAATATCTATATATTGTTCTAAGATCAGTAGAAATTCTGAAGTTCATTAGAAAAGTGCATTATGTAATGTGGTAAATGAAAATAATTACAGTTACTAATATTTACTGCATATTACAGTCCACAAACTGTGCTAAGCATTTTCTTTTGAGGATTATTTTATTTAATTCACATAACAGTCCCATGAGGAATATAGTACAATTATCAGCCTCATTCGTAGTTATTGAAAATGAGACCCAGAGAGGTTAAGGATTTTGCCCAAGGTCAGGCAGCTAGTTAGCAAGGACCATGAAATTCAGAAAAAAAAAAATGACTTTCTCATCTTAAGGGAAATTTAGAAGAACAAATATTGAGGCTCCCTTTTTAATCAAGGAAAGTATAAAACCAAAATGTGAGTCTTTCTCTAAGCAGGGAATCGACTTTAATTAAGTTGAAACAACACATGACACTTCATTGTTTGGACTCTGTTTTATGAATCACTTCTCCGCTGATAGCAAAAGCTAAGAACAGAGAATATTTATAATCCAGGTTTCAATAATGAATCTACCTTCTGAGTAATCAGAGTAGACAAGGAAGTGACACTAACACATAATTATTTTTGCTCACATCTATATGGAATTATTTTAGGGTTTGGTCACCAATTTCAACATGCTTGGGGGGCTCACCACACCCACCAACTAACAAGACTCTGATACCAGCTGGGTGACCTACACTCTAACCCCAGCCTGACACTATCTAGGGATGGATTCCACGGGTCAGGCGTTCATTCCTACAAGATCACCTCGCACCCCAGGTTGTTACCTGGGCTTCTGACCCACGGGCTGTAAACCAGAGGTTCCCAGGTCCCTTTCCCCACATTTCATTAATTTGCAGCAGAGGCTTGTAAAACTCAGAGAAACATTTCCTTACTAGATCACCGGTTTATTACACAAGGATACAACTCAGAAACAGCCAGATGGGGTGATGCACAGGGTGAGCGAGGTGTGGGGAAAGGATACAGTTTCCATGTGCTCACTAAGCAAGCTCTCTGAACCCCATCCTTTTGGGTTTTCACAGAGGCTTTATTACAGAGGCTTGTTTGATTAAATCACCAGTGACTGATTCAACTTCTACTCCACACCTCCCAAGTAGGAGTGGGACTGAAAATTGCTGGTAACAAGTCCCCATCTTTAGGATACCTAAGGGCTTCCCAAAATTCACCTCATTAATGAAACAAAAGACAGCTTTCTTGTTTTTTTCCTTAGTAAGTCCCAAGACTTTTAGGAGCTCCGCGCCAGAAAAAGGGACAAGGACCAAATACATATTTCTTATTATAAATTACAATAACACAGGAATATAGATTTCTTTTTCTTACATTTCTGCTAAGAATGATAGGTACAACTGCCAGTTCATGTTATTTTTATTCAGTATAAATGACATCATACAGTATCTTTTCTTTATTTCATTTCCATCATAAAGTCACAAAAATGTTTTGACTTGGCTTCTTTGATAGTTTACTATTTGACAGCTATTACCTCTTTGGGATGAGGTTTTTTGAGATAGATTAATTTAGAAAATCATGGAGGAACTGAAGTATTAGTGGAAGCTTCTAAAATAAGAGGTAATTCAATAGTTGTCTAAATGTTCTGATGGTCAACAGGATTGTGAACCTGGGTCTTTTAGTTCTCAGAATATATGTTCTTAACACATATTACCTATATGTCAATGTATGACTTAGAATTTCTTGGGAGGGATATTTAAGAATTTCAAAATTAATAAAAACCTTACGTTATACTTTTTGCCCGGGCATCAAGGCAATCTCCAATAGATTCAAAAGAATGTCTCCGAGTGATTTGCTAAACAAAGATTTCTTCTACATAGACTATTGGGGAGGAAGAGTTTCCTGTCCCCTTCAAGATCCGTCTAGCTGGATTAAGAGTCAAATTGACAGGAGACAGATTTGCAAGAACAAAGCAAATTTAATAGCATAGGGACGAAGAATCCACACAGACACGGAAATCCCAAAGACAGTGAGGCAACGTGGTGCTTATCTGAGCAGAGGAGAAGGGTGGGGTGTGAGGGTGGGGACCATTAATAGGAAGGTGGGAGGAGATCCTGCAAGCAAAGATCCTATTATGTGCCTTATGTAGATAAGCTTCTTACATAAGTGGAGCCTCTGTGAATAGCTCTCTTCCTCGAATAAGCAGACAGTTGACAAGGAGCTAAAGAGGCTTGCTCTCATCTGCTGGATTTTGGTTGTTTTTAACTCAAGGTTCATATTGAAGTGACCGATCCTGGAGCTGCCTGGCCCTGGCCCCTACAGGACTCATGGCGAAGGCTTACTCACTGGCCTCCTCTGTCTCCTTGTGGCCAGTGGGACACTTTATGAAAGAGCTACCTAGTCTAGGGATTGAGTTGCATCTGGCTATGGACCTGTTTCTCTACAAGAATCAGATTTGCATTAGCACAGAGAATTAGTAGGTTTCCGTGGCCTCATTAACAAAATATTAATGCCATATGAATTTTCAGCCTACTTGAACATTTCCATATTTAGTGCTCGCTGTTAGGTGACTCAAAGCATATACTTTGCGTCCACTGATCAAATTAAGACACTTTTAGATCCTTCCAATCCTTTATTAAACACGAGTTACAGATCATGTGAAATTGCCTTAACAGTAGGTAATCATCGTGATTTGCCCTCCCATCGCTCCCCCCAAAGAATTCCTGCTGCAAAAGTCCTTTTGGTAGCGTGTGATTCTTGGGCATGGAAAAGGAAATTGAAAGGTCAAACATCATGCTTTGTGAAAACCTAAATTCAATACCAGCACAAGGACCTAAAAGTACCAATTTTGAGAGGAACATTTAGCAGGAAATGACTATTATCTCTGTAAAGCTGTCTTTATATGCTTATTTTTTCAACTTCTGACACCAGCCTGACCCCAAGACCTGACCTTTCCTGACACCTGCATTTACTCACCAACCTTTGTCCCACATTTTCCTTAAATTTCTCACTCCAGCTTATCTCAACTCAGGACAAAGACCCCAGGGACTCAGCATCCCATGCTTTGAACCATCCTACCCCTCAGGCAATAGCAACTGCCCCAGCAGACAGCCGGTCCCCAGACATCCAGACCAGTGTGAGTTCAACCTCGACTAATTCCTGTACAAAAGGACCAAGGAGTGGCCCATGGAGTGACCCGCAGTGACCTCTACCTCATTATAATACTGGAATCTGCCCAAATTGGAGCAGGAGGCCCATTTACACAATATACAGTGTACATGGAGGCAGGTTTCCTTCAGATACATGCGTGCCCTCATGCCCACCTCTACGTGTGATGACAGGGCTCCCCTGCCTAAATACTTATCCTAATCGTAAATGAAAGGAACCCATCCACCCTTGCTTGGGAGTTATAGCTTTGGAAATTATTCCCCATGATCTCCTCATCTGCTGCAAATAAAGTTCCCTTTGTGTGAAAACTTCCCCTGGGGTGGTCTCTCCCTGTAACTCACCAAGCTACTCTGCAGGTTCAAATGCACCTGCCATTTGCTACACTGGACACTCCGACATTTTGAGCAGTAGTCCGTAATTGTGATTTACATGGGTTAATAATTCATAGAGAAGGAGTATTTTTTTCTTTTTTGGTTGTCATCTTGGATGAAAATATTGTTTGACCAAAAATAAATGGCAAAAGAAGAGGGTACATTAAAAATAAAAATTGCATATTAAAGTTTTTAGTTCAAATAAACTATAAACAGTTGAAACAAAATTTAGGTATTTGCCTGGAACTTTAAAGTAAAATAATGAGTTTAAAGGCAGATGCTGGGGAATCCCTGGATGGCTCAGCGGTTTAGTGCCTGCCTTTGGCCCAGAGTGTGATCCTGGAGTCCCGGGATCGAGTCCCACATCAGGTTCCCTGCATGGAGTCTGCTTTTCCCTCTGCTTGTGTCTCTGCCTCTCTATCTCTTTCTCTCTCTCTCATGAATAAATAAATAAAATCTTAAAAAAAAAAAAGACAGATGCTTTAAGTCAGTATTTCGTTCCTTGGAAGGATTCTGTATAATGTATATATTTCTGTGATAGATAAATAAGCCTCTGATAGTGAACTAAATTCATAAATACATTTTTGCAAGTAAAAATACCATTTAGACTTATTCAAGGATTTAGGGTTTCTAAAATATGATTTTGATAGTACTTTAACCCTATTAATGTAAATAGTTATGGCACATGTAAGTGTTCACAAAATAGGTACAGCATAGTATTTGGATTGCGCTCCATAGTACTTCCCAGCATTCACATTTACACATAATTGGAGATTTGATACAATTCATCCAATTCTTCACTATATGTATGAAAGAGCACTATTGGGATTATACAATGGAAAAAATGTCAAAGTGTATACTGACAGACTTTTTCCACTCAGAAGTGAATCATTTCTTATTCTAATTTTATTTTTTTGAGAGAGAGCATGAAAGCACGAGGAGGGAGGGCAGAGAGAGAGGGAGAATCACAAGGCAACTCCACGCTGAGCATGGAGCCTGACACAGGGCTCCATCCCACAACCCCTAGAGCATGACCTGAGCAGAAATCAAGAGTCGAATGCTTAACCAATTGAGACACGCAGGCGCCCCTGCTCTGTCTTGTTTTTGCAGCCTGGCAGGATTTGGTGCTCCTAACCTATCTGTCTCTGAATCCCACCCCTTTGTTGAGGTCAGAACTGGGACAAATTCTTCTCTCACAGGAAAACATGGAATGAACAGGAATGAACTGGGGACAAAACAGGAATGAACTGGGGACAAATTCTTCTCTCACAGGAAAACATGAGTATATCCCAAACTAGAGTGAGCTCTAGCAAGCAATTAGGCTATGATAATTGCTCTGTGCTTTGCAAAGGGGTGAGTAGTATCCCCAGATGGATGCCCAAGTTCTAAACCCCCATGTCCCACCTTCCCTGCCAGTCCCTGTGAATGTGACCCGATCTGGAAACAAGAGCCTTACAGATATAACCAAGGTGGGGAATCTCAGGAGGAGTCCATCTGCATTTAGGGGTTCATAAACCTAGTGACTACTGTCCTTGTAAGAAAAAGGAGAGCAAGATTCGTGACCTACAGAGACATAAGCAAGAAGGCCCTGTGAGAGTAGAGGGAGAGACTGGAGCTCCACAGACACAGCTATTGGGTGCCAGAGCACCCAGGAGCTAGAAGGGGGTTGGAAGGGATTGCCCCCCAGGGCCACTCAGGGAGTCTGATGTGACTAGCACCTGATTTTAGTCTTCCCGCCTCCACAACAGTGAGAGATTTCCATTGTTTTAAGTCATCAATTTTATGCTGATTTGTTCTAGTGGCCCTAAGGAAACTAATATATGCCTCTGGCATTTGGATGAAAACAGACTAGATTACTATTATTAAACCAATGGCTATCAATATGATTATGACAAACACAAATTTAGTTTTAGAGATTTTTCTACTTAACAATGCATATTATGATATTGATCTGTTTCACTCTACAATCTTATTTGCCACCTGTGAATACTGTTCTCTAGACTCCAGGCCTTTTTTGAATTCATGGCGCCTGGTTATGGATTGAACATCTGTGACTCCTGAAAATTCATATGCTGAATACCTAACCCCAAATATGATTTGTATTTGGAGGTGGGGATCTTTTGGAGATTGTCATGTTGACACGAGGTAATGAAGGTGGGGGGCCCCATGATGTGATTATCATCCTTACAAAGACAAGACCAGAAACCAGGCAAGCACACTCTCTGTCAAATGAAGACACAGGAGGACTCTCACCAGGGTCAGAATCTACAGGAAACATAATCTTCAACCCTCCAGGTTCCAGAACTATGAGAAACAGACAGTTGCCGTGGTAGTCACCCGTCTATATGATTTTGTTATAGCGGCCCGAGCTGACCAGCCCAAACTCGAATAACCTGAAGAGACTGATGCAAAATGAAGTTCTGGGAACCCACCTCACCTTCTAAGAACCTCTTGCAAAAATTGTTTAAATATTACCACCCACTCCATTTACACAATCAAATTAAGGAAATTTGTGTTTTAATCAAGGCTTTTGAGATGAGCACGCTCTCCTTACAGAAATAATTAATAATCCATGAATGTTAATTATATTGCCAGGTTAATTTTCATCCTGTGTTACATTGCAGGAGAGTCTGAAATTGATGAACCCTCTTCCATTTAAAGTGTCACAGCTAAGGGCTAACCATACAAATCTGGGAGATGCAGCTTTGTCAAGGTTGGGGTTCAATGGTGTAAAATACCTCGGTCTTGAGAATGGAACTTGTAATTAGTCCAATAGGCATTGAAACTTTCTGCAGAGTGCGTTCTATCTTGTTCAATTTTATCCAGTCTTTAAAGAGAATGACTTTTATTCTCTTGATCTCCACCCCATGAACTTTATTGAAGCATGTCTGTAATGGCCACTGCTTGCAGTTTTAAACTAGGATAAAAAATATTCACCCGTGCAGCAAAATTGCATGGAACTTAAAAGATGAAGAACATGGTAGAGAGAGCACTTCCCCAGACCAATGCTGCTGACGTGTATGGGAGTCCTTGACATCAGTGCTCTCTTCTACATCACTAGTAGTTTGTTCACGGAAGAACTGGATAGGATGACGTTGGTGGGTGACCTTTCCTCAGTTTCTGGGAAAGGGTACATGTTAGGGGTGTTACCTAAGTCCCTAAGTAATGCTATCAACCAGGTTACACCATGAGGGAAACCAACTTTAGGGTGAAGACAATGCTGAGTGAAATGAGCAGAGAGACAGACCAAACCCTAGGTCCCTGATGATGTCTTTGAACTTCTGGCCCAATCAATTTTGAGACTTCTTTTTTTTTCTGTTTTTTTTTTAAATAAATTTATTTTTTATTGGTGTTCAATTTGCCAACATATAGAATAACACCCAGTGCTCATCTCATCAAGTGCCCCTCTCAGTGCCCATCACCCAGTCACCCCCACCCAATTTTAAGACTTCTAATTCCTTTTTCCAGGTGTGATAATACATTTCTTTTAACTTTTTTAAGTCCCATCCAGCTGAAGCTCCTCTAAATTACTGCCCATAGCATTCTAACTATTCATGCTAGGTTTATTTGTTTCAGACAAAATAATTTAATTTACTTTATTATGGTCAAATATACATCATTTGATCATCATTTAATCATTTTCAATTGTACAATTCAGTGACACTGAACACATTCATAATGTTCTATAACCATCACGACTATTTCTTTTTTAAAAAGATTTTATTTATTTATTTGAGAGAGAAAGAGATAGTGCACACAAGGAGGCGGAGTGGTAAGTAGAAGAAGAGGGAGAAGCAGGCTCCCTGGTGAGCAGGGAGCCCGATGTAGGGCTCAATCCCCAGGACCCTGAGTTGATGACCTGAGCCAAAGGCAGACACTTTACTAACTGAGCCACCCAGGAGCCCATCACTGGTATTTCAATAAGATTTTCAAAATCCCAAAGAGAAACTCTGCACCCATCAAGCAGTAACTCCCCATTCCTCCCTCTCCATCCCCCAATCCCTGATACATTCCCATCTACATTCTTCCTCTATGGCTTTGACTATTAAGGATATTTCATATAAGTTGAATCAAATATCATTTGTCCTTTTGTTTCTGACTTATTTCACTTAGCATGATGCTTTCACATCCATCCATATTGTGTCAAGTATCAGAAATTCATTCCCTTTTTATGGCTGAGTAATATTTCATTGCTTACATGTCCATCACTTGATGGAACTTAGTGTATCCCATCTTGGGTTATTGGGAACAAGTGTTGGTTTCGGGCTTGGGCTCCCAGCCACTTTCTTATAAGGGATAAGCAGCCTGTCCTGCACACAAAACTCCTCTGATGGTTGTTAACTGTCTTATCAGCATCAAGCGTTACAATATATTTAACTCATCATTTTTTTTTTCCACCTTCATGGCTGTTTTGAGGGAGAGACCAATGCTCAGAACTTTCTATTCTGACCTTTTAAAATTTGCTTTTAGATAATGGCTTAAGTTGTGTGCTGCTTGAATAACACTAATGAGAAATTATTTTACTGATTTCCTAAAATTCATCATAGAGACAATGTCCTTTGACTATTGGGTGTTTTTATATTTGGTATAGCATGAAAAACTTTCCTGGAGATAAAAACTTTGTATCTCATATTTAACACAGTATTAGGACTGCAATAAAATGTCATCAATTGCCTTTTGGTTTAAAGTGAAATATATGCATGTAATGATTTAAGAAAAGTCAAGGTCAAAAATCATCTCATATAATACAAATGAATGAGCAATTCATATTTCAAAATAGGTTTTACTGTCGTGAGAAAGTTATTAATTAATCTTATAAAATGAGCGATAGGGATTTTTTTTACAGGTACTTTGCAATGTTGTTGATGGGAACAAAAATAAAGATGCTTTTAATCTAAAATAGTGGAGAAAAATCTCTACATATGTATACCAGGAGTAACTGAAAGATCTGTTGCTGTTATCAAAAATTTCAAAAAAACACTGTAATTGTCCAGCAATGGAGAAGTATTTATGTACATTATAAATCCATACATAGGATGTGTACCAAATGTATACACCAAAATACAATAAAAATATAATCATATTTATCCTAAGATGGATTAACAAAGATCCAGACTTTGCCTTGTGTTTGTTATATGGTCTCTTCTAATTAGTGAACAAAAATGATAATGAAGAGAGAAATAAAAACAAAAAGAAAAGAGGAGAGGAGACAAAAAGTGAAAAAAAAGAGCTAAATGAAAATGCAGATTTTTTTGGTGGAACGTTAAGAAACACACTTTTCTCTGGAAGGATTTTGGGTCTCTGAAACTATCGCGTTGCATGAGAACTGAGAGCAGCAGGAACACAGTTGATTTTGCTAAGGACAACTGAAAAAACAAAAAAAAGAGTCTTGTGATTGTAAGATGAAACCGAAGGTTGAATTTCCTTCCCTGAACATTGCCACTTCTTGTGAGGATATCCTAAAAGAGTGAGTATGGAAAATGCAGAGAAAAAATAAGGTAAACTTAAAAAGGAATGAAATGCTCCTTTCAAAATTCATGCATACTGAATGCCTTCCATGGGCCACATTCTGTTACAGGCCCCGGGGATACAGCAGCGACCAGAGGGACAGAAATCCCTGTCTTCTCATGGCAAGTGACACACAGTAAAATAAAAATTAAACTACGTAACATGCTCAATAGTGCCAAGTCCTGTGAAGACAAAGTAGGAGAAGCAAGAGGGAATGTCAGGAGGAAGATTTTTTTTTCTTATTTTCTGTATTCTTTTTGTTTTCCTTCAAATTTTTATTTAAATGCTAGTTAGCATGTAGTATAATATTGGTTTCAAGAGAAGACTTCAGTGATAAAACAGTTGCGTTCGACACCCAGTGCTCAACAGAACAAGGGCCTCCTTCATCCCCATCAGCTATCGAGGAGGATTTGACTTTGAGTAGGGAAGTCCAGGAAGGTGTGAGGAAGAAGGTGGCATTTCAGTGGAAGATCTGTAAGAGCTAAGATGGAAATACAGACGAGAGGTGGGAATTTTCTGGAGACAGGTATTTTCAACCAGAGAAAACGCACACGAGGAATCTGATGTAAGACTCTTTGAGGAACCTCCACACAGTTTTCCAGAGTGGCTGCACCAGTTCCCATTCCCACCAACAGTGCAGGAGGGTTCCCGTTTCTCCACATCCTCTCCCACATTTGTGGTTTCCGGCTTTGTTAATTTTCCCCATTCTCACTGGTGTGAGGTGGGATCTCATTGTGGTTTTGATTTGTATTTCCCTGATGGCAAGTGATGCGGAGCATTTTCTCATGTGCTTGTTGGCCATGTCTATGTCTTCCTCTGTGAGATTTCTCTTCATGTCTCTTGCCCATTTCATGATTGGATTGTTTGTTTCTTTGAGTTTAAGAAGTTCTTTATAGATCTTGGAAATTAGCCCTTTATCTGATACATCATTTGCAAATATCTTCTCCCATTCTGTAGGTTGTCTTTGAGTTTTGTTGACTGTTTCCTTTGCTGTGCAGAAGCTCTTTATCTTGATTAAGTCCCAATAGTTCACTTTTGCTTTTGTTTCTCTTGCCTTCATGGATGTATCTTGCAAGAAGTTGCTGTGGCCAAGTTCAAAAAGGGTGTTGCCTGTGTTCTCCTCTAGGATTTTGATGGATTCTTGTCTCACATTTAGATCTTTCATCCATTTTGAGTTTATTTTTGTGTTTGATATAAGAGAATAGTCTAGTTTCATTCTTCTGCACATGGCTGTCCAATTTTCTCAGCACCATTTATTAAAGAGACTGTCCTTTTTCCAGTGGATTGTCTTTCCTGCTTTGTTGAGTAGAGTTGAGGGCCCATTTCTGGATTGTCTATTCTGTTCCATTGATCTATGTGTCTGTTTTTGTGCCAGTATCACACTGTCTTGATGACCACAGCTTTGTAGCACAACCTGAAACCTGGCATTGTGATGCCCCCAGCTATGGCTTTCTTTTTTAAAATTCCCCTGGCTATTCAGAGTCTTTTCTGATTCCACACAAATCTTAAGGTAATTTGTTCCAAATCTCTGAAGAAAGTCCATGGTACCCTATGACCCAGCAATTGCACTGCTGGGGATTGACCCCAAAGATACAGATGTAGTGAAACGTCGGGACACCTGCACCCCAAAGGTTCTAGCAGCAATGTCCACAGTAGCCAAACTGTGGAAGGAGCCTCAGTGTCCATCGAAAGATGATGGATAAAGAAGATGTGGTCTATGTATACAATGGAATATTCCTCAGCCATTAGAAATGACAAACACCCACCATTTGCTTCAATGTGGATGGAACTGGGGGGTATTATGCTGAGTGAAGTCAATCAAAGAAGGACAAATTTACCTGTAAGGCTATGACTCAATTATATGGTCTCATTCATACAGGGAATGTAAAAAGTAGTGAAAGGAATTAAAGGGGAAAGGAGAGAAAATGAGTAGGAAATATCAGAGATGGAGACAGAACATGAGAAACTCCTAACTCTGGGAAACGACCAAGGGGTAGTGGAAGGGGAGGGGAGTGGGGGGATGGGGTGACTGGGTGATGGGCCCTGAGGGGGTCACTTGATGGGATGAGCACTGGGTATTATGCTACATGTTGGCAAATCAAACTCCAATAAAAAATATACAAGAAATAAAATAAATAAGTCACAGGAATTTAAAAAGTACAGCCTAGGGAATAGAGTCAGTACTATTGTAATAGCTTTGTATGGGGACAAATGGTGACCTCACTTCTCGTGGGGCGAGCTGAGTAATGTACAGAATTGTTGACTCACTAAGTTGTAGCCCTGAAACTAATGTCACATTGTGTGTCAACTATACTTAAATAAATATTAAAAAACAAAAAAGGTATCTGATGTGAGAAAACAGTGGCTGCTCAAGGGCATCATTAGGAGGCGGGCCCACAGCGAGCCTGGGGCAGGTGCATGGGGCAGGGCATGGGTAGGGTCTCCTAAACTCCTGCAGGAAGATGCTTCCTGTGCTCCATGCAGCAAGAGGAGAAGTTGCTGAAGGTGACTGAGCAGGTGGTGATGGGGGTGTGATTCTGCTAGGTCACGTCCTCACTGATGTCCTGAGGACAGACCCAAGGGAGAGTAACAAGGAAGCAAGAGGCTGGCGGGGGGGCGGGACAGGTGGATGACAACAGCAGGTGCGTGGAGGACAGTGTTGCTGAGAAAGGAGAAGTATACGCAGGAAGAGTAGGGGAAGATTGTGCAACGTCGGAGCCTCCAGACCCGGGACGGTCAGAGGACTTCTGCAGTCATAGTAGCAGCAGGGGACACGTCTTCACCCTGGGATTCTGAACACCTGGGGGCCGCTGCTCTGGAGAGGCACAGGGGGCTGGAGACGAGGAAGTAAGGCACCTGGGAAGGTCAGGAATTACAGCCATGCCGCTTAAACCATGTGGTGGCCACGAGGGCAGGACACACTGCTGTTCCCTTCTACCAAAAAGACACTGAGTGGCCACGTTCCAATGAACACCAGAGGATGGGAGCACAAGCGTGGCCCCTCTGGTGTTGCACACTCACATAATTTTTCATGTACTCAGCACCGTCAATAATTAACTCAATATTCCCTATTTTCCAGTTATCAATTTGAAGAAGAATGAACATGTTAACCAAGAAGCTGGCCTGGATCAGAGTCCCTCCTGCACCACGTAGTAACCCTGTGGCTTTGGGGCGAGCCTTATGAAGTCACGGCCCTGCTCTAACTTAACACAGGCACGATAGCGCCGCAATTACAGATCGTGACAAGGATTTACCTGTAAGGCTACGACTCAATCATAAATCCCTTTCTCGATTATAAATGCACGATAGGCCTTGCATGGAACGCTTCCTCCGAAACCACAAGGTCATCGCTTAGTAAAAATATGCCAATGTGTGACAATGTCATGACTCATATTTTGAGAAATATACATATAAACTCACATACCACCTTTAATGGTATTTTGCGAGGACAGCAGGTGGAGGAAGTTTACATCCAGGAAGATGCACAAACAATGAGTGTGTGCCCTGATGGCCCTTCCATGTCCCCGCACTCATGCTCACACTGCCTACATCAAGGTGACACATGGTTGCACGGCCCAGAGCACTGCCCTGTGCCCCATCCCTGCCCACGGCACTGTGGCTCTTCCAGTAACTGTCACTGCAGCCTCTTTTGGCCTATGTTGTTGAATTTTGGGTACTTGGAGTCATGAAGTATATATACTCTTCGGCATCTGGTTTATTTTGCTCAGCGTCAGGTTTCTGCGATTTGTCCACCCTGCTGTACTCATCAGCATGGCAATTTTGGGAATGATGACTGTCTAGGCCAGTGTCATAACTGTACAATGCTTTGTCTTCTTGATAGATTTCTTTCTCTTTTTTTTGATAGATTTCTTTCTAGGTTTTGCCAAGCATGAAAACACTTACTGTGATATTATCACCCTCTGTCTTTCTTAGGTGGCTCTGTGCACTTATTTATTTTTGGTGCCTACCTAGAAGTTTAAGCACTGTGTCATTGGATATGTGTGCAGTTCTGCTGTATAAGAAGTGGCTAAACTTCCGTAGAATACAGCTGCGGGGGGCCTGGGGGGCTCCGTCAGTGAGGCATCTGCCTTCAGCTCAGGTCATGGTCTCAGGGTCCTGGGATTCAGTCCCACATCGGGCTCCCTGCTCAATGAGGAGTCTGCTTCTCCCCCTCAGCTCGTGCTCACTTGCAGTCTCTCTCTCAAATAAATAAATTAAGTCTTTAAAAAAATTTAAAAATAAAAATAAATATGCAAGAATATTTGTGGGCAGTGCTGCACTCCCAACCCAAGCACGTGATGCTCCCCTCTGTTCCTGTTTTCCCCACTCGGGGTCTGCAGCCCCTGTAGGACCTGCAGTCCTGGGTAGGTGGAGGCTGCCCATCGAGGTTTCTCTCCTCGTTTTCCTGATGATCCCATGTTCCATACATTCCACCTGGCTCTCTTCTTTTATGACCAAAAAGTGCAGATCTTGAACCAATATTTTAATCTGGCGGTTATCTTTTACATATAAAGGTTTCTTTAGTTCTTTATTTTGAATTTCTAAGAAATACGAATTCTTTATGCCAAATTTCTTTATTCTGGATAAAATGTTTGGTCAGACAAACATCATTGCATATGTGTTCCCTCATTCTGTAACATGCCTATTGCTTTTTTTTTTTTTTTTTTTTTACTTTGGTGGGAACACTTGAGATCTACCTTCCTGGCCAGACTTCCTAGGCTCACAATCCTTCCCGTGACATGTAGGCACCCTCTCATCCAACATGACTTGCAGACCTTACTGAAGGCTGTCCCCTGTTCTCCCCCTCCCAGCCACTGGCAACTGTCCTTCTACTCTGTCTCCATGAGTCTATTTCAATTCCTTGTACAAGTGGATTCCTACAGGTTGTCCTGTGTCTGGCTCATCTCACTCAGTGTTAGGGCCTCTGGGTTCATCCGTGTTGTCATAAATGGCAGGGTCTCCTTATTAAGATCACAGTGACTCGGCAAATATTGTATTATTATAGCTGTTTTAGACCTGGGGAAAATGGTAGGCAATTTAGTTTTTCCTACTTAATCTTCACAGAAAAATTGCAGCAGAGTAAATATTCTTCAAGGCCTTGTTATATTACATTGCATTTCTTGACAAAAAAAAAACCCTAATTTTTAAGTATTTAATGATTTGAAAACACAGTTTGCTGTTTTTTTAAGTAGATGCATAAAGACTCTGAAGTAGAATTTTTAGTACTGACCTAGATACTTTCTCCACCAAATACTGTTAGGCAAGAAAGCAAATGGTATTTACATATTTATTTGTAAGAGACCGTTTTAGATGTAGAAGTCCATGAAACATTTCCTGAAGGAGGCTGTTGAGCACTGTAGGAGAATCCTGGGGGTTTTTCTCAACTGCGTGGCTCTCCCCTTCCCCAGACACCACCAGTCTGCACCTCTGCGGCATCAGCTCACATGACTCCATGGATGTCACTTACGGTTTTATTTTTCTTGTTCCAGATATGCCTCCCCTGTCAAATGAGCTCTTAAACCTCAGAGCAAGGATCATGTATCAACTGTTTCATAACCTCCACAATTTATAGCATAGGGTTAGGTACGAGAAAAATAGAACATTTATGACTGAGCTACTTGGATTCTATCCTGTGGGAAAGTCCTTTCATGCCATAGACATCAGAAGAGAATCCGACAAATGTGCTTAAAAAAAAATACAGCTGAGTAAAAGTCAGGGTTTTTAAAAAATATTTTATTTATTTATTCATGAGAGACACAGAGAGAGAAGCAGAGACATAGGCAGAGGGAGAAGCAGGCTCCCTGTGGAGAACCCTATGCAGGATTGGATATCAAGACCCCGGATCTCAACCTGAGCTGAAGGCAGACGCTTAACCACTGAGGCCCCCAGGTGTCCCAAATATCAGGATTTGATTAATGAAACTGGCTTCTCCCTTTCCCTTCAAGTAGAGTGAGAGGCTGGAAATGTGTTCCAACTTTGTCTATCTACTGAAAGCTCTGGAGTGGTACCTGCTTCTGCAGTGGAAAGGCAATATGTAAGAAAATGCTATCTTGCTTGTAATCATCCATTTATCGGTTCCAAATGAACTTGAAAGCCAAAGTAATGCTAAGGAGATTTTTCGTCTGTTTACAAGGGCTTCACTGAGTTTTCTAATATCCTAACACATCTCTGTGCATCAAATATGCGGTTGCATGGAGACATGATGGTCAATGTACAATGCGACTCTCCTTTCAAATTTCACACAACAAGATAATCATTATTCAAATCTTAGAATAGATATTTATATAAACTGTAAGTCTTCAGAGAATCAATTTTAATGTGTCTTTGACAGAGCCCATATTAAAATAAATTTATATGTAACAGATATTAACAAATATTAATAAATAAGGCTCATAAGGGAAAGATTTATCCTAATATGACACTTGCTAACATATACTAGCGGTAAATTAAATATATCAGTCTATTTCAGGAGAATTACCTGCATAACCAATTGAATCTTCCAATCCATGAACACAGAATGACTTTCCATTTATTTTGGTCTTTAATTTCTCTTAAAGATGTACCATATTTCATTGTACATGTCTTACAGTGATCTTGCTATCTTTATTTCTAAGTATTTTATTTTTGTAGTACTGTGAATAGAATATTTTCTTAATTTCATTTTAGGATTTTTTTGGTAATATATATAAATACAATTGGCTATTTTATATTAAGCTCCTATTCTGAAAACTTACTAAATTAATTTAATATTTTTTGTGGTTTCCTTTGGATTTTCCAGATAGAAAATGCTATTCTCAATGAATAAAGACAGTTTTACTTCCTGCTTCTCAGTCCATGCGCTTCGATGGCCTTCATTCCTCACTGTACTGAATGGAAGCATCTGGGCAATGCTGAATATAATCAACAAAAACAACACAACATCCTTGGCTTGTTAATGGGGAGGAAGGTGGATATTCAGTCTTTCACCGTTAGATACAACATTCAATACTGGGGTTTTGTTAATGACCCTTTCCAAGCTAAGTTCCACTCTATTTCCTGTTTTCTGAGGTGTGTTTGTTTTTGTTTTAATCACTGATGGATGTGAAAGCCTGTCAAATAGTTTTTCTGCATCTACTGAGATGAGTGTGTGGTTCTGGTTCCTTATCTTCCACATGGTATATCACACTGATGACTTCTTGAAGATGAAAGTAATCTTGCATTTCTGGGAAACTTTCATGTCACCATGGGTATAACTGTTTTCACATATTGTTGGGTGTAGTGTGATAATATTTTAATGACAATTTTATGTCTATAATCCTGTGGTACATTGTCCACAGGGTCTCCTTTTCTTTTTCTTTTCTTTTCTTTCTTTTCTTTTCTTTTCTTTTCTTTTCTTTTCTTTTCTTTTCTTCTTTTCTTTTCTTTTCTTTTCTTTCTTTTTTTCTTTTTTTTCTTTCTCTTCTCTTCTTTTCCTCTTTTCTTTTCTTTTCTTTTCTTTCTTTTCACTGTTTTGGTTTTTTGAGATTTCACTACTTGGCTTTTGAATCAGGATAATATTGTCCTCATGAAGGATTTGGGAAATTTCTCTCTTCTAGGTTCTGAAAAAGTTCATGAAGGATTGGTATCATATTTCAATGTAATATTTGAAATGATTTACCAGTGTGGCCCTGAAAATTCCTATACAGGAGACTCTCGATCACTACAAGCACACCTCATTTTATTGTGCTTCCCAGGTAAGTTGCCATGTAAATCTGTTTCAGGTAAGTGTATTGACATGATTTTCCAAGTGTATTGGCTCATTTCCATATGAGCATTTGCTTATTTTGTGATTCTGTCACATTTCAGTTATTCTCTCATACTTCAAACTTCTTCATTATTATTATATTTTCTATAGTGATCCATGATCCCTGATATATTATATTACTATTGTAATTGTTTTGGGGTGCCATGAACAGTGCCCATATAAGATAGGAAACTTATTTGATAAATATAAGCATTCTGACTGCTGCACCGACCAGCCAGTCCCCTGTCTCTCTCCCTCTCTGGGGCCTCCCCACCCCCCAAGACACAATAGTACTGACATCAAGTCAGTTAACACCCCTACCCTGGCCTCTAGGTGTTCAAGTGAAAGGAAGAGTCATAAGTCTTCCACCTTCGTCACAAGCTACAAATGATTCAGCTGAGTGAGGAAGGCATGTCTAAGGCTGAGACAGGCCTAGAGCTAGAGCTTGGGCTCTTGCACCAAACATTAGCCAAGTTGTGAATGAGATGGATAAGTTCTTGAAGGAAATCACAAGTGCTGCTCCAGTGAACACACGGGTGGTGAGAAAGCTAAACAGCCTTATTGCTGACGTGGAGAAAGTGTGAGTGCTCTGGATAGAAGATCAAACCATCCACATCCTTCCCTAAAGTTACAGACTAACCCAGAGCCAGGCCCTGACTCTCTTCATTTCTGTGAAGGCCGAGGGGGGTGAGGAGGCTGCAGAAAGAGAGTCTGGAGCCAGCAGAGATTGGTCACGATGGTGAAGGAGAGAAGCCGTCTCCATAACATAAAAGGGCCAGGTGAGGCAGCAGGTACTGGTGGAGAAGCCGCAGCAAGCTCTCCAGAAGGTCCAGCGGGGATAATTCAGGAAGGTGGCCACACTAAACAACAGACGTTAACGTAGATGAAGCCGTCGTCTGTTGGAAGCAGATGCCATCTGGGAGCATCCTAGCGAGAGAGGAGAAGTTGGAGCCCAGCTTCAAAGCCTCAAGGGACAGGCTGACCTCTCATTAGGGCTCAAGCAGCTGGTGACGTTGAGTTGAAGCCAGTGCTTATTTACTGTTCCAAAAACTCTAGCGGCCCTAAGAGTCACACTGAATCCTCTCTGCTCTAGAAATGGAACCACGAAGCTGGATGACAGCAGACCTGTTCACAAAATAGTTTCCTAAATATTTTGAGCAGCTGTTGAGACCTAACTGCTCAGAAACAATAGTTTCTTTCAAAATACAAATTGATGATGTTTGGGATGATATCACCCAAGAGCCCCAATGAAGATGTACAATGAGGTTCATGTTGTCATGCTTGCTAACATGCATCCATTCCGCAGACCATGGATCAAGGACTCATTTCAATTCTCAAGCCTCATGATTTCATAAAAGCATTTCATCTACAGCTGCCATCAAAGTGATTCCTCTGATGAATCCAGATAAAGTAAATGGAATATTTTCTGGAAAGAATTCACAACGCCAGATGTCATTGAGAATATCTGTGATTCAGGGGAAGAGGTCAAAATATCAACATTAACAGGAGTTTGGAAGAAGGTGAGTCCAACCTTTGAGAGGTTCAGGCCTTCAGGGGAGGAAGTCACCTCAGATGTGGTGGGAACGGCAAGAAAACAGGAATCAGAAGTGGGACCTGAACATGGGACCAGACCGCTGCAGTCTCAGGATGGAACTTGAACAGACAAGCGGCTTCCTATGGATGAGCAAAGAAGTGATTTCCCGAGATGAGTCTCTTCCTGGTGAGGATGCTGTGAAGATGGTTGAAATGACCACAAAGGATTGAGAAGATCATGTAAATCACGTAAACTGACTCAATAAAGCAGCAGCAGAGTGCGCCAGGATGGACTCCAATCCTGAGAGGAGTTCTGCTGTGCGTAAAATGCTACCAGACAGCATCACATGCTGCGGGGAAATCGTTCATGGAAGAAAAGCCAATCGATGCAGCAAATTTCACTGTTGTATTATTGTAAGAACCTGTCACAGCCACCCCAGCCTTCAGCAGTCCCCACCCTGATCAGTCATCAATAGCCATCAACATCAAGGTAGGACACCAGCAAAAAGCTGATGATGTTTACCATTTTTTAGCAACAATATATATTTTGTAAAGGTTTTATGTATTTATTTGACACACAGAGAGAGATAGAGAACATAAGCATGGGGAGCAGCAGGCAGAGAGAGAGGGAAAGGGAGAAACAGTCTTGCTGCTGAACAGGGAGCCTGATATGGGGCTCAATCCCAGGACCCTGGGATCATGACCTGAGCCAAAGCAGATGCTTAACCTACTGAGCCACCCAGGTGCCCAGCAATAAAATACTTTTTAACTAAAATATATACATTTTTTAGGCATAATGCTGCTGTGCACTTAGTTCAAGCATAATTTTTAAAGACTTTATTTATTTATTCATGAGAGACACACACAGAGAGAGACTCAGACATAGAGGGAGAAGCAGGTTCCCTGAAGGGAGCCCCATGGGGGACTCAATTCAAGGACCCTGGAATCATGACCTGAGCTGAAGGCAGATGCTCAACCACTGAGCCACCCAGGTGTCCAATCAAACGTAATTTTTATATTCAATGGGAAATGAAAGAAATTCATTTGACTCTCAATTGTGCTATTTTCTTTATTGGGTGGTCTAGAAGGAAACCTGCTATATCCTAGAGGTTGCGTGTACATGTTAATAATTTTTGCCATCTTAGAAAAATTCTTCTCTCATTTCACCAACTTGTCTGTGAGCCTACAATGCCTCCTCAGGAGGTCATACACAATTTTGTCCATCCATCCTGAGCAGCTATATATAGTTAATTCATTTTATTCACCCTAATTCCTTGAAATAATCACTGAGCTCCTCCCAACTTACATGATCCTTAGAGCTCCAAGTGGTATTGCCTTATTATTTTCTCTCTATCTTTGTAAATGCCCTTGACTTTATGTCAATTTCCTTTCTCTCTGCTGCAACCTGTACCTTTACTATTGTCTTCAAAACATTCTTTCCTCAAGAAAACCATTCCCAATTTATTAATATCAGACTTGGATCTTTGAATAAATATATTTTTTCATTTCATATTCTTCTAGCAACTGAAGACTCTATTAACTTATTAACTATATAGAGAACACTCAATACATCTGTGACTTCTAATAAAAATAGTTT
Source organism: Nyctereutes procyonoides (assembly GCF_905146905.1). Taxonomy (NCBI): domain Eukaryota; kingdom Metazoa; phylum Chordata; class Mammalia; order Carnivora; family Canidae; genus Nyctereutes; species Nyctereutes procyonoides. Next base: position 32,495,223 of record NW_026575043.1, read on the forward strand.
AGCATCCTTATAAGTAAATGATACCCACAAAGTTTTTGTTCTCCTTAGTGATTACAATTGCCTTTAGAAGGGATCCCTGGGTGGCGCAGCGGTTTGGCGCCTGCCTTTGGCCCAGGGCGCGATTCTGGAGACCCCGGATCAAATCCCACGTCGGGCTCCCGGTGCATGGAGCCTGCTTCTCCCTCTGCCTATGTCTCTGCCTCTCTCTCTCTCTCTCTCTCTGTGTGACTATCATAAAATAAATAAAAATTAAAAAAAAAACAATTGCCTTTAGAAAATATTTCATTATGTATTAACAATCCTAAATAGCTTTCCAACAGCTAACTAAAAAACAGGCCATTGAGCTTTGAGAAGTTCACAGGGTTATTCATCTTTTGCATGAGGTGAGTAGCCATGGAGAGACCATTTCTCATGTATCAGAGCAATCAGAGTTGATCTGAGGATTAAAAGGGGGATTTTGGTTTTCCAGATCTTGTTTTATTCCCCCTTTTGTCTTATTCTTTATTACCTATTAATTCACTCTTTGCAAATTACTTGGCATTAATTGTAGTTGTTTGAAATGAGGAATAAAATATGACCTCAGTGGCTTACACAGTGTTCAGTACCTCCTGTAGGTTGTTGACAAATATGATTTTATTTGGGGTACTGTTATATAACTACTCTTTTGGCTCTTCATTTATGTTTCCCAACTAATAGGAAATTATCCTCATATTTCATTTCCATTATTAGGAGTAGGGAAAAATCTCAGACCATTCACTCTCCTTGATAACAAGTAGTCAAGAAATTTGTATATCTCAGGAGAATATATAGAAATACAAGTACAGATAATACTACCTGCTCATATATTGATAAAGAATTTTCTCAAATCCTTAGAATATACTATTTCTGATCATCTCATGCTTTATATAGAGCAGCTATGTAAATACAACTCTATTTTACACATATAGATCTAAGGGGCAGGGCTGGTGAGTTTTTGTTGGTACATCAATTATAATTAACAATTAAGTAGTTTCTAAGGCTGATATAAATACCTCAAGGAGAGGTGATTTCTGCTTAGAAATTACTTTATCTTTATTAGATGTTTTCAATGAAGCATTGACTACGTTAGAAGTAAGTGTGAAACATTGCAAGTAAATGTGTTAACAAGGGAAACTTTCATTTAAATAATTATTTTATTTGTAAACTCTTGCTCATAGTAACGATGAATTTTCCGTCTTCTTTTAATTCTACCACCTTCCACTGTCACCTGAATACATGATGAACAACTAAAATCATTTATTAAAGAGGTAGGAATATAAGAATATGGGATATTTGGCCTTTGGGGAATTTTACTTGCTATCTAGCTGCCTATGCCTCTGATGGGGGGTATGTGCAACCCTATTTCCCTTCAAGAGGATCCATTAGGGTGGATTGTGACTTCTAAATCTATCTCATTAAAAAAGTTGTAGATTTTATGTACAAAATATATTGGTACAGTTACATATGAATAAATTTAAAAATAAACAAATGTTTCCTTTGATCAAAAATTATCTTAATCATAGGAATAAAAATACAGTTTAGTAAAATAAAATTCCATGATGCTAGCAATAGGAATGATGACATCAAATTCTACTCAAGCACTCACTATGGTCCAGATACTGTGCCACAAACTCTAACAGATTCTCCGCCATTGCAACAGGTAAATGAAGTACAGTATTGCCAGACCAGTGTTAGCGATAAGCCAAGTCTTGGGAATTAAGGGGGTGTGCCAAGGTGAGGTTGAAACTTAAGTCTTGTACTTGCTTGAGCTCAAGACTTTGAAATATCTGGCTGTGTGGCCTTCATTCCAAAGTTCTAAATTGGCCAAAACTCATATAACAGACAGGAAATTCATAAAATTATTACTTTCTACTTTTACCCTAGAAGTGCTGTTAATAGTCCCCAAAAAAAGAGGGTAAACATCTTTTCTACTGGAGATAAGGCAAATATAGAGTGTGCAAGAAGGTATTTTACCAATGTAAACACATTTAACTAGGAAACTGAGAAGGGTAATTATGCAAATAAGGCTTTTAACCTTTGGCGAAAATATAAGACTTTAAGTGGATTCCTGTAAAAATAGAAAAAAGTAGAATTCGATTTTCAAAACTTCCTTGAGCAGAATGCATTCTGATTCCATTGTAATATTAAGGTAATTGCATGTGGTTATAATTAACCCCCCATGTGGTTCTAGAATTCTGAACCATCAGCACACATAAACAGTCTTTTGAAGAATAAATAAATCCATGAAGAACTGAGAAACTGAGGTTCTATTATCCATCTTCCCAGTGTTGTCCAATCATGTATGTGTCTTAATCTGTTCCTTCTTCTTGAAATACACAGCTGGTCACTCCAAAACAGACCCCTGGATTACTACAGTTCTCAATGGCTTTCATCCTAAAACGCTTGACCTAGCTCATAACATGCCACTTGTTGTCACCACCACTTATTCTGTATGGTGTTTGGCCTCATAGATCATTTTCTTATCTTTGTTTGAACCTGAACCTAAGACCAGCACCAATGTTCTAGCTCTGATCCTCTTTTCAGGGCAACATTCCGGACTCCCCATTGACTCTGCTGCCTTCAAAATCCATTTGCTTTGGATAGACTTCTGGTCCATCCCACTTGTCAGACGCCCTCTGAGCCAAACTCCAACCAAAACAATTTCAATGCCTGTGTAGTTTGGGAAGTTGTGAGAAACAGTAGCAGAAATCCTCAGGGCAGGCAATGATCTCACTTTTGCTCAATATGTTAGCTCCTTCTTGGATCCACTTACAGTCACTTTCCTGTCTTCCCTGTCCATTGATACTCACACAGAGGAGGACAATTCAAGATGACGTTGGTGTTCATACTCCAGAATTTTTTTAAAAAGGAAAGGAGATGGAAAGAAAAGAATGTCCCATGGGAGCTGCTGAGCTGGTGCAGAGTCCTTACTGAGCATGACGTCTTATCTAGCTTCTTTTTTGTAATGAGAATGGAGTGGAAGAAGCTGAAACTGAGCTGTGAGGGACAGCATTACCAGGATGCTGGTCTCCTTGGTCAGTAAGCCCCAGTGGCAGGCAGGTAGTCCATGGCTTTTGCAGTGCATGACATGGTCACTGCTCACCCACCTGCAGGGCCTTGCCCCAAGATGTCAACAACTGGCTACCAGGTTCTGTTAGGTGCAGATAGTGTCACAAACACTCCTGCCACCTGCATGGCCCAATCCGTCACATCTTACCAAGAGATAAGCCCCGATCCACAACACTGCTGGAGGATGCTGAGTGACTTCTGACTCCCTGAGCCCCACCTCACAGCCTCCCCTTGTCATGGTCCCACATTCAGTGCTTCCCTAATCAAAGCATATACCACGATCTTTTATTTATCATTGTTGGACTACAAATGTCACTATGCTCATCTCTGAGCTGATTCCCTCACAACAGAAGAAAACTGAATATAAATGCTTTTCAAACAAAACACCACCTGCTCAGCCCTTAATACAGAGGAAAAACATAGCTGTACTGTGTGACAGAAAAAAATTCATTAGGTTAAGCTCAGCATGTGTCTTCTCCCACCAACCATGAAAGTGTGGGCCACCCAGGGCTTGAGGTGATATCCTGCGTGGCGCCTGCATCTGTTCCCTGGGAGCCTTCATCCAGCACACAGTGTGCGGGATGGGATGTGACCTGTATCCAGATCCGACACTGGCCATGCAGAGCTGGGGGTAGCAGTTGTTCCAGGGGAGAGTGGGCAGTCAGCAGTAGAGCTCATCAGAAGGCCCAAAGGGGGCCGGGCAGGTTGTGGCTCACAGTTGCCCCGAGCGCAGCACCAGGGACCAGATGGTTTTCATCGGGCTCTTCCTGACACACTGAGCCTTGTGTGTCTGGGAGTGGAAGGGCAGCTCGCAGCCCCTGTGATCTCACACCTTCTGTGGAGCAAAGGCAGTCAGGGGACATGCAGAGGAGGCTGGCCCCATGGTTCAGAAGAACCATTCATGAAACAATGCCTTGCTCTCACCACCCCTGTCACATAACACCCTGCCAAGAACATAAAGTGCTCCTCTTGCTTGAAATTTCTCACTCTCGCTCCATTTGTTCCATTTGCTGAGATTTCTTTTCTTCCTGTTGGGGACGTAATCTTTAATAAGAATGCATGTATATTCATAGCCATTTTCAGGTTAATTAGAAAGTGAGATAAAAGTTTTGACTTTACCTGAAAAATATTTATGATCCAGACATTGAGAGGATGCAGGTATAGTATTTTAAGGAAACACAATGTCAGATTCCACCAAGCCCTAAATCACAAATAGAAGGAGGAGCAGTTTGCTCTCAGGTCTTTCATATATTGAAATATTTTATATTTCAGTGCAAAATAATATGAAATATTTCATATTTCAGTGCAAAATCTTTCCATCCTGCATATGTGGGATCTGGGCTATAGGAGCACGTAAGGGTGAAGTCCTAGGTGCGAAGTTGGGGATAGAGGTGCTGCACTGCACAACCACAGAGCAGAGCCCTGTCCACAGGTGATGGAGAGAGCTGACCCTGAATAAAGCAAGGAGAGCAGGGCCTATGTGTCATATGTCACACACATAGCGGCCTACGTACAGCCTGCTTAAGGTCTTCATTGTAATCTCGTATGGTAGGCTGTGCTTCTAGGACCACCCTCGAAAACAGGAAAGTTCATTTCAGGAGGCCACAGGATGTGTTTACCTTGTCCTGCACTGTGAACCCATCAGCTGCACCTGCCAGCTCCCTGCAGGGTCCCGCCACCCCCTGCACTCTGTGTCAACACAGGACCTCAACCATTTATGCCTTCCACCCATCAAGTGCCAAAGCAGAGACTCTTGGAGGAAATATGCATCCGAGCAGCCTGGGCAGAGAAGTGGAAGCCAGATCATAGGCAACAGTATCCCCTGTGACATGACAGGTGTCAGCCACGCATGTGGAAGGGATGATGGGAAAGGTGGCTGGAATGTGATGGCTGGAAGATAGTTGGAAGGCTGGCAGAGGGTATGGAGCTCAGAGACAGGACGCCTAGTTCGTTCAAACTGTGAAACACACCGCCTTCACAATTGCCATCCCTGTAAAATATGCCTATTCTACTCAGAAGAAGAGAGGGAAAGGAGTCCATGCAGCCTGCCTTTAAAAATGCTGATGCTGTATTTACAGTGACCTTGCTGCATTTTATTCACTTGCTCATAAATGGAATTTTCAGAAACTTTCAAAGTTTTCAGAAACGTTAACATAACACAAACAGGATCCAGACATTTCCAGAAAGACAAAGGTTGTTGACAAACTGCAGTTGCTGTGGTTCCTGGCCCTGGGCCCTGACTCTCTAGGTGTGAGCGCATGGAGAGGTCATCTTGTCAGAGTGGATCTATCAGGATGGGGAAGAAACTCCAAACACACATGTGAAATACACAGAGACAAGACCTGGGTGTTTTGGGGGGATTGGAATGCGACAATCTAACACATGACAGCACAAGATTACCGAGTCTCTTCAATGTTACTGCAAGAGATGGAACAAAGATATTTAATTTTGGTGGGGTCAGGAATGCTCTAAAATACATTTTTGAGATGAAAATTTGGGGGTGCCTGGGTGGCTCAGTTGGTAAAGTATCTGCTTTTGGCTCAGGTCATGATCCCAGGGTCCTGGGATCCAGTCCCACGTTGGGCTCCCTGCTCAGTGGGGAGTCTGCTTCTCCCTCTCCCTCTCTGCCCCTCCCTGCTGGTTCTCTCTCTTTATTTCCTCTCTCAATTAAATGAATTAAATATTTTTTAAAAGGATGGAAATGTTATAAATGTTATAAATAAATATAAATTCTTTGGGAAGCATTTCCCAAAGAAAGTTAATAATTCCATCTACACATTTTTTTTTTTGCAGCATACACAATCACTTCTTTGTGGTCTTATAAAGAGGATTCAAGTATCAACTGGAAAGCTGAACTCTGACTATTTCACATGGCCGTCTTATCTTCTGATATTCTTGAAAAATCAGAGTCATCTACTCACATTCTTTATGGATTGTCATGAGTTAGAGTAGCTGCTGCTATGGTTATAGGTAGGTGTTTTCCCCGACTGTCTTCAATGCTCAGCATTCAACAGCATCCTTAACCACGACAGAGGTGACATTTATTGTTTATTGTCAGGTATCAGCAATCCTTTGCCACTCCCAGGTTCTTTCCTTCATTTCCATTCCTTGTGTTCAATGCAGGCATTCCCACTCTTGGTCCCACTCATCCCTTCGGACTGAGCTTTCTCTTCCTTCTTCCTTCCCTCTCCTTCCCTCTCTCCCCCACTCCCTCCTTCTCTCTCAACTCCTCCTCCCTCCCTCCTTCCTTCCTCCTTTATTCTATCTTTTTTTAAAAAAACTCTTTCTCTCCAATTTGAGACTAGAGCCCATGAAGCTCAAACAGTACATTTAAGTCTATCACATCTAGGGAAACAATGATAAATTGTTATAGAAGAATGAAGAGAATAAACAAATTGTCTCAAAACCCATAGCTGAATGACAAATTTGAAAATAAAATCTTTGATTCTTGATTCACAGTCTAGTGCTACAATTATTCTTCTGATTAATCCATTTTAATGATTTCAGTAAACTGCTGAACAGTCAAATATGATGTATGTGAAAGTCCAAAACTAGCTTTGATATATGAAAGGAGAAATGAAATGGAGCCACTTAGGTTGGTTTCAAACAGAGCCAGGATTGGGTAGGGGGGCGTTAAGGACGTGGACCCCATGCACATCCTCTCCTGGCACAAGCATGACCTTCTGGACCCCCCCCCCAGGACCCCCACAGAGGCCAGTAACAGACTTCTACACAACTGCGGCCTCGGCAACCAGTTATGATGACTCAAGAGGGTTCCTGCTGTCGACACCACTGAAATTCCTTGTAAGCATCTTATTCAAGCACCTCTTCTTGTCTGTGAAAACCCCTGACTTCTGATCCCTAGTGGGGCATTATTTGGGTTGCTGCCCAAATCTGCGTGCCTTGAATTGTAATTCTTTGATTCCAGATAAACGCTTTTGGTTAATTACTGCTTCCTGACAATTTTAGGTCGACAGATATGTAATCAAATAATTCCACGTTTTAATTCCAAACAACAAAGTGTTTTGATGGAGGCTAATAGATCTTCTAGGGAAGGAAGCTGTCCCATAAATCTAAGTAAAACTTTGAAATGTAAAATAAGACTGAGTAAGCCATAGATCACTTTTGGTAATAAGTGTCATGACTTATTACTTACAAAGTATCAATTATTATGGAAAATTATAAAAATAATTCTATCAGGGCATATAATTTGCATTTTTAAAGGGAAAACGGAGTAAAGATTCAGCAAGGATTGAGTCCTTACTAGATACCCATTATTGTACAAAGATTTTTAGATTGATTATAACATTAATACTCATGGACACCCTATGTATAGTGTATTTTTGGTGGATTAATTTTTTAAATTAACAATTTCCTAAATGAGTTTTCTGAAATGAAAGATTACTAAAATGTAGGCACATCATTTCCAAATTTATGAGTTAATTGCCAATAATATTATTCCTATTCAACCATTTTTCTTACTCAATTATTCTCAATGATTTAATGAAGCAGTAGAATTACCTTGTGTCCATAAGAGTGTAGTTGTGTGTATTCCTACATGTGTCTGTGTGTTTGTGTCTGAATTTGTACTGTGCATGTGTGTACGTGTATCTGTGTGCACATGTGTGTGCGCGTGCGTGCATGTGCATGTGGGTATGTTGTGGAGGATGAGGTGCTGATGTGAGAGAGTGGACTGAGAATCTGGTTAAAAATGTCAATAACCCCTGGGGGATCCCAGGGTGGCTCAGCAGTTTGGCACCTGCCTTCGGCCCAGGCCCTGATCCTGGAGACCCGGAATTGAGTCCCACATTGGGCTCCCTGAATGGAGCCAGCTTCTCCCTCTGCCTGTGTCTCTGCCTCTCTCTCTCTCTCTCTCTCTCTGTGTCTCTTTCATGAATGAATGAATAAAATCTTTAAACAAACAAACAAACAAACAAACCATTGACAATAACAATGACCTTGCTGAGTGGAGCTGGTTACCCAGCAGCCCCATCTGTGGGCATTCCCCTTGTGTCTACAATGCTCCCCTGGTAACTTAGCTAAGGTAAGCCTTCTAACCTAGATGAACTCACTCAGAAACTACATTTCCTAATATCGTTATAAATACATCTGAGAAACAGAGTACACAGTGTCCATGTTTCCATAGAGATCTGTGGGATAATTAGACAAATTCATATGGTAATTATAAAAGTTAGAACTGAAACAGTGCTTCTCCTAGATGAGAAAAACCATTCAAAGTCATACAAATCTTCTATTTTTAGTCCAAATGACCAATTTTCTTTTTTTTTCTTAAAATAAAAACATTAGAGGTGAAAAACAAAAAGCCATAGAAAATCGAGTACAGATAAAAGAAATACAAAAAAGGAGCAGTGTTTTGCCAAAGCCATTCATCCCTGTGCACGCGTCTGTACACTCATGAGTCAACTTAGGTGAACAAATTAACAAATCGAACAAAAAGGCCCATGTGTGCACATTTGTGTGTATGCATCTTTGTGTACTGGCGATGAATGTTCAGTTTTATAGAACTTGGAAATAGAAAATAGGATAGTGTTGCTACCCACAGTTCATAGAGAGCCGGAGAAAAGGCCCTTAAATAACCTTGACAGAGATGTTGAAAATTAATGCAGAGAATTGTATTTAGAGTGAGAATGCCCAAGTGCCTGACAGTCCTGAAAAAGTAATTAAGCAAAAGAAATTACTTTTAGAGCTTGGAAGGATTTAAAGTGTCACCATTAAAGTTTCAGTTGATATTTTGCTCTATTAGCAGACCCCGCATGTGAACGCTGCTACCCTGCCCCTCAGAGCCAGGTCACTGTGCTCACAGAGACTTTGTCAAGACTTCTATCTTGGACTTACTGCGCTTAGAAATGTCTCTGTTAAGACTATTTGGCCTCTCTTCTAGATGCAGACCCAAGTTAGAGGTACAAGCAGCCTGAGGTAGAAGTCTATCTTCAGAAACAGATTGAGTCTTTGTTTTAGCTCATTGTGCTTGCATTGCAGCATTCCTACTTTTGAAGAGTTTCTTGTATTTGCCAAATTACACTTTTGCTAATTCGGTTGATTTTCTTTTTATCTCTGTATCTATCTGTGCATCTATGTATCTGTCTCTCCATCTGTCCATCCACCCATCCATCCATCTCTTCATTTTTAAAATATTTTATATATATTGAACAGAGTCACCCAGATTCTTTGATTTATGCTAATACAGAACAATAGAATGTGAAACTTCAGACAAACTTGTTAGCATGGAGCTGCCTGAGGTCAGCAAAGAATCCAGTGTGGATCCCATCTGCTTAGATTTATAACTACAACTACACAAAAATGTTAGTATCTGAAGAACACAATTCTTGGGATGACACGGAATTTTTTAATCTTGGACTCTGCCATTGACTGTGATTCAGGTGACTTAAATAGAGTAGGCTTTGTTTCCTCTTTTATAAAGTGGGAATAATAAAAGGCCTAACTTTATGTTAATTTATGTAAAATGCTTCAAAAGAGAGAACTGTCACTGGATTGGGTTGGGGAAATGGAAGCTTAGTGTGTCAGGAGGGAAACAAGTTCAGCTAATAATACCTGCTTGGCTCCTGGAGGCCAGGCCAGGAGCAGGTGTGCACATGCCACTGACAACCTCCCAGAACTTTCCTGTCCTGTCAGCAGCAGAGAAAGCACCAACCTGCTCACCATCTACAGGATCTGCATGTGCAGCTCACACTATGTGATGTAAACCAGGTCAGGAGACACTTCACATCCATCTGTGCTCCAGCTCCCCAAACAACAATGAGATGCTTCTAAATGTGAGATGAAACCCATCAATAATGTGAGTTCAGGAATGGGTTCTGACCATGCATATTTTAGAATTACATACATTCCAACCAAACCAAGAAAGATTTGTAACTACAGAGATCACACTGCTGGTCACCAGAGGGGAGGTGGGGGTGGGCGGATGGGGGAGGCAGGGGATGGGGATGAAGGAGCACACTTGTAATGAGCACTGGGTGACATATGGAAGTGTTAAATCACCTCCTGTGCACCTGACACTAGCATACTAGCATTACACTGAATATTAACTAACTATAATTTTTTTAAAAAATTGAAAAAGAAAAAAATTGTATATATGTATATATATATATATATATATATATATATATATATATATATTCCACTATCGGCTGTGGCTTCACAAGGAAGCCATGAGGGATCTACGGTATCCATCCTTTACACATACGTATCAAAAAACTGTATTCATGTGCTTTATTTTAAATCGATCTTTCACTTTATAAAATATTTCAATGGCTATTTTGCCATCCACTTGTACCAGTTCTTACCATTTCCTTCCTTAGTTATAAAAAAAGAAAAAAAAAGACAATACAAATTTCTAGTGGCCTGTCAGCTATTTAATTATTTTATATTTGTGATATTTGTTTCTAGAAGTCACCGGAGGAGCTTTCTGTAATAGAAATGATTATGAAACATATATGTTTGATAAAATTTCACATTTCATTTTCCTATAAATCAGTTCACTTGTGGAGATGGAGGTATAGTATATCCAGGTGGTAATAAGTTTCTGATACAAAGAATTGTCAGGATTTCACTTTTGTAGGAACTGGGCTCTGAACAAATCAGACTCTATAATAATTTTGATGTTAATACTCTTTGAAAAGACTCACTGACTGAGCTAGAAATCTCTGCTCACTGATTAAAAAAAAAGATAAAAAAAACATCATTCCACAGTGTACTAGTGTTGTTTGTCTAGTTTTAACGTTTTGTTTATAAGTACTATTTATGAGGAACAGCATTTCTCTGGGATCCATCTCTGCACATGCGACTTTACAAAATCACATTTCTGATCCCTTTATCTCCACCCACAGCAGCTGTGTAGCTGAATGAGAGCAGAGATGGAAGTGCTGCATAGTAAGCACTGCTTTCTACAGCGGCTGTGACCCACCTGTCATCCATCTGCCTATCATCTATCTATCTATCTATCTATCTATCTATCCAATCTATCATCTATCACCTATGTATCTATCTACCCATCTATGTCCCCATCTGTCTATCATCTATGTATCTATCATGTAGTCATCATCTATTTATCTATCTATCTATCTATCTATCTATCTACTGATTTATGTATCTATGCATCGATCTCCCACCTATCTCCCCATCTATCATCTATTTATCTATTATCTAGGTATTATCTATCTATCTATCTATCTATCCATCTATCTATCTATCTATCCAATCTATCATCTATCGCCTATGTATCTATCTACCCATCTATGTCCCGATCTGTCTATCATCTATGTATCTATCATGTAGGCATCATCTATTATCTATCTATCTATCTATCTATCTATCTATCTATCTATCTATCATCTATCTATCCATATAATTTACTGATCTATGTATCCATGCATCAATCACCCACCTATCTCCCCATCTATCTGTCATCTATGTATCTATTATCTAGGTATCATCTATCTATCTATCTATCTATCTATCTATCTACCCATCCACGTATCTATGTATCTATCTAAACATTTATCTCCCCGCCTATCTCCCCATCTATCTATCATTGATGTACATATCATCCATGGATCTATCTACCCATCTATATATGTCTATGTATCTATGTATCTATCTACCATCTATGTATCTATGTATGTATCTATTTCACTTATCTATCTATCTATCTATCTATCTATCTATCTATCTATCTATCTATCATCTATCTATCTACCTACCTCTGCCTACCTCTCATCAGTCTCTGTGTGTATTGACTACAAACAGTGCACTCTGACTGCAGTCTAACAGCATGTTCTAGGACAGACAACAGAGCTGATATAAATTAGGTGTGAACTCTTCACATGCACTACCATATAAATACTATAAGCTAGAGAATTTGGAGACTAGAGCCTACAAACCGCAGATGTCAAGGCCAATATACTCACTTTTTTATTGTTACTTAAATCTGCATACGCACTTCAATTTATACTTTCCTGTTTGTTTTCAGAAGACTTTAGGCCTCAGAAGAGGTGCTACAGCAATTATCCTCTGAGATTTAGAAGAAAATAAATACCAGTAGTTTATGGCTGGAAAAAACAATCTGCAAACTTTGTTACCCTCACGTGGCCTGTCCCACATGGCAAGACAGGCTGTGCCTCCTCCTGAATGTGCACAAGTGGAAGCACCTCAGCTTAGCCTTGGAGGGAAAAGGGAAAATGCTCAGGAGGCCTTCATACACCAACAGGAGGGCTTGACCATCTGAGGGAAGCCCCACCAGGGAGGGGGACGGAGCCAGGCCCGCAGCTGCCTTACCACACTCAGAGCCAACAGTGGGAACGACAAGAAGCGTAAACCAGAACAGTGACCTGAAGCACAGTCCACCTGATGTAAAACAAGCTTATCCAGAGTGTGGGATCTGAAACCTTTCTTGGGGAGGAAGTGACAGTGATGGTTATAGTGGGAGCCTGATTCTTTGCCTTATTAGGTCCATTGATTGGACAGTAAGACTTGTTTGTGATATAAAGGTATTTCTTAATAGGCTCCGTGACATGTGAAGTTATCTTCTGGGAGAAACCATCTCTTACAAATTCATAACAGACTTGCTTTGGGGAAATGACTTTTCATTCTCATGAGTCAACAGATCACTAAGGATCACTAAGGTGGGAAGTGGTGCCAGGAGGTAATCATACAAACAACTAGCTAACATCTGTCCGGGATGATGACATCAGGTATGCAGAGGCTAGTGTCAGTAAGATCAAATGGTTAAGTTCAAACAAAGTCAACAACAGCAGTAAACACTTTGACTCTGTTATAAAACCAGCATCCATGAACCTGTGTTAACCATCTTACCTATCGATGGGTTAGTCATCTATTTACCTGCGTGTGTGTTTCCGAATGGAGTGAGGGAGAGAGATCACATCCTTGCCTGAACAGATATTTGCAGAGGGCCTGCTATGTGCCAGATATTAAGCAAAGATGATTGAGGAAAAGAGTATTCAAAACCTACTCATGGCAAAGATGATTGAGGAAAAGAGTATTCAAAACCTACTCATGGCAAAGATGATTGAGGAAAAGAGTATTCAAAACCTACTCAAACACAGTTTCTAACTAGGGATCCAGACAAGTAAGTGGACATGTACAGTGTAGGCCTGCAGGTTGGCCAACAAGATTAAGAACAGAACGGACCTGCAGTGGGGCACCTGGAGTTCAGAGCCACCTTTAATTTAGAGGCGATCCTTCCAACTGGAGCAGTCGCACATGGCACAGGTCCTCAGGGAGCCACGCTTTCTCCTTACACAGTAATTTTATCACTGAAGAACTCGGAACATGGTTCATTACTTAGCCGGTTAATTACTCCCGGGCTGTGAGAGGAACTCGGGACTCTTGCTACAGATCCAGGCCTCTTTCCATTGGTTATGCTGCTTCTATTGAAATTTCTTTTTGGAGGGTCACCTGGGTGGTTCAGTGGACAAAACCTCTGCCTTTGGCTCAGATCATGATCTCAGGTTCCTGGGATTGAGTCCTGCATGGGGCTCCCTGCTCAGGGGGGAGCCTGCTTTTCTGTCTGCAACTCCCCATGCTCATGCTCTCTCCTCTCTTTCTCATAAATAAGTAATAAATAAATAAATAAATAAATAAATAAATAAATAAAATCTTGAAAAAAATTTCTTTTTGGAGACAGTAGAAGTTTGTGGAAATGGAACACGTGCAATGTTAATTAACTCTTCTCACTCATTTTTCCTTTGTATTTTTTTCTCAAAATTGCTATGAAATATCTATAATTAATAAATATGCTAAATGGAAAATAATCAAGTCGATGGCTTCCTACTGAAGGATAATGTCATTAAAATCCTTATAAAAGTCACTGGTGATCTTAGAAGTTTCATCCATTCCAATGAGGGCTGTTTGGGGTGATTCTTTAGCAATTCATTCTACCATTGCTTGGGATAAAGGTAATTGTATTTCTGCATTTGGCCAAAGTAGCATAGAGTTTTGTATTCACTTTGTTAAATTCTGTACTTTGACATGATGTAATATAAACTGAAATAATATACTTATACTGCATATAATGTTTCATTAAAGATTTAATGGGCAAACACCTTAACCTCCATCTATGCTACTATAAAAAAGAGGCTCATTATTATGATTAAATCTAACTGCAGGCTCAGGCTGCCTGGGCTAATAAAGATCAGGAAAATAAATTGGCCATTGGAGGACTCTGAGCTCGGCCGGGGGGCAGTGGTGACATCACAGGCTCACTCTGGTTCTAATTGACACTCAGGATAATAGGTTGAGCGCTAAAGCTCATCTGAAACAAACTGGCAAAGTAATAATGCCTTATATGCTAAACTGATTTACGAGTCAAGTGTAAGCCCCATGCCTTTGTTACAGAGAGAGATGAATTTTTATCCAAACCTCTGGGCAAACTGATTAGAGCTTTGGCTCTGGAATCAACCGGACCCATGCTGAATTCTGAGATTCACTAGCTTGCTGAGCTGGAACATTTCTGAAAATTCTGAATTTCAGGGTTTCTTTTTTAACCATAAAACTGAGGTAAAATTTCAACGAAGAGATTAAAAATCTTTGGTATGTACTAATTACTCAACCAATGCAGAATCCTATTAAACCTGCAGGTACAATATAAAGAAATAAAGAGGCTGTCCAGGCAGTTCCCTGATTCCAGCCTTTGAGAGCTCACAGGGGAGGTCAGCACTTTGCTATGGGGGTCACACAGTAAATATTCTAGCTTTTGAGGATATATGTTGTTTGTGGCAACAATGCAATTACCTATGGCATAAGAGTAGCCATAGACAATATGTAAATAGATGACAGTGGTGGCATTCCTATCCAACCTTATATGGTAGTTCAGGAGGCGGTGAGTGATGTCGGCGAGATGTTGGATTAGGAGCTCCAAGCTTCTCTTCCTCTCAAGAAACATCAAAAACAAGCAGAAACTCTCAGAAACAACATTGCCATAAATATGAAAAACAAAGGTTTATAGCAGCAAAGCTGATGGTAAATTGAGAAAAAGTCAACTAAATGTGGCAAGAATCTTGGCAGATTTTTCTCCTGCCCTTGCCCCTCCCACTCGGGAGCCGGGGGGGTGGGTTGGGGGTAGTTCTGATGGCAGCGCCAAGCTCCTGGACTGGGAGTAGGTGTGTTTCCAAGGAAGCAGAGCCCAGCCTACTCGCAATCAGTGTGGTGGTCTGTGCTAAGGCCCGAGAACTCACCATACAGACCACCCAGCCTGGGGGAAGAAGAGCCAAGTTGTCCTTGCTGCTATTGGGTCATCTTGGAAAAGCTGGATGATCAAAAGCAGCCCAAATGTGGAGTGATTCAGAGAGCCCTGCACCTGCCAGGGTGAGATGCGTGTGCAGAGAAGACCTGAGAAGCCCTTCCACACACCAAGGCTGATCCCCAGCTCAGTGCGGCCTGGCCCTGAGTTTGTGAGTCTGCTGAGAGACGCCCCCACAGGGAAATGACCAAGACAAGACGAGGTGTCTGCTTGCTGTGGTAGCTCCTGGTATTCACTGAAAACTCAGTAAAAACTCTAGCTGAACAAAAACTAGGAAACAGAGGCTTCATGGAAACATATGACATTAAATACATTTCCTGTGAAAAGAGTGCAGAAAAGTCACTAGACAAACAGCCCTCAAAAAAGGTTTTAAAAAAGAGTAAAACTCAGGAAAGGAAAATTAAAACAACAACAAAAAAAATCTAATTTCCAGAGGAACAATCCTACGATACCCCTTTCCAGCAACAACAAAAAATTGCAAGGCACACAAAGAAACAGAAAAGTAAGGTTTATTTAATGGAACAGAATAAACTGATAGATACCATCCATGAGAATCCCAGACATCAAATTTACTAGAAACTCTGTAAACAGTGATCTTAAATATACTTAAATGGCTAAAGAAAAATAGGGACCAGCAACTTAAAGACATTAGGAAAACAAGGTGTAAATAAAATGAAATATCAAAAAGGGATACAAATTATAAAAGGAACAACAACAACAAAAAATCTGGAACTGTAAAATACCAAAATAGACGCAAAAAATTCAGCTGAAGAGTTTGCAGAAAATCTGAGCAACCTGAACACAGAATCAGCAAATGGGCAGCAGAAAGAGAAAATGAGCACAGAAAAGTGACCCGAGCCATCATATGCAAAGATAAAAGGCTGAATGTTGTCCCCTACCATCAGGAAAAGTCGAAGATGCCTGGTCTCAGCCCTGCAGAGTCAACATGGTGCTGGAAGTTCTTGGGGACCCATTAGAGGAGGGAAACAAATAAGAGGCATTCAAAGCAGAAAGGAAGATGGCAGGTGACACAGTCCTGATCTAGAGGAAAAATGTGAGAGAATCTATCAAAAAGCAACCAGAATTAATGAACAAATTCAGCAGAAGGTCAACACACAAAGCTCGGTTGTGTTTCTGCACATCAGCCATGAACAATCCAAGAAATAAAGTGAGAAAATAGTTTCATTAATGATAATATCTAGAAGGACAAAATACCTGGGAATCAGTTTAATGAAGGATGTGAACATTTGCACACAGGGAGCAATGAACCATTTGCTGAAGGAAATTAAACTTCAATAAATGACAAGAGGTCTCGCGGCTATGAATTGGTAAACTTGGTGTTGTTAAGACTGTAGTACCACCCAAAGCTATCCAAAGATTCAGCAAAATCTCCATCAAACTCTGACCGCTACTCTGCTGGAATGGGAATACCAATCCCCAAATCCATATGGAATTGCAAAGGGCTTCAAATAGCCAAAACAGTCTTTAGGTAAAAGAACAATGTTGGAGGGCACCCACTTCACTCTTTCAAAACTACTAAAAGCCGACGGTAATAAAACTGTGATATTGTCATAAGAAGACATGCATTGATCAATTGAGTAGAAGAGTCCATAAATAAATCTCTCCACTTATAGCCAATTGTTTTCGAACATCGGTACCACACTTATTCAATGGAGAAAGAATAGTTTTCGCGAAATTATTCTGGGACAACTGGATTTCTACATGCAAAAGAATGAATTTGAAACCCTACTTGACAATATTTTTTAAAAAATGACTCGTCACCCGGTCACCCCCACCACCCACCCACCTCCCCTTCCACCACCCCTAGTTCGTTTCCCAGAGTTAGGAGTCTCTCATGTTCTGTATCCCTTTCTGATATTTCCCACTCATTTTTTC
Organism: Nyctereutes procyonoides; assembly: GCF_905146905.1. Lineage (NCBI taxonomy): Eukaryota > Metazoa > Chordata > Mammalia > Carnivora > Canidae > Nyctereutes > Nyctereutes procyonoides. The sequence continues at coordinate 32,512,504 of NW_026575043.1, forward strand.
TCCTTTCCCCTTTATTACCTTTCACTATTTTTTATATTCCCCAAATGAATGAGACCATATGATGTTTGTCCTTCTCCGACTGACTTATTTCACTCAGAATAATATCCTCCAGTTCCATCCACGTCGAAGCAAATGGTGGGTATTTGTCATTTCTAATGGCTGAGTGAGGGGGGGATTTGATGGGATGAGCACTGGGTGTTATTCTACATGTTGGCAAATTGAACACCAATAAAAAATAAATAAATAAATAAATAAATAAATAAATAAATAAATAAATAAAATAAAAATTAAAAAATGACTCAAGAATGGTTAAGTGACTCAAATATTTAAGAGCTAAAGTCCATGCCCTTCTTAGGAGAAAACATGAGGGTGGAACTTTATGAATTGGGAGCTGGCAACGGCATCTTCATGTGACACTGACAGAGTGGGTGACCGAAAAAACAGACAGTGAGAATTCTTCTCAAAATAAAACTTTTGTTCATTGATGGATATTATCAAGGCAGTAACCTACGGAATGAGGGAAAATTCTTGCAAATCATATATCTGATAAGGATTCAATATCCAAAATATATGAAGAGCAGCAGAAAGACAAACAACCCAATTTAAAAGTGGGCAAGAGACTTGCATAGACATTTCTTCAAAGAAGATATACAAATGCCCAAGAAACGCATTCAAAAATGGTTAATATCTAACATCACTAGCAATTTAGCCCCACTGAGATATCAATTTACATCTCTTGGGACAGTGGTGATAGAAGAAAAAGAACAAGAACAGGTGTTGGCTAAGATGTGGAAAAGTCTGTGGGCTGTGAAAAGCTGCCCCTACCCTTCCAGCTATTATGTGCTCCTGCGTGCATTTCTAAGATGTGTTTATCACCCCACTTCCAACATTTAAAAAATATTTCTGGGCAGCCCCAGTGGCTCAGCAGTTTAGCCCCGCCTTCAGCCCGGGGTGTGATCCTGGGGACCCAGGATCGAGTCCCACATCAGGCTCCCTGCGTGGAGCCTGCTTCTCCCTCTGCCTGTCTCTCTGTCTCTCTTTCATGAATAGATAAATAAAATCTTAAGAAAGAAAAACAAAATATTTCCTGTCAGCAGGGCTGTTTCCAGTTCTAGACTCTACACACATGTTCCATATTTTCTCTCTGATCTTTTTAAGGAGTCACAAGCCTTGTGATATTCATGTGATTAATAAGAGCATCCTGTTCTTAGAAGCAAAGCTGGGTTCTCTGACACCCGTCTGGGCTCCTTTTTGATGCCAGACATGAGGAACATCGAGTCGAGGACACTCTTGCCGGTAAGGTGGTGGCCTGCGAGCCTAACACACGGGGTCCAGGGCCAGCTCACTAGTCTAACTGGCTCCCGACCTAGAGGAATTCACTCTTGATGCACCACAGTTTTCTCACACATCGAATGGAAGTGGTAACGGGGCCTACTTTAAAGATGCGTTATGGGGATTAGATTGGTTAATATATTTGAAGTGCTGAAAGCAAACCTGACTACCTTCCTGGACATTCGTAAGTGTGAGCCTCCACTAGTGAAAACCACCAACGTGAACAATACATACACAGCAAAGCAACCCTTCCAGGTAGGGCTGTTCAAAATAGTCAGATGTAAGAAAAAGTAGGGAAGTCAGAAAACATATAAAGTATCAGAAAACACCTTACCCGTTACCCCAAATGGTAAAATGTTTGTTCCAGTGCAGCCTGCTTGAAGGTGAAGAGCACCGAGCATTTCCCTGCAGTCTGGGGAGAGCCGCGATGCCTGGATGCTGGGCCTGGGTAACATCTACCAACACTGGAAATCCCACATTCTCCCACTTAGCAGTACCTCTATGAGCCCTACAAACACAGAAAGAAAAAAAAATGTTCTATACGGAAGTGCCCACCCTTACTTATTTTCTCCTCTATAATTAGAGGAGGATTACCTGTAGATTAAGAAATTGGGAAGAGACCTCTTGACCTAGTATTTTGTAAAATTAGGCGCAATGTGAATATACACGTGCACATACATGCTCAACATGTGCGTGTACTGGTTTTACTATTATTATTATTTTCTCTATTGTTATTTTTTGATTCATGAAATGTTACCTGGGAATAAAATTATTCTTATTCACAGTTCACTTTATTCTATATATTAAAAAAAGATTTAATATCCTGTTTTTCAAATACTGAAAGGATGACATTGTTCATCAGTGAGAGGACATGGATAAGAAATGTTGACACATCAGGACATAATTTAAAGGGCTATGTTCATGTAGCAGAAAAAAACACAGAGACGCCACATGCAACTTAAGCAAGAATGAGGCTGGGGGATGAATGAATGTGGAGTAACATCATGTAGTTCCTGGCACATCCATACCAGTTAGTAGATACTTTGGTGGTTTTTGCCGTCAAAATACAGAATTAAGGGTTTGTACTGTGTTTGGAATAAGGGATGGAAAGGGCACAGAACTGGATGTGTTTGTAGAAGATAAACCTGATTTCACAGAGAAAATTTCAAAGTGAGCTGGCCTTTAAAATATCTTCTAATGAAAGTCTGAAACAAGATTATTCCAGAGAGATGCCTCCGTGAATAACAATTCTCTTGTGCTGGCAGAGACGACTTTGCCGGCGAGTTCTCCAGAAGGAAATACAGTGATCCCTAGTCTATCATGACTGGGTGCTGAATGTTTTGAGAATGTACAGGAGCATCATATGTCCATAGGTTCAGTGGTCCTCCTGTGATACACATGGAGCCAACGCAGACACTTGCACGTGCGCACATGCACACACACAGAGTATTTGGAGGTGACACAGGCAAACCTACAGCAGAAAATCAAAGTGGACATTTCCCAAGGAAGTGAAGTGGAGAGAGAACCTTGTTCAGAAATTAAGCTATTTTGAGGAGAAATGAACCATATGAGCAGCAGGTGTGTATGCTAATAGAATGGTTCTGTGTTTTAATTAAGCAGCATTTCCCTGCAGAATAATTACATATGTTGTTTACTCGACTATTTTTTAAAGCCATTAACACTTCTAGAATGTACTTTCTTCCCAGGCTACAAGTTAAAAGCTTTAAGAACATTTGCTTTCATCATGAAAGAAATACATAATAGGTACTCTGCTCTTTGCCAATATTTTATTCCTTACAAACAGTGAGTGCATCCAGGAATTCAAACACATTCATGGTCTCGACTTTCATGGCTTCTTTTAAGTTTAGGAAATTTGCCATAGATCTGTTGCAAAGAATTATGCTTTGGACTCTACAAAAGTGCAAAAGTTGTTGAGGGAACATTCAAGGAATATTAGCATGCCCATGGCTGTGGGTCGCTCTCATGGTGCTGTACGGGGGAGACAGACCGTGCCCACAGCGTGCGCTGCTGGAAAAATCACCGAGTGCCGCCTTCCCAAGTAAATGCTTGTCCACTGAGTTAAAACACCCGGAATGGAAGCATTTATGTGCCTTCTGAAAGAATTTCTTGGAAATCATGACAGCATTGTCTGATGAACACAAGAAATCTAGACATTTTAAAGGCTTACAGAAGACATTACTTGGACTCTTACAAATCCACAGAATTTGGGGGGACAAAAAGATTCAATGGAGCAGCATTGCTCATCAGAGAAAATTAGCTAATCGGATTATCTGAAAGACAAGCTCACATAAAGACCCGCAGAAGAAGCCCATACTATTATCTTTCAAAATGTTGAACTCGGCTTGTGAGGATCCTGTACTGGAGAGCCTCTGGTTTCGATTCTTTCTGCCGGGATAGTGAACTTGCTTAGGCAGCCTCCACTGTAGCACACGGATCTCATGGAAAGAAGAGAAAGTTCTTGATTAGACTTAATTAGGGGATTGAAAAGTAATGTCTCCCACTTTTTTTTTTATCTCCACCTATCAATTTTACAAATTATTGTCAAAAATACTCATAGCTATGATAATGATGATAATGCTTGGCAGCCAGCATTTTTGACAGAAATAATTCTAGACAAATCATGCCAATTTGTCTGGGAAGGCAGTGAGTATGAGTAACTGCTGAGAGGAGATGTCACAGTGGGCTCAATTCATTTCTTTCTCTACAAAAGGAGCCCCCGGAGGCTGCCAAAGTTGTGTGTCCAAAGGACAGATCTTCACACAACGCAGACAGATATTAATGCATTTTAATCATCTGTGCCGACTGGAATAGTAAGTGTTACACACACGGTTGTTTGCACCAGCACATTGTAGGGAGGTAAGTTTAACGCACGGTGTGAGGGGAAGATTCCAGCACAGTTGATCCCAGAGGGTAGATTTTCAAACAAAAAATTTGGAGTACTTTTCTTTAGTAACTCTGTGATATGGTACAGACTTCCTTCGTGTTGAAGTATGAAGTTTCTCCTTAGAATTCAAATTCAGTCGTCACTTAATGAAGCCATCACATGCAACTGGATTTTTGGGGTGACTTTTCATGACTCATAATTTTTTTTAAAGACTTTATTTATTTATGAGAGAGAGAAAAGGAGAGCAGGGTGAGGGGTAGAGGGAGAGGGAGAAGCAGGGAGCAGGGACCACTGAGCAGGAAGCCCCGACATGGGGCTCGAACCCAGGATCCCGATATCATCATCTGAGAGGAAGGCAGATGTTTCCCCAATGGAGCCACGCAGGCGCCATAATGATGTCTCTTTCAAAAGAGCTTTGAAAGGTAGACAAAAAGGAGCCAAAACAAAACCATGCAAGCTAAGACCCTAACTATTGATTATTGCTACTTTGTTTGTTTCTTTATTTTTATTTTTAATTTTTATTTATTTATGATAGTCACAGAGAGAGAGAGAGAGAGAGGCAGAGACACAGGCAGAGGGAGAAGCAGGCTCCATGCACCGGGAGCCCGACGTGGGATTCGATCCCGGGTCTCCAGGATCGCACCCTGGGCCAAAGGCAGGCGCCAAACCGCTGTACCACCCAGGGATCCCGTTTCTTTATTTTTAAAACAATGAAGTAATGATGTGCTTGCATATCAATGTAGCATGTGCCAGATTTCAGCCTCTCCGGATGTCTTGGAACTGAGGTCAGTCACCCTCAATAAGGGAGAATCTCCTGGACAGTGTTCTGGGCAGCAATCTGCAGACATAGGTTCCAGGTCAAGCTAGTAATCATCATCTTCCAGTGAGTAAACACTGTGTCCCCCCGCTCCAAGGATTCTACAATTTTAAGAATTTCAAGTCTTATCGAATACTCCAATGACATCAACTATAGAAAAAATATGTAAATTAATTCTCATATTTTAGAGGTGCATTGTGGTCTTTATCTAATTTTTGTGAACTCGGCATTAAAAGAAGAAGGAAGAGTTACTCTAGGTCTTATCTATATTGCTGAAGTATCTTCCCTTAACAAGAGTGGGCGCCATCTTTGCACTATTTAATTACAGAATCTGACTTTTTTACTTGACCACTAGCTAGATGTAGGGTAGGGAACACGAATGAATGATTTTCCTGTTCTGTCTCTGACACTATTGGTGGTCACTAAAGACCTATTGAATCAATATAAAGACTATTATAACAGCAACAAAGTGAATTACTTTTTCATTTGGAAACTAGAATTTCCAGAGACAGTTTATTAATTTCACAGCCTGCATTAGTTCCTAGGACTCCATAACAAACTACCACAAACTGGCTTAAAACACCAGAAATGTGCTCCCTCCCAGCTCTGGAAGGTGCTGGAAGGGGGCAGGTTCCCACAAGAACCCCTGTTTCTTCAGCTTCCAGGGAGCCAGGTGCTCCTTTGCTGATGGCTGTGTGATTCCAGCCTCTTCTGTCGTCACAGGGCCGTCTTTCTCCTCTTGTCTCTGTGTCTCTGTCTCCCTCCTTCTTAGGACGACACCAGTTATATTGGATTAAGGGCCAATCCAACTTCTCTGTGACCACATTTTAACTAATTGCATCAGCACTGACCCAATTACAAAATAAGGTCACCTTCTGAAAAAGTGAGAGTTAGGGCTTCAGCATATCTTTTTGAGGGAGATACACCTCAACCCTAGCAATACCAGACATTAAAGATACTGGGATGCATGACTTGGGACTCTACCCTTGTGGAAGGTAGAGATGATAATGAGGATGTGTTCCCATAGAAAAGATAAACTGAGAAGAGAATGTTTATCTAGCAAATAAAATCTGTCGACAGCCAATCTCAATAATGAAGTAGACATTTATGCTCGATATTTACCTTGACTTTCATATTCACATGATACTCACACCTTGTAACATGTCAGCAAGCTGTGTATTTTCTTCCCTATAACAAAGGCCAGAACTGCAGTGTTTTCTTTCACATACTGGACATTTAACACACTATTGACATAAAACTGAAATCTTAGCATTAACACAAGTTTAGGTAATATTTCCAGTAGTGCATCTCTAACACGCTAGGTAATGTTACTATTTCTCTAATCGGGTATATTGGAAAGCCACCTTTGACCTCACTACTCAAAAGTGAGGTCATATGAAAATAGACTGAATGTAGGGACCCTGGGTGGCTTAGCCAGTTAGGCCTCAGACTCTTGCTTTTCAGTCAGGTCCTGATTCTCGGGTCGTAGGATTCGGCCCAAGTGTTTGGAGCATAGAATCCAGAAATTGGAGCATACAATCCAATCCATAATGCTGTTAGGATTTCACAGTACAGAATACTAGAAAAAATTATCACTAGTTTAGATCTGATCATATAATCTAGCCTTTAATGCTTCATTTTCTCATTCTAATTTTCTATGGATTTTGGCTAAAGAATGAAGCTGAATTTTCTTGGGAAGAGAAGATAGTTTTTAAATGGTTTGAGATCCTTGTAGAAATATAGATTTTTTTTATTTTTTAAAAATTTCATATATGTATACATGAGAGACACACAGAGAGAGAGAGAGGAGGCAGAGGACCCATGGCAGAGGGAGAAGCCAAGTCCATGCAGGGAGGCCTGTCGTGGGACTCGATCCCAGGTCTCCAGGATCAGGCCTGGGCTTGAAGGTGGACGCCTAAACACTGAGCCATTCAGGCTGCCTAGAATATAGATTTAGCTTCAAATTTTTCTCCAAACATTATCAACATAAAATAAGAAGAACAATATCGGCTATCAAAACACATTTCACCTAAAACATCAATGAAGAAAATAGAAAAACGTAATATAGATATTCAAAATGTGCAACCAGGTATTGCTGCTGTTTTATGCTGAATACTGTTTTTATTTTATGGTATTCTATTATTTATTTATTTATTTATTTTTTGAATACTTGTTTTTTGATAAAGGCTCAATGGGATAGTCAAGTAACACCTTGAAAAAGCAGAAGTGGTGGGACATATTTACATTTTCTTGGGTGTATGAGTTTTATAACGGCTGTCGTTTTTTAGATTAGCAATTGTCAAATATGGTTCCCACATGCAGCTGTTGAGATTTGAATGCGGCTGAGTTGAATTTTACTTTACATTATGTTGATAACACATTAATTGAAAACCTAAGCCGAGTAACCTATTTTTTTTGCCGTAAGCACAATTGTTATTGTTTTTGGTAGGATTACACTTTATCATAAACATCGAAATATAGGATTCAATTGAGAGGGTTGTGACTGTATTGAAACAGAAATTTGAAATAAAAGAGAAAAAACTACTGTAATTACGTCAGTAATAAGTACTGAACTAGAGTAAATGTTGAACTTAGACTATTTTGCAACATATATTACCTTTAATTCTGTATAATATTACGTTTTAAAAAGCTCTATATGTGGCTCAGATTACATTTCCAATTAGATAGTGCTAATGTAGAGTAACCTAAGAACAACAGAACTGTTTTACAGTTTCGCAGATTCAACATTCCAGTCTTTGATGAAGCAGTCTTTTGCTAGAAAAGTAAGGAAGGGAAAGAAATTTCAAACTCAAGCCTGCCACTACAACCTTTGTCTTGGCTCTGAAACGTTTCAGAGGAAAATATGTTGTCTGACTCCCCATGACTTGAATGACAAATGTTCTTTTTTATTTTTTTTAGGTATTCTTAATTAATTCCTGAGCGACACACAGAGTTAGAGGCTGAGAACGGCAGAGGGAGAAGCAGCCTCCATGTAGGGACCCCATGTGGACTTGAACACAGGACTTGGGATCACCCCCTGCGTGGAGGCAGACGTCAACACGAGCCACCCAGGCGACCCATCTTTCTTCTTTTTCTAATTAACTTGGCTTTACACACACAATATAAGCCTACCCCACACACCTCCCCCCAAATGCATACACACACTTACCTACACACAATGCAACACACAGCATACATAAGGCATGTGCACAAGCACATCGTGGGAGAAGGGCATGAGGGGAGACAATCTCCCGCAAATTCCTGTGGGCTTCGATCTACAGACTGAGATCACTGACCTGACTGAAAGCAGGGTCTGAGTTTAACGGTCTGAGCCCACCCAGGGTCTTCTACACCCAAGTCTATATTTATGACCTACTTTTGGAGTTAGTGAGGTCAAGGGTGGCATTCCAAGGATACAGGAAAAAATATCTGCTCTCAAGAGAATACCATTCACTTGAACAAATGCAAATCAAAAGCAAACTATGCGTAAGGCCCAGATCAGGATATTTTGTTCTTTCCTTTAGTCTGTTTTCCTAAAAAAAATACTGGCTTTGTCCTTTGATTGATTGATTGGTGTTATTTTTCATGGGTGCAAAAATAACCACTCCTGAGTCATTACTGGAATCACCTGCTTACTAATGTATTCTATGTGAGAGTTCATACAGCTCATACACAAAACACAAGTAATTTAAACATGTATCATCAGCAGTCTTAGTCCTCAGAGAAATCGTTATTATTTTGGTAACTTGTTTTCTGTTTTTTCTATATGCGTATAATAGATGTAAATTTGTTCCCATATATGCATTTTTGACTATTTAGTTTCAGTTAAAAGAATGTCATAAACACTTTCTATATCATCAAATATTTTACTACTTTTCAAAGATTATTCTTAACTATTTTGATTAAATGAAAAATATTCCTTTTAAATATTCCTTTTATACACTTATAGATTGCTTTCAATATTTCTCTGTTATAAATAATGTTTTGGTGTTAATTATTGTAAAACAAATCACTTTGTGTATCTCTAATTAGTAGAACTTCCAAAAGATAGAAGGGCAAAAGAAGCAACTATATAGAAAGCGAATGAAACACTTCAAAAAAGAGAAAAAAGTTAATGAGCTCATTCTATTTATAACAGTAGTTTATAAAAATCTTGTTTCACAAAGTTTTACCAGTACTGAATATTTCCCACTTTTTTTGTTTTAATATTTTGTATATTGTAAATTTTCATTTCACATCACTGGTCAACTTTGCATATAAATTTATATTCAATTTTACATTATGTGTCATATTTCCTGTGTTTAGTCACTTTCCTTTTATTAATTTAGACTAATTTTCTTAGTAATTTCTTAAACTCCTGTCCTTTAACGGTATAGTGAGTACAAACAAAACCACCATAAAAGGGGGAATTAAAAATCAACATGGAACTATTTCTTCCCATGACTTAGTATTTTTCTTTCTTTTGGGGAAGAACAATACAATCCTCAACTTTTGTCTATAATTTATCCTTTAACATGGGAAGTAGAAAAGCACAATGATAGACACGCTTCATGTGAGAGTAGTCACCCTTCCAGTAATTATAACTTTTTGAATTGATGGAAGCATTCAGGGTTTGCACTTTCGATGCACAAAAGAATTATGTTAAAATCAAGACAAACATAAATTTGAATAAAATCCTCACAAAAACAGACTTTTAAATATTATCAAAAGATATTGTAGACCTTCCTGATCTCTCTTGTGACCTATAGATTTTCTATGATCTGACACAGATGCACCTCTGTAACAAAGCCTTGTCCATATTGCTCCTACATTGAGATTTTCTTCACTCTACTATTTCCTAGGTGTGCAGACACAATGCAAATTAATCCACTCTGATGAAAACCAGGTTGCCCGCTGTAGGGACTGCAGGTGCCCAGCATGCGAGATTCAGCTCAAGCAGCTCCACAGCTCAGCTCCTTAGCAGCAGACCAACCCCTCCACGAGAGTCTTCTGAACATAAATGCAACTGAATTTAATCAGGAAAGCCTTGAATTTTGAAGTCAATCTTCCAGAAAATGCCAAATTAAATGGAAAATTACTCCAGTTTACCTTGGAGATAGCTTCCCACTTAGGAAATTACCTTGCAGAAGCAGCTTCTTTCTATTACAATAGTTTCCAGTGTGTCCTCAACACCAACAACCCCCAATAATAGCGTGGAAATATGAGTTGTACGGTACTACAGTAGAAAAACTAGGAGGGATAAGTGGAAGACTAGTTGAGGAAACTCAACTGTGTATCTCTTAGAACAGTGATGTGTGGAAATGCTCTTCCATTTCGGAGTGACAAGAAATAACCCTGTAGCTTTTTGTTTATTATATATTTTTATTTACAGTTATTTTGAAACTTTGGCACATATCCACTCATAAATGGGAGGGAGAGTCATGACTATGTATCTCAGAGTATTGAACACACAGAGGTTGGAAAAAATAGATGGATTCACTGACTCATAATGAAGAAATATGGTTTCCTTCTTGACAAAGAGTGATCTGAGTATCTGTAATCCCGTATCCACTATTCACAGAGCCCTGAAATATCAGCTCTCCCGTGAGGTCCTCTCTGGCTGTCAACCGAATCTCCTGTTCCCTTTCTATTCTATTTCTCTCACTAGTTCATACCATCATCATCATCATGATATACAAAGTCTTACACTGCAGGTGGATTTGTATATTCGACGTGGCATTATAATAAGATAGGGTGGGAATTAGCCACCATAAATTCAAATAAGACAAGTACATAAGCTATAGAGAATTTTAAAATGCAATAAACCTAGACTAAAATTCAGTCTGGTCTTTATTATGGCCGTGCACGAGGAATTGTACATAATGAGATGACAAAATGCTCCTATCCTGCTCGGAAGATCACTCCCTCCCATGGGCATCCCCACTTCCCACCTGCCCCCACCCCACCTCTGTTTTGAATATGTTCATTATATCCCTCCTTCCTCAAGTGCCATATATTTGATGACTGAAGCATTTTAACCTAATCCATCTATCTATCTATCTTACCTACCTACCTACCTACCCATACAGAAGACACCCAGCAAATAGCAGAAGTGTCTTAATGAATAGCACAGATAGAAGATCTCAAAAGAAGGGAAAATGAGAAAGCTGAGTTTCCTATTAAATGATATCAAAAAATATTTTCCACATTAAAACAGGGAAAAACATTACATGAAACGAAATTAATGATGGGAAGTTTTTATAAAGTCACTTTTCAAGGTGTGAGAAAAAAAGGTTATTGAAATATATGGCAAAGAATAAAATAAGCAGCTACTTAACAAGAAAGTGTGTATCTCACATCTGCTCATGCGTTTGCCTGCAAACACCTAGGATAAATGCTGAAATAATAACTCCTTTGCATGAGTTTTCTGCACCTCACAAAGTGGCTATCACTGATGTAATCAAATCCAGAAACATGAGGAAATGGATTTTGGAAAATGCAGGCCACGACTTCTCTTCGTGGTGCAGAAGAAATGATCCTGGGTGGTACTCGTGCCATGTTGACAAGAGCTAACTAAGTACAAAAGATCTGCACTGGGGAGGATGGTGTGACAGGAGTCCACGGTGCAGGCACACAGTGGGAGTGCATAAAGCTCTTTTAAAAATGAGGAAAAAAACCTTCAGGGGTGCCCAGGTGGCTCAGTTGGTAAAGCATCTGCCTTCGGCTCAGGCCATGATCCCAGGGTTCTGGGATTGAGCCCCACATTGGGCTCCCTGCTCAGTGGGGTGTCTGCTTCTCCCTCTCCCTCTACTCCTCCTGCTCATGCTCTTTCTCCCTCTCTCAAATAAATAAATAAAATCTTAAAAAATTTAAATATAAAAAGTAAAAAATGAGGAAACAACTTCCATTCTCCCAAAATAGCAAAATATTGGCTGTATATGTAAGAGGTATACACATACACATACATACAGATGTGGAAAAAATTGTAAGATAAAATCAAAGAAAATGCTGAAGGAATATGGATTTCCTCTGGAATAAAAAGCAAAAGAGGCAAATGCAGTACAAAAATCATGGTAAACCACATATGCAATACTGAAGAGCTTCTGATTTTGATATTAATAATTTAGATGTCATTGTTTCCCAGCAACAAGATTGAGTATGAAGAAGTTAATTATTAGACTATGATGGAATTGACTTTCATGCAGAAAGAAACACAGAGGACAGAGGTTCATCTTTTATACTAAGTACAAAGTCATTTGGTGTCACTGCAAATATAAGTTGAAAGGGGAATTCATCACCTTAATGTGCACGCTCCTCCACTCAAAAGCAGAAATGGTATTTAGGAATGTAAACTTCCCTGCCTACAACAAAGGCGGGGTTTAAAAGGCCTTTTAATTTGTGGCTATTCAATTGCATTATATACACCATATACATACACACACACACGCACACACATATATAAGTTTGTGTAATATGTTGTATATATTATTATATAATTATATATGATGTATATAATGCATTGTACACACAATACATGTTATAAACGATATATACTATTTGTTACAATTTATGTTGCATATAAATCATATGTAAATTCTAAATACTGTGCATACTTCATGGTCAAGTTTTTTTTTTTTTAAAGATTTTATTTATTTATTCATGAGAGACACAAAGAGAGAGGCAGAGACAGAGGCAGAGGGAGAAACAGGCTCCATGCAGGGAGCCCGACGTGGGACTCGATCCCAAGACTCCGGGATCACGCCCTGAGCCGAAGGCAGATGTCATCACATGAATACCATTCAAGTGGACATTATATTAAGAGTTTAAGTGCAGCCAGGCGAGAGAAGAGTGAGGGTGGGGACGCATATGAACAAACATATTGCTAGGTTAGTGACATCCTCATTAGCGTGGAATGTGGTGAGGGAGAGATTAATTTACTAAAGAAAAATTTTAATAACCTGATAAACTTAAAGTTATTATTAGTTTTTTGGTTTTTACTTTTTATGGTAAACCTAAAATTAAACATAGCAGATTGAAAGGCTTCATAGTGATTATTAAAGATATTATAAACTATCAATTTATATCAGGCGACACTGAAGTTTCACATTTTTATTCAGCCTTTCCTAATGCAAAGTGTCATTATGAAAAGCAAAATCAAAATAGCCGTGTCTTAAATATCAAGGTGGCATAATAGTTCAATCACTTTATTTTTGGTGTGTTTCTAGAAGAATTTCAGGGCATTATATATGTACACACACACACACTGCTATAGTCTAAAGGCTGCTTGTATTTAAATTTTGAGTTGTTGAATGGTTTTAAAGAACAGAGGGTAGAAAGAAGGACTTGAGCGTATCTCCAACATCCCCACACATCAACATGAATTCAGGAGTTACTAAAACGTTACTGTACTCGCACACCTGCACCAGGTACCTTTAGAAATGAATGGATCCTTATTTCACTCAGCATAATACCCTCCAGTTCCATCCACGTTGAAGCAAGTCAATCGGAGAAGGACAAACATTATACGGTCTCATTCATTTGGGGAATATAAAAAATAGTGAAAGGGAATAAAGGGGAAAGGAGAAAAAAATGAGTGAGAAATACCAGAAAGGGAGATAGAACATGAGAGACTCCTAACTCTGGGAAACGAACTAGGGGTGGTGGAAGGGGAGGAGGGCGGGGGGTGGGGGTGACTGGGTGACGGGCACTGAGGGGGGCACTTGACGGGATGAGCACTGGGTGTTATTCTATATGTTGGCAAATTGAACACCAATAAAAAATAAATTTAAAATAAATAAATAATAAAAAAATAAATAAATAATAAAAGAAATGACTGGATCCTGAATAAAGGACTCTAGGTTATTAGCATTAACAACTCTACTCAGAGCCCCACACGTTGCGTAGACCCACCACGGAATTAAGGACTCAGCCTAACGTTTCCTGAACACACAGTTTGTGTTCAACACTTGCCACATTTCCCCTGTGAGGTCGGAGAAAGTAGCCCCATTTTACAGGCTGGAAAAATGACGTTGAGAAAAGCAGGAGAATCTGTAGAAGAATTGGGATTGGCATCCAAATTTTTACCCGATTTTTTTCCCTAGATCACAATAGACTCCTCATATGACATCTAACATGCAAGCTGGGCTTACAGCTTCCCAGTATCTTGTTTGCAGCATCCTTTAGTGCGCCACAAAAATCTCTTCATATGCATACAGCTGGCAATGTCTTTAATCCTTTTATGGAAAAAGTAAGAAGTAGCAGGTGTGATTTTCATTTTCTTCAATTTATAGGTTTTTTTTTGTATTTTTTTTTACTTTGTAAAACTTGTAAATCCTTTTTAAAATATATATATAGGGCAGCCTCGGTGGTGCAGTGGTTTAGCGTCGCCTGCAGCCCAGGGTGTGATCCTGGAGACCTGGAGTCGAGTCCCACCTCGGGCTCCCTACATGGAACCTGCTTCTCCCTCTGCCTGTGTCTCTGGCTCTCTTTGTGTCTCTCATGAATAAATAAAATCTTAAAAAAAAAAAAAAATATATATATATATATATATATATATATATATATATGTTTGTTGTTTTGTTTTGTTTTGGGATAATTTTCAATTTATAGGAAATTTATGAGAAGAATACAGATAGTTCTATATCCTCCACTGGAAAGGCCCACCTACTCAGATCCTTATCTCATCCAGAAGCACCCTCCTAGACTCATCCAGAAATAATGCTTGAGCAGCTCCCTGGGCACCATCGATCCAGACAAACTGACACATAGAATGAACTGTGGCTGTTAGTATGGTGCACTCATTACAGTTAATGAACCAATATTGATCTGTTGTTCTTAAATGAGGCCTACTTTCTTCAGCTTTACCTAGTTTTTGTATAATACCTGTTCTCTGTCCCAGGACCCCACCCAGGACACCACTGGCCATCTCGCCGTCCTCACTTCCTTGGCATCTCTGGGCTGTGACAGTGTCTCAGACTCCCATGGCTCCTCGTGGTCTTGGTAGCTGTTGCTGATCACGGGTGCTGATCAAGTATTTTGTAGCATGTCCCATCTCTCTGGATTTGTCTGGTGTTTTGGTTATTTTTAGAGTGGGGAAGACAGACCATGGGCAGTCATCCGGTCATATCCGGGCCCAATGCTATTAGCACAATTTATTACTAAGTTCATGGTAACGTTGCTACTTTGCTTCAGGTTTCTCTAATGAAAGGTAATTTTTTCAGTATTTCAGTTTTCTTTCCCCCCTTTTAACCTGAAGTATAATTGACATCAAATGCCCTATCGGTTTCAGGCATATGATATAGTCTCTTGTTATTTGTGTACATTACGAAATGATCCGCAGCATCAGTCCAGTTGCCCTTGTCACCTTACGAAGTTATCACAGCATTACTCACTACCCCACCCCCCTGCCGTACTATCCACTGCATCTCCCACCCTGGTAACCAACAACTTGTTTCCTTGTCTATGAGTTTCCTTGTCTATTTTTTATAAAAAAAATTAAATGATCTATACTCTGATCCACATATTGCCCAGTATCAGTGATTCCAAAGTTTGAAAGCTGTAACATAGGGGACACTGGTTAGCAAGGTCATATTGCAAGAAATTTGCTTCTTTTTTTTCCTCTTTTCTTTAAAAAAAAAAAAGATTTTATTTATTCATTCATGAGAGACAAAAAGAGAGAGAGAGAGAGAGAGAGAGAGAGAGGCAGAGACATAGGCAGAGGGAGAAGCAGGCTCCATGCAGGGAGCTTGATGTGGGACTCGATCCCAGGACCCTGAGATCATTACCTGAGCCAAGGCAGATGCTTAACTGACTGGAGCCACCCAGGTGCCCCTTATCATACAGTTGTTTTTTATTTTTTTTATAAACCACCTATAACTCTTTTTTAAAAAAGATTTTATTTATTTACTCATGAGAGACACATAGAGAGAGGCAGAGACACAGGCAGAGGGAGAAGCAGTCTCCATGCAAGGAAGCCTGACGTGGGACTCGATCCCAGGACTCCAGGATCACACCCTGAGCTGAAGACAGATGCTTAACTGCTGAACCACCCAGGTGTCCCATTGTTCTTTTTTCAATCTGTGAGAAAACCAAGGAGAAAGTTAGGTGACCATCGTTTTCATGCACTATTTTTTAGCACAACTGGAGCTGCCTCGGGCTCAAATATTTGCAGGCAACTCTTTCTACCTGGATCAAATGACAGCATTTTGTTTACGTCATATTAATTTTTAGAATCAGGCCTATTTTTTTTTGTCAGTAACACTAGCTTCAAATTCTAAAAATGCAATAAAATTACAGTTAAAAATGTACAGTTAAAATGTTATAAAATTAGAAAGTGAGTCAATTAAAACAGATAAGTAAATAGTGGTACCAGTTGTATGCAGAAATAGCAAAGTAATTGACAGTTTTTTGAGAAGTACTAAGTTAATATTAGAAGTAGCAAGCTACAAAAGCTATTGGTAGAGTTCAAGTGTGTCTTCAGGTGCAGGAGCCCTGATTAAGTATGTTTTTTTATCATTGCCTGGCAATAGGAATAATTTCATTTTTTAAAATACATTATACAATTCATGGAATCATTTGAGGTACAGTGATTTATCACAGAAACTTTAGAATAAGGGGTAAATAAGGAGTTACAGATTTATTACCCCATCTGTACACATGGAAATTCTTCAGATTGTTCAGGGATCATTTCTTCCCTTTTGGGCACAGAAACCATCTCTTCCTATTTGCACAATCCCTGCAAATTTCATATCCCTTGCCCCAGAAAAAGCCCACGGCACTACTACTCACAAAGCCACATCTCAATACAACTGCTTACACCAAAGCCATCTAGATACTCTCATCTCTGCAGTTCTCTGACATTTACGTAAAGCCAGTCACGTCATTACTCATGAGTCTGCACCATTCACTGTGTCACCCAAGAAGGCTTCCTTGCAATGTCCTCTTCTCAGTTGGGTACTCTGCTTTGTGAAGGATGACCCCAAAGGCAAATCTTACCCAGAATATGCAGGGAGATGTGAAAGTCTGTGTTATGTAAAAGGTCATGTTAAATATGCTCTTTGGCATTTTATTGAAGAAATACAGCATGTATCTTCCATTTTGTCTGTTAGGTCATCCGACCTGCCTTCCCTCTGACTCCTGAGACCTCATGGCTGCATTTCTGACTGCAGTTGCTGAGAGCCAAGCATACCCTCGCCTTTCATGTACCCACCACCAACAAGGAGGAGAGTGAGAAGCTAATCTTCTGAATGAGTACAGTGGTCCCTACAAAGAATGTCGCTTCTTCCTCCAGGGGGCTCAGCCTGAATCTGTGAGGCCCCAATGTCACCTCCATACTAATCAGCAATAACAAAAGGCCAGTCGGTCAGAAGGGCCCATGCATTTGGAATATCCTCAGGAGAAGACTGCAAGCCCATGAGAGCTGCCATAAGGGACCGACCACATGTCAAACTTGGGAAGGGGAATGACCACCTCCCTCGGTGCCAGCGGAGGAAGGACAGTGAGCTCAGTGACCTGGCAACACACACAACCCTTGGAGAAACATCCCTTTGAGGCTGCCCAATGATGCTAACAGGAAATGGCAAGTGCAGATACATACGCCCAAGATATGGATCCAACCTCAAAGGATAGACTGGCAGGCAGAGTGCTGAACTTAACCTGTATCTGACGTGCATGAGAATCACCCCAGTCAGGGTATCAGCACAATTTTGGTGACTCAGTCTCAGCCATTGGGTCACCAGACAGCTCTGTGGAACAAAGGCCAGACCAGCAGGTACCAGGATGAGGACAGAAGTGTGTTTCCCCTCCTCCTAACCTCCTAGAATATCTGGTTGACCACAAGATCAGAGCCCTATGAGGGGAGACTCAACTCACACTGGGGCTGTTCTGCCCATATGGTACATCTGGGGTCTCCCAATCCTATCGGAAGGGAACTGAACAAATTCTGAGAAAAGCAATCCAAAGTATGGGGTCTTTGGAGCCAGATCTGAATGGAGGGGGCCCCAACTACTTGAGTACAAGGCTCGGTGCTGACTTGGTTATGCCCCAACCTTCCCTTGGCAATTACAACATGAAGCATTCTCATTATTAAAAAATCCCTTGGTATATAGTGGAATAATTGAAAAAAAATCTAATGGATATTCCATAATTTAACAATTTAAAATGTTTAACAATTTAAAATGTTTAATACATTAAAAATGTCAACTTTTGGGAGTCCCTGGGTAGCTCAGTTGTTTAGCACCTGGGCATGATCCTGGAGTCCCAGGATTGAGTCCAGCATCAGGCTGCCTGCATGAAGCCTGCTTCTCCTTCTGCCTGTGTCTCTGCCTCTCTCAGGAATAAATAAATAAAATCTTAAAAAGAAAAGTCAACTTTTGATTCATGACTTGAATACATACAAAGCAAATGTCCTTACAAAAATTCTTAATATCTAAAATTTTTATTTTCATGTGGTGTTTTAGTGTGTTTCTTAAGTCTGAGTGCTTTTATATTCAGTTATTTAATACATTAATCCAAATATTTTCTCAGCTTGAGGTTTGCCTTAAAATTATCATTCAGATGATATTTGTCTCTCTGACAGATTTATTTTGCTTAGTATAATACACTCAGATGTGGAATTTAAGAAATAAAACAGATGAACATATGGGAAGAAAAAAGAGAGAGAGGGAAACAAACCTTAGAAACTTTTTTTTAAAGGATTTTTGTTGTTGTGTATTTATTCATGAGAGACACAGAGAGAGAGGCAGAGACACAGGCAGAGGGAGAAGCAGGCTCCACGCAGGAAGCCTGATGTGGGACTCGATCCTGAAACTCCGGGATCATGCCCTGGGCCGAAGGCAGATGCTGAAACTGCTTAGGCACTCAGGTGCCCCAAACCTTAGGGACTCTTAACCATAGAGAACAAACTGAGGGTTGAGGGAGGGTGGCAGGTGGGAATGGGCTGGATGGGGGATGGGCATTAAGGAGGCACCTGTTGTGATGAGCACTGGGTGTTGTATGGAAGTGATGAATCACTGAATTCTACTCCCAAAACCAATACTATACTATACTGTATGCTAACTAACTTGAATTCAAATAAAACTTTAAAAATAAATAAATAATAAAACTATCATCGGTTAGATGTGTAGCCTGGATAAAACACTATCACTGGTAGTTTTCTTTGTCATGCGTTGAAAGTTCTAACTTTTTAAAAATTTGCTAAATACCTTTGTACAACGCCTCCTGTTTTGATTTTTAATTTCTTTTTATCCATTTGTAAAGCTTCAGATGCTTATGTTTATCGAGTTGATTTTTTTATTTTTACAAAATGTTTTCTAAAGTCACTTTCAGAATTAGTAACGTCACGCCCATTGATGTGATTCATTATATATTAAGCTCACAGAAACTGAGAGGGTGGAACCATATTTGTTCATTTATATTCATGTTTTGAAATATATATATATGACAAAATACTGTAAAGTTTATTGTTATCCTTAATTCTTTTGAGTATCTTGTTTAAAATACAAAAAATTAGAAAATGAAATAGTATTTTTGATATACTGTTATATAAAATGAAGACTTTTAAGTCATTAACATTGTAGAGACCAATGGCAGGCTGCCCCAAAATGTGCCACTTTGGAATATTGATTATTTTAAATAAAGTGATTGAAGAGACAGGAAGACACTCAGACAGTCCCCTGTCCCCTGAAGGCAGAAAATCCATCCCCCCAATGAAAGGTCACCTCCCTGTACTAGGAGGTAGGGGACTTCCTAAACCCCAGGGATAGGAAATTTAGAGCCGAGAATGCTGTATAAACTACACTGGCTATTTTTTTTTTTTTTTTACTAATATACTACTGCAGCCCAGAGTCTGTTTAGAATTCTTTACTAATCAAAGTTCCCAAAGTTGAGTTCTCTTTGTCCTGTCAATTCCTCACAAATGTACTGTCTCTTTATCTAAAAATCATAAAAACTGCCATCTTGGTCATCTCCTTGGGTCTCAATTTCAACACTGGGCCTCCAGGCACACATAATAACACTTTTGGGTTTTCTTCTCCTGTGACTCTGTCTCATGTAAATTTAACAGTTGGTCCCAATGGAGGACTCTTTTGTTCCCTTGGACATCATCTAGAGATTTAGAACCACTCACTCACAGCAGGTGACACAGGAGACGTCGCCTAGGACACAGGACTGAGCCATGCTCCCTGCTCTGCCTCCATCGGCGCTGCCACCATCAGGTTCCAATGCCATCGGTGTGTTGAGCTGGGTTAATGCCCAGAGCAGCAGAATTGATGATAAATGACATTTGCAGAAGAAAAGCCACAGAGTTAGGAACCGCAGAGAATGACAATCCTAGAGTGAGGGGGACGGGAGGACCTGTGAGAGGCGCATGCAGGGATGCATCCATGGAGAGCATTTTAGGAAGTTGTAGAGGAAGTGGCTGCCCCTGACCCCACGCAGAGTCCTCAGACGAAGTCAGCACAGACCCACGAGACATTTCAGAGCTTCTGGATCTGTCCGTGACTTCCCTGGGACGCTGCATCATACTGAATGTGCCCTATTTTTAGACCACAGGCATGCAACTCTATGAGGGTCTCATGTAAGGCATCTTTATGCATTTTTGTTTTTTACATTTGCATCCTAATAATGCCCTTAATGAGATGTTTATACAACACAGATAAGCTTCAATGTTCCACACCTGACGGGGAATCAATCTGAGAGCCAAGTGCTCGTCCTGATGTCACTGCCAAGGCTCCTGGGGATCAGCCTTCTGACCTCGTGCTCCCCCGGAGTTGCTAGGGCTGGTCCATTCTTGAGGAGTGAGGAGGCAACAGCACAGGCATCATGCATTTGCTCTGCTCTAATACATTCAATGTTTAGTGATAACAAAAATATTTTATGAACTTTATTATAGCTTAACATCACCAGTTTGCTTTTTGAAATATAAGGGTAAATGCTGGCTTTGAGCATGAGGAAAGCCCAACAAATATCAGCTTATACTTGGGTTTTCTTACATGGGTTCTGCATTGCATTCTGCAACAGCTTGCTCATCATGCCAAAGAACCTTGAATTCTCCTTCTATATATTACAATAAGCAAAGGCACATAACTATAGCTTGAATGTAAACACATTTTTAATGACCTATTAGCTATTAAAGCAATGACTGTTGGAAAATGAAAATGGATGTATAATTTGATTAATTCAGTTTGCTATTAGAATGATATTGAAAGCAATCTGCTCTCATTATGACATCTATAAATTCTGCATATCCTCATCACTCCTTAAACCTAAACACAACTTATTTTGTTACACTTTTAATACATGCTACACCAAGGTTGTACTTAACATCAGACATAATCAAAAATGGAAAATGGGCTCTAAATCGTTGCTCGGCAATAATTAAATATAAATTTGTAAAAACTGTTAAAGCATAAAGCTGAGATAAAAGTGAAACAAATGTTGACTGAAGAGATGGTGGGTGAATATATGCACGTACATGCCTGGAGACCCGTGTCATGCACCTGTGTGCCTATCTATGTTCACACAGACAGACACACAGACTCACCCATAGTGACTTATATTAGAGCCACTGGAAGACCTGAGTTTCAGGTCTAACACATACCCAGCTGGGCAAGATATTTAACTTAACTAGATCTTAGATTACCACATTGTAATTTTTTTAAAGATTTAATTTATTTGTTTGACAGAGAACGGGAGAGAGCACAGGCAGGGGGAGAGGTAGAGGGAGAGGGAGAAGCAGGCTCCCCACTGAGCAGGGAGCTGGACACAGGATCGATCCCAGGACCCTGAGATCATGACCTGAGACAAAGGCAGACACGTCACCAATGGAGCCACTCAGGCACCCGCCCACATTGTAATTTTTATGTATTTATAAGACATTCAGATTTAAGAGAAAATATTTTTCAAGTAATGGAGTCCTTAAAAATTGCTGATTATCTGTCTTTCCTGTTCCTTCCTCATTTTCAAAACCTATCATTTTACCCTGTTTTTGCTCTTCCATCCCCTTATCCAGCATGGACCTAATTTGCTACCCACACCTCATGGATTTGGTCTCACTATTCACCTTTTTTCTCATCTATGGCTCCAAACATTCTATTCGATCACATCTTTCAGCACGCAATCATATCACAGACTGGGAAAAAAAAATTTGCACATGGTGTACCTGATAAAGGACCATTACCTAAAATAGACCAAGAACTCTTAAGATTTAATAACAAGAAAATCAACAGAAGACCTTAACAGATAAAAATGGACAAAGACCTCAACAGACATCTTACCAGAGAAGGTTTACAGATGGCAAGTAAGCATATAAAAAGATGCTCAACTTCCTAAGGCATTAGGGGATTACAAATCAAAATAACAATGAACTAACACTACACACCTATTATTAGTACAAACACTGGCAGGGGTGTGGACTCACAGGAGCTCTCACGTGCTGCTGGTGGGAATGCAAAATAGTACGTCCACTTTGGAAGACAGTTTGGTGGTTTCTTCCAAAACCAAACATACTCTTGCCAGTGATTGTGTTCCTTAATTATTTTACCCAAATGAACTGAAAACATATGTCTTCACAAAACCTGCACATGCATGCTCATAGCAGGCTTATTCATAATTGCCAACAACCTGGACTCAACTATGATCCTTTTCAGTAGGTGATGGATAACTGTGATCCAGCCAGACACTGGAATATTACTCAGCACTAAAAATTAATGATCTATTAAGCCATGACAGAGCATAAAATTGCAACTCTATAACAATCAGGAAAAGACAAAATTACAGGCACACCAAAAAGGTCAGTGGTAGCCAGGGATGGGGGGAAAGTAGTTAAGGCACAGAAGAATTTAGGGCAGTGAAACTATTCTGATTGATACTTCAGTTGTGGATACAGGTCAGTGTCCATACGTCAAGACCCACGGAAGGTACAACACCCAGAGTGAACCCTAATGTAACTACATACGTAAACTACATACTTCAGATGAGTGTGATGTGCAAATTTAGGTTCATCAATGGTAACAAATGCCTCACTGTGTGGTGAGATGTCCACAATGGGGGTTGGTGCAGGTGCGTGGGCAAGGGATATATGGAAAATCTCTGAATGTTCCACTCAATTTTCTATAAACCTAAAACTGCTCTGAAAAATGAAGTAAAAAAAAAAACATGCTGGCTACAGTTTTTACTTCATTTAAAGTCATGTAAGTTATCTGACTATGTGACTACCTTTGGTGAAACTTTGTGTGATTTTCCATTGCTTACAAGAGCATCACAAGACATACCCATGGTTTTCCATGCTTGTCTATGTTATTAAGAGTCTGATGCCCAAAAATCCGATCAGACAGGTCATGCCCCATGGTATCATCTCTTGTTTTTATAATTACTCAATTATAAATTCAGAAACAGGACATGTAGCTAATTTACATTGCTCAAGTTTTAAGCCACTTTGTGAGAGGTAGTGATGACCTTCATTCTGCCATTAAATGGAGGTTGAAACAGAGACAAGTTTCAGGAGTAGAAACATTGATTTCCGTTCTAGCTGGCGTGTTTACTCACACACAGAACTCACATTCATCCTCTCCAAAGAGGAGAGATGATAAACAAGTTTTAAAAGGAAATAGACTTGGACTCCAATAGCACACAGCATACACACACACATACACACATGTGAAGGTAGACACAGAGTGGGTTTTATATATTTCTAACTTAGGGGTTACATGCGGAGACACGTTTATAAATAGATGTAGACATCTATCAAGTCAGTCCTGTCCAAAGGAGAAAATTACTCTTACTTCAACTCTTAACTGTTTTGAATGTTGGAAAGAACATTGAACCCACTGTCAAATATTTGAGAGCAAAGCTTGGTCCTTCTCTTTATGTGCTCTATGACTTTTGGACAAACGATGAGCTTTATAGTTTGATAAATAGAAATTCTTCCTCTTACTAGTGGGAAGATATTTGGTGAAAGTGGTCAATGTCTTTGAGACTCAGAGTCCTCCTCCAACAAACAGCATAACTTATAGCCTGATGAGTTTTTATTAGGATGTTATATGAATGTATGTCTTATATTTGAGGTTTTAAAATCCATACAAGGAATGGTCTTAGCCATCTTTTCCGCATCGGTTACTTGAAAGATGACTGGACTAATTCAGAAGAGCCAAAATCTATCCCAGGGTGAGCCATCCTCTGCATTATTTGGGGTATAACACTAAAAGATTTGTTAGATTCATCTTTCTCAAACATAACGAATACAATTGTTGGACCAGGTGATCAAGTTTTCCCCTTTTCTTCCCAGTGAAAAATAATTTGTCCCAACTGTTGCCTCTTTGCATTGCTTCCTTGAAGTAAAATTCTATTGTACCACATTCTGGCTTTCTTCCTTTCTTCGTGTATGCGTGTTTATGCGCATGTGCATGTGAACGCATTGCCCCTGAATGCAGCAATGGTGGCATTGCAAAGATTACCTTTTCCTCTTTCATCAACCAACCAGAAGCTCACATTAAATGTGTACCATCTTTCTCTTAAACTATCTAAAGAAACTTGTCAATTAAAATAATATGCATGGAGAAACATTCTGACTACTTAGCTTGATAAATGTCCTCCACAGTTATGCTTGTCACCCTTCACAATTTTTCCATCTAGGATAAGATTTATGACATAATACACTAATTAAGTAGTTGGAAGTTTTATTTTTATTTCCTAGAGAAATTGTGAAGTATGCTATGCCAGCAATTTGCTTACATTTGAAAAACTAAAAACTAGCAAACTACTCTCTTGAAACTCTACTGTGGTGACAGGATCAGTATGCCTCGTACAATTTTGGTCACTTTCTCCAGCAATGCTTCAAGGATGAATTAACATGCTTAATACTTTTAGTTTAAGTTCCTAGATTTGGAAAAAGATTTTAACAACTAATAACAAATTTAATTTACAATTGAAAAATTATTAATATATTTGCAAACAGCACAAACAGAGATTTTCTTAAACATAATGTTGGGCTCAGTAATTATGTAGAAGCATGGAATAACTTTAATGGAAACAGGTAGCTTACAAAAGTTACATGTTCTAGCTCATAACCCATGCAGATGCTTATGTATAAACATGTGATTTCTGAATTTCTCTACCTACTAGATAGGATCATCCAGTCAAACGTATTTATCATATGGTTTTGTGCATGGAGCTATGTTGGATATTGTTGGATATTTCTAGGGCGACATTCTTGGAAAGAGCTAATGATCTTTGGTTGAAGGAAGAGCTAGCTGTAATTAACATAACAGAGAATTAGGAGAAAAAAAAAGATGATAAAAAGGAGTTGATTTGTTGGTTAGAAATAAAAGTAACACACAAGCAAATAATAGTAAATCCACCTACCTCCCACCAGCAATTCCTGAGGACCTCCCCTCAGACCCCGTGTAGACAGAAATCACTGGTGTTGACGACAGCTGAAGCACTGTGTCCACCTGAAGCAGTGTCAGAGGAAGGTCAGTCTCTGAAAAGATGCTGTAAAATCCAAAAACATTTGGTTCTATGTAAGCTAAGGAGTAATTTATGTCATGAAGTACAAAGAGTGAGATTCCTCAGTCAGGCCCATAAGTAGTGATGACACAACATCAAGTGCACCAGGGAATAGAGTTTGTCATTGAGGGTGAAGGTCAGGAGAGGATCTATGTGAGGGCAAGCAGGTTAGAAAAGGAAGCGTGACCACAGAAGGAGGGCCTTACAAGGGGGTCTAACCCACCAGAGGCTCCACCATTAATGTGCCATTTATACCAATCACTAGGATGAGAAAATTAGCAGAGGAAAATGTTACTGAAATATTCAAAGCCAAATGTCCAGCTATGTTTTATCATCCATTTATTGTGGGATAATCAGAAATATAAAACTGTATCTGAAATTGTTAATATATTGTCTGAATTTTATAGAGGTTGTATTTAGATCAGTTCAACTTAGTGTAAAGGATCCTAGGATAATTTATTTCTTTGGTATTTGACTAAATTAATGATCCCTATGATTAACATTTCCTTGAAATAGATATATACCTACACAGAGGTACAGGCTGTAAACTCACAATCTTAACTTAAAAATTTAAGCAGGGTATATAACACTGGCATGTAACTTTTCAAAGAAAGAGAATTAAGCCTTGGCTGCACTTGACAGAAAATTTGTGCAATTGATATAAAGAAAGAAAAGTAATTAATTTTACCTTATGGACATTGCTGTGTATTTTGCTGTTATATAAGTATATATCATATGCAAAGTTGATCAATGCATTTTTATTTTTATGTATGCATGTAAGCATTTATTCATTTATCTATTTCCTTATTTACTTACTTATTTATTTATTTTTAGAGACGAAGAGAGAGCAGGGGGAAGGTTGGAAAGGCAGAGAGAATCTCAAGCAGACTCCAAGCCCAGCACAGAGCCCAATGTGGGGCTTGATCTTACGACCCTAAGATCATGATCTCAGGCAAACCAAGAGTCCAACACTTGATCGGCTGAGCCACCCAGGCACCCCATCAATGCATTTTTAAAAAATGGATGGCCATTGAAAGCTAGTGCTTTCACCAGTAATATCTTCTATAAAGATCCTATGTTTTTTTATTGTCTAATTTTGCAGAGTTTGCTATGTTGTGGCATGAATGTAGATACGTAGATACTCACATGGAACATTGAAATCAACTATTGGTTCTAAAACTCTACCTCAAATCCCGGAGTATTTTCTATTTGAAAGATTATTAAATAACTGAAATATCCTATATGGCTATGCTTTTATGTTCCTACCCTAAACATCCTATGATCATGTTGTGAACATATTCTGTCCTTAAGGCTCTAAGAATAATTAAGTTTTCACACGATACAGAGGAGAAAATTGTAGAGTGGGGCAGAAAGGTCACTCTGTGCTTTCTAATTGAGGTTGTTGGGATTGTCCACTTCAAGCGATACGTGTTTTCAAATGACCATTAATCCTTGGAGTGCAGGCACCATTCCTCAAGCTCACAATTCACTGATGGAAGCTTTAATGGACTTCAACACTTTCCCATGGATTACAGATATGTTATTTATAAGGCAATGGATCCTGACAGGTTGTGCGAAAATACTCTGCAGGTAAAAGCTAAAATAAGTGTTTGATAATTTTCATAGATGGATTACATTGATAGGAAGATGAAAGCCCTTCTTTTAAGTTCTAACCCTTAGTATTCAAAGAAAACTAATTCAAACACTGTAAATTCATCAGTATGATGCCTTTGAGCTTCACAAGACCATCTAACTTTATGAAAGTGTAAATCTGATTTGTATGTACATGTATATGATAAGTACAGCAGCCTGTGCACTTATAACACTATAGGAAGTATAGCAGGAAGTGCGTGTCTACAGTTAAGAGCAAAGGATCTGGGTTTAATGGTGCAAGAGGTAGGGTCTGGCTACCTGGAGTTGGTATCATTTATATTTTAGCATTGTGAGGAAGAAAAGGTACATTAGTATGAGTAAAAATTCTTTGAATTGTGTGAAATAGTTCTCATTTTTCCCCCTAGTCAATAAGAGAACATTTGGACTGATTAACCACAGGGGTACCATTAGTACTCTTGGGTCAAAGAATGTTAACTGAGCAAATTAAGAATTTAAACTCATTTTCTGGCTTCATTAGCACAATTTTCTTGTCAGCTGATAATTTAACCAGTCACAGACTTAAAAGGCCAAAAACAGAACTGCTGTGTACCTTAGCAATGAGCTTGCATATGTAGGAACCAATTCTGTAAGAAATGGTTTTAAAAAGGTATTTTATTTTCCCATTACCTGTCTCTTTGGGTTAAATTTACAGTGATTATTGACAAAGTCACTTATTAAACAAGAGTGCTATACCTTTGCCTGCTCATGAATGTAGTTTTAAATAGTTATTAATAATACATTTTCATAAAATGCTAACACATCCATCAAAGCAGAAGTCTTGTCAAACAAAGTTTTAAAAAACTGTAAAATTTCAAAGCTGAGAAAGATTTTTTTTCTCTCCCTCTGAAAATTCAAAATTGGATGAACAGGGATGCCTGGGTGGCTCAGCGGTTGAGCCTCTTCCTTTGGCTCAGGGCATGATCCCTGAGTCCCAGGATCGAGTCCCACATCAGGCTTCTTGCATGGAACCTGCTTCTCCCTCTGCCTGTGTCTCTGCCTCTCTCTCTCTCTCTCTCTCTCTGTGTCTCTCATGAATAAATTAAATCTTTTTTTAAAAAATTGGATGAACAGAGATTAACATAATTTTCCAATAGTTCACTCCAGATATGGAACTCTGTCTGTACAATTTCAGCATAAAGGAAATATTTTACATCCTACAAACATTGTATGAAAAAATACATAACTTATCACTCCCAAATTTAAGTGATGATTACAATAATATGTTCATTCAAAAACAAGTTTTCTTCAATAAATTTTGATGTCATCTGACCATTTAGATTTATTTTAAAAATTGTTATTGAGGAAGACCATCAACCTTTGCTTCATTTTTTTAAAATACCAATTTCGATTGGAAACAAACAGAAGAGTGTAGCATTATCAATCGTAAATGGTATGTGTCAATTTCCATCATAAGAAATATATGTAATTCTATTTACTACGTTACTTCAGGATCACTAAATTTATTTAAATCTATTGTTTATTTCTGGTTTTGGCAGTATGGCAGACAAGACTACCGAGAAATTAGTTGGAAGAAACTTTTTAGGAATTACATAGAAGAAAAAACCAAAAGGCTGATACAATTTAGAAAAGATATATGTACACATGATGACACATGGTTATGTTCATGAGAAGGGGAAGAAATCTTAGAATGCCATAAGTAAATTGAAATTGGGAATCTAGAAAGTTCAAGTCAGCCTGGAGGTAACCTTTGCTTTATGAACTAGCCCAGGTCTTAGATTTTAATTGGTCTTTGAGAAAGATAATCTAAGGACTCTCCTGAGGAAGGGTGAAACAAAGACCCCCACATCCTCCCCCAAAACAAATCTGGGTCTTCTAAAAATCAGTGCCTACAAGGACAAACTAAGCATGAAAAGCAGAAACATTTCATAAAGGGAGACAAAATAAAAAGATCCTTCCCTAACATTCCTAATTACACGCTGATAATCACACAGCCTTGGAACGTACATTTAGAACATGCGTGTCCACCTAAAAACACACAGGCAAAAATAAAAATAGTGATTGTCCTAGATATTTAAGTCCACAAGGGACCTGCCAGAGCTAACTATCCCTTCTGAAGAAATGCAGTTAAACTCTGAACAACCTCCCCCAGATAAGGTGAAAGTGTCACGGTCTCACCACTAAAGATCACAAAAATACATGAAGAAATACTCCCCTGGGACTGAGAATTAGGAGAACCAACAAAGGGCACATCAGCCTGCATATACTAGAGTCACCAGAACCAGAATAAAAACATATTTAGTATATTTTGAGATACAAAGTAAGGTATTAAAATGTCATGCAAGCCACAGAGACTGTAAAATATCTGGGAATACCTGTAAAGGAAAATTTTTCCAGAAAAAAAAAAAACAATAAAAGATACACACAGTATGTGAAGTTAGCAATTCAATCCAGAATTAAACAGTAGATTGTAATCAGCAAAATACAGATCTGGCCTCCTGGGAAAGAGAAGAACCACACAGATCATAGCACAGACCAACGAGAAGACAGGACATGGTGTGTGGGATTGAGATATTATTGGTGGAGTGAGACCTATGATAATAGGAACTGGAATTAGAATAGGTGGCACCATGAGAATGGAGAGGGGGAGATAATCAAACACACCATGGTGACTTTTCCTTCTCTGTGCTCTCCGCCTCTAAGTCCTTCTGCCCTTAACTGCCCTTCCAATTCATGGCCACTCAGCCCTAAGGCAGACAGGAAGAGCCCACTCAGGTGGTCCTGTAGAGTGCACACGATAGGAGTGTGGGGAGGGGACACATAGCATGTGGAGCCTGAAAGGTGTGAGGGGAGCATCCGCAAGGAGACATGAAAATATAGATGAGTATTTATGAAATAAATAAATAGTCAATTGGAGCCATTTTCTCAGTGTCAGAGAAGGTAAATACAAATATGGAAAGAAAGAAAACAAGAATGGACCCTATGATGTGGGACTGGACTTGGGTGTATCTATGTAGACTCAAGAATGCTGATGATGCATAGATAGAAGAATAACTGCTATTCTTGAAATGTGAATAAATACACACTTTATAACTGCCCCTGAGACCGCTGGAAGCAGCAGCACCCCAGGAGAAATTAACATAACAAATATTCGTACTTTGGCTTCTAAATACCATCCTTCTTGAAAACATACCAAGCGTCCTTATACAAGGTAAAGATATATAAGAGTGTACGATGATCCTAGAACAACTTCTGCCACATAGTAAGGAATCCCTCTGAGACGCACATATATCAAAAACACACGGAAGTCAGATATTCCTACTGGCCAATCTGGAGAAATTTGACCATCAAAAACAGCAACAGCAATAATAATACATAATGGATCGTAACATCAACTAAAGCAGGAAAACATGAACCTAGAGTGATAAAAATTAATAATTTAGCATTTCATGAAAGACAAGTTTTTACATCGTTTCAAAGTAACTCATAAGAAAATACGGATCTATTACACAGGAAAAACTTGAGATCTTTGAGTGATCATGTCAGGCAGACAAGACCCCATTCCTGGGAGTGAAGTGACCATCACTACTAACAGGCAAATCTAAACGCACCCCCTCGTAGACACCCTGAGGAGAACACAGCACCAGCTCTGGGATGCTCCCGCTAAAGTGTCTGAACCTGGATGGTATCACACAGAAACATCACACAAACCCAAGTAGAGGTGCATTTTCGAAAATGCCAACGACATAAGTTTAAGGGATAAAAGAACTGTTTGAAGTTGAAAGTGACCCAAGAGACTTGGAAACTCAATGCCACCCATGTTTCTGAGCCAAGCTGTTTGGCTAGGGAGGGTATTATTGGAAAACCTGAACCAGAGTTTGAATGTTATATAGAAGCAGTAAGTCACGGTTTGTTGTCATATTTGTGGCTGCATTGAGGCCAAGTAGTAGAATATACTTCTTGGTACCAAAATACCAAAGTATTTTTACTTTACTGCATATTTTTTATCTCACCACTAAAGATCACAAAAATACATGAAGAAATACTCCACTGGGACTGAGAATTAGGAGACACATTCATAGCATCAGGTCAACAACAAATAGTTCAGAAAAGTCTTTGTACTACATATGCAACTATTTTATGAGTTTGAGCATGCCCTAAAATAAGACAAAGTATTTTATTTTACATATTTCTTCTTAAATTGCCTTCATTTACGAAAATGGTTTGTAAATCTTTCTTTTTAAAATTGTTTTTCTTTAATTTCGGGTTTTCTATTTGTTTTTTTTTTTTTTTAATTTGCCTTAACCTTAAACATTCTTAAAGTACTGCAAGATGCGTACTTATTACTATTAAAGGTAAAATAAATAAAAATTCATGTGGGGAGTTTTTCCTAAAACTTTAGGGGTCCTATATTGTACAAATCATAGATATAGATTGTTTTGAGATTCATAATTCAAAATGCATTTACAGAAAATCATTTTTGGTTATGCAAAGGTATAAATTCCACAGAGAGTTTTTATAAACCCTGCCTGTAACAGTTTTTATTGAAGAATATTGATTGCTATGTCTGGAAGAAAGTGAGGGCACGCTGTTTCCAGAAAAAGACTGTATAGTAAGTTACAACTTTCTGAAATTAGTTAAGCAACTTCAAAGGTCTGTGTATCCATGAGGATTTTACATAGAACCCCCAATATAATGAGAACACATGGGATGGTTGAACTGCATACTGGCTGCAAGTTAAACAACTTAAAAGTCAAGTTCAACACTCCACGGTATTGTGTAAAGAAATTACACCACCAGTTACTGTCCAAACGGTATCCTAGGGACCTGAAATGTTGAACATGGGATTTCTTTCAGGAAGAAGCCTACGCACTCAACTTTGGTTCAGTGATTAATACTTAATTTTAATTTTATTAAAATTTCCTATAGTGTAAAGAATAGTTGGTATTACAAACCATAGTAGGTAAACATATACAACTCTAAAACTATGATAGAAAGCAAATGCTTTTTAATCACTAAAAACATGGGGCATATGGACCAACTATTTCTCGGGTGTACATAAAACCTAATAACCCAGGATTATCTCAAAAGAAGCAAAAACATCCCAAACAGCCCACAGAAATCTAAATTACTCTTAAAGGCAAAAATATTTTTTCCCAGTTAAAAATACACGTTAATATGCTTACTTGATATTGATGAATGGTGTCAATATTAGGCCTGAAACAATGAAGCTCTAACAACTCAAGTTTCATGAAAAAACCAGTTCCGTCTCCTGAAGGCAAAGAAAGAATAGGTCATCATCCTTCACAGAAGAGAATTATATGTTACTGTGGCATTTTGTTGTTCATAAGGGAAGGCCAAGTATGAGTTTATTGGTAGTTATGTGTCATTCTTACGGATATTGTAACCACACAAAAATAAAAAAATACATTCCAAATAGCCCTCAACCCGTTTACTTTTTCATAGTTTGGCTCATCCTGGGGCACCTAAAGTTGAATTTTCAGAAACACGTATTTTCAAAACAAGTACCTGAGAAAATTACTAAAATACTAGTTCGCACATTATCCATCAAATCCATTTTACCATTCCACCTTTTAACAAGGAAGTCCTCCATTTAAGAAGAATAACTGGCGGAGCAGGGATATGCCACCTGTCCTGGCCTCCCGGCGACGATCTGTTCTGTGACGGCTGGTGAAAGGCTGTGCACAAGCTCTGTAGCATGTCCTGATGCAACCAGTCTGCACATCAGACAAAAAGGGAGAGAGAGTTCTGAGGTTCTTGGTTCACTTCATTTGGGGATCTTTTTAAAAAAGCTTAATCTGGACCCTAACTCAGAGGCTTTGTGCGTGTGGGTGCATGAAGATTCCTTCAAGAGTATGATACCATGGACAGGTTTATGGGATTTAGGTGTCAACCATTTAACTTCCATATATACCCCTTACAAGAAATGACTTGCCCAGGAACTTGCCAAGTAACCCACAGCCCTCTCCAACTCCACAAAAGAGAGGCAGGCCTACCCGCTTAACCATCCCCCATCTTGGTGGAGTGCCTAGCTCAGGCTGTGCCAATCCCCCATGGTATGAAAATGGGTACCCATAATCCATGGGAATACAGGGTCTCCTGTATTCTGGTCATAACAAAGTTAACTAACATAAGGTGTAGATGGAGGGATCCAGATTCAAACCTAGGCAGTTGGCTCCAGTGCCTATTCTCTTGATCACAGGATGGACAACAGGAGGACAAACCCAGAAATCAAAACCATCCCGCACAAAGGTCTAGTCATGGGTTCTGAGTTTCTGAGCCATATCAACAGCTCTCTTCAAGGGGCAAAGCCTGATTTAGATGAGGGGAGAAGCACGGAGTGCTCTTGGCATACAGTTTTTAAAACAAACACAAGAATAAGAAACTAAAATTTATGGGATATTCCCCATGTGCCAGGCACCATGCTAAGCTCTTTACAAAGACACACAATAACCCTGTGAGGTTTTACAGTATGGGGCACAGAGAGGTAAAGCACACCTTTCAGAGGAGCAGAGGAAGTAGGTGGTTGAGGAAGGATTCCAAACAACGTGCTCTGAGTGTAGGATGGGGTGGGGGTGGGGGCTGTTAATTTGTGTTTATCTAACTGAACACCTGAATTACAGATAGCACATCTGGTAATTAAATATTAGTAGAGGCAAACGTAGGTGTGACTTTAGGATCCCTTCCAATGTCACGTTCTCCAAAAGGCGATACATTTTGTTGAGTAAGGAATGCTTTTTGATTATTTAGGATGTCACAATAAATTAAAAAAAATAATGTCAAAAATGCTGCTACTCTGTGCATTGATAACGATAGCCACTTCACTTTTTTACCCACGTGTGCAATGAATCAATGAATCACAAGCCACTGGATGGCTTGTCAATGGGAATCCTGGATTTCCGGGGAAGTCCAGGCTGCTCTAAATCTTCATGTGCCAGTGTTAGTGTAGACAGGGTTTTATTTCTCTTGTGTAAATTGGTAGGATTGAAACCTCTGGGTTGTATGGATAACTGCATGTATAATTCTGTAAACAGCCTGAAATGTTTTCTGGAGGGAGTGTCTATATGACTCCATAAATAACTTCAAAAAATATCCATGGTTATGCCATTTTTATGTCACCTCTCCTGCTGGTACTGTGTGACAGTTCTGGTTGATCCACATGCACACCACCCCTTGATTATCTTAATATCTTAAATTTTAGCCATTCTAGTGTGTAGATAGCTGTGTATCATGCTGGTTTTAATTTGCATTTCTCAGAACACTTATTTTTAATTAATTAATTATTAATGGGTTTTTATTTAAATTCCAGTTAATTAACATACAGTGTTATATTAGTTTCAGGTGTACAATCTAGTGACGGGACACTTCCGTACAACACCCCGTGTTCATCACAAGTGTCCTCATTCATTCCCATCACCTACAGAACCCTAATCTTTGAGCATATTTTTATGTGCCTGTTAGAAATTCACATATCTTGTTACTTGTTCAAATCTGTTTATCTTTTTCTTGGGTTGCTTCCCTCTTACTCTTAAGTTGTAAGAGTTTTCATTTATTCTTGATACAAGTCAGAAGCAAATATTTTTAATATTCCCTCCCATCTTTGGGGAACCTTTTCTCCCTAATTGTTTCTGCTCAAAAACTGAAGATTTTAATTTTGATAAAGTGGATGTATTCTTTTTTTAAAACTTGTTTGTGATTCCTCTGACCTAACAAATCATTCCCTTTCCCTGTGTCACACAGATATTCTCATAGGTTTATTTATTTTTAATAGATAACTTGGTTCTCACTTTAGTGTTTGGATCTATGATTTCAAGTTAAGTTTTGTATGATGGCAGGTTATGCTAAAGGTTCGT
This sequence comes from Nyctereutes procyonoides, assembly GCF_905146905.1. Taxonomy (NCBI): domain Eukaryota; kingdom Metazoa; phylum Chordata; class Mammalia; order Carnivora; family Canidae; genus Nyctereutes; species Nyctereutes procyonoides. The sequence continues at coordinate 32,547,524 of NW_026575043.1, forward strand.
ATTTCCCCCCATAAATATATAAAGATTGTCACCTCCATCTGTGAGAAAGTCCGCTCTCCCTATCATTTAATATTCTTGGAGTATTAACCAAAAATCATTCAACATATATGTGGGACTTACTTTTGAATTCAAAACTCTCTTGCTTGAACTCAGGTGTCCATTCTTGGTGGCGCACAGTCTTGATTACTCAGTAGTAAGTTTCAAAATTAGTTAAGGGAGGTCCTCTATGTTTGCTCTTTGTCTAGAAAGCTTTGAAACTAAATGGCCCTTTATTTCTAATACACATTTTAAAATCAGTTGGACAATTTTTGTAAATCACCTGCTTTATATTAATTGAAATCATATTAAATCTATAAATTAGTTTGGGGTAAGCCGAGATCTCAACAATATCAAATAAAAGTATAGTATAAGTCATTCATGCATTAATATAATTTAAAAAGAAAAAAGTGAAAATTAAAGGAATTCCTGTTACAAGAGACAACCACTAGTACATTTTGGTTTTAGAGACAGACAACAGATTAAAACATCAAATTAGCTATTTAGTTTACATATTAAGGATATACATTAATTATAAATATTATCAATATATATGATGATATATGTTTCAAAACTATTTCTGTTTTAACACTGTAATTATACAAATATATCCATGCTGTAAAATATGCATCTATCTCATTTTTTTGTTACTACAAATCACATTTTCCCATTATATCAATATACTCTCATTGATTAATTTTAGAGCATTCAGAATACTTCCATTTTTGTTAATATTAAAACAACTCTATAATAAAAAATCGTGCAGAAATTTGATATAGCAGTCTACCTGTATAACTAGGATAAATTTCTAAAATTATAATTGTACATGTGTATATTTTAGTTTTTCACACACACATTTTTACTTATTTTATTTTATTTTTTTACACGCATATTTTTTAAATGTGAAAATGCCCTTCATAAATATCAGTGTTCAAGGTTTTTACAACAGTGTATTAGAGGGTCCATGTCTATGGACATCTGCGAGCATTATGTATCATAATTCTTTTCCACCTTTTTACATTACCTTTCAAATCGCTTTGCTTATGATCTACTGATAAACTCGTGAAGGACTTACTGAAGTCTACTAGAATCTGTTAGATAAATGGTAATTACTTAAGTGCTTTTAATGTTGGGTAAGGCCAGAAATGTGTTAATTCTGGAAGCAACTTAAAAAGTAATTGCTTATCCTATGACAAATGTGTCATTTAATTAAACATGTCTGAGTTCTTTGTATTTGCCGAGCACTGCTTATGTACTTGAGATAAACTGGTGAAGAACACAGGCAAAAATGTCATATTTCACAGATCTTAATTTTAAGGGCATCGGGTATACAATAAGTTAATAGTTTTAGCAAGGAAACTGCAAAATCTTTCAGTAGCATTAAAGAAATACTTACTAAGCACCCACATTCCTTAGGGTATATTATTGAATAAAGCAGGGAAAGTGTTCATCCTTGCAGGGCCTAGGTTTTAGAAATCAGTATACACAGCAAGTAGGTAATATGCATGTTGTATCATATGATTGAAACTTGGAAGTGCTATGAAACTACAGACCAGCATCCAGGGAGGCAGGATGACGCAGGTGCCACACAGACCATTACAGCACGTAAGGTGAGAGGAGGAGCAGTCACTAAGGAAGGGACATACAGGCTGAGGCTGGAATGACAGGAAAGGAAACATGCTTCTGAAAATGCAAAGTCAGGGAGACCAGGGACTCCCTGAGTGGCTCAGCCGTTGAGCATCTGCCTTCGGTTCAGGGCGTGATCCCAGGGTCCTGGGATCCAGTCCTGCATCAGGCTCCCCGCAGGGAGCCTGCTTTTCCCTCTACCTGTGTCTCTCATAAATAAATAAATAAAATCTTTAAAAAACAAAAATAAAGGGCAGCCTGGGTGGCTCAGTGGTTTAGTGCCGCCTTCAGCCCCGGGTGTGGTCCCGGAGATGCGGGATCGAGTCCCACATCAGGCTCCCTGCATGGAGCCTGCTTCTTCCTCTGCCTGTGTCTCTGCCTCTCTCTCTCTCTCTCTCTCTCTCTGTGTCTCTCATGAATAAATACATAAAATATTAAAAAAAAAAACAAAAATAAAGCCAGGGAGACCAGACACTGCAAAGGCTCCCCCGCAGGCATGAGCATCGGCATAGTTGAAACAGAATCAAACTGTTGTGTGTAGGGCATAGGCGTGTAAGGATCCCGAGAGCTGGTGTCTGTGAGCCACAGACTTTGGAGAGGCATGTGCAGAAAAGCCCATCTGTTGGAATCCCATAATGTCTCAACTCAGAAAGTTCAATCTATGTACATCCTCATCAGTATCCATATAATTCTACTTATCTGTGTGTGTTTCTGGAGACAAGCCGATGTTCACATGAGTGATGCTACCCAGCTCATGTTTCATTTCACTCCACTGACTTTTCACTGTGACTGGCCACATCTCTGGAGGTGTTCCGAATGAGGTGTCAGAAGCACATGCAGTCAATCACTCATGTTCCAAGGTAGCCGGAAAGAACAAACCCAGATGGCAGGAAAGTTGGAGCACCAGGCAGGCCACGAGGTGTCTGAGAAGGGGGTGGGGGGGATGAGGATGATGTGATTCCTTTCTGCCATCTCCTGCTTCATTCATCTATATTGCACAGATTTGGGAGAAGAGGGACCCTCTGTCTTCTCGTCATCTATGCCGCCAAACCTCATGACCATGAGCTGGTGTCGTCCTTGACCACCAGGCCCTGCCACGGCCCTTTGTATTTAATTAATTTTTGTGTTTTCATTGAAGTATAATTGATAACACAATATCCTATAAGTTCCAGGTTACATCATGGTGATTTGATATCTTCGTGCATTATGCAACCTCACCGGCGACAGCCGCAGTTGTCACCATCTGAAGTCAGCACCACGCTGTTGACTACATTCGCTGTTCTGTATGTGCCACAGCCCGGGGGTTATTTCATAACCAGAGGTCTGGACCCCCTCGTCCCCTCCACCTACATCACTTGCTCCCAACCCCTCCCTGCTCTGGAAACCACCAGGCCCATGTTTGAGTCTGTTTCTGTTTTGTTTTGCTTCTTCATTTGTTCTGGTTCTTTTTTAGTTTCCACACGTGAGTGAAATCATATGGTTTTTGTCTTTTCTGGCCTTATTTACTTTAGGATAACACCCTCTCGGTCCATTCATGCTGTAGCAATGGCAAGATGCCCTGCTTTCTTTAAGGCTGAGGAACACTCTGCTGTGCTTCTGCACAACCTGCCACCTGCTCTCCCCCCACCCCACCCCAACCCCGATCTACATCAGCGATGCCACCATGCTCATTCCGGCCTGTCCATCTGCTCTGTCATCTCTCCATGTCTGCTCCTCCACCCTCTCCTTGCTCTCTTTCCTGTTTCCTGAAGCTGAATCTCAGAAGCATGACAGCCCTCAGCTCTTCAATTCCTTAAAGGACATGGGTCTTTCTTGGCTCACGACTATCTTCTCTTCTAGGGTGTAGCTCTTGGAGAAGGTTAACAGAAATGCTCCCATTCCTGAGAAGCCATGAGTACCTATCCCTGATCTCCCCCAGGCCCATGAAGAGAAAATCATTTTCTTTTCTCTACTCTCAAAAAAAATTGTTCATTTATCAATCTGCTTCCTCTAAAGTAATTTTTGCAGTTGTGAACCATTATAGTTCCCGAAGTCCTAAATTTGGAAAATCAAAATACAAGAAAATGTGAAAATATTTGGGAGGATTCTCTCTTGGTTTGTTTTGCCTTTTGCTTTCATATTCCTCCCATGAGTGCTTGAGCCCAGCAGATTTGGTGATGGGGTGTGTATGCACATGTTGGCGATGGGTAGTACAGCCCAGAATACATCAAAAGGCCCAAAATGTGGAATGAAGGCAAGTACACCTGTTAATTATTCAGAATTGTTGTGTTGTCATCAAACAATATCATGACAAATTGAGACACAGACTAGGATACGAGATGGAAACTCTGTTGTGAAGGTAGCTTTCATTTGCAAAGCACTTAGATACTCACTTCTATATGACGTTCAGATACTTGGTACACTTGCCTGACCCACAAAATGTTTCAAACTTCAAGCTTTGTGATCATGTTGATGTGTTCATTACAGAAATCCTTTGAGTCCTTATTTATTTAAAAATAAGGAACATTAATTCCCCCTTTTCTGCTTACTACTCATGTAATACATTATATTAATTTGCAAAAAAAATAGCATCAGTAATAATTACAGTTTTTTGCTATTTTGCTGAGAAGGAAGGTCAGGGAAGAGGGCTTTGCTTTGTACATTTGTGTTAGTTTGATCATGAAAGCATTTCCATAATAATGACTTCCAAGTGTTGGGAAAATCCACACCTTGTTCTTTGACTGGTTATCATTGAACGAATCATTGAGAGTCTTGGGATGCTATCTAGCTATGTACACATCTTCAGTATTACAAAAACACAAAAATGAGTAATGGAGCTAATTAAAGCAATCTGAAAGGGAAGGATACAAATTTCCATGTGCAGTATAAACGAGAGGACAAATCTAATTTGAAAGGTTAACAAGCACTTTAAAACCACTGAATTAAGAGTGATGCACCTAATATACTCTTTGTAGTTAGAGGGAACACTCATTCTTATATATTAAAATCTGTATTTCATTATGCCAAACAAAATCTGAATTAAAGGTGTTGCAGATTAAAAAATCGGAATTAAGGTTTTTAATTTATTCAAATTCAAGTCCATTCTTGTAATTAAACAGTATTTGTATGAACTACTTATTGTAAAATACCACTACAAAAAGTCATTTTATACATTTATTAAATATTATTTGGGTCCCTGAGTGATCAGACAACCAATGAACAAAAAGGCTCCAAACCTATTGTCAAAAGCAATTATGATCCAGACCCTAATGATGGAACAAAGAAGTATGACGAAGGATAAGGTGAGGGATTGAGACTTACTTTGAGATGAGAGAGGAAGGATTTGGGAAATATTTGTAAGTGCAGCAACCTCAATGGCCAGGCTTTACAGGTGGGGAAGAGATCAGGGTTCTGAGCAGGAAGGGTCAGCGGGTGACAGAGCTACAGGGAGGGAAACCCAGCACATTTGTGCAACCCTCAAGAGCCAGGATAATGGCATCCTAAACCCGATGAGGAACATAGTGGGAAATGAGGTTAGAAACACAGGCAGATGCCAAAGGTGTAATGGTTTCCTATGCTGAAATCATGGGGTTGAGCTTTGTTTGAAAGTCTCTGTGGGTTGTAAATACAACATATTCAGAGATGCATATTTAATCTGTTTCAGATGGGTATTTTCTTCCAGAGATACTTAGCAATAAACACATAACCCAGGACACAAAAACAGTTAAAATGACAGAATCAGAAAGATTGGAACAAAAGGATACGAGGCACAGCATCTCAGTTTAATTCCTTTTCTTCTTCTTTTCTTTTCTCATTTTCATCTCATATCCCTCAGTGGATAAAACATTGGCCCCCCTTTCTTGTGGGACATCATAGCAGAAGAGAGTGTAATATTTGGGGTAAAATGGACTCATAAAAAAAAAAAAAGAAATGCACTCATAGAGCCCCACCAAGATGTTGTAGATTGACACAACCTAACGGGGGTCATGTTTATCAGACTTGGAGACACACATTTTTTTTTTTTTTTTTTATGATGCCAGAGATCAGCATGAGAACTGCTGCATTTCAAAGCACGGAGCAGTATGTTTAATGCCTCAGGGCACTCCAGGGTCATGTTTAACTGAAAAGCAGGTTTGGGGGGACTCTGTAAAACACAAGCGTTGCTGACAGCATTTACTGTTTGGATCTCAGCAGCCTTGCTTTTCCTGAGAGAGGAAGTCACTTTCCTCCCCATTTGAAAAACGCCATTTTTTTGTTGATACGCTTAAGACTATTTTGGTAATTCAGATACGTGAGCACATTTCTAGAAGGTTTTTCCCCTCCTTGTAGGCTTGGCATGGAACACAAGCTTAGTAAATCCTCAATTTCTCCTGCCCCAAGCCTGCCATCTATGCTGCAAAGAGCCTAGGAAATGGGCCCACAGGTTGGAATTAAATAGGAACTTCATGTGAAGCAGAAGCAATACAAAAGTTCTGTAAATGGAGAAGTTAGACACTTAGTTTGTCAGAGAGATCAGCATGAGAATTGGTCAGTGAGATGGAACACAAGTGCTTAGAGTAGCAGATTAGCAGTGAATATTTTACTTTGCCTAAAAAACCAAATCATTGATGTGGTGTAGACAAAGGCATGAAGACCAGAGATGGTGAGCAACAGAAAGCAGAGCTGCAGAGGGAGGCTTCCAGGAGCTTCTGCAGAGTTTAAGAGACAACTTCCAGACCTTGCATGGCATCCATGAGTCCAGGGCCCACACTACCCCAGGAGCCTGTGCTCACAGAGAAAACCAGGTCATAGGCTCTAGCAAGTAGGGAAGATCCTCTGGATCCAAACCTTCCCTGGATTAAAGGCTGAGCAATTTAGTCCAATACCCTGATCAGAGAAAAGTTCAGTTTAGGAAAAGGAATCATAAGCTAGATGAGTCGTGTCAATGTACAGTGGACCTAGATACATCTGTGTCTGTACCAGCTTTTCTGAATTGAATTGATAAATGATTCAGAAGTGAGTCTATTTTCCAAAAGAACAAAGGACCTATGGAGCAAAGGAGGTAAATTTTATATATCCAGCCTCACTTCATTTAGGTGTCAGTCATGATCAGTTATATAAATATTAGTAATTTTAAAGGAACTCCTAATTCTTTCTTTATATTTTTTTCTTTAAAAAAAATTCTCTCTTCCTGTGGCTACTAGTACTGCATGTATCTTTTAAAATTTTGTGGAATTTTTGGGATATACCAGAGCATTAAGAAATCTAGAGACTGCTGTGCTTTACAGTTGATTTGTGATTAAAGCAGAGAAGAAATAATGAATCAAATCCCTAGGTCCTCTCGGAAACCAAACAGCACAGAATTTAAATACAGGACAGCATCGCTGAGAGTGGGGACAAGTATGAGGAAAGATTCTGCCTACTGAGATTTTGAGAATCCCCTACATGCAGCACAGGATGGAAACACTGCAGTCTCACTGCCAGAGATGTCAGCCTAAAGTCAACAGTAGTTGTGATACAGAAATTAGTGGACTGATTAAAAAAAAAAAAAGATTTAAGAAGTAAGTGCTTCCAGTTTCTCTAGTTAAATGAATGTGATTCTTAGGGGTCATTGTAAGAAGTTTCTGCAGATTAGTTGGGGAGAAACTAGATTATAATGGGTGGTGTAATGAGTGTAGAGTAGGTAATTAAACTGAAGTATACACATCTAACAGAAGTTTGTTGGAAAAGGGAAGAGAAATGTAATGATTTGGCCTTGGGGGCAGGAGGGAGACAGAAATGTCCGTGCTCATAGCTGGAAACCTATGCAGAGAGACAGCTAAAAATATCCCCGAAAAGGGAGAGTGGAGATGAAGTGCTCTTCCTAACCTGGCAGATGTGGTTGTATTCAGAGCAAAGGTAGAAGCATGAGCTTTAAACAGGGCCGTACATTTTACAGCAAGTACGAGGAAATCAGCTGTGCTGCTCTGGATGGATTTGTGGCTGGAGTTTGAGATCAGAAAAATGTTAAGGTGACAGCTGGACGGAATCAATGGAATCACGAGGGGCCTAGGAAACTGAGGATGCTTATCACAGAAGAGCAGGCACTACTGACCATTAGATTTAACCTGGGACAGAATCAGGGAAAAAAACACAAGTGGAATGCTCTAGAGACAACACAGCAACCAGGAGTTTGAAGAACAATAAAGACGTGTGAACAAAGTTAAAATAGGGAGGAAGCCCTCTGTGACCTCCTTGTTCCATAGGCCATCCCATCAAGGGAAAACAGGGTCCAGGAACCTGCCAGAAGAGAGGTGGTTCCAGGGGATGGAGGAGTATGTCGCAGAGATAAGTGCTCCAGAATCGAGGGCCAGAGTTGTTCTTGATGGGCTATGTAAACACTGAAATCACTTCTCTCACATACACAGACGTAGAGAACATGGAGACGGCAAAAGGATTTAAGAAGGGAAAATGAGCAGAGTGTCTGCAGGTGGTGGCGGTAGGAAGGCGTAGACGCACATCCACATGGCCTTTGTCTCAAAACAGCATGAGGGTGAGCCAAGGTTGAAAGCACACTCATTTGAACCTAGTTTGGTGTCCTGAAGAAAGCTGGTCCCTTTTCGCACCCTGTCATATAGACAACACATTGGAAATAATCAACTACCTCAAAACCAAATGCCATCCAATATGGGACATCAAAAAATCTCCCCTCCAAAATAAGACTTATTCTAACATACACATCTCTCCTAGTCTCTCCTTCCAGATTTTCTTTTGCTATTCATGTCAAATGTGATATTAATTTCATGCCCACAGCCCCCCCAATGTATTCATTCTTATGCCCCTGTTTATGGTGTGCAATGCCAGTTAAAGTATTGCCTGCAACTAAAAATTTACCTAGATAATTTTCCGTGTTTTTTTACCTAGCATTTTGCTACTTTCTGAAAGGGTTGTAAATTAACTAAAACTCTACATCAGAAATTTAATCAACATCTGAGAACAAAATATATTTAGAAAGTTAGAAATCTTTCAGGCTATGGGAGCTTAGGGGGCTTGGTCAGTTGAGTGCCGGACTCTTGGTTTCAGCTCAGGTTATGATCTCAGGGTCATGGGATTGAGTTCTGTGTTGGGTCTGTACCCAGCACAGAGTTAGCTTGAGATGCCCTCCCTCTCCCTTGGCCCCTCCCCTTGCTTTCTCTCTTTCTCTGTAAGATAAGATAAATGAATAAAATCTTTTAAAAAAATTCTTTCAGTCTGGAACTAAACACACACACAAGTACTTCTGAGCAAATATGCTTCACAAAAAATTGACTTTATCATGGAATTAATGCCCAACTACTCCTGCTTGACTTGACTTATTGTTTTTCATAACATTTCCTGTTGAAAAGACCTATCATGAGCTTGATTAACAAATGATTATTTTCAAATTGGCTGCAAGAGAACATCTCTAAAATTTTCTTATGATTATAAATTTTAATTTCTGTAATCTTAATGTATTAAATGCCAGAGATTCATTTTAAATTCCTAACAGATATTCAATCAAACAAGAAAACATGCAAGTTACAAAGGTTAGCTGAGGAGGCTCCGCCATAAAATTCTGTTGTTTCTCTATTTGATGTCCAATCTTCAATCTTGATCACAGGTCTGTTGGTTCTAAGATCACATTCTCAGCCTCATGACTAACATACGTTAAGAGATACACTTGCCTCCTGCTGCAGAGGCTGGTAGATGACTGGAATCATGCTATGCTATTTTTTTTTCTTTCTGTCACAGGAATTAGGTTTTAGAATTTTATGACTTCATATGTTCCCTGAGAGATAATATTAAACTATAGAGCTTTGATCTTTGCCATGTTCTGTAATAGCTCTGTATGTCATTCTGATTTTTCCTTTTCTGTGCTCATAAGTCAGTGACAAGATGAAAACAGACACAGAAAATGCTATTTGTAATTGATAATTGGCCAAAGGCAGGAGACTCAGCCTGTCTGTCCCAGCGTACTTTGTGCCGACTCTGGCTCATCATCCTTGAAACCTAAATAAGCACTGGAACGAAATAAAATGTCATAAATCAGTTAGTGGAAAACCAATATTATCTTGTGGTGGCTTGAGTATCCCTCTTCATGCACGAGGCAGTTTGTCACTGAAAAGATGATTAATTTGTCATGTGAGGAAGAGGAACCCCTGCTCCCTGCTCCCTCCCTGTTCCCCCACATCCGTGAAGTCACTGCCAATATATATACATATATATATATATATATATTTTAATAAACAGGAAACTATTGTGACCTCTGACGAACTATTATCAAGTGATTACTCTAAGCCAGCTCTAAAAGAAGAGTTAAAATATACAGTGGCTGTAGTTACGATCTCTCCAATACTGTGTATCTGACAAGGATGTGGTCTGGATATGGTTTGATATGAACAGAACTAGCACGAATTGTCTTTTTAGTTTTAGCTTTCTGGAGAAAGGTGAGCAAACTCCAAAAATACTCAAACATGTTGAGAACAGGTCTCATGAGCCATACGCAGCCCCTTACTTCCTTGCTTTATCTGCTTCATCCATACCTCGCAGGGTCATAGAATCTTCTGGACAATGGCCTCAGAGCTATGTCAATTCCCCAATATTTTGTTCCTGCGATATATCGCTGACTCCAGGCGCTAGTCTCCTTTATTCAACTTCTATAGTTGTTCAGTAAAAATGGTTCATATCACTCACTTTCCTCCCAGGAAATATTAGTGACAAGAGAACTTACTCTGAACTGTGTTCTTTTAAATTACATACCAGTAAGAATCCATACGTTTGACACACTATATGACATTCATGACACCTGATAACTTTGTCTAAAAGGTTGAGGCTGAGAAATGTTAGAGTTATGTACTTTGTAGATATCTCTGCTTTCAAATGCATTACATGGCCAAATAAATCATTGAGTACTGTACGTAAATGCCTAGGGATATTTTAGGGTGTCTGGGCTCTTAGAGTTTAAGTAAATTTGATTTTTTTTTCTGATGGATTGACCTTTATATCACTCGAAAATGTTGCTTTTTTTTTCTTACCTCCACTAACAAATTTTGCTTTAAATCCTCAGTTTTTATAGTGCTAAATACATTAAGAACATTTTTTATCTTAACCATTTCTAAGCGTACAGTTGAGTGGCAATAGTTACGCCCACAATGCTGCATGCCATTTACTGATTTCCCAAATATTTTCACCATCCCAATGTAGCCATTAAGGGCAGCTCTCCATTCTGTCAAATTTTAATCTATTTCTGAACAGAACTATTTCGGATATTTCACTCACATTGACTTCATTATATAGTATTTGTCCTTTTGTGCCTGGCTTTACTTAGCAAAATGGTTTTAAGTTTCATCCATGTGGAATAAAGTCATCGTACAGACACACACACACTGCACTTTGTTCAGTCATCTGTTGATGGATATTTGGACTGTTTCACCTTTGCGCTGCTGTGAATAATGCTGTAGTGAACACTGGCTCACAGATGCCTGCTTGCTGCCCTCTTCTCAGCCCTCTCAGGTGTATTTGGATGGTTGACCACTCGGCGATTCCAGGGGATGCGTGAAGAAGTCACCCACCTCTTTCCCACGATGGCTGCAAGCTCTAACATTCCCACCAGCAAGGCATGGAGCTTCCAATTCTTTCATATCTCTGCTTACCCTTGCTGGCTTCCATCTGCTTCTTCATTTGCTTAATACAGCTGTTCTAGTAGGTGTGACACGGTTTCCAAGTAGTTTTAATTTCCCTTTCTCTAATGACTAATGATGTTGAGTTAAGTTCGCGAGTGCCCACTGGTCCTCTGTACGTCTCCTCTGGAGAAATTTTGACTCATGTTCTTTTATAAATGGAGTCATTTTTTTTTTCATTTACCACACAGAAATTTCAAATTTTGATGAAGTCCAATTCATCTAGTTTTCTTCTGTTGCTCATGCTTTTGGTATCATGTCTAAGAATCTACTGTCAAGTCCAAGGTCATCAAGGTTTACTCCTATGTTGTTGTGTGTTTTTAAAGATTTATTTATTTTAGAGATAGAGCACAGTGGGGAGGGGCAGAGAGAGAAAGAGGAAGAGAATCTCAAGCAGACTTCATGTGAGCCCTGACTGGATGGAGGGGAGACTCGCTTTCATGACTCTGAGATCATGGCCTGAGCTGAAACAAAGAACTGGTGGTTGAACCAACTGAGCGCCCCAGGCACCCCAACTCCTATGTTTTTCATCAAAGTTTAACCTTTTTAAAAAAACCCATTATGCCAATCTCTGTTTTTGGATTGGAGAGTTTAATTTATTTATACTTGAAATAATTATCATTAAAAGAAGACTTCTGCCATTTTACTGCTTATCTACTTCTTGTGAGTCTTAATTTTTTCTTAACTTGCTTGAATCTGTTGTTGAATTTCTACAGGCAGCTGTCCATTTTATGGTCCTTTTCATCATGATAATTTGTTTAGTTTCTGTTTATAATTTTGACCTCTTTCAGATTTTTATTTTGTTATACATTGTTTTCATGATTTTCTTTTGGTCCTCTGTCCATCTATTCCTTTAGCTCTTTGAGGATAGTTAAGATTTTTTACAGAATATTTTGTCCATTAAATCCAATGTCTGGCTTTCTTGAGGATGGTTTCTGTCAATTTATTTTGTTGTTTTAAGTATAACATACATTACAGTTCCTCATGTGCCTTGTGATTTTGTTGTTGTTGGTGAGAACCAGACATTTGAGTAGAATAAATTGTGAAGACTTTGGAAATCAAGTTCCTGTTCCTTCTGATGTGCTGTTGTTGAGGCTGAGGGCTTGAACTAACACTTCTGTCAATGACTTCTCCAAACTAGCTCTGCAAAGACTCTGTTTTTCTTTATGACCCCTGAAGTCTGTATTCCTTTACCTGAGCTAACGTTTAGACATTTCCTCGGACATCAAGTAAAAGAAGAAATCAATAAAGTAACAACAGGAAATACAACAGAAACACAAATGTACACCAAACTTCAACCAAAGAAAGAACAACAGAGCAGTCAAACATCCATCTTTCTCTTTGCTGTCTGGCTCTGGATGGACACTCCAACACTTGGCCAGCCTGGCACCATGTCACCTAGGGAGCAGCCCAAAGTGAAAATTTAAGATTTTCAGATCTTTGCTGGGCATGTGTCTTGCTCTAGTCATGTGGATAGCTTTCTAAATCCCCCCATGTACAAGGATGCTTTGGACTGTCCTGATTTCCCGAACTCTCTCCTGGCTTTTCCTCCCAGGTGGTAGGCATTCCATCGCATCACTCAGCAACCATACTTTGCTTCTGAAATTTACAAATGTTTAGTTCATGTTGTAGCATTTTCAAGATGCCCCCGGGTTTCCCAGCCTAAGTTCTGTTTGGCAAAACAGAGTGAAGCACCTTCCAAATATCTGTGTGTAGCTCCCACACACATTAGAACAGACACACATGATTTTTCACAAATAGAGTCTTTTTCTCTTCGTTCCTGAACAAGAACCAGGTCTCACAGCAGAAACAGAGGCTTGTCTCTGACACATCACCTCTGCCATGACAGAAAGGGGATTGGGCAAGACACATGAAAGGGCCATCAAAGCCTTCCTACCATTTTGAAATGGCACTTGTCCTGATTCAGCTTTTGTGAAGTTGCTGAAAATGTTTGACTGTTTTCCAGGATTCTGAAACAGTTGGTTCTGGAAGGGTCTGCTTGTTTCTGGATGTTTCTGTGGCGGGACAGAAGCTGGCTACTCCAACAGCACACTTTTTAAAAAATATTTTATTTATTTATTTGGCAGAGAGCAAGAGAGTGCACGCAAGCACAAGTATGGGGAGCAGCAGGCAGAAGAAGGAGAAGCAGGCTCCCCACTGAGCAGAGACCCTGTTATGGGACTCAGTCCCAGGACCCTGAGATCATGACCTGAGCTGAAGGCAGATGCTTAACCTACTGAACCACCCAGGTGCTCCTGGAAATATATATTTTGATAATATAGTGAATAGACATGCAGAAAAACGAGACAAAGTACTTATGGTAATCAAATAACACATTAATAAATAATTATCTATTGTGTTATGTTAATTTATGGATGAGAATATTTTATACCATTTTCAGTATTTTTATGTCATGATGGTCTTACTTCTGTATTAGTACTAATCCTTTTAAGTTTTAAATTAATGAAATATTTTAAGGAAATGTTCTACATTTCTCCATATATTTTACCCCTACTTTTTTAAGAGTGCTGGGGGACAGATCCTACATTTTCATTTGCACCAGGTCCTGCAAATTATGTGGCTGGTCTTGGATGTTTGCTGTATCTGTAATAAGCAATATATCTGTGTTGTAGCCAGGAAGAATGAGAAAGAAGTATAAAAAAAGAAGTAAAAGGAGTATGTGGACATATCTTTATCCCTTAAAAACACTACTTTCTCTCCTCAACCAGTGGTTATTGGCCATATTATTGACCATAATTGTGTTATGCACTCTCATAATTTCAAGGACATTTTGGAAGCAGAGCATATTAATTGGGCACTTTGCCACTCTGAAAAAATCCTTTGTAGAGGAGAAATGGCAAATGCAAAGCTTTTCATTTTGTCAGTGTTGAGAACGTACCCATGGTTCTCCATGTTGTCACATCCAATGCCCATTTTTTTAAGTGGCTCTGTGCCCAACGCGGGGCTTACTCTCTGTGTCAATACCTACTCATTTCTATAAATACCTACTCAATTTAAAACAAAGATCGTCCTCAATTATAATGCCATTTCCTCAAATATAGGACTATTTCCATTGCTAACAACAATGCAGCACTGTACTGAAACATTTTTCCCAGTCTTCCTGTATGAGTTGCATGACTCTTAGGAAGCTTAAAATTCACATCTAGCACCTAATTCGTTGTAGAGCATATATAGTATAAACTCAACTATTTTTGAGGGAATAAATAAATGTATGTATTAACCTCTTGCAACATGCCTAGGGTGGGGAGGCATGAGTATGTGATTTTGGAAAGGCTGTCTCCTCTTAAATTTCATTTTTCTACAAGATCTGGATGTCCGGGGCTAAAGTTAAAACCTAAATCGATGTTGTCCACCACCATGTGTCAGCCTGAGATTAACAGCACGGCTCTATCGAAGTAGACGGCACTCACCTAGCAAACCTGACATGAGTAAAAATATCTCAGATTTTTTTTTTTTTGTCTTAATACTCTCTGGAAAGCCACATCATTCCAGAGAAGGTCAGGAGTCATTCCAAGAAAAGGAACATAAAATATTCTGGCAAGAACACTCTGAAAGCTGTTAAACAGTGTGCGGTTTCCCAAGCGGGTTAAACTCTTGAGGCATCTATTCTGCTAGGGGTCAAAGGGCACAGACCCCCACAGACTCCAGGGTACAAGGCGGTATGGTGTTCTCACTCACCAAAATGTGATGATGCTCAGAGGAGTGTGGGTAACCACACCGCAGTCCCAAAGCAGCCGGGGGGGTGGGGGGAGGTCGCATGATGTCCTTTGCTTTGTGCTTTGAGCGACACCAGCCTTGGGGAGAGCACTGTGCACCTGCAGGACGTGCAACCACTGGGCCAAAGGCAGGCGCTAAACCTGAGCCACCCAAGGATCCCCTCGAACTGTCTTCTGTGGATGCCCATGGTGTCCCACCTGCTAAGGTACAGGTAACAGCACTCTCCGGGCCTGAGAACCTTCCCATTCCGGTGCGTCCAGCCTCGAGGTTGACTCTGTGGACCCTGAGCTGCCGGGCGGGTGGGTGCTTTCCCGGAGCATCCCCAGGGGCAGATCCGCTGAGCGAACGGCCCATCGCCAGGTGGGCAGCGGAGGATGCACCCTCCCGACGCATCCCCTCCACCCCGGGGTGCAAGCCGGGCCCCCGCTGGCCTCCTGGCCAAGGCCAGGTCTCCCTGCCGTGGAAAGTCACCCAAAAAGTCGGCACATGGTGCCACGACCCAGCTGCTGGCCACGTTACCTTCATCAACGACTTCGACCTACAAACAGGGCTCTGCAGAAATGATGCTAAAACCAAAGGGCATTTGGGAAGCATCAGGGTGGTCGCCTGCCAGGACCCTCTGTGTCCCCCAAACCTCAGGTCTTATGAAGCAAACGGCCCATTGTGATTTCAACGAAGGTTAACAGGATGGTCCCCAACACTTGGTGGATGGAAACTTGAGGGTTCAGGAGGGAAATTTGCATCCCTAGGAGACCTCTCCACCCAAACTAAGCATCCTTGGTGGGCAACCGCAGACTCCAGCTGCAGGTGGCAGGCTGGCCAGTCATGCCCAGATTTCAGGGATCACGAATTCAGCTAATTAAATAGTTCATGAATCGGCCTTTGGAGCTTGGCTTCCTGTATTTGAGCACATTTCTTGGGCTAGTTGTGGGGGTGATGATCCACCCTCCTTTCCCTTTCATTTTTAACCCAAGCTTTTGGACACGTTCAATAGACTCCCAAGTTGACGCCTATCAGGGCAAACCCCAGGGCTCCCAGGCGTCTTCTCCGAAGTGGACTCTGCTGGTTTGTGTTTTTAAAAAGGTTTTATTTATTCATTAGACACACAGACACACACACACACACAGACAGAGAGAGAGAGAGAGGAGAGAGAGAGAGGCGGACACCCAGGCAGAGGGAGAAGCAGGCTCCCTGCGGGGAGCCCGACGTGGGACTCGATCCCGGGACCCCGGGGTCACGCCCGGGCCCTAGGTAGACGCTCCACCCTGCCATGGACTCTGTTTGAAGCGGGAATTCGCTTGCTGACAATGCGCATTGGGCCGCCCACCGGATCGCCCGGATATCTGGGGGACAGGGGAGGCTCGCAGCAGAGTCGCAGCTGGATCCCGACCCAGGGTGACGCGGAGACGCCGCTGCCATCCCCACCCCGGCTGCCCCTGCCGAAGGGACCCAGACGGGACTGCAGGGCCTGGAGGAAATGCTGGCTCCCCGCTTTCATGACGATGTGGGCTACGGGGAGGGAGTCCTTCTATTTTTCTGGGTCTAAGTAAGTATTCCTATTTTCAAGGTCAAGATTCTGCTACCAGGAAAAGACCGTATGTTAGGGTCCTAGCCGCGTGCACACATGTGCACGTGTGTGCTCACGCACGCTGACTGGAGGAGGGCGCAGAGGAGGGGGCGCGCAGAGGAGAAGGGGCGCAGAGGCGGGGCGCAAAGGGGGGGCGCAGGCAGAGCGCGTAGAGAAGGGGCGCGCAGAAGGGGGCGAGGAGGGCGCACAAGGAGGGGGCGCGCGAGAGGGGCAGAAGAGGGCGCACGGAAGGGAGCGCAGAGGAGAAGGGGCGCAGGAGGGGGCGCGAGGAGAGGGGCAGAAGGGGGCGCAGAGGAAGGGGCGCGAGAGAGGGCAGAGGACAGGGGGCGCGCAGAGAGGACGCAGAGGGGGCGCACAGAGGAGAGGGGCGCGCAGAGAAGGGGCGCGAGAGGGCGCACAGAGGAGAAGGGGGCGCAGAGGAGGCGAGGGGGGGCGCGCAGAGGAGAGGGGGCGCAGAGGAGGGGGCGCGCAGAGGAGAAGGGGGCGCGCAGAGGAGAGGGGCACGCAGAGGACAGGGGGGCGCGCAGAGGAGGGGGCGCACAGTGGAGAAGGGGGCGCAGAGGAGAAGGGGGCGCAGAGGAGAAGGAGGGCGCAGAGGAGGGGAGGGGCGCGCAGAGAAGCGGTGGGCCTGGGCTTTCCTGGGGCCTTTCTGCACCCGCAGACTCGGCCGCTGCGGCAGGTGTGGAGGCCCCGCCCCCGCGCGGTGGGTCACGCGGCCACACTGGGGCACAGACGGCCTGGCGTCCTCAGAACCGGGATTTAAGCGTAGACGGGAAGGAATTCGCCGGCTGGAGCGTCCTAGAAACATTCAGCCTCCGCCAGCAAATGCCCAGGCCCCCGGTGGCCGGTGCCTGTCGCGGGCGCAGGGCGGACGGACGAAGCCCCCCAGAGGCCGGCGGGCGGGCGCAGGGCTTCCCGGGCCTCCCCACTCCCGCCCCCCCCCCCCCCCCCGGGCACACAGCGCCAGCGCCTGCGAACCCCCGGGAGGGCCCGGAGGGGACAGAAACGCCCGTCGGAAACCAGGGACGTGGCAGGTCCGTGGGACCCCCGTGACCGGCCCCCTTAGAGACCCCACACAGTTAAAGACGCGGGGCAGGACTAAGGAACTAACAGGTGCGCTGGGCAGGAGGGGGCCCAGGCGCTGGGGAATGCGAGTAAATGTGCCTGCGGGGGCGCCAGGACTAGCCCCTGCCTGCTCCTCGCACGCCCGCCCGCCCGCCCTGGGAGATGGCCCGGTGACAGCCGGGTGACAGGTGACAGCCTCAGCAGGTGCACCGCCCGCGGGTCTTCCTGCTGCCAAGCCCCCCTACCCCCCCGACTGGCCGGGTGACGCGGTGGCCACTGACCCGCCAGATGCCTCTTCTTCCCTCCTCCTGATCAAAGGCCTGGTTCTCTGCCTGCAGACGCTGTTCCTCGGCCCCAGGGGCCACCCCCGGGAGGGGGGGGGCGGGGGTGCAGGAACCCGTCCCACCAGGTGGGCCCGGGCAGCTTCACCGGTGGCCGCAAGGAGCCCGTTTCCTGCTGTGGAAGGCGAGGTGGGGATGCCACCAGGGAAGGCGTGACTTCTGTTTGTTCGAAAGACCCCCAGGGCTTGCCTCAAATGCCCACCATTCATCACAACAGGATGATGCTCGCCTCTGCCCGACCATGAACATGAGCCTCAGCTCTGAGTGCCCTCGTGTCGCCTAAGACTGTGAGGCAGGTTCCCTAGGAGACCCTCATGCAGTCACTCTGGGAACAGTGCCCACCTTCTCCCAGCTGAGGGATGTACCCCGGGGGTTCCCCTGGAGCTGCAAATCTGAGCTTCCTGGTTATTTCCCTGCACACACATGCACATGCACACACACATGCACAATGCTCACACACGCACATGCACACAGAGGCTACACAGACATGCATGCACACACAAGCAGACATACACGCACGCCCACGCACATATGCACACATCCACACAGACACCCCTGTGTGCGTGTGCATGCATATGCACACACATGTGCACATGCACACACAAGCAAGTGCACATGCACACACCCACACATAGACACACGTGTGTATATATCCACACTTGCACACGTGCATGCACACGATTGCACATGTACATGCATTTCCTCATGCACGAAGATCACTTCAAGTTGACGTCTTATGTAGAATTATCCCCTTATTTTTTAGTTCATGTGAATAGTAAATTATTTAGAAATTATGATAAATATACTTTGAAAGGACTTAATTTTCTCATTTTGTATGCGATTGCTTGAAATAAAGGATTGTGCAATCTACTGGTGAAATGAATTTTACTCAAAAACCCAAGTGAATTTAACGACAAGGAAGCATATTGTTTTAACATCCCTGCTGTAACCAGGGCCTTACAGATTCTTTACTTGCTGCAAAACACCTCGTGTCACGTGTCATTTGTTTTTCAAATAAGAAAATAATTGTCATAACAAAACATCCCTATAAATACACACAAGATGGGCCAGTGCCAGAGGTCAGAATAAAGAACCTCAAGAAGTGGAGATCTTGTAATCGCCTCATACGGAGGGTCTCTACGAAGGATGCCGGCAAACCAATTCCACACACTCTGTGTTCTCTCTGCTGCAGTTTATGACCAAATAATCAGGAAAGGCTCTGCCGCATTGCCCAGTGCGCTACACAAACTCCTTGTTCCGACAATCCCGGGTCTGCAGGACACTCACAGCACCTTTGTGCGCACTGGCGCTCTATGACCCAACTGGCAAGGAACGCACAGTCTCCGCATCCCGTCACATAAGGGATTGGGAATCCTGGGGCTTTTCTCAATTAAGCAAGAAGTATTCCAAATCTCTAATGTAGGCCATTGAGGTTAACTCTTCTTAGGTGTGGACTTCATGCTATCATTTTATTAGAATCTTTCAGACCAAATCTTTGCCCGCCCAACCCTGTAGGTATGACACCATCAGGGCACACCAGGGATGTGAGCTTTACTCAGTAAGGCAACAAAAAGGTGTATCATAAACTCACCCTCTATGCTTAATATGTGGTGTTAGAAAATAAGACTTTTTTAATATTTATTTATTTATGAGAGACACAGACTGAGAGAGAGAGAGAGAGAGAGAGAGAGAGAGAGAGAGAAGCTGAGACACAGGAGGAGGGAGAAGCAGGCTTCATGCAGGGAGCCCGACGTGGGACTCAATCCCAGATCCCAGGATCACGACCCAAGCTGAAGGCCGTCGCCCAACGGCTGAGCCACCCGGGCATCCCAGAAAATAATACTTCTTGGAGGTGTTTTGTATTGGTATTACTGTTCAGCTTTCCCAGCCAACAAATTAATCAACCAAAAAAAAAAAAAGCATACAGAATATGAATGTTTAACTTACTTCTGTATCAAATTTCACAGTACATTGTGTCTGAGGATTTCTCAAACCCAACTCTATATTTATGTTCAGTCTACCTCACTGGCCATGCACCGGTATCACTGAGGATTTTAATTGGAAGATTGGAAAAAAACATAAGGTCTACAGGCATAATATCTGAAGGCAAACACACTTCTAACCATTTTCTTTTGATAAAAAGTATATTTTAAAATCTGTTTTTCTTAACCTTTGGGCAAAATAGTCTTTTGGAGAAAGACTATTCAAATGCAAGCAAATGTAGAAGTTTAATGTGGCCTAAAAAGGTGCTGTTTGTTATTTTACGTTAACTCAGTGTTTTGCAGTTATTTGCACAAACTAACTACATGACACGTCTTCTTACCTGCTTTGTCAAAATAAATTTATTTATCGGGAACTTACGGAGTTAAGGATGATCCTGTTGTCATGCATTTTCTAGAGAAAGATTAAATGCGATTAGGTCCTCCAATGACCTGCGAGTTTCAGAATAATATATTCACTAGGGATAAAATATCTTTCATACTCCCTCAGTGTCAAGGTCGGATCAGAAAATCTGAAATGCCAGAGGGAGTCAAGCAGGAAAAAAGTTAACACAAGGCAGGAGGTGTTTACTGTCTCAGAGACACTGAGGTGACCCCACAACTCAACGACTCCTGATGTCCACCTCTTTATTTCATTCCATCCACTTGGTTGTAGGCACAACCTAGGACTTGTTTCTATTTTTTTTAAAGATTTTATTTATTTATTCATGAGAGACACAGAGATAGAGAGAGAGGCAAAGACACAGGCAGAGGGAGAAGCAGGCTCCATGCAGGGAGCCGGATGCGGGACTCGATCCTGGGACCCCAGGATCACGCCCTGGGCCAAAGGCAGACACCAAACCGCTGAGCCATCCAGGGGATCCCCTAGGACTTGTTTCTAATCAGCAGATGGTGAAAAGCTGATGGGCCATCGGGTCCACCACATGTTACATTATGAGGCGGTCCACCCTAGCACAGTGGCAGAGAGTCGCCACGTGGGATTCGAGACGCAAGAAGCCATGTCGTAGAACCCAACCTTGAAGGAACCTCAGGTGGCCTCTCAGGCCTGTGAGGTGCCTCTGGGGCTGGGGATGGTCTTACAGCCCGGCCGGTACATTGAGCAGAGGGCCCCAGCATCTATGGGATGATAAATAGATGTAGTGTGAAGCTGCTAAGCGTGTGGAAAATTGTCACACAGCAATGGAGGATGAAAATACTCTTGGAAGTACTCAAGGAGAAGCTCAGAATAATAAATAAATAAATAAATAAATAAATAAATAAATAAATAAACAAACAAACACTGTTAGGTGTTTAGGTGATTTGCCCTGGAGGCCTTCCTGGATAGAAACTACCCCATGCCCAGAAGTGCATGCAGGCCCGGAGTAAAGATCTGCATGGAAACTACTGATGTTCAAAGCAACATCTTGCATCAACGACCTCCCACCAACTATCCACTGGGCTGTGGGAGGGAAAAAATAGCTTCTGCTTTCCTTCTGCCTTTGCAATATCCCCAGAGCACCTCCCATTAGCTGAGTGGAAGCCGGAGCCTGGTCCGCGAGGGACTGAGGAGAATGCAGTCCTCCGGGTGCACAGCAATAAAGGGAGGTTGGCAGGACAGTGATGCAGAGCTGGCTCTGTGCGCATCTACTGAGTCCGAGAAGTCAACCCTCTGGAAACCCATTTAAACCCTGTGATCTCTAATTGTGTCTTCTGTTAAATGTGCACACATTTATCTGCCACGTGGGTTACGGGGAGGATTGCACATGTCTGTAGCACACCTAAACACCTCTATAAATGTAACTACTATTATATTTATCACCATTACCGCGGCTCTCATTAATATTATTGAGCATTAAATCTCTCTGGGAAACGTGTCCCTCCTCTGCTAAAGTCAGAGCTTCTCGGGAGGTTCTCATGTCCCTGGACCGTTCCTCTTCTGCTGCTGCTCCTTTTTTTGTCTTTTTTTTTTTTTCATAAATTTATTTTTTATTGGAGTTCAATTTGCCAATATATAGCATAACACCCAGTGCTCATCCCATCAAGTGCCCTCCTCAGCACCCGTCCCCCAGTCACCCCCACCCCCTGCCCACCTCCCCTTCCACTACCCCTTGTTTGTTTCCCAGAGTTAGGAGTCTCTCATGTTCTGTCTCCCTCCCTGATATTTCCCACTCATTTTTTCTCCTTTCCCCTTTATTCCCTTTCACTATTTTTTATATTTTGCTGCTCCTCCTTGATTACCATTCTCAGCATGGCCTTGCCACCTCTTCTCCTAAATTCTCTTTCCTTCCTTTACACCGTCAGACAGGTACAGCTGGTTTCTCCTGCCAGCTCCTTTCTAAAGCACCTCCCTCAGATCCAGCTTCGGGGAGCACTGCTCTATTAAAACTCTTCAAGCCACAAATTACCTTATTCTTGGCTGTTTAAAACCTATTTAATTGTTCCTTTTTCTTCCTGTGCCTCTTTTTAAAAAGATTAAGTCTGGTATCATTTGTGGCTCCTAGTTGTTTTTGAGAAAAATATTAATGGGAAGCCAACTACTTCCCAGGTACTAAATTGTGGCTCTATATTTTTGAAGAAAAAATATACAGATATTTACAGATATATCTGAGACCAGTGAGGAGATAATGTGCATCAATTTTAGTGTAGAGTGGTATAAACAAATCTAGGGAAGCATAGCAAGCTCAGAGCAATATACACAAATCTGGAGTGATCTACTCAAATCCAGAGCGGTATACATAAACCTGGAGTATGTGCACAAACCTAGAGTGATATACATACACCTAGAGCTGTACACACAGATCTAGCGTGGTATAGCACAAACCTAGAGCATATAAGCAAATCTAGAGCGGTGCATCCAAACCTAGAGTGGTATACCAAGTTGACAGCGGCGGACCCAAACTTTGAGTGGTATACCCAAATCTAGAACGGCATATGCCCAAACTGAGAGTGGTATTCTGAAATCTAGAGTATCACAAACAAGGCATAAGGAAGTTAACTGGGATACTTAGGAGAAATGTATCCTTGACCCGAGGCTTGGACTGTAGAGAGTAAAGGGAAGAGAGGACTCGTGATGACAGCAGTGATGCATATTCTATGCCCTCACCTTTATTCCCTCTTGCATAGAACTGTGGCTTTTCCAGTATCCCACATTCTTCTCCCTCTCTGGCTTAATCGCAGGATCGATCACCTCTGCGGATGGGATTACATCTGGATTGCATCCGGATCACAAATCTGAACTGCACCCGTCACTCTTACTGGATCTCTTTTATATTTGTGCTGAAGAAAGTCATGAAGGAAAAAAACGAAATAAGGAAACACCGAACAACTGTTTGAATTACAGTTTTTGTTTACATACATGGTAGATGAGAATCATTCTGATCATGGATCTTTAAAGATTTTTTTTTTCCCTTGGGCAGCCCAGGGGGCTCAGTGGTTTAGAGCCACCCAGGGTGTGATCCTGGAGACCCGGGATCGAGTCCCACATCGGGCTCCCTGCATGGAGCCTGCTTCTCCCTCTGCCTGTGTCTCTGCCTCTCTCTGTGTGTGTGTCTCTCATGAATAAATAAATTTTAAAAATCTTAAAAAAAAAGATTTTTTTCTCCAAAATGCATAAATACTTTAATTGTAGGCACCCTGTGTTGGCTTTTGCTGTTTCCTCTCCCGACCTCTTCCCAACCCAACATTGAGCACAACATACACATATGTTAGGAGCTCAACAGCTACTTGTTGAAATGAATTCCAACCTAATGGTCTGCTCTTTCTATAACATGATAGACTAACATATTTCTGGGGGTCTGGAATTTTTCATTCATAATGTGATGTCTGCAACACACAGGCAAGCAGATGTGCACTGTGATAGACTCTAGAGTTGAATGCCACTCTGGCAATAATGGGGTACATCAGGATAGGGTGATTTCTGTGTGATTTTAGTTCTAAGGATAATGCCTCTCCTTTTTCTTTTCACTGTAGAGAAAGTATTCTCATTTCCATAGTCAGTAGGAAGTCAATCCCCAGCCATCGTTAATGATCTTCAGAAAAAACAGATAATTTCATTTTTATTTTTAGATGCCATGGCTTGAGGGTTCCCATGCCTCCTAGATTTTTACAACAAAAAAATTAAGTCAAATATAGGGAATGTAAAGAAGAAATAGAATGTCCTCTAACGCACCATTTCACTCTTCACAAACTATTCCTTTTTGTAGTCCTATATTTTCCAGTATTTTGCCGATTCTTGAACGAGCGTAATAAGTTTTGAAAGAAAAGCTCAGAAGACGCATATATTTTGTGTATGTCTTTATGACAAGTTATCTATTGCAGCAGGGAGAGTAGTCTGCAGAATCGCCATCGAGATTCATTACAATCGTTATTGCTTCATATAAGGAGGGATTTCGCTGAAAAAAAAAGCATAAGGACTTTGGGAACTGCTACTTAAAATGAGATGAGCGTCTGAATTGTGCTAATGCAGATAAAGCAGCCTTGACAGGACTATCTTTAGATTGAACGTACCAATCACTGGGATTCTCCAGGAAATAAATGACTGCCTTTTAATTATCAACTCAAAACAAGTGTTGTTTGGGTAAATTACAAAGTTTATGGCTGAATGCAGGACTTAACTTTCACTTACAAACGAACATGCGACAAGGCATAACACAAAAAAAATTGCCAGTGAACTTAGATTTTAATGTGGCCAAAGCATAACTCAATATGAAGAATAAATAAATGCAGTAGAAAACCAGGAGTCTTTCACTGTTTGACTCTATCCCACTTCTAGGCATCCGGCAAATATGTTACATTTTTTGCTAGTTTGATGACTGTGCAGTGATATTTGTCCCTTGTTGGGAGACGGTTGTACAGCGGTGACAGCCAAGTTGCTTCTATGTCGTCCAGTGGCCACTTCATCAGAACTACATGGTTTGCACGTTCATTGTTCAGATGGTCCGATCCTCCCTCAGACATATTCAATCAAAATTACTAGTATTTGACACAGGAATTTAAAACATTTCCAAGCTCTTTGGGTTATTTGTGTATACTGACATTTGAGAATCCTGATTTAGAAGGATAGAAGTTTCTATATCCAGATACTCTTTATCACCCTCAAACACATTCATATACTAGGAGGACTCACACTAGAAATCATCAAAAGAAAAAAAAAGGGGGGCATCCAAAGCAAACTTCAAAGAAAAAAAAATTTCTCACAATGTTCATAATCATTATATGGTTTTCAGTGTAAAACTGTGTTGTGATAAAAGGAGACAAGAAATAACACTTTGGGGGCACCCGGGTGGCTCCTTCGGTGAAACATCTGTCTTCAGCTCAGCTCATCAGCTCAGAGTTCTGGGATCGAGCCCCACGCCGGCCTCCCTGCTCTGCAGGGCGTCTGCTTCTTCTTCTCCCTCTGCACCACCCCTTCTAGAATAAATAAATAAAATCTTTAAAACATAAGAAATAAAACTTTGGATGATGCCTGCACTCATCCAAGCGAATTTCTTGAGATCTTATCAAAGAGCAACGTCTTAAATGCCCTGGGGATACAGTAATGAAAACTAACAAAACATGGGAAAATATTCTCAACCCAGCATCCACCTTTCCTCACGCAGCAACCTAGTGGCAGGAAGTAGAAACCAGTAAGATAACAGTTGAACTCTACAGGATGTAGGGAATCCTGGGTGATATCATTCATTTCTGAAGGCTACATAATGGAACTTTCCATTACACTTCTTTTTCTCCGCAATTTAAATGTGTTATTCTTTTGTCTTCTGGATTCCATTGTCTCTATGAAAATCCTATGTCCCTTTCTCTCCTGTTCCTTAAAAATAAAGCGGGTTCTTTTCCATGGATACTTTCATAAGTTTCTCTTTGTCTTTGGGTTTTGAACAGTTGCACTAAGATGTTCAGGTGGGTGCAATGTGCGTGTGTGCGCATGTGCACGTGTGCTGCGTGCACGTCCATGTGTGTGCCTGTGTGTGCCATGTGCATGTGCACATACGAGCTTAGAGTTTATAAACCATCTTGATTCTTTGTTCTCTTGTCTGTTGTCACTTTTGAGGCTTTTTTTCTTTATTGGGCAGTAGCTCTTCAAACATTTCCGTTCCTAAAATTCTGCATTCACATCTTGAGTCAGAAATCATACATATCTTAGAATTTTAAATTCTTTCCTATATTCCTTTTAATGCCTCTTGTATATTTTGTAAGACACGTTTTCTCTGCATTTTTAAGGTGGATCTTTTCTATTCTTTATTTTCCAGTTCGCCGATCTTTTTAGTGTGTCTAAACTGTTTTTAGACGTAACCACTTAATATCATATTTTTCCATATATTCAAGTTCTCAGACACAATTGTCTGTCTTATATTTTCTGAAACGCACTTTTCTGTTATTTTTAAATGTCTGTCTTATAACTACTAAATCTTGATCACTTTAAATATTGTTCTATTATTTATTTCTCTCCGTCTCTCTGTCTCTGCCTCTGCGTCGGTGTCTAACATCAGACTAGAACAGAATCCACTTCTTCAATCCACTCAAGTCCAACCTATACATCTATGATGTCTATGATGTGCCCACCCACTGCTGGGTGTCAGAAGGAGACCACCTGCCCTCCGCTGCTTCTAAAGGACACTCCCTATTCCTTGAGTCTTTGGAAGATTTTTCCATATGGGCTTCTCCTTGGCTCCTTCTTCAAGCCATCAGGACACTCTTACATCAGAGAGACCCCAACCCCTTTTTAAAAGCTTCCACCTGATTAAAGGACATCCACCCCAGATGATCACCCTTTGGAAGACCCCAACTTCAGCTGATTTGAAGACCTTGTTGCACCTGCAGAATTCTTGCACCTTGTCCCGTGGGCTAGGAGCAGGTCCCATGCCTCACCCACACTCAAGGAGAGGGGATTACAGACCATGAAGAGCAAGAGGCAGGTGCCCCTGCGGACTACACAGGGTTTACCCTGCACAGTGGCATGGCGGGAAGTCACTGCTAGGAGAGCAGGTGCGCTTTCCTGCACTGCCTCTGTCTACCTTCTAGGCCTCTTAGTTTATAAGTCCATGAAAGCTCTGAATGCAAATGTTGACCTACCCCTGGTGAGATGTTTGCAAGTACGATTCTGCTGCTTTCTCTTCAAGTTGGAGCTCATGAAATGAGTTGACATATATCCTTTGGGAAAAAAAATCTGTCTTCTTTCCCCATCAAATCCTGCTCTCTTGGCTGTTCTATATACTTTCAACTTCTCTTTCTTATTTTTTCTGTCTAGTTGTTGCATTTTCAATCTAGTTTTTATAGCTGTTCCCAGGACAATATTCCTTCCAATACCAGCCACTTCACCAGAGCTTGAAGCAGAGTTTGGAAGTACACAATTATTTTAATCTTTTTGCAAAACTCAACCCTCTCCTCTTTGAAATTGGATTCATTCTGTTTCACATAATACACTACATGAGGCATATCTTGGAGGAATTATTGTTCTTCTACCATAAGCCTGTTGTTTAAGCCCTCGTCCTGACGCATGGCTTTGAAATGTTAGTTTTATTTTGCTTTGCTGTTGGGATGTAAGCATTTTTGTATAGTAAGGAAAGAAGGGAAACAGGTCCAGGTTACAAGTTCATTTACATCAATCATCGCCCACTGGTCCACACAAGATTTTTAAATTTACTTAGTGACTTTGTTGCCATCGGTACAGACACAACCTGATGTTTTCCAACAAAGGGGCGGATGAAGAAAACATGGCATGTACACACATGCATCCTGAATATTATTCCCTCACAAAATAGAGGAAATCCTGGCATTTGCAGAACAGGGATGAAGCTGGAGGACAGTATGCTAAATGCAATATGTCAGGAGAAAGACTGGTGTGTGGATCATTTACACATGGAATCTAAAAACAAATAAAAAACACAAACTGATTTTCTGGAAGCAGAAAAATATTATGGTGGTTTCCAGGAACTGGGGAAGAGGTAGAGAGATGGCGTGATGTAGGTCACCCACATAATTTTCAGCTTCAGTAAGAACAGATCAAACACACAGCATGGTGACTACAGTTAACAATATAGCATTATGTACTCAAAAGTTGTTGAGAGTAGATCTTAAACATTCTCATCACATTAAATTTTTTTTAGGTTAGCTGTGAGAGTTAACAGATGTGTTAATCATCTTGATCATGGCAATCACTATTCTCAATAAGTTTAAACAAAACAAAACAAATAAAAAGTTGAACCACCTTCCAAATTGCTCAGGGAACAGAAAAATCTTTAGAGAAAAAAAGCCACGTGGAACAATGAGACTTAAATTACATAAAGGGGGAGCTGGGGGTTTGGTCTGGCTTCTGAAACAGGAGCAACAGACATACATACAGACGGAGGCTGCCTCCACATCGATACCGTCTCCAGTAATCTTGTGAATGGCTCCAAGCTGGAGGTTTGCTAATAATCCATGCAGGTACTTTCAAAAGATCCCCAAAGTCACAGTACGTTCCAGTTAATGTCATCTGAAAACAGAACCAACCACCAACGTAGAGACACTCTTCAGGTTCCAGTTTGGGTCTTTCGTTTCCTTCTGTAACATCCTGGTCACCAAATCACACTTCCATAGAACTCTACTAGCCTAACTCAGTAAGCTAAGGATCAAAAAGGGCCTGAAGATTATGAATTGAACATAGGTCTGCAAATAGCATTGAGCATTTTGTTTGGTTTCCCCTCCACTGAATCAATAATACGTCTTGGAAGATCCCAATTATGCACTATCACACTTCACCAAGCTTGAAGGCAAGGACCTCTTCCAATACAGTCGGCTGTAGTGACAAGTACGATCAGAAAAGTCTTGCAGGCGAAGAGGGTCATCCGTTAGCATGTTATCAAGCCCCATGGTCCTTCTCTTGCTGGACTGTGATACAAGAAACTTAAGTCTCTTTGGAAAGATTTTTACCCAAAGAGCTTCTGTTAACAACTTTGATAACCTTAAGCAAGCAATTAGAACCACCGGGTCAATGCGTGTCCAGTTTTTCCAGCTTGCATACTTCCTGCAAGAGCCTGAGTTCTATTATTTAAGGAAAATCTAACCTGCTACTAAATGTCAAAATCATCAGGAGTGACTCATCCAAATAATCAAAGATCTAGTTTAACCACCACATCAGACTTCTATCAGTGAGAAATCTGAAGTATTATATCCCTTCCATAATTTCACATATTCAGTAATACCAGATCGGGGCCAGCCCAAGGTTACATCCTGTGCATTCATTTTCCCACTCTCCTACACACTCTTAGGACAGCTCTTAACACAATATTGGTGCAAAAAAAAAAAAGTGGTTTTATTTTTCTTTAAAAAACAGAACAAATAGTAGAAAATTGGGACCTGTCCAAAGTAGAGAGTACTTGCAAACTATCTAATCTTTTAATGGGCCAGTTAGTCATGATGTAAATTCTGGCATTTTAACTTAATAATATACTGGATAGTTCTACCATGAAATGTGACTCCTTACTCTCTCAACCACTCCCTCTTTCTCTCCCTTTCCTCTCTCTGCAGAAAGGGTTCCCTCCCCCTCCAAGCCCCACATTTTTTCCCCCCAATTCACTTCCACACACCTTGCACCTGCCACCCGTCTCCCTCCAGCCCTGGCGGTCATTCTCACATTCCTCAGGTTGATTTCTGGGAGTTTCCAGTTGAGAGAGTTTTCGATACAAACATGTCACAAGCCAATTACATATGGCTTATTTAAAGTTTATTATTAAAAAATAATAATAAATAAAAAATAAAGTTTATTATAAAGGTGTGTTACTTAACCCTCAGCCTGGAACACTTTGTAATAAATGACTGAAAAATAAAAAGCACAGCAAAAGTAGCTGATAAATACTCCTGTTGTTTTAACCTTTTCAGAGCAGAATTTTCAAGGTGGTGGGTTATAAACCATATCCTGTGAGGAGAAAGGTTTTGTTTAGCTCACACTGTTTTGGATTGGCCATATATTTCAAAATGGGATGTTTCACATAAAATATATGTCATATGTGTAAAATTGTATATGTTTCAAAAGTATAGTTTATATATAAGAAGTCTTATTTTTAAATTTCATATTTAAATCCAATATTTTGTTTATATGTTAATCACTAAATGTAAAGTCTAAATTGAATATATATTTGAAATATATATGAGAATATACATATAGATACATATACAGATATATAAAAATTCTAGTCTCTCTTGATAAGAATTGAAAATTTTGGCAACATATTTTCAACATGATAACAATTAGCCAGAGCTGAGGCCAAGCTCCCCTGAACCCTACACGTCCCACATTTCCCACTTGCTGGTCATCTGTACCGTCCCGATTTTACAACCCTTAGTCCATCGTGGATGTTGGGGAGCACACATATTCATTACACTCTATCTTCTACTTCCCCAGGGGAAGCAGTAGACAATAAGAGTCGATACTTTTAAGAAAATGCATTCTTTCATAATCAAGAAAACATTAAATGATACTTAATACTGTAAACTGAGACTTTAAGTCAAATATTTAACAATGTTAAAAGAAAAATTAAAAGAGAAAGGAAATATCTTTCCTGCTTAGTTAAGTCAATCAAAAAATTCAATTAGAATGGACTTTTAAAAGCTTCTTTTTAAAAATTTTTTTATTTATTTATGATAGTCACACTGAGAAAGAGAGAGAGGCAGAGACACAGGCAGAGAGAGAAGCAGGCTCTATGCACCGGGAGCCCGACGTGGGACTCGATCCCGGGTCTCCAGGATCGCGCCCCGGGCCAAAGGCAGGCGCCAAACCACTGCGCCACCCAGGAATCCCAGAATGGACTTTTATTGCATTAGAATTAGTGAAATCTTTACTTTTTAGAAATAAATGATGAGCCCAACATACAAATTAGTTTAGAAAGCAACAGGAAATTCCTGCAGGAGGAAATTTTATTTTTGAACTTAACATTCAAATCCAATAAATAATTTATAAGTTGATCACAAAATTAAAGCAGCCTAAATTGAATATCTAGATATTATTTAATTATTAAAATTTAATAAATTTCTAACAGACATATTGTATTCGTTTATACACAATTAACCACCTGTGATAGTCCTTGAATATCCAGACAGCTCAGAGTATGAACTTCTCTACACAACTGCCTTTTAAATACTGCTAACATTGTTTTTTTTACAACTGATTTAAACCCAGGTCATCATTAGAAATTTCCATTAGTAGGTTCTGCTCTTAAAAGATTAAAATATTCTTATTGATATAAATAAATTTCCTGCATGATTGACCCTAAATTATTGTAATTTCAGAATTACTTGGTAGAATTTATCCAGCATTTCCTTTGAGTTTTATGTTTAATTCTTATTTGTCAGCATTTTAAGTGCAATACGGACAGTATGATTACCCGTACTCAGCCGTAAAATGGGCCTTTTACCACCGATGTTTCTAAAATTTGTACAATTAATATATTTTGGTTCTGGTATGGTGACATACATCTCGCTACCCAGGATCTTTTTGATTGTTACTCTGTGTTAATAGGTAAATTTGTAAAACAACCTAATTCTGGATAAATGATGTGTTCCTGCACCAATGTGTGCTTTAAATTATGGTTTTCTGGAAGAAGATTTAGCAGAAATGTTTTAGGCACTTGAATTTGGAAGTGCAAACACTTATGCCCATTGACTGTTCACTGATGAGGTTTGGGGTGGGGGGCATACTCTGAATGTCAAACTAGAAACAAAATAAGATATTCGTAAAAAAAAAAAAAAACAAACAAGCACAAACACTGAATGCTTTGGGCTTAGTGTCACGTTACAAATTGTCCCAAAGATGACAGAGTGGTAAACTGAGGAAAGCAAATATGCTCAGGTTGAGATCTCTTCTGACTGGCCTTGGATCTCAGCTTTTCTACGTACCCACAGAGATCCTACAGAAGATATTTAACGTCTCCTATTCTTGACTTACTTGCCTATGAAATCAACAGAATAAATACCTTAGAGATTTGTTGAGATAAACAAAGAAAATAATTTAAAAGGAAAAAAAAGCCTTTAAACTCTACATTTAGATAATTCATTTATTCCTCTTTAATTAGACATTTGTAAAAACAATTGCCTTACACACCGTTCACCTTTCTGTGGGAAAACATAAGCTTGCTGTAGTTTTGCTATTGAACATTTAGAAATATTTTGGTGGCTAACGTTTACTAAGAGGCACAGCCGCCTGGTAATCAGAGTAGCTAATAAGCTATGATCCCAGAAAATCTATTTATGGTCTTAGCCTCGCACCCCGACGGCCTGAGAAACTCATGCACCATCTCCTAGAGTTCTTTCAGTGAAGCATAAATAATCCTTATCTGTTGAGGTGTTAAAAGGATTAGTATTTGTAAAACATTTAAAATCCCTTCATTGGATATAAAAATCATTGCACAAGTATTTTTCCCCATTCCACAGTGAGGGTACACATGGGCTATTTAATTTTACATAAATGCTGTGGATAATCCAGCTTCGCATGATTGCAACAACTGACTTGTGAATGGAATTTCCGTTCTTGGCATGTTTATTGATGGGGATTTTTGTCCTGCAAAGTGAAAACACAGAAGTGCCGCGGTGAAGGTCGGGTAAGGGAGGCAGAGCTAACGATGGTTACCTACAAAGTAACCCGGGAAGAGTTCCCTGGATCAGACCAACCCCCGCTGTCGCTTTCTCCCGACCCTAACATCCAGAACTGAAGCTATTCGAGGTGACCATTCCAACCAGCTTTGAACTTTGATGAGAACTACGAATGTGGGGTATCTGGGGGGCTCAGCTGCTGAGCGTCTGCCTTTGGTCCCGGTCGTGATCCCAGGGTCCTAGGATCGAGACCCACATCAGGCTCCCTGCGGGGAGCCTGCTTCTCCCTCTGTCTATGTCTCTGCCTCTATTCTTTTAATGAATAAATAAAATCATTAAAAAATAATAAAAATTAAAGAAAATAAAAAGAGGCTTTGCTAACTATAGCTGTCCATACCTTACCCCTGGCACGTGGGGTTGGGCACCTGGCTCGAAGCACCCATTTTACAGAAACCCACGTGGAAGGATAATACCCTGCACCAGTGTGTCAGGGGAAGCAATGGATGAGAGGGAGGATGTGGCTGAAGCTGCAAATGTTTTCTCCCCAGCATTGGTAACAATATGGGCAACAAGACACGGAAACTATGCACGAGGATGGGTGACACGGTTTAAATTAAAAAAAACTTAAAATAGCAGCATCATAATCAACTTTTGAATATTTGTATGCAGGCATGTACACATCAATAGGAATATGAGAGCATGTGTCATGCATGCACCTGCACACGCACACCTGTCCCTGCACCCTGCGGGGTGCGCGGACCCTCAGCCGCCAGGTGAACTGATGCGGGGGGTAGGGGAGGGAGGAGGTGGTGCCTTTGCACAGGCGCCGTAGCCTGAGACCACAGGGCAGACAGACAGGAAGACAAGGCGGGGGCAGAGGTTGAGAGATCCCAAGCAGCTGGAATATACACCCAGGAGACCTGTACCAGGTGTGTCGGCGTCAGGTGTCAGGTGCCTCACTCACGGGGCGGGAGGAAGGGGCCCAGAGATGACGGGGCCTCTGCTGGCCCCACAGATGGACCAGGGGAGGCACAAGGTACCCGGGCTGCAGCCTGGCGGGGCCCGTGCCCCCGGGTCACCCCCGGGTCACTCCTGGGCCTTCAGCTCGCCCCACTGAGAGCTCACTCTCGGCTCCCCCCTCTGCCTGTGTCTCTGCCTCCCTCCCTCTCTGAATCTCTCATGAATAAATAAATAAATAAAATCTTAAAAAAAAAGAAAGAGAAGCCACCACTCAGTAGAAGACGCTTACAGAACTGTACTTGCAATTCCCCAAATTTGTCTTTTGTGTTCTTGTCATAAGTTCTGCCTCCACATATAACCCATAATTTATTGCTATTTGCTTTTGCCTTAAATGATCAAATTCTATTTTTAAGGCTAGTAAACCCCGGGGGGTGGTGGGGACAAAGGCTCCTATTTACCCTGACCCTTTTTGTAGAAACCTGACCATTTTGAGATCCAATCCCAGAGAACTTCCTGCAGGAGGCGTCAGACCTCAGGGGAGGGAAGCTGACAGTGACTTGCAGGAGGCACAGGAGGAGATGCAGTCTCGAAGGAGGGAAGAGGGGGCAGAGTCACCCACTTTGGGGCTCTGCTGAGACACCTGCAGCTGCAGGGGCGCCGGGGATGCAGACTGACCCACACAGGCCCCTGTGCACAAGTCAGCTCTCCGTCCTGTGGCCACGTCCTGTTCCCCTCTCAGCCTTCAGGCCCCGCACCCACGCCCCAGAAACCAGGAGGACAGTCAGAGGAGGTGGGAGGGAGCAGAGGCCTGCAGCTGGAGGCAGGGAGGCTGGCCTCCCCTTCTGTGCGGCCTTCCCAGGTCCCAGCAGGTCAGGAGGGCAGGGAGGGGAGTTTCCACCTCCACGGTGCTTGCACCCTCTGACAAGCCTCCAGGGCTGGGCACCCACCCCTGGCCAGAGGAACGTGGGCACCTGGCTCTGCGAGGACTCAAGGGGCTCCAGGTGTCACCTGGGGCTGGG
Source organism: Nyctereutes procyonoides (assembly GCF_905146905.1). NCBI lineage: Eukaryota > Metazoa > Chordata > Mammalia > Carnivora > Canidae > Nyctereutes > Nyctereutes procyonoides. Next base: position 32,582,072 of record NW_026575043.1, read on the forward strand.
ACCATGCTGGGGACACGAGCCTCCCTGTGCTCTGTGCTCTCCGGCTGGCGCCACTGGGGCCCTGCGAGGTGGGCATCGCGGCAACAGGGGAGTCACTGACCCCCATCTGAAAGCTCTCAGAGGACGTGGCTGCACCTCTTCCTTTGACGTCCTGGGTGAAAGAGGAAATGATGTCTCTCTGACCTTTTTTTGGTTTTAATTACCTTTTATTTTTTAAAAGATTTTTATTTATTCATGAGAGACCCAGAGAGAGAGGCAGAGACACAGGCAGAGGGAGAAGCAGTCTTCATGCAGGGAGCCCGACGTGGGACTTGATCCTGGGACTCCGGGATCACGTCCCGAGCCGAAGGCAGACACTACCATTGAGCCACCTAGGCGTCCCTGTTTTTTGTTTGTTTGTTTGTTTTTTTGTATATTTTTTAATAGGAGTTCAATTTGCCAACATATAGTGTCATACCCAGTGCTCATCCCATCAAGTGCCCCCTCAGCACCCGTCACCCAGTCTCTCTCACCTTTTATACGTATCTCAGCATTGCTCATACGACGCCTCTCGTCTCATTTTCATGGCAGTTCCCTCCGGATGGAGACACAAAACAACTTTGTGATCAATTTACCTAAGTGATCACTAGAAGCAGAGTCAAGACTGTAGTCATGCTTGTCTGATTCCAAACACCTAAATATTGTTTTATTTTCCCCAGTGATTCAACTCTTTGAGGAAATAAACTAAGGCGTAGGCCCCTTCGGCACCATGCTGAGTGTTTAAAAATGCTCAGTGGGTACCCTGGTGTTTTTTTTTGTTGTTGTTGTTTTTGTTTTTTTTTAGTGGGTACTTTTTTATTGCTCGGTTCACAAGGATAGTGAGAACCCACGTGCACTTTGAGTATTTTTCTCTTCCTGACCCTGTGGTCGACCAGACGGTTGGTGCCAGAGCCTTGTCCCCCCCAAGAGATGCTCTGATACCGAGCGCTGGCCCCGCAGGACCTCTGCTGCTTGGGAAGGAGCCTCCAAAGGTCATCAGCGGAGAATGACCTTTGCAGGGGCCAGTGTAGCCTCATTCTGATGGCGTTTAGATCTGAATTCACGGCCCACGCCAGGCCCCTGCTCTCCCCACGTTTCAATCCACGTGGTGAAGGACCGTTTCTGACTCTACACAGGTAAGTGGCCCCACCAAGGCCGCAGGTGAGCGCGGTTCTCTCCGCTGAGCAGCAGCTCATCTCCTGGGCGTGAGCTGCATCCTCAGGAGCCTCTGCTCGTGTGTCCCCTCGCTGGACACAGACAAGGGGATGCAGGGAAGGAGCACTGTGTGTCAGCACCATCGTGGGCTCCATCCTTTCCCACGTATCGCAGAGAGCGACAGCACTGACAGGTGGTGTGAGGCCGACAGGAGAGCTGGGGCCACCGCCTGTGTGCCCAGCAGCAGGGTTCAGGGCTGCAGGACAGGGGCCATCCAGCCATCAAAGGACCCTGGGCTATGACTCCTTGGCATACACTCGCTTAACACAAACTGCCCGTCGGGAGCAGAGGGACTTTTCTCCGGGTGCCTGTTTCCTACTGAACACCAGCGAGGAAGCATGTTTAGTTCTGCGTGTTCCCGTGTCACCGCGCCGACCGTCGCCTGTATCGTCAAAGAACAGGTGGGTCACACCTCTCCTGGCAAAATCAGAGCTCCAGAGCCTCCTGTAGGTCGAAGACTGTGTTTCAATGTGGAATATGGTAAAGGGTCCCAAAGCACAGAAACCCGACACACTTGTGACTCCAGCCCCTGGCTTAGACCACAGTTACGAGTCAGAGTAAAAAACCCTGCAGAGCTATGCTTTTATGCACAGACAGAAAGAGTGGCATGGGAAAGGATGCCATTTCTCAGACTAAGGGCAGAATTTACTGTGACCGCACTTCCTGTGCACACTGAAGTCTTTGTCCCTTGTTCCAGACAATGCAGAACAAGGATCCTCCTGTTTCATTTAGGCAAACTGAGGCAGAGCACATGTTCCTGAGTTTCCTTTCTGGGTGTTGGAGTTCACCTGAGCACTGGGGCCTCCGGCCTCTCACTCCAGCCCGGCTGCTCCCAGGTGCCCAACTCCCCCCCGATGAGGCCCGATGAGCCCCAGTGAGCCCCAAGCAGGCACATGGTGACCCCACACCGGCTCTGCAGAGCTGCACCAGAGAAAACCACTACATCGGTGTGAACAAGGGTCACAAATGCAGCCGCCTCCGGATCCACACGGGTCCTACCCGCGGTAGGCTTTGGAGCACTCTTGTTTTTCGGTGAAAATACTGAAATGAACACTGACTGCAAAGCAATATGCTCTCAACCCACTTTCCTGGAAACCTAAGACTCTAAATTTTTTCTTTCCTATTTTAAAATATTGACTAATAGAGAAATGCTTTTCTACTCTAAGAATACTAAGAACTACAAACGATAAATTCGATGTATACTCGATATCAATTTTGAGGCATTGATAAAGGAGCCCTGGGAACCATCTCCAACTGGAATTCGCACATCCTTTCTACAGGGCACCCTGTGTTCCCACCCAACACTCCTTCACCACATGAAAATTGGCTCCAAGGGTTGCTTGAAAATCTAGTATTTCTAGAAAAGCCAAAAATACAGATTTTGAAATAAGACATACCTCTCTGAAACGCTTTTTTGAGAACTCAATTTCAAAAGCTCATTCACTCCGAGGGCCACATATGCATTCTGTGTGCGAGAGATCACATTTAGCCCACAGGCTAAGAATTTTCAACTTCTCACGTGGAAAATGAATTTTGTATAATACAAATTAAATCATGAAGCTATGACAATCACGAGCAGTTCAACTTTACCCAACTCACAACTGTATAATTTACTGCGTGCACAGCTGGCTAACACGTCAATCAACACGGTACATGGTTCGGCTTTCAAATTCTCTAGGGTTAGTGAAGATGACATGACTAGATGGGATGAAGACTGGGCACAGGAAGGTTTTGTGTGTTAGGAAATCAAACAGGGTGAGGTGTTTGCAACCCATTTTGCTGTCACAGTAAGTACGACTGCCACATTGCAGGGCATTTCCAGCGGTGTGCAGAGATTTCTGAATTCCTGTAATGTTTTTTTTTTTTTTGGTTTTTTTTTTCCCCGTAATGTTTAATGATAACGTTAGTGCAATGAATCTCATGAAGGGACATTATGTAATACACCATCTCGTTCATGCTTCTTGTGAGGATGTTGATACTGGGAACATCATTTTTTGTCAATCACACATTGCTAGCTCTCGTTATTGCCGTACATCCCCTTGTATTTTTTAAACTTTTATTGATAAACAACACATATACAGAAAAGTACATATAATCGTGCAGTTCGATGAATCTATACAAACAGAACATCTGCTTCGTCAGCACCCGGTTCAGGTGCTAGACGTTCTTCAGCACATTAACCCCTTTTTGTGTCTCCCGCTAGTTTACTTCTCTAAAAGTGTAACCAATATCCTGATTTTTATTCATGGGCTAGTTTTGTGAACTTCATATTGCTTTAAGAGTCGAGTACATACATTATAGGACTGGCCCCTTTCATTCACTATTGTGACCGTTAGACCATCTATATTGTTGAATGTACTTGTGGCCAATCCATTCTTCATCACAGTGCGGCATTTCATTCTGCGACTATCTCACGATTTATTGATGGACCCCATTGACGGGGCTTCTGTAGTTTTTGAAGGGTTGGCCACTGCAAACAGAGCTGCTAGGATACCCGTGCATTGTTTTGGGGAACACAAATATTCACTTCTTGTAGACAAAGCCATGGAGTTCCTAGGCCATTGCTTTTATATCTGTATCTACAGGCTCCTCGTACTGCTAGTTTTCCAAATTCACTGAGTCAGGTCGAACTACTTTAGACTCTGAAAGCAGTTTATGAGCTTCCAGTTCTCAGTATTTTACACAGTACTGAGTTTTTAAGGTTATATTTTATTCTTTAGCCATTCTTATGGTTATGTATTTTCATTTCGAATATCCCTAATGACTAATTGAGTTGGACATTTCTTATATTATTGCCCTCTGGATATCTTCTTTAGAGGAGTGCTCATTAACTTATCTATATCTTTTGCTTCTTTTTATATTTTTAAATATATATTTCTCTTGTTGCTTATATTTTCAGACTGAATGACAATATATCCATTTCTTTGCAATTTTGTAATGAATTGGCTTATGATAAACATATATAATAAACATTAAATTAGTAAGGAGAGTTTACTCTTTTAAAGATTTTCACAAAACTATTAGAGATAAGTTCTAGCTATTTTTTTTCTCTAATTAGGTCCTTTGAACATAGTTAAAGCTAATGATCTCAGGAAGCATGATTATCAACAGGAACAAATAATCGTAAAATGACAATTCAATTCTCAATTTGATTTTTCTTTTCCTTTACAATAATTCTGAACATCTAATAATGTTCAGACATGTGTCAGACATCTTTTCAAAGAACTATACACAGGGCAATACACATATTCTTGCCCTCATTATAAAGAGAAAACCCAAACAATTCAATTAGTATGAAAACTCCTGTTACATGTTTTTTTGCTTTTTAATTAGACATGAAAAGAAAGCATGATCTCTCCAAAACTTCTCTTGATGCCATCATGAAACACATTTTTCGAGTTGCACATGAATAATTGTCTTCTGTGTTAACACGTGTCTCCCATCATTGCAAATAGTTCACTTATTTCTGGGGGAGAGGCGCTGAGGCTAAGGATGCAAGGTCTTACATTCACATTAATTTTCTGTGAGCAAATCTCTTCTCATGGTTCATGATGATGAAGTATGCCCAGGTCAGAGAAGAAAAAAGGCTGCCTTTGCTGTTCTTTCTTGACAATTTGACTGGTCTCCATGTCACAGTCACACACATGTTGCTAGATGCCTTTCAACCACATGTAACCTGCCTCTAGCTCTAAACCTCACCCTGGAAAAGGAATCCAGCTGGAAGAAAACAAACACAAGATGAAATAAAGGTTTTCTTTTGACACACCCAACAGCAAGGCCAGCCATGGACTTCCTGGGTCATTAAAAGTAATTAGTCTTGGCATACAGCTAACAACTTGACAGCTATGTTTTAAGGAAAAGACACAAAGAAATGATAGAATATATTAAAGGAAAATAGGAATCATCCTCCCCTAGGATGTATAAACTAAAATATTGATTTTTAAAGTCAAATTTTGATTTTTTTTTTTAATGTTTAAAACAGAGGCCTGAATTATTGTGCATGGAGCTCTCAACAGGTCCTGGAATCCCACATTTTTATAGGTACACCTTACTTTGATTTGGTGCTTTTCTTTCTCGCTGTGTTTTGGCTGTTTATTTAACATAGGGAGTGTGCCACTCACTTCATTTCAGTTTCTAAAATCCTAAACTAATAGGATTTTAATCCTATTAAAATAGGATTAAATTTTAATCCTAATGTAACTATTTTTATAAAAAACACTCAACTCCTTTTTGTTCTTGACACTTGTGCAGAGCAGTGAGCCAGGGCATTTTAAGCTTATGCCCCAGTGCTTGGTCATTACTTCAAAAGTGCTGGCAAACAGCAATGAGTTGATAACTGACTTTTGAATTTCAGAATTAATTTAGGAAAATAAGTCAAAGACAACAAAGGCAGTGGTCGTCTGGGATGATTTGTGGGTGCTCCTTATAAGCAACCCCTTGCATCCAGGCCACCACGTGGAAAAAATATAATCTACATAAAAACAATGCTCTTGCTATGAAAAAACAATAGTTTAATAGAGTCTTTATGGTTTTCACCTACAAATAGTGACAGTTTTACTTCCTTTTCCAATCTGGGTGCCTTTGATTTGTCTTCTTGCCCAACTGCTATGGGGATGGATTGTTTCCAATACTATAAGAGTGACATCATCTCTTGAGAGGGTAATGCAATTTGCAAGTTTCATTGTGCTAATGTGGTGTGTCATGTTAATTGACTTGTGGATGTTAAGCCATCCTTGCATGCCTGGAATAAATCCCATTTAATCATAGTGTATGATTCTCTTAATGTATCATTGAATTCAGTTTGATAATATTTTTATTGAGGATTTTTGAATCTATGCTCATTGGGGATATTGGCCTATAATTTTCATTTGCTGTGGTGTCCTTGTCTGGTTTTGATATCAGTGTAACAATGGTCTTGTAAAATGAATCTAAACATGTTCCCTCCTCCTTGATTCTTTGGAAGAGTTTGAGAAGGACAGATATTGAATCTTCTTTAAATATTTAGTAGATTCTAGCAGTGAAGCCATCTGCTTTATATTTTATTTGTTGGATGTTTTTGATTACTCTCTCATTCTCCTTTCTAATAATTGATCTATTCAGATTTTCTATTACTTCATCATTCAGTCTTAGAAGACTGTATATTTCTAGGAATTTTCCATTTCTTATATGTTCTCCAATTTCTTGGCATATAATTGTTCACAGGGGTCTCTCATGATCCTGTATATTTCTGAGGTATTAGTTGTAACTTCTCTTTCATTTCTAACTATTTATTTAAGCCTCCTCTCTTGTCTTGGTGAGTCTGGCTAAAGGTTTGTCAATTTTTTTTTAAATTTTTATTTATTTATGATAGTCACAGAGAGAGAGAGAGAGGCAGAGACACAGGCAGAGGGAGAAGCAGGCTCCATGCACCAGGAGCCCGATGTGGGATTCGATCCTGGGTCTCCAGGATCGCGCCCTGGGCCAAAGGCAGGCGCCAAACCACTGCACCACCCAGGGATCCCAGGTTTGTCAAATTTATTAATCTTTTCAAAGACCAAGCTGTTGGTGTTATTGATCTTTTTTTTAGTTTCTATTTCACTTCTTTCCATTGTGATCTTTATTATTTCCTTTCTTTTTACTAAATTTGGACTTTATCCTCTTTTCCTAGTTCCTTTATTTGTAAAGTTAGATTGTCAGAATGAATAAATTAACTCAGTAAAGCTACAGAATACAATATCATTATGAAGAAATTTGTTGTGTTTCTGTACACTAATAATGAACCAAGAGAAAGAAGTTAAGAAAACATTCCCACTTACAATTGTATCAAAAAGAATAAAATATCTATGAAAAATTAAATGATGAAGATGAAAGACCTGTATACACTGAAAAGTATGACATTTATGAAAGAAAATGAAGAAGATATAAAAAATTGAAAGATATATCCCATGTTCATAAATCAAAAGAATTAATATTGTTAAAATGTCCATACTATCCAAAGCAATCTACAAATTCAATCCAATCCCTATCAAAATTCCAATAGCATTTTTCATAGAACTGGAACAAATAACTGTAAAATCTGTGTAGAACCACTAAAGGACTCTGAAGAGCCAAAGCAATCTGAAGAGAGAAGAAAGCTGGAAGCTTTACACTCCCTGATTTCAAACTGCACTGTAAAGTGGTAGTAATCAAAACAGCATGGTACTGGCAAAAAAGAAAAAAAAAAAAAGACACATAGGTGAATGAAACAGAAGAGAGTCCAGAGATGAACCCAAATGCATATGGTTAATAAATTCATGACAAAGGAACCAAAAATATACAATGGGGAAAATACAGTCTCTTCAATAAATGCTGTCAAGAAAACTAGACAGATTGCATGGAAAAGAGTGAAACTAGACAGCTGTCTTACAAAAAACACAAAAATTAATTCAAATCGATTAAACTTGAGTGCCTGGGTGGCTCAGTTAAGCCTCCAAGTCTTGATTTCAGCTCAGGTCATGATCTCAGGTTTGTGGGGTCCCCATGTTGTGATCCACACTCAGCAGGAGTCTGCTGGAGATTCTCTTCCTCCCTCCTTCTGCCCCTCCCCCCATTCACATAGGCTCAGTCTCTCTCAAATAGATAAATAAATCTTTAAAAACAACAACACAACAAATGGATTAGACTTGAATGTAAGATCTGAAACCATAAAATTCCTAGAAGAAAACATAGGCAGTAAGCTTCTTGACATCAGTCTTTGTCTTGAAGTTTTGGATCTGACTCTAAAAGCAAAGGCAACAAAAAGCAAAAATAAACCGGTGGGAGTCCATCAAACTAAAGAGCTTCTGCATAGCAAAGGAAGCAATTTAACAAAAGGAAACGACGAACCACTGAATGGGAGAAGATAGTTTTAAATCATATATCTGATAAGAGGTTAATTTCCAAAGTGTATAAAGAATTCAAATAATGCAATTAAAAAGGAATCCAATTAAAACTGGGCAGAGAATCTGAATAGAGGTTTTTCCAAAGGAGGCATACAAATAGTCAACAAACACATGGAAAGATGTTCAACATTACTAAGTATTAGGAAGATACAAATCCAAACCACCATGAGATATGACTGTTAAAATGGCTATTACCAAAAAGACAAAGGAGTTTTGGCAAAGATGTGGAGAAAAAGGAATCCTTTTTCACTGTTAGTGGGAATGTAAATTGGTGCAGCCACCGTGGAAGACAGCATAGAGTTTCCTCAAAAAGTTAATAATAGAACTACTATATGACTTAGCTATTCAACTTCTGAGTACTTCTCAAAAAAAAAAAAAAAGGAAAGAAAACAGAAATTCAATAAGATGTGTTCCTCTATGCTAACAGTAGTATTATTTATAATAGTCAAGATATGTAAAACCCCAATATCCATTGATTAAAGGTACTGGAAATATATATACAATGCAATCAATATTATCCAACCATAAAATGAAGGAATTCTTGTCATTTGCAACAATATGGATAGACTTTGAGGGTTTTATGCTGAGTGAAATAAGTCAGACAGAGAATGACAAATACTGTATGATTTCTTATATCTTCCACTTATATGTGGAACCTAAAAAAAACACAAAATGCAACAAAACTCAAAGATAATAAGAACAGAATGATGATAATCGCAGGAGAAGAGGGTTGGAAAGTGGCAAAATGGGTCAAGGGGGTGAGTTGTGCTGTGATGGATGGTAATTGGACTTATTGTGGTGATCACTTTGTAGTGTATACAAATATCTAATTATTATGTTGTATACCTGAAACTAATAACAATGTTAATGTTATAGGCCAATTTACCTCAATAAAAGTAAGGATGATTTATCAAAAAAATTGTTCAAAAGTAGACACTCTGCCATCAATAATACGTGCTCTAGCTATTTTCTACACAGCTAGCTACCCCTGGCCCTCCTGTATAGAAATTCTATAATTGTCACTGAAATACTCTAGAAAGAACAGCCAAAAAGTTTTATGTGTTATGAGACCTTGGCTTATAAACCTTTGGTTTATAGACCTTATAGATCTTCAATTTTTAAAAGCAGAAACATAAACTTTGTACTGCCAACGACTGGCATATATAGTTTATGTCCAGACTAAAGGAGGGTAATGTGGAAAAGTCAGGAGACTCCAATAGACCACTTTGGGTCTCTAAAAACCTCCTGAATGATAACCGCCTGGCTCATGCCTGATGTAAATCAGAGAAGACCAAGAGATCTATGGTGATCTCAGGACAGAGGCACCTCCCTCCCCACTAGGCATGGGTTACTGATAGGGTCCAGACATGCCCTGGGGCTGGATATGGATGGGACTTTTCAACGAGGCATGTGTCAGCAGAACAGAATAGGCTCAAGACAGCCTGTGAAGTTGCTACTGACCCGCACAGGACTAGAGAGGAGCTGAATTTGACCACGCCACCTTGAAGTTCATGGGGGTTTTATGAGGGGATGAGATCAACGGGTCAAAGAGGTCCAGGTCCTAATGAGGGATCCTACCACAAAATACAGTGTGGACTATCTGACCAGAGTGATGTGGAGACACGTGTAGTCCAGTGGCAGCCCGCCCCACTAGTTAGTGGTGTAACCAATCGCTCTCAGACTTCGGTGGCTAAAGCTCAGAGTTTATTACTTCTCCCAGATCTGTGGGTTGGCTGTGGGTGCTGTGTGACCTTGGACAGAACTGTTACTGAGTCTGCAGTCAAGCCGAATCTCTGGCTAGAGACTGACAAGGTGAGTCTTAAAAATAATACGCTTTCCTAAAATTTATTGGCATTTTCCCCACAGGTGAAATGAAGCTTCAAGATGAAAACGGTAAATTTATGGGGAGAAATGTTGTTTTGCAGACTTGTACAAATGGTGTGAGAAGTCAAAACACCACAGAGATTTCAGATGTGTCTGATTTCATTGTAAAATCAAGAGCCGTAATGTTTCTATTAATTTTACCAGGACTGTCGATGCTTCCCGCAGTGCTTCTGCAAACCAAAGGAGGTACGTGTACATAAGTTGAAGAAAGGCTGTGTTTTCTTTAATTTTCTGAAATATTTGTTATTTAACTGTAACTTCCGCTGCTACCATCCAAATTAAACTCTTCTGATCATATGCCCATACGATTCTATCAGCATCCTAAGTGTCCGATCTGTCCCTTGTCCAACTTGCAGAATTGCTGAGTTGGCACATACGCAGCCCTCACACCGGTGGCTGCACTTAGGAGGAGGTAAAATTAGTAGTTGCTGGGATACCTAATATGATCTCAATATTAAGCCAAATACAACCTCACAAACAAATAGCATGTTCATATTTTTATTTTTCTGCTTCCATCGCTTCGGTTATTCTTTTCTTTGGCATGAAATGCCATGTACATCATACTAATGTCAGTCCTTCTCTCTCTGTCAAGCTTCCTTGCTGGTACCCTGTCCTCTCTCTGCTTCAGTAAGGATACGTGAGTCTTAATTTTCTCTCTGATACATTTCCTGCACAGCCACCAGCAGGAAAAGCATTTTGGTCTCCTCCGAAAATGTCTACTTGAAATTCAGGGGCATCTAACAAGAAGGTGACATACAGGACAGTATCCACCCTGAGTATTGTAGCATAGACTTTGCCCACAGAGTGTTCAAATAATTTTGCAAGTTAATTTTTTTCAGAACAATGTTGATTTCCAGTTTCTCTTGAAATACTAGAACATCTGGCAGCCCTAGGACTGCACTTCCAAAAGGCAGGACTTTCTAGTTTGCCATAATCCATCATCCCCTACTCCATGAGACGCTATTTAGCACCAAAATTGCACTCTGTTTCCTACATTAGAGTAGAGAAATACATTTATTACGTCTCTATCGCCAGTGAAAAATTTAGGTGAGCTGAAACATGGGAGAGAGCATATTTCTTTGTGAAAGGAAAACCAATTCTCACATGTTTAATAGGTGGCCACCTGGTCTGCTACTGTCATGTTGTTACCCCTGTGGGTTTCTGGACTGCGATGCTACTAATCATGCATGGGCTCGTTTTTTACATATTTTGTGTATATGTTTTATTACATTTCCCAGAGTATAAATTAACTGATGATAAGGAATCACCTTTCGATGCATATTTTACAACTTCATACTTGAATGCTTTACATTTGTTTTCATAAGTGACTTCACCATGTTCACATATATGTGCTTATACACACACACACACACACACATACACACACTCACGATGAGAAAGAGAAGCTTTTGGGGAAGAATGCTGGTGAAAAGTATTGGTCCCACATCTTTCAGGGACTACAGAGCTACTGTGGTGTCAGCTGCCAATGCCTCATGATTATAAATATTGGAATTTTCATTTCTCTCATCGCTGATTCTCAATCCCATTGAACCACACATAATGTTGGTTTGTACAAGTTTCAGGATAGGTGACTCTCCATTCCATAATGTAACCCGATGCAGCCTTCTAAGTTCTCAGGTCTGTCAATGAGCCTTCTCTCAATCTTTGGCAATATAACCCAAAGTCTTCCATGTCAGCGCATAGGCCCATCAGGCGTTCTTGAGAAGAAAACTGAATCAAGGTTAAGTAAGTTTGTGAAGTATATTTTCATTTTAAAAGTCTTTGAGTAGGGCTGCCTGGTGGTTCAGTCGGTGAAGCATCTGCCTTTTGCTCAGGTCATGATCTCAGGGTCCTGGGATCGAGTTTCGCTTTGGGGTCCCTACTCAGTGGGGAGCCTACTTGTCCCTCTCCCTCTGCCACTATCTCTCTCTCTCTCTGTCAAATAAATGAATAAAGTCTTTTAAAAAGTAAAAGTCTTTTAGCAAGTGTAAGTGTGTTCAAGACTCTCTGAAATGTCAAATGAAGAAACTCCTTTAATTTAGTATAACTCAGCATTTTCAGGTATATTGGAATTGAGAGCACTTTCCCCCCATCCATCCAAGTGGGACTGAATATTCTTAGGTTACCACTAGTAAGATCTTATATTAAAAACTTGATGGTTTTTAATCTCTTGAGGAGCTCAAGAAAAATCAGTAAGAAATTCTCTTTGTCTCCACATTATTTATATCTCAAATTTTTAAAGAAATGGGTAAAATTAATTTTTCTATTTACTTCCTTGGAATATCAAATTCAAATTTAAACCCATCATAATGATGAATTCATTCATTTTCCTTAATGCATCTTCCTTTTTGTTTGTCCTTTTTATAATTTTATGTAGCCTGTTTTACTTTAAGTCACTCTTTTAAACATATGTTTAAACATGTTTGGGGGACACCTGGGTGGTGCAGTCTGTTCAATGATTGACTTGATTTTGGCTGAGTCATGACCTCAGAGTGGTGAGATCGAGGCCCACATCAGGCCTCCCACTCTGCACACAGAGTTGACTTGAGTTTCTCTCTCCCTTAGCCCCGCTTCCCCTGCACTTTCACTAAAATAAAGATTTATATCTTTAAACAAATATTTAAAAATATGTTTTAAGCTGATACCCCCCCAGTTTGTTAAACATGGCACATTAAGAGCATATGCTGATTTCTGCTTCCACTAAATGAAAGTGAAAGGCAGTTTGTGTCTGCGGGTGGACACAGGTCGGGCCTCAGCCAGATGGTGGCAGGACCCACCCACAGTCTCTAGCGTTCTTTCTTCTTACAGCATCACCCCTTGGTTATGCTGTGCTGCCGTGGCTCACTGGCTTGGCCTTAGCTTTCCATTTCTGTCCCCTCACCCTACTTTGCAGGGCCACTGATCCTGGTCGTGAGACCAGCAGGCTGACCCCAGGAAGTGAACTGGCACAGTCACTCATACCTTCCTCTTCACATTCACAGCCCGCTGCCTGCTGCCCAGTGTCAGAAAACTACTGTTTTCATCTTGTTTTTCAGTTGTTTAACGTGGAAAGATCAACCCAGTCTCCTTTTCATGCTGGCCTGCTCAAAGACTTTTGAAAATTAAATTTTGCTTTCCTGAGAGCTACTCCCCTTGGTCTATATGCATTATGTTTCCATATATTGCTAGATTTATAACCAAATTTCTGAAAAGCAGTACAAAGAGAATAAGTTTGGAAACAGATCTGTAGTGAGCAATGAAGATTAGAACAGAAGTAGACTTCTCATCAGAAATCATGCAGGCTGGAGGATTTTCGCATGATATGTTCATGTGTGATACTGATTTGTACATTTGCTTGCTTCCTCTCACACTGTCCTTGACTTGTTCTGACGAGTGTACTGTGGAGGTCATGAAGAAGGTGCGGCTTCATGCTGGAGCCCAGGTGACTAGGGGATCCCACCCCAGCCCTGTCCCTGGAATGTCCCTTCTGCTCACCCTCCCTGCTCTCAGAAGCTGCAGGGAGGACACCACCGTAAGGGAGCAATGTGGTGTTCAAGCACTACCCTGATGGTATGTGACACTGAGCCTAGTGGAGGCCTCCGTATAAACTTTTAAGACTCCATCGAAAGATGAATGGATAAAGATGTGGTCTATGTATACAATGGAATATTCCTCAGCCATTAGAAATGACAAATACCCACCATTTGCTTGGACGTGTATGGAACTGGAGGGTATTATGCTGAGTGAAATAAGTCAATCAGAGAAGGACAAACATTATATGGTCTCATTCATTTGGGGAATATAAATAATAATGAAAGGGAATAGAGGGGAAGGGAGAAGAAATGGGTGGGAAATATCAGAAAGGGAGACAGAACATGAGAGACTCCTAACTCTGAGAAATGAACTAGGGGTGGTGGAAGGGGAGGAGGGCGGGGGGTGGGGGTGACTGGGTGACAGGCACTGAGGGGGGCACTTGATGGGATGAGCACTGGGTGTTATTCTGTATGTTGGCAAATTGAACACCAATAAAAAAATAAATTTATTATTTAAAAAATACATTTTAAGACTTGCTGGGCTGGGGCAGATATCTCCTCATCACGTGGCCACAAAAGACAAACTTCATGAATAAGTTCCCTTGATTATTAAGGCCTCTGCCTACCTACATCTTAGTTTGCTTCTTCTTTGGTCTCTTCCTGCCATCCAGATATGGGAACTGGTTTCACATTAGATCCAGGAAGCTTCCAAGGTGGTTATAAAATCAACTGGGAAGACTTCTCTTCTTCTCTTCTGTATTATTCAAAAGACTTTGTATTTAATTGAAATTAATCATTTCTAAAATGTTTGATAGAATTCTCCAATAAGGATTTCTGGTTTTCTGGACTTGAAGTTTTCATGGAGAATGATTTAAAATCAAAAGTGAGTTGGATTACATTGGAAGATGGTGGCAGAGTAGGACCCTAGGATCACCTTGTCCCATGAACACATCTAGATAACTATCAACTCATCTTAAATATCCCAGAAATCAAGCCAGAGACTAGTAGAACAAACACCTTAACTAAAGGGAGACAAGAGGCCATATCAAAGGAGGTAGGAAGTGATGAGACTGGCATGGAGAGGAACAGGTCCTGGCTTTTGCTAAAAGGACAGAGCTGTGGTCACAGGAAGAGAGAGAGGAGCACACAGAGGGACCCACTAGGTGAAGTTTCCTCTCAATCATGGCTTGGAAAGTGAGAAGGGCTCAATTTCATGAGTCCTAGGAACTACCAGAACTTCACCTGGAATTTTGAAGTCCAGGGTGCTGGGCTAGGGGAGCTCAGAGGACACTGCAGCTTTTGGAGAAAAGACAAGGCAAACAGCCCGTGGACACACGGTGAGGAGGGAGTGATCTGAGAGCACCCAAGGCACACAGTGGGGAGATCAGCTGCTCATCTCAGAGCCTGTCCCAGAGAGGCAGGGTTCATGGAGTAACCCCTCCACCCCAGGAACAAAGGTGCTGACAGGTGCCCTTTCCTACCTGCCCCTCAGCATAAACACAGAGCCACCTGTGAGAACCAGCACAGAGCCAATACTTACTCCCTAACTTGCTGATACCAAGCCTCACATCCACACTGCCGCCACCCTTGGGCACACCTGCTTCAGTCCCAGAGTGGTGGGACCCCCCCTGGGAGACTGGCCCAAACCCTACACACAATGCCTTTCCTCACCTGTGAGTTTTGCAGAGCCTCTGTTCTGGTGGTGGTGGTGACAGGTCTCATTTCACAAGCAGACCAGAGCACGTCTAGTTAAAATGCACCACATTCAGACCAGGGACCAAATACCGACATCAGAAAGTCTGACTATGTTAGAGGGTTTTACTATTTTTCTTCATATATAGGTGCTCAGAAGAGATGGAATATGGCAGTAACGAGGGTCAGTTTACCCAAGATACTAACTACTCTCTATTATGAGCTAAACGCCTCTTTCTACACAAATTGGTGTGTGTGTGCGTTGCAGCCTTTGCAAAATTACTTAATATTTGTGTAGTATGTGCTTTGTGTAAATGTCTTACAGAGATAAGCTCATTTAATTCAATTCCCATAATAAACCTTTGAGTTAGAAATCCACCCCATGCCTCATTCTGCCGTGCAGTAAAGTGATGCTTCCCCTTGTTCCTTTGCTGCTGCTTCAGCCCCCTGAATGGAAAGCCTCTGGTCACCCAGTGCTTCAGACTTGTCTGTGAACGTCCCCTCTGCTAAGTTAAGCCGCTGCCCTTGCAACCTCTGCTAGGATTCCAGGCTGAGTCATGGCCTCAAATCGGGGCTCCTACATTAAAATGCATGCAACTCTGTCACACCTGTCGGTTAAAGATACTTAGGGTCTATGGGATGCCCAGATGGCTCAGTGGTTGAGCGTCTACCTTTGGGTCAGGGTGTGATCCCCGGGGTCCTGGGATCGAGTCCCACATCGGGATCCCCACAGGGAGCCTGCTTCTCCCTCTACCTGTGTCTCTGCCTCTCTCTCTGTGTGTCTCTCATGAATAAGTAAATAAAATCTTTTTTAAAAAAAAAGATACTACTGTCCTGAAAGTATTCCTTCCGGCTATCTTCCTCTCTGTTCTCAGTTTCTTTAAGACAGAGCATCTGTATCATTTGCTTTTTGTGTTCTGTGCCTTTTGCGAGTTTCCAGCCACAGCCAATAACTTTTCTGCATAAAAGAATAGCCGATTCTGGTTTCTCAGACCAGTCTAACTTCCCTGCTGCCTCTTCATCTTTCTGAGTTATTTGGCCAATCTTCATACATACATTTACACATACAGACACACACACACACACACACACACACACACACTCACATACCTTCCAGTGAGGGGACTTAACTGTTTAACTCTTGCAGTGAAGGTAACCATCCGTGGAAACCATGTTGCTTGGGAACTTAAGAAAGCCTGGCTCAATGACATACGGATTTTTTCACCTTTTTCTCTCAAGTTTTCATTTCTAGCTATTAAAAAATAAGTCCTTAAAAACATCTTTTACATTCAAGTCTGCTTTGACACATTTGAGGGGAGGGATGGCAAATGCACTCTTAGAAGAACACAGGTGAAATCTGCCTTCATTTCAGCTTTTTGTTAGGAGCACTTCTCCTTCTTCACTTCTTCACCTGATTGAAAAGATACCTGATAGTCAACCACGTGATGTATAGTCTCTACAGGAAAGCATACGTCACATTCTCCTTTTAGATGAATGTGGATGGAGGTGGTTGATAGGACTAGAAGGCCATTTACCTCCTGGCTTGCAGGCATGAGTTTGGGTTCCAGTAGCATTGGCAGAGGCTTCATGTTTCTGGTAGAAACAAGGCGAATGCCTGGAGAGAAGCATGGGCATGGCGTGTAAACCAGAAGTTCTCAAAAACACATGCAGTTTGCTTTTTGTTTTCTCTGCTTTTAATAAGTATGAGCCTACTGATGAGCCACCAAGGAATGCATACTGTAGGTCTTTGACTCATTTAAACTCTGAAAACCAGAAGCGGTTTGGATTGTGCATATCCAGTGCTTCTCCTGTGTGACCACATAAACCAGCACCGGATATGCAATTATTTCACTGTTTTCTGCCACCTGCGACCTTCTGTATGTAAGGGCTGTGATTGCATAAAGCGGATCTGCCTTGCTTACACTTCCAACTCCAGTGTCAAGCAGTGTAATCAGCACATAAGAGCCACTTAGTAACTAAGACTACTTGTTGCATTACTAAAAGGTGTGCACTGATGGCTAGTGTTCCGAATGCGCTTAGATATTTCAGGTTCAGGAATCCACAGAAGGAATATGGAAAGGTGAAGGATGTGGAGAGGGTAAAGCCAAGTCTATTCCCTGCAGAGTAGGGAATTCTTTCTAGCGTGTTTCAAAAGACAGAACATAAAAGTGCCTGGTGGCAGACAAGATCTTTTGAAGAAAAAGTGAAATACTTGGCTTAGGATCCTGATGTTTCATTTTCTGGCACCACCGTTAACAAAATTCTCTGAGAAATATGCGTGTAGTTTGCGTGTGTCTCACTGAAGCTGTCGTTGAACCTTCTTGCACGCCAATATTAACGGTCCACAAAGTCCTCATTTCATGTGAACAGAATGGTGGACGTCAAACCTTTTTCTTCGTTTTTGGGTATTTGGCAACCTCGGTTTTGGCCAGATGTTTTGTTTTTTATTTGATAACATATTAGCGCTCTGCACAGACAGCTGTTCCTGGAGAACTGTGAAATATGGTAAATGATTTTGAATTTGGGACATGAGCAGAGGAAGTCTACTTCGGGTCTTAAATATTTATCATATGAAATCTTGGGATGCCTGGGTGGTTCAGTGGTTGAATGTCTTCCTTTGGCTCAGGTCATGATCCTGGGGTCCTGGGATCGAGTCCTGCATCAGCCTCCCCGTGGGGATCCTGCTTCTCCCTCTGCCTGTGTCTCTCCTCTCTCTGTGTGTCTCTCATGAATAAATAAATAAAATCTTTTTTAAAAATCCTCTAAAAATCAAAGATTTTCAGTCTGCCCAAGAGAATAGCAAAGTGGATTATCCATAAATGCATTTTCTCCATTTTCATCTGTTTGGATAATCTAAGAAAACCAAGAACCTATATAAAAGTGAAAATAGTTTAATATTAAAATGAAAGCATATTCACACAGCTCGCATCGCTTCTTTCAGCTTTAATGTTGTCTTACTATAACATGTTTAAATCGTGACTTTATTTGAACATATTTTTTTTTTCTTTGACCCGTATGTTTTTAAAGTGCTTTGCTCTCCATAATGTATTAGCAGTGAGCAGGCTGTTGACTCTGAAAAGCAAAGTCGGCATTAGGAATACAAGGAAAATCATTTCTAATTTGTAAATTCTAAAGCATTTCCCCCTTGGCCTCTCATTTTCTCATCCTTTCATTTATTAATCAACATACACCACTGATTCACATATACTTTTAATATATTTTATTATGGTTAAAAAAATACAGGGGATCCCTGGGTGGCGCAGCGGTTTGGCGCCTGCCTTTGGCCCGGGGCGCGGTCCTGGAGACCTGGGATCGAATCCCACGTCGGGCTCCCGGTGCATGGAGCCTGCTTCTCCATCTGCCTGTATCTCTGCCTCTCTCTCTCTCTCTCTCTGTGACTATCATAAATAAATAAAAATTAAAAAAATACAGTTAAGTAGAGATGTGAACTGCTTTGATTAATAGTAATTTCGTATCATCTTGCCCTTAAACAAGCGTCAGCAGAAACCATGTCTCTGGAGATGTGCTTACTCTTTGAAGTTCCTCATCCCAGATTTTTTTTTAATTTTTATTTATTTATGATAGTCACAGAGAGAGAGAGAGAGAGAGAGGCAGAGGGAGAGGAAGAAGCAGGCTCCATGCACCGGAAGCCCGACGTGGGATTCGATCCCGGGTATCCAGGATCACGCCCTGGGCCAAAGGCAGGCGCCAAACCTCTGCGCCACCCAGGGATCCCCTCATCCCAGATTTTTTAAGCCCACCCCCAGTAGCAGGTCTCGCCGGGGTCAGCAGCACGCTGGGGGAGGAGTGCCAGGGCCTGGCAGGGAGCTGCATCAGCCTGACCCTGGCTCCTCCCTTTGGAATGTTCTTGGATCCTCTACCCCGTGTGTGCAGTTCACTCGTGTTCATGTGAGCCCTGGAGACCAGCCCAGAGGGCCTCCCAGGGCCAGGGCCAGGGCCAGGTCAGCAGCCTAATGACTCCCCTTTGTTGGGGGATGTTTTCTTCATAGAACCTTGAGACATTGGCTGACAGAGTGTTGCAGACACGTTGATTTGAGATGACTCTCATTAGAGACAAGATGAGGAATCTTTGTGAGCAAAATGGGGAAAAATGAAATAGGTTGCATATTTTATTAACTGGTATGGTTTTGATGAGAAAATGGCTGCTACTCTTTGTCCCTCTGTATGAAATGTCTTTTTTTCCCCCCTTGGCTGCTTTTTAAGATTCTCTCCTCCTGTCTGGTTTTATACAACTTGATTATGATGTGCTTTGGAAAAAATAATAATTAGGCAGGAAATCATGAGATAAAAATACAAAGGATAAGGGACTTAATGCTGCTACAGAAATTTTGGACAGACCCTGGTGGAGAAAGTGATGTTTGAGCAAATCTTAGAAATAGTGGTCAGATAGACAAATGAAACCCACATTTCAAGCAAAGAGTATTGAGTTCATAGGTTGTTTGGGGGAACACAGAAGACTAGGGTTTGGGGGGGCTCGATGTGAGTTCAGGACCAGCACAGGGATGGAGTGCTCATTTGCATATGTACAGTAGGAAATGTTTACAGAAGATTTACAGAGGCGAAATAAGCAGTTTGGTACTCAGGTCGGCACCTCTGAGAAGAGGTTAGGGCCCATACATTAATGAGTAGGCACAGGTGTGAATTGAAGTCATAGGAAATCTCAGTCTAATGGTTGCAGGAGGACAGACAACACAAGATGGGCTTAGACACGTCATCGCAGTGCCTTGAGTTCATGACCTTGAGTAATTCATGGACGAGTAGAGTCCCTGAACTCATCCCTCTGTTCTCAGGGTCACCCTGGATGTGGCTGTTCCACCCAGAAGTGCATGTTCGTACATCATGACCTGATTTGTTTTGTTTCCAGAAATTTACTAGCTCCCCATCACCTGTGGGGTCACATTAAAAGTCTCTAGCCTTGCAATCGAAACAGCATCTTCTTCTGCTCTCTCACATGGTTGAGACATTAATTTTTCTTACTCAGTATTCCTGTGCCTGTTCGATGCATGGCAAGGAGGCTTAGCATCAGATCTCTCTTGCAGGAAGTTCTCACTCCCTCCAAATACAGAGTCTCTCCCCCATGCACTGTGTGTTCGGAAGCATAATCTGCTGTCTGTGCATTAAGTCTCCTAGGTGGTAAGAGCCATTGTGTTTGTAATTTTGCAATAATCATCATCTTTTTCAGTATGGAGACATTGTCTTCCATTTAATAAGTAAACAGACATCTCTCCCCTAGCTTTCATATCAGCCAACATAGCATCAGAGAAATATAAGTAAATTAGTCAATATATACTTAAAATTAAAGGAATAAGGTGTTATAATAGTGTACCTTGAGTTACATACATTATATAAAATGAATATTGTCGGCTCAGCTGTATCAAGTAGTTTTAGGGGGCTCCAGGGGCTCTCCAAGGCTCTCTATTGAGTTTGGCCCACGGAGATCCCTGTCTGAGGAGTGGACATTCACTGCCTGTGTCTCTCCATACTCTCTGCCACCCCGTCATCCGCTGCACTCACTCCCTCCTGCCCTGCTCCCTGGTTCTGACTGGAGCCTCAGAGTGGCCTGCACACCTGTCAGGAACTCATCTTTTACCTGTTGGGGTTCCTCTTTACCCCACCTGTCCAGATTCCACTCTTAGTTTATCACACTCACTGATTCACTTTGTGTGCAGACCAGGACTTCTGTTATCACCATTCACTTCTTGATCACACTAGGAAAATGTAAAATTATTGTATTTATTGGTTTACTTTGTACTGGGTTCTGCCCCTCATGTACATACAGACTGTGTGAGGACAAGGGAACTGCACTCACAGGGTTAAACAGGCAAGGGACGCTTTACTCAAGATGCTGCTTGGACAGTGCTTGAAGTCACTCTGCTGAGACAAAGTAGACAGGCTTTAGGGAGGAGATTTTTTAAGGGATGGCATGGCCGATGGAAGGTTCTGGAGGAGAGCAAGGGAATCGGTCCACAGATGGGGCCACCTGAGCTTATTGTTCGGGGCTTCTTGGGCTCTGGGTCCTACTCTTCATGGAAACCCTCAGGTCTAGGCAAAATGCAGTCTTGTGTCATAGAGGTGGCCGGAAGCTCTCAAGGAGAGCAAGAGAAAGAGTGTATATTTGTGGTTTTCTGAGGTAAATGTCATGGGAAAAGGGGAGCTGGGGTCCTCCACTCAGGAAGAAACATCAGGTTCACTTGGGCTGAGGGGGACAGCACAGCCCAGTTGCCTAGGTCACTGGTCCTCTGCTCTTTGACCAAGAACACGTAGCAGCCATACAAGATGAATTTGGTGAGCAAATGATGATTACGGCCAACGAGAAAGGTGCAAACGGTGGTTGACCTCACCCTAAGTGCTCATCTCCCACTGCCTTCACATTGTGGGAGGAACTCAACATAAGCACCAGGCACCTGAGCTTCATGAAATGACACAGCTGAGAGGGCGTGAAAATACGATAGAAAACATATTCATGGGCAGCCCTGGTGGCTCAGCGGTTTAGTGCAGCCTTCAGCCCAGGGCCTGATCCTGGAAACCTGGGATCGAGTCCCACGTCGGGCTCCCTGAGCGGAGCCTGCTTCTCCCTCTGTCTGTGTCTCTGCCTCTCTCTCTTTCTCTCTCTGTGTGTCTCTCATGAATAAATAAATAAAATCTTTAAAAAAAAAAGAAAGAAAAGAAAACAAATTCATGGTGTGGTTCTCTTCCTCATGCCAAGTAGTCAGAAACCTTGTGGGGTACTTTGAGTTGTGGCAGTCACTCCTAATTTCTTGTGGGTATGTGCATTTTTTTTAGGCAGGAAAGGAGTCTGGGTGAGGATGGGCTGCTCCCTGTTTTCTCTGGAGGTACCATGCAGCTCCAAGGCCTGGGTTCCAGCCAGCCCAGGCCCCTGGGGGGCGGGTTGGCCAGTCCATGTGGCTCAGAGCCCTGCTGTGTTTGACTACAAAGAATGGTCATTGGAAGCAGTGTGGGGAAGGGCACAGATAGGATTGGCGGGAGCACCTTCTGAGTCTTCAGTACCCCGTAAATCCTGTGTGTGTGCGTGCGCTCACGCATGTTGCTAAAACAAATAGGTATTTGACAGGTTATCATGTTTCTTTCCCCCAGAATCTGAGTGACTGCCTAAGCTTTAGGCACAGGCTGAGCTTTTAGTAGAATCAAAAGTTTGCCTCTCATGTGTAGTAGCTGCTGAGCGACGGGGAGGCGACGGAGTGCTTCCTGAGGGTGGCCGCGGTGAGCAGGTGCAGGCCGACACTGCAGGACCCTTCTTGGGGGTTAGCTCCTCTAAGACATTTTTATTATTCCTCAAAGTAATTAAAAACACATTTCCAAAAAAAAATCTTAACACTCTGAATCATATATCCTAAATATTAAATTACATCTAACTAAAGTCCATTGAAACAGTCTTTATTTCAATAGAAAGGGTAATAGGGTACCTCACATTATCCGGGTGTTTTAACACGATCACATTTTTTGTTCCCAAACAGTCCTTTTTGGAAAATGTTGTTTTAACTGAAGAAAAAATGACATTAAACTATTTTCTTCCTATGTTGTTCTGTAAGAAAAACAGGTTTCAGAAATGGGAGTTTGGAATGATTCAGGGTTATTTCATATACATTCAGTACACAAGGTCTAGAGGTAAGAGTCAACATATTTAACTGATTTGTTTTTATGCTTAATTATAATGCCTAACTTTTCTAACCATACATGTTATTACTTATGAGAAAAGACTAAAATTTTAAATCGATTTTCAATGAAAACAGTCTCTGAGGGAATCCCTGGATGGCTCAGCGGTTTAGCACCTGCCTTCCGCCTAGGACGTGATCCTGGAGTCCCAGGATCGAGTCCCGCATCGGGTTCTCTGCATGGAGCCTGCTTCTCCCTCTGCCTGTGTCTCTGCCTCTCTCTGTGTGTGTGTCTCTCATGAATAAATAAATAAAATCTATAAAAAATAAAAAATAAAAGTCTCTGAAAAATTGTATTTTTAGATGAACCCTGAGTGACTTACATATATGCACAAATGTTTTTGTTTTTGTTTTCTGTAAACTCAATTCAGAATATTTGGGTCAGTGAAGAAGACTAGCCTAATACCCGTAAGTATTTCAGAAAATAAATGGTTAATTCCATCCATGAAAATAGGTAAGTCATTCTAAAAGTGTAATAGGTCTTTCAGTGAAAAAAAAAATCCTATAAGCAAAGTACATTTGATGGATGGCAAACATATACAAAGTAAGCTTTAGTATCAGCAAAGCATTCTTATTTTCTATTTATCTGGCAATCCTGAGTGTCCAGTTCACTACTGTGACGATCACCCTCAAAGAGTGTGGCTGGACCTGGGACCTCCCCCTCTAAACTCCCAACATAACACATGTGTTTTCTGTGTCAGGCATTTCTGGCATCACAGGAGCCACCTGTACAGAAGTGGAGGGTAGTGGGGGATAAAGCAGTGTGACTTGAGGAGAGAGAATGCAGGTTAGACATGGTAGGTAGAGGTCTCGCACCCATGGGGTGACAGTGGCTCCTGATGGGACGGGCCCTCTAACTACACCAGCTCACCAGCCGGAGGTGTGTGGAAGCTGCCAGTGTCAACAGTGACACCTCTAGAGAGGTGCTACACACGTGTGCTCAGCAACATTTCCCCTATGGTCTGTTGCAGCGATTCCGAAAATACATTATTTGGCTCCATGGATCACTTGGCATTGGTGAGTGGTGCCCATGGGCACTGTTTCAGTTTCCTTGTCTAGTTGGGCATAAACTAAATTGAATAATACCTCATGTCCGACTGCATCCTTGGCAAACACATGAATCTTACAGGTGGCTCAACTTCCTCAGAAATAGATGGCATGTACTGTAAAATCGTAAATATAAATAGAAGTGAGGATAATAGGTTATGTGTTGAATTCCTAGCAGCTCATTTTCTTGTGAAATGGTGCAGTACAATTTCAAACAGCCAAACCTTGTAAGCTGCATTTTGTTTACTCTAGGTCTATTTACTTCTTCTGCGTGACAGTTTAAAATGTGGTACTTGTAATTCTGATGCAAGATCTCATTTTTTTTCCTTTAATATCCCTTCTCTAAGCTATCAACCCTGCTGCTGCCATTACTTTATTATTTGTGTTGTGAAAATAACTTTTTTTCCCCAAAAATGCCTTCTACCAATTTTAGTTATATGTGGCTTTCAGTTTTCCTGATACCTTTTAGACATTTCAAAGAAAGCGTGAGAGACAACAGGATGTAAAGGTTAACTCTCCAGTTGAAAATGATGCTGGGGTGCAGAGGTAGGCATGTGGCTGAGGGGTGTTCTGGGCCACCTGCTGGGGCAGCAGGGAGACACTGGCCCTGGATCCCCTGCAGCCCCATAGACGAACCCTCCTCTGCTGTGGATGAGATTAGATGAGGAGACAGTCCCATGGGCTGAAAGAAATGGGGGTAGGGGAAACATATAAACCACTAATAAGTGGCATTTTTAGGGTGACATGGAAAGATATTTAAGATCATCCTGTTTGAGATTTGAAGGATGTGACAAGCTGTAGTGTGAGGGATGTGTCATCAGTGACAGATGACACACACACTAGAGTGGTTAAGTCTGAAGGCAGTAGACACACACACACACACACACACACCCCATACAGTGGGGCCATGTGTTGAGCAGACACCATGATTTACAAGCCTTAGAGGCAACCTAGACAGGAAGCAGGTCATTCTCAGTGGATAGAAGTCATGTAAAGCCAGTGTGGGAGACCAGGAGCAGAAGCAGGCTTGCTTTGAGGGAGGATGGAAAGGAAATCGGACTTGAGAGGCATTGCATGTCGAGTAGCACTGGCCATCGGAGAACGATCTTTAGGAAGGAAAGGAAACCACAGGTTTGTAGTTCTTAAATGGATCAGAGTTAGAAATAAACATTTAGGAGTCATAGTAATATAGGGAATGAGTGTCATGGGTAGGGCGACCCAGAAAAAATACATAGAACTAAGAGAAAAAGATTGACAATAAATAGGAAAGAGCATGAAAATACAGAGGGCGGGCAGAGGACAAATGTTAGCAGAGGAGACTCTGTAATAGAGGCAGAAGGTAACTTGGGAAGATAAGAAAATGTACCCTAATGAACTGGAACCTTGCGCATTAGTGATTATCTTAGTGGGGCCTATTTATTAGACTAGTTATGTCAACATCCATAGTATAGTGGATTGCTGGCAAAATAATATGAGGAACTAAAGTAGACTCTACTTCTAAGAATTTTGGTGTTTAAAGGAAAGAAGAAGATCCAGGGAAGCCGGTTAAGATGGGACAATTTGATTTTTCTGTAAGAACTATGTAAAGAATCAATGGACATGTTGAGGCTGAAGATATAAGTCATAAGGTATCTATTCAAAGAACTAATGGACCGAGGGTATAAGAAGTTATGTTAGTGTTCCTTCAGCTGCAGAGTAAGAAATTTCAAAATAAGCCAAGCCAAAGAAAAGAAAAATGACTTCTGACAATGGAAGTATTAGGAATCTATCCACTTACGAGATACCAGGCTTAGCCTGCCAGGACCCTGATGGCAGTCAGCAGAGGGGCAGTGAGAGTTTGATGTGTGCTGTGATGAGGAAGACATAGGTTAGGGTAGAAGACAAGTGGGTCTCAACCAGGATGGTACTCAGCCCATATGCCCT
The DNA here is from genome assembly GCF_905146905.1 of Nyctereutes procyonoides. Classification (NCBI taxonomy): domain Eukaryota; kingdom Metazoa; phylum Chordata; class Mammalia; order Carnivora; family Canidae; genus Nyctereutes; species Nyctereutes procyonoides. Next base: position 32,607,956 of record NW_026575043.1, read on the forward strand.
GAAACAGCTGTAGAAGGTGTTAAATTATTAGAATATTGTCCATCCTACCTGGTAAATGGTCATATGCCGAATCTTTCAATGGCCCATTTGCTTGCTGTCGAAAGTGCTCTATTTACCTCCAGGAACCTCAAAATGTCCAGCATTCAGATGCAAAATAGATAATTTCTGGCAAAACAGACTCTAAGCTCTGGCTTCAGCTGTAAGGCCTGCAGAATTTTGATGAGAAATGTTACACCATTCTTTTGGTTGTTGACTATGGTTCATGGTTTCATCAGTGCAGAGGTGATAATACAGAAGGTGATAATGCAAGAGGTGACGATGGTGCAGGAGGTGATGGTGCAGGAGGTGATGATGGAACAGGAGGCAATGATGGTGCAGGAGGTGATGATGTAGAAGGTGATGATGGTACAGGAGGTGATGATGGTGCAGGAGGTGATGGAGTAAGGAGGTGATCATGGTGGAGAGGTGATGATGATGCAGGAGGTGATGATGGTGCAGGAGGTGATGGAGTAAGGAGGTGATCATGGTGGAGAGGTGATGATAATGCAGGAGGTGATGATGCAGAAGGTGATCATGGTGTAGGAGCTGATAGTTCAGGAAGTGATGATGGACCATGAGGTGATGATGGTTCAGGAGGTGATGACGCAGGAAGTGATGCTGCAGGAGGTGATAATGCAAGAGGTGATGGTGTTGCAGGAGGTGATCATGATACAGGAGGTGATGATGCTGCAGGAGGTGAGGAGGCAGGAGCTGACGATGCAGGAGGAAATGCAGGAGCCAGGGCACTTCCTCAGCCTCAGTTTCCCTCTGTGGTTGAGGCTGCACAGTGGCCCCCACACCCTCCCATGTCCTGCTCTGCTCACGATCACTTCGGTACTTGGGGTTGACACCAGTGGCTTCGGCTTTGGATTTGAGGACTTCTCGGAAAGCACAAAGTTTTCACTGTCTAATTTTCTCATGCATGGTGGGTCCGTACCCTCAGGGGGAACCGCTTCTGCAGACCCCAAGGCTCAGGATCTCCTCACTTCTGGAGAGAGTTGTTCAGTGTGCTGACCTTTACCTGAAGCGTTTTTCCTCAGAGGCTGCGCTGGCCTCTCACATACACACATACACGCAATGGAACATGCATTATTTATGAGTGTGCATTGCGTGAGCTCCCAGCTCACATGTGCAGGCATTGCATTTTTCTGATATGATTAAAAAATAAATTTTGAAAACCACCGATTTTATTTCTCAGGTTGGCCCCATGGACTGGAATTGGGGATGGGTGCTAGATCGCTAAGATCCTGCGACAGAGCAGTATTTCACTTGGAGGGAGGACTCTGGTGGCTTCCGCTGGAATGCAAGGACGTACTGTCTGGCCTCATCAGCCGGGAGCACTGACGAGCTTAACCATTTCTGTCCACAGTGGGTCATCACAGCCCCCCCAGGTGGTGCTCGGGCACAGGACCCCAGACAGGCCCTGCTGTGCTCACATTTCCCAAACAGTAATCCTTGAATCCAGACTGGATAAAGCGATGGCCGTTATAGGGCCTGTCAAGGTCAAAGTGTCCTAATTGTCGTGCGGAAGCGAACCTTGCCAAAGACGTCCATTGGCAAATAGACTGTGATTTAAATTTTCTTTATAAAGTTGCTACCTAAAAACTGTCATCACACACATATTTGATTTAAACCATGATCCTTCTAATTAAGAAAAAAAACTGTTCTGGGGTCAACACTGGCTTTTGATAAGCAATCCACTATTTATGGTTTGATTATATCTCTAAACCAGTCCACATAAAATTCAGATTATAGATGTTTCTTTAAAAGAATGAGGCACATTTTGATTACATAAGCTGTTAATTTAACAAATATCCATTGTGTTCCTATTACCTGTCTGGTGCTGTGGCAAGTTTTTTAGGTGTAAGAATGAATAATCCTTGAATCCAAGAGGTATATAATTTTAATAGGAAAGAGACTTAAACTCATGCAGTGAGAAGACGAGCAGGCCTTGGGGTTGCTGGGTGACCTCATGACCAGAGTTGTGCAGTTGTGTTACACAGAGAGAATTCACAGACCACCAACGTCAGCAGACAGAGTTACTGTGACCCTGACGGATTCAAATTCCGGAAGACCACGGTGTCCCCATGGCTGAACACAGATAATCATGAACACAGTCCAAGACCTACAATCCCAAACATCCCCTCTTCTGGCTGAGGTGAATAGCCGCTACTTCTTCGCCACCTACAAACTTAGCTTTGCCCTTGCCTGCCCTACGGGTGATGGCCATCAAGATTCCCAACCCACTTGCTACTATAGGAATGTTTATGTCTTTCCCCCAAATTTGTAGATTGACATTTTAAGCCCCAAAGTGAAAGGGATGAGGCTGTGGAGCCTCTGCAAGGTGATTGGGTCATGAGGGGGGGCTCTTATGAAGGGTACCCACAGAGCACCCTTGCCCCTTTCTGACATGAGAGGATACCAGGGCGGGGCCTGCACCCAACTACATGGCCCCCGTCTTGGCATGGCAGCCTGCAGACCCGGAAGCAAGGAATTCCAGCTGTTCACCAGCCCCCGGTGGGCAGTGCTTTGTTCTAACAGCCCAGACCCCCTAAGATACCAAGCCTGCAAGCTGCCAGTCCAGAGCAAGACCCCCATTTCCATAAATGTCCCCCAAATCCCCTAGCGGAAACTGAAACCCTAATATATAAGTCTTTCCTAAAACCCTCCTACTCGACCCCCATGATTCCCCATGTGTGGGTTCTCCCTCACTACACCAAACCAGAAACCCAACCAGCTCAGCTACACCTGTCTTCCTAGTGACCTTTGGCCAGGTGATGTTGACAAAGGAATTATAATCAGAATTAAACTAGGGAAAATATCTTCTCCCATCCTGTAGGTTGTCTTTTGGTCTTGTTGACTGTTTCCTTTTGCTGTGCAGAAGCTTTTTACCTTGCTGAGGTCCCTCTAGTTCACTTTGGCCTTTGTTTCTCTTGCCTTTGGAGATGGGTCTAGTAAGAAGTTGCTGTGGCCGACATCACAGAGGTTGGGGCTTGTGTTCTTCTTTAGGATTTTGATGGGTTTCTCTCTCCCACTTAGGCCTTTCATACATTTTGAGTTTATCTTTGTGTGGGTTTAAGAGGATGGTCCAGCGTCATTCTTCTGCACATGGCTGTTCAGTTTTTCCAACACCATTTTGTTGAAGAGGCTTTTTTCCACTGGATATTCTTTCCTGCTGTGTTGAAGATGGGTTGACCATACAGTGGAGGGTCCACTTCTGGGTTCTCTATTCTGTTCCATTGATCTATGTGTCCATTGTTGTGCCAGCACCACACTGTCTTGATCACACCTCTGTATACAGCTTGAAATCTGGAGTTGTGATGCCCCCCTGCTTTGGTTTTCTTTTTCAATATTCCTCTGGCTCTTCAGGGTCTTTTCTGGTTTCACACAAATTTTAGAACTATTTGTTCCAACACTGTGAAGAAAGTCCATGGTATTCGGATAGGGACTGCACTGAATATGTAAATTGCTCTAGGGAACATAGACATTTTCACAGTATTTATTTTTCCAATCCATGAACATGGAATGTCTTCCCATCTCTTTGTGTCTTCCTCGATTTCTTTCAGAAGTGTTCTTTAGTTTTCAGAGTACGGATCCTTTACCTCTTTGGTTAGGTTTATTCCTAGGTATCTTATGGTTTTTGTGTAATTGTAAGTGGGATCGCTTCCTTAATTTATCTTTCTTCTGCCTCTTTGTTAGTGTACAGAAATGCCGCTGATTTCTGTGCATTGATTTTATATCCTGCCATGTTGCTGAACTCCTGTAGTGAGTTCTAGCAATTTTGGGTGGGAGTCTTTTGGGTTTTCCACATAAAGTATCATGTCATCCTCTTTCTTTCATGATTTTATTTAATTTGGATCTTTTCTCTCATCTTTTTGAGAAGTGTGGCTAGGGGTTTATCAATCTTATTAATTGTTTCAAAGAACCAGTTCCTAGTTTCGTTGATCTGTTCTACTGTTCTTCTGGTCTCTATTTTGTTGAGTTCTGCTCTAATCTTTATTATTTCTCTTTTCCTGCTGAGTTTAGACTTTATTTGCTATTCTTTCTCCACCTCTTTTAGGTGTAAAGTTGGCTTGTGCATTTGAGACTTTTCTCATTTTTTGAGAGGGATTTGTAATACAATGTACTTCCCTCTTAGGACTGTGTTTGCTGCATCTCAAAGGTTTTGAACAGTTGTGTTCTCATTTTCATTAGTTTCCACTATTTTTAAAAATTCTTCTTTACTTTCCTGGTTGACCCATTTAACAAGACAGGAAGTAGCAAATATTGGCGAGGATGTGGGAAAAGGGAACCCTCTTACACTGTGTGTTGGTGGGAATGAAAACTGGTGCAAGACAGAGCATAAAGACTTCTAACTCTGGGAAATGAACTAGGGGTGGTGGAGGGGGAGGAGGGCGGGGGGTGGGGGTGAATGGGTGACGGGCACGGAGGGGGACACTTGACGGGATGAGCACTGGGTGTTATTCTGTATGTTGGTAAACTGAACACCAATAAAAATTAATTTATTAAAAACAAAACAAAACAAAAAAACTGGTGCAGCCACTCTGGTGAATAGTATGGAGTAGTAGCAATTGCACTACTGGGTATTTACCCCAAAGATACAGAGGTAGTGAAACGACGGGACACCTGCACCCCAACATTCATAGCAGCAATGTCCACAATCAACAAAGGATGGAAAGAACCCAGATGTGCTTTGACAGATGAATGGATAAAGAAGATGTGGTCTATATATACAATGGAAGATTACTCAGGCATCAGAAAGGATGAATACTCACTATTTACACCAATATGGATGGAAATGGAGGGTATTATGCGGAGTGAAATAAATCAGTCAGAGAAAGGCAATTATCACATGGTTTCACTCATATGTGGAATATAAGAAATAGTGAAAGGGACTCTAAAGGAAGGAGGGGAAACTGAGTGGGAAAAAAATTAGAAAGGAAGACAAACCATGAGAGACTCCTAACTCTGGGAAACAAACAAAGGGTGTGGGAGGTAGGTGTGTGGGTATGGGGTGACTGGGTGATGCGCATGAAGGAGGGCATGTGATGGGATGAGCACTGGGTGTTATACACAACTGATGCATTACTGATCACTACATCTGAAACTAATGATGGACTATATGTTGGCTAATTGAATTTAAATAAAAAAATTAATAAAGAAATAAACCATGGAGAAATTTATGAACTGTGTGTATGTGAGAGAGAGGGAGAAGGTGGGGAGGGAGGGGGAGTGAGAGATGGGGAGAGACAGAGGAAGGCAGAGCATGAGTGCCTCACGAGCACCAACTCTGTCTGGGTTGTTTGTTAGGTAATGAGGTCTGGCAGGAGTGCAGTGGGTTAGGCACTGTTAATACCCACGTATTTTTATGAGGGAAGAGGAGCCTGTTTAATGCTTTCCCAGAGTCACACCACCGGAGCTGTCAGGACGTGGAATCCCATGGCTGAGCCATCATCCGTACTTTAGGCAGATCTGTATATAACAACACAGATTTATGTTACTATTTGATAAAAAGCGAACATGGTCAGTATTATTAGACATGACCCTGGGTCACCCTTATTGTTATAATCCAGTAACAGTGAGGGAACAGTGCTCTATGAATACTGGCCATCTGGCTTTCTTCTCAGCTAAGTTTCTCCGGGGTGGGTGGTGTACTAAGGAAGTGGACACAGTCCACGTGGGAGGCGACATGGGCATGACTCACAAAGGGACCACCAGGCCAGTTCCCCAGCACTGGTTCCTTCATACTTATTCTGAAATAGGCTCCTGCCCATGTCTGAAAACCCAGAAAAGCCAGAAGTTTCACAGAGCTGGGATAGATGAATGGGGGAGAGGAAGGAACAGATTGAAACACTTGCACCCCAAGTGTGGAATTCTGGGGTGACCTGAGGTAGGGAAGATGAGAAATTAAAGTTTTGATCAAAGTTCAGTGTCACCCAAAGATGCCATAGCCTCATTCCAAAGCCTGGGACTATATTACGCAGAGTCAACTAAGAAAACATTTTCCTAGACCACCTGAGAAGGCCCAATGCCATCCACATAAACCTGGAAAAGCAGAGAATTTTCTTCACTGAGAGGCAGGACAGGGATGCAGCAGGAGAGTATTCGAGGGCTTCCCAGGGTGGGGAGGAATGGACATCCTGATTCTCACTCCCCTTGAAGGTTGGCTCATGTGCCACACTAAGCGGAGGACTCAGAACTGAGAGGGAGCCTGAGTTGGGGAGATGGGGAGCTCATTCCTCGAGCCTCAAGGGACCAGGTCTGCCAAGAACTCAAGTGAGCCGAGAGCAGGTCAGAGCCTGGACGTCTGACCCACACTCCTGGGAGCCAGCAGATTTGTGTAGTGTGAGCTGCTCCCTTTTGGTGATTCATCACAGCACAGGAGGAAAGTAATAGTTAGCTCAGACTTTTTAATGTCACAAAGTCAGACTTTCAATGTCTGCAAGTACCAAACACATAATAGGATTTTCCCGTTATCCGTAGGCAAGTAAGGAGAGAAGTATTAGAAAATGTGTTTGAAGACGATTACGCTTTTCCATGCCCGTGTGAACTCAGCCTGTCCCGGAGCCTTCATGGGAACTTCAGTAGGTCTTAACAACTACTCCAAGGCATGCGTTTTAGATGCAAATCTCCTGGTGGTCTGCAGGTTTCTGAGAAATGGCCTCTTGCTGAGAACCATGGAGAAGGTGTGGAGAGACAGTGCCACCAGCAGTGGGGCAGCTTGGCTGAGTCCCTCAGGGACAGGGGGCTGTAACCAAGGCCTGAGAATCCCCCAGGAGGCCTGCCTGTCTAGGCTGAGTCCCCGAGGCAGAGCCACCAGAGTCCCCATACCTGATGCTTCAGAACACAGACTTCTTGGGTTGAAGGTCAGAAAACACGGCCATCAGCAGGTGTTCTCTATGCTGTCTTCTTGCTCTTCTTCCCGTGACCTCTGCCCAAACCTCTCTTTCTGGCCCCTTTGCCTGTCCTCCTCTTTTCCCTCCATCCATCCTGCCCATTTCCCTTGTCCCTGACCAACACATGTCTTAGACTACTTTTTAAGTTTCCCCGAATACCTGAAATTGAGTGAAATGATCTCTGTAGCTGGAAACACACACACACACACACACACACACACACACAAGATCACATAAAATACGTCTGGCAAAAGAACGAATTCCATTCTTTACGTCTGTTAATGTAACATAGTGGCCTAAGACTTTCGAACATGTGAAGAAAAGCCGTAATGATTGAGCACAGCACCTACAAGTAGGCTTGAGTCGTCAAATTATGACATTATTGTTATTGTCACCGTTCATAGATTTTAAATCTGTGCCAGGATCTCTGATAAATATTTTATGTATGTTATCTCCTTTAATCCTTACAACTCTCAGAGATAGATTTGTCTTCCTATTTTAAGATTAAGATGTTGGGAAGTAGTGTGTCCTAGGAATAGCGTGATGCTCAAACACCAGACAGCACTGTAATTAGCTGCTCTGGCTATTGCTAGAAAATTTTGTCAGACTCAACTGCAAGAAACAGCTGAAAAATAGTGGTGTAACTAATATCTTGCCTCTTTGTCTCTGACTGAGACACCTTGACTTACCTAAAAAATCAACAAATCCCTAATCCCTAAAGATGTTCCCACTTGTAAATATTCATGATGCTACAACCATTCTAAAGACAACAGAATCTCAATTTATTAGATTTTTCTAATTATTATGTCATTTCTTGATGCTTTTTGCCTTCATGATATTTATATATCATAATTTTAATCAATGTTTTCATGTTGTAATATTTATTTTAAAAGTATGGCATACTCAACATACATTTGATCAATCATCTGTCCTAAGTCATTCTTTATAAACCTTAGAAGTTTACCCAGTGTGTCCTTACTATGCTGTAGGTTCACACTCAACTTACTACCCATCTTTCTCTTAAAGATTATCAGATTTCTGTATTAGATTTCAAAAATAATGACCAGGCAGTGAAATTGTTTTCTTGGAAAACTCACTTTATTGAATCATGATGTTCCTATGAGAGGATTTATCTATTAATATGTGTATTTATTTCCAAAACACTTTACTTCAAGGATCATTTCTTCAAATTATGTGATTCTGTAAATATCCACCTTCTGGAAGGAAAGAGACATGATGGCACTTTGATCATCCACTCTGAAGGTAGTTTGTAATATTTTGGTCACCAGCTTCTCAGGTGAGTATAATTATTATAATTATAATAAAGATGTTCCTGGGAAATATATACATCTACAAGCATTAATGAAATAATTTATTCAAGTAGAAAAAAATCAGTTCCTCAAAAAGAAAAAAAAGTCACTTTTCTGAAATTAGAACTCTCAAGAACAGAATACTTACCAAGAAATTAAAATTTTAGAAATGATGATGATGATGATGAGAAATAGGAATGTTGTCCCCTTCTTTTAAAATTGTTTACCGGACTCTTCTTGGAGACAGAATGGCCGCAGAATTTCTTAAACTGAGGGACCTAGCCATGTTCACAAATGCCCTTGAGACTCTTGATTCTAAGATTGTTACATTTTGGATTTTTTATTCTGTAATTTTCTTTAAAAAATACTAAAATCAGGTTTGACATCATATTAACCATTGTACAACTAAAGATCACGAAGATTTCATGACTGGTACTTGTATCTTTTCAATCCTGTTTTTGACAAGGAAAAACCAAATCTAGAGCCTTTTGCAAACTAAGTTGTCCAGGGAACTGGGTTGCCACACACTCCAGTGCCGGCTGCAGAATTCAGAACTAGAGTGACTTTGTATTCACATTTTGAACAGGTTCCCTCTAATATTTGAGGATATTTGCATGGGCTGAGTAGTGCTCTTATGAAGTAGCAATAAATATGCCAGAAGTATTTTTCTGTTCTAACAATGATTGGATTGCATGCTCATTCAATTCAGAGCTCATTAAACTGAACGGTTAATCTTATATTTAAGGTAATGAGATAGCATTATAATAATCAAATGGCATACCTTTAAAGTGGCAAATGCTCATTAGTGAAGAGTTGTATAAATATGGAATCTTATTATCTATAATCAGAAAACGAAGTTTTAATATTTTCAAATCTGTATTTTATAAAGCAGTTTGTAAACAATCTACTCTACATAAGTATTATTGAAAGAAAAGAGGAAAAATAGATTATATATGTTGCAAGACTTGGCACAACATATTTCTAATTTAAAAGTGAAATCAGTGATTTATTTCTAACCCAGTATCATCTATTATACTTCATTATAGTTATTCATTAGAATTTTGCTACTTTGGTCATTTTGTTATTAACTTGTAGATCTGTCTCCGACTTATACTTGTATAAGCACATAGGCAAAAGGAGTTTAAATCTAGTTCTGTATTTGTACAAATAGCCTTAAAACAAAATGGCAGTAAAGAAATAAAAATATATTTTGTTTAAAAATATGCAATTCAAATTTGAATATACTTCTAACATAAAAAGTGCTGTAATAAGAATATTCAAATCTGTAACAAGTCTTAGACTTAAAAAAATACCACCTGTATCCCCGTGTTAGTCAGTAAAATTATAGGACCTTGCTCACGTGCACTCACTGCTAACATGGAAAAAAAATGCCTGTTTCCATACATTTACAAGTTTGTTTTGCCAGCCCAATGATCTAAAATGATATTAAGTGGGTGGAAACACCGTGTCTAGGTGGCACACTTGGGGGGCACCCTGTGTGGTCCATCCTACAGTGCCCTGTCACCCATGGGAGGTGCCATAAATGAGCAATAAAAGAAGGAGGTGAAAATCCCCTAGCTTCCCTGGATGGTTGCTTATTTTGTTTTGTAATTTTGCCTTGTGACCTTCTTGAGGTCTATTGATTCTTTTCAGTCAACTCATAGGAAAGATGGATGAGGAAGGAATAGTTTCAAGGGATTTGTTCTATTTGCATACCATTAAACTGATTCTGGCTCTGGGGGGATTTACAGAAACAGCCCCAGTCTTTGAAAACATAGTTTTCCTCTTATTTTCATTGATGGTTTTGATTTCTCCATCTGTAAAAGGAGCTGTTTGAAATTCTGAAATTCTAAATTATAATGTTAGCTTAAAGTATGTAAGAAAATGAGTTTGCTACTCAGCTAAAATGAGTTTATATTTCAATGAAAATGTTTTTTTTTTAATTTTGTAATTGAGATTCCACATATTCCCAAGAGCTTGTTTTTACTAAAGCTAATTTCACTTTGCAGATTTGTGGGTGAGAATGTACTTTTTCTATATTACCAAAATTAGCATTGAGAATTTCTCTCTCTCTTTTTTTTAAATTGGTCTTTTTCATGATGCAAACAGATCCATGTCAGTGATTTCTTCATTTTAATTGCGGACGTCTTAGCTATAAAGCAACAAAAATATGCCATGTATCTCATCAGATTCCATTTCGTACTGTACTCTTCCACGTTGCTGTAAAAATGAAATAAAAAAAGAGATACTTTTGTGGTTGCTGAACCAGTGAGTTATCTTTTATACTTTCTGGAATACTTTAATAACAAGTATTTCCTTCTCTAAAATCTCTCACTTCAAAATACTTCTCTCTCTTTGAATTTTGTGACTTAATAATGTGAGAATGGGTAAATATTTAACATATTTATGTCAATATATTTAGCAATTTGATAGAATGGAAGAATTTCTTTAATATAAAAACCGCTTACTAAAAAGAATAGAAATTTAAACATATTTAAATTTTTAAAAACTTAAAAATTATTTTTGTATCAATTAGAATAGCTTACTTTCTTACTAAAAGTCTTCCCACGGAGACCACTCTGTGATCTTAATCTTTCCTGATAAATTTTTCTGACATTTAAATTGAAGTTAGTGCCAATTTTACTCTAAATCTTCTTCATGGTAGAAAATATTAAGCACTTCCCAAATAATTTTGCAATACTGATTCTTCCTTGAAAAATCAATCATTGTAATTCAATACAGTAATAGAAAAGAAAGAGAAAGAAACATTTGGACAAATGCTGAAAAACTATTAAAAAAAAATCTGACATCTTGGGGGATGAGAAGTGGCTGGAATTAGCACTTCCTAAGGTGAGAAGCTCTTAAGCAGATCATGCATCTTGGATGATTCCATAGTTATTTGTTGTCTTTTTCCCTCCACTTCAGAAATGAGTTTTCTGCATTTTTTTTAATGTCCATGATTATATATTTTTTTTCTGAATGGACTTTATATTTTCACAGCACCAATAAAGAAATAACATAGTTTTCTCAAATTCCTCTGTTCGAAAAGCAGAAATGCTTTGAGATGAAGGGATATATTGCTTATAATAATTGAAATACAATAGTCAAGGGATCTCTGGGTGGCTCAGTGGTTTAGCACACCTGCCTTTGGCCCAGGGCGTGATCCTGTAGTCCTGGGATCGAGTCCCACATCAGGCTCCCTGCATGGAGCCTGCTTCTCCCTCTGCCCATGTCTCTGCCTCTCCCTCTTTGTGTCTCTCATGAATAAATAAATAAGATATTTTTTAAAAAAAAGAAATACAATAGTTGAAAATACAGTTGACCCTTGAACTGTACAGAGGTGAGGGTACTGACCTCCTCACACAGTTGAAAATCCACGTGTAACTTCTGATTCCCCCAAACCTTAACTGGTGGTAGCCTGTTGTTGACAAAAGCCTTATCATAACATAAAGTGAATTGATATATATTTTGTATATTACATGTAATAATACTATATTCTTTTAAAAGAAAAGATTATTAAGAAAATCTTATGGAAGGGAGGAACCTGGAGGCTCAGTCAGTCAGGCACTCAAATCTTGGCTTTAGCTCAGGTTGTGATCTCAAGGCCATGGGGTCAAGTCCTGTGTGGGGCTCTGTGCTCAGCGTGAAGTCTGCTGGAGATTTTCTCCCTCCCCTTGCCCCTCTTGCCCCTGGTGTGCTCTCTTTCTTAAAAAAGAAGAATATTATGAAGAAGAGAAAGTACATTTACAGTCCTGGACTGCAAAATGCACGTGTAAGTTGACCTGTTTTTGAAGGGCCAGCTGTAGTGTGCAAGGTACTGAATATCTATTTACACATAGTTTTTTTTTAATGTATTAGAAGAAAAAGCCATACAAAAAAAGGAAGATATGTTTTTAAAAAGAAATAAAAATACCCTTCTGAACTAAAACTCAATTGCAATTCAAGGACATATTCCAACAAAGCCTTTCCTAAGTATTTCAGGTATTCATCTCAGGATGGAGACAAAAGGGATTAGTGTAAGGAGCAGGCTGAGAGCTAAAGGGGCATAAAGACAGTGAGTGAAGACAAGGATGCAGTGTTTGTGTAGGAGCTGGAGAAAGGGTGTGAGGAGACCCAGCAGTGAGTCCCATCTTTTTTTTTTTCTTCATCTTATTACCTTACCTTAAGTTGTCTAGCTTTGATCAATACGTACTTTTTTTTTTATTGGAGTTCAATTTGCCAACATATAGCATAACACCCAGTCTTTGATGCGTTGGTTTCCCCACCTCCCTTGTTAGATGTCATAGTAATCTCAGACAAGGTGGGAAGCGGAGGGAGTCAGGCTGAGGGAGTCATGAGCAGCAGTCATCACGGCAGGAGAGCCTAAGGAAATAGACCAGAAGCCTGTTACACTTCTGAGTGTCTCGTTTTGAAACCGGACCGGAGTGCACGTAGTCTACTCAGAAGTTGGTCCCAAAGACAGGGGTTTGGGGGGCAAAACGAGAGGAAGCCCAAACCACTGAAAGGCACCATTTCAGAACCCAACACACTTGCTCCAGGGCCTCAGAGGACTCTAGAGGATACCTGCTAGCATCGTCTGGGAAAGGGGGGAGGCTGGGCCATTTACTGAAGACTCCCCCCCCCCCCACTAATGGAGAACCGTTCCAAGGATGTTAATTCTTCCTCATTTTCAGGCTGTGTTTTTCCATAAGCTGATTAGCTGTGAGGCTTTGGAGAAAGCCTTGAGTCAAAAAAGTGGTAATGGGGAGTCCACATCAGGGTGGAGCTGTCTGTTCCTGCTGGCCAGATCACAGACTGATCCAAAGCAGTCGTGTCACCAGAAGCATCTAGAGACTGGAGTTACCTCAGGTGTGACATTCCATCCAGTTTGAAAGCCAGCAGATATGTTTGGTAGGAGCAATAGAATCTCATTCATTCATTGATTCATTCATTCATTCATTCCTTCATTCAATATATGGAGCTGCTATGTGTCTGTGTAGGATATATAGGAGCAAGATATGATGGTGAGCAGCCCCAGCCTTGGAGAGTCTGTAGTCTGCAGGCCATGAAAACATGCATATGTTAAGGTACAGGGTGAAGGGAACATAGAGACAAGGGGCATCCCCACCCAGAGGTGGGCACTGACATGGGGGCTGGGAAGTATATCTGGGGCAGTGACTTCTAGACTGAAATGGGAAAAATTAGTTGAAATTATGTAGGCGAATTCAGGGAAGGGATGGGTTCTGTTCAGTGACAGAACTTTCATATTCTTACACAGACTTTTCTTTCCTGCTTCTGTATTTTTAAACTTCTCTGAATTGTATTGGGACCACATAGAGGACAGACCCTACTATGTGTTAACTGCTCAGTAAGTGTTAACTTTTGTTTTCATCATCATCAGTGTCTTTATCATTAAAATCATGTGCATCTTTAAGCAGAGGGAATGCTAACAGTCCAGAATTCCTTTCCCACTGAGTAATTACAGCAAAGATTCAGCTTAACATTAGTTTCATGGAAGTGCAGATCGTAAGAGCTGTGCAAATACTGCAGTGGGTAGCATAGTGACATTTAGGTCACTGTATGGAAATAATCAAGTATTAGAAAATGCACTATCAAGGAGTGCCTAAGAGTCTGAGATGTAGCATCAGAAAAGTCCTAGTTCCTGCGTGGCGTTGCCACTTACCCTGCACTGTAATCTGTAGAGATAATTACATTTCTGTATTTTCAATATCTTTAACTGCAAAATGGGTATAATTATAGTTCACACTCAGTAAGTAGCTTTGAGGTTAAGAGGGATCACTCAAGCAGAGCATCAAACTATCTGGCACATAATTAGTCCTGTTGGAATATTTATTGTTATTACCTTTTTTTTTCAATACTTAAAGAAGGCAATAATTAAATCAAACTACTAAAAAAAGACTTCCAAGCTACCATTGACCTAAGCGCCCCCCAAGCATCACCCCCAAATTAGCATCACATTTGGGAATTAAGACTTCAACATACAAATTTGGGGGGGTACTAACATTCATACTATAGGGTCTACTGATACACTAATAATTCATGCAATGGTAGACGCAGATATATTCAGTTGGATTTTTACAGGCAGATCCCATAGTGCTAATTATTTTGTGACGTTCCCAGTGGACCTGACCTGCTCGGAGTAAAGGTGACATACATTGTGTTCCTTGGTGCTGAGAGACCTGATGGAAGAATCGATGAGAAGACCCAGACTTCTGGGGGCTGATGATGCTTTCAGTAGACACGGGCTTGGTAAGGAGGGTAAATAATGTGGTTTTTTATTGACAGCAAATGCGGGGACAGAGGAGATGCCATTTACAGGGAAATTTCCCTGGTCTACAGGGGAAAAGAGGTTTGGCTTTATTGCATTATTGACATTAGATAGTTTTGTGACTTCATTTCCAAAGAAAATTTATCTTGCACTTCACAGCCACTTTCCCAGTTCAGAGACGTCCGGGACGTCTGAACATTCCTTCTGACCTCTGGGTCTCACCACTGCCATGAGCACACGTGCGGCCACTGTACTCAGCTTCCTACAGTTCGCTTAGGATCATGTCATCCTCCAGTTCAAAAACCTTCAAAAGCTCCTCGAGTAAAATTTGTATCCCTTAGCCTGAGATTCATCATCTTTCTAAGTTTTTCCTACGCAGCCTCCTGTGGCACAGCCTAGGGTTCCACCCATCCAGCCTGTCATTGTTTCCTCACCTCTGCATGCTGTCTCTACAGCAGGAAGCTTGCACTCTACCTCTCTCCATCTGTGAACAAACATCTTCTTTGTCCTTTGAAGCCCAGGCCAGAATCATCGTGATAGAAGTTGTGCTGACCCTTCATGGTGAAAATGCACACGGCTTCCTCAGCAGTTGCTTTAAGCATCTAGTAGAACATGTCTGTTTGTGTAACCACTCTGATGCATTTTAGTCTGAGGCATCCTCTTGATTGTAAATCCCTTTGTGTTCTAAAACCAGACTTTTTAGCAGTCCGAAATGCAACCTGGTATACAGTTGGTACTCAACAAATGCACATTTACTGAAAAAAAAGATGGCCATTTGTGATGAGACGCTCGCTGATTCATAATATGTGAAATATGTGTAGCTAAATGATGCAAAATATTTACTTAGGGACCATCTCAACCATGACTGTACTGGTAATTCCTGCCTCCACTGCAGGAAGAATATTAATTATGTCCAATAAAATGTTACTGCAGAATGCTGAGTAGGGTTACAGAGACCCTGAGGACCTGAGCTTACAAGGACTTTTAATTATCACATCATAAATATCACAGACTATACCTTTAAGCTTCAGATGATACAAGTAAATGGATTTTTAAAATGTTTACCAGACGATGGATCTGTTTGACCCATTGCTAATTAAGTAGGTTGGAAAAACACATTTTATTCCCTTGGTTTAATTTTGCTTCTCTCATATTCACCTTACAGTTGATAAGAGCTTGTCTCATAGAAAAGAGCCCTGTTAATAAGATCTCAGTTAAATCAATGCAGTGGGCTTTGAATGAAAATGATAGATGCTCACATTTATGTGCGAAATATATTATTGAAATATAAGCTTCATATAAAAATGAAAGAAGGGAAAATTTTAAGACACTGTCCTATATGGTTCATAGATTCTGAATTTCAATATTTTAAGACAGGAGAATGTCCAGATTATTTTTGAAATGTGACACAGAAAGTGTGTTACTCAGAGCGAATTTTCAAAGTTTGCAAACATTTCGCCTCTCAATAAATAAGAACAACTACCATCACTCAAATGCATACTTTTATTGAATTTCAAAACTAGGGGTTGTATTCTTGGAAAGGAAGAATTATAGGCAGTTCTCAATGCATCATAACCAAAAGAACATTGAGAAACACGTAGATACTTTTCTTCCCCCTCAGTTCCTTTCAGGTGGCTGTGTCTGCCAAAATAGATTGCCGGGTAATTATCAAGCAAATGCTATATACAGAAAATTACTTCTCACATAGAAGATCCTATAAAGGTAGAAAACATATTCATCTGTTTGGGATGGTTTATAGTTTGTTAGAAGGAAAAATATTAAAATTTCATAAAGAAGTCAATAATTTGCTGGATATATCAGATGCCATTATCTAGATCTGAAGACGGAAAAATATTACACCCAAGCCATGTGCACTAACTCTGGTAAGAAATGAAAAACAGTGAGAAGAAAAGTAAGGAAAGATAAGATGGAATTTTTGTACCCAAAATTCAATGCGCTAGCCCCCATAGACCTTGTTGAATCTGTCCCACTAAAATATGAGCTTCGTTCATGCGAGGATTAAAAGTATTTATTTTACCTCCACGCAGCCTGGACCTTAGCGTGTCTGGCACAAATGAAGCAATGAGTAGCAACATGGTGCATGCATGGTGCATGAATGACTGCGAATGCGTGAGTGTCAGGAGCAGCTCAGGACGTGCACACCGAAGTCGTGTCTTTCACAGCATGAGGTTTACTCAGTCCTAGAGCAAGGCTACCATAACCATAAAGCAGGTTCAGGATTCCAAATTCAGGGGTATTTCACCATGTGGTTAACTTAGCTTCTTACACAGCACACAGAGTGAGACCCAAGACAAACCACACAACAAACACGATAACACAGGGGGTTAGACATTATCCAACCAAACACGAAGTTAGTCTGTGGTACATGGCTGAGATGAGACCTCGTTCCAGTCTGGGCCAGCTTTCAACACTTACTGATTCTCATACACAAGCAGGGAGGGGTCTCAATTCTGTTCAGAGATGATTTGGGCAGAGCCTTGGGGGAGAGCTGTCTTTTGGAAGTGGTCAGACATGGAGGGGTCAGGTCTGAAGAGTCTGACAGTTCAAGGCCAACATTGTTCCCTGTTTAAAGGGATGCAGTGGGCCTTGGGCCCCTGCAGACCTCCGCTGGTTCTGCTCATCATCAGTTCTGGGGTGTCGTCAGCTGGTGCCAGTCTCAGCAATCTCCTGTCTGAAGTCCCTTTAACTGCTGGCTCCAGTGTGCTCCCTACAGTGAGTGGAAAATTGAAGGAATGAGGGAATGGTTTACTCAACTGACTAAATTCATGAATTTATTTTTTTTTTATTTTTAGACAAAGGGAGGAAGCACATGTGTGTGAGTAAGGGAGTGGGGAGAGGGAGAGAGAATCTCAAGCAGACTCCTTGTTGAGCATGGAGCCTGATGTGGGGCTCAGTCCCACACCCCTGAGATCACTATCTGAGCCAAAATCAAGAGTCTGACACTCAACCCACTAGACCAGCCAGATGCCCCTCTCATGAATTTACTTTTAACTGTTCCTTATTTTGGCTTTATTACCCCTGCTCTGTGCAATACTATTTCTGCCTCTCTGTGGTTAAAGCAATCACACAAGGAGGCCAGTGCACTGAGGTGGCTCTGATACGCTGGTGCCCTACATGAGCCAACCAAAACCCCAGCCAGAATCAACGCACTAAATCCCAGAAAATGATACATAAGAGAAACCAATCACAAACACCCAGCTAACTAGGCTTTCCCAAGTAGGGCAACTGCATACACTGTGGCCAATTTCCTAGCTTTGCTTCTGTGTCTTCTCTGTAAGCTTCCTCCCCACCAGCCCCTGGGCATCTTTAGTCTGGGACTGCTCGATTGAAATCTATGTGTGCTCCCATAAACTCCCGAGAATGTAATGTTCTCACCTTACCTTTTGACAGTGTCTTCTCCAACATATTGTGCTTCTAATTTCACCTAAGAATATAACCCTGAGCGTGTCCCCACTTTATAATCCCAGCCCTTGTGGTGCCCTTCTAGAATTCTTCCAAACCTCTGAATTCACAAAAGAATATTAAAGAATAGAGTGGAAAAAATAACACTATCTGAGTAGGCCAGTAAGGTATTTTTTTAAATCTCTTATATCTTCTTCCCATATAGTAGATTAGAATTCATGACCATTTGGATATGCCAGTGGGTTTTTGATACGTTCATGTTAACATATGGCATGAAGTGTCTTTTGCGTTAACATTTCTGACCAAAAAACAAAACAAAACAAAACAAAACAAAACAAAAAACATTTCTGACCATTCTAGGAGAGACTCTTGAACTAAGTAGAAGCTTTCTAAAAACTCACTGGCAGGGAAGGAACTCTGAACACCACAACCAAACACTAAGGGTGTATTGAAAGTAGTTCAGGCCTCACAATAAATAAAACAAACTGTAAATATTGGAATCTCCAGTTGGTAAAGGTCACATAGGACTCTATGTTCCTAGGTGTTCAAGGGAAGTAGCATGAGAAAGAAGACATCATTTCTAAACTCATATCTATAGTATATAATACACAGTAATATATAGTCAATCATTTATTTTGTAGAGGATTTCTGCATCTGTGTTTATGAGAGATGTTGGACTGTTATATTCTTTTTTCTAGAATCTTTATCTGGTCTTGTCATCAAGGTAATGCTGGCCCCATGGAATGAATTTGGAAGCTTTCCTTTATCTTCTATTTTTTGGAACAGTTTGAGGAGAATAACTATTGATTCTTTTTTTTTTTTTTTTTTTTTTTAGTTTCAGATGTAGTTTTTAATAATTCATCAGTTGCGTATGACACGTGCTCATCATATCATGTGCCCCCCTTAATGCCCATTACCCAGTTCTTTTTTTTTTTTTTTAAATTAATTTTTATTGGTGTTCAATTTACCAACATACAGAATAACACCCAGTGCTCATCCCGTCAAGTGTACCCCTCAGTGCCCGTCACCCATTCACCCCCACCCCCCACCCTCCTCCCCCTCCACCACCCCCAGTTCATTTCCCAGAGTTAGGAGTCTCTATGTTCTGTCTCCCTTTCTGATATTTTTCACACATTTCTTCTCCCTTCCCTTATATTCCCTTTCGCTATTATTCATATTCCCCAAATGAATGAGAACATACACTGTTTGTCCTTCTCCGGTTACTGTGGCCAAGTTCAAAAAGGGTGTTGCCTGAGTTCTTCTCTGGGATTTTGATGGAATCTTGTCTCACATTTAGATCTTTCATCTATTTTGAGTTTATCTTTGTGTATGGTGCAAGAGAGTGGTCCAGTTTCATTCTTCTGCATGTGGATGTCCAATTTTCCCAGCACCATTTATTGAAGAGACTGTCTTTCTTCTAGTGGATCGTCTTTCCTCCTTTATCGTATATTAGTTGAGCATAAAGTTCAGGGTCCACTTCTGGGTTCTCTGTTCTGTTCCATTGATCTATATGTCTGTTTTTGTGCCAGTACCACACTGTCTTGATGAACACAGCTTTGTAGTACAACCTGAAATCTGGCATTGTGATGCCCCCAGATATGGTTTTCTTTTTTTAAAATTCCCCTGGCTGTTTGGGGTCTTTTCTGATTCCACACAAATCTTAAAATAATTTGTTCTAAGTCTCTGAAGAAAGTCCATGGTATTTTGATAGGGATTGCATTATACGTGTAAATTGCCCTGGGTAACATTGACATTTTCACAATATTAATTCTGCCAATCCATGAGCATGGAATATTTTTCCATCTCTTTGTGTCTTCCTCAATTTCTTTCAGAAGTGTTCTGTAGTTTTTAGGGTATATTTTGAGAACCATTTGAATGGTAAATGGTTCTCCAACCTTTTATTTTCAGGTTGTAGGTGTCCTTCTGTCTAAAATGAGTCTCTTGTAGACAGCAAATAGATGGGTCCTGTTTTTTTATCCAGTCTGAAACTCTGCGCCTTTTGATGGGGTCATTAAGCCCATTCACGTTCAGAGTTACTTGAACTTCTTCTTAAAGGGGAGTTTTAAGAGTCCCCCTTAAAATTTCTTGCAGAGCTGGTTTGGAGGTCACATATTCTTTCAGTTCCTGCCTGTCTTGGAAGCTCTTTATCTCTCCTTCCATTTTGAATGAGAGCCTTGCTGGATAAAGTATTCTTGGTTGCATGTTCTTCTCATTTAGGACCCTGAATATATCCTGCCAGCCCTTTCTGGCCTGCCAGGTCTCTGTGGAGAGGTCTGCTGTTACCCTAATATTCCTCCCCATGAAAGTCAGGGACTTCTTGTCTCTTGCTGCTTTAAGGATCTTCTCTTTATCTTTGGAATTTGCAAGCTTCACTATTAGATGTCGAGGTGTTGAACGGTTTTTATTGATTTTAGGGGGGGATCTCTCTATTTCCTGGATCTGAATGCCTGTTTCCCTTCCCAGATTGGGAAAGTTTTCAGCTAGGATTTGTTCAAATACATATTCTGGCCCTCTGTCCCTTTCGGCGCCCTCGGGAACCCCAATTAAACGTAGGTTTTTCTTCCTTAGAGTGTCATTTATTTGCCTTAATCTGTCTTCATGGTTCTTTAATTGTTTATCTCTTTTTTCCTCAGTTTCCCTCTTTGCCATTAACTTGTCTTCTATGTCACTCACTCGTTCTTCCACCTCGTTAACCCTCGTCGTTAGGACTTCTAGTTTGGATTGCATCTCATTCAATTGATTTTTAATTTCTGCCTGATTGGATCTAAATTCTGCAGTCATGAAGTCTCGTGAGGCCTTAATGCTTTTTTCTAGAGCCACCAGTAGCTGTAGAATAGTGCTTCTGAATTGGCTTTCTGACATTGAAGTGTAATCCAGATTTTGTAACTCTGTGGGAGAGAGGGCTGTTTCTGATTCTTTCTTTTGAAGTGAGGTTTTCCTTCTAGTCATTTTGCTCAGTGCAGAGTGGCCAAAAACAAGTTGTATTGGAACACGGGGGAGTATCACTGGTCCCTCTAGCTGGTCTTCTGGGGGAGGGGCCTGTTGCGCTGATTCTCAGGTGTTAGCACTTGGGGGAGCTGCTCTGCCCCTGCCTGCTGCAGGGCTCAGCGGGGGTTGTTTACCCCGTGAGGTCTCAGGAGGAACAGCCGCAGTTGCTATGGCAACTCTGGAAGCCTGGATTCAGCCTCCGCAGGAACTACGGGGCTCGGGGCTCTCAGGCTCTCGGCTCTCCGTCCGCAGGGCCTGGAGGCTCCGGGGCGGGGCCGCTGATCTGCTCAGCTCGGGGCAGGAGCGTCCTCGCTGTCCTGGGCCCTCCCGGCCTCTGCCTGTCCCGGGGGAGGCCGGATCCTGGGCTGTGTCCCGGCGCCCTGTGCTCCGGGGCCTGCGCTGGTGGATTCGCGCTCCCGCCCCGCAGCCCCCTCCGCGGAGCCGCCGCCCGAGCCCCTCCGAGCTGCTCCGGGTCCCGCCGTGCGCGCTGCAGCCCTTAGGGAGCTCGGCGCACTCTCCCGGGGCGCAGGTGTCTGTTAGTGTCCCCGGGACCCCGAGGGCATCCCCGCTCTCCTGGGTCCTGCTCCGACTCCCTGCGAGCCCCTTTCCGCCCGCCCGGGAAGGTTGGTGCAGCTCCTGCTCCTCCGGGACGGGGCTCTCCTGTCCTGGGGACACTCGCCCCGGCCTCAGCCCGGCTCCTCGCGGGGCCCCTCCCCCTCGGAGGCCTTTTGTTCCTTTATTTCTTTTTCCCCGTCTTCCTACCTTGATAGAAGCGCGGACTTTTCTCACTGTAGCATTCCAGCTGGTCTCTCTTTACATCTCAGGCCGAATTCGTAAATTTTCAGGATGGTTTGAAGGTTATCTAGGTAATTTGGTGGGGACAGGTGATTTGGGGACCCTGCTCTTCCGCCATCTTGCCCCTCCCCCCCTCATAACTATTGATTCTTGTTTGCATGATAGGTAGATGGCCTGTGATGCCATCTGGCCCAGGACCTCTGTTTGTTGTGAGTTTTTTGATTACCCATTCAATCTCATTGCTAGTAATTAGTCTGTTCAGATTTTCTGTTTCTTCTTGATTCAGTTTTTGAAGACTACAAATATATGAAAGCATTAGAGTGTGGTCACAAGTATGCCAAGCTTAGGGGAAAGCTGACTCTTGAAAAGAGGGAAGAGATTTGGGATAACAACCATATTATCAAGTGTCACCTGAGGGCAAATTCCGGTCCATGCTCTACAATGCCATTCAACTTCATGCAGAAAGCCATGGTGCTACTGGACCATGGAGTGAAATGAGTTTTAGGCTATGGTGTCAAAGCTGCTGAACAATGAATGAGGAGTTCTGGAAATGAGGGCTCTGTAGAGAGGAAGGTCTCCTAATCTGTTTATAGATTCAAAACACAGGATTAGACGACCACTGAACCACTCATAAAAGAGATGACACCAAGCATGGGCATCTGGGTGGCTCAGTGGTTGAGCATCTGCCTTTAGCTCAAGTCATGATCCTGGGATCCTGGGATTAAATCCTGCATTTGACTCCCCTAGGGGAGCTTACTTCTCCCTCTGCCTATATCTCTGCCTCTCTCTCTGTGTCTCTCATGAATAAATAAATAAAATCTTAAAAAAAAAATGACTCCAAGTAGAAGGCACACATGAGAGAGCTCAAAGAACTTGAGCAGATATTCCAGCCACTAGCCAACGCAAAGGAAGCAGTCTGCAATTAGAGGCTGACCAACCCAACTTCCTCCTAAAACAGTATCAACAACCTGCAAAAGAGAACATAAACCAGAGTCTTTATAATATTTCTTCCTTGATATCCAATATACAATAAAAACTACTAAAGCTGAGAAGAGAATAAAAATTGGAAACACGGATAAAAAGGGCACTCCATAGCAGCTTTGTCAAGAAACTCCAGATGTGTGAATTAACAGATTTGATCTTAACACAACTCTTAAAAAGTATATCTTTAGAGAGTTAAAGTCATATATGACAGTGACCTACAAGGAGATCAACAGTCTCAGACTGGAGAAAACCAAAATTAGAAAGAACAAATGGATCAAGGGGTGAAAAATATCCTAACAGGGAAAAAAAAATTCAGCGAAATGTCTTCAAAAGAGACACTTGACAGCAGCAAAAAAGAGATTTGATGATAAATCAATAGAAATTACTTGGAAATTGCTTAAATGTAGAAGAAACACTTGTACTGGTAATACAGTGTTAGGGGACTTCTGTGTTTAGGTCAATGTTTCAGTCACGGATATGGATGAAGTCACTTGGGGGAGCAAGCATAGGGTGAAAAAGAAAAGGACTTGAGACTGAAGGTTGAGATATTCCATGTTTAAAAGTGGGTAGAAGACAACAAGCCTGCGGGAAGTTCTGCTCAGAACCTACACCAGGGCAGCAGCCAGGAGGATGTAGAGAATCGAGGCTGTTGTGCTTTAGCCCTAGAACAACCATATTATCAAGTGTCACCATCCTCATTTAACAGTTAAGTAAACTGAATTTCACACTGCTTTATTAATTTTCCCAGTTCCATTCGATGATTTTGAGTTGTAGGTATCATTTTAAACTAGGGTGTTGGGCAGCCTGGGTGGCTCAGCAGTTTAGTGCCACCTTGCACCCAGGGTGTGATCCTGGAGACCCCAGATCGAGTCCCACGTTGGGCTCCCAGCATGGAGCCTGCTTCTCCCTCTGCCTCTGTCTCTGCCTCTCTGTGTGTGTGTGTGTGTGTGTGTGTGTGTGTCTCAAGTATAAATAAATAAAATCTTAAAAATAAAATAAAAAATAAACTAGGGTCTTTCTGACTTTGAGATCTGCTTTATTGCCACTGTGGTTTACTGCCTGTAATTACTGCCATGAAATGGACTTTCAGGAATTGGTAAAGAACACATTTGGACTTGAAGTATCAGAGGGGATGTAGTTATGGACAGAGGTTTGAATATAGCATTTCTAGAAACTATCTTATTCAATAAACCGTCTCCAGGAGCCTCACCAAATGGCTGGCAGGCGGCAGCCACCTAATGGCTATTTGTCAAACAAGTAGATGAATTGATAATATAAGCAAAATTATGATGGTAGAGAACGTTGAGACAATATTCAGTACATATGTAAATTCTAATTTAACAGGAATAGATTATTCGTCACAAACTGCATTTATATACAGTGTCACATAATAGATATTTTACTCACAAAGCATGTAGAGTTTTAAGGAGAGGATGTAGAACAAATTGCAGCATGACATTATTTTTCGAAGAGCCAATAATTTCAATACTGCTCTTGAAATTGAGCCTGAGACCATTATCATCATGCAGCCCCCAACCACGTTGTAGCATAACTGGGCAGATTATGTCATCTGTCTTAGCGATCACTTGCAGTCTTTAGAGCCTTTGCTAAGAGCAAATCAACTGTGCAACAATTTATATCAATTATTCAGAGCCGTGGAATGACTGGAATATCAGTCTTTGAAAAATAGGATTGAAGAACCAGAACCCTTAGAGCAGGACTTTGTTCTATGAGAAATATGAACAATTTTAAAAATTCTAAGCAAATGATATTTGAGAATATGCATGGATGGTAGAAAGTATAAATATTAATTCAGGCTGAGGAATATTAATCCTTGATAATTAGTATTCTTCCATTGTATTAATCAGGGATGAGCCTAAAATGCTAGAACCCAAAAGACATCAAAATGCAAAAGCTCTAACAAGACGGTTTCTTTCTCTGTCACATAATAGCATGGAGATGACAAGAGCAGGTTCCTAAAACAGCTCTGATCATGAGGTCATTTGGAGACTCAGATTTCTTCTATCCTCCGACACTTTCCCTGAAACACTTGTCCTCATCTGCGTGTGGAGCCAGGTCACCTCCAAACCCACATTCCAGACTGGGGAAAGAGGGACGAGTGTCTGGAAGATAAGTGACTTCTTTTCAAGAAAGCAGTGTAGAAATTTCCAGTTAACAATTCTGCTCATATTCTATTTATTGAGAAATTATTCTAGCTATAAGAAAGGCTAGAATGAGTAATGTTTAATTGGTTGGCTATATGCCTAAGCCTTACCCTATTTTAAAAGACATATATCCACATTCTGACTTCCCAAGTATCTGTTCTTACCCTTTGCCCCCTAGAAAACACACACACACACACACACACACACACACATACACACACACACAATTATGACAGAATGTTTGTGTCTCCTCCCAAATGCATATGTTAGAGTACTAATACTTAGGATGGTTGTATTTGGAGGTGGGGTCTCTAAGGAAGAAATTAAAGTTAAATGAGGTCACAAGGGTTGGGCCCTGATCCAGGAGGATTATTACCCTCATAATAGGGGACATCGAAGAACTTTCTTGCTCTCTGTTCCACACACACACCAGGAAAGACCATGTGAGGACATGGCGAGAAGGTGACCACCTGCAGGCCAGGAAGAAAATCTTCACCAGAAGCAGAATCCATTGGAATCTTGATCTTGGATTCCTAACCTCCAGAATTGTGAGAAAATTAATTTATGTTATTTAAGCCACCTAGGCTGTGGTATTTTGTTATGCAGCGCAAGCTGATGAATACACACACACAACTACTATTTAGGGAGAAAGAATGGAAAATGCTCAGCAGTAATCCAGAAAAGCTATAAAATGCACCTGGGCAGGAATTCTGCTCTGGTGTGGAATACATTCCTTGGGCATCCCCTCTGGGCCTTGGAAATTGTCCTTTCACCAAGGCATGGAGAAAGATACGAAGAGAACACTTGCATCCTTCAAAAGCACAATAATGGATGTCCTTGAGAAATAGGAACAAAGACAGGAGCCACTGCTGTTGAAATGGGCTTCTCAGTTCATTAGAAATTGGTGGATTCTGTTGTGGCTGGGACATTTAACCAAGAGACAGAGTGTGGTCTCCATAGCAGGTAATGGTACCAAAGAAATAATGTTTTGGTTTGACCTACAAGGGTCTTCACGGACAGCTAGTTGATCATGATGCGCTGTTGGACTGAAGTGGATGGCAAGCGTCTTTACATCTTAGTTAATATTTTTAACAGAAAATTACTCTTGATCTGGAGTCATTTGTCCTGTCCTTAAATGCATACTTTCGACAGCATCTTCACATTGGTGATGGAATCTGTGCATTGAGGACTAAAATTGAAGGAAGAGTCATGGGAGTTCCTACAACTTTCCCTATATGTTAGAATTGTAACCCAAAAGATATGCCATATTTCCTGGGGAGTCACCAGCATTAGTTTTGCTCTCAAAGACTTCGAAAGTGTAAATTGAATGAGTCTTAATGCATTTCATTTGGACCTCTGCTGAAGTTGGACAAGCCTTGGAGAAGGACTGAGGTTGGCATAGAGTGCAGGTGCTCTTCCAGATGGGTTCATGTGGGGGTGGGCACATTTATTTGCAGCTACCATTTTGCCAAATGCTTGTTTCTCTGTCTCAATAAACAGAGAGCACAGCCCGATTTGCTAAGCACCAGAGACAGACGTTCTCATCTGAGGTCCACGGCATCTTCTCAGGGTTCTGCGCAGCAAGCTTTGAGCGCTCTGTGGGCTCCTGAGAGGCCGTGAGACCTTTCTGAGGTGTCTCTCCTTAACATAAATGCTATTTGTATAATAATATGGAATGCTGGTCATCTTTTTTCTCTGATGCTGTTCTCACTGATGGTACAAAACGATACTGGGTAAAGCTGCTGCGATATTAGAAAAAGCCACGGCAGTTGCATCGAACTGTGTTAGTGGAGATTGTTCACTGGATGAACTTGGAGGAAGAAGATGATTTGTTATAGCAGCCTGAACTGACAAAGACGTGTGTTATTCACAATTTTGCCAAGTCTTTGTATTTTTAGAAGCTAAATGTAAAAGAGAGTAGTACATTAATTTGATCCATCCAAGAGGGTAGAGTCAACTGAAAAGTGTACAGGAATGTCTTTGTGAGAGTATGATGGCAGGACACAACCAACCAGGGACGAGGAAAGCAAATTTATGTAACTACCGTTAATATGAAATAATAAAATTATAATGGGAAAAAAACATTTGAATAACTCAGAACAAAATACCTCTGATCTGATTTCATTGCAACACAAATCCAATTTTTATGTAAATTTTTTCATTAACCATAACCCTTCAAATTAATTTCAAAAGGTACATAATTACCGCTTACTCACATAAATCTAAGTTGATCCATTTTAAGCCAATAAAAACAGTCCAAGAAATAGTCATCCCTTTAATGCAGCTAACAGTCGTATCTCAGCTATGGGAGAATTCAAAATCCATGTGAATTATCTTGAGAATTTTTAGAGAGTTTATTTGAGGATAAATGTTAATAAGAATTTATTTGAGGGTAGACACTAACAAGGACCTATCCGAGAATAAAAACTAACAAGATATCAACTGCTAGCCTGCAATTTAAACTTTAAACACCTGGCTATGTAAAAATTCTCTAGGATGGTGCATCTGTTTGGTGACCAGATGGCACTTCTGATGTCAAAGTGCCTGAACAGGGACTCCTGGGTGGTTCAGCAGTTGAACTTCTGCCTTCGGCTCAGGGCGTGATCCTGGGGTCCTGGGATCGAGTCCCGCATCGGGCTCCCTGTATGGAGCCTGCTTCTTCCTCTGCCCATGTCTCTGCCTCTCTTTCTCTTTGTCTCTCATGAATAAATAAATAAATAATAAATAAATAAATAAATAAATAAATAAATTCTTAAAAACAAAACAACAACAACAAAAAAAACAAATAACAACAACAAACAAATTGCCCAAACACTTTGACCTTGAAACTACAAGTGGAGTGACCACTCCTTATGTTCATCATTGTCACTACTCTTTATCCTCTGATGTGCAGGTGACTCTGAAGAGTTCACACTATGCTTTTATCTCCATCGATAGTCCTAGCAAAGTGACAAGGATAGTGAGACGGAAACCGCAACCTTCATGTTTGCACGTGAAAGGATTGCTACTCACGAAATCTGATGGTTCAGCATCCTAGAGCCGATGAATGGTAGTGCTCCAAGTTAAACCCGGGCTCTCCAAAGCGCATCCATTCCTCTGTACAAATTTTCCATGCCCAGGAGCAGTAATAAGCTTCATAAGTTCAAAGAGATGACATAAATTTAAGAGTATCTGCTTTGTAATCCAAAGAGGGATTTTGGGGGGAAAAAAAAAAAGGAAGCCAGGAAGTACATGTTATACAAATCAGCCTCAGGAAAGCGATGATAGCAATGCATTCCCCAAGTTGTTTTTATGATTTGAAAAAATGGATCCATTTTCCTTTCCATAAAAATAGGAACTCTTGTGGGTTAAAAAAAGGAAGAACAAACAATCTGACAAATCACTGGGAAACTGGTATTACTTATGCTTAATTATT
Source organism: Nyctereutes procyonoides (assembly GCF_905146905.1). Classification (NCBI taxonomy): domain Eukaryota; kingdom Metazoa; phylum Chordata; class Mammalia; order Carnivora; family Canidae; genus Nyctereutes; species Nyctereutes procyonoides. The sequence continues at coordinate 32,636,239 of NW_026575043.1, forward strand.
ACCGAAGAGAATGTCAGCTTTGAGCTTCTGTCTGAAATCCAACCACTTGGCATATGTGATTGGACAGTTGAGAGAGAATTTGGAAAGTCAGATTGTTTTCCCTTCCAAAGCCAGATGTCTAAAGTATTTACAGACTTACAAATCCAATTCTAAAATCTCCTGTCTGGCCAGAAGTATGGTGCTTACATCCCTCATCAATTTTCAAGAGTATCTTCGCCAATCTCCCTTATGTGCTTTTTACCTCTAGGGGCCCTTACCGTGTAATCACTTCCAGCGTTCCAGGACTCTGAGAGTAAGTGGTGTAGACCGAGGAGGCCCGCAGTCAGGTCACATTGCCTAGGCCACCAGGGGGCTTGTTCAAAGTCAGGGTCCATGACTCCCACAGTAAACTGCCATGTGGGTAGAGACTGGCTATCTTATTTCAAGCAAAAGTTTCAGGTTATTAAAAAAAAATGAAAGGAAAAGGAAGGAAGGAAAATAAAAATGTTCTACATGTTACGTTCTACAGAAAGTACAAGGAAGGAGACTGGACACTTTTGCCAGAGTGTTTCTGTGCTAGATAATGGGTAGAAATACTCCATCAAGGATACTCTTTTTTTTTTTTTTTGAGGGAGAGGGTTTCTAGTTAATTTTATAAGGTATTTATAAGGTATCCAAAGTATTTTTCAAAATAAAGTCTCACTACTCACCTAGTATGGGGGCAAAAGTCTGAACGCTGACCACAGCAAGCCCTGGAGGGGATGGGGGGCCGGGGGACTCTCCCTGGCTGCTGGTTTGGAAAGCAACGTGGCGCAGCCACTTGGGAAGACACTTGCCACACAATCCAGCGACTGCGCTCTTTGGCACCTCCTGAAGGAGTTGGAAACATGTCCATGTGGAGTCTGCATACAGATTATGACAGCAGCCTTTTGTCAGAATTGCCAAGACTTGGACGACAGTCTTCAGGAGGTTAGCAGGTGATTCAGTAGTGCCTCCATACAGGGGAAGTCACACAGGAATTTCCTGCCCAGGAAGGAAGGAAGCCTGGGAAGATCTGTGCAACTCAACTATGTGACCTCCTGGAAGACATGCAATGGTGGGGGCGGTAAAGACCAGTGAATGGCAGGGGCTGGGGAGGGAGGGATAACAGGGCAAAGCACAGGGTTAGGTTCTGTAGGACATTGCAAGGGTGCATGTGTGTCTTGACAGATGTTCAACCCCACAGACTGTATAGGAGGGAACACAAGTGTCTGCTACTGGCCATTGGTGATAATGATGCCAGTCCTGGCCCTTGGGTTGTGACAAAGCAGCAGTCTGCTGGGGGGTGTTGCAGCACGGGAGGCTTTGTGTGCAGGGCCGGGGTGTGGGGCAGCTCTCTGTACACTGGGCTCTACGGTGCTGTGAGTCCTAGCCAGCTCCTCTGGGAGTGTGTTCACTTAAAAAACTCACAGCATTTCAGAGGATAAATATTCTGAGGCCAAAAAAGAAAAAGAGAGTCATTTGTCTCATGAGAATATTTTTATTTAATTCAGGGCCAGAATATTTCAACTCTATGACTTAAAGTTTTAAATAAGTCTTATGGGAGCACTTTTGTGACCTTAGGTATATCAGTGTATGAAAAGCTTTGCAAAAACACATTCAGGGGCACCTGGGTGGCTCAGGGATTGAGCGTCTGCCTTTGGCTCAGGGAGTGACCCTGGGGTCCCGGGATCGAGTCCCATGTCGGGCTCCCTGCATGGAGCCTGCTTCTCCCTCTGCCTGTGTCTCTGCCTCCCTCTGTGTCTCTCATGAATAAATAAATAAAATATTTTTAAAAAATACATTCGAGTAACATGTTCCATAAATTTGCTTATTCTTTAAACTGATTTATTATTGAAAATATCAACTGCCAATTTGTTCTGTTCTTATACTTAATCATTAAAAGTTAAACTGTAGTCATTAAAATAGAAGTATGCCTAAAAACTGTCTAGACTATGAAAGACTTCAGTACCAAGTGTTTGCTGGCCATAATCACTGTGCCTGTACTTACCATTTTTAGTTAAATTCCCTTTCCCTTTTTAAACAGACGATAATTATGCTTATCAAGTCCTTATACATTCCATTCCTGAAAACACTAATTTGCCCCTGTTCCAAGCTATATTTTCAATGCTCATGTAAGATACAGTTATAGAACATTATCTGACTACCTAAAACATTATTCTCCAAATCGTTCTCCTCATTCACTTTTTAAAAATCATTTCATTTGGTTTCCGATATTATTCCTGAGCAGAATGACCACTTTCCTGGGTGCTCATGACTACTCTGATGCTGAGTGAACAAAAGAGGTTAAATGTTACATTTCCCCAAATTATTGTAAAATAATCAACAGGCTTAGCAATAACCATATCTTTGTGACCATTCCTCTCTCCGATCTAGTGTTTAGATGTGGATATTCAGATTACTGGGTAAAACCCAGTCAACAATTTGGGGAAAGTATAAATAAATTGGCTTAGTATTTATATTTAGTATCTCCTTAGGATTTTTCTTTACAATAACCCAATTTTAGAGATCTCTAAAACTTCCCATTGCTTTTCAGCACATGGTTTTGGCAAATTGAAACAACAAGACTTTTGATAAGATCGAATAGTAGGATTTCCATGAAGATACTGGAAATATCTTTTCTGACACAACAACAAAAGAATAATTATTAATCTTTCTTAAATTTTAATAGCAACACACTATATGGGTGTCACGGTTATATAGACAGAAAGAACAAAAATACAAATCAAGCTTGTTCTTTTTGTATACAGATAGGTCAAATTTGAAGGTCATTAGAATTCAGGTCATTATTTAGACTTTTTGAGACTCTGTAGTGTACTAGAAAATAATTGAGGGCTGGTATGATCTGCAAAGCCAGTATAAGGAAAGAGAACCCATCTTCTTTGTGAAACAATCTCAAGACTGGAATTGATGGTCTCATGAATGCAGTACCCACTCACAATATCCGTGCTTTTGTGCCATGAAATTAGAATATAGATTTAACGTCTCTTGTAGGAACATGAGTATTGCAAAAAAAAAAAAAAAAAAGAAAAAAGAAAAGAAAAGAAAAGAAAAAGAAAAAAAAGAAAAAAGAAAAAACCTTGAAGATACTGAATTGTTGAAAACCTGTTACTTCATGAATTGTGTTCACTTTTTAGAAAAATAGCATATATAATATTAGTCATTTAACAATAAATATGTCAACATGTAAATCTATGTCAATGATAATCATGACATGAGATCAAATATTTATTTGAATATATGGTCAATATAAGCTTTTTAAAATGTACTCTTCCTATGCCGCTTCCAAACATTTAAAAATAGCATTGGGGCATTGGGTGGCTTACTTGGTGAAGCAACTGCCTTTGGCTCAGGTCATGATCCCAGCAGTCCTGGGATCAAGTCCTACGTCGGGCTCCCTGCTTAGGTGGGAGTCTGCTTCTCCCTCTCCCTCGGCCCCTCCCCACTGCGTGTACACATGTGCCCTCTCTCTATCTCTCTCTCATAAATAAAATTTAAAAAATAGTTTAATATAAAGCACATTTTATAAAGCACATTTATAAAGCACATTTAAGTAACTATACCTTACCAAGTTTGGAATCATCCCTTCCTTATGTAAAAAGTTACTGTTACATGCAAAATCACAGTAGTTTTAGAATTTTTTTTCTTGTCATTTAGCTCTTTAGTGTGACCAACTGTAAATGCATGAAAATGTGACAGTATTGTCCAGAAAACACCTGGACCTTTCCCCCCAGACTCGCCAGCCGTTAACAGTTTCCCAAATGTACTGATGTGTCTAGTTATACATTTACCTGCCTCCCTGCCCGTCTGCCCCTATATGCCTTGAAAGTAAATCACATTTCTAATATGGTGGCTGTAGGCAGAACATATCTAATAAAGTCGAGTCTTAGGACCTAGTAAATATGTCAACTGATTTTTTTACAGAAGTGAAAAGCACTGAGTGATCACGTGGAAGAAGGCTAGCCATTGCTACAAACCACCGATGTCCCTATTAAAAAAAAAAAAAAGAAAAACATTGATTCAAACCACATACTGTATATGAAAATTAATGGACCCTAGGAAGTAGAAACATTTGCACATTGTATATCTGATTATCTTGGAATGACTAAAAATAAAACTGAGCATAACAAGTGTTGGCTACAATGTACAGGAGCTAAAACTTTCATATCCTGCCCCTGAGATGAACTAGCTAAATGATTCAGTCCAATTATAAAACAACCTGAGTTTCTTAAAAAAATAATTATAACCATACAGTATATATTTTTTACAGTATGTAATTTTAAATCTATTCTTTCATATTAAAAAAAGATTTATTTATTTTAAGAGAGAGAGTGAGCACAGGCAAGAGGAACAGAGGGAAGGAGACACTGTAAGGACGCGGGGCTCAATCTCACGACCCTGAGATATGACCTGAGCTGAAACCAAGAGTCAGATACTCACTCTACTGTATCACTCAGTCACCCCACATCTAAATGTTTTAGCTCATCATTTTTGTGAGATTTTTATGAAAGTACATAATAATGCTTTTATTTTCTTTGCTATAAGCAACACTCTTGAACAGACTATTTTGCAATAATAGACATTTTCTATAGGGGCACTCTCCATGTGTCAATCGCTAGTGACCCATGGCTATTGGTTGAGCCCTTTAAGTGTGGTTAGTAGACAGAATGACTTAGCTTTTAATTTTAATTCTTGAAAATCTAAATAGCTACACATGACTAATTACTAGCATATTCAACGAGACATCTCTTACATTCCATTTTTATGACTATGCCAAAACATTTAACTCTATTACTGTGGATATGCTTTTAGATTTCCTCCCATTTTTGGTTAATATTAATATTGCTGATGTAAATATTACTGTGCATATTTTACATGAATTTGTGTTTTTATTTCTGTTATGTGCATATCTGTGCTACTGAATAGGTTTTTATTCAACTTCAGCAGGTTATGCTAAACAGTTTCCAAAGTGTTTGCACATCCAGGCTATTGAGTAAATGCCTCACACAATCTGCCTCCTTGTTTACCTTGAGTCCTTGTACTGGGTGACCATTAACAATATGCAGTATGGTTATAGTAGTTCCCAGGTGACATTTGGTCAGGCTGATAATGAAGTCATTAAATTTCCCAGGTGCGCATGTGACACCATTGTAGCTTTTACCTTAAATTGACAATTATTAAATTTCCATCTCTTTTTAACAATTCTTTACAATGTATGAATCCTTTATAACGTAATCCTTTATAATGTATGAATAAATTTACCAAAGTTATTTTCCAACTCATTTTCTTGCTATTTTTATGACTTTATTAACTGAATAATGTGTAATTTTCATCTAATTATTTTTGAGGTCTTTGCACTTTCCTGTCCTATCTGAAAATGAAAGTTACAATATGTACAAAAATGATTATACAATATGTACAAAAATAATTTGTGCATTTTGCTTTGCTTTGATTTTTTTTTCTGTTATTCCAACAATGGAGTAATTTCAATAGTTGAGGACACAATGTGTGCAACTCAATAGCCTCATCGAGAGCACAGATGCTGGCCAGATGGCCATTTATCCCATCACTCTGTATCCCTATTGCTGACAGTGCTCACAGGTCTCTGATTCTCTTTCATCACAAGATTATCTGAGTCACCTCAAGACGTTTGTGTTGTATATTCATCTTTTTATCTTAAATGGCTGGCAACTATTGAAAATAGTTAAAAATCCTAAGGTAAAGTCTGTTGGGGTAGCAATAATACTATAAGGGAATCAACATATATATACAAAACATATTATAATTCAGAGAAATCAGAATTTTCTATATACCCCCATTATTTAACCATGTTGAAACTCTGTACATTTGTAAATTATTGATAAAAGGAACACTCGTCATACAAAATTGTTATGAGGAGTAAGTGAGAAATAGGACCAAAGTGCCTCAAACAGTTCCCGGTATGCGGGAAACACCTGTAAGTGGTGGTCCTTCCCATTGCCTTACTAGACTTTGTAACAGCACCACTGACAACATTGATATTGTCGTGTTTCGATCTGAGGAGATTGGGAAAGACTTCTCTGGAATGGCCAGTTGTATCATCCTGCTGGGGCTGCCCTAACAGAACACCATAGACATAAACTATGATGGCTTCAACCAGAGAAGTTAGCTCCTCGAAGTTCTGGAAGCTGAAAGCCTGGGGTTGGGGTGCCAGCAGGGCTGGGTTTTCAGGAAGGTCCTCTTCCTCTCTTACCTGTGGTGGCTCCTCACCCTCTTCCTGGGCCCTCAAATGGCAGGGAAGGCAGTGAGCAGACTCTCTCATAAAGACCCCAATTTCATCACCAGGGCCCCATTGTCATGACCTCATGGAGACCTAATCGCTTCCCCAAAGCCCCACTTCCAATACCATCACCTTGGATGTAAGGACTTGTGCACATGGGTAGGGACCATGGACGCAGTTCAATCCATACTAGTAGTTAAACTGAATTTTCTAGGCTCCATGGAATGCAGAATTTTGGTTGATGGAATGTGGTAATGGAAGAGACCTTCTGTACAGAGTGAAGCGGGAAGACAAATAAATCAGATAGAGTTGTGTATGTTCCCGAAAATGCTACGAAAGGCTGGATGTCCTTATGAGTGACCGTTGTAGCCATATCAGAAGTGGCTGTAACCATACTAGTCATAGCAGTCTGCACTGATGGAGTGCCTACTGATTACCTGTGACCAAGGTGGCTTCCCATTCCCCTCAGCTTGGTTAAACTTGTCTCCACCTCGACTTCTTTCTCACTCTAGCCACCATAGAACCTGTGTCCCAATCAATGAGATGCCTCCCCTCCGTTTTTCTGAGACCATTTACTTAAAAAACTTGTAAACTCTTCCTCTTCCCCTTCAAGGAGTAAGTCTTTAAAAAGCATCTTGTCAGTATTACAGCCCACGACTGTCTTTCTCAAGGATCCTAGGCTGTCTCTTTGAAATCCCATCACCAAAAAAAAAAAAAAGAAAGAAAGAGAAAGAAAGAAAGAAAGAAAGAAAGAAAGAAAGAAAGAAAGAAAGAAAAAGAAAGAAGAAAGAAAGAAAGAAAGAAAGAAAGAAAGAAAGAAAGAAAGAAAAGAAATCCCATCACCAAGAAAGCTAGAAGGTTCCCACCCTCTTCCCAGAGAGTTGAGTTCAGACCCCAATCTGGCCTCGTTCTCCTATCACAATAACCTTGAATGGAAAACCTTCTCTACCTGTTGTTTGCTGTTCGATGAAATGTTTACTTTGACACCTGTCACTGGAGGATTTGATTGACAGTAGTAGTCAATTATATAGTCATCTTAGCAGTCCTGGGAATGAATAACTTCTACTCTTCCCTTTTTCAAAATGGGGGACATGGAGGTGGATTCAAAGAAATTAAGGGCATTGCCCAAGGTCCCCTTATAGAAAAAGATGAAGGCAGCTTATAGATCATAGCAAATTAATTCCCCTGAGTAAACTCACTCCGTGCTACTTCCTTTCTGATCCCTGGTTGTACTGTAAGAGGGGAAGTGGTAGGGGTGACTCTTTCCCAGTCATTAACTGGTAGCTTTCACCCTTGTCTCCATCTACGGTCGTAGGATGATCTCCCAGGCAGTGCTCTGTAGTCACTCCTGTGCTGCTCCACAGGACATGCTCATGTCTAACAGGACACTTCTTACCCACAGCGTGTGGAAATTCTCCAAGAATTGGCAGTTGTCTGCGCAACAAGAGCTGGTTTGCTGAGGTTAGGATAAGACAGCTATACCTTCTTCAACATGACAATTGAATTGTGCTATATTTTTATGTGTGTGTTTATCCTACATATTTTCCCTTAAAAAGTGAGACTACTGTAGGATTAGGTGGTATTTTAGATGATGAATTATTTTCTGATACGATTCATGTAACTGGGCCTCATGCACACGTACGTATATCATGTAACTGCCATATATTTACAAGGAATGTATATCAGATATGTAAGAGGGGGCAGGGTGTCACACTTTTACAAAAATATTTTATTTATTTAGTTGATAGATAAAGGCAGATAACAGAGTGTGTACACTCTGTGCACACACAGGGGAGGAACAGAGGGAGAAGCAGACTCCCTGCAGAGCAGGGAGTCCCATGTGGGACTGGATCCCAGGGCCCTGAGGTCATGGACCTGAGCTAAAGGCAGACATGTAACTGACCGAGCCACCTAGGATGGCACATTTATAGAAAATAATAATTAGGTTATGCAGTGTACAGGGACATCAAATAAATTAGAGTCAGGGATTCCATTAAAATGGAATCCAAGAGTCTATATATTGGTTAACTCTGCCCTTTAAGAAGACAGTTGATTCAGTGTTGGAAGAAGCACAAATATCTGAGCTCAGTAAACAGAGGAAATAATTTTGAGGTGATGGCCTATCATGTTAAATAAAATAAAGATAAAAAGTTAATTGCACGCCTAATAAAACTTATTTAGATGGTATGAGATAGACTATATATTTCAGATTTGTGAGTCAAAATAAGAGTTTTACTTTCTCCTCATCACATAGTCTATACTTATTTAAAATTTTTTGAGAGGTGGGACCCCTGGGTGGCTCAACAGTTGAGTGGCTGCCTTTGGCCCATGGCGTGATCTCAGGATCCGGGATCGAGTCCCCCATTCAGATCCTTGCAGGGAGCCTGCTTCTCCCTCAGCCTATGTCTCTGCCTCTCTCTGTGAGTCTCTCATGAATAAATAAATAAAATCTTCAAAAAAAAAACTTTAAAAAAATTTTGAGAGGTAAAAATTTGAATTTTCTAAACGGTATAACATTGATAAAGATGGTATCATATAGATTCTTTAGAAATTTTTAAGAGTGCGGTGGTGTTTGTCCCTTAAAGTAAAAGACAAAAAGGCATAGTCACATTTTATACGGCATTTTGGTTTCTATACCAATGTGATTGGCATCTATGAACACTATTTATATCTGCATATTATTTCAGGGCATGAATACCAAGAACCAAATTCTGATCGCTAGATCTTACACTTGCCCAGATTTGAGTGAGTAATCTTTATCTCTGTGATATCATTTGTATTCAGTTCACCTGTTGGCATTTATCCTGGATGTTGACTCACTCTCCAAAGGAAATTATCAATTCAGGAGAAAAATAGAGGCTCAGGCCTGGTAAAGTTCCTGCTGCAAAGCATAAAGCTCCACTACCAGGAAAAGAGCTTCAGCCAAAGCACTTAATTCCTGCTTGATCATTTGACAAAGAACAAATTTAAGGCCTAGCGACGTACCGGGGAAGAGATTTTTGCATCAGTGGGACAACTCGAGAAGTTGTTCACAATATTTAAACTTTATGGAAAGACAGTGGAAAGGCCTCTGCGTGGTGCATTCACTAACTATGTTACTCTGATAACGTATTTTGAAGATAAAATATTGAACACTACGAAAAGCCACACATCATGGTGTTTCATAGTAAAAAGCAAAGAAAGAAAAAAATTAAATGTAAAGATTGTATATAAAGTTGCACGACTGTTTCCTAGGCCTAGAGACCACCCTTTTGGAAACGAGCCTTCTCGGCCAATCCCTCTTCCCAGTACGTTGATTCCTTAACTGTGTGGAAAAAAACACACACACACACACACACATGCATAGATTGGAATCTTCTCTTCCACAAAGCATGTTTTATATGAATCAGCAAACTGTGACTGTGAAAGTTTAGGGTTTGACCCCCATTCCCTGTTTTCTTTCCGCGCCTTTTGCGTGGAGAGTCTGCTTTGTTCTCACAACGGGTGTGTGAGTGTGCGAGGGGTGAAGCTGTGCATGTGCTGGTGCTGTGCTTTTGTGAAAGTGGAACCCTTACAGGGTTCGGAAGCTGGGGCTGCCCTGCCACAGGAGCCACACGTGGGCTGGTGTGTGTCTGCCTGCTGCATAAATACATAGGGTGCTGGGTTGGCATTTCGGGTGTTGTCTGGAATAAGTTGACTGTGTCTTGCATGTGGGCCTATGTAAGCCTGAGGATGTGAATGTTTGGCAAATTCCTCCTACAGTTATTTCTGACAATACAGAGACAAAACATGCCTGGGGGAGCTGCCCTGAGTGGGGTAAATACACTGGACAGGACCCAGGACCAGGACAGAGCTTTGGCCTGGACCATGAGGTGTTATGCCACCAAGAGGACCCACCCCCTGAGGGTTGAGATACCCACCCCAAGGAGTCACCTTTCTCAACTACAGAACCCTGTTGGGTTTCACGGACCCTGATACGGAGGTGTGTTTTAAAGGACTTTGGATATTTTCTTTCCCTTTGTACAAAACTTCGAATAAATTTTGTTAACCATCACACTTATTTTTATTTTTTATTCTATCTATCTATTCATGAAAGACACAGAGAGAGTGAGAGGCAGAGACACAGGCAGAGGGAGAAGCAGGCTCCATGCAGGGAGACCGACATGGGACTCGATCCCAGGTCCCCAGGATCACACCCTGGGCTGAAAGTGGCACTAAACCGCTAGGCCACCCGGGCTGCCCAACCATCACACTTATTTTGAGCTGTGCTTTCTAGAATCGCCAGGCTGGCGTAGGTCTTTACCGGGAAACCGTGTTCAGACCGGCCGTCGGAGGGCCACTGGGATTATCAACAGAAGAGCAAATACCCAAGTGAAGGAACAGGCTGCTGTCGACTGGTTCTGGAATATACCTGGGCTCCATCAGTGGCTAGGGGTTTGGTAATGCAGAGAGGGGATGTTCTGTGATTAGGTAAAACAATAATAAAGAAAAACACTTTGTGACCTCAGGCTGCTGGGCTGGAAATAGGTAACTGGTGGGTGCCCCTGAAGTACTCTAGGCACCCCAGCTATCTTGCTAAGTCACCTGGCCTCTGGCGATGGAGCTAAGTCCCTGGGAAGTCACTGAGGGCACCGTAGTTTCAGAGGCTCTCCGCCCCCGTGAGGACCTCAGCAGGTGTCAGAGGGCGCAAGTTCTCAGGGACCAGCTCAGACTGTGGGGGGCCTGCCCTCTGAGGCCGTTCCAGTGATGTGCATGCTGCTTTGAATATAAGTCTGCTTTTAGTTTTTTGTAATGTCAATGTCAACATTTGAACAAGGACTTCTCTTTCTTTCATCTCCCGCCACGTCTTCCCAGACGGCAGCCTGAACTCGCAGTGCTCCCCCCGCTGAGCTGCAGAGATTCTGCGGCTCCCTGAGGACACACCGAGGGTCTTGGGATTGGACGTTCCACTCCTGTGATTATGGACTTCTTTTCTTTTTTTTTTTTTAAAGATTTTATTTATTTATTCATGATAGTCACAGAGAGAGAGACAGAGAGGCAGAGACACAGACAGAGGGAGAAGCAGGCTCCATGCACTGGGAGCCCGACGTGGGAGTCGATCCCTGGTCTCCAGGATCGCGCCCCGGGCCAAAGGCAGGAGCCAAACCGCTGCGCCACCCAGGGATCCCTGGACTTATTTTCAAAACACACACCCATGCATGAATGTACTCACACACACGCATGCACACACATGCATGCCACACACCTACACATGCATGCACACACATGCACGCAGACACAGCCACATGCATGCATGCAAACACACATGCACACATGCACATGCAGCCTCACATGCACACATGCACGCAGACACATGCATGCACACACGCATGCAGACACACCCACACATGCATACACACACAGAGAGATGCACATGCAGCCACACATGCACGCACACACAAACATGCATGCGCACGCATGCTTGCACACAGATACTCCCGCACACCTGCACGTAGACACATGCATGCAGACACACCCACATATGCATGCAAACCCACAGACATCCATGCACACACACAGACACACCCACACATGCATGTACACAAACACACACACATGCACATGCAGTCACACATGCACGCAGCCACACATGCTCGCACACAGATACTCCCGCACACCTGCATGTAGACACACACATGCAGACACACCCACATATGCAAGCAAACCCAGACATCCATACACACACAGACACACCCACACATGCATGCACACAAACACACTCACACACATGCACATGCAGACACACATGCATGCACACACACATGCATGCACACACATGCTCGCACACAGACACACCCACACACCTGCACACAGACACACACAGGCAGACACACCCACACATGCATGCAAACCCAGACACCCATGCACACACACATGCAGACACACCCGCACATGCATGCACACAAACACACTCACACACATGCACATGCAGACACACATGCATGCAGACACACATGCATGCACACACATGCTCACACACAGACACACCCACACACCTGCACGCAGACACACACAGGCAGACACACCCACACATGCATGCACACAAACACACACATGCACGCAGACACACACATAAACACACATGCGTGCACACATGCATGCACACACATACACAAATTATAAGCATATGAACTAATTTTTATTAGTCTATATCTACCTGTTAAGATTTTAGGCTATTTTAATAAGCTTCTTTTTCTTTATTTCTGCTCTCCAGACTTTCCAAAATGAAACTATTATACTCCCTTATAAAATTAATTAATTGAATGCATTACAAATAAATTATTTCTAGAATAAAATGGGGTCTACATAAGTATCAAAAATGTGGTAGGTTGCTGGTATTATTGTTTCTCCTCATTTGTCTACTCTGTTCTCTCTCTTCTCTAACCCACTATGAATCCTGAGTAAATCAGAGGTATATACGTGTGCACGTAAGTCTAGGACCCACACATACACACACATGCATATATATATGTATATATTGTATGAATGATTTATATTTCATATAAAATTATGCTCCAAATTACTGAATCAAGGAGTCATCAAAAACATCTTCAGTGCCATAAGAAGAAAATAGTAATATAAATAATACTCTTTTTGATATCACTGCAGGCGAATTTAAACTTCTATGAGGCACAGACATTTCTGGGTGGAAGAAGCAGGCAATACAAACTTAAAGGATACAAATCTTCAATCTCAAAAACATTCTCCTTCCTTCACTGCTTCTGTGCCACGAGCCTCTTATTATCCCAATAAATATGGTCCAGGACGTCTGGTGTCTAGAAGCCACAGGCAGTGAAAAGCCCTGGGCCCTTTTATTACCTGAACCTTGTTTCTTACCTCTGGAATTAATGAGGACACCCTGATGTTTATTCTCCCAAGGAAATTTCTCTTTAGCCCGAAACAAACTAAAAACACAGAATGAGAAATAAGATTGAAGGCATTTCTTATTTCCCACGTCTATTTCCTGGCTGGAATAAGGAGGAGTTTGATCACAGTTTCTCTCTGATCACAATATTTTTGTCTGTAATTAGCTTCTTATTCTAGAATAATTGATGTTTCCAAAGTACAAGGTTGGAGCGTGACTAATGTTTAAATCCTCTCTCGACATGTTAAAAAACGTTATGAGGAGCAAAGAACCCATCTTTAAATTCTGCTTTCCTATATCTTCCTAAAAAGTCAGATATTTAAAGACTATACGCATCTGAAAATAAAAAATATATATATTACAAATAAGAAATTAGGTTGAATTGTTGATCCTTAACTCCAAATGGGAAAACAAAACAAAACAAAACAAAAAACACAACCTTTTGGAATAGTAAGCGCGTATGTACTGAGGGGAAGAGCAGCGTCGGCATCTATGTGCAAACTAGTGGAAAACTGTAGGTGTGGACAGTGGGGCGTACAGACCCAGGGCATTTTGGTTTTACCTGTTTGCATATCTCAGTTTCAAACTCAAAAGAGCATTGTCACGCTGACTTTATATTTGGATTTAAGTTACAGTCCAGCACAGGACAAATAGGGAAGCATATATGAAATCTGTTCTTTTTCTTTTTTTTTAAAAGATTTTATTTATTTATTCATGAGAGACACAGAGAGAGAGACAGAGACATAGGCGGAGGAAGAAGCAGGCTCCCTGTGGGGAGCCTGAGGTGGGACTAGATCCCACAACCCTGGGATCAAGGTCTGGGCCAAAAGCAGATGCTCAACCACTAAGCCACCCAGGTGCCCCTGAAATCTGTTCTTCAGATACTGTTCATTTTTACCTTCAGGCTGTGTCTCTGTATCATTTTGCTAGTGAATAATAAGTCCTTTATTTGACAGCATCATTGACTAAAACATTTCCCTATCAAAAGGATGTAACGGGTATCCCTTAACACTGTCTACGCAGCCCGTGTGTCCTGGGTCCGTGTCCCCTGCTCTGCGAGCTCACATCCCTGGCTCTGCTGGACCACCCACACTTGTAAAAACCCTTCCATTGGTGACACCTCTCCCATCAGCCTTCCACCTAAAGCTCCAAAACACATTCTCTGCTCACCTCTGTCTAATATAATCACACACGATTGAAAACTAACTTCCCTATCCACCTCTTCAGAGCCCTTTTATTCCTCTGAAATGGAAGAAATTCCCCCAAAAACCCTTTTCCAAATTCCTAAAATAGCTTGTCATTGGTCAGATCACACACAACAGCCACTGCCTTTTTGTGTACTGATTGTACACGGCTTCATGTCATTTCCTAATACGAAAACTCAAAATTCTAGCAGCCCAACTTAAACCACTGTACCCCCTAAGTGGCCTAGACACGAATTATGTCTTTAGTGGATGCTGAATAGATATTGATTGAAATAATAAATTATTGGCAATGGAAAATACCCATATATAGATCTGTGTGCTTCAGAAACTACAATAAGAACCTATCAACTGTGTTGCAGTCTCCTGATGGCAAAACAATTAGTGAGGGTTAGAAGAAAGAAAAAAATGGAATTTGCTAGCAATTAATTATTAAGATGCTGGGAAAAACTAATTATCATTAACGCTTGGCATAAAAAAAGGATCTTCACATGTATTCCATAAAAAAGTATTGCAAAATCCTAAAATAAGCAAAAAAAAAATACTCAGTTTTCTTTCCAAGTAATGAGGTGCTAATAGAGTAAATATATCTTTGGTCTTACTAATAATAACCCTTGCCAAATATTGCACTGTTGAATTATGGTATAAAATAAAGATCTTGGAAATTAAACATTCATTCTATAAGAGTATAAGTGTACTGGAAATATTACAGGATTAAAAATCTAAAACCTGGGCTCTAGGGATCCTAAGCCTTTTTAGGTCCCACAAGTACTTTTTTAGCTCCCACAAGTACCATGTATAACGTGATAGTTTGGAGCCTTAAAAATGTCTTTAGAACGGGTGACATTAGAATAAATGAATTTACTATGAATTTGTGAATTGATCCCAGGAAATGCACAATATTTTGATACTCTCTTTGACGTAAATTTGATTCAATCGCCACCAAAGAAACATGGATTCAAATTGGAGGGACACCTGGGTGGCTCAGCGGTTTGGCGCCTGCCTTTGGCCCAGGGCATGATCCTAGAGACCTGGGATCGAGTCCCACATTGGGTTCCCTGCATGGAGCCTGCGTCTCTCACTCTGCCTGTGTTTCTGCCTCTTTCTGTGTGTCTCTGATGAACAAATAAATTCTTAAAAAAAATTGTATCAAAACTACAGAGGAAATTTGAGGTGGCATCCAAATATGACACAACAGAACCAACTCAACATGCTGCGTTTAGGGGGTGGGCAGGGAGACTTTGGTCCTCCTGGATATTTCTCTCCTGACTTCCTTCAGTCTCTCTATGAATGGGAAATAGAACTAGGACTGGTCAGATTCTGTGAGACAGGAGTTTGAGTATAAATACCATGTTATTTCTCTCTTTGCCCTTTCTTCTGTATTTATAGTTGATGTGAGAATGAACTTACAAGACAACCACATTGATTCAATGTCTACTTTTTGGCAATAGGACCCTGATTTCTTTTTCCCATCCATCTTCCATTTCACATCCACCTACTTACCTGTTACAGTATGTCATATATATGCATGTGCCATAATTGCATTAGGTTTGAGAACCAGTTGCAAAACCCACTGCTATATGTTGGCAAATTGAACTCCAATATAAATGAATGAATGAATGAATGAATGAATGAATGAATAAAGTCAGCACAGGAGAAAGAAAAAAAATCCACTTGGGATCTTGGTGTAGAGATAGTAACGAGTGTTTATATGGGGACATAACATAAACATGCATTTTATCCCATGATTCTCTGTATTTGGCTACCTTTAAAGCTTGGGGAGAACTTGAGTATTAGGCAGAACTATTGAAATACTATGATATATCATCGAAACATCATCTTTACTTCTTAAAATACCCACTTATTAAAATGAGAAAACACATAAAATAAGAGTCCCATTAAACCTTTGCAACCTCACATTGTTTGTGTGTGTTGGGTTGAGTTTAAGGTGTGGAAGGTTTCATTTGCTTATGTATCAATGTCTATCTATCCATGATGCAAAAATAAGCCAGAGTTGCAAAAAAAAATCAGAATATCTAAGCATGTAAAAATTGTTAATTTTTAGCATGTGTACAAATATATGTCCTAAGATCACTAACCAGATCAATAATCAGTACATATGACAACTCTTTGGTATTTGGCCTCATCTAATAATGAAATACTTTGATTAGTTAATAAATATCGCAGTTCAAATATCAAATTCTAGAGCAAATATGGGACACCTGGGTGGCTCAGCGGTTGAGCGTCTGCCTTTGGCTCAGGGCATGATCCCAGGGTCCTGGGATCGAGTCCCACATTGGGGACTGCATGGAATCTGCTTCTCCCTTTGCCTGTGTCTCTGCCTCTCTCTGTGTCTCTCATGAATAAATAAATAAAATTTTAAAAAGCAAATATAGGGATCCCTGGGTGGCGCAGTGGTTTGGCGCCTGTCTTTGGCCTGGGGCGCGATCCTGGATCCTGGAGACACAGGATCGAATCCCACATCGGGCTCCCGGTGTATGGAGCCTGCTTCTCCCTCTGCCTGTGTCTCTGCCTCTCTCTCTCTCTCTGTGTGACTATCATAAGTAAATAAAAAAATGTAAAAAGCAAATATAATACTAAACATCAAAATAGTGTATGAATGATATTTTCTTGTGTGTTTGAGAAAGACCACAAAGTCTTGTAGGACCTCAGAGCAATCGTGAAGACAATCACTTAACCTAGTACTTGACAGTTGTGATGTTTTGTGTTAATAAAGTGATCCTGTTAGTGGAAAGCTGGTTATCAAGGAATATGTTTAATAACAGGCCTCTAATATTTTAACTCTATTGAATGGCATACCCTACTAAGAAGTAGATTATGTCCATTTGTTTAAATTGCAATCAAGTATAATACATCTTTTACAGTCAACCACTGATTGCAAAAGCAATAATAATTTATATTACTCTGTTTCATATTGATCAACACTAAGTCAAGTGGTTTGAAAAACACTCAAGTAGTGCTCTATAAGTATTCAGGAGGGATGTGTCTAAACAGAAACAACTCATACTAAATCCTTACTTAAGGTAATTTTAGTAGAAAAACATAGAACATAGAAAAACGTAGAACATATTGCATACTGTCTAGTGAATTAAAGCAAAAGTAGCTGTTATTATGCCCAAATTTGTATGGAAATTTAGTTGTAAAAATCTATGTGTGTGTGTGTGTGTGTGTGTGTGTGTGTGTGGATCTGTTGTTCAACAAAGTTGAGTTACTTGTCTTATTTTACTTAACCCTTTAACACCTGTGCAGACTTTGGGGATTCAGAATATACTCTGTTTCTCAGGGATACTAGCCACATTCAAACAATCAGTGGCCACATGTGGCTTGCAGCTACCATAATGGATAGTTCAAATGTAGAACCTTCCATCATCACCACAAGATCTACTGTGCAGCCCTGCTTTAGAACACTTCTAATTTCTCTTCTCCAGTGAAAATTTTCCAGACATTTGAACCAATCTGTCTTAATTCCCCTGTTTTTTCCTGTCTGTGCTCAGCATTTTTAGGCCTTTCCACCGGTGCTTGCTCATCTCAGGTGGATTTGAGTACTAGTCATAATTCTATCCTCATTCTTCTGTAAGTCTGACAGTGTGTGAATATCTCTCTTAATCCCTTGGGAATCTGCCATAAATTTTAATACATTAGGCAGCACTCTTTGACCAAGAGCATTTAATTAGTTATAAGTTGATGTAAATACCAGTATCAGTAAGCACTCGGTAATCAATCTTAGAATTTCCTGCACTAGTCATATCAAAAAACATAGTTTTGTTTTTGTGTTTGTCTTTTTTAAGGTGTTCATTACGTAGACTTATCAGAATTATTGACTAGTGCAGTTGGTAAACTGTATCACTGGTTTATTACCTGAGGTTATGGAAACTCGTTTAAGGAAAGGGATGTAAGAGAAATGCACAGTTGTGCTTGGAGAGGAGGTCTGATCTGAAAGCTCACAGGTGGATCTTTTCCCCATCTCAAAATAAGGGTTTATGAATTCTGCTATGCATCCTTTAAAAACATTGGTACATTTATTTGCCAATATATTTGGAACGAAAATAATACTAATTATTGGGTGAACATCAATCCTTTGTAAAGTTTCTTTCTTTGCTACCTGAGTTGTGTGTGTCTGTATCTGTGTATGTGTACATGTGGAAAATTTCATTTTTGTAATTGGAAACAATATAAAAAGGGGGATTTTAAATCATGTATTTGTGTTGTAATAATAGTCCTTCATGTTCAGTATCAATGTTGTAGTGAGAGCATTTTTCATGTGCAGAATACGTACTTTGATCCCCTGAGGTTCACAGTTACTGATGGTTGTGTGCGCTGAATTCTTTGCAATTTCATCAGTTGTATAGGTCCAGGTGTCCAGTGTGACAGCCTATATACTAAACCTTTCCAATATAAAAAGTAAAAAAATAAAAAATAAAATAAAATAAACCTTTCCAACATCACAGGGACACCTCATGTTGCCATATTTATTTTATTATGTCCTAACAGTACCTGTAGTGTCTAATTAATAGAAAAAAGATCAGTGTATCATCTTTGAAGCTCACTTTTGTGTATAAGAAATTTTGGAAGTTACTACTTATAATGTATTTGCGATTCATATTTAAATTTCAAGGTATACGTGTCTTCATTGTTGGAAACATGCCAGATGTGGTTTCATGTAAATGTACCTCACCATTAGGACAGGCTCAATCAGTAATGGTGATTAAATCTCCTAATTTATAACAAAATAAAGAACAGGAGATAAAGATCATAGCTAACCCAAGAGAATTCCGAGGAACACTCATAAATAGCATTCTTCTAAAGAAAAATGGAAATCTATGGAGTGCCTGGGTGGCTCAGTGGTTGAGCGTCTGCCTCTGTCTATGTCTCTGCCTTTCTTTCTATGTCTCTCATGAATAAATAAATAAATATTTTTTTAACAAAAGAAATCTAATTATATGCTGTATAATTAAAACTAAAAAAATAAATAAATGTGGGACTCTCTAGGTGGCTCAGTGGTTTAGTTTCTGCCTTTGGCCCAGGGCGTGATCCTGGGGTCCGGGGATCGAGTCTCAGATCAGGCTCCCTGAATGGAGCCTGCTTCTCCCTCTGCCTGTGTCTCTGTCTCTCTCTGTGTCTCTCATGAATAAATGAATAAATAATCTTTAAAAAAAAACTAAAAAAATGTGCAAGTTTTCTAGGTGTTGAGTACAGACTTTTCAAAATATTATTGAAGACCTCTCAGTAAACTATAGTAATGCAAAAACCTTCATTTAGGAAATCAGTGGATATTAAAAACTGTTGTCATAGAATGATAAATTCTTATAAAGTTTTGTTAGAAAATGGGAAAATTCCAAAACGATTTTTCTTCTGTTATCCCGTAACTCTTCTCAAGAAGTTGGCAGAGTTCAATGCTCCTTTTATGCCCTCGAGATTAAGGATGTTAAGGTACAAGGAAAACAAGTTAGAAGGACAAGCAATGCTACTCCTGTACTTGTTTTTGTCAAATTCCTGATGTTATTAAGGAAATTTTAGTCAATTCTTGAGACCCCCCCTGATGGGGACACTTTGAGAAAGATCTTACAATAATTGATTCTAGAGGAGGAGAGGCAGGAAGGAAAACAGAGGCAGAGATGACTCTCTGGGTTCTCTGAGCACCAGGAACGAGGCTCTGCCTTGTGGCAATGCGTCAGAATTGGTCCTCTACATTCCATCCAGGGATGTCACTTACTGCCTCCTTCTAGGCAGTTCTCACTTCCAAAGATGCATCCATGGCAAGGAGAGTGGTTCACAGGTGTGTCCTCTTGAACAGCCATCTTCCCAGATTCCCTTTGGCTCATTACCGGTACTGCTTTCATTCCCCTTTTGGTACATCATGAAATGAAGTGTTTTTTACACAGATCAAAATCCCATTTAATATACATTTTAGGGTTTCTATTTATAAAATGAAAATTAAAAGTCTGATGTAACAAATCGTTGGAGTGATTTAGAGACAAGTCATAAAGTTTTAGACCATAATTCATGAGATTGAGCTGACCTGCTATTTCTTTCTTATAACAGCATAAAGTCAATAAATCCTAAAGGAAGCCTGGGAAAAACTGTATAAATAGAAGAAGATATTACTGTGCATTTTGAAGAAATAGCTCAGCACTGTAGCTTACAAAACTTCAAATGAAGGATTATTATTAAATAGTTGATTATGCATATCTATTTATAGTATATTGCCTAAAGCAGCATATATATATACATATAGCCTAGAAAAATATATCTATATGTAAATATATAATAATCACATGAATAATGCATGTTACACATAGTTATATTATAAAATATAATAATATGTTATATTAAAACCTAAATATTTAAATACCTATCTATAGAGCTATATCTATCTAGGCTATATAGAGACATATATAGATCTATAGCTTTATTCTGTGACTCACATACTCTCTTTTCTGACTCTATCCTCTTTTCCTTAATATAGATTTTACTTATTTTTTCATGAGAAATGCGGAGACAAAGAAGTAGAGACATAGGCAGAGGCAGAAGCAGTATCCCTGCGGGGAGCCCAATGCAGGACTTGATCCCAGGACCCTGGGATCATGACCTGAGTCAAAGGCAGATGCTCAACCACTGAGCCACCCAGGTGCTCCTGACTCTATCCTCTTTTACAAACTTACTATTAATGCCTTCACTTGCACAAATTTTAACATCATATGTCTGCTTAGGATCCCCCAATACTACTACTCTTGTCCCTGATTTTCTTGTAACCTATCTTGCTCACAGTTAGGAAGAATTCCTCTTCTAATTTCCTACAGAAATTTATTTTTAAAAATTTTTCTACAGTACTTTTGACTATGTGCAGGATAGTCTCTTAATTACATGCATCCTAACAGCCCTAGCAGACTCCAAGTTCATTACAGAAAGAAATTGTCAGATCTGTTTTTACATGATCTGTGTAATCTAGCTTTTTTCAAGTGGTGCTCACTGCTTAATTGGGGAATAAGTAAAAGAAGGCTATTTCTTTAAGGTAGTTATAGTCAAATGCTAGAATTCTGAAATGAGAAGCATATTTTAACTGTTTCTAATTTTAATCTAAGAAAGGTGTTTGATGATGCCTAGATTCATTTAGGTAGTGTTGCCCAAAATGTTTTGGAACTTTGTTTAATTTTAAGAATTTTTTTTTCCTACAGTGTTGACCTATGATTATTTCAGTCAGATAATCTAGATTTAATCTATTTAAAATATCAGATTTATTTTGTGACTTCATAGAATATTCATGATTAGTTTCTGTGGTAGTAGCTAATATATCTAAATAAAATATTTCTATTTACTGAGACAAAACTTTAGATAGACTTGTTCTTAATTCGTGAGATGTATCGTTATAATTCTTATAATAATTATATTATAGAAATGTGAGATTTGTAAGAAATGTGAGACATGCCATAGTTGAAGAAATAATTGAAAGTTTTTATCAGATTTCATCAATGTAAAACGTTTGAGAAACTTACTCTTACCTTTTATTAATCCAAAGGAGATTTTGCCAGAGTGTTTCTTCATAGATTAGAATAAATAACTCAGCTTGGAATATCTAGGCCCACTGTAGTATCCCTTATGTTCTTTGGTGGCATACTCTTAAGTTAAATATGGAGGTGAATATTGATTGTTTTATTTCTCACACTACACTCCAGGTCTTATGTTGAAGTCTTTGATCTGTTTTGAGGTAATTTCTGTAAGTGCTGTAAGACAGGGGTCCAATTTCATTTTTCTGCATGTGTTTATCCAGTTTTCCCAAAATTATCTGGTAAAGAGACTATCCTTTCTACACTGAGTATTCTTGGCTTTTTTGTCAAGTATTAGTTGACTGTATATGTTGGGTTTATTTCTGGGCTCTGTTTTATTGCTCTGTCTATTTTTATGCCAGCCCCATGCTCTTAATTACTGTAGCTTTGTAGTGTACTTTGAAGTCAGGAAGTGTGATGCTCCTGCTTTGTCCTTTTTTGGGTTTGCTTTGGCTATCCAGGATCTTTTGTGGCTCCACACAAATTTTAGGATTTTTTTTTTTTCTATTTCTGTGAAAAATGTCATTGGTATTTTGGTTGGGATTGCATTTAGGTGGTAAAGATAGTCCAATAACATGACTCATTCCAGTCCATGAACATGGGATACCTTTTCATTTGGCTGTGCCTTCTTCCATTGTTCTGCATTTTTCATTGTACAGATCTACCCCTTCTTTGGTTAAATTTATTCCAAGGTATTTTATTGTTTTTGATGCAATTATGAAGGAAATAGTTTATCTTTAATTTCACTTTCAGGCATATCATTGATAGTGTGTAAGAATACACCTGATTTCTGAATGTTGATTTTATATACCACAGCTTTACTGAATTTGTCAGATGGTTCCAAGAGTCTTTGGTTAAGTCTTTAGAACTGTCTATACATAAGATCATACCATTAGCAAATAAAGACAGTTGTACTTCTTTCTTTTTGATTTGATTTGCCTTTTTTTTTTGTTTTATCTTGGGTGATTGCAACAGCTAGGACTTCCAGTACAGTGTTTAAGAAAAGTGGCAAATAGGATTAAACATAAATCTCCCCTTTGATACAGCAATCTTTCCCCTAGTTATTTGCTCAGGAGGAGGAAATGTGGGTTCACAAAAAACTTTGTTTTTAATAATGTCATAGTAGTCTTATAATCCTTATAAATGGAGAACACCCCAAATACCCATGAACAGGAAATACTAACCAGCAATACATGTGAAGGCTGTACTTATACATGAAACAGCAAAGATGAATCTGAAAAACATTATTTTGTGATAAATTCAGGCATAGATTGTATTTTCTGTGATCACAAATGCTACAAACCACTGAGCTATGGTAGGTCAGCCAGACACCATTGCATGAGAAAGACTGACTGCAGAGGGACAGGTCAAGACTTTGTGACATGATGGTTCATATTTTCCCATGGTTGGTAGTTTATCACGGTTGTCAAAATCTACCATTTTGTTATTGGTAAATAATTATTTAATGAAATAACTAAGTAGCTAGGTAGCTAGCTAAGTCATTGATTAAATTAATAGAGATTCAACAGGAATTCCAGGTAAGGTATTCTCCTTTGCATCATCATCAGAGCTCACTAATTTAGTGAAAATTAAGTAAGACATAAGAAGATTTATTGTGTCATACTATTTTTAACTTAAAAAGACATAATCAGCTGCTGTATATTTTCCATTATATATTGGCACACACACATCTAGAACCTGCAGTAAATGCATTAGAGAAGCCATGAGGGTTATAGGAGGTAAATAAATAAGTGAAAACAAATTCAATAAGATGAAAAGAGACAAATACCTCATCTAGGCTAATGATGTTAGTGTGTCGTGAAAAGGAGAATAGAACTGACTTCAGTATCCAGACAAATAAATATATATATTTGTTAAATTTGTGAGAAGATAAAACAATTTAATAGAAAAACTTATCCAAGCAGAAAATTCATAAAGGAGAATATAAATGGCCAATATAACCTTAAGAATGTTTTCTTTCTGAGTAATTATCAGGAATATATAATTTAAGATAATATTGTAAAAGGCAAATAAAACACTTTTTCTTCTCATAAAAACAATAAAAAATTCATAATACTTGATATTGGAATCTGTGAAAAAACAAATATTTCTTAATGATGTTGAGCTCTGTATTGTTATAGTTTATTTTTGATGATTTAATAATATCTGTCAGTCTTGAAATACACTTGACTTTTCCATATTTAAGAAATGCATAGAGCTACTCTAAAGACTTCAACAAGTAGCTTAATTTTTTTTTTTCACATAAGGAGAATGTCTGAAAATATGCCTTAACCACTTTCTTCTCCAGGACCCTAGGTTTTTTTTTTTTTTTTCCAGTTTTCTCCTTAATGTCATTGGACGTTGCTGGCTTGCATCATTCCCCATATTTCATTCATTTTAAAGAGCTTCACTTGAGGAGCACCTGGGTGGCTCAGTGGTTGGGCATCTGCCTTCAGCTCAGGTCATGATCCTGGGGTCCTAGGATCGAGTTCCACATCAGGCTCCCCACGGAAGCCTGCTTCTCCCTCTGCCTATGTTCCTGCCTCTATTTCTGTGTCTTTCATGAATAAATAAATAAAATCTAAAAAGAAAAAAATAAAGAGCTCCATTTGAAGCCATGCGGACACCTGGATGTCACTGGCTATTGTGTAGCCAGACCTATAGGGAGAAAGGTCAGAAAATGAAGATTTTTACATTGTTGGGGATAATAGACTATTTTTCAGATTTGCTGAAAATTTGAGAGAAAGTACAGAGTCCGATATACACCCTCCTCCTCTCACACACATACTTCCCTGTTATAAATATATTGCATCCCAATAGTTCATTTACTACAATGCATGCACCAGCATCAATGCATTATTATTAACTAGTGGACATTCTTTGTGTTGTACAGCTGTGTACAATTCATAATGACATATTTCCATAATCTCCATATCATACAAAATAGTTTCAACATTAAAAAAAATACCTGTGCTCCATCTGTTAACCCTTCTCCTACCCTGAACCCCTGGCAACCGCAGATCTTTTTAGTTTTGCATTATTCAAAATAGTTACCTCAGCATAGATGATAAGTACCATGGGAAGAAAGATATTCTCACTTTTTAATGACATTTCCATTTTTATTTTAAATACCTTTGTAATGTTTAGATTTTTTAAAATAATGGTGTTAACTTAATTACCTAATTTTACAGCACAAATAAGTATTTTTTTCCTCATGATTGTAGAAATGCCTCTAGGCATGTTGTTCAGAGTACACATCTCATGAGAGTGTGCTGTTTTGGTGTAAGTCCTGATTGTGTCACCAATAAACTTCATGAATTCCGAATATCACTCTGTTTTTCTGAAGATAATAATAGTATCTACTGCTCAGGCTTGTTATGGGAAATTAAAGAGATGTGTGTGCACAGGTTGCTTAGCATAGTGTCTTGAACACTTGCAATCAGTGGTTGTTAACTCTTGTCTCAGTTATTACAAAATGAGAGATTGAAGTTAGACATAAAAATCAGAGGTGCTTTTACTGGGCTTGATGGGGCTACCGAAGACTTGGAAGATTTTATTTTTTGTACTACCTCTTAAAATCCCAAGGCGATATTTGCTTAAGGCAGATAGGTATGTTTTTTTCCTATAATGAAGCCTTTGCAATCTAAAATAAGTTGTAATAATTCAGAGAAAAATTGATCAGTTTCTAAACTGAAGGTTATGCTTTCCTCCTAAAGAATCATGTTGAATACTCTGTGAAATATATAGAAACATCAAACATTATCAAACTGTGAAATAACTCACATAAGGCTATAGACTAGGGATAAATATGCAGGGCAAGAAAAATAATAAACATTAGGACAAATGGAATGAAATTTAATCTAATGAATGATTCACCAAGAAAGAAAACTCTGAATCGCATTCCTGAATGGTCAATCCGGAAAGTCTGTTAGGGAGGCTGGAGATGTAACTCAGGCGAAGTCTAGGCTTGACCCACCTGAGGCAGCTCCGTCCAGACTCCCTGGCTTCAACCACTACTGGGAAGTAGCTGGGATGAGCATGGTCTCCCCATGGGACCCAGAGCCCCACAGGTGCAGGCCAGGGTGAGAATCTTCTATGGAGACTTTGCTTGTGTATATATATATATATATTTTTTTTCATGCTTTCCTTTTAGCTATAGCACATTCCCATCAGGAATCAATCTAAATATCAGTTTGCAATGGTGAACACAGGATCAAATATCTGCAACATGTGGGAGATGGCATAGAAGTTCATTCTGTAATTTTTGTTAAAGAAAGTTCTCTTGTCTTTTTTTTAAGATTTTATTTATTTATTCATGAGAGACATAGAAAGAGAGAGAGGCAGAGACACAGGCAGAGGGAGAAGCAGGCTCCATGCAGAGAGCCTGACGTGGGACTCGATCCCAGGTCTCCAAGATCACACTCTGGGAGGAAAGTGGTGCTAAACCGCTGAGCCACCGGGGCTGCCCTATTTCTCTTGTCTTTGAAAAATATGTTGATCTATTTAAGAACCTCTTACAAAAAAAAAAAAAAAGAACCTCTTACATTCTACATTTTCCTAAAAGTGAGTCATTGAGAAATAAATACAGACTTTCATGTAAGAAAACCTTCTAATGTAAGATTAACTAATTACATGATTTGGATGGAGTTTTGGCCATCTGCTAGGGGGTAAGTCTACTTGTGTCCTAAAAACATTAACCCTATCAGATACCAGAGAGCAACGCCATTAATTTTTAAACAAAATCACAGTGTTGAGTTTAAATAGTCATTTCATAAAGCAATTGTTCTCAAAACCTTCTTTGCTCCTTGTTAATTAAACAATATACTTTCTACATTTAATTAACTGCCATATCTTACCTTAAAGCTTCCATAAGCAAAATGATGGAAACACAAAGAAAAAGATACACAAGTCTACAATCGGCTCTCCAAAATACGTTTAAACATATATTATAGGATGGAAATGTGTAAGTTATGAAATGATTGATAGAGAACAAAATGAGCAACACAACAGCTACATTTTGGCAACATGTACTTTATAAGAAATACTTGATGATATCATTTGAACAGAAAAGCACCACTGTGATGAAGTAAAGGACAAACAGCAGGGCCATACCGATCCCAAAAGTGGCTCTTGAGAACGGATACGCAGCTGAAAGTCATTATCCAAGCATCCACGATACATCTAAAAGTAAAACTTATCATCTCTCATTTGTGCCGTGGGAACCTAGAGTGAAGGTGAAGGAATCCCCAAATGAGACAAAAACATTACAGGAAAGTAAACTACAAAGAAAAAAAATATTCTTCATGAAAAAGTGTTTTAAAAATATTAGCAAATTGCGTAGAGCCACATATAAAAAGGATAATATACTGAGGCCATGTTGGATTTTTCCCAGGAATGAAGATTGTCTCTCAAAATTCAATTTAACTTGTAATACCAACAGGGTACTATTTGGAAAGTGATTTTTTTTGGTTTTTTTTTTTTAAGATTTATTCATTAGAGACACGGAGAGAGGCAGAGACATAGGCAGAGGGAGAAACAGGCTCCCTGTGGGGAGCTCAATGCAGGACTCAATCACGTCCTGAGCCAAAGGCAGAGGCTCAACCGCTGAGCCACCCAGATGCCCCAATATTTGACAAGTTTACAGCCAACATAGTGGTAAAAAACTAAAAGCTTTTCCTCGAAGTCAGGAACAAGAAAAGGATGCCCACCCTTGCCACTTCTATTCAACCAAGCACAACAGAGCAATAGGGAAGGGAAATAAATAAAAGGAATTTAATAATTTAAATCATAAAGGAAGAAGTAAAATGATCTCTGTTGATGTCACAGTCCTATATGTAGAAAATCCAAAGGACGTCACAAACAAATATCTTAGAACTAATAAAGGAAATCCTCTAAGATGTGGTATACAAAATCAACATACAAAAATTAGTTTTATTTCTATACACCTACAACAAACCATCTGAAAGGGAAATTACAAAGATGATCCCACCTATAAGAGCATCAGAAAGAAGAAAATAGAAATAAACTTAACCAAGAGATAAAAGGCATGTACAATGAAAACACTGATGGAAGAAATTAAGGAGATATAAATAAATGAGACATTCTATGTTCATGGACTAGAAGACGTTATACTGTTAAAATGACCACAGCACTGAAAGCAACCTACAGATTCACTGCTCTCAGGATCCCAGTGGCTTTTATTTGTAGAAATATATATTTTAAAAAATGTCCTAAAATACATAGG
The DNA here is from genome assembly GCF_905146905.1 of Nyctereutes procyonoides. Lineage (NCBI taxonomy): Eukaryota > Metazoa > Chordata > Mammalia > Carnivora > Canidae > Nyctereutes > Nyctereutes procyonoides. The sequence continues at coordinate 32,664,410 of NW_026575043.1, forward strand.
AAACCACACAAGATCCAGAACTGTCAGAGCAGGCTTGAGCAAGATGAACAAAGCTAGAAGGATCGCACTTGATTTCAAGACAAATTAGAGAAGCACAGTAATCACAAGTAAGGTATAGACATAAATCCAGTCATAGCGACCTGTGGGAATTGAACAGAGAGCCCAGAAGGAAGCGCACACAGAATCAGCTGATGTCTGACAATGGTTCAGAGAATGTGCAAGGGGAGAAGGACAGTGTCTTCAATAGTCTGGTATCCACCTGCAGAGGTGAAATGGGACCCATGCCTACACCATGTGCGAAACTCGGTAAATGGATTAAAGACTTAGTGTAAAACTCCTTGAAGAAAGCACAGGGCTTGGCCATGGTTTCTCAGACAGGACACCAGACACATCAGCCACAGAAGCACAAATACACCAGGGGACACCCTGGAAATCTGTGCATGTTCTTCAGTGCTTCCTTGGCAAGTGCTTTTGTGTCTTTGTGTCCTCCAGCCTCTCCTGTTATCTGCATTGATAAGATTGTCCACGTTACTCTTGTTGCTGACTCCTCAACCCAAGCAGAGGAGGGAGGTTTGGGGTTTTTTTTAGATTCTTTTTTATTTATTAGAGACAAAGAGAGAGAGAACAGAGACTGGCAGAGGGAGAGGCAGAGAGGGAATCTCAAGCAGACTCACCACTGAGCCCGGAACCCCATGAAGAGTTCGATCCCACAACCCTGAGATCACGATCTGAGCTGAAACCAAGAGTCAGATGCTCATCCGACTGAGCCACCTGGGTGCCCCTGGAGGAGTGAGTTCTGAAGAGTAATCAAAAGCTATGATCTAAAAAATAGCATTGATACCATGCAGTCAAAAAATTAAAGGTGACTAAACTTGGTAAGCTGTGCTCCAGACCTTTTTTTTTTTAAGATTTTATTTATTTATTCATGAGAGACACACAGAGAGAAAGAGAGAGGGAGAGAGAGAGAGAGAGAGAGAGAGAGGCAGAGACACAGGCAGAGGGAGAAGCAGGCTCCATGCAGGAAGCCCGATGTGGGACTCGATCCCAGGACTCCAGGATCATGCCAGAGCTAAAGGCAGACACTCAACCGCTGAGCTTTCCATCATTGTGTCATTGCCTTTCCATCATTGTGTCATTGCCTCAGTGAGGTGTCTGAGTAGGATGAGGTGTCTGAGTAGGACGCACGCAGGGAGGTTTCTGATGATGCTCAGAACAACCCCAAGTGTGCTCTGTCTGGATCTACATCCCCTATACCCTGTGGTCTACGCAGGTTGTAAAACTCAGTGTAAAACACACTGTCTCACGCTAGGGTTTTCTTGAATGGATAATTCTGTGTCTTTATGTGAGTCTCAGACTGTTTCTTCCCCTTTACGAGGGTTACACCTTTCTCTCCACTCTCCCTCTCTCCTTTGTTCATGTAACTGTATTGGAGCAAATAAAAGCAATAGCTAAAACGAAATAAATTAGTGGCGACCCAGGGCGCCTGGGTGGCACATTGGGCTAAAAGCAACCGACTCTCAGTTTCATGGTCTCCAGGCTCCAGGTCATGAGATTGAGCCCTGTGTGGGGCTCCACATTCAGCAGGGAGTTGGCTTGAGATTCTCTCCCTCTCTCCCTCCCCTGTCCTACACGTGTGCTTGCTCTCTCTCTCTCTCTCTCTCTCTCTCTCTCTCTTCAAATCAATCAATCAATCTTTGAAAAAAATCTAATGGAGACCCAACAGAATGAGAAACACTGAAACTCCAACTGAGTTTCTTGAGTATTTACATTCTTATCTTTCCCGATAGTTGTTTATTTCAGCAGCCACCATTCGGGGATCTAGAGAAGGATTCTAGATGACTCTCCTGTGAGGTGACCCTGACCTGCCTGACACTCAGCTTGCCCCTCCTGGTCACTGGGAACCGCAGGCCCCTCCAATGGCTCCTGCTCACTGCTTGTTTGACTGAATGTGTTTGTGGCATTTCCATCGCCCTGGTGGTGGCCTCTTGTGGGTGGCCTCTTGTGGGTGGCCTCCAATAAAGGAGAAATGCCACATTATGGTACAGTTTCTCTAACTGAAGGACATGCCAAATGGGGGAGATAGGGAGATATTTTTTTTTATAATTACCAGAAAATCAACTGTTTCTTGCACACCATTTTCTCTAGTTCCTGAGTACTTCATACAGGGGACACGTTTTTACACCATGCGTGTTTCTCTGCTGAAACACCACAGACACACGGGCACAGACGTAATCCAAGTCAGTGAGGTGACAAGAACCAAGAAGAATGCAGCCACATTAAGAACCAGGACCTAGTCACTCTCTTTCACCAGGTTCTTTGATAATGGGACTTCACTGTATGAAAACAAAATTTATTTGAAATCAAAGGATTGCTTTATTTTTAAGGCACTTAAAGAATAAGTGGTGAAATAAATCTTACACGAGCAAAATATCAAAATTTCTCTCTCTGAAATGAATATTTAAAGGGAACCCAGCTACATTAATCAGGATTGCTGAGAATAAAGCCTTTTAAATATTTAGGGTTGTGTGGCCCTTTTCAGAATGATTTACTCTTGTATCCTCTCCCAAGGAAAAAGGCACATATTCACAGAACTTCATAGGATATATTTGAAGGCTCTTTGATGCGAATTCATGGCTTAATGGTTCTCAGACACTAGGTTAATAATCCTGACATTAGTGGTTGTATATACACAATGATCACTTATGCTTTTATTTTTTAAATTATTTATTTATTCACAAGAGACACACAGAGAGGCAGAGACACAGGCAGAGGGAGATGCAGACTCCTCACAGGGACTCTGATGTGGAACTTGATCCCAGGACCCAGGATCATGCCCTGAGCTGAAGGCAGATGCTCAACCACTGAGCCACCCAGGTGTCCCTCACTTATGCTTTTAAATGCATGATCATCTCATGTCATTTGGCCTTCAGACAATGTACCACATACAGACCCAATTATCCAGATCATAACTGCTTTTCTACAATGGAAATAATAGCCTGAATGTTTGTTTATTTTTTATAAGATTGTCTTACAAATTTAGATAAGATAGGTTATGCTTTTATCCTTATGGTCAGAAAAACAAATTTTCTAATTTGCAGTAAAATTAACATAAGTAAAAGCAAAAACTAACGGCAAGGGTATATTCATTCAATTATGATTTCTCTAAGAATCTCACATATTTAGAGCAACACTGTATAATGGTGAGTAAGCATGAAAGAAACTCACTGATTTTTTTTTCTTTTTCTATTTGCTTTATTACATGTGAAAAAGATCCTGGCCTTATTTGTGCAAAGTGAAAGAAACTTGTCCACCACTATGCCCCTACCTTGTTAGGGAAAAAGGAGCAATAAAGGATCACAGGTTTAGGTATGGCAGTGCCATACATCAGTAGGAGACCCAGTACCCTGAGGCATAGCCCCTGGACCTCATGACCATCAGGGCTGGGGAACACTTCAAAGCACAGGATAGAGGAGGTCCGGTACCTGGAGCATCATGGTCCTCATGGGTGCACTGTAGATGCTGACCAGATCATCCATCCCAGTGCTCACCCACTATTGGCCCAGGGCAGGGATTCAAGACCCAGGGTGGTGCTGTGCTTATACCCCACCATGTGCTTCTGGCCCTGGGGGCGTGTTGCTGATCTTTAATCAGAGATCTTTAACATAACTTAGTTCCAATAAGCTTAACATGGACTTCCTGTGTCATTTCATTTCTAGTATATCTGTAGTGCATACGGGAAACAAGATCTATGAATAACTATTCTATTCCTTTCTTTTCTTCTTTCTTTCTTTCCTTTTTTTTGGGGGGGGGGGAGAGAAAGCATGAGCAGGGGAGGGGCAGAGGGAGTGGGAAAGAGAGAATTCCAAGCAGACTCTGCTCAGCACAGAGCCCTGCACATGGCTTGATCTTATGACCCTGAGATCATGACCTGAGCTGAAATCAAGAGTCAGACCAGCCACCCAGGGGCCCCAGGAGTACCTTCTCTTTAAACATTGCTTTATTAAGTGTTATCCGTCTAACCCTAATTTTAATACAGACTGTTGACCAAGCTTTTTATAAAATTGATCTCTTCAAAAAAATAAACAAAATAAAAAAATTGGTCTCTTCACTTGGTCTTTTTGGAGATATTCAATAAAAGTTCAATGTTTTGGAGCCAAAATTTTTGCTTGGAAAAGAAAATCCGTAAACCAGATTATCCGATTTTTAACTATATTAAAGATACTATGTGTCATTCTAGGAACACATTCTTTTTTTAATTTTTTTAAATTTTTATTCATTTATGATAGTCACAGAGAGAGAGAGAGAGGCAGAGACACAGGCAGAGGGAGAAGCAGGCTCCATGCACTGGAAGCCCGACATGGGATTTGATCCTGGATCTCCAGGATCACGCCCTGGGCCAAAGGCAGGCGCTAAACCGCTGCACCACCCAGGGATCCCCTAGGAACACATTCTTTCAAAAAGCATGAGTCCTAAAATCCCCCATTACCATGGCTAGGAAGTCATTATTTTATGTCCTGTTGCCTCTGTGAATAACAACACCCTCAACAACAGTGCTAAGGGAGCTGAGGGCCAAGCTAAGATACCAGGGCCATGAGTTAATACCCATGGCATAGGGCACCCCCAAGGGGAAGAGATCTTCATCACCACAGATTGTTTCCTGTATGGGTGCTTGTCCACATCCTGTGAGCAGGACAATGTGGACCCTGACACTGCAGACCTGGGCAGCCCCTGGTACCACCTTCCCCAGCTCTCACAGCCACCAGCACCCTCATTCTTGAACCTTGTCCATGGTAGGAACAGCTTGGCCCTGTTGCTCAGTGTTGGTGCTGTCTCATGGGACCCTCCCTGGTAGAAATGATGAGCTTAGCTGCACAGGGAAGACAGGAGGATATTGCTGCATGCATTTGGTGGCTGCCGCCCAGAGAAGTGCCCGGGATTGCCTGGCTCTGCTGACCAGCAGACCTTACAGTCATGGGGCCCAGAGGACTGTAGCAAACAAAGATAAATTTCTTAGTGGACGATTCCCCAAATATATTACCCTTCTGGGATTATCCTCCTGAGAGTCCGTGTGGATGACTGTATTATCCCTGGTATGTTGGCCATGGGTCAGGTTCACCTTAGGAAAACTGCACACCAATATAAAGATGTAGCAAATTCTATTTCTAGAGCTTAGATAGGTGGTGATCCCTTTAATAGCCCGTGGTGTGTGATTGGATGTTAAAGGAATCTTGAAACTCGTGCATTTATTACAAAGTATAACACCTATCTATGTGTTAAATTGATCAATTCTTTGTTGTTTACCTTTACCATGACCATCTAATGAATGAATAAGTCTCCTACTTGATCTTCCTGACACCATTTTCTTCCTCCTTTTGCAAAATATTTGGAGCAGTAAGATGTTAATAAAAAATTTGTAATTAATATGAAAGTTATAATTTAGCAGGGTTGATAAAATTGTAAAATAATTATAATATCCAGAATAGAAATGAACAAAAATAAGGACACTGGTGGGCATATTTAACATAATGACAACTTACACATTACCATTCTGCTTATATTCATTATATTAAACTTAACATAAATATATACATACCTAATTAATGTATACGGAACCAGCTACGAATGTGAAGCATTCTTGTAAAAATTATTTGGATACCAATGAGCAAAGAAAAAATTACAGTTATACAAGTTAAGCTTTCAGGTAAAGCTTATCAGAGACCGTTAAATGGAAGCGCTTTGTGTCCGTCTGAACACTTCAGTGTAACAACTGAAAATCCTCAGGAAGGCTCATGGAGGCACAGAATTCACTATTACCCATCCTTGAAATTCTAGTGGAATCTGAGGTCTGCCTCTAAAACCTTATTAAGATACTGGGTAAGTTGGGAAGGCTTGAGGGGCTGATCATAAAATTAAGCTGAAACTGGAACAGAAATTTAATATCCCTTTATTTTTGGTGGTTTGGATTAAGCTTGATTCAAACCAAGAATTCATGAAAACTTATTAGAAGTTAAAGTGTGTGTGTGTGTGTGTATGTGTGTGTGGCTATTTATTATTATTGCATGAATGAATCTTTGAGGCTATATGTTTGGATACTGAAACCCATAAGCATTGGCATTTTTTTTTAAATCATCTTAAATTGAATTCCTTTGGCAACAGAAATTGAGTAAGAAATTTAAGTACAGAAAGTTATAGAACATTATATCTTTGGAATAAAAAACTGCAGGAGTGAAGGAACAGAATAGGGGAGAAAAAGGAATGAAAGTGACGTAAGCACAGCAAAGGTCCGTATATACTCATAATCCCACAGGATGTGTGCAGGAGGGCTGGCTATGACAGGTTTCCCAAATTGTGGTATGAGGGCTGGGTTTTTATGAGCACAGATTAGTCATAGGATGAACATGAAATAAAAACTTTTTGAAAGAAACAAAAGCTGAGCAGATTTTTCACCAACAACTGTGAACTGCAGGAAATGATAAATAACATTATTTAACAGAAAGAAAATGCAACCAGTTGGGAATTGGATCTAAGAAAAGAAGCAAAAAGGGTCACAAAAGAAGAATATTAAAGAATCAAGTGTGCTTTTCTTGAGCTGTTATTATTTAGGATTATAATTGCTTAATGTAAAATTATTTTTAAAAGGCTTTATGGTGTTTATGATATACATAACTAAAATGCATAACAATAGGTAATAAACCAGCAAAAGACACAAAATAAAATATTAAAAACATTAGTTATTCCAAATGAAGATAGGTGTAGAGAATATAAAAATCAAAGTAAATATAGGGCATATGGAAAACAGTCATTTAGGTGACAAACGTAAGCCAACCATAGCATTAATTTTATTAACTCTAATGGATTTATGCCTTCCAATTAAGGCAGAGGATTTAGGTGGAATAGAAATTCAAGATGCAAGTACGTTCCATAGCCATAGAAAAAAAAATCCCCATCAAACGCAAAAACACTGAGAGAATAGAAGTAAAAGGATGAAAAAGCAAACCATGTAAGCACTAAGCGTAACAAAGCTGGAGTGGCTACATTAATATCAGACAAGGTAGATTCACAGTAAGTTTTCTAGGGATAATAGAGGCATTTTAGAATAATAGGTCAATTCACAGAAAATGCATAAATATCATAAAAGCTTTAAATTAAATGAAATCAGAGGATACTGAAAAGAGAAATAGATGATCCCACAAATATATTTATTTCAACACTCCTCTCTCTGACAAGTAGACAGAAGATAAGCAAGCATATGATAGTTGAGCACCACGATCAACTTGACATAATTCATATTTGTGAACCACTGTTCGAGACAAAAGTAGAATTCATATTTATTCTAGCCGCCAAGAAATAATGAAGATGAGATATTTATTGTTTAATAATTTTATAATGAACCAAATCATTTCTCCATTAATTTAAAAGGATAGTACTTATGCGTAGCATATATCCTGGTCACAACACAAATAGAGATCAATAAAAGAGAGATAACTGAAAAAAATCCCAAAATAAATAATAAAGACAAGAAGAGAAACAAACAAACAAAAAAGAACAAAACAGATTTACGACAAAGACATCAAGTCAATCTAATGATAGTTCATCCAAAAATTAATAAAGTTGACAAACTTTTTCCATCATATTCAGGGAAAGAAGGGACAAGGCACAATTAACAATATTAGTTCAAAATAAGAGAAATTGCTCGAGATTCTGCAGACATGAAAAGGATAAATGGCAGAAGTGTGAAAAACTTTATGCCAAGAAATCTCATAAATTAATGAAATGGACAAAATCCTTAATAGACACTTGTAAACAAAATTGACAGAAAGAAATAAAAAAAATTGGCAGTATGTATTCTTCCAACCCATGAGCATGGAATATCTTTCCATTTCTTTGTGTTATCTTCAATGTCTTTCATCGGTGTTTTATAGTTTTCAGAGTACAATTTTTTCAACTCTTTAGTTAGGTTTATTCCTAACTAAAAAGCCATTCTTTATTTTTGGTGCGATCATATGTGGAATTATTAATTTCTGTTTCTGCTGCTTCATTACCAGTGTATAAAAATCCAATACATTTCTGTAGATTGCTTTTGTATCCTATTTCTTACTGAATTCATTTATCAGTTCTAGCAGCTTTTTGGTGGAGCCCTTTGGGTTTTCTATATATAGTATGACCTCATCTACAAATAGTAAAAGTTCTACTTCTTCTTTACCAATCTGGGGGCCATTTATTTCTTTCTGTGGCCTGATTGCTGTGGTAAGGTCTTTCAGTACTATGTTGAATCAAAGTGGTGGGAGTAGACATCCTTGTCTTTTTTCTGACCTTAGGGGAAAATCTCTAAGTTTTTCCCTGATTAAGGATGATGTTAGCTTTGATTTTTCCATATATGGACCTTATTATGTTGAGATATATTCCCTCTAAACCTACTTTGTTGACAACTTTTATCATGAATGGATGTTGTACTTTGTCAAATGTTTTTTTCTGCATCTATTGAAACGATCATACGGATTGTTGTTGTTTTTTTATCCTTTCTCTTATTGCTGTGATGTATCATGTTGATTGACTTGCAAATTTGCAAATATTGAAGCACTCTTGCAACTCAGGAATAAATCCCACTTGACTGGTGAATGATTTTTTTTAACGTATTATTAGATTCAGGTTGCTAGTATTTTGTTGAGGATTTTTGCATCTAAGTTCATCAGGGATATTGGCCTCTAGTTCTCTTTTTTAATGGTGCCTTTATCAAGGTAATACTAATGTGACAGAGTGAACTTAAAAGTTTTCCTTCCATTTCCATTTTTTGGTCTAGTTTGAGAAGATTCAGTATTAAGTTTTCTTTAAATGTTTGTAGAAATCACCTGTGAGGCCATTTGGTCCTGGTCTTATTCTTTATCTCCTCTGTTAAGGGTCTCACTCATGAGTTTCACTCATTTCTCAACTCCAGTGAGTTTCCTGATGATGATACTTTAAAGAGTCTCTCAGGAATGTTACTTACATCTGTTTTGCTTTGATCTGTGTCTTCTCATTTTAAGTCTCTGTGCCTGTTTCTATGTGTGTTAGGAAGGTTAGCTATGTCTCCTGTTCCTGAGGGTAGCAGCCTTATGTAGAAGAGGTCCTGTAGTGTCCTGCAGTGCAGTGTCCCCCATTCACCAGGGCTTGGCACTTCCAGGTGAGTCTCCAGTGTGCTGCACATTCTCTGCTGTTTTGTCCTGGCAGCTTTATCCTTCAAGCCATCCATCAGCAGAGGCTTTTTTTTAATTTCATTTATTCATTTGAGAGAAAGAACAAGAAGGTGGAGGGGCAGGGAGAGGGAGAGGGAGAAGCAGACTCCGCATTGAGCAGGGAGCCCAACATGAGACCCCATGATCATGACCTGAGCGACCCTGCAATCATGACCTGAGCGACTGAGTCACCAAGGAGTCCCTATGTGCATCCTTTCTACATAAACTTGCTATAGAGAAAGTCTTACTTTTAACACGTCTTATATGTAAATGTAGAATCTGGGAAAAAAATGTTAAAGTTTTGGCATAAAGCTAATGTTCTCAGAAACACACTTACCTTTTTGGTGTGAGTGTGTAATCAAAGTTGTTAACATAGTAAATAACTGTTAATAAGAGGAAAAGAAAAAGTCACCAAACATAAGAAAGATCATCAATGTGTGAATTCGCCTACCTCACTGCTGTACTAATACGGAGTCTGGAATAACCAGTGCAGCTTCTTTTTATTTTTCGTCATATGGGTTTTCCTTGCATGAGTTTTTCCATCACAACTAATTCACTTCAGGAAGGACAGAGCTTTAGGTAGTGCCAGATGATTTGTGAATCCCTATCATGACACCCATACAGAGACCCTTAGTCATCAATTTTAATGAGATATTTAAAAGACGACCTTGGAGATTTTTATTGATGTAACCATCCTGCCATATATTCACATTTGGGGCTGCTGGTTTTATGGTCAAAAGCATTGTTTTATCAGCAGATCATCTGATTATGACCCTCTTTCATAGTCTTACATAAAATAAGACTGTGAATGTGCAATAAAATTACTATTTTCATTGTTCCCCCACCATGTTCTCTCTCCTTTCAAATGTCCCAGTCATTGTAGATCAGAAATGGAAGCAACCTGCTTCCCCTGGCATCTGTATGCTCCTGAATTCTCTGAATATCCCCTTCCACTGAATGTAAAATGTGCATCTTTATATGACATGGAATTTGAAAACTACCAAAGCTAACCTTTCTCATGACCAAGAATAGTACCTACTAAAAAAAAACACATTGCCTTAAATTAAATACTCAGCCTGTCTCCATTGCTTCTGTTTTCAAATTGTGGCTGACATATCAAATGTGTTAAATTTTCTGCCATTTCTAAAATATAATTATAAGAGGCCTTTAATTTTAAACAATTTAAGCTTTGACTCTCTAATAGTCCTACTGCCTGTTTAAACATACTAAACATATTATATCCATTTGTGATTTTTTAAGTAATGTACATTTATGAATCATCTCTTTGGGACAGTTTCTAGGCTAAGTACTTTATAAATAGTGACACCTAATTCAAATAATTAATCTATACAATTAGTACTACTTCTATGGAAAAATTGATACATGTTCTTTGAGGTTTACAAAGATATTAAATGGTATATACTAGTAAATGTAACAAAGTCAATCAAATTTTAGAAAAGATTTCTAAACATTTTGCCATATGCTGCCTACTTACACTACACTAATTAAAGTAAGTCATTATATATTTTATTTATATAGGATTGTCATCCTCTGCCTTTACATGATACACATTTGGGGCATACAAGAGATTAGACATAGAGCGCAGCCCATCCTACATCAAATGGCATTGGCATGCCCCATGTCCAGGGAATGACTTCTGTCCACAGAAGTGCTAACGTTGTACGGACTGGTCACAGCCCTTACCCTCATCTCATGTCTGGCAATAGGAGATAATGTTTGTCTCTCAATTGCAGTCTGTTTTCCAATTTATCTAAGAAAACACGGTAAGGTAAAACAGCTATAACTATGCCTAAAGAGATCCCACAATGTGTAGACCATTTTGGTGTGATTTTGAAAGGGGTAAATGAAAAGACTTTGAATTTTAGATCTACTTTAACGGTTGATACTTTTTTATAAATCACTGTAAGTAAAATTTGAGTTTGCTTTAGTTGGTCTAATATTTAAGAGTTCTTTCCCTTTTGATTCCTGATGTTAGAATGTTTCTTCATCTCCCACCCACCATTATTCACCTTCTGTGGTTCACTCCTTCTTCCCAATTCCCAAGGCTTATCCTCAACCCCTTAACAAGGGATTCTGTTCTGGAGGCAACTGGGTTTCCTTTCTTCTCTCTAGATTCCCGTACAATAAAATCTCTAACTATGTATTACTCGGGCAATTACGTTCCTTCTCTGGTACCAAGGGAGTGGTTGTTTCTGCTTTTAAAATGTACAGGAGTCTCAGCACCTAATGAGAAAGGCTTCTGATGTCTCATACATTTGGTATTATATCTAACTTCATGCTTAAGAATTTCTCCTTGGGATCCCTGGGTGGCACAGTGGTTTGACGCCTGTCTTTGGCCCGGGGTGCGATCCTGGAGACCCGGGATCGAATCCCACGTCAGGCTCCCGGTGCATGGAGCCTGCTTCTCACTCTGACTGTGTCTCTGCCTCTCTCTCTCTCTCTCTCTCTCTCTCTCTGTGACTGTCATAAATAAAAAAAATTTTAAAAAAAATTAAAAAAAAAAGAATTTCTCCTCTATAGTGTAATTTAAAAGTGACATGTAGACATGGAAGTTGATGTCAGAAAGAAAGAAGTAGAGAAGTAATGCATTGGAGATTTGGATAAATATAATTTCTAGGTTTTTTTATCTATTGAAAAGGCACCATTTGTAAATAGTTTTATTAGGTGTACTCCCAATTATTTCACTTGCTAAGACACTGAGAATTGTACCCCTTCAAAGGCACTTAAAAATACCTTTTGAATAACTACATGAAAGTTCATCTGAGCCATCCTTTCATCTATGACAATTTAGTATTAAGAATCTGCAGAAAATCACTACCGATCACCAGCATGCATCTGGAAGCTGTGCTGCGGTCAGAGTGAACCAAAACTTAACAATTTCACAGTCAGGTCAATGCAACAAGCACCTATGGAGCATTTTACGTACCAGGGGGTTTTCTAGGTGCGGAGTAAAACTCAGTGAGAAGAAACACAGAGCCTGTGCCACTGAACAATGAAGGCAAAGTTCATACAAATGACCTATAGTGGGAATGAAAGCAGTGGTAAGGGGCTGACACAAATAGTAATTCCAGATTTAGGGACCACAGAGCAATCATGAAGTGACACCTGTGCTGAACCCAGAAGGCCTCCAGAGATGGAGAATTCAAATCCAGGAAAATAATAAGTAAATACGTTGAAAGTGTGAAAGTGCATTTATAGTAGAAGAATCACGTACAAGTTATCTAAGGCAATGGACAAGCAAAGCCAGTCAGGGCTCAGATCTAGAAGTTCAGTTCATTTCAGCTGCCTAGAGAGGTTCCAAGTCATCGGTGAAGAGTATGCTGCTCCTCCGTGGCTGTGTACTTTCATAACTCTCACTGTATACATGGTTATTCTCCTTCTGTTTGAGATTTACTTTAAAAAACAAAATATCTACAGATGTGCTTTTTTCTAAATTTTTTTTATAAAAGCTAAACAGGTCTTTAGAAAAATTATACATTCTCAATTTTTGAAATTTTTATTAAAGATGTCAATGATTAAATTATATGTTTCTTCAGCTCTCATCTGGGCATGTTGTGAGGGATTGTTTTTTAGCATCCTTTTGCCTGTTTAAAAATTAGGTAAGTAACAAAATATACATAATTCCCATTGTAAACCATTCAGGCAATACACAAGTTGAGTAGATTATGGCAATATTCCCTTCATAACCCACTTCACTCTTTCCATACCTTTAAGTGGGACTCTAATTACTATACAGTGTGTATTCTGCTAGCTGTTGATTATATATATATATATATATATATACGTATGTATATGTGTGTGTATGTATAATACAAATGTAATCTTAATATATCAATTATTTTGACTTTTACTTATTTCTTCTTTTTCACTTTTACTTATCTCTAATAAACAATGACGTAGAGATATTTGAATCACCCTTCATTCTATTCTCCAAAAACTGCGACTATAAAAATATGTGCTCATTTATCGTTCTCTACAAGTACAGAAGTTTAGTTGGTAAATTAAACAGTTTAATATACATATAAACTTGGAAGACTTTACTCAGAACATCTAACTTTCAATAATCTAATGCTCAGAATTTTTAAAAATAGTTCGATATAAAATCACACATCATTAATCTTTTTGATCTATATTTTTTCTTTTTTTTCTGAAAATTTCCTGTTTCCTTATACTTTCCAGCCTTAACTTAGTGAAGTTAAAACCTCTTAATAAAACACCCATGTTTGTCTATATTTATATAATCATACACAAGAAGATAGATAGATACATATACATATGTGAATACATATATGCAAAATATGTGTGTATATATTTATCAATTTATAGTTTATCCTCATTTTTCATGGATTCCATTTTTGGGAATACCCCCACTCACTAGAATTTATTTGTAACCTCCAAATACTGCAATCCATGGCACATCTGTTGTCACTCTTGGGCATGCACAGAGCAGTGGAGCTCTGAGGCCCCCAACCCATATCTTCTGCTGAGGCTCAAAATGATGGTGCTCAGTTTTCCTCTTTCTGCTATCACAAGACAAACCACGGTCTTTTCTACAGTCTTGTTAGTCCATGCTTCTTTGCATTTTTGTCCTCTGTGTTGCTGATTTCGCTCATCAAAATGGTACCAAGTATAGTACTGATATACTGTAAATCCAAGAAGGTTGTGATGTGCCTTTCAGAGAAAATATGTGTATTAGATCAACCTCATTAAGCCTGAGCTACAGTGCTGTTGGTTGTGATTTCAATGACAATGAATCAACAATGTATAGTAAATATAATGCCTTTAAACAGGAACACACACAAAATAAGTTATGTGTTGACTGGATAACAAAAATATTTTGGCCAACAGTTCTCCAGAATCTAACACTATGTTTATTTCCCCTGGGGGAAACTATTCCTTATTTGCTAATTCAGTAATTTTAGCAACTATAGAGGCCATAACCATCATAAGTAATGAGAACTGATGGCATCAATATCTATCTATAGTTTCATCTTTTTCATAATGTGGATTATATTTTAGAAGAGAATCGATGTAAGTTTCTGATAAAGTGTTTCAATCTTATTTATGTAGTCTCTATTTTTCACTTGGAGTTTTAATTAAACTACTATAATTATATGCTGTTTCTATTCTATACCACCCTATAACAGTTTACACGAAAATATTTCCTGCAATTGTAGCACTCTTGAATTCTTGTGATAAAGCACAGTTGGAAATATACATATCTTTTTTCAAAAATATTTAATAAAATATAGATAACAAGTAGAAATTTATATATATGTATACATATATAATTATTGTACAACAGAATTAATTTATCACAAATAAACAAGCTCACATAATCAACACTGAAATAAAAAAAAAAGGAATATGAGCAGGTCAAACAAAAGCTCTTATCCTGCCCCTTCTCATTCAAAAGCATCCATGTTTCCTAGGGAATTGAGATGATCATGCACATACCACAAGTAATATGCATGCTTTTAAAAAGCTCTAAAAAGATCCTACACTTTCATCTTAAACTGACTATAGGCTCAGCAAGCTCAGGTAAGTGTCAATGAAGTGCTGCAACACAATTTTCAAAATTTTAGACAATTTTTTGTTGGGTTGTTTGGTTTTTAGTTCCTGGCATTCATTAAAATCTGATAAAATACTAATTAAATTTGGGTAAAGAACTGAATCTTCAGAGACCAAACACAATAAAAAATATAATCTCTGCAAAAGATAGTTTGTAAAGTCACAAAAAATTATACTACAATATTTTTAAATTATATTACAACCTGCAATAATAAAAAAAATTAATTTTTTATAAAAGAGGTGAGTATAATTTCCATACTTATATTAAACTAACTGAGTTCCAACAAAAATCACAATGCACACAAATAAACAGAAAGTATGGCCCATTCAAAGAACAGAATAAATTGACCATCCCAAAGTCTACACATTAAATTTACTAGAAGAACACTTAAGATTGCTATTTTAAATATACTCTGAGATAAAGGAAATCATACTCAAAAAAGTAAAAGAAA
This sequence comes from Nyctereutes procyonoides, assembly GCF_905146905.1. Classification (NCBI taxonomy): domain Eukaryota; kingdom Metazoa; phylum Chordata; class Mammalia; order Carnivora; family Canidae; genus Nyctereutes; species Nyctereutes procyonoides. The sequence goes on from NW_026575043.1 coordinate 32,679,666, forward strand.
TAAAGAAGACAGTATATGAATAAAATAATAATAAAGATATAGATAAAGGAGAAAAAAGAAATAAATAGAAATTCTGGAGATGAAATGTAAAATAACTGAAATTTTAAAAATAGTAGAAGTGTTCAAAAGTGAATGGAACAGAAAGAAGAAAGAATCAATAAGCATGAAAGCAAAACAACTGAAATTCAGCCACAGAAGCAGAAAGAAAAAAAAGAACCAAAGGAAGTGAAGAGACTAAGATATATATAGGACAACAACAGTAACAGCAAAGAATCAACATATGCATTGTGGTAGCACCACATGGAGGAGAGAGGGAGAAAAAAAAAAAGCAAGAATGGTTCAAAGTAAGACAATAAATCAATATAATATGTCACATTAATAGAATGAAAGGAAAAGAAAACATGATCTTTTCAATTGATGCAGAAAAAGCATTTGACAAAATCCACCATCCTTTCATGATTAAAAATTCATTCAGAAAACTGGGTAGAAGGAATATTCCTTAATATGACAAAGAGCACTTAGAGAAGACTACAGCTAACATCACACTCAGTGGTGAAAGATTAAAAGTTTTCCCTATAACAGGAGAAAGAATAGAAGCAAGGATGCCCACTTCACCACAACTAGCTAACAGTGTACAGGAAGTTCTAGATAGAACAAGAAGATAAGAAAAATATGAGAGAGAGGAGTTCAGATGGTGGAGGGGCAGGGGGACCCTGGGTTTGCCTAATCCCCTGAACCCAGCTAGATAAATATCAAATCGTTCTCAACACTCAAGAAATTGATCTGAGGACTGAGAACATAAACTGCACAACTAGTGGTAGAAATACAGGCACCTTCTGGAAAGGTAGAAGCTGCAGAAAGTTGATTTGGGGGAGAAAAGAACTGCAGGCACTTCGGTGAGGAGTGAGCCCTTATTAGAAAGAGGAGAGAGAGAGAGAGAGAGAGAGAGAGAGAGAGAGAGAATGAGTGAAGCAGTGGTGAGGGGAATGTACCAGAAAAACTCTTCCCCAAAACCACTGACTGGGAAAAGGAGAGGGGCTGAATACCAAAAGTCTTTATAAGCATCAGAGCTCAAAATCTGAAGTTCTAGACACCCACCCAATCGCCCAGGTCATGTCTGGTAGGATTAGCAGTGCTCCTGCAGGGAAGGAGGGTGGAGGCCCAGGAGTGGGCAGCATGGTCTGAGGATACCCTGGGTCACACAGGGAAAAATGATTCATCTTCTTGGAATACATTTAGGAGAGATGGCACAGGCTCTCCAAGGACAAAAGACCTGGTGGGCATCACTGAGCTGCCCTGTTACCTGCATAGAAACAGAGACACCTGCCAAGGGCAGCAAGCCTTGGTACTAGCTTTTTGCTGCAATTTTACCATAAACTCCAAACCACTGTACTTTCATCAATCGTTTTGCTGAGATGGACTGGCACGGGCTGTAGTGCCATAAGATCCTCCCGCAGAAGATCAACATGAGTCCACACTATGTGGATCCCTAAAATTTGGAGTTCTGAAACCCAGCCCTGTACCTGAGAGAAAACAGGAGTACAGAGCTGCCTGGCAGGCAGAAGGCTAGAACATAGTCAAAGCAAAGGTGGGGATGGTGTGGAAGTCCAGGACACAAGAGAGGTGATTGTTCTTCCGTGAGGGCTTCCTGAAGAGTAGCAGACATGAATACCACCTCTGGAGTCAAGAGCCATCAGCACTGACCCACTTCAGTGAGCAACGCAATGCTCCACAGTGGAGGCTGAAGCCACTTGGCAACAAGCACTGCCCTGTTGTGCCCAGAAGGTACACCTCCACTAGGGCAAGTCCAACTGAGAGTCAGCACAGCAGGCCCCTCTCCCACAAGATGAATATAAACCCTCACACACACCAAGTCTACTGATCAAAGAGTTCTATAAACCTTCAACTCCAAGAGAAATAGCATCTAGCTTCTTCTAACAAGCAGACTAAAGCACATCCAGTTAAAACTTGCCACACAATGGCTACTCCACCACCCTCCACTGCAGGCAAGGAGAAAGTCTGCAGAGGACTGACCTGAGGGAAGGAGCAGCCATAACACAACAGCAGAGAACAAACTCTGAAACACCTCTTGAGGCCCAGGCCCAGGCCCAGGACAGTACAGGACCTCTTCCTAATTTAACCATTACTCTGAGCAGCAGGAATATAACAGGCTTTCCTAACAATGACACAAAAAACCAGCAACCCAGACAAAATAGCAAAGTGGTGGATTTCACCCCAAAAGAAAGAGCAGGAAAAAGTAACACCGGGGATTTAGTCAATACAGAAATAAGTAAGATGCCTGAGCCAGAATTTGAAACAATGATCATAAGGATACTAGCTGGGCTTGAGAAAAACATACAAGATACTTGAAAATCATCCCTTACTGCAGAGATAAAATAACAAAAACTAGTCAGGCAAAAATAAAGAATGCTATAACAGATGCAGAACTGATTGGATGCCATGACAATGAGGATAGATGAAGCAGTGTAATGAATCAGTGATACGGAAGATAAAATGATAGAAAATAATGAAGCTGAAAAGAGAAGAGAAAAAAAAAGGTATTGGGTCATGAAGATAGACTTAGGGAACTCAGAGACTCCCTAAAGCATAATAGCATTCGTATCATAGGAGTTCCAGAAGAAGAAGACAGGGAAAGGGGACAGAAGATTCATTTGAGTAAACTATAGCTGAAAACTTCCCTAATCTGGGAAAGGACACAGACAATCAAAATCCAGGAAGCACACAAGGGAAGTCAAATTCGGTTCCTAGCACATATATTCACAGAAGCCTGGCAGGCCAGAAGAGAGTGGCAGGATATATTCAACATGCTGAATGGGAAAAATACGCAACCAAGAACACTTTATCCAGCAAAGCTGTCATTTAGAGTAGAAGGAGAGATAAAGAGTTTCCCAGACAAACAAAAACTAAAGGAGTTTTGACCACTGGAAGAGATACTAAGGAGACTCTTAGGTGGGGAAAAAAAGACGAATAGTAACAAAGATTAGAAAGGAACAGAGAACATCCACCAGAAACACTGACTTTACAGATAACACAATGGTACTAAATTCATATGTCTCGGTATGGATTAAATGCGCCAGTCAAAAGACATATGGTAGCCAAATAGATTTAAAAAAAATCAAGACCATCAATGTGCTGCTTCTGCTTACAAGAGACTCATTTTATACCTAAACCTACAGATTGAAAGTGATGGTATAGAGAGCAATTTATTATGCTAATGTATGTCAAAAGAAAGAGTAGCCATACTTACATCAGACAAATTCTGTCTCTGTCTGTCAAATAAATAAATTTTTAAAGAGAGTGAACATGAGAGGGGGAAACACAGAGGGAGAAAGATACAAATAGGCTCCCCACTGAGTGAAGAACCCAGAACAGAGCTCTGTCCCAAGACTCTGAGATCATGACCTGTCCCAAAATGAAGAGTCAGAAGCTTAACCGACTGAGCCACCCAAGTACCCCCACACAAACTAGATTTTAAACCAAAGACTATAACAAGAAATGAAGAAGGGCATTATATCATAATTAAGCAGCCTATGCATCAGAATCTAACAAATGTAAATATTTATGCCCCCAACTTGGGAGCACCCAAAAATATCAATGAATTAATAACAAATGTAAAGAAACTCCTTGAAAATAACACAATAAAGGTAGAGAACTTTAACACCCCGAAGTGCAGCAATGGACAGATCATCTAACGAGAAAATCAACAAGGAGACAAAGGCTTTGAATGACACTGGACCGGATGGACTTAAGAGATACATTCAGAACATTTCTCCTAAATGAGCAGAATACACATTCTTTTCAAGTGCACACAGAACATTTTCCAGTGTAGACCACATGTGGGTCACAAATATGGCCTCAACTGGTACAAAAAGTCTGAGATCATACCATGCATATTGTCAGGCTACAATGCTATGAAACTTGAAGTCAACCACAAGAAAAAATTTGGAAAGACTCCAAATACATGAAGATTAAAGAACATCCTATAGAGAATGAATGAGTTAAACAGGAAATTAAATAATAAATAAAAAATATGTAGAAGCAAATGAAAATGAAAACATAACAGTCCAAAACCTTTGAGATGCAGCAAAGGCTGTTGTAAAACGAAGTATGTTGCAATACAGGCCTACCTCAAGAAGCACGAAAAGTCTCAAGTATATTACCTAACCTTACATACATCTAATGGAGCTAGAAAAAGAATAGCAAATAAATCCTAAATCCAACAGGAGAAGGGAAATAATAAAGATTAGAGCAGAAATAAAAAATATAGAAACAAACAAACAAAAAACAGTACAACAAATCAACAAAACTAGGAGCTGGTTCTTTAAAAGAATTAATGAAATTGATAAACCCCTAGTTAGACTTCTCAAAAAGGAAAAAAAAAGGACCAAAATAAATAACATCACAAATGAAAGAGGAGAGATCACAACCAACACTGAAGAAGTACAAACAATTATAAGGGACTGTAATGAAAAATTATATGCTAGCAAAGTGGGCAATCTGGAAGAAATGGACAAATTCCTAGAACATAAATACTACCACACAAACATATGAACATACAAACTGTCAAGACTGAATCAGGAAGAAATAGAAAATTTGAAGAGATTCATCACCAGCAAAGAAATTGAACATGTAATCTCAAATCTCCCAACAAACAAAAGTCCTGGGCCATATGGCTTACCGGGGGAATTCTATCAAACATTTAAAGAAGAGTTAATATCTATTTTTCTGAAGCTGTTTCAAAAATTAGTAAGGGAAGGAAAACTTCCAAACTCCTTCTATGAGGCCAAAATTCCCTTGATTCCAATACCAAAGACCCTACTAAAAAGAAGAATTGTAGGCCAATATCCTTAATGAATATGGATACAAAAATTTTCAGCAAGATACTAGCAAATCCAATCCAATAATACATTAAAAAATATTCACCACCATCAAGCGGGATTTATCCCTGGGATGCAGAGGTGATTCAATATTCACAAATCAGTCAACATGATACATCACATTAGGAAAAGAAAGGATAAAAAACATGCAATCCTCTAAATAGATGCAGAAAAAGCATTAGACAAAGTACACCTTCCATTGATTAAAACCCTCCACAAAATAGGGATAGAAAGAACATGCCTCAACATCAGACAGGCCAAATGCAAAAGACCCACAGCTAATATCATGCTCAATGGGGGAAAACTGAAAGCTTTTCTTCTATGGTCAAGAGCAAGACTAGGATGTCCACTCTCACTATTACTATTTAACATGGTATTGGAAGTCCTAGCCTCAGCAGTCAGAAAACAAAAAGAAATAAAATGCATCCAACTCAGTAAGGAAGATGTCAGACTTTCACTATTTGCAGTTAACATAGCATCTAGATAGAAAACCCAAAAGACTCCACGAAAAAATTATCAGAACTAACATATGAATTCAGCAAAGTCACAAGATACAAAATCAACATACAGAAATCTGTTACATTTCTATACATCAATAATTAAGCAGCAGAAAAAGAAATCAAGAAATTGATCCCATTTACAACTGCACCAAAAACAATAGGATACCTAGAAATAACACTAACCAAAGAGGTAAAGTATCTGAACTCTGAAAACTATAAAATACTTATGAAAGAAATTTAAGAGGACACAAAAAATGGAAAAAACATTCCATGCTCAAGACTGGAAGAACAAACATTGTTAAAATTTCTATGCTACCCAAACCAATTTACACATTTAATGAAATGCGATCAGAGTACCACCAGCATTTTTCACAGGGCTAGAACAATCCTAAAGTTTATATGGAATCACAAAAGATCCTGATTAGCCAAAGTCATCCTGAAAAAGAAGAGCAAGGCTGGGGGCATCATAATTCCAGACTTCAAGCTGTACTACAAAGCTGTCATCACCAAAACAGTATGGTGCTGGCACAAAAACAGACACATAGATCAATGGAACTGAATAGAGAACCCAGAAATGGACTCCCCATTCTATAGTCTACTAATCTTCAATAAAGCAGGAAAGAACATCCAACGGGGGGAAAAAAAAACAATCTCTTCAACAAACGGTGCTAGGAAAACTGGAAAGTAACATGCAGGAGAATGAAACTTGACCACTTTCTCATACCATACACAAAAATAGACTCAATATGGATCAAAGACCTAACTGTGAAACAGGAACCCATCAAAATCCTAAAGGAGAACACAGGCAACAGCCTCTTTGATCTTGTCCATATCCTTACTAGAAACATCTCCAGAGGCAAGGGAAACAAGAGCAAAAAAGAACTATGGGGACTTCATCAAGATAAAAAGCTTTTGCACAAAAATAAACACACAAAAAAAGAAAAAACAAAACAACAACAACAAAAAAAAAACTACGCAGCAAAGGGAACAACTAACAAAACTAATGGGCAGCCTATGGAATGGGAGAATAAAAGAAGATATTTGCAAGTGACATATCTGATAAAAGGTTGGTACCCAAAATCTATAAGGAATTTCTCCAACTCAATAACCCCAAAAGAAATAATCCAGTTAAGTGATAAACAGAAGACATTAACAGACAGTTTTCCAAAGAAGACATCCGGATGGCTAATATACACATGAAAAGATGCTCGACATCACTCATTATCAGGGAAATGCTAATCAATACTGTGATGAGAGAACACCTCCCACCTGTCAGATTGACTAAAATTAACACAAGAAACAACAGTTGTTGGTGAGGATGCAGAGTAAGGGGAACTCTCTTGCACTGTTGGTGGGAATGTAACTTGGGGCATTCACTCTGGAAAACAGTATTGAGATTCCTTAAGAAGTTAAAACTAGAACTACCCTACAACCCAGAAGTTGTGTTATTAAGTATTGACTCTTAGGATACAAAAACACAGATCTGAAAGGGCACAGGTCCCCCCCCCCCCCGATGTTTACAGCAGCATTATCAACAATAGCTAAACTATGAAGAGAGCCCAGAATACCCTTCACTGATGAATGGATAAAGAAAACGTAGTATATCATATACAACGGAATATGACTTAGCCCTCATAAATAGTGAAATCTGGCTAATTGCAGTGAACATGGATGGAACTAGAGTATAATGTTAAGCAAAATAAATCAGTCAGAGAAAGACAAATACCATATGATTTCACACATACATGGAATTTAAAAAACAAAACTGACGAACATAAGGGAAGGGGGAAAAAAGAAAGGAAAAAAAAGCAAATCATAAGACACTGTTAATGATAGAGAACAAACTGAGGGAAGATGGAAGGAGGTGGGTGGGGGATGGGCTAGATGGGTGATGAGTTTTAAGGAGGGCACTCACTGTGATGAGCACTGTGTGTTACATGTAAATGATAAATCACCATATCCACTCCTGAAACCAACACTATACTATGTATGTTTTAACCAACTAGAATTTAAATAAAATTTTTGAAAGAAAAAAGAAAAAGATGAAAGGCATACCCTTTGGAAAGGAAGAAATAATACCCAAATCCACAAATCACATGATCCTACACATAGGAAATCCCGAAGAATCCATAACACAGCTACTATAGCTAATAAACACATTCAGCAAAGCTCTAGGGTAGACTGATACACAAAAATCAGTTCTATTTCCATACAAAAGCAAAGAATCATCCAAAAATGAAATTAGAAAGAATTTCCATTTATAAAGATATCTAACAGAATACAATAGCTAGGAATAAATTTATGCAAAGAAATGAAAGACTTGTACAATCACTGAAATTTATTTCATTGCAGAAATAAATCAAGAATATAAATAAATGGAAAGATATCCCATATTCAAGGATTAGAGACTTATTATTACTTATATATCAATACTATTCCCAAAATCTACAGATTCAATGCAATCTCTATTAAAATTCGAACAGCGTTTTATCAGAAATGTAAAAAAATATTTTTACATTCACATGGAACTGCAATGGGACCAGAGGAGCCAGAAGAGTGTTGAAAAGGAACAAAGTTGGAGTACTCATACTTCCCAATTTCAAAGCTGACTATAAATTATAGTAATCAAAATGATGGTGTACCAGCATAAAGATAAACGTCTACACCAATGTAAAAAAATTTAGATCCCAGAAATAACCCCACACATCTAAGGCCTATTGATTTTTGACAAAGGTGACAAGATTCAACCAGGAAGGAACAGTCTCTTTAATGTGCTGGAAAACTAGATTTCCACCGGAATAATAATAAAATCACATCTTTAATTCACACCATATATAAAAATTAATGCAAACTGGATTGATGTCCTAAATATAAGAGCTAAAATCATAAAACTGTTAGAAGAAAACATAGAAATAAGTCTTCATGACCTGGGGCTTAGCAACAAGTTCTTAGGACACCAAAAGCATGAGCAACAAAGATAAATAGGTAAACTGAACTTCATCAAAATTTAATGCTGAAATGTATCAAAAGACATTACCAATACAGTGATAAGATAACCTACGAAAAGGATAAAATGTTAGCAAATGATATATTTGAAGGTATAATATACAGAATTTATAAGAAACTCCAACTCAGCAATGAAACCAAACCAGATATTTCAGCTTTGTACACCACACAGTCCAGATATAGAAGTTTTCATCCACCAGAAATTTCCTTGTCCTCTTTTTCAGAAAATCTGCCCCCCAACCCCAAAACATCATGTCTCACTATTGATTAGTATTGGCTGTGCTTGAATTTATATAACAAACTTATAGGAAATAAACTCTTTTGCCTTTGACATTGTTTTCCAACAGGAGGTTTTTGAGACCACTGTTTTTTCACATGCCAGCAAATGCTCAATCATTCTCATGGCTGACTAGCATGATATTGTATAACTGTATCAGAATGTTAAAAATCAGTCTCCTGTTGAAATTCTGGGATATTTGTAATTTGTACCATTATAAGTAAGGCCACTGTGAACATCTTTGTGTATGCTTTTTGTGACATATAGCTTTATGTTCCTTGGCTAAAAATTTAAGAGCAAAGTTGCTAAGTCATAGGTACGTGTATATGTAACATTAAAATAAAGTGCCAGAAAGTTCTCCAAAGCTGCTTCCTCATCTTCCATTACCAAAAGCAATGAATGAAAATTCCAATTGCTCCTCATCATTGCCAAATATCATGGTTATTTTTAGTTCTTTAACTGTGCCTTCTATACTGGGTATGAAGTAGTATCCAAATATATATACTTTAAAGATTTTATTTATTTATCCATGAGAGACACAGAGAAAGGCAGAGACACAGGCAGAGGGAGAAGCAGGCTCCCTGCAAGGAGCCGGATGTGGAACTCAATCCCAGGACCACAGGCCCATGTCCTGAGCTGAAGGCAGATGCTCAACTGCTGAGCCACCCAGGCTTCTCCAAATATACTTTTAATTTAAATTTCTCTCATGGGGGTCCCTGAGGGGCTCAGCGGTTTAGTGCCTGCCTTTGGCCCAGGGTGTGATCCTGGAGACCCAGGATCAAGTCCCACGTCAGGCTCCCTGCATGGAGCCTGCTTCTCCCTCTGCCTGTGTCTCTGCCTCTCTCTCTCTCTCTCTCAATCTCATAAATAAATAAAATTTAAAAAAAATTATAAAAATAAATAAATAAATACATACATACATACATACATAAATTTCTCTCATGGCTAATAATGTTGAGTACCTTTTCTATGGTTACTGACTTTTGCATAAGTGGTATATATTTATATATACTGTGAAGTGCTTATTGAAGTATTTAGATATTTTTTTTAAGTTAGGTTGTTTTCCTTTTTATTACTGACTTGTAGGAGTTTTTAAATATGTTGTGAATGTAAGTTGTTTATTAGATTCATTATAGCAGAAGTATATTCTCATAGTTTGTGGCATATTTTTTTTCATCATGAAAATTATAAAAACATAAAATGTATCATTTTGACCATTTAACATCATTTGCCATGGTATGACCAATAAGAGAGCTTTATAGGGCACCTGGGTGGTTCAGTCAGTGAAGCGTCTGCCTTTGGCTCAGGTTGTGGTCTCAGGGTCCTGGGACTGAGTCTTTCATCAGACTCCCTACTCAGTGGGGAATCTGCTTCTCCCTCTCTTTCCATTCCCCCCATGCTCATGCTCTCTCTCATGCTCTTCCTCTCTCTCAAATAAATAAATAAAGTCTTCCCCAAAAAAGAGCTTTATAATTATTTCTAGGCATTTGTCTTTTAAATAATTTGAAAAATAAATCATGGAGTTACAAAAAAAACCCCACATAATACTATATTTTATAGCTGCCCCTGTGGTTTCTTTTATTGGGGATCTTTGTTTCTCCATACTGCTTTAAATATGTCAACCCACTGTCTTTTATCCTCAATTTCTGGTGGGAAATCATCTCTTCATCTTACTGAGGACCTCTGGTATGTGACTGGTTGTTTCTCCCTTACTGCATTCAAGAATTTTGTCTTTGTCTTTGGACGGTTTAATTATAATATGTCTTGGCATGGATCTCTTTGAAGTTATGCTACTTGAAATGCACTGAGCATGTTGGATCTGTAGATACATGTCTTCAGTTAGAATCAGGATATTTCTGGCCTTCTTCAAATATTCTTTCTTCCCCTCTCTCTCTTCTCCTTCTGTTACTCCTCTAATGCATGTGTTAGTCTTCTTTATGGTATTCCATAGTTCATTATGCTCTATTTACTTGTCTTCATTCTTTATTTCTCTCTGCCCATCAGACCAAATGATTCAACTGCCCTATATTCAAGCTCACTGATTCTGTTTTCTGACTGTTCAAATCTGTTGAAACTCTCTACAGAGAATTTTTCCTTTCTGTTACTGTAGTTTCCAGCTCCAGAATTTCTTTTTGGTTCTTTAAAAAAAATAATTTTTTTTTCTGGACAGTCCTATTCTAACCATACATCATTTTGCTGATTCCTTATAGTTGTTTTATCGTGTTTATCTTTAGCTATTGGGAAATATTTAAAACATTTCCTTTAACTTAATCAACAAACAGAAAGAATTATCAATTATAGAATGAGTAAAAGATTTGAGTAGAATTTTCTCCAAAGAAGACATATAAATTGTCATTCAGCATACACAATAATCCTCAAGGGAAGCTGAGTGGCTCAGTGGCTGAGCACCTGCCTTTGGCTCAGGGCATGACCCTGGGTTTCTAGGATTGGGTGCCACCTTGGGCTCCCTGCCTGGAGCCAACTTTTCTCTCTGCCTGTGTCTCTGTCTCTGTCTCTCTGTATCTCTCATGAATAAATAAAATCTTTAAAAAAAACAATCTTCAAAATCAGCAGTTATTAAAGATACCCAAATAAAAACCACAATGAAATAAATACCACTTCACAATATATCTACCTGTATAGATATAATAGAAAAAAGAAAGGATTAAATAACACAAAGGATTAAGCACATAGAGAAATTAGAATGTGTTATTCATTGTTGGTAGGAATGTAGCTGCTGTTGGAAAAAGTTTGGCAGTTCCTTAAAAAGAGCTGAAAAGGAAGTTTCAAATAAAGACAAATATGATAATGTTCATTACAGCATATTTAGCATAGCCAAAGATGAAAACAACCCAAGTTATCTATCAAGATATGAATAAACAGGGATGCCTGGGTGGCTCAGCGGTTGAGCATCTGCCTTCAGCTCAGGACATGATCCTGGGGTCCTGGTATCAATTCCCACATCAGGCTCCCTGCATGGAGCCTACTTCTCCCTCTGCCTGTGTCTCTGCTTCTCTCTCTGTGTGTCCCTCATGTATTAATAAATACAATCTTTTTTTTTAAGAGAGAGAGATGAATAAACAAAATGTAGTATGAACATATAGTGGAGTATTATTTGGCTATGAAAAATAATGTTCTGATATATGTATAACATAGAAGAACCCAGGCAGCATTATGCTAAGTAAAAGAAGTTTGCCACAAGTGATCCCATATTTTTAAATCCCATTTATTTGAATGTCTAGAATAGGAAAATTATATAAAGTAGACTGTTGGTTGCCTGAGGTTGGGGAGCGAAAAATGGTTTAGCAGTTTGTTTAATAGTTAGTTTCTCTTTGGAGTGATGAAAATCTTTTGTAAATACATAGTGGTTATATTTGCAGTGTTCTGAAAGTAATCTATGCTACTGTCCAATACAATTTAAAAGCAACTAAAATGCCAAATTTTATATTACATATATTTTTACCACATTAGAATAATATAAAGCCTATATTTTCTTCATTTTTGAAGTATTTTCCTATAAGTGCAACATTCTAGGTTGAACATTATCTTCTGGCAGATTTCTGAAGATGCCTTTCCACTTTCTTTTTATTTTTTTTCTTTAAGAAATAAGCTATCTGTCTAATCATTGCTCTTTGAATATATTGTGTTTATCTCTATTTCCACCCACTGGCTACTTTTAAGTTTTTCTCTTTACCATTTCCTACTCACAGTTGTATTATAAAGATCCCAATTGTGGTTTTCTTTGTATTTATTCTTTCTAGTGTTTACATAAATCCTTCTTGCTAACTTTCACCAGTTCTTAAAACTCTATGGACACTATTTTTTCAAATATTGCTTCTCTTTTCTTCTAAGGCTTCAAATTGTGTGTGTGTGTGTGTGTGTGTGTGTGTGCGTGCGCGCGTAAGCACATGTGCGCACACACGCATGTTGTGGGTGGAATATATTTTCTTAAAAGTTTCCATTTGTCTGTTTTTATCAGAGAAAGTTCTATTCCACATTAATGGGAAGATACTATTGGGAAGGGCCTCACTAATTCCATCACAGAATGAATACAGAGCATGTCTTCCCTCTAAGAATAAGTTAAGATTCCCTCTAAACATGAAGCTAGAGTTACCTTCTGATAATTGGAGACAGTGGTGATTCCCTCACTTCATATAGCAAAGAAGTGAGTTACTCTCCTGGAAGGAGTGGTTCACACTGATCGTTAGGCCGAGGTAGACTTGCTGTTCCACAACAGAGACCGGGAGAAGAAATGTTGCTGTAAACTACTGATCTGTGTGGCGTCTCTTGGTGCTTCATGCAAACACTGATAATCTTCAGGGATAAAAATCTGGGTCATCCCCTCCCCAGTGCAAGACACCTAGATCTGAAGAAATGCTGACTCAAGATAAGGAGACCTTAGAATAGATAGAAAGATTATGAATATTAGTCACAGCCTCAGGACCAGCTGCAGCAGCAAGAGCTCTAGCTATCTTACAAAATCTCCTGTGGTGGGTTTTTCCCTAAACTCTAACAATAATCACATGGATGGTGGGGCTGAATGGAGCATATTTAATTTGAGAGGTGGCATTGATGAGTGCAAGGGGTCAAATACCCTGAAATATGCTACTTTTCAAATTAGATGTTTGTTCCTTTTCCTGGTTCGCCAGGTCTATTCCCAACTCCTGCTAGCTTCTTCCTTAATGGCCCATAGCTTCAAAATTTATCAGAAAGTAAACTTGGATAAGTAGAACCACTTTGAAAAAATACCTAGAGAGACATAATAAATAGGACGATTACTTGTAGTCAATGCTGGCTAATAGAAGAATATGAAAATGTAACCTCCTTTTTTCAGGCCAGAATAAACCCTGTAGTCAAAATGATACTTCAGAGATTCTTCAAAATTGAGTCAAGATTGGGACTTTACATGACATAACACCTTTGCTTTTCTTCTTTCTCTGTATTATCATGCTTCTTATCAGCCCTTACCAGTTTTTCCTGGGAACACCTTCTGAACAAATCATTCTCAGATACAACTTCATCTGCTTCTAGTGACCTGATCCAGGACAACCAATGATATGATTTTGTACAAAATCATGTACTTGATGACATACATCCCCAAGTATGTGATGGAGTTTAGAAGAATTATATAACTTTATGAAGAAAAGATGGATAGCTAAGTATAACACCCAATTACAACTTAGAGTTTTAGAAGAAATATTTTTTATAACTTATCTATGATCTATTTTTTAATTTATTTTTAATTTTTTAATTTTTTAATTTATTTATTTATGATAGTCACAGAGAAAGAGAGAGAGGCAGAGACACAGGCAGAGGGAGAAGCAGGCTCCATACACCGGGAGCCCGATGTGGGATTTGATCCCGGGTCTCCAGGATCGCGTCCTGGGCCAAAGGCAGGCGCCAAACCGCTGCGCCACCCAGGGATCCCTTATCTATGATCTAAATCTATTCTATGAGCAATATGAATAATATCACAAGTTTTGATAACTGTTCATGTAAAACATAAAAGAAATCAAAACAATCACCCTACGTACAAATGATTGGTTAATAATTTCTCCCTCAAACAATAGGAGGGAAATGATAGGGACATTTTGAAACAGATCTAAACATGAAGAATTAAATCTCCAGAGCTGATCAAGAAAAATGATTCTAGAATCCACACTGTACATACCCATTAAGAACTTCTCCCTTAGTTTAAACTTAAGGACTATATGCAGAAATGTTGTAGGTACAGTTGTAGGGTTGGTACATACTAAAGAGAAGTTGCTTCCATGGCAACCATAACCCTAACCTTGAAAAAAGGGCTATATTAAAGACATAAATTCATATTACAACCAAAACAAAATTCACTCAAGCCCATGAAACACAAATGGAATGTGATCAACACACCTGATACATTAAGGATATTGTCCCTTTATAGGAAACTGAGACATTCAATAAAAATTTAAAGTCAGTCTGTGTTACACAGTCTATATTACTTCCCACAATTTTCAAAAAACTGGTGCGATAAAAAGGATCTTAACTAGTATTTAGAGTGTTATTTCAGAAATAGTATATAAATGTAGTTATTTTCCATTTATTTAACTATAGCTTGTTTGGTGGCTGCTACATCTCAAGTATTTTGTTAGACGATATACAAAGCAATAGGACAAAAATACTGCTCAGTATCATTGCAGAAGGCTAATTTTTTAAAAATATAGCAATAAATAATCTTAATAGAATTATCCAATAATTGCCTAATGTAGTTAGTTCTGAAATAATTTTGGCATTTCCTGAAACTAGGATCTCCAAATTGAACATAATTAACTCCCTACTGACACAGCAGTAGAAGCTGCAGCACCAGCAGTTGGAGCGACCAGTAATTGTGGTACCGATACTGATGAAAATGATAAAAATGGGTCAAGTTCTACCAGTCTTGTCCAATTTGAACTTGCTAACATTTTCCTAAACATATTTATGTGCTTTAATTGCCTACCATTCACAGGCAATACCTTCCATCTATGTTGAGCAAAGTTTTTGGTTTATCTAATTTAGAAAACTTTTTCACAGAAAAAAAAAAAAAGAACTGTTTCCCAGGAAAAGATGAAGCATACAAATAAATCAAACTAAAATACTTTCAACAACTAAGTTAGATATAGTTATTATAATTAAAAAAAAACAATTTCAAAATCAGTCAAACAGACAGGAGATCTAAAGTTATTTCAGGTCCATGTTATGATGGGTTTGGGAGGTCTATCATATAATAGCTGAGACTATAAAAACTTCAATTGACAAATGATCATCATGTTCTGACTGTTAGGTTGTTATGGTGGGCAAACTGCTAAAAAATATGGAAAGCCAGGATTAAAAAGATGGAGCTTGGAATATACAAAAAACAAAATAGCAGTTTGGATGTTTTATGTGAATGAAAATAAAATCTGTGCTGATTTCCTATTGATACTTACGGATGATATCTATTCATAAGGGTTCTAGTTTTTTTTAAGAAATTGTGGGTCAGATGGCTTAAAATTCTACAAATCGATCAACTAAAAAGCAGCTCTACTGAATTGTATCCTTTTCTTCTACAGGTAGTGGCACTGAAATATGCTGGCTTCTCTTTACCAAGTTTTCTTAAAGTTGGGCCTAAGTACAAAGTTATTGACATTTGATGATTAGTAAACATATTAATTTTTTGCTTATTTCAGTGTATTTAACACTTAGAGTGGTGCACCTAGCCCTACAATAATGACTAAGGGCACACACGCCTCACACTTTGCTCTGTCAGTGCCAGGCATGCCCAGCAAGGGAGATTAGCAAGTTAACAAGATGGAAAGTGATGGGCCCTGGGACCAGTGGACTAATCTCAGGATGCGTTCTCATGTTGACGACAGAGATGCATGGGAGAAATCAGAAATACCAAAGTCTTTTAGGGTCTTGGCTCAAAACTGGCACACCGTCACTCTCACCTTTTTCCTACTGGCTGAAGCAAACCACTAACCACTATAGAACCTGTGGGAAGAACTAAAAACCACGTGGCAAAGGCTATGGAAATACGTCTGTTTCTGCGCAATAAGTTAGACTCAAAACAATAACACTGTCTAAATAGCCTTCTGTCTTAATTCCAGTTATTGGCTCCTGGGTTGGGAATGAGACATGAAAGCGTGCGCCCTCTAGCATGACTCAAGCATCAGCTGGGATCAGTTGCTCGATGTGTGATGTGTCACATCACCTCAAAGACCCAGGACGGGATGCTGTGATGTTTATGACCACTCCTGGGAAAACAACCTACCACTGGTCTTGTCTTCTCTTCTAAATAATCATCCTGGACCTTACCACATGATTCCTTACTGATACTTTTTGGTATTCATTCTAAAACATGAAATGCTATGTCTTGATTTTGTCTCTTTTGAAATAAAAGATACATTTCCTTTAAAAACTACCTTATAGTATGTGTTCACAAATTAGAATTAGCATCAAAACTGATGAAGCCAAGGCTGCACCCTTCACAATTGAGGTATCTGTAGCTGGTAGAGGAAACACACATCCAAATGAGACTATAGCCCATTCCTGGGACAGATCTACAACCCCGATGACCACAGGAGCAAATGCGCCTGATGAGTAGAGCTCCTTTAATGAAAAAAACTGTGTTTTCTTTGATTTTATTTGGGGGGATGAAAACTGTCAAGTATGATAATCATTACTTCAAATTGCCTACTAATCAAGCATCTCGATATTCTTAATCCAAATGCCTGAAATACAAAATTCATATTTCTGTTATGGCAGGTCAGAAGAAATCTCAAACCAGGTAAAAATGTATAAAGAAAAAGAGAAGGAACAGAAGTGGAGGATGAGGGATAAGTGCATTCTTAAGAAGTCTACATTTTTTTAAAGATTTTATTTATTTATTCAAGAGAGACACAAAGAGAGAGAGGCAGAGACCTAGGCAGAGGGAGAAGCCCGATGTGGGACTCGATCCTGGTACTCCAGGATCACACACCCTGGGCCGAAGGCAGATGCTCAACTACTGAGCTACCCAGGCGTCCCAAGAAGTCTAAATTTCTTACCCTATTTTTTAGAACCCTCATTTTCCATATTTACTGAGCATTTAATACCTTCTGTACACTGGGATATGTATTGATACGTTACCTTTATCTTCACAAAACACAAGATATTCAAAATATGAGTAAAAGTGCCAATAATATATTTTCACCACTTATAATAAGACTCAGTGAAGGTTTCATTATGGATCCAATTATTTATCAATCATCATTTGTAATCTTACATTCACTATCAATAATAGAATTCAACACAGCAAAACTTGTGCTCATCTTCATTAATTTTAATATCTATATAATGGGAACCTGACTTAAATTTTACTATTTTTTCTCTCATTATTTTTTTTTATTCTCATTATTGATCTTATTACATAGATTACTTCTGCTCTTCCATGGACACACTTCTTCCTCACCTAATGGGTCAAGCACTTAAAATCCAACACAGCCAGTGGAGACATGGGCTGCGGAGCATCCGGAGAACATTCCAGATACATGCTGGTGTGCTTAGGCCCCTGAGCCCTCTGGGTGTCCCTGAAGCTCAGAGTGGCTTCTGCTGTACTCACATCCATGCCATGTCCATATCACTCTGTGCTTGAAATATTTTTCCTTTTTTCAAAAAAAAAAAAGATTTTATTATTTATTCATGAGAGACCTGCAGAGAGAGGCAGAGACATAGGCAGAGGGAGGAGAAGCAGGCTCCCTGCAGGGAGTCCGATGTGGGACTCAATCCCAGAACCCTGAGATCACTCCCTGGCTGAAGGAAGACCCTCACCCACTGAGCTACCCAGGCATCCCTTATTCCTAAAAAATTCTGAAGATACTCTTCCAATATATTCAATTTTAAAATGAGAAATTTTTGACGGGCAGTTGATGTGATGGATTTGAGTCCACTTAACATTATTATTAGGAATAATAATATATGTATAATAATAATAACCTAGTTATTAGTAATCTGAACAACTGTTATCAATGAAAGGCATATTCTGTTGTCCATCTTTAAGGGAACAACCATATGCCTATATACAAGACACACATACACGCATGCATTTTGGATGGAATCAAAAGAGAATGAACTTCAAAAAAAAAATAAGAGAGAGAGAGAATGAAATTCAGAGATAAACTGACCTAGATTTTAGTATTTCTTCCACATTAAGATACACTTTGGCAAAATTCTCAACAGTGTGAACTTATTTGCTCCCTAGAAAACTCAGTTAACAACTGACAATATATTTAATGTGTAGTGTGTGTGTGTATAGGTGTGGTGCGTATATGTATTGTGTGTGTTTGTGTGCATTGTGGGTATGTGGATGTGTGTTGTGGAGGGTGTGGGGGGTATGGGCATGTGTGTGTGTTGTGTGCACACATGCGTATTGTATGCATGTTGTGGGGGCTATGAGTGTATGTGTGTGTGCTGTATGTGTTGCGTATGTGTGCATGTGCATTGTGTGTGTGTTGTGGGGGTGTGAGTGTGTGTTGGATGGGTGTGTTGGTATGGGTGTGTGTGTTGTATCTGTAGTGAGTGTATTATGTGGGTGTGCATGTGTTTGTGTGGGTATGCGTTATGTGTGGGTGTTGATGGGTGTGCATGTTGCATGTGCACATGTGTGTTGTGTGTGTCGTGTGGGTATGGATGTGGGTGAGTGTGGGCATGTGTGTGGGCGTGTGTGTTGTGTGGGTGTGCGTGTCCCGGTAGCTGTTTGCTCCTATCTCCTGCGGTGTTCGGGACCTCATGATGCCAGCTGAGTGTTCTGACTCAGTGTCGCTGCAGGGATAATGCACAGCAGCTGGTAATTTTGTTTTTCTTTCCTCCTCCTCCTCCTCTCAGAGTGGATTCAGCTTCCTCGAGAGACTGAAGGGCAGACAGTGATCCAAGCATGAGGCCCCACGTGTTCTTGGGCCCAAGATAATTTGCACATGGCATCGGGAGAGCGAGCTTCTGCTTTTTCTGTTGTCATTGGTTACTTCTTGTTAAAAAGCAGATTAGTGTGTCCACTAACAAAATGTGGGCATAAAACAATGTCATTTTATATTTTTCCTATGAAATTTACTGATGCATTTGTCAATGCTGTGTTGAGAAGAGGTAAATAGCAACTTAACACAAAGACCTTGGAGATTTCCCTAATGTTCACTGTGTATGCTAAAACCAGTCTGGTGCACAGAAAATTTGATTTCCGTAAGACTTGTTATTTAAAATTATGTTTTTAAAAATGGTTTAACACTGAATCTTCACTTCCTTAATGACAACTTGGGAAAATGGTATATTTCAACACAATTGCATAGGATTTTCACTACTGCATGTAGAGGTAAAGATAGTCCACCTGTTAATGGGAAAGTAGTCATTGACTGGCGATTGTATCCCTCAATTATTTTAAGACAGCCTAGGACAAAACATGGTCCCATAAGTAAATTACCATTATTTAAACAGACATACAGGATAAATTTAATGCAGTTGGTGATACTGGCCTCAGATGCAATATTCAACCAATTTAGCAAAATGACATGGATTCCACATACTCTGCTCTGTCTGCATATAGCCAGTTAAAAAAAATCAGTTGAAAATAAGTGAAATAAAAAATGTAGTCTGATGTTATACAGAAATATATACTCGGTTACTTTTTCTAATGAATCTGTTTTTTTTTTTTAATTTAAAAGTGATGTATTTGTCGATTTTTTCTTTGGAGGGCAACTGAGAACATTACTCTGGAAGTGTATCTGTGGGGTGAGTATAATTTAATTTCCAATTTACATGTGACACCTACTTCCCAGCAGTTAAATGTACCAATTCTTAAAATGGCACCGAAACTCTTTAACATCTTTCAAAATTGGCCTAATATACTTCCTGAGAGCTTGCGTACCTATAAATAAACACCAGCAGGTAGCTTTGCCTGGCGGTCTGGAGACAGCACACAGAAAGGACATCTCATCAGGAGAGGAAAGGAACGGGTCATCAGCCCTGAACCTCAGCTGCCTGGAGGAGAGGATGTACTGGAGGGGGCTGCATTTTTCAACCTTCGGTGACACTCTGTCCTTGTGGCTCTGGCAAGGAGACCATGTGCTCAGTGGTCAGGGGGAAGACCGTTAAGGCAGACCTAAATGAATCCTGGCCATGTGCCTACGTTCTGGCCAGCCAGGGTGCGGCTCAGAGGGGCAAGGAGCTGGGTGGGCATCACTCCTCTGCACATCAAACCATGGGCCTGGTCACCCCTGGGCCTGGGGTGCACTCAACCCTTGTAGCCTGTGCCTGCTTGGGAATGAAGATGGGGCAGATGGAGCATGTCATCTCCACCCCTTCCGACTGCACCTGTGGGATGGGACGTCAACCATCTGTGAACCCAACTCCTCAATTATTGCTTTCTGTCAATAAACTGTGTTTGTGTAAGCCACAATAAAAACAAACAAAAAGGGATCCCTGGGTGGCGCAGTGGTTTGGCGCCTGCCTTTGGCCCAGGGCGTGATCCTGGAGACCCGGGATCGAATCCCACGTCGGGCTCCCGGTGCATGGAGCCTGCTTCTCCCTCTGCCTGTGTCTCTGCCCTCTCTCTCTCTCTCTGTGACTATCATAAATAAATAAAAATTAATAAAAAAATTTAAAAAAACCAAAAAGTCAGCAAATACACTCCTATATTGGTTGCATATAAACAGCTAAGACTTTTCTGGGTAGAAAAAGACGTCAGATAAATGGAAATCACATAAATTTGTCTTAGCATAAGCTTGACAGTCAACTACTGTTGTATTAAACTAGACAACTGGTATACCCCATCATTAACCCCATCTGCATTCAGGAACAAAACCACAGCGTAAACACAAGGCCGGCTTTTGACGCTGAGGTGGCATCAGAAATGCAGACATTGCAAGGATTCCAAGTCTTCTCCTAAGAACACGTGGTGAGGTGGAATGCTAACTGAATGTAAAGTAGAGGATGTTAACTTCCGTCCCTTGTTTGCTTTCCTCCACCAAGCATTTCACAATGTTCAGGGTGGATGATAGAAACTTGGGGGAGTCAGCGAGAGGAGAGTGGTGAGGCTAACAGCATGGCCTTGCAGGTGCCCTCGCTGAGACCTTCGTAAGTGGAACCCATGCAGAAAGAGCCGCACACACATGTGTGACCTGTTTGGTCACAGTTCTGAGTGTGTCTCAGGAGATGTGAGGCTCAGCTAGAAGGACATCACTTGCATCACTGGCTGGAAGCACAGGTGGTGGACCATCACCAGGTGCTCAGGGCGGGGTGGGCGGCAGGCAGCACAGGCTCCTCGGACTGCATGGAGGGAAGGGAAGAGGTTGTGGGGAGGAAAGAACAGGGAGTCCAGCTGAAGAAAGAACATTTCTCACATAGTGAGAACATACAGGCCCAACACGGGGTAGTGAGGATGACTTTCCAGGACAACAATCAATCCAGCATATACACACCCAGGCTTTAGGACATCACCCACTTCCATTCAAACCACTGACTTGATCTGCAGTGTTCGATGCAAATGATGGGAAACCCTACCACGGATCTACCCATCACACACGTGTTATGGGAACACTGGAGCGATATATGTTGTACACTCCACCCAGGTGGGAGAAATAGAAGAAGACGGGGTATTCATGAGCTCATCCTCTGTCTTCCTTCTCCTGAAAACACTCCTATTTCTTTCTTTTTAATTTTATAAATTTATGTTTTATTGGTGTTCAATCTGCCAACATATAGAATAACACCCAGTGCTCATCCTGTCAAGTGCCCACCTCAGTGCCCGTCACCCAGTCACCCCCACCCCCACCCACCTCCCCTTCCACCACCCCTAGTTCATTTCCCAGAGTTAGGAGTCTCTCATGTTCTGTCTCTCTTTCTGATATTTCCCACTCATTTTTTCTCCTTTCCTCTTTATTCCCTTTCACTATTTTTTTTTCTATTCCCCAAATGAATGAGACCATATGTTTGTCTTTCTCTGATTGACTTATTTCACTCAGCATAATACCCTCCAGTTCCATCCACGTCGAAGCAAATGGTAACACTCTTATTTCTATTATCCATCAGAAGTGAGATGTCCAGAAGGCCAAGAGCCTCCCAGGATACTATGTGGTGTGAGAGGACACAGAAGTTCTCCAGAATCCTGTTTACAGAATTACAGGTATCAGTGAACCACACAGTGTACAGTCATAGGAATTTTCATCTTGGGTAAACATACATTTGACTTAACCCACAGATGAACTTTCCTCTCATGAAGCTAATCACACATCCTCAATGCTGATTTTGCGATCTTCAAATGAATGTGATTTTTAAAGAATGGCTGAATACTTGTTTTTTTAAAAGATAGTAAATCACATGTAAAATAACTTTGCAGACAAAGGAGGGCAACAAAAGCAATGAAATAAATTCTAAATTTAAAACCAAAAGAACTTTTATAGCCATAACCATATTGTGGTCAATTCCAAAGCAGTAAAATCACTACGAGATACCTCTCCAGTATCTTGTAAAAAACAAACTGAAGGAAACGACTGTCTGGAGTTGCCAGGACCTTATATCAAGTGTTTTTTGTTTTTTTTGTTTTTGTTTTTGTTTTTTGGTTTTTTTTTTTTTTTTTTTTGGTGTCTCTGCAAATCTGCTGTATGAAAAGAGCAAAATGTGTAGATAAATGCGACTAGAACAGATAGGCCACGCATGCTCCATATTGCACCCTGACCCCTCCAGGCCTGCAGGCTACACAGCAAGGTAAGGGAGTTGCGATTTTACCTGAACAGGACAAACATATCACATGCACTGAAGCATCTGCTAGCAAACTGGGGACATGTTTGCAAACATATTAATGAAGAACCCTCAGTGCTTAGATATCAGACCCTGAGTTTTAGTCTGTCAAGTATATCTGAGTAAAATTAATAGCATTAAAAATTGATCTGCACACAAAAAAATACTGATGTCATAAAATTTTAAATAATTTCACATGTTGCTGCTAAGCATACAAAAAACACACATCTATACCTAAAATGTATTACATAAGTTGGAGCAGAGTTTTGTTCCGTGGACTCCTCAAATTTTATTAAATTTTACCAATTTAATGTAATTTTGTGGTCCAGGCCTATTTTTGCAAATGAGAGGTTTCTGCTCTACGGTCTTTTAATCCACTCAGATCAGATGTTAGATTGAGTGACAATTAAACACCTGTGCTACAAAGCTTTGTGCTGATTCAATGTGAAAACTCCAGATTGGCCACACAGACTCCTTAGAGCTAACGAGACCTTCACGATTAATTCCCTCTGTGCCAGGATGTATATTGCTCCCTGGCGTTCAATAGCCCTTAAAGTTTTCTCATTTCTTACCTGCTGTACCACCTGCTAATGATGGAGTTATGCCATCTGCTCCGTGCACATACTCAGGGAGGAAGAGAAGGAACAGTGGCTTCTCACATAGAGCTTTCAACCACAGTAGATGCTAGAAATATACACAAACCTGCTTGAACATTCTTGTCCAGAGGTAATTTTTGCAGTCAATATTAACACAAGGAATTCTTAAGGGTTTTTAATCCTTCTACAAAAATTCTTTATACACTAAAACTTCTATGTTTGAAATTTTCTCCCTGGGAGAAGGAGTTACCACGTATGAGAGATGGGGCACAAATCGGGTCATAAAAAGACTAAATCTGCTCCTATTAAAAGTGAGATACTCACCAGGTCAGAATGTTTACTTCCATTTTTATCAAGTATTTGTCTTGTGACTGACTTGGTGACATCTCTGTCTTCCAAGACAGAAAAGCTTCATGAAGACCGGAATAGCGTCTCAGGATCATGACTGTACCCCTAGGGCCTGACACAAGGTCAGGTTCAGAGGAGGGATGGACATTTTTTTCAACTTTGCTATGTCATCACAGTAAAACATTTTTTTTTTTACGTTAAAAATATATACTGTGAATGAATGATGCCTCCAGGTAGCACCTGGGAGGACTGGATACCAACCTGGTGGACAATGCTCCCCCTTCAACAGCAGACATCTATTCAAAGGCACCATTGCTCTAGAAACAATGGTGCTGCAAAGGAGAGAAATTGCAGAGGCAGGAAGCTTTCAGAGGAGCACTGGGAATCCAGAGCTGACCTGGTGGGCATGAGGCTGTCCTGGGCACCAGCTGGAGGCCTCGATCTGGAGCTGGCTTGCCCCTCAGGTCATGGAATGAGCTGGGGAAACAGGAGGACTGGACTCCAGAGAATTAAGGCAAAGTCTCTGAAAAACAAAGTGGCCTGAGATTCTCCAGGTGCCAGCACGGAGAAGGATGGGTACCCTGACCAGACCCTCTGTCTGGTCACCTACCAGTCTGAACCAGTGACTAGAATGTGCCATCCTATTGCAACTTAACTTGCAAATCTATGACAATGATGTTTATTTAGCACATTTCCAGGTGCTGTCTACTTTCGTATTTTATATAATTATTTCTTATAAAGCATCTGTTCAAGTTTTTTCCCGCTATTAATTGAGTGGGGGTTTTTGTGTTATAAATGTTGACTTTTATAAAGGGAGAGAAATCCAACAAAACAAAATGAATACATGACAGAGATTATAGAAGTCATAAATTACAGAACAATATTTGTCATGAATACAGATGGAGAATCCTATCTTGCATGGAGTATAAAAAAATTGATTCCACCAAATACAAAAAGAAGTTAATGAAAAAAAAAAAGAAGTTAATGGATCGTGACCAAGTGGAGTTTATTGTACAAGTGGTTTAACGTTAGAAAATTAATCTTTATGACGCAATGTTACTAAAAGAAAAAAAAATAGAAAAGCTAATTAATCAGTAGGTAGATTCCAAAAATGTATTAAACAAAATTCTAAATTGACAAACTCGGAATAATAATACATTGTTAATAGAATAAAAATTTATCTATAAACATTTACAGAAAACCCAGAGTAGCCTGTGAAATGATGAAGACATTCCTCTGTAAAAAGGGACAAATAAGGATGTCCATCATCAGGATTTCAAAGAAAAAATAAACATTTAAGGAGAACCCTACCAGGGCACCTCAGTGGCTCAGTCTGTTAAGCACCTAACTTTCAGTTTGGGTTCAGGTCATGATCTCAGGGTCGTGATCTGAGAGTTGTGGGATCGAGCCCCGTGTTGGACTCCGTGCTCAGTGGGGAGACTGAGATTTTCCTTCTCTCTGTGCTCCTCCCACAACCTGCTCTCTTTAAAATAAATAAATAAATATTTCTAAAAAGAAAGAGAATACTACTTATAATAGTGTTGAAACTATCACATATTTAGGAATGAATCTAACAAATATGTTCTTTATACACAAAAATGTGAAAAAAATAATTATTTAAAGAAATTGTTTGGGGCACCTGGATGGCTCAGTGGTTGAGCATCTGTCTTTGGCTCAGGTTGTGATCCCAGGGTCCCGGGATCGAGTTCTGAATCAGGCTCCCTGCAGGGAGTCTGCTTCTCCTTCTATGTCTCTGCGTCTCTCTCTCTGTGTCTCTCATGAATAAATAAAATCTTTTTTGAAAAAAGAAATTGTTCAAAGAAACTTAAAAAGGTAGGTACCATATTCGTGGATTAAAGGACTCTAGGTTTATCATTCCCCTCTCCCAAATTATATATTTTGTGAAATCCAAATAAAGTTCAGTAGGATGTGAATATATTTGTCTATGAACATGTAACTTTGTTTCTAAAATTCATGTGAAAAGACAAAGGGTTTATTAATAGTGTAAAAACAGAACTACACAGAAAAGAACAAAAATAAACCTGGTATCGATACATACCTGGTATCGAGTACAAGTCTGAAGCTATTTACCACTGACCCGTCTGTGACTGATGGGGGAACAGAGACCATACATCAGTGAAACTACACAGGTGTTTCACACTTGGACCGTATACAGTCAGTCACATAAATACAATGAACATGACACTTCAGTGTAATAAAAATTATGGTCATAGTAACAAGTGGTCCTGGGCCAGCTGGACATCAATATGAATAACTATGTCAGTTCTCATCTTCATTAGGCATCAGGAAAATACAAAATAAAGCTACAATAAAATGCCACCCCGTGGAAGACAGAATGACCAAAGTAGAGAAATTGGCCAGTATTAAGTTTGGCAACAAGGTAAAGCAACCCAGGAACACCTTTACTGCAGACAAAAAGCTCAATTTGTTGAGATGCCTGGAGTGGCTCAATAGTTGACCATCTGCCTTTGGCTCAGGGTGCGATCCTGGAGTTTCAGGATCGAGTTCCACATCAGGTTCCTTGTATGGAGCCTGCTTCTCCCTCTGCCTAGGTCTCTGCCTCTCTCTCTCTCTCTCTGT
This sequence comes from Nyctereutes procyonoides, assembly GCF_905146905.1. NCBI lineage: Eukaryota > Metazoa > Chordata > Mammalia > Carnivora > Canidae > Nyctereutes > Nyctereutes procyonoides. The sequence continues at coordinate 32,706,151 of NW_026575043.1, forward strand.
GTGTGTGTCTCTCATGAATAAACAAATAAAATCTTTATTTTAAAAAAACTCAATTCATAAAGCTACTTTGGAAAACATCCAGTAATGACAGGAATGAACACGTCCATACCCTCCAATGCAAGAGTGCCACTCCCAGGTAGACAGCCCCCTATGACGTTTACATACATTTAAGACAGATATGTGCACAGGTGCATGATGAATGTCCATGTTATCACTACACAAGGTAGTTCCAAGGGTAAACTTCAGAAATGCCTATTAGTAGAACAAATCAATGTATTTGGATTACTCGTCAAGCAGATTATCAAACATATGCATGGTAACTCCCAGCAACAGCATGGATGATCACAAGCAGCACACTAAAATGGTTGTAAAAATAAAGTTTCTACGTTGAAAAAAAATTTTTGCTAAACAAGCCTTAGCCTGGGTTATAACTAGGATTCCCTAAACACCAGTACAAATCATACTACAGTTATAAAACATTAATAAGGTATTACCTAATATGAGTATTTACCAAGTGTGATATCTTATAATAAGTCTAATTTATATGACTATGTTGTCTTATTATCCAAGGAACATCTGAGATGACTAAATATGATTACTTTCACTTTATATATTTAAACAACTATAACAACACAAAACAGACCCCTAGGGCAGTTAAATAATTTCCTCAACTTGACTCACAGAGCTAAAAAATCATAAAACTTGGATTTAAAAATCAGAATTCTGCTTTGACACTATGTTTTCTTACTTATACCTAATTAATTGAACTTCTAAAAAGAATTTGATTTAGAAATCAATTTATTAGCTCATTCATCATTTACTTTGTTGGCAATGAAAGCGTAGTTTTAGTCGTCCTATATGCTGGATTTTTAAAGAGATTCTTCCAGACTTAGTTACTTCAAAATGTTAGACAGTTGGTCATATGACATAATGTGTTTTAGGAAATTTAAAGACTAATCACATAAAACAAATTTTTTTTCTTAAATATAATCTGACAACCAATAGTATGAAGACCATCTGTCTCAAAGATGAAGGTAAATTCCAGTGCCAAACATTTTCTTTCAATCCAAGTGTTTGAGTTAATGATAAAACATACTTGTTGCTCACATGGTCAATTTATAAGACAACAATGTGTTTTTGTCCTTTAAATATTTCATACTGCAATCAATCTGCGACTTGCCTTTTGCATATTCACGTGCCTGCACAGCCTAAATAAACTTTCTACATTGAGGATGGTAATAAAATACAATTTGTGGGGGCCTGGGTGGCTCAATCAGTTAAGCGTCCGACTCCTGATCAAAGGTCAGATATCAATCTCAGGGTCATGAGTTTGACCCCACGTGTACATACACACACACACACACACACACACACACACATAATTTCTGATATTGTAGTATTTAACACATTAAATAGTACCTAAATTTTAAAGTGTGGCTTACAATTGCTTAAATGAATCATCGATGGTCAGAAATTAAATAAGAAATTTAAAAATTATATGTACTACTGAAATGTTAAAGTTAAATCATACTTTCAATCTCCTTTTTACAAAAATTAATTAACCTACCCCCTTTTAAAAGCATCTTTATTAGAGCTTTTGATATTATTTAAAATTGGGTTTCTCTCCATAATTTATATATTATAGTTTTAATTTTTCTTGGTTTCAGTGGGAGACTCTGTTTTCAAATATAGCTAATGTGTGGCTGTTACTTCAGAAACCATGCTATTTAAACAATTTCTATCACTATTTCTTCAGCATTCCCATGTTGATTTTAAAATAGTTTTGAGCATTTATGATTGATTGTTTTAAAATGAACTTTTTTTTAATACAAAAGGAACTATCAAAAGCTAGCACAAGATCACAATGCTAAGCCTCAGATGTGGCATTATAATTCACGATTTCACAAGCTGTTCACCAAATTGGATAAGACCCTCTGTGCTTTTGCGTCCAGAATACTTGTTTTGTGTCACCTATGAAGCTGGTCATATTGAGATTCAGAGGGGAAATTTAAACTCCTCCCTGTAGTAAGGCCAGAGTACAATCCCTCCTTGCATACAGCTGAGATCTCATGCAGGGCAACATAATGATGCCTCCTACTGGTCTGAAAGCCAAACAGTGAATTCCTGCTGAATACACTGCATCCAAGATGCAGAAGGAAACAAAGCTAATATCACTGAACACTACTAGCTTTGAGAACAGAAGCTCTTTTAAATGAAAGCAATTTTTTTTATTATTGTTGGGAAGGATTTGTGGAGGAGTAAAGTAGTTCGGGTTTGTTAAATTTCTAAGCAAAGGCAAGGAACATAAAAAGTGTTGAAAAACTGGTATTATGTGATGTAGGAAAGACCTTAGGGTTCGAAGCTGATGGCCAAGAAAGAATTAATTGAGACGTCTTTGATGCAAGAAGGTGGTTTTATTAAAGCCCCAGGACAGGACCTGTGGGCAGGAAGAGCGTCCTGGGGTCATGACGGGTGGTCCATTAGATACTTCCAAGTTGGAAGGCGGTTAGGGAGAGCATAAGTCTCTAAGGAATTTGGGAAGCAAGGTTTCCAGGACCTTGAGGCAGTTACCTGTTGTTGGGAGAAGGTCATTTATTACCGTCTAATAAAACCTGAGTCATGAGACCTTTCAGATGTGTATTGGTGGGTCATATGCTTGGGGGATGATCGCCAACATGTATCTTGAAGGGTTTAGAGATAAAGGAAGTTTCCAAAGGGATTTTTATATTTAAAGTAGACTTACAGGATCCTGGGGAGTTGGGCAAAGACTGCCTGTTGCCCTCAGCAAAGTGTCCACATCAAGGCCGCTGAACCCCTAGAGGAAGGTCCTTCTGCCTGGTTCAAGGACATATCAGTCAGCTGTGGGGAGTAAGGACAGTCCATCATTTCTCTTCTGCCTTTGTTTCCCACATCATTATGTATAGGGTTTTTCAAGATCCAGGTTTTACTCAGTTTTCTCAACCATTCAGTTCTCAAAATCTATAACCTTACAAATGCATGTCTACTTCATGTAAAATAAAAAACACTGGGGGAGCATGTCGAATGTCAGTACCCAAAAGCTGAACATTTTACTTCCAGCCTAAAAATACTTTCATTAATAAACTACTGTATTCCTTTTTTTTTAGTGAAAAGGAATACAAGTATTTTAGAAAGGTGCAAGTATACTTTCACATCTCTTTGAGCATAGATACTGCCCCCTGATGAAGAGCACCTGTTGGCTTAGGTATGCAATTGGACATAATGGGAGTTCCACAGCAGTGTGTGCGCACAGCATAGGGAGTCACAATGACCAGCTAAACGAAGGTAAGAGGAAGTGTTCCAGAGCAACACAGTAACACAAGTACAGCTTCTCCTACAACTGCTGAGGAGAGGAAATCTGAAATTGGGTGGCAGCCCCGGTGGCAGGACTCTGGCAGCCATGGGACACACACTCTCCAGAACTAGCGGAGACACAGCAAAGCCAGCTATGTCCAAGGACGTCACCACATGATGGGAACTGGAGATCTTCAGATTTAAATATGTTTAATTTAGGGAATTCTCTTTTTTCTAGAATTCATTTTTTATAAAAAAAATCTGAATATACAGAAAGTGTAGTTGTTTTATACCAGCTGAAGTTGACTGGTTGCTAAATACGTGCCCATGCTTTCAGATTCACAAAGATGTAATGGGGCGCCCATCACACAAGACAGGATGATGCCAGAGACAGACAGGTAAGGACCTGGTAAGATTAGTCCCCAGCAGGGGTAACAACCCTGTGTCCCTGAAGGATAGTCGATGCCCAGGGATCCTTCCAGGTCTGTGGAGGCTGAACAGGAGAAATGTACTCCAGAGTAAGAAGGTGGGGTCCCTACGTTCTGCACCATGGCAGTGTCAGAGGAAAGCAGCTAAAACCGAAGGTTTAAACAAGATCCAGAGATGCTAACACCCAAAACATGCCATTTTCAATTAAAAAAAATCATATCAGAGGAAAATCTCAAACTAAATGAAAAAGGACAACTGAATGAAACCAATACAGAGGTGAGAGATGTTAAAATAACCTGATAAAGATTTTAATGTAGCTATCACAAAATTGCTAAGAAGAGCAATTATAAACACTCTTGAAACAAATGAAAAGATAGGACATCTCAGTAAAGAAACAGTAGTTCAAATGAAGAACCAAATACAAATACACTAACTGAAATAAAAGCTCAGTGAATGAGCTTCAGCAAAATGGAGAAGACAGGAATGACTGTCTTCTGGACACAGAACAATAGGAATTACTCAAACAGAGAGAAAATAAGTGGGAAAAAAATGAATGACTATATAACAAAATATCCAACATCATAGTCTTGGGAGGATAGTGGGGAGTGTCTGAGATACACGAGAAGAAATAATGGCTAAAATTTTCAAAGTAGGCGAAAGACATAAATCTAAGGATTCAAGATAAGTGAGCACAAACAAAATGCACCCATAGAAAATCACGGAACATCATAGCTGGAATTCTGAAAACTGAAGACAAAAGGAAGCTCTTGAAAGCTGCAAGACAGAAATTACAACTTATCTAGAGAAGAAAGACCTGAATGACTGGAATTTCCTCATAGAAACCATGGAGGGTAAAGGAGTTCACACACCATTTGTCAAGGAGGAAGAAGGAAGAGGCAGGAAGGGATAATTGTCAACCCAGAACCTTAAATGCAATGAAAATGACCTTCAGTGATAAATGGGAAATCAAAGCATTATCAGATGGAGGATACGTGACATAATTTGCCATCATCGCACCTACCTTAAATGAAGGCCTATGTAACTAAACAGAAAGTGATAAATTAAGGAAACTTAGAACATCAGTTGAGAAAGAAACAACAGCTATGAAAAAAAAAAAAACATGGAAAAATACAATGGACTGTGCTTTTCCTCTTAAATTTTCCAAATTATGTTTGACAGTTGAAGCAAGACGTATAACATCCTCTGATGTGGTTTTAAATGACTGAAGATGAAACATCTGAGATAATTATAAGTGGGAGGAGTTGTAAAGGGATGTGGAAACAGGTAAGTTTTCTACACTTCACTCATTCTTGGGAATGATCCCACTGTAGATTGTGATGTCTGTGTCTCCATCTCTATCACCTAGAGCTACTGTAAGAAAAGCTATATCAAGAAACATACTCAAAATAATAATGAAAAACCCTTCTCATGATGGAAATGTGCTTTATCTTGATTGTATCAATAGCCGTATCTTAGTGGTAATATTGTACAGTATAGTTTTGCACGATGTTATCACTTGGGGAAATGGGATCTCTGTGTGCTATTCCTTACAATGGCTTCCTAATCACAATGATCTCAAAATAAAAGATGTAACAACAGCAAGAAAGCTACTCTAAATATAGAAGTTTCTAGGTCAATCCTCTATTACATATTGATTTCTTCATTTAACAAATATTGATTGACATCAGGGGCATAAACATTCAGTCCACGGCAGCAACTCCCATGCTTTTTTTTTTTTTTAAGATTTTATTTGTTTATTTATGAGAGACAGAGAGAGAGAGAGAGAGAGAGAGGAGGCAGAGACACAGGTAGAGGGAGAAGCAGGCTTCATGCAGGGAGCCTGATGTGGGACACGATCCCGGGTCTCCAGGATCAGGCCCTGGGCCCAAGGCAGGTGCTTAACCGCTGAGCCACCCACGCATCCCAGCAACTCCCCGGCTTGCATAAACTTTTCTGATAGAAACATCACAATTTAAAATAATCATAAGCACCAACAAGATTCTGTTCCATTGGTCTATGTGTCTCTCTGCCATTACTATCCAATTTTGACTATTGTGGCTATATAAATCCACAGAAATAGGCCAACTAATTTTTGACAGTAGTGCAAAAACAATGCAGTGGAGAAATAGCTTTCTCAGCAAACAACGTTGGAGCAAGTAGAATCCAGCAGGTACTACCTATGATCATTAATGAAGGCCGAGGCTCAGAGGTGTAGCCTGCAGGGACCCCTTCTGCCAAGGGAGTGCTCATACAGAAACTACCATTCCTAGCGTAATTTAGAGTTTTATGAGGTCACATAATAAGATTTGGCCATGTGCACATAATCTAAAATGGCCTAATCCAAATATATGTCTCCCTCGGTGCTCTCATGTCCTCCTTTCAGTTGGATGGAACAGAGGTGACCTCATGAGTATTCTTGAAAGACAACTGACAATGGCATAAACTCTTATTAGCCTGTGTCCCTAAATGGATAGATATTTCTAATACCATTTGTTATAAGACTCACCATTTTTAATGTACATAACCAAAACAGACGCCAATTCCATTTCGATTTCGATTTCATTTTCAATTTTGAAAAACTAGCACTTGCGACATAACCGAATTTCAGTTAGTAAACATGTGGAAAGTAAAGTTCCTCTCAGAATTTGTGATATTCAATTCATACTCTGTAAGTAGTTTACAAAGCTTTTTCATAAGCATTCAAATATTCACCACTAGAATCATCAATTGACTGGCAGAAATATAAATGTCCAAGGAGTAAACTGATTGGCCAAAATTTCAGAGCAGTGTGGCTAAGACTGGCCCAGACCCAAAGTTGTCTGACTTCAGCACTCTATGATTTATCTCTTTTAAAGTCATATAAAGACTTCTAGAGTCATATAGCCCATGACTGTTAGGTGACCCTCATGATTGTCAGCTGAAATACCATCTTAGAAGGTGATAATTTCAGCTTACAATTTCCCTGCATCTGCATTTCTCGTCAACCTGCTCTCTGTACTATGCTGAATGTAAATATAGGCCCTTTTTAAAGAATTTACACTGGGACCCTTGCATGATGGCTTCATGTGGAATATATATATATATATATATATATATATATATATATATATATATAGACATCCACAATTTCTCCCTATGGTGATTGGAATTCAACAAGGAATGAGTAGTGAAGTGTCTGCCTTCAGCTCAGGTCACGATCCTTGGGATCCTGGAATCAAGTCCTGCGTCTGGCTCCCTGCTCAGTGGAGAGGCACCCTCTCCCTCTGCTCCTCCCCCAGGCCCGTGGTCTCTCTCTCTCTCTCTCCCTCTGTCTAAAGTAAATAAATAAAATCTTTAAAACAAATAAAGATGCAATAACTCCCTCAAAATAAACAAACCTGCAAATAGCTCCCAAATAGCTCCCAAAATCAGAGAATGTTTATGTATATTCCTCTTGTATTAGATAATTATTTCTGCTTTAAAAAAAATTACAGTTCTTTGGAAATTTATCCTTGTATGGCAGTTTGATGTTTGACTGCATCTTTATTTTACAGACAGCCATTCAGTTGTTCTAAAACTATTTATTGATATAACCACAACTTTTCTGTATTTTAAAGTTATTGCAAGTGGCCAATATCATTATAATACACTAAGCAGTTTAATCATTCTAATATATTTGGGGGCTTTCCATCCATGGGCTAATACTGCACAGCTGTTGATCAACATGGTTTCATCAACTGCATCAGTACCTGGTGGTATAAATACCTCTTTCATCTATATTTTCTTCTCCATAATACATCAGTTGTTGTTTACCAAGAATTTTAAATTGGTATACTTAAATCAGCTTTATCTGGAGTTTCCTTTTTTTAAAATAAATTTTGGTACAAATATTATTTTCTCTAAATATATTAGCTTTTTTTTTCATTTTCTATGCTCTGGATTGGTTTAACTTTAAAATGACCTATCAAAAAAAAATGACCTATCATTATGGTTGTTAAGAACTGCTGTGTAAATTACCTCAGGACTGGTGTTTTATATACAGATAGAATTTAGGTGACATTTCTCTCTGATGCTACTATGCTAATTAATTTTTTCTTGATTTCCCTTTCTTGTGAAGCCCTTTTGATAAATTCTTATTTTGTAGAAAATACTATATTTTATGTATTTTTACTAATTATTTTTAGTATAAGAGAAAAGCATATTTTTTAAGAGAAAAGCATCTTATGATATTTTTACTTTTATCTTATTTTATGGTTATTTCCCTCTTGTTATTCTTATTTTGTACAACTATAATCTTTCCCCGTTTATATTCAGTTAGCTAAGATCTGATTATCTTGTTATTTTTAAATTATTATCTTCTGCATTTATCCTCCTTAATCCCTTTCTTCTCTCCTTAGATGATTTCACTGTAAGATTTAAACTCCATTTTATATTTCTCTAACTTACTACATTTTATGCTTTTCTGGTATTTCTTATCCTTTAATTTTTAAATAAAATTAAATATGTGAACTCCTTTGTAAGCATGATTTTAAATATTTCAGTTTATTCTGATGTATATTATTGACAAAAATAGTCTTAGAACTATTCAACTATTCAAGTTTTGATTGGATCTGTGATCCAAGAATTAAGAGACAGTACTTTTGTTTGCTTATTTGTTGTTTCTCTTTCATGTGGTTGAGATATTTTCTTTTCTCAACTTGTTTTTAATTTTTATCATATTCTTTTTAAAAATGTTTTATATATTTATTCGTGAGAGACACACAGAGTGAGGCAGAGACACAGGCAGAGAGAGAAGCAGGCTCCCTGTGGGGAGCCTGATGTGGGACTTGATCCCTGAACCCCAGCATCAAGCCCTGAGCCAAAGGCAGATGCTCAACCACTGAGCCCCACAGGTGCCCCTTATCATATTCTTAATCAGAAACTGACTTTTCAGGACATTTACTCTTTGGAAATTATGGGTATATTATTTGCAGGCTCTGAAGGGTCTGTTTTCATAAGGTGATTCAGACAATTCAGATGAAGATAGTTCCCTATCTATCGGTGCTATTACTCTGCTGGAACAACTGATTAGTGCACGTTGACTGACCTTGTATCCCAAGCGTGGATGAATTCATTCACTCTTCTAATGGATTTTTTAGTGAATTTCTTAGAATTTTTTATGTAAGATAATAGGCCAACTGCAACTATATTCTATCGTCTTATTCCTACTCTGAGAGACTTTTACTTTCTCAAGGTTGTAAAACTTGGAAGTAATGGAACTCAAATTGAGCCCAGATCCTATGACTGCGAAGTTGTCATTCTAACTCCCAATTACAATAGAGGTTCTAACATTCTAAACAGTATTTTAAAGCCAGGAAGAACAATAAAGATTCAATGCAGTGGTTTCCTATTAAATTTCAGAAACTGATTTAAAAAATGAGGTGGGAAGAATGGTATGACTTTTTGTCAGAAAACATCAAGCCAACAAAACACTACAGTAAAATAAATACCACCAAAATCACCGTGTTTTCACAAAGCAGACGCTAACTCCAAGAAATTGGAAGGGCACAATCTTAACACAATCTGTCCCAAAGAAGATAGATGGTTGGTACCTTTAACTGACAGGTGCACACAGGCTACCGTTCAGTTGTAAGTATTTTCCTTGTGTGACTGTGGATGTATGGAAATGTCTGTTTTATAAATAATAATGTCGAGAGGGAAAGGGTAAAAGGGAGAGAGGGAAGCAGGGAGGAAGAGAGAGGAGGGAGAAAGAGACAAAGAGAGAGGGAGAAACAGGGAGAGAGAGATGGGATGTGTGTGTAGATAGACAGGAAGCTGCAGGAATTACCAAAGAAATTGTAGAGACACTATCCACCTGGAACATATAAAAAGATGACAGTTGACTCGATATCCAATCTAGCTAAAATGTTTTAAAGTTATCATAGAAAAGGGCTGTTTTTTACAAAGGTCTTAAACAGGGCTGACCTTCAAATTTCCATTTGTTTTTATATGTACACGTATATCAGCTGAAGGCTGCCCTGCCAATGTCAATGGTGAGACAGTGTCAAAAAGATGAAACTCTAAACAAAAGAAACTGGACAAATCAGTAATGTATATTATTATTATTTTTTTATTTTTAAGTAATGTATATTAACATATAGTTTACCCTTCTATACTGTGAAAGCAATGTTCTTTTTCTTTGACACTTGTCTTGATTTGAAAAACGTCCTCACAAAGCCTCTGAATCAGTTCTAAACCCCGAGGAAAACTCCAAAATGGAAACAGTGGGGAACAGAGGCAGATCATATATTGAATGTCTATATACTGAGTGGCTTCATGGCACCCTGACTGCTCAGTGATCGTGGTAACAACTGCTGATAACCATGGGGTGTGGGTGAACATCCACCCTGCACATCATGCTCACGTGCCAGCATCAGGTGCATCACCGCTGGCATCATGGGATTACAGCCTTTAACCCTACAAGAGCACCAGGGTGGCAGGTGGTGAGGAAAGTCCACCACACTGAGGGGTTTGTCCAAGGTCAGGCTTCAGTGACTTCATGTCTGAGAAAATGTAACCACTCTGTTAGCAAAGCAGAAGTTTTTATATTTAGAATTATCTTAGTAAATATTAAAAACTGTTATTAAAATTCTAGTAATTGATTAGGTTTTAAAATAAAAACCAGACTGTACTACATTGAATTTGAGTAATTTAGTAGAATATTAATATCCAGTAACTTCACTCAATAATTATGTTTCACAAATAGCTCAATCTATTTTTAGATCTGAAAATCTATTATATTGTCATTTAAGATGAAAAAATATTTAACTAAGGTTAAACGCATGCTTTTATCTTTGTAAAATGTCAATAGAATAATCACAGTGATCTGTGATATATTCTAAAAATCCATGAGTAGAAACATCTCAGGTTAGTTTAAAAAACATTAGGATTATACTCTGACCATTCAAGTTTTAATCTAGCCAAACACTGCACTTCTCTGAATCTCAGTAACGTCCTCCAAAAAGTGAAGGGTTCTATCTGTGGTCTGTTAAGAGTCTTCCTTAGAAAAGTCACTATTTCAACTCCTACAGAGGGAAATTACACATTTCTAATAGGAATGGAGTTGAACAATAATATCTCATCTTTTAGTCAATCTAATTAAAATAAGAATATTTCAGATTTTTTTTAAGTAGGCTCCATGCTAACATGGAACCCAACATGGGCCTTGGACTTACGGCCCTGATGTCAAGACCTGAGCTGAGATCACGGGTTGGTTTTTAACCAACTGAACCACCCAGGCACCCTGAGAACATTTCAGATTTTAGGTGGTAAGTTTGGCCAAGTTAATTTCTTGATACTGACTAGATTTTTTTTTTAAGATTTTATTTATTTATTCATGAAAGACACACAGAGAGAGGCAGAGACACAGGCAGAGGGAGAAGTAGGCTCCCTACAGGGATCTCAAGACCCTAGGGATCATGACCTGAGCCAAAGGCAGATGCTCAACCACTGAACCACCCAGGCGTCCCTGAATAGAGTCAGTGCTGTGTCCAAAAGGCTGGAGGTGAAGTAGTGAAAATCTTGATCCTTGAGATAATTACAGTAAGGGAGTCCAACATATAAAGTGATCATCTAAGTTAGTCTAAATGAATCTACTATAGAGACAGGAAGAGATGACTATAGCGATATTCTATGAATATCATAGCGATACTATGAATATAGTATATCACTGATGATATTCTATGAATATCATAGCGATACTATGAATATAGTATATCACTGATACACTGAATCTTGCTCTGCTTTCTTCATACGTCAGGGCCTTTCCAAGTAGTAAAATTCTAAGCTCATTAAAATGTAAAAATCTGAATGTGAGGTCCTTTGGTGGCTCTTGGTGACTCGTGTGACGTATTTTATCTGAACTTTAGTTCTGTTCTTTTGTCTTCAAACTTTCAACAGGCCTCTTTCAACTTCAGGGCTTAAGTTTAAAACCTACACTTTAGTACCTAAATCCTTCCCATCTGATTTAATCTGTATCTATTCTGGAAAAAGCCCCATGAAAGCTCCTGATTATATATCAATGAGTGTTTTACGTGTCTTTGAAAGTTGGGTCTTTATGATTCAATGTCTTCTTTAGTTCATCCCCAGTTCATAGTGTGAGTTACACATTGGCCCTAAGTAGGCCCCCAATGAAAGGTCCAATCCAAGAAAATGTAAGAAAAAATTTGTTTCTCTCACCTTCTATGGTACGTGGAAGATGTCCAGATATTTGTCCAAATGTTATTCTGGGTGTTTCTGTTAGGTATTTTCAGATGAGGCTAAAACTGAAGTTAAGAGTTCTTGAGAAAAGCTGACTGCCTCCCATACGTGGGCCTCATCCCCAACAGCGGCACGTCTATCACAAAGACGGCAGGCTCCCCGGAGCCACAGAAAGAACTCTCTAGCAGGCTCTCAGCTGACTTCAGAGCAGCACTGGCTTCCTGTCCCCACCACAGGCAGTCTTCACACTGCAGCTGGAACATCGGCTGTGCTGGGCAGCCATTGGACTTGCCAGGCTTCATAACTGGGTAAGTCGATTTTTGAAATCATATATGTCTTTATATATTTAAGTATAAAACATGCTATGAAATATAAGTAAAATAAAATATGTGTGTCTCCCACTGGTTCTGTTTCTCTGGAGAAATCTAATGCAGGCTTGGTGCTGAAAGACTGGTTACAAAGGAACAAAATCTTAAGGATGAATTTCCAAATTAGTCTTAGGTGTTCTGGAATGGACCCTCTAATCTGATTAAGTGGAAAGTCACCTGGTAGTAAAGAGATCACTGACGTAGGTCTACTGTGGGATCTGGCAGCAGAAACACACGAAGTATCGCCACTGGATGCTTCTAATCCAACACTTACACGAAACAATGGCCTGGTGACTGTGTTCATGACACTTTCCAAGATATCTGTCAAAATAGCAAGGGTAATGAGTGGTTGCTTCTAACATAGCTGGACAAAGTGGAGAAAGAAAAGGATGAGTCAGGGACTGGAATTCCCAGCTCGAGAGCCACAGGAAGCACCTAAAGCTCCTATGTCTACACTGAAGGAGGACCCTCATCTCCCCATGGCCCCAGGGCTGAGAAAAACAAGAACACAGGTTCATCCTCTGAGAGGCTGGCCTAGCAGACAACCGACATTCCCAGTTTCATAGGTTGTCTATGACGGGATGGGAATCGGATCCTGAAAGTAGGAATGGGGAGTTATGGGAAGACACAATGACACTGGGGTTGAAGAGCTCTGAAATTCTAATGAGCCTTTTCTGCCAGCAGAAGGGTCTCTCATAGCACCTCCCAGTTTAGGAGGTTCACCCTGCTTGGCCTGAGGAACTCATAAGAGCCTCCAAGAGGCAGCCACCAAGCTCTAGCACCAAAAATCACATCTGTTTGAGCATGCAGGCAACACAGCAAAGCTTCCATTTCAGGACCGATCAAGTAACCAGGGCTGATGAAAACACGCTGCAAACTCAATTAAAATGGGGAAGTAATGCATTTTAAGGTGCGCTTTCATGGCCTTCCTGATTCCTTAATGGAATACTTAGCCACTATGCATTCTATTAAGAGATACAATAGTATGTCTAATATATAGCACATACACATTATGCAAAAATTGTTAAAATAAGAAATATCTGCTTATTTTAGAAGAAGAGAGAGTGTGTGAGTGGGAGGGGTAGAGCAAGAGAGAGAATCTCAAACAGGCTGCACACCCAGCACAGAGGCCAACATGGGGCTCCATCCCAGGTCCCTGAGATCATGACTTGAGCCAAAACCAAGTGTTGGATGTTTAACCAACTGGGTCACCCAGGCACCCCACAAATATTTATAATTTCAGGATCTCAGTTGCTGTGGATCAGGAACCAAGTCCTACTCAGTAGATACCTATGTCTCACAAGGCTGCAGTCAAGGTGAGAAGAAGGGACACAGCTTCACCTGAAGTCCCCACAGCAGAAGACCCACTTTAAAGATCAGTTACATGGTGGCTGTGGGCTCAGTTTCCAATGTGCTGCTGGATGAAGGCCTCAGTTCCTTGGGATCTACAGGACAGAGGTCTCTTTCAGGAGCTTTATGGAGTATCTCCAAGATGGTATAGAACTTCATCAAAGCAAGTGAGTGAGCGAGAAAGCACGAGGGCGAGGGGACACCAGGAAGACTGGGAAGACACTCAGGTAAGGAGAACCACAGCTCTGCAACCTCACCAGGACGGCGATGCTCCTTCCCTTATAATTTCTTTTTTTGGACAGAAGTGAGTGCTGACCTAAAGCCCAAAAACAACTTGAGGACAATTGCGTAATGCTGTAAATATTAAGAAAGAGGGGTCACAGCAGAGCATTTTTTAAAGTTTGGCCACCACACTTACTGTAAGGAAAACTTCAATTTTCTCTACTTTTTCATTACTGTGCTGCTCTCTTCAGCTCTGTAGATTCTATTTGTCTTTGGCATGACTTAAAACCAGTCATTAAACTGCACTTAAAAATATGTAATGTGGGGCAGCCCGGTTGGCTCAGTGGTTTAGAGCCTGATCCTGGAGACCCGGGATCGAGTCCCACGTCGGGCTCCCTCCATGGAGCCTGCTTCTCCCTCTGCCCGTGTCTCTGCCTCTCTCTCTGTGTCTCTCGTGAATAAATAAATAAAATCTTAAGAAAATATATGTAATGTGTTCCTCATTTGCAGCATGCTCAATAGTGGGAAAATAAATTATTTACTCTGCAAGTCCTTACATCACTCAAACTAAGTAATCTGTAATGGATTAAAAAAGCATGCTTGAGTATAGGCTGATTGAGTAACAGACAGCCTCTAGCTGCCCACTCTCATTTTCTTCCTACTCTTTTTAAAAATTCTTATTGATTTTAAATAGTTTTTATTATTAATAATCAGGTGAAGTAATTTCTTGATGGACACGTTTTTCAAATTATTTTTCTGTAGCAATTTTTATTTATGCTATATTGAAGGGGAGCAATAATTAAAGCCAATGCATAGTCAGTATGTTCCCACAAAAATACAGAGGAAAACTAATTCATCTTGGTTTAATTAAGATAATCTGCTAAGTATACCAATGTTGTTTAATTGTACCTGTCAAAAACAAAATGAAAACAGAGGAAACTGGTATTTCCAATCCCGGAATACACTTGCACAGTTTTTTTTTTTTTTAACTGATCTGCTTTCTGTCACTGTAAGTTAGAGTTTATAGAATTTTATGGAAATGGAATTGTGGATTTTATGCATTTGGGGGAGGTTGTTATCTTCTTCACGGTAAAACTATTTTGAGATTGATCTACCTTGTTATAGCAACAGTCCATTCATCCCTCATTATTGCTGAAAAGTATTTTGTTGTATGAATGTACCACAGTTTATCAATTTACCTTTTGATGGGCATCTGAGTTGTTTCCAGGTTTTGACCAGAGAAAATAAGGCTGTGAGAAACATCGACGTATGTACAAGTCTTTGCTGGGACATACACATTTATCTTTCATAAGTAAACACAGTAGGGAAATGGTTGGAGTAGGTGCTAAGTATATGTTTAACTAAAAGATAAGAAACTGCCACACATTTTCCCAGAATGATTGTACTATTTTCTATTTACACCATTTATGTTTTTATCAACAAAATGTGTTTTTGTTTACTAAAACTGGCAATCCACCTGAGTTTAAATTCTGCCCTAAATATAATATAATGTAATATAATATAATACAATATAATATGATACAATGTTATCTTAACAAGTTATTTCATCATTTGTTTTCCCAACGGTATCAGGAGATAAAACTATATTGTGTTGTAATACATTTATGCTATGTTGTAGAATAAGAAATAAGTAATAAAATCCACATAAAAGTTACCACAGTATATGACACAATAAATTATACTGAATTGGAGCCACCATGGTATTCTTAAGTTCTAATTATAGCATTGTTTTTCCTTAATTATAAAAACAATGCCTGTTTTTCTTCAGGAATATTGAAGAACATGGTGAAATATATATAAAAGAACAAAAAACACGTGAGCTTGCAGACATGTCCACTAATAAGACCTCAATATATTTCCTCCCAGCCAATTACCATGCCTCTATTTTCAAGTTTACATCATTTATCAAAAACCATTTATCAAAAATTTTAAATTTTTTGTTGTATTTTTTGTCTTTTGATAACTCCTCTTAAAAAACTATATTGATAAAAAACTATATTGATAGCTATTATATGGTAGTATTGATAAGAATTAATATATAATGAATGTTCACCAAGTATCTTAGCCCTTTTACTCATTTGTAAGCTGAACACTTACATTAGATTATTTCATTTGAAAAAAAAATTTTTTTAATAAAAAAAGATTATTTCATTTGATCTCATGACCAATATATTTTCCTTAACTCTTATATTATCTTATTTTTTTAAGAAATTCAGGCTCTTTCTACAAATTCACTCTTATTAAGTGACAGTAAACATCACTTGTATAGATCTGAGAATACTTCAAAGGCTTTTTTCAGTGTGGAATCCTAGTTGTGAAATTACTGGAATAAGAATATTTCAGTAATTAAATACAAAATAAAAATAGCTTATAAGGTAAATATTGTATAACATTACCAATATGTTTACCTCATATATACTATACACACATATTTAAAACTCTGCCAAATGGGTTTTAATCATTCTATTCTCAATAAACCCCAATTTGTTATAGTTTATTTATTTTTTTACAATTTTTATATTGTTCTATTACTGTTAAAGTGAACATCTTTAGAACTGCAGAGACCAACCGAATTTCCTACTTGGTATCTGCCACATGAAGCCGGTGGGGTCAGGGTTCACCATCCATGGTTAATATCCCAACGCCTACAATGAAGGCAACTGTCAACACGTTCACTTCACTGTGTGCGGGACAGATGATCCGAATAAAACAAAATGTCAGCAGGGAGCAGATCTTGACCTAATCACTCTTGAGTTTTATTTCAGAGCACGTAACTGCTGCAGCCTGTAACACAGAGAAGTGTGGCATCATCTCATGGGATAATGACCCAAGATTTCCAGATGATCAGAGCTAAGTATGTGCAGTATGTCGTGAGGCCAGGAAAACCTGGCAGACACTGAGCCCTTACAATGGATGGAACTAGAGGAAAACAACATGAGTCTGGCTTGAGAGGTCTATAGGGATGATCACTGAGAAAATCAAGATTCAGCCTCAAAAGGAATAGAAAGCCTCCTTGGGAATAAGTTGTGAAGTTTTCACTTAACTAATCATGCTTTCCCTTGACAAGTTATTAAACTTTTCATTAGTACAATCAGACGAGTAGATGATGTGATGTATCAGCTCCCAGGAAACTTGAAAATTAGAGAATAATTATGACACAGTTTTGAAGAGCACTCACTTAGGAATGAAGTAGGCTTATTTCCTACATTCTATCAAATATTTATTAAATATCAACCATGTGCAAAGCACAGTCCAGGCACACAAGAGAAGCTGAGAAGGGTGGCAAAGCTGTGTGCACTCACGTAACCTGGAAGAGACATGGGGAGGAGCAACCGGCACCAGCAGGAGTCCTACAAGGTACACAGGTCACTGAGCCCTAGAACGGGGCATGCCCTTGCCCTGATGCCAGTCTGTGCCCGTGGGTAAGGGTGGGCTGCACAGTGTGGACCAGGGACCAGCACCTGAAGCAGCTCACGTAAACTGTGCCCCAACATGGAAGACACCCCATGCTGAGTTCACACCTTTACGCAGGTCCAGTCGGGGGGACCACCTGCAGCTGGTACAAGCTAGGGTTGTACCAACTCAAAGGTCTCTTTTACTTACCCTGCTCCTGGACAGTAGGCACCAGCTCAAAGGATGCAAGCAGGAATGGGAGCAATGCTGGGGACTGTTGTTCATAACAAAAGCTCTTTATTATTTCATATAAATTATATTTTTCACTATTCATTTCATGTGGCTTTTTTAAATCTCAAGATAAACTAAATATGTACCTTGAAGACAAACTCTGTTTCATGATTTTTTCTAAAATTTTTTTTTAGATTTTTAGTAGAGTACTGAACTCCTCGGGAGGAGCCTAAAACACCAGTGGCCAAGCATTAAAACACACACAGAAACCAATAAACTGACTTCCTACTCTCCAGCATGAACCTGTGCTAATTTCTAAGCTATGCTATAAGAACTGTGTGCCTGTACGTGTCTGTTATCTCAGAGGCAATTGTTCATTATTAGAGTTGAAAAAGCCATCTGCTCATTTATATAAAAGTGATCTCTGGCCCAGCATCTCCCTAAAGTCAATACTATTTCTAGACGAACCCTATTTTCTTGTTATCAAGGCTCTATCCTCCAGAGAAGCATTAAGCATGACCAATAATCAACTATAAATACCTGTGATTTGTCACAGAAATCACATCGAATCTGAAACCTGATTAAACGATCTGGGCACATTACCTCTTACATCCTGTGATTAACAGGGGTTCATTTCCAGCACTTTTATAGAGAGAAACAGGGTGCGTGCATGTGCACAGGTGTGTGTGTGTGTGCACTCACGCACACATGCATCTGTTGGGACTTGAGGTGCACGTCAAAGAACCAAGGCATGAGGGCTGCAAAGGAACGTGATGAACGTCCGAACCTCAAGTTGTCTGCTTAAGCTGAGGAGTAGAGAGGCATGAGCAGTGAGAACCAGAAGTGCATGGTGAGTGATCGTTCTGGTGCTAAACCACAGCGCCTATCGTACACGAAATATTCAAAATACATTTTTAAGTAAAATAATGTATATATCTATATCTTCAAGAAGTCCCAAAAGATTCACATCATTGCTTTTTTAAAACTGCTCAGGTACAGTTACAAATACAGGGGAGAGTAAATGTAAGAGGAAGTATTGTGATGAGAAGCCAATGTGGATCTTTTTTTTTTCTTTTAATCCAATGAGGTTGTTTATTAAGAGAAGTTCTTAATTTTTTCTTTGTGTAACAATATCATATAGACCAAGGGTCAGCAAATTGTTTCTACAAAGGGACAGATAACAAGTATTTTAGCCTTTGCAGGTCATAAGGCTTCTTTTCCAATTACTCAGTTTTGTTATTGTAGCACAAAACGGCCATGGATGATGTGAAAATGAATGAGTGTGGCTGTGTTCTAATAAAACTTTATTTATAGATATTGGAATTTGAATTTTATATCATTTTGTATCATAAAATGTTGTTCTTCTTTTGATTATTATCAATGAGGTCAATGATTTAAAAATTTAAAACTATTCTTAGCTCAGAGAAAATACACAACAGGTAATGGGGTGCCAAAGTTTGCAACCCCTGAAACTGACTTAGGTTTTTGGTTTCTTTTATATATATATATATACATTTATTTTTTATTGGCGTTCAATTTCCCAACATATAGAATAACACCCAGTGCTCATCCCCTCATGTGCCCCCCTCAGTGCCTGACACCCAGTCACCCCCAACCCCCGCCCACCTCCCCTTCCACCACCCCTAGTTCATTTCCCAGAGTTAGGAGCCTTTCATGTTCTGTCTCCCTTTCTGAATAGCTCTATGCCAATAAATTAGGCAATCTAGAAGAAATGGATGCATTTCTGGGAAGCCACAAACTACCAAAACTGGAACTGGAAGAAATAGAAAACATGAACAGGCCAATAACCAGGGAGGACATTGAAGCAGTCACCAAAAACCTCCCAAGACACAAGAGTCCAGGGCCAGATGGCTTCCCCGGGGAATTCTATCAAACGTTTAAAGAAGAAACCATACCTATTCTACTAAAGCTGTTCGGAAAGATAGAAAGAGATGGAATACATCCAAACTTGTTCTACAAGGCCAGCATCACCTTAATTCCAAAACCAGACAAAGACCCCACCAAAAAGGAGAATTATAGACCAATATCCTTGATGAACATGGATGCAAAAATTCTCAACAAGATACTAGCCTATAGGATCCAATAGTACATTAAGAAGATTATTCACCATGACCAAGTAGGATTTATCCCAGGGACACAAGGCTGGTTCAACACTCGTAAAACAATCAGTGTGATTCATCATATCAGCAAGAGAAAAAACAAGAACCATATGATCCTCTCATTAGATGCAGAGAAAGCATTTGACAAAATACAGCGTCCATTCCTGATCAAAACTCTTCAGAGTGTAAGGATAGAGGGAACATTCCTCAACATCTTAAAAGCCATCTACGAAAAGCCCACAGCAAATATCATTCTCAATGGGGAAGCACTGGGAGCCTTTCCCCTAAGATCAGGAACCAGACAGGGATGTCCACTCTCACCACTGCTATTCAACATAGTACTGGAAGTCCTAGCCTCAGCAATCAGACAACAAAAAGACATTAAAGGCATTCAGATTGGCAAAGAAGAAGTCAAACTCTCCCTCTTCGCCAATGACATGATACTCTACATAGAAAACCCAAAAGCCTCCACCCCAAGATTGCTAGAACTCATACAGCAATTTGGCAGTGTGGCAGGATACACAATCAATGCCCAGAAATCAATGGCATTTCTATACACTAACAATGAGACTGAAGAAAGAGAAATTAAGGAGTCAATCCCATTTACAATTGCACCCAAAAGCATAAGATACCTAGGAATAAACCTAACCAAAGAGGTAAAGGATCTATACCCTAAAAGCTACAGAACGCTTCTGAAAGAAATTGAGGAAGACACAAAGAGATGGATCTTTTATCACAAAGAGAATTACAAGCCTGGACAGGTTTTGCTCACACCGTAGCATTGTTCCTCTGGTACATCATTTATCTTCTCACAGCTTTTATGTAAAATATCTGAGAATCTAGCAATTAGTTCACCTCTGCTTTATATTTTTTTCAAGAAAGAACTTTGTATATTTAGAAAAGTAGAAAGAGGCAGACGTATTTGTTAGACACTCATATTTAAGTCAAGATGCCCTGTGAGATCAGAGAGCCTCCACGTGGTCTGACAGTCACAAATAAATTAAGATTTTCCTGTGATTATCCATTAGGGTGCATCAAATAATACCGTCTCACTGATCACCAGGCTACATTTCAGTCATGATTTTATTGCTTATGTTTGGACTAAGAATCCCTGGTCTTAATTAGATAAATGAAGTATGATGTAGTTTTATTTAGCAGGATTGTTTTCTCCTGGAAGGACAGCAGTGGTGCCAAGTTATTTAAGAACTGTCAAGTCAGGCAGACCCCTAAGCAAACCCCTAGAATTTAGTGTTCATATGCTGAATAAATGCAGTCAAAGATGTTAAATACAGGGTTCATGAGGCATTATTCCAACCCAGATCTTTTAAAAAGATTTAAAAGCTGGGGCACTTGGGGGGCTCAGTGGTTGAGCATCTGCCTTTGGCTCAGTCATGATCCCGGGGTCCTGGGATTGAGTTCTACTTTGGGCTCCTTGCGGGGAGCCTGCTTCTCCCTCTGCCTGTGTCTCTACCTCTGTGTGCGCGTGTGTGTCTCATGAATAAATGAATAAAATCTTTTAAAAAAGATTCAAAAGCTTTTAAAAAATGATGATATAAATAAATAACTAAATGAATAAATAAGATGATGATTACTATATTGAAGGTTTCCTATTTCCTGGGAACATTCTTTAATACCTATGAGGTTCCTTAAAATTAATATTGGCTTCCTGCAAATTACTTATGGGGAAATCCCAGAGAAAACATAACAATCGTGAATTTGGCATGTCAAATACAGTTTGTGAGCTATGGGAACCTAAGAGAAGATAAGCAGAACTTCAGGAGCACTGTTACCGCCACAGGCTCCACAAGATGTGCTACTGAAAAGCCCAAAAACCAGCACACAGCCCAGTTTCTGCTGCCATCGTGCTCACCACACCAAGACGATTCCTGCGTCCCATGGTCTACTACAGGTACATATGCTGCTACTGCTGGGAAAATAAAAATGAAGGGTACATAGAACATCTCTGCCCTCTTGTTGAAATTTTCTGTGAATGTGCAACTATTTCAAAGTAAAAAAAAAAAAGTTAAAAAAATATTTCATTAATTAATGGAAAGGATTTTATCAGCATGGGGTAAAAGGAAGGATGAAAAAATATGTCATTTCTAAAATCCCCTTTGAGAATATAAATAATAGTGAAAGGGAATAGAAGGGAAGGGAGAAGAAATGTGTGGGAAATATCAGAAAGGGAGATAGAACATAAAGACTCCTAACTCTGGGAAACGAACTAGGGGTGGTGGAAAGGGAGGAGGGCGGGGGGTGGGTGTGACTGGGTGACGGGTATGAGGGGGGCACTTGATGGGATGAGCACTGGGTGTTATTCTGTATGTTGGTAAATTGAACACCAATAAAAAATTAATTTATTAAAAAAATAAAATAAAATCCCCTTTGAATTTTTCTCATTCTAAATTGAAATGTTAGTTTATCTGGAACATCACGGACAAGTGAGCAGGTCTATGGATTTTAGTATTTAGGATTACTTAGTATCACGAGGTGAACTATCTGTAAATTAGAAAAAACCTTCCAACGAGTACCAATTTTGTACTAACAGGCAGACAGACCTGCAGGGCGAGCAGTAGAGGAGGCCCCGGGGGTGGCTTCGAGGAGCAAGAGAGCATGGGATGTGCCATGACTCACACTTTGTGCCACGCACGTCACAATGGCCACAAACTGAGCTGTGAAAGGAGGAAAAGGCACAGTTGTAGGGAGTAATCAACCCACCAACCCAACGGTCTGTTTGCCCACCTAGCGGCTGACCTCGTCCTTCCATCATTTACACCAGGCCTGTCATTTCTGAAATTCTCCCACCTGGCAGGGAGGAATGGAAATCCCTTTTGTTTTTGAAAAAGTGATTTGTAGGGGGGCCCGGGGGTGCAGTTGGTTGAGTGTCCAACTCTTGAATTCAGCTCAGATCATGATTTCAGGGATTGGGATCAAACCCCAAATCGGGCTCCATGCTCAGCTCAGAGTCGGCTTGCGATTCTCTCTCTCTCTCTCCCTCTGCCCCTTCAGCTCATGCTGTCTCTCCCTCTCTCAAGTAAATAAATAAATCTTTTTCTCAAGTCATTTGGACACATTGGTCATAATTTTCTATAATAGATATACTTCTAAAAATTCTCTCTGAAAGCAAAACAAAGCAAATCATTTCATAAAGTTATCTGAAAAAAAAGAAAAGTCCATGTGTACAGCTGTGAAATGCAGTGTTATTTATGATACCGAGGAAACAAGACAGCCAATGTCACATACAGGGTTATGTCATGCACCGAATAACAGCCCCAGAGACAACATTTAATCCCCAAGCCTGTGGCTATGGCACCTTACATGGTAGCAGGAACTCTGTAGGTGACATTAAGAGTTTTAAAAAATAGGTGACTATCCTGGATTATCCTACCTCAGTGGGTCTCATGGAATCACAAGGGTCCAGAGGGGAAGAAGGCAGGTCAGAGCAAAAACAATGCCAGGCTGCAGACTTGGAAGGTCGAGAGAGGGGTCACAGGTGGAAGGAGGAAGCCTCTAGAAGTCAGAGATGCAAGGACATGGATTCTCTACAGTCTTTGCAAGAAATGCCAGGTCCCAAAGTCTTTGGCTTCCCTCACTATGAAATAACATACGTATATTGTTTTCAGTTACTAGCTTTTTGGTAATTTATTACAGGTTGTGGAAGTTGTTGTGGTCGGGATACACTGCTCAATGGAACTTCAAAAAGTCTATGCCATGATGTCTCTGTGACAAAGCTAGTGAAACATAAACCGGGCGAAGTGTGAGCACACCAGCAGTGGATAAAAACCATCAGAGATGCATGGACCACAAAATCCGGCACAATCTACTATATCTGCTCAAACATGGCATTCGTAATCGAGCAGTAGAGTGATGCTTCTCTGTATCTTCCCATATTTACCATTTTCCTGTAATGAGTATTTATTTATATTAAATAATATAGTAAATCATAAACCACTTTGCCATTCTTCAACAGAGACTAAGGACATCCATTAGACTTGTTTGTAAAATGGTTATTCATCAGTTGGGCCTCTTCCATCTCCTTCTCCATTAAATCACTGAGGTGCCTGATTATTACACAAGCAAACTCTGACCTCGTCTGAGGGTTTGAGGCACGAAACGTGCTGGGAAGGTGATTTTTCCTCACTCCGATAGCTCGGTACTTCTATGCCTCCCGCCTGTGACTATATTATTTCTCACTTTCCCAGAGGTGACAAAATTCTACCAAAACATCATCTATTTCCCATGACATATGTTTCAAAATTATGTTTCAGAAATAGAAGAAAAATTCCAGCATTTGGACACTTAAAAAAAATAAATAAATGAGGTGGCTGATTGAAAGGTTAATTGACTTGGCCCAGGATTCTCATCAGGAAAAATTACTTGTACTAAAATATTATATGATGTCGTGGCTCTTGGACCAGCCACTGTGATGGGAGATGTGACCATGGTCTGGGTCAGGCCAACACCACAGACCACCCATGAGGATGTAAGCACAGCTTGAGGAGGAGAATCCAGGGGGCCTTGCTCTCATTAGCCTTCCTATGATCACCTCCCTTACAGTGGTCACTGTGACCTTCATGAATTCAGAGTGGCCCTGCTGTGCTAATGCAGATTCCAGGCCATGTGAGCTTTGCCTAAATTAACAGAACATTTCAGCCAAAGCAGTTGGAAACATTATATTTATAGATATGGTCACCAAATACCTTCATCCATCCACCTCTCCATGGAATGGGATTTTAAAATAAATGTGTGAAAGATGAATGAAAAAATATGTTCGGAAAAAAATTTAATTTTACTTCATAAGTGTAATTATAAATTGTTGCAAAATTTGCTCAGTTATTTTCTATAGATAAATTTATTTTAATCATTTAAATATTGTGCTTTCATTATGAAATAATTTTCATTCATTTTTAAATCCTGCTCCTGGTACCTGAATATTAAATGAATTTTGCAGCTCTTTGAAGCAGGAATATTTTTTCTAAATTTGGCCATGTGAGTGCCATGAATAAAAGTTTAAGATTTAGGATGCCTGGGTGACTCAGTAGGGTAAGCAACTGCTTTCAGCTCAGGTCATGATCTCAGAGTCCTGGGATCAAGTCCCAGGTCGGGATCCCTCCTCAGCAGGGAGCCTGCTCCCCCCTCTGTTCACTTAGCCCCTGTTCACTCTCTCTCAAATAAATAAATAATTTTTTTTAAAAAAATTAAGATGAATATAGGCATGTCTACATTTTGGTAAATATGTTTTGCTTGCCATTATTTGTGTTTTATGAAAAGCAGGCCAATTTTATTGATTGATTGATGATTTTATCCATTTGACAGAGAGAGTACGAGAAGGGGGGAGCAGAGGTAGAAGTAGACTCCCTGCTGAGCAGGGAGCCCCACATGGGGCTCAATTCCAGGTCTCTGAAATCATGACCTGAGCAGAAGACAGACACTTCACCCACTGAGACACACAGGCGCTCCAATGAGACCAATTTAAAACTGAAGATATTTGACTTCAAATTTAATTGGAATTTCTGGCAACATATAGCTCACAGAGCAACATGACCACAACCAGAACATTCTGAAGAAAATATGCATGTCTTGAAAGACATGTACATGAATGTGCACTCAAATTTCCCTCAAAGCCCATCATTTGTACAACTCATGCACGTGGTTAATTACCTACCTGATTCTTTTAGGCTTGCATTTTCTGGTAGTTATATTAGATACCCTGAAGTCCCACAGTGAATAAGGATACAAAATTGGAGGAAAGTTGGCAAAGGGGACATGTAGAGATTAGAACTGAAACCCAAACTTTCTTAATAATTTTGTAACTATTATTCTTTATCTGTCAGGAAGCATCAGGTGTGGATTTGACATGTGCAGAGAGCTGACAGTGCCTCTCTAAAATGAACTTGAAAAAGTCCTACCAAAAAGGAGTTAGACTATTACTTTTATCTTATTCTATTCTTTCTTTTTTTGATCAAGAGTGAACACTGCCTTCAGGCCCTGACCTTTCAATCCGGCAACAGGCAAGTACAAGGTCAAGTGCAGGGACTTATGAAGAGTATTTCCATGAGAAATGGCCATTCCTGGTATATAACACCAAGGCAGTTGGTAAAAAAGTGATAGGATTCCTCAATGTTATAGTGTTAAGTTACAGTTATAACTTAAAATATTGTACTTAATAACACACATGCCACTATATGACAGTCAACAGTTTACTGAAATGAAAGCAATACAAATATATAAATGTGACAGTTCCCTGACTGAAAAAGACAGATCACAAAACTGACACTGTGCAAAATGCAGACATGAACCAGACACCTGGAGGAACAAAAGATACGCTTGAATTTTACAGGAAAGGAAAAAGTCACTTGACAAAGGCTTCAGGTCATGGGTACATCTCTGCAGAACATAGGAGCTTGCTCTAAAAGCTTCACTGACAGGAATTTATGTGATAAATTCATTACAGGGAAACATAATTTACATAATGAAAACTAACAAAAGAAAATTTTATTTCACAGAGTATTTACATTTATGAAGGAAACAATGAATCTGTATTTTTAGCTTACAAACTGCTTTCACTTATAGTTTCTTTCATATAATTCTTACAAACCTTTACAGCAAAATTAGAAATGTCTATCTTTTGGAAATGTACTCTCTTAAAAAGGCTATTCCAAAAACTATCCAAAATATAACGAAAGAAAATAAATTCCTGGGTGTTTTCAGTGAGGTGCTGATATGACTTTGATTTGTCTGGCTATAATTCTCTAGGGTCCAAGTTAATTTCTAGATTTTATTTAGTGGAGATCCAAATCATTTCTGTGCAGTGGAACATAACTGTAATGGTATGGTTTATGGTCTTTTTTAATATTAACCAGTTTAATATGTAACCAGCAATCATATCCTACCATTGCCTATAAACAGTTGGTTTTTCACATTCTCTTTGAATATTGCGGACATTTTAGGGATTCTTTTTTTTTTTTTTTTTCATTTTAGGGATTCTCTCATCAATTACCAATGTTCATGAACATTTTATGGGTTCCTGATTTTACATTTTAGAATAATACACATTAAAAACTTATATTTATAGGACTTCCAGGGAAGCTGGTGGAGAAGGATGATCCTGAGCTCATAGTGACCCACATATACAAGTAGATAACACCCAAATTGGTGTAAATAACCCAGAAAACAACTCAAAACCTGAGAGCTAAATGTAGGAAAAAAGGCCACTGCCACAAGGTTAGGAAGGGCAGAGATGCAGCTGGAAATCAAAGTGACCTTCAAGACTGTTTGGGGAAGGAGAGATACCAAAACACAGTGATGAAAATGGAGCAGACCCCATCCTAGGCACCTCAGGCACAGGGGACCCACACTAGGAAGACTAATTCCCATGATATTTGGTTTCAAAAACCCACTGGGGCTTACCTGTGTGAGTTCTTATGATCAGTGGAGCTTAATTCTTGGAACTTTGAAAATCAGATGTTCAGCTCTGCAAGAGTCCGGAGGGTGAGAGGAAACTGAGTCCACACCCTTAAAGAGCCAGCATAACAAACAGCCCCACTAAGATACAGCACAGAAGCAGCAGTTTAAAAAGTGCCTCAGATGTATGGGAGGGAGATTTATTTGCTAGTCTCAGAACATGTGCTGGAGGGGCAGGGATCTTTGAGAGACTCTTTCAGAAGCAAAGGAACTGTCAGGTATAATTTTCCTCTCCCAGCCCCCATTCCAGACACACATACACCTGTGGAAACCAGTGCATTGCCAAAACTCCATACCTAACTTGCTAATAGCATGCCCCACCCCCACATTGTCCAACAGACCCAGTCCCTCCAACAGGTCCCCTCCCACAGCTGCCCAGCTCACAACTTACTAATACTCTGCGCTCAACTCAGCACTGTCCTGCAGACCCAATAATTCCAACAAGCCTCACCAGGAGTCCATCCAAAGTGGCCCCACAAGCTTGGCACTGTGCAAGCAGCCCCAACAGGATACAACTTCAAAGTAACTCCTGCCCCAAGAAAAAAAATGAAGGTAACCACATAGGATAGGAATGGGGTCAACCATCTGGTCTGATTGTAGGGCCTGCTCACCAATGAAATGTGAGGGGACAACACAGGGAAAGCACCCCATCCTACTGCATCTCTGGCAATTTACCTGATCTGACTCATCTCAAGACAGCCCCAGTTAGGTTTACAAACAACCCAGGGAACAAACACTGCCCGAATCAGGCAGGAAGAAACACCGCAGATGACTGGACTAAAGACAAATGTAGCTCAGCCATGACAGAAAGATGCACACAACACACATAGGAGGCACCCTTAAAGCACCAGGTTCTGGTGAACAAGGTACACTGCACTGCAGGGCACTATGGAGCCTCTTCTTCATATGGCTATTACTTTCAAGAGTAGAAGACATAAGAGACCTTCCTAATAAATAGAAACAGACACAGAGAATTAGACAAAATGAGGAGACAGAGGAATATATCCTGAATGAAAGAATAGGACAAAACTATAGCACAAATCCAAGAAAAATGGAGATAAGGGATATGCATGATAGAGAATCTAAAGTAAGCAACAAAAGTACTCACTGGACTAGAGAACAGAGTAGGGAATGCCATGAAACCCTCAACAAAGAGACAGGAAACATTTAAAAAAAAATCAGAGATGAAGATCTCAATAAACGAAATTAAAAATACACTAAATGTAATAAATAGTGGACTAGGGGAAGAAGAACAATGTATCAGTGACCTGGAGGACAGAGTAATGGAAAGTAATCAAGCTGATAAAGAGAATAAGAATGAAAAGAGGAACGCCTGGGTGCCTCAGTGGTTGAGTGTCTGCCTTTGGCTCAGGTCATGTTCCCAGAGTCCTGGTCGAGTCCTTCATCGGGCTTCCTGCGAGGAGCCTGCCTCTCCCTCTGCCTATGTCTCTGCCTCTCTCTGTGCGTCTCTCATGAGACAAAAGTACAACATCCATTCGTGATAAAAATCCTCAACAACTAGGGGTGGTGGAAGGGGAGGTGGGCGGGAGGTGGGGGTGACTGGGTGGTGGGCCCTGAGGTGGGCACTTGACGGGATGAGCACTGGGTGTTATTCTGTATGTTGACAAATTGAACACCAACAAAAAAAAATAAATTTATTAAAAAAAACCCTCAACAATGAAGGTTTAGAGAGAACATACCACAACAAAAGAAAGGCCATAAATAAAAAATCCACAGTTGACAATCATATTCAATGGTGAAAAAACTGTGAGCTTTCCCCCTGAGATCAGGAATAAGACAAGAATGTCTACTTTCACCACTTTTCTTCAACATAGTACTGCAAGTCCTAGTCAGAGCAATCAGACAACAAAAAGAAATAAAAGGCATCCAAATCAGTAAGGAAGAAGTAAAACTTTCACTATTCGCAAATAACATGACACCATATATAGAAAACCCTAAAGAGTCTACAAAAAAAAAAAAAAACTGCTAGAACTGATAAATGAATTCAGTAAATTTGTAGAGAACCCTCTTGTATTTCTATGCATCAATAACAAAGCAGCAGAAATAAAGAAAACGATCCCATTCACAATTGCACCAAAAATAATATATTTCTGGGGATCCCTGGGTGGCGCAGCGGTTTGGCGCCTGCCTTTGACCCAGGGCACGATCCTGCAGACCCGGGATCAAATCCCACATCGGGCTCCCGGTGCATGGAGCCTGCTTCTCCCTCTGTCTGTGTCTCTGCCTCTCTCTCTCTCTGTGACTATCATTAAAAAAAAAATTAAAAATTAAAAAAAAAGAATATATTTCTGAATAAACATAACCAAGGAGGTGAAAGACTTATACTCTAAAAACAATAAAACACTGAAGAAAGATGTTGAAGAAGATATAAATGGAAATATATTTCATTCTTTTTTTTATGACAACTGAGTTTTTATTTTTATTTATTTTTATTTTTTTTATAAATTAATTTTTATTGGTGTTCAATTTACCAACATACAGAATAACACCCAGTGCTCATCCCGTCAAGTGTCCCCCTCCGTGCCCGTCACCCATTCATCCCCACCCCCCGCCCTCCTCCCCTTCCACCACCCCTAGTTCATTTCCCAGAATTAGGAGTCTTTATGTTCTGTGTCCCTTTCTGATATCTCCCACACATTTCTTCTCCCTTCCCTTATATTCCCCTTCACTATTATTCATATTCCCCAAATGAGTGAGAACATACACTGTTTGTCCTTCTCCGATTGACTTACTTCACTCAGCATAATACCCTCCAGTTCCATCCACGTTGAAGCAAATGGTGGGTATTTGTCGTTTCTAATGGCTGAGTAATATTCCATTGTATACATAAACCACATCTTCTTTATCCATTCTTCTTTCGATGGGCACCGAGGCTCCTTCCACAGTTTGGCTATTGTGGACATGGCTGCTAGAAACATCGGGGTGCAGGTGCCCCGGCGTTTCATTGCATCTGAATCTTCGGGGTAAATCCCTAACAGTGCAATTGCTGGGTCGTAGGGCAGGTCTATTTTTAATTCTTTGAGGAACCTCCACACAGTTTTCCAGAGTGGCTGCACCAGTTCACATTCCCACCAACAGTGTAAGAGTGTTCCCTTTTCTCCGCATCCTCTCCAACATTTCATTCTTATAGATTGAAGAAAAAATATTGTTAAAATATCCATACTACCCACAGGAATCTACAGATTTAATGCACTCCTATCAAAATACCACCAGAATTTTTCACAAAACTAGAAGAAATCATCTTAAAATTGCTGTGGAACCACAAGACATCAAATTGCCAAAGCAATCTCGAAAAAAAAATGGAAGTATCACAACCCCAAATATCAATATATATTACAAAGCTATAGTAGTAAAAACAGTATAATACTGGCACAGAAAGAGACACATAGATCAATAACACAGAATAGATTTTAGGTATAAACTCATAATTACATGGTCAATTAATCTTTGATAAAGCAGGAAAGAAAATCCAATGGGAAAAAGACTGTCTCTTCAACAAATGATCTTGGAAAAAGAGGACAACATGCAAAATAATGAAAATGGACCACTTTCACACACCACACAC
The DNA here is from genome assembly GCF_905146905.1 of Nyctereutes procyonoides. Taxonomy (NCBI): domain Eukaryota; kingdom Metazoa; phylum Chordata; class Mammalia; order Carnivora; family Canidae; genus Nyctereutes; species Nyctereutes procyonoides. Next base: position 32,736,864 of record NW_026575043.1, read on the forward strand.
AAAAATAAACTCAAAATGGATTAAGGACCTAAATATGAGACCTGAAATCATAAAAATCCTACAATGAAGTACAGGCAAACATTGACCACAGCAAACTTTTTCTAGATAGGTCTCCTGAGGTAAGGGAAACAAAAGCAAACATAAATTATTGGGACTACATCAAAATAAAAAGCTTATGCACAGCAAAGGAAATAGTAAAACAAAAAAACAACCTATGGGATGAGAGAAAATGTTTGTGAATGACATAGCTGATAAAGGGTTAGTATCCAAAATATATGAAGAATTTATCAAACTCAGCACCCCAAAACCACATAGTCCAGTTAAGAAATGGACAGAAGATATGAACAGGAATTTTTTCCAAAGATATCCAGATGGTCAGCAGACACATGAAATGATGCTCAACATCACTCATTATCAGGGAATTACAAATCAAACAACAGTGAAACATCACCTCACACCTGTCAGAATGGCTGAAATCAAGAAACAAGAGTGTTGGCAAGGATGTAAAGAAAAAGTAACCCCTGTGCTCTGCTGGTATGAATGCAAGCTAATGGAGACACTCTGGAAAACAATATGGAGGTTCCTCAAAAAATTAAAAATAGAATTACCATCTGATTCATTAATTCCACTACTGGGTATTTACCCAAATAATGTGAAACCAAATAAAATATGCAACCCTTATGTTTATTTGAGAATTATTTACAATAAACCAAAGTATGAAAGCAGCCCAAGTGTCCATCCGTAGATGAAAAGATAAAGAAGATGTATTATGTATATAAAATGGAATATTACTCTGCCATAAAAATGAAATCCTGCCATTTGCAATAACATGGATGGCGCAAAAGAGTATAACACTAAGCAAAATAAGTTAGAAAAAAGCAAATGCCATATGACTTCACTCATATGTGGAACTTAAGAAACAAAGCAAACAGCAAAGGGGTGAAAAGAGGAGAGAGACAAGCCAAGAAACAGGCTCTTAACTGCAGACGACATTCTGATGTTCACCAGAGGGGAGGTGGGTGGGGGGTTGGGGAAAACAGGTGATGGGGATGAAGGAGAGCACTTGTGATGAGCACTGAGTAATGTACAGAATTGCTCAATCACTATATTATATACCTAAAACTAATATAATACTGTATCTTAACTATACTGGAATTCAAAGAAATTCATATTTGCAAGGGATGAACATCATATCAATGGTATACTCAAATTTTGGAGAGACTAATGATCCTTGGAGATCCTTTATGGACCTGGACAAATGTATTCATATCTCAAAGTTCTTCCTAAGCTATAAAATGAGAAAACTAATATCATCTGTATTTCTTCCTCTACTTTAAAATACTACGATATTGTTACTTAAAGGGCTCAATTTGAGTGAAGTTGTCCTTCTTAAGCCATGACAAACCAAGTAGAAGCCCAAATAATCTCTCTGAACTGTGGAAAGGAAAAGTAGAGGACTTTGATACTACGCTACTCTTAGAAATGACTACCAGCAATCCTTGCAGAGAGAACTTACACTGAGAAAGATAATAGCTACATAAAGCAGGCCAAATACACAGAGTGGCTGAATCCTAGCATCTCCAATATTGGTAAATCATAAAATGCATTTCATTGTTTCTTTTTTTAAGATTTATTTATTTATCAGAGAGAGAGAGAAAGAGTGAGAATCCCAAGCAGACTCTGCACTGAGCACAGAGCCCGATCTCATGACCATCTCATGACCATGACCATGACCATCTCCAGATGGAGCCTGGATCTCCAGGCTCCATCTCATGACCCTGAGATCATGACTAGAGCAGAAACCAAGAGTCCGGTGCCCAACCAACTGAGGCCTAAGGTCCCTTTCATTTTTCTATTACTCTTTATTCGTTTCCAGGTCTTTGAGATTCCCAGTTACTTACGCATGACTCCGAATAGACTTATTGCATCATCCCGTATATGCTTCATTTATTATAGTTCTCTCCTTACATTTAAGGTGCTGGGGAGGATGAAGAGGAAGATATTGGCTTAAATTCTCCCATTTGGTTTTCTACAAAATTCATCAAGTTTGCTGGATAACAATTTTACTTAATAGTTTTCTTGATCTTGAGATCTCCAAATAGCTGCCTCAGGAAGATACTCTTATCATCTCTATTCCAGGAGTGAGAGATTAAAACTCTGAGAAGTGATTTACCCAGAAAACACATAACTGGTGCCTGACAGAACCAGATGAAGTAAGGCTCGGTGACCAGACTGCATGGATGTGAACATCTGACCTGAATGACAGTGGGAGGTGGCCTGTAAGACATCCCTCAAGGATCCATACTTCCTGGCGTTCACTCCAGGGTGGCCTCTCCTGCACGATAGACCTGGCCTGTGGTAGCAGAACACTCCAGAAATGAGACGGTCTGCCTTCTGACACCAGCCCGTAAGAATCTCTTTCTTGGGTCACCTGCTCTAGGGAAGATCAGCTGCCATGTCCCAAGGATGCCCAAATTAGCCAGGCATCCTGGATGAGCCACCTTGGAAGCAGACCTTCCAGTCCCAGTTAAACCTTCAAATACCTGCATCTGTAGCCCACATCCCCGTGACAAGCTCATGAGAGACAGACCCCGGGACATAATCACCCAGCTGACCCAACTGGATTCTCACCCTACACAATAGCACACACTTATTTTTAAAGCATTTCTTATATTAATATAAATCAATTTTCCTTTCCCCTTGTCAGGACTCTGGGAATCTCAAAATTAGATTGTACTGATGCTATGATGACATTGCAATATATTGCCACCGTCAATATATGTAAAATACCTTGCTGTGATTTTGAAAGATTGAAAAATTAAGATATTATTAAACGACAAAATACATAAGATATATACTGGGTGATTCTATTATATAGACAGCATCTCCAGTGGATTTTCAGAACAGAAAGCCAGTAAAATCCTTCACAGTTGTAGGAAACCTTACCACAGGAGTCAGTAGTAAGTCACTTAAAAAATACTATATCTTGTGACTTTATAAAGAAGCTTTGGGTGAACAGCAGCGACATCACATACGTCAGAGTGGCAAGTGAATGTTGGCTGGGGAAATATTCCTGAGGAAGCACTGCTCTAACTATTCCAAGAGGCCGTGCACACAGGGGGCAGGAGGAGGTGTGAACTCTGTAGTTTCACCCCAGGTTTGCTATGAACCTAACACTTCTCTAGAAAATAATGTCTATTTTATATACACACATGCTTACATACATACATATAAAATACACACATATATGTTATACATAAAAATACATATAAAATACATACATATATCTTATATAGTACAATGTGTGTCTATATTATGTGTTATATAATATATAGATGTACTTATCTGTCTCTATATGTACCTAATACAGATGCATATCATCCATATATTATATATCTAGCATAAATTTAATTCATTTAAATATACTAGTATATGAAAATTAAAATAATCTGAAATTATAAACAGAAGGAAAACAATACTGATGGGAAAGGCTGGAAAACTTCGTTTAACTGTTCATTGTATCCACACGAGCATACATAGAACCTAAAGGCCAGTAAACGTCTGGACAGTGAAAATAGTTTAAAATCTGATAGAACATAGTTTCTACGCATCCTGACGTCTATGTATGCTGCGGCTCAAGAGTCCTTCTCTTTCCTTGGGATCGCCTGACCTTGCAAGGGCAGAGGACAACTGGGGGACATCTTATACTCCGGAAACTCCTCAGAAACTCATCCTCAATTTACTGAGTCACAAACATCACCCAGGGAGTAGTCTGTGCTATCTTTGAGGTATTTCTACATTTAACGTGAATCGTGTGACTCATCCGAGGGGTCTCTGCAACATACCCACCCTCTTGTCACAAAGGGACAGATCATTAACAGAGAGAACAACTCTGCAGACTGCTGATACACTTAATACCAGTACAGACAACTCAATGACCTGTTTCTACAACTGTGAACTTTTACTTAATGAGGAAAATGGAAAATATAGGGGCACCTGGGTGGCTCAGCTGATGAAGCCTTTGCCTTCAGGTCAGGTCATGATCTCGGGGCCCTGGGATCAAGTCCCACATCGGGCTCCCTGCTCAGTGGGGAGTCTGCTTCTCTGTCTCCCTCTGCTCCTCCCCTCTGCTTGTGCTCTCTCCCTCTCTCTCTCAAATAAATGAATAAATAAAACATTTTTTTAAAAAAATAAGGAAAGTGTATAGTTTAAACTCCCCTATGGACACAGGCACTAAGTTTTGCTCATCAGCAATAAATATTACTTAAATTTTTAATGTTTGCCTTTGGCAATAAAAGTGGTACCAAACCAGACAGTATGGTTATCAGAAAAATGTAATAGTCTACTTGTCCAGTAAGAAGAAATAGATGACACACGCATCAATTCAAATCACTTTTGTTTTCATAAGTGCCCTTATTGTTAAAAGTAGTTTAACAATACAGAAATACACAAAGTATTACTTCCATTAAAAGTTATTGGTTTCAAAAAAATAAAATAAAATAAAAAAATAAAAGTTATTGATTTCAAGTGCAGTGGATTCTCATGTTTGCTGAGCACCTATCTTTGCCTTCTATTAAAATCTCCATCCAGAAAACAGACTGTAATCAGGGTTTGGATCTTGAACATGAATGTAGAATTGGGAGAGTTATTTGTCAAAATGGATTATTTCAAAAAACATAGTACTCTATGCATTCATTCTCGAGAAAATCTCCAAGATCCAAAAGATACTCCTTTTTATAGGTCTATAGATATTCTCTCACAGAGTATAAAATGTAAGGACCCATTCTCTTCCATGAATATTTTATATCCCTTAAAATTGACTGTCAGCACTAGCCTTCTGGTCGCATTTCTTTTTCTCTAAATATCTGCACAATTCTGTCATATGAGTGAACATTATTTTCACAGCAAAATTGTCCTGCTCTTCATCAAAGACACCAAGCTGGTCTGATATGAAGAAGTGTTAGAAAGGCAATCACTACATGTCACAGGAGACCAACAAAGAAGATTCCATACCCAAGGATAAACTAAATAGTTCATTAGGTTACCATCATCCTTCCAGTCTCATGAGTTCTAAAAGGAAACACCAAAGTATATACACTGATAACTATAAATACCAGACATTATCCTTTTGGCTTCATTTTCTGTGAATTTCTCTATAGTTCCTAAAGCAAAGCCTCTCTACTTTGGAATCCCGTTGCATGGTACATTTTTTAGTTATGTTTATAAAAGGATTAACAATGTAATTCTGAAATATTTTAAATTGAAAAATCCCATTATCTTGGAAAAATGCATCTGGAGAACTGAAATTTTACAAAAGTCTAACTTAAATGTTTAAATACCACTTGGCAGAGATCAAAGCTGTATTTTATTTAATATATGCTTCAAGGTACATGACAAACACTTCATACTGAAAGTTCCTGCAAGAAGGTATAGTCAATAATATTCTAAGGACCTCTACAACGTGCTACAAAAAAATATGTATATATTGTGTGCTTTGATCTGTTTAGAGAAACAGGCTCCTTTTGACATTGAACTTTCTCAGTTTTATATTAAGTGCCATAAACATTAAAGGAGTCAAAATGATCTGCACATTTTTATTCTAACACTTAGGTACCTTCTTTTTTTTTTAAGATTTTATTATTTATTTGTGAGAGAGAGAGATACCGAGAGACAGTACAAGCAGGGAGGAGATGGAGAAGCAAACCACCCCCCTCCAAGCAGGGAGCCCAATGTGGGGACACGATCCCAGGACCCTGAGAGCATGACCTGAGCTGAAGTCAGATGTTTCCCTGACTGAACCACCCAGGTGCTCCAACAAATACATATCTTCTTTTTGTAACTGCTTTTATATTTAATGATGAGAGGAATCTGAAAGCCAATCAACTTGCCTCCCATTCAAAACTCTGATAATTGTCAGAATAGTAAAGACAGACACAAACAAAAAAAGAATAGTAAAAAAAAAAATCCCCTGCTGCTGGTAATTTTGAAATAAAGAAACTGATTTATTACTGTAATGATACAACATTTTACTCAATTTTCATATTTAATGCTATCCCATTTCGGAGGCTGGGTATTATTATTTGCTTTTCGACTGAAGAAAAGTGTGTTAATAAGTAAGAGACTCACACCAATACTAACCTAAGAACTTGGTAAAGTGACTTACTATGATAAACATCAAAACATTATACAGGTTGTAATGTCACATATTACTTTTTCAAGGCTGAATATAATAGACTTTTAAAAGCAGTCTGGCTCTCAAATGAGAGATTCAGATGTATCTCCATTTCTTTTATGCAAATTATAAGGATAAAAGACATAAAGGAAGAAAATTAGTACCATTGGGATTTAAAGGGAAAATAAATCAATTGTCTTAAAAGTGTTATTTCTGAGTGACCTTTCTGGGATACCTTCAAAGCCAGTAAGATGCCTGGACAGACACTTACCCAAGGCATTAGGACAGTGAAAAATTAAATATTAGTAACAACTTTGCATTTGGCTTAGCATGTTGTCTTGGAAGATAAAAGAGCCCAGGATCCTAGGGTAGGGCGTTAAAACCTATCTGCTGAAAAGATTATTTTAACTCACTGTTATCTTTCTTCTTAGATTTACTATGGAAATGAAGACGTTATCAAGGGGAACAAGGACAAAGAGTAAAACCTCACTATGTAAGGATGTAGCAAAATCATCACCAATGGCAAATAGGTGGTGTCCTTTGAGTTTCCTCTATGACTTCTGAGAGACATTCACACCTCACAGCCTAACAAGGGCTGCACTCCTCCTGGGTGACACCGTGTCAGCGTGTGCAGTGTGTATCAGAAGATCAACAGACACTCAGACTCCACAGTCCAGCAGGGCCCGAGGTCCTCCGGTGACACCGTGTCCATCTGTACAGTGCGTATCAGACGATCAACAGACACTCAGGCTCCACAGTCCAGCAGGGCCCGAGGTCCTCGGGTGACACCGTGTCAGCATGTACAGTGTGTATCAGAATATGTAAGATGTAAAATGTTACTTGCAAAAACGTACAGGCAAGAAAGGAGGTTTCTTAGTTATAAATTTAAATGAATAAGGGAGTAAAAATTAACACCAATGATTAAAATTAGTTATATATCAGACCATCAGCAACTCAAATATCAGTATGATTTAATTTTGCGAATTTGACCATTCTAAATGAGGGGTTTTCAAAATTTCTGCTGTAAAGTGCTAGATATTAAATATTTTAGACTTTGTAACTGACAGGATATCTGTTCCCATCACCTAATGATGACACTGGAAAGACGTAGATGAACATGGCTGATTCCACTAATATATTATTAACAAAAACATACTGTCCTCATGGATAGTAAGTCCATCGCTACTTTACATAAATAATTTTTATCATAAGTTTAATTTCAGGTGTGTCATGTATAGACCTATCCTTACTGCTTTTACTTGTAAACTTCCTAGAATTTAGCAAACATGCACACATACATTACAATAAATATTATATGTACTTGTTATGTGTGACAAATGTGTGTGCAAACACACATATATGGTAACATATACACATATTCATATATATATACACATAGATTTATATAATACCTGTTTTTAATACATTTGATTGAAAATCAGGACAGTAGTCTTTCTCAATATTATGGAAGAGATTTGGTTTCTATATTTACCCAGTGGTTATAGAAGCACTTCACAGGTGATTAAAAGTGAATTAATTGTAAAGAAGATTCACGGTATCTCCCACCTTTTTTAAAAAAAAGTCAATTTTACTGTGATATAATTTATACATAATAGACTTTTTTTCTGTACTTAGCAACATTTAATATAATGAAAGAACAGGTTTGTTTGTTTTTGTTTTTAACTCAAAATAGGAAGCATCACAGCCTCTTAAGAGCAACACATTTAATGCATTCATAAGATTTCAATGAAAACCATATATCAATCATGCTAAGGTTTTCAATCTTCCTCAGACAACATGAAAACACAGCACTCGAATCGCCTATTTTGACAAGCGGAACATGAAAGCTCATTTTGACACAAAAGTTAAAAAATAAAATCAAAGCAACGTTGACTTAACCCAGCAGTAGCAGCAGGTTCCGGCCCCGCAGGGCGACCCCCAGGGATGCATTCCTGCTGCAGCAGAGCGTCCCCAGCGCTGTCCCTGGTCTCCCACCGTCCCCCTGGGCTGGTGTCCTCCCTCCCTGCCCTCCGCCCTCTCCGTCCATGGTAGAGCATGTGCGGCCCTGCTTTATGGTGTCAACGTTGGGTCTTCTGACACTCTCTCCCTGCAAACTTGAGAGAGCCCGCTTTCTGGTCTCCCAGGCTCAAGTGGCTTCCAAAATTTTATGGAGGAAAAACACTCTTTGTGATGATTAGATCTAAAGTAGTGGGCTGTCCGGGGTGGACAGAGGTGGGAAGATCCCCTCAAACCTTCAAACCTCAAACCTTCACAGCTGCACCGGGAGAGCTCAGATCAGTTCTTCCTCAGTATCTCCGTGCCACCCCCTTGGGCCCCCGTGGGAAAGGGAAAAACCCTCCTTCAAAGTCTTCGGATTCTTTCAAACTCACAATCCGCAGACACCACTGAGAACAAGCCAGTGCTGGGATAGATCTATAAATCAAGAACATACATGATGCCTGCTTGATACATGGTCATCAAGGCCTCACGCGTGACCATCTGTGACATTACTTATTTACCTTATTTTAGAGACAAAGTAATTCAGGCACAGGAGTTCGGGAACCTGTCCTGGAGTCACACTGATGGCAAGAGGTGAGAATGTGAGCACGAGCCCCCCTGCTGCAGGCCCCTGCATGCAGGACAGCCACGGCCTCCCTGCTGGGCCCCTCGGGGCCCCAGCAGTGTCGCTCCCCAGCCTAGTGACACCTGTGTGACGCTTGCCAGGGCAGTGACACACATTCCCGCTTCCACTTCTCATCCTGTGCACCTTGGGAAACCATAATGCTCTCTTCCTCCCCCTAAGAGACCTCTGGCCCCGGAGTAAAGGAGCCCTTCATCTCTTCTCGTCACAGAAGTTGAAATCATCTTTTATCCTGTGGCTACGAGCTACTCCAGCAAGACTCTTAATTTCCAAAGATGTGGAGAGTTCCAAATCAAATATGCATCTCATCTTGTTGATTTTTAGGTTTCTGCTTGTGTTTCTTTTATATGAGCTGTGGCACAGGCAACTTCTAGCTGCAAATGTGCCCAGGAATTTGTGTCATTGGCTTGTTTTCTTCTCATTTTTTTTGTTTTGTTATACATATTTTTTTTAATTTTTTTTTTTTTCAGTGAGATTCATTCCTCCTCCCCTCACCCAAAGTGAGATTCTGTTTTTTGGAGAAGTAGTGGAGACCACTCCTTAAGAACACCAGGTGATCCAGTCTCTCGGCCAATTCAAGCTCACAGCTCTGCAGGCCGGGGGTCTGACATCAAGGCTGCAGCAGGTCACACGGTGTTAGGGGTGAGGGGACGCCCTGGGGTCTCTGTCACAAGGCACTGACCCCTTCATGGGGGATCCACCCCATCACACTAGGGGTTAGGATTCACATGTGGACGTTGGGGGTACAAACGTTCAGTCCACGGCGACAACTTCTTTACTTATGTGGATTTTCCTGATTGACATATCACAACCTAAAATAACCATAAACACCAAAAACTCAGTTCTTGCTCAGCCCTTTTGGCCATTGTTTTCTCTTTCTTCTTATGTTTATTTTTATATTTATGACAGATGTTATGGATGAGATCACGGGGAGGAATGGTGCTTCCCTTTCTCCCATGTTCAATATACACTCTATTTGCCAAACATTCAATGTTTCTCCGTTCCTAACCCAAGTTCTCTTAGCCTTTGCATCTGCATTTAATATTCAGAACACTCAATTTCCTTGAAGACCCTCCTGTTAGCCCTTTCTAGGCACTTGAGCTCTATTTACAGAGACCAGAAAAGAATGATCACTACTTCTTCAAGGTGTTCTAAAGATATAAGGCTGAAAATAAATGAAGCACTTGAAATCTCTAAGGCTTTTTCTTTATTATGCATTGCTCAACATTGATGACCTAAGTTCCCCCAAATTAGTTTAATTCCATGCATACTTTCGGAGTGGAGATTCTGGGCTAGAAATTCAATAGAAAAGTGTGTCTATGTGTACATGTGTGCACGCATGTGTTTGCATGTGCCCCGTGTGTACACAGCTGTGTTGCACATGCATGTGTGCATGTGTGTGTGCAGGTATGAGGAGGTATGCATGTGTGTGGTGGTACATGTGTCTGCATGTACATAGTTTGAGTGTCTGTGTGTGTGCACATTTGTGTTCAGGTGTGGGGAGGTTTGTGCATTTGTATGGGGTTCATGCAGGCATGCATGTGCATAGGTATGAGTGTCCATGTGTATGCATGTACGTGTGCAGATGTGGGGAGCTGCATGCACATATGCACATGTATGTGTGAGGTGCATGGGGCCTGTGTGTGCATAAGTGTATTGCACATGTATGTGTACACATGTGTGTGTAGGTGTGGGGAGGTATGCATGTATGTGTGGGGTACATGTGTCTGCATGTACATAGTTTGAGTGTCTGTGTGTGTGCACATTTGTGTTCAGGTGTGAGGAGGTTTGTGCATTTGTATGGGGTTCATGCAGGCATGCATGTACATAGGTATGAGTGTGCATGTGCATGCATATACGTGTGCAGATATGGGGAGCTGCTTGCATATGCACATGTTATGTATGGGGTGCTTGGGGCCTGTGTGCACATGTGTGCAGGTGTGGGAGGTGTGTACATGCATGTGTATGTGTAGGGCACCTTGTAGGGGGTGGTATGTACATGTCTGTGCCTATAATCCTAATCTCTACGAGGAGCATAAGGCTTCTGGGATTTCCCACTGGAGCTCCATATGAATGCAGAAGGCACAGGCCTCAAGCTATTGTACACATGTCGAGGTCATCAGGAGAGACTAATCAACACTTCTGCACAGTTTTTGAAAAAACCTCATGTATGTTCACTAGTCCCTTCTGAATATTGATATTCTAAGAAATAACAAACACAACATGCATGGAAGAGAGTTCGACAGACACAACACAGTTGTGTTTCTAATAAATATGGACACGTCTGTGGTTCTGTGAGGTGCACCTGCTGGCACAACGTTCCCCTGATTGCATCTGCACTTGAATGTGTCATCATAATTTTTACGACAGTTCTCAGAAAACATTCACAGACCCTAATAAAATGGTGTTCTCAGAACTTACCCCTCCAGCTCTCCTCCCGTCACCTCTGAGTTAGATCAGAAAGGCTGTAGAAGACCAGGGAAGGTCACTCTCGACCAGGACATGAGCCGTGGGTTAGAGAACACCTGCGCTCTCCACCACCCCCACGTCTTTGTTGTTGTTTTTTTTTGCTTTATTTATTTATTTATTTATTTATTTATTTATTTATTTATGTTTATTTATTTATTATTGGAGTTCAATTTGTCAACATGTTGCATATCATATGTACAACATATGTACAACATGAGCATATCACCCAGTGCTCATCCCATGTCTTTGTTTTAGGGCAAATAGGCAAAGAGAAGGAAGCGCGAGCCAGGCCTGCAGTTGCAGTTCGCAGCACCTGCAGAGCTCTGGTGAGGCTGAGGGAAGCCGTGAGAGCAGCAGCCAAGCATGCTCAGGATCCAGACATCAGGGAAGGTGAAGAAAGCAGCTAAGGCCTCCTGAGCAACCATGTGTCCAGTGCTCCAGTGTGGCTCTTATTAATAAGGCGAATGAGCTGGGCTCGGAGGCAACCACTCAGGCCATGGCACAGCCCACGTCCCACCTTTGTGTGGCTCCTCACCCCCTCCGCCCTGCTCACATGGAGGGAACAAGAGAGGACAACAGGGAGATGGGATCGGGCGATGTCCGCGGGACCAGGCTTGCCCTGCACCTTCACATCTTGTATGGATTTTCTTGTGTTGGAACTAATTTTACTCTTTTTTTCAAAACAAAAAAGTGCTTAGTAATATGTTTTAATAATGTTAGTTTTTTTAAAATAGAGGCTATAACAAGAACATACTTTTAAAATTTATAATCATCTTGAACCACAGATGATTGTAACAGTTGTGAATTACCCATAGAAAACCTTCCAAATTTTTTGTTTTTGTTTTTGTCTGTGTATAAATACCTTCTAATGTTTACAAATACAACATCTTTTACAAGATAAAACCAGTAGTTCATGCTTTGTCATCTTTCAACGTTAACAATATAGGGTTACACCATCCTTTTCGGTAGTCCTTATTATTTCTTTTAAAAACTTTTACTTGACTGGGTGACAGGCAGTGAGGGGGCACTTGACAGGATGAGCACTGGGTGTTATACTATATGTTGAAATAGAATTTCAATAGAAAAAAAAAGAAACCTTTTACTATTCTTTTGTTATAATTCATTAAATTCTCCAGGTGGCTATTAAATACAAGAGTTGCTATAAATATGCTGAAAAAGACATTTATGCTTAAACAACTTAATCCTAAATGTGTATTTTTTGTGATTGAATGATGGGTCCATTACACATCTTTTCACAACTACTTTTCCATACAGTATTCCTATAAAGTATGCCTTTATCTCAGTTACTTACTCACAAGAATCATTTCACCCCTTTAGTTTAGAACTACTGCCAAACAGTGAAACGCCAGGACACCCGCACCCCGATGTTTCTAGCAGCCATGTCCACAATAGCCAAACTGTGGAAGGAGCCTCGGTGTCCATCGAAAGATGAATGGATAAAGAAGACGTGGTCTATGTATACAATGGAATATTCCTCAGCCATTAGAAACGACAAATACCCACCATTTGCTTCGACGTGGATGGACCTGGAGGGTATTATGCTGAGTGAAATAAGTCAATCGGAGAAGGATAAACATTATATGGTCTCATTCATTTGGAGAATATAAAAAATAGTGAAAGGGAATAAAGGGGAAAGGAGAGAAAATGAGTGAAAATATCAGTGAGGGAGACAAAACATGAGAGACTCCTAACTCTGGGAAATGAAGAAGGGGTGGTGGAAGGGGAAGTGGACCAGGGGTTGGGGTGGCTGGGTGATGGGCACTGAGGGATGAGCACTGGGATGTTATGCTATATGTTGGCAAATTGAACTCCAACAACAAAAAAATAAAAATAAAAAAAGAGGAAAAATAAAATAAAATTTCCTTTCAGCTTAAAAAAAAAAAAAAAAACTACTGCCAAACAAGTACAATGGAAAAAATCTACTACTATTTTAAATTGTCCTTTTAAATTCATTAATGAACGACCATCCTTTTGCCCACTGTGTATGGGGTTGCTCACCTCTTTCTCAATAATGTGTAAAGTCTGCATACAGAAAGGATGCTGACCCTTTGCATGCCGTGTATGTGGCAATGTTTGATCAAATATGCCATTATTTTTTAAAATGCTGAGTATGGTTTTGTTTCTGTGAAGTGTAAAAAGATTCCTGAGGTCACCTTTCTTACCCTGCCCTCCACAGCTGCTAGTGTGGCATCCGTGTGACTCTGGAGGGTGGCCCGCAGGCTCCTGGATCCCAGCCAGCAGCCAGTCCAGGTCCTGTGAGCCTGAGCGAGCCATGGGCCACAGGTCCTGTCCCCTCTTGCTTCACCAGAGCAGACCTGAGATGAGTGTGATCACAGCCTGTGCTCCCCTTGCTGCAGCCGAGCCACTCTCTTTCCTAAAGGTTCTTCTCTCAGCAACGCACATGTGCAGAACACGGGACGCAGGCAGCGACCCCTGTGTCATGCCTCCTGTAGGGAGGATCTAAGAGACTCAGGGAATATCTAACTCAGGCCTTGCAGTTATTTTTAAATAAAAGCTTTAGACAAATATTCATTGATTTCTTTCTACATAGCAGGCAGTGAAGTCACCCCCAGGGACAGAGCCGTGAAGAAGAAAGAAGACAGAGCAGTGGCTTCATCCACTCTGCCAAAGGCCCAGGCTCGGCTCTCAGGCAGAGAAGATGGTCCTGCAGATGTGAAGAGAACATACGGAGGCAACCTTGTACTTACATGTGGGTGAGATCTATTCTATTTATTTATGAGGAGCTGAACAAACTTCCTTCCCAGGCCCATGCCTTATGTCTCAACATCTAAGCTCCTTCAGCACTGTGCTCCCCGCCTGAGACTTGAGTACTTAATTTTATTTTGTCATTTTCATTCTCAAAATCATGTACAATTATATTTCCAGGACTGTCATATCTGATTTCAAACTAATAATTTAATGGGATTTTAGATGTTCACTGGAGACAGAATTTTTTTTTTTGAAAGCAAGAGAGAGAGAGAGAGAGAGAGAGCTGAGAGAGGTCTCTGTGCGTGTGTGAGCAGGGGCAGCAGACAGAGGCAGAGGGAGAAGCAGACTGACTCCCTGCTGAGTGTGGAAATGGAAAGATCCAGGCTCGATCCCACTACCCCAAGATCAGGACCTGAGCAGAAACCAGGAGTCTGGCATGCAACCCACTGAGCAGCCCCCCACCAGGCGCCCTGACACCTGACTTTAAAGACCATGGTTCTAATCCATGCTGCACTGGGACCTCACAAGGACAATGAAATGCTAGATTAGACACCAAAGTCCAGCAAGCTCACTCTAACTACATCATTAAGCAAGCAAGCAAACATATATCATGTGGTCTTACTACCCAAGGCCCAGACCCATGCCCAAAATATTTGATATAAATCACTACATGGATGTTAGACATTTAATAAAAGCCATCAAATGGTTAAAAAAAATAACTAGATAAAAAAATTTTAAAAACAACTAGATCTCTTTGACTCAAAAAAAAAACTTGAAATAAAATACCTGAAGATTCCCAATTTTATTTACAAACAAATTTCCCATCAATGCATAGATTTTTAAAGGTAGTTGAGAGAAATTAACTTACACAGAGTAGTCATTATATATGTATTTTATATTGTATCAATTGTCCTCCAAACTATTATCATTAATATAAACAATGGGTACTGCTTCTGCAGCTCATTAATATTCCATGAAAAATGGAATCAAGGAATCTGAATAGATTACATTTGTGTATAATGGCAAATTACATATTTCCTAGAAATTATGACCATTTTGTCATTGATTACAATGTATTAAAACAGACATCCCATCAAAAGTGCATAGTTTACATCACAATAGAGAATTTTGCTTCATATAACACAAAGAAAATTAGCTTCCATATGATTCCAACACTAACGTGTAGTTAATTGCTCTCCATAAATTATTCATTATGAATTACACAGACATTAATCAAAAGTTGCTAACAATTTTAACCCACTGAAAAGAAGCAGTCAAAATTAAGCCCAGAGCTACACTTTTAACTAAACCGATTTATTTTCTAGTAGTAGAAGAGAAATATGGAAAAAACATTTAAATAACAATCCATTTTGGTGCTTAATTCTTAGGAAACCACAAAACATTAAACTAATTAAATTGTATTGTAATATGTAAATTGTTTAGAGAGGGTCATGTTGAGAAATGTCAACTTTTCTGGATTTCACACACAGAATCATCCAATTAGCCAACTTCTGATTCCTAAAGACCTTTTGTTCCAGATGGACACAGATATCCTCTGTTTCAACTGATGTCTTTCTTGATGACAGTTAAGACAGCAGCAAGTTTTCTGGTTGAAAAGAGTCAAATTCCTCTATGAATGACTCAACCTGGCATTGACTTATGACATGGCTTTTCTTTTCTTTAAAACGTGTTATACTATATGTTGGCAAATCGAATTCCAATAAAAAATATACTATATATATATTATTTATACATACATATGTATACAATATTTATATTATTTATATATATTTATAAATATTATATATAATTTTTATTGGAATCCAATATATACAAAATATATATAGTCTATTTATATATAGTATATATACTATACATATATTTTGCATATATATGTATAAGTCGTTTGTAAATATATACAAAACTAAATAAATAAACAAAAAATTAAAACTAAATAAAACAAAACTAAATAAATAAACAAAAAATTTGAAAAGTAAAAAAGTGTTTAATAGAAATGAGTGTTTTCTACTAATGTACAAAGCTGCTTCATTTATTTCTGTTATTTATTTTTCTTGACCATACAGGTCTGCATGGATGGAAAAATTGGTAAATGGTGATAGTTTTACAAATATTTTACAAATATTTTAATATTTACTAAAATATTTTAGAAATATTTTCAATATGTGACTGCATGGCTTTTACTAAATTTGAATTATGGGAATTTCTTCCCATTACCTGTAATTTTACTCAGTCATCTAAAACACTAGCTTTCTTGGCAGAAGAGCAGAAACAAGCAGAGAGCCAGAAAGTACTGATGAGGATTCAGGGAGGTACTCGTGGAATCAACCCTCCAATGGCATATGAACCAGTGGGCACGAGTCTGTGGACACGGCCCCATGTAGCACGCACAGCCTGAGAACATCTGTGTCGTGGGGACCAGTGGGTGGCACATATGGGGACAGACCTGCCTGGCACCCCAAGGGTTTTGATCACTGACCTCACACTGGACCCACAACACTCAGGAAGCTGATCAGAATGTGTGGCCACACTCAGCCAGGTGGACTGCCTTCTAAATAAAATAAAGGCAGCGACATACCAATGTTCGGCCACAGGATTTGTACAAGGTGTCCAAGATCACAATAAAAGACTGGAAATGTCCAGGCTACCATCCAAAATTACAAAAACAAACAAACAAAATTACTTCACACCTGTACAATCCACAGAACCCAACGTCAGCACAGATCATGAAATGATCGGACAAATACTTAAGAACAGCTATTTTAAGTTACCCAACAAGTGATGGTAAATGCTTGTTAAAGGATTAGGAATATAGTAACTCTCAAGTAATTCTTGAGAATCTTTTCCATTATGTATTAAGTAATATTAAATTATAAGATTTGCTAAATTCAGGAAAGGTTACTGAATTTAACTCACAGCATCTACTAAAGTAATCAAATGATGTTTCTTCTTTAGTCAATAATTGTAATATATTACTGTAAGTATATTAAAAACAATGTGCTCTGCACTTCCATTAATTAATTTACCTGGAACACATGACGCTGATGGCTGATTCCTCAAATGGCTAATTTCGAGGGAGATCTGAAGGGCACTTCACATGTACAGACAGGCTCACATTCAAACAGAATTTGAAGCTGGCAGACAGCTTGTCTGTCCTGCACGAACCACCAGGGCGGCCTTCAGAGACCTCCCCTCCGTCTGGTCATCTGATCATCTGTGCAGAAGCAGGTTCACTGGAGATCCACCCTTCAAGTAAACCTCCACTCTTCTAACATGTTCAGGCCCCTGACCCCAAACCTGCTCTCCATTCCTACCACTTCTAATTACATATTTTTGCTGGAGCATTCTACTGATTGAAAAAGGCAAGAGAGAAGATAAATGCAATGGAACAATAGACATAAATATCAAGAATAAGAATTAAGGCAATATTTACTTGTAGATGACATGACTGCACTTACAGAATGTTCAAAGGAACCAAATAAACCTGCTAGGTTTAAAAAGCAAGGTCTCAAGACACAGGATAAAAAATCAGTCAGGGGTACCTGGGGGGCTCAGTCAGTTGAGTGTCCAACTCTTGATTTCAGCTCAGGTCTTATTCTCAGGGTCCTGGGCTGGAGCCCCGCGTCAGGCTCCGCACACAGTAGTCCCTCTCCCTGGGCCCCTCCCCTGTGCTAATAATAAAATAAATAAAATATTTTTAAATGACTGTAAAATTCTTAAAAAATCAGTCATATTTCTTTATTCTAGGAACAAATTATGTAATCTAGAAATAAAAACTAAAGTATAAAACTATTTTCAATAGCATCAAAAATGGCAAATACCTAAGAACAAATTTAACAAAAGAAATATAAAAATAACTACTCTAAAAGCTACAAAACATTGCTCATAGAAAATGTCATGATGCAAATACTTGAATGCATTTCAAGTTCATCGGTAAGGAGACCGATAGTGTAAAGCTATCTATCTTTCCAAATTGAGTTATTTCAGCATGCTTTTTTCTAGATATTTACAAGGCCATGATAAAATTTACAAAAAACACAATATTTTCAATTCTGTAAAGGTAGACCAAGTTGAGGAAATTAATACTACATGAATTTGTCTTACTGTAAAGTTACAATGACAGAGTGTGGTATTGGCATAAGATAATAAAAAAGTTTAATTAGGCATTAAAAATTCCACACTTAAACATTTTTAATGTTTAAAACATTTTTAAACAAATTACTTGAGAGTAATTCCACACTTAAAACATTTAATCATTTAACTAAGCAGGAAAGAAGACTTTTTTGGAAAATGATTGTGCATCAACTGTCTTTTACTTAAAGGAGAGGGGCTTATTAACCTACATCATATACTGGAATTAACACAGACATAAGTGTGCAAGCCAAAATTATAGCTCCCAAAAAAAGCATAGAAGAATAGATAGCAATCACAAAATAGTGCTAAAAGGAACATCATAGAAAACAACATGTTAAAAAAAAAAAAAGAAAGAAAACAACATGCTTATCCAAAGATAATAGAAATGAAAAAGCCTCAGACTGAGAGAAAAAATTTTACACTCACACTCCTGACATAACCATGCACCCAAAATATCCAAGAATATCAAATGAATCAATAAAGAAAAAAAAAACCAATGGGGGGAAGAAAACCCACACATACACAACAAAAAACAAACAAAAAATCCTTGTGCAGACTCCGCACGCAGTCAGCTCAGTAAGTGGCTAACAAGCATAGAAAAAGACGGTCGGTACCACTGGCCGGCAGACAAATCCTCCAGAACTCCCAGGAAGGCCCGAGAGCCTCCACGGCTACAGGAGAGCACTAGTAAGTGAAGTGAATCCCAGAAGAAGTACTTAGTAGTCTGACTTCTCATACATTATGACAAGTTGTAAACTTGTACAACTCTGGAAAATTATTTCATATTAAAAAAATAAAATTATTATTATTTCTTTATGATGCAGCAATTCCATTCCTATGTTATTAATTTTTTTAATAAAAATACATACCCATAAATGTGGATTGATTATAAGAATGGTCATTGCACTTTAGTCATGAAAGCAGCATTTTAGAGCAATTCAAACATCTCTCACAGGAGAATAAAGATTGTGATATATTCATATAATGGACTATTACTCAGGAGCTAAGATAAATGAGCTACTAGTTCATACAACATAAAAAAATTTTAAATGTTGAAAGAATTCAAAGCAAAAGGCTTTATGCATTGAGTCCATTTGCATACAGCGTAAGTAATCTGAAGAGATATAAACCAAAATAGTGATTGTCTCTGTGAGAAAGGGACAGGGAGCATCCAGAGTGAAGGCATACTTAACAGGCACGTTGCTTAAATACGTGTATACACTTGGCAAAGCTCATCACATGGTGTTGTTAATACGTGGGCATTTTTACGTAAGCATATTTCAATTTTGAAAACAAGAGTTGGCGATACACGTTTCTCTTTTTCACTTACTGAATGGTGATCGTTGGCACTACACAGCCGTCAAGTCCTTCTCATTTGCTGTTCTTGGGTGCTTGGGACAGAACTCAATGTGTGGTTTCTGAAAGGTCTCCAGGGTCATGACCTTCTGTGTTTCTGTATCCCTGACGCCAGCTCCACATGACCTGCGCGTTCCTACTAACCGCCGAATTCATTAGAAAGCCTGCTTTGTTCCCTCTAGTTTATTCTATTCCCTGAGGTCAAAGACAAAATTTTGGAAATTATTAATACTCTAAAGAGAATCCCTCAAAATAAGCAATCGATCTCCTTATTTTATAATATAAATGCAACTTCCATCAAGCTGTCCCTTTCAAAGCAACTGAACCATATTTTCTTTTTCTTTTTCAACCATATTTTCTAACACTGTGCCCCCCTTTCTAAAATATGACAGATGGCTGAACTTATGTCCCTTCCCACACGTGATAGCTCCTGAAATCAGAGTCGGTGAGAGAGTGTGCACAAGCCACAGAAACTGCCCTCTCCCAGGCCCACTCTGCTCTATTCAGGTGCACAGCTTGGTTTCTATGTCAGGATGCTAGAGCTCTGTAAGTAAGGGGAGGGAAAAAAGAAAGAAAGAAAGAAAGAAAGAAAGAAAGAAAGAAAGAAAGAAAGAAAGAAAGAAAGAAAGAAAGAAAGAAAGAAAGAAAGAGAAAGAAAGAAAGAAAGAAAGAAAGAAAGAAAGAAAGAAAGAAAGAAAGAAAGAAAGAAAGAAACAAGGATTCCCTTTAAAGGAAGAGAACTAATGTTAGAACAAGCAATTAAGAATAAGAAACATCAGGATAACTGTTAAGAACTCACAACTGTTAGCCTTGACAACAATAAACTCCAGCTTTACATATTTAAATGTGTCCCTTACAGAATAAGGAGAATTTACACAGTTCTTTCTTTCTTTCTTTCTTTCTTTCTTTCTTTCTTTCTTTCTTTCTTTCTTTCTTCTTTCTTTCTTTTTTCTTTCTTTCTTTCTTTTTTCTTTCTTTCTTCTTTCTTTCTTTCTTTCTTCTTTCTTTTTCTTTCTTTCTTTCTCTCTCTTTCTTTCTTTCTTTCTTTCTCTCTCTCTCTTTCTTTCTTCTTTCTTTCTTTCTCTCTCTCTTTCTTTCTCTCTCTCTCTTTCTTTCTTTCTTTCCTTCATCTTTCTTTCTTTCTTTATATTTCTTTCTTCTTTCTTTCTTTCTTTCTTTCTTTCTTTCTTTCTTTCTTTCTTTTTTTATTCGAGTTTGATTTGTCAACATATAGCATAACACCCAGTGCTCATCCCGTCAAGTGCCCCCCTCAGTGCCCATCACCCAGTCACCCCCACCCCCCGCCCACCTCCCTTTCCACCACCCCTTGTTTGTTTCCCAGAGTTAGGAGTCTCTCGTGTTCTGTCTCCTTTTCTGAAATCTGATATTTCCCACTCATTTTTCCTCTTTTCCCCTCTATTCCCTTTCGCTATTTTTTATATTCCCCAAATGAATGAGACCATATAATGTTTCTCTTTCTCCGATTGACTTACTTCACTCAGCATAATACCCTCCAGTTCCATCCACGTTGAAGCAAATGGTGGGTATTTGTCATTTCTAATGACTGAGGAATATTCCATTGTATACATAAACCACATCTTCTTTATCCATTCATCTTTCGATGGACACCGAGGCTCCTTCCACAGTGTGGCTATTGTGGACATTGCTGCTATAAACATCAGGGTGTGGGTGTCCCGACGTTTCATTGCATCTGTATCTTTGGGGTAAATCCCCAGCAGTGCAATTGCTGGGTCACAGGACAGGTCTATTTTTTACTCTTTGAGGAACCTCTACACAGTTTTCCAGAGTGGCTGTCCCAGTTCACATTCCCACCAGCAGTGCAGGAGGGTTCCTCTCTCTCCACAATGGTGGAAGGTAATACCTTCTAGAACATGACCAGCATACACAGAGCTCTTTATTCATGTGGAGATTGACACCGTCACAGGTTTCCATTGGACAGGAATGAAAATCAAGGTACAGGAGACCGTGCTCACGGGGAACACATGGCTCACATCAGCCATGGGTGGCACTCAGTGACAGTACACTCTTCCAGAATGAGGACTGTCCTCTGAAATGTTCACAACTTCATGCTGACATTATAACACAAGCAGAATGTCTACATTTGTAGATTTTCATACTAACAAGATTGAGAACCTGAGACGCCACTTAATCTGAATTCTATACAAAAAAGTAAATTGCATTTCAAACACAAGCTAACAGCCAAAGACCTTTAACGAGTGACTGCTCTCTCTAAAACCAGTAAATCCTCCTAGTTATAGATAATCCAGCTCCTCAGATAACCAATAACTCCATTTTTAAGAATGGGAAAATCAACCAAATCCAACTCTTCTGAGAAAAGCTTTCACACGGTCTGCCCAAGTGTGAAGACTACCGTAGATTTTTCTAGCATGTTTATTCTAGTTAACCTGATCCATCTGGAAAAAAAAAAAAAAAAACAGGAAAACAGAATAACTCTGCTCTTGTCACATTTGGCATTGTTGTGGATGCCTCCACCCAGAGCTGTGTCTGTGGGGGCAGAGGACAGCTTGCCCAGTGGTGTCAACGACGACGCTGACACCATCTGCCCACAATCTGCCCACTGGGAGACCCTCGATTCCGAGTGGCCCTGCTGGCACCACCTGACGGGGACTGTCAGTGCTCACTCGTGTGGCCCCCTTGGCTGCTAACGATCCTGCCTTGACCTGCCGGCAGGTCCTTATTAAGGACACGAGATCTGCAAATCTCTGGTGTATCAATTAGCAGAAATACATGCTATAAACTTTAACCTCCAATTAAGCATCCAAAGCACAGGGCTGACTGCCTAATATGAGGCACATGGTGACTTTCTAGATGTCCTGAGCACTTGGTCCTGGTGTTGTGTGGGTGTCACATTACAAAGATTATAGTAAAGAATCTCAAATCTGATGAGTTACTGAATTTGCGAGTACTGCTGGGGTAGCGTTAGTAGCGGGGAGGGGGCTAGAAAGTGACCATGAAAGAGCCTCTCTGTCCTTGGCTGGAAAACAGCTGCAGACAAGGGCAGTGGAGTTCATGATAACTTTGCTCCACCTGCCTCCTGAGCCCTCATCGTCACACCTACAGTCATGTGTGCACAAACCACACATACACCTGCCATGTCTCGCTCAGTCAACAGCACATTTTGTATCTCAGACACGTCCTAGTTTCTGTGATAGGAAATAGCTAAATAAGACAAGACTCTCATAGTTCAAAGTTCACAATTGGGCTTTTACTTTATCCCCCACAAATTAATTAGTTGAAAGCACCTAAGAGAAATGACATCAGTGGCCCATCCCTCTGAACATGGGCCTATTTTGACATGTTGAATTAAAACTTCCAATCCATAAAGCTCTCCACTCTATAACGTGATATGCTTTTGAATTGATCTGTGATAGTTCATGTACCACAATGAATCTTTTGATATTATGTGAAAAAGAAGAGCAGCTACCACTAACTTCATACTGATTATATGCACCGTGCTACGACGAGGCCTCTGCGCACAGAATCCACGTGTGCTGCGACCCTCAGGGCTCATCTACTGTGTGCAAGACACAGTGCTGGGTGGACAGAGCCAGGCAGGGGAAAAGCTCACTGCTTTAGGGTGGAGGAGAGAGATTTATAAATGACAAGTGACCAATAAGGAAGAGAGAAGCACTACAATAAAAATAAAACGTCATAACAGCTTAGAGTGTGTACAGTGTTGGATGAAAATCCTCATGTTTCTATTCCAAGTTAGCACAGAGGTCATGGATTCCCCCATAGGGTTTCCTCACCCCCTAATCACCCCCGCTAAAAAGGTTTTGTTCAGTTAGGAGGTGATGAAGTCCACCCACCATACCCGAGTACTCCTGCTGAAAGTGGGTTAAGTCTACTGCTACAGCTCCCACTTTTCTCACTGGAATGATACAAAGAAAAAGATAATCCCCAGTAAGTGCTTTCAATCCATTCCATGTTACCAGATTTTACATATTAAAGCTGAAATCTATAGAAGTTCACTCTTCATTTCACAATTCCAGTCTCTTCCACTTCTTTTTGTGGGGAAAAGAGGAGTTATAACATTAAAATGTAATTACAATGTAAAACGTCCCAAATATGATTTCAGTCTGACTCCTCAGATTCTTAGAATGTGCTGCTCATCAGTCTCTGCTCCCAGTAATATTATATAATTGTTTCTTAAGCTCTTCCTGGTGAGTAGAAGTGAGAGGTATATTGTTAGGACTGAATTATGAGTTACTGATGTGGAAAGCTACTTCCCAGTGAAAAGACACACATGATCACGCACTTGCTCTGAGCAGAAGGACGTGCAAATCAGAAGTGAAGCACAGTATTTTAGTACTTAAAGACTTGGTAGTTTTTAATCAGAAAATCCTTAGCTCAAATCCTAGCTCTGCTACTTCTACTTCATGTCCATGCTCTTCATCTCCCTGCACAGTAATGAGGACGAAGTCAGAGACTGTGAGGGACCAGTGAAAGAGCCTATGTGAAGAGCTTTGACCACTGTCTAAAAGAGCTGAGATTCAATACACATGACCTCTATCATCACTCACTTAAGAATATTAAAACGTAAAAAGTGCTTTTAAAACTGAAAACGACTGTATAAATGTAAGCTGTAATGGACCGCATTAAGTGGTGTGTGGTGACACATCATTCGCTCAAGCACATGTGCATTCATTCACCCCACTGAACCCGATGCCCTATTGCACATCTATAATACACACAGTTGAACAAGCTTAACTTCAAATGTAGGAATCCAGAACAGATCACTGTACTCACCTTAATCATTTTTAAAATCTGGATAAGCTACTGGTTATGCTGGTTATGCTTGGGTGGCTCAGAAGTTGAGCGTCTGCCTTTGGCTCAGGATGAGATCCTGGAGTTACAGGATGGAGTCCCACATCAGGCTCCTGAGTGGAGCCTGCTTCCCCTCCCTCTGCCTGTGTCTCTGCCACTTTCTGTGTCTCAAATAAATAAATAAATAAATAAATAAATAAATAAATAAAATCTTTAAAAAAAAAGTTGGATAAGCTACAAAGTCATAGTTTTGAAACCTAATCAGAGATTACAGACACGAATGACTAAATAAAACTAAACTCCAGAAAGCAGCAAGCCTTTTCTCTGAGACAAGAAGCTCATGTTCTCATTCACAGCAGACTTGAGAGGAAGATAAATCTGTCATGAGACAGGAAAAGGCAAAATCATCCAAAGTGCTGTGGGCTTTGACCTGCCACATGTGGCCTATCATCGCAGGCTAGAACTCCAAGGAAACATACAGATGGGTTGTCCCCCAGAGCAGCAAAAGAGGGCAGTCTGGACAAAGCTGAGTGTCATGTGGGGCCCTATAGAAATAAAACCTAAGGCGTTGCCCTGCACAGGTCTTTCATAAATGGCACATCCACTCCAGAGGCAGGTCCGCAGCGAGAGAGAACAGAGTAAGTCAGCATAGGCACGGCCAACTTTGGACAATGGTGCTACAGACTCTTCCATGAACTAACACTGTGAGTGTAGGACCAAGGCCTGTAGACACCAAGGGGAGCAAGAGAACTGAAAGAGATCCCCTGAAGCTGCAAACAAACAGACCAGGGACAGAAGGTCCAGGGACAAAAACAACCTGTGACCTGGGCTATATGGCTCAATGAATGGCCCACAGTCTTGGAGGTGGGCATCTCAGCAGTGAGAACACAAGGACCCCCAGCAGGGCTACACTGCTCAACGTCAGGGCCCACAGTCCTGGAGGTGGGTGTCTCAGCAGTGAAAACAGGGGCACCCCCAGCGAGGCTACACTGCTCAACGTCAGGGCCCACAGTCCTGGAGGTGGGCGTCTCATCAGTGAGAACACATGCTACCAGTGCTTACTTCTTCTACCCTATCAAGGGGAAAGGCCTGGTCCCATCTGCAAATGTGCAGAGGGAGGTCAGAACCAACCAAATTAAAGTTGCAACAAAACCCAGATCCTGCTTAACTGCCTATGTGACTGCCTCAGACTACACTCCAGCTGCCCAGCAGAGGAAAGGATGTGACCTTTGTGTCAGTGTGATCCACATGTGAAGATCAAGAGTTGTGGCAGAAAAAAGAAAGAAAGGAGCAATCCATCAGGAGAGCAGAAATCGATAGTCAGGACAAGGAAATATTCAAATACAGAAAGTATAAGAAAAAGTATAAAGCAGCTTTGATAAAGATATAGTGAAAAAGGTAAACAACTTATCCAAAAATATTAAATTTCAGCAAAGACAGGAAGGATAACTATAAAACAAAATAAGTGGAAACACTGGAAAAGAAAAATATCATATAAAGATGAAGGAAAAAAAACCTTATCAACCAAGAATCCTATATCCAGTGAAACTGACTTTAACAACAGGAAGGCAAAGTAAAGATATCATCACACTCACACTTCTGAAAATGCTAACAGAAGCATTTTGGGTTGAAAAGAAACAATGCCTGATGGAGTTCTAGATGTGCAGGAAGAAAGAATATTATGAAAAATATCGATCTAGGTAAATATAAAGGAGAATACTGCTGCTCAGTGTAAAAATATACCAATGTCTTATGGTTGATACGTAAACAAACATAAGACAACAAAAAAAGAGAGGGTGGGTACGAAGGGAATAAACAGAATATATATAAACAGGTATATGCTTTTACATGGTTCATATAATAGTATATTTGATGAAAGAATATGACATCATAAAGATGACCACTGTCATCTCTCCAGCAGTTACTCAACAAGAATATATATATACACACACACACACACACACAGGGGGGAGAGAAAGAGAGAAATGTAATCATACATATTTAATTCATCACAAAATAAGCAGAAAATAAGGAATAGAACAAAAAACAAATGGTATAAATTAAAAGCAAAATCCCAGAATAGATTTAAATTAATTATATCATTAATCACATTGACTATAAATGGACTCCAAAAAGACACACAATAGCATGTTGGATTTATTTTTTTTTAAAGCAAAGATCCATAAAGAGCAATATGTATATGCTATTTCAAGACACATGCCTTAATTAAAGAGATAAATAGGGTAAAATAAATGGGTGAAAAATACACCATAGACACACTAAGCATAAAAAACAGGGCGGTTATATTAATATAAAAAAACCACACCCTTCAACTTAAAGGATACTGCAAAAGACAAAAATGGATATTTCATAATGGTTATCAAAGAAGTCCACCCCAACCCACTCCATCCTCAATAAAGAAATAAAAAATACTAAATGTGTGCATGCGCAAGAGGTCTTTAAAAATTGTAGAAGAAAAAAATGACAAAACTTAAAGGGGAAATTTAAAAATCCACAGTCTAATTTGCATATTTATGTACTCTCTTTTAGTAACTGATAGAACGAGCAGAACAAAATCAATAAAGGCATTGAAGGTAAGACCAAGTGACCTAATAAACATTTGTAGGACATGACGCCCAATAACTGCATAAAATAAATATACAAACCACGATCTGGGGGAAATATCTGCAGAATGTCTATGTATCTGACAAAGGGGCTTATATCCAGAATACTTAAAGAACTCTTTCAACTCAAGAATAAGCTCACAATCCTTTCACAAGATGTACATATATCAAATCATCACACTGTACACTTTTAATATCTTGCAATTTCACATGTCAATTATACCTCAATAAAGCTGGAAAAAATTAGAAACTTAAAATCAACTGAGTAAAAAAGTTATAGAAGATCTGGACAGAACCTCAACAAGTAATATACACAGATGGCCAATAAGCCCATGAGAAGATGCTTATGAGAAAATTAAGGAAAAAGACAATAAATTTAACAATTGGGCATGGAGCTGAGCAGACTATTACAAAATAAGTTAATGACTGGCCAGTAAACATGAGAAAATATGTTCAAAATGATTATTCAACAGGAAATTTTCATTAAAACCACAATGAGGGATGCCTGGGTGGCTCAGCAGTTGAGCATCTGCCTTCAGCTCAGGGTGTGATCCCAGAGTCCTGGGATCAAGTCCCACATCGGGCTCTCTGCAGGGAGCCTGCTTATCCCTCTGCCTATGTCTCTGCCTCTCTCTGTGTCTCTCACGAATAAATATTAAAAAAAACATAATGAGATACCACTTAAATCTGCTAGAGTAGCATAAATAAAAATATTGGCAACACTAAATGTTGTCAAGATGTAAAGCAACTAGAAATCTCAAAATTTGCTAGTGTGAGTGCAGAATGATACAACCACATTCTAGAACTCTTCATAGTGTCCCATAGTGTTCAAAGCTAAACATACAGCTATGCTATAACCCACAAATATCACTATTAAGTAGATACCCAGTGGTACATGGTCTAGAAAGACAATCATATCCTCACTCTTGGAACTTTGGAAGGGCTTGAGCATTTGGACTTATACTGATGTTGTGAATTCTATGAAGATGCTGTTTTATATTAGTAATTGCTACTTTAAAATTTATTGATAATGACACATTAGAGATACCTAACAGAATATTTTAGGAGTGGATATAATGTACATTTGCTATATTATTTGGCAATGTTGAATTTTGTCATTATAAACAAGATGAATAAATGGGATTGATGAAATTCACATGAAAGTTTAAGCATAGATAGTAAGTAATCCAATATCTTTTGAATTCAAATGAAAACTCAGAGGATGTGGTAAAAACAGATAGTGAGAAAATAGTTTATACGTTACAGGCACAGAATGAATTCATGCTATGTGTTAAATTTAGATAGAAAGTAAATTAACAATATGTGACTTTTTATAGTAAAAAAAGGAAATATTACATCATAAGGTATAGATCATGGCATCATTCTGTAGCTCAGTCATCCCTAAACTGGCCACTCATCTGTCACAATCAGGATGTCTCATTCTGCCCAGAGTGACAATGATTTCTTCAAAAAGTGCCCACCTTGGTGGTGGAAGGGGAGGAGGGCGGGGGGTGGGGGTGACTGGGTGACGGGCACTGAGGGGGGCACTTGACAGGATGAGCACTGGGTGTTATTCTGTATGTTGGCAAATTGAACACCAATAAAAAATAAATCTATTATTTAAAAAAGTGCCCCACCTTGTTTTGTTCTTCCCAATCATCCCCAATTGTTGAGACATGTTCTCAGGGGTTATTACTGGATTCTCAGAACAAAAAAATATTTTAACTTCTACCTCTATGAACTTTCACTCATCTTTAAATTTCTATGTTAAGTATTTTATAATGTGCATAATGTCTAGGTAGAAGGGTACATGTGCTGACTTTAAGAATAAGAGTAAATATTTGAAGTCTTCAGGAATTAGTACATCTGAAAGATTTTCTTCTTTCTCAAAATAGTAACTCCATGAACTCTTATGTATAATAGAAATTGCATTGGAAATGAAAATGTTTTGAAAGAACACTTCTCTCTGGGTACATGCACTCTTGTCTTGCTCAGCTGTTTTATGTTTCCATGATTTGTAGTCTGAATGATCTTCTGGATGTATTAGTGGCATGGAATAGAATATAGATATAGATATATGAATTCTAACAAATTATTTCACATTGTGTTCAAGACAGATGACCTTCTGCTATATTCACAAACTCTGGGAAAGGTATGGGACCACTGTACAGCCATCTAAGCAAATTACATTGCTTCTTGGCAATTTCTAGAGGGAGGGAAGCCAGTAATTTCAGCTGAAGTCATCATTTGCCTCCCAAGCCTCTTCCAGTGACCCTCCAATAAAGCCTAATATACTAGAGGAGCCAAGAAATCATTTCCACCTCATATGATTCATTTATTCCCATAACAAATGAGGATTCATTTACTTCCATGAGCAATCTGATCCTTGAAAATAAAAAGCTGATCAAGAACAAGTTCTATTCATTTCAGGGGGGCCCAATAATAACACTCTATCAGACACATATAAAAGATATAAAAAATCCGACTTATAAAATACCACAGTAGTTTTACCATATGTTCTAGCTTTCCACTTAGAATTTTGACCTTTCTTTCCTGGATTTTTAATATTCTACAAATGTAATGTTTCGGAACTTGCAATCTGTTTGGATTCTAACTCATTGTTTTCAAACCTATCTATACCATCTGGGAAGCCTTACTGTAATATAGTCCCACAGGGCCTACCCCCAGGAATTATTTCAATAAGCCTTTATTAGAGTACAGGAAACCAAACTGTCAATAACTTTCTATACAACTGGGCAGCCCGGGTGGCTCAGGGGTTTAGTGCTGCCTTCGGCCCAGGGCATGATCCTGGAGACCTGAGATCGAGTCCCACATCAGGCTCCCTGCATGGAGCCTACTTCTCCCTCTGCCTGTGTCTGTTCCTCTCTCTCTCTCTCTCTCTCTCATTCATGAATAAATAAAATCTTAAAAAAATTTCTATACAACTACATTTGGTGGCTTGAGAGTCTCCTCTCATAGCTAGATCTGTCAGCAAGACACTGACTAATATCTTGACTTACTTAGTTTTTTTCTAAACATGAGGTGTTTTAGTAATCCTGAATTATTGGAATATTTTCTTCTTAGAAGAAAGGAAATAAAGCTCCTCTAGTGGACAGCTGAGTCTAATTTGGCTTCACCTACACTGAGAATATGTCTCATATAACAATAAAAGGTTGGTACCAATATTTTCTTTCCCAAGAACTAATAGTAAAGGAAGTAAGATTCAAGGCAAGCACATTTTACCCAGTAAGTTGAAATATCAAAGAAAACAAGGTCTCTCCCATTATTAAACTGTGAGCCCCAACATCCTACTCTTCTGGATATGGAGTCATGGAATTATCTTTGCCTCAGTGATGAGACACTAGAGATCTACCGGGCAGAGGGAAAAAGATACCAAAGTGTCTGTCTTTGGGATCATATGTATTCAAAATTATGCCCAGGGCTTTCCACAGAACTTTGAACTGAGCCTAAACCTAGTAAATCACCACAGTCAACTAGAGATGTCTCCAAGCAAACCTTTAAACCTCATTTCATTATTAAAACTAGAGACAGACAATTCACTGAGACAATATAAAGATGGTAACTACAAACATGAAAAGTGGTTCAAGATCATTAACCATCAAATAAAAACAAAGACCACAATGGGATCTCACTACACACCTACCAAAATGACTAAAACCAAAAAAGTATGGTACCACCAAATGCTGGTGAGGAACTGATTTAGACACCGCTAATGGGAACGTCAAACAGTACGCTACTATGGTCAATTCGCCAGTTTCCGATAGAAGTAAAAATGCAATTACCATGTGATCCAGCAATTGTATTCTTAGGCTTTTTATCCCAGAGAAATAGAAATTTATATTCACATGAAGGTTCAAAGCACCTTTTTTTTTAATAGGCCCAAAAAAGAAACAACTTAGATGTCCCTCAACAGGTGAACTGTTATACAAGCTGTGGTCCGTCCATATAATGGAATAGTGCTCAGCAATAAAAAAGAAAAAACTACTGATTTGCAACATCTTGGAGGAATCTCCACTTTAAATTCAAATTACATGGAGTGTGAAAAGCCAATTTCAAAGGTTATGACCTCTTTGACTCCATTTATAAAAGATTTGTAATGACAAAATTTATGAAGAGCAGGTTACTGGTTGCTAGAGATGGGGAGACACAGGAGGGACTGTGATGGTGTGACGGTGTTTTAAAGAGAATACAAGGTACGCCTGGGTGGCTCAGCAGTTGAGCATCTGCCTTTGGCCCAGGGCGTGATCCTGGAGTTCCAGGATCGAGTCCCATGTCAGGCTCCCTGCATGGAGCCTGCTTCTCCCTCTGCCTGTGTCTCTGCCTCTCTATCTCTCATGAATAAATTTTAAAAAAATCTTAAAAAAAAAAAAGAGAATACAAGACCTGCTTGCTGCAAAGGAAGTGTTTCGCATCTCAACTGTGATGATGAGTACGTGAGCCTACACATGCGATACATTGCACAGAGCTAACACACAAGCCAGCTCACACAAAACCAGGGAAATGTGCATACAAGTACTTGGCGGTATAAGGTCAATATCCTGGTTGTGACCTTATAGTATATTTTGCAAAATCTTATCATTGAAATGCACATGGAATTATAACTGCATGAATACACATTCTCTCAAAGGTGCCTCTGGGGACCTGGGGACCTGGGGAGAGGGGAGAGGACCATGGCCTCATGGAAACTTCATTTGGAAGACTGGTAGAGGAAAACATCAGAATTACGGCTAATAATTTTATATTTTAACTTCAGCTTTAAATTTTTAAAAAGATTTTTAAAATTATTTTTATTATTTTTTATTTTATTTTTTATTATTATTTTTATTATTTATTTTTATTTTTTATTATTTTATTTTTTTATTATTTATTCATGATAGTCATAGAGAGAGGAGAGAGAGGCAGAGACACAGGCAGAGGGAGAAGCAGGCTCCATGCTGGGAACCCAACGTGGGACTCGATCTCCAGACTCTGGGATCTCGCCCTGGGCCAAAGGCAGACACTAAACCTCTGAGCCACTCAGGGATCCCCAGCTTTAAATTTTATAAAGTATCAAATACTCATGAAATTAAAAATGTTTATATTGTTTAAGCAACTAAACTTTAGGGGCTCTTACTATGCAGGAAGACTTTTATTACAGGTACCCGCCACAGTGAGTGTCAGTTTTCTGACAATACTTAGGAAAGGAGACCACCTAAGATACACAGAAATTTTCAATTCATAATGAAAACATTACTATCTATGAGAACACTGATAAGATTTCTGTCTCTGCAAAAATCAGAGTATTTGGTGTTGAATCTATCACGATATCAAGAACAATTAAGAAACTGGGAAAATATGCAAAAAAATTGCAGACATCACAAAACCTGCAACACACAGCACTAGTAAATGACACAGCTGATCTAAACCTTGTAATTTCCCTGAATTCCTGCCTGGAGGCAATTTCTTGTTTGTGGCAGAAAAGGCACCAGAAAAAGAACCCATTAATCTCTCAGGATTGAGAGAAAATGAAGTCAGACTTGAGAGAGAGCACACCCACTAAAATTTATATGCAGAGTAAATAAGAGAAAGGAAAATAGAATAAAATAACCATTAATGTAAGAGTTGAAAAAAATAGATTTTAAAATGGCAATTTTCGAGAAGAAAAATGTCAGTATCCAAAAATTACATAGTCAGTGAATGGGCTACTAGGTAATCCAGAAGACAATGTCAGTGATCTGGAACATGCAGAAATCAAAACTACTCACTGAAGCAGACAGGAAACTATGTTGAGAAAACAGGGGCGCCTCCAGGCACGCACCCCACGTCTCTGGGCCACTGGGTTTCCTATCTCTCAAGCAAGATGCTAGAGGCTATACCACAATTAATAACAGGCTCCAGTTTGAGTGTCTGATGCAGGACAGGCTGTAAAACAAGATATCCACATAAGTAATCCCTGAATCTTGATGGGAACATGATTAGGGAAATATGAAATTCATTTCCAAAAATGATGAAACTGAGGCCCTGAGCATTTCACCAGCCTGATCAATACTGGCACAAATAATCAGTTCTGCCTTAGTCACTACCCAATTCTACTTTCCTGAGGTTGGAATAAAACCACTGAAATCTCCTCTGGAAATGCAGAGCTGCCCTAAGGAGTACCTAGAGTTCATGAAGTTCTATCGTTTTATCCTTCACTATGTCTCTATGGAGCCTCATGTGCTACCAGTAGGTATCCCTTTCGTTGGGGAACAAGATGTGAATAAAAAGTGAACTGGAAGGCTGCCCCCCTGGTATGGGCTCCTTGTCACCCAGCTAAAAGCAGGGTCATGGTAACTACCAGCAGGAAAGGAAACGTCATCCGAGGAGCAGCAGAGAACTGTCCAAAGCCAGGACCTGCAACCCCACCTCCTTTCAACCCTGGTCTGGCCCCACCATAGGGGGCCATCACTGACAGCCTCCGGATGTGTAAGAGGAAATCCAGACTCTCAGTCACACGTAAGGATGAACAGTCCGAGTACCTCCAGGCCACAATTAATTGCTCAGATTCTCTCACAGCTGATGACACAGAAACTCTGGGGTCTGCTGCAATGCTACCCGAAAATGGAGAATTCACATGCAAAAAGTGAGAGACATAGAAGTGACTTGGCATTTTGTCTTTTGCCCTGTTCTGTGTGTGTTTTCTCTCCAGGAGGAGCTTGTAATAACATCTGTGATTACTCAGCCGATGAACACAAATTTCCCCTCTTCCTAGGAGAATGGTCTGGAAGGGGGACAACACAGCAAGAGGAAGAACCAGTGTGGGACCAGGTCTGCAGACACGCGGCACAGGGCACATGCACACTGGTGACTCCGTGTCCACCGGCTCCCGTGGAGTCCTGCCCCGGGCACAGTCCTCACTGATGCACAGCCCAAGAAGCCCTGTTGGGGCCCCACAGATGAAATAATCCCACCTCAGCTCCTACAGGAAACCTGACCCAATTCTAAAACCCAATGGATCAAAAGTGGATTACAATTCTTGGCCACGAAGTATAGTCGTCATGGTGCTTCCTTCAAGGCCAGCACAAAGGGAAGCAGAGTCCTGTGGACGTAAGAGCACCAGGATCCTTTCCTTGCAACATATTCACAAGAAAGAGTGATAATAATATTCACAGCCACTAACTTGATGAGTCCAACACTTCAACCACCGTGTTAAGTCGTTTTGTGGATTATGTCAAGTTTTACAGACAACGTTACGAGAGAGATAGCCTGTTTACAAATGAGAAAGCCTAGGAGGAAATTATTTGACTTGGTGGAGACGGCATAGATGTGAGCGGTGGACCAGGACGGGAAGATATCCACTGGGCCAGTCCACGCCCACGGCGCTCATTAGGACAGTGGGGCTCAATGACAACCGTCATCCTTGAAATATGCACCGTCTCCCTCATATGTGTGTGCATCTCATAGTTAAATCTCTTGGATTCAATTAAAAAAAAAATACCTCTGCCATTTCTCAAACAACAACAAAATTCCTTACCTGAATTTACAACTGAAGAAGCAGGAAAGTAAAACAAAATATAAAACAAAAGACTGTAGAGGTGAAACTCTCTTTTATGCCCAATCTGTAAAAGTGCTATTTTTCTAAGTAGGATTATGAATGCTGGAACTCCATTCAATAAAACATTTATTAGGCCAAGGTGACTAATGCCACGCTCATAAAGTGCTCTTCGTAGAAAACATACTTCACAAGAAAACAGCTAAATAAAATGGGCTGTAAACACGGCTTCCGCGCAGACCAATCAAACAAGAGACCTGAAAAAAAAAAGGCACAAAATAATAGAGTGCCAACATCATGAAAATAAAGAATGGATTGAATGAAGGCCTTTATCTTATATTTATACTTATGAATAAATGAGGCAGGCTTGATATCACGAGATAAACAGTCTTCAAATGAGGGACATTCGAAGAAAAACATAATAACTATTATGTAAAAGCGTTTTTATCTCGCAGAGAAGAAAGATGAGCTGTGGAAATTTAAACGTGATAAAATAATGACACTGAAGGACTCAGTGAATTTGCCAGGCCACAGGAGGCGCCTAACGTTTTCACTTGAAGTACCTCCTCTTGAGACACCGAGGGCACCAATTCTAAAGGACATGATAAGTACTGCACTGCAGTGTCCTCCCTTCGGGGAGACACCACGTTCACCAAGAGCCTACGATAGGCAACATGGGCTCTGCTGCTCCAAGTCACATTCTTTTTTAATCCCACAAATATGTACAACCGCTGGAGACAATGAATTACATCATGGGCAATAGTGAACCGTGCTGCAGAAAAATAAGAAAAAAAAAAACACCTGGGTTCATTAATGGACATACTACTATTTGTTCCAAAATGCTTCCTACATATTACTCAGCCATTAGAAACGACAAATACTCACCATTTGCTTCGATGTGGATGGAACTGGAGGGTATTATTCTGAGTGAAATAAGTCAATCAGAGGACAAACATTATATGGTCTCATTCATTTGGGGAATACAAAAAATAGTGAAAGGGAGTAAAGGGGAAAGGAGAAAAAATGAGTGGGAAATATCAGAAACGGAGACAGAACATGAGAGACTCCTAACTCTGGGAAATGAACTAGGGGTGGTGGAAGGGGAGGTGGGCGGGGGGTGAGGTGACTGGGTAACGGGCACTGAGGGGGGCACTTGATGGGATGAGCACTGGGTGTTATTCTATATGTTGGCAAATTGAACACCAATAAAAAATAAATTTACAAAAAAAATGCTTCCTACATTTTAAAGAGAAAGCACCACATGGTTTTATGGCTCTTTAACCAGCGTGGCCCTTGTCATCCAAAATGGTAATGCCAACATGTGTGCACACGAAGATCTGAGGAGAAGTTGTTAATTTTGATCCCTGTCCCTGGCAAACGTTCGTGGGGCAGAAAGGGGATACTCTGTCTACCTGAGAGAGCAAGCCCAGAGCTGTGCACAGACTGATGCACAAGAGGACACCCCAGAGCCACAGCGATCGTGACCCCGTACACGAATGGCTAATCTAACACGGACAATCACTGAAGAATAACCAGCTTTTATGGCAAGCCCTTTCTTAGGATGGCCCAGGGTTTGCAAACTTGATAGTTCATTTTTACCCACTTGGGGAAAAATGCAGAGAAGCATTCAGAGCCTCACAATAAGGTATCTTCCGAGCCAAGCAGGGAGGTGCTTGGCTACTGGGGGACAGGGCAGTAGGGCTGAAAGTGGTCCAGACACAATGAACAGCACCGGGATGTACAGTAGGCTTGGCCCGTCTACACCTCAGATACTCCTCTTGGCTCTCCTGTTGGGCTGCTTCCCATCCAGACCCTGCTCCTGGGAGGCTGACGCGGGACCTGTTCCCCAGGCCCTAAGAGAAGGGAGAGAAGTTTGCTTTCTGACAAAACTGTCAGCTGACTACCAACCTCCTACTTCTTTTCAGATCTTCTCTCTGCTGCGTGTTGTCTTCATTCCCTGCGGTAGTCTTATCTGGCATTTAGAATGCCCAGCTGCAAACGAGTCTCCGGGAGCGAGCTAAACCCCGTGTCTCCGAGTTCCCAGTTGTCTCTTTCTCTTACAGATACCATTTTGCAATTGGGAGGACAGGCAAGGACATCTGTTAATAATATGCATGGAAACGGATTAGTTTCTAGATGGCAATTTAAATAAAATTACTTCATTTGCCTGAATACCTAAGTTGCTTAAATATGAATATGAATATGAATATGAATAGAACCATGCATTATTAGAGAAGAGAAGCGTCCTGTAACGCAGAAGGGTGAAATGCTGTTGTAGAGCTTCGTTCATGGAAGCCTGTAAGGAGTCTGAAAAAGTCCAAACAAATGGGCTCCAGCTAAGCCGTCCAGGTGCAGCCGCCAGAGTGTCACTGTGGACACAAACCCTGGGTGTCTGATACCGTGAACTGTCCACCCTGGCTTCTCACGCTGGTGCCAAGGACGTTTTTCCTTCAGTGGAACACTACTCTGCTCTTCCTCGTATGTGAGAATCTGAACTCCTCGACTGCGATTTTAATCCCTTCTGCACGGTTCCTGTGGGGATCTTCCACTACTATCTAGCTTTTCATAGACTCATGTCTTTAGTCTGCAAACCAAATTATCCTGAAGTTTCTAAACTCCGGGATTTTCTTTTTCCTTTATTTAATCTCTTCCTATCACCTAGGAAGATAGCCTCGACCTCAGAACCGCTGATAGATTTGTTTGCTTTTTGAGTACGCATCCACCTTGTGCTTCCAGGATAAAGGTATTTCCTCTACAAAATGCTACTTCTGGATTAAATGTTTCTATATTCATACATTCCTGACGCCTCATATTCTATGAAATATTAACTTTTCAGAACCAACTGGTATTGTCCTAGTAGATTAAATTTAGCTGTTAAAATTAGTTTGCTTCTTGTTTCTCTTTTTTTTCCTTTGCTCATTTATTTCTTAAATTCTAGGTATGAGTGAAATCATGATATTTGTCTTTGACTTATTTCACTGAGCATAATACCCTCTTTCTCCATCCATGTTGTTGCATATAAGATTTTATCCTTTATTATGGCTCAGTAATATTCCATTTAATATACACATCCTTATCCATTCATCAGGTGATGCAGAGTTGGGCTGTTTCCATACTTTCTTTATTGTGGACATTGCTGCTATCCACACAGGGGTGCATATATCCCTTAGAACTAGTGCTTATGTATTTTTGGAATAGATACCCAGTAGTGCAATTAATTATTAGATCATAGTGTAGTTCTATTTTTGATTTTTCGAGGAATCTCCATATTGTTTTCCACAGTGGCTGAACCAGTCTGCATTCCCACCAACAGTGCAGGATTCCTCTTTCTCATCCTCACCAACACCTATTGTTTCTTGTGTTGTTGATTTCGGCCATTTTGATAGGTGTGAGGTGATAGCTCATTGTAGTTTTGATTTACATTTACCTGATGATGAATGACGTTGAGTATCTTTCAGCATGTCTCTTGGCCATCTGAGAGTCTTCTTTAGAGAAATGTCATTAACATCTTCTGCCCATTTTTTTACTGGATTTTTTGTTTTTTGGGGGTGTTGAGCTGTATAAGTTGCGTATATATTTTGGATACTAATCCTTATTGGATATATCATTTTCAAATATCTTCTCCCACTCAGTAATTATGTAATCATCATTAATGCCCACAATCCAAAAATATACTATGATCTTAATTTTATTATTTTTTTTATTTTTAGGGGATCCCTGGGTGGCTCAGCAGTTTGGCGCCTTCCTTTGGCCCAGGGTGTGATCCTGGAGTCCTGGGATCGAGTCCCATGTTGGGCTCCCGGCATGGAACCTGTTTATCCCTCTGCCTGTGTCTCTGCCTCTCTCTCTTTCTCTCTGTGTCTATCATGAATAAATAAATAAATAAATCTTTTAAAAAATGTTTGATTTTTAAAATTTGCCATTACATTGCATCCCAGAGAAAATAGAACGTAAAAATAGGCACAAACAGATTATCAAAACTCTAGGAAATAATACAGTATATGTGTAGTAATCTTTGGTGAGGAACTAATGGAAAATAATCTTTGGTGAGGAAACAAAGCAACTTGTTCCAGTTTAACTAAAAGACAAGATACCTAAATGTCCACCTACACTTACTTGCAAATACCCTAAACCCTATACTTCTGTGCCAAAGTGGGCTTTGATGTGCCGCTTCCTACTTTCCTACCCTCTCTCCTACAAGCACTGCAAAGTCACCCTAGGAACCAAAATTAAATTGAGTTTTTCTACACATTACCACTAAAAAAGAAACTTGTATCAGAGCTTTAAAAAAAAAAAACTGCTGATCGTGCACAGCAAAATGTAGAATCTGTACTTTTTGGGAAAATATATTAGCTCTCTGTAATGGGCAAGCACAGTTTGCAAGCTACAGCCCTGATTCTATAAACCACTGCCTAAATGTTTTTACCTGGGAAATATATAAAATTAGGAGAAAAAAGATATCTTCAAATTTTAGTTTTTTACATCCTTAAGTACAATTTATACATTTTGCTCCTTTCACAATCGTCAGTCTATACATCACTTCCACCCCCACAGCCCCCAAAATAAAGATGTTAAACATCTGAATAACCAGTATGGCGTAGAGTAATTCTCCACATGAAGAGCGGTTTACCAATTTTTCACTAATCTATGTGTCTTCTTACTCTGTCTTAAATAATGTGATTTTATATTGCATATTTAAGTTAGCATTATGTACTTTACTTTAAAGAATAAGAAAATTCCAACCTGGGGATCCCTGGGTGGCTCAGCAGTTTAGCGCCTGCCTTTGGCCCAGGGCATGATCCTGGGGTCCCAGGATCGAGTACCGCGTCGGGCTCCCAGCATGGAGCCTGCTTCTCCCTCTGCCTGTGTCTCTGCCTCTCTCCTTCTGCCCCTCTCTCTCTATGTCTACCATGAATAAATGAATAAAATCTTAAAAAAAAGGAAATTCCAACCTATAATATTTAGAAACAGAGATTTGGTGAAATCCATTGTAAATCTTTAGTAAGAAATAGGTTAGAGTGAAGTGGATATTTAATGTATAAGTGGAAATGTATATCTTAAGGAAAAAAAAACCTCAAGAAGATATTTGAGGAAAGAAAAAAGTGAACAAAATGGGAAACTAGTATCATCTAGTCCTTACTATCACGCTTTTAGCAGGAAAATCTGTAGGTGATCTCTGATGATTGGGATTACTCTCTAGTGAATAGCTATTACTTGTAATAGATTGTGCCTTCTCAAAATTAATTTTAAAAAATACCTATGTAGGCATTTGGAAGTGTTTTAGTGGAGGGACAAAATCAGAGAACAAATGAAAAAAAATGAGCTTCATTCATTCATCAGCCCGCTCACCTCTGTGCATCTACTCTCCCAACTATCCATGCCCACACTTTGACCATCTTGGATAATGTCCAAAATTTATAAAGCCTTCCCACCCTCGTTTCTTCCTCTGAGAGCAATGATGATGTACCTTCTTTGTTGTTATTTGTTTGTTTCTCTGACTATACTGAACCCTTAACTCTGAGGTAAGGTACTAAGGAATTTAAATACAAGATGTAAGACTGAGTGGGGTTTAAACCCAAGCATAAGAGGTATTTCAACCATCCAATGTTAGATTGCCAAACATGAATACAAAGATGAGTTATCACCACATAATTACTGTTGGACCTATGAAAATCTTATTGTCCCCTGGAACCTTTGATTGTGAGAGTGTTTTGAAAAAATGGTTTCTATAGATGCAATTAAGCTAAGGATCTCAAGATCAGAATATCTTAGCTTATGCCGTTCCCTAAGACCAATGTCAAGTTTTCTTGTAGAGAACAGAATGAGGGAAAACACGCAGAGATCAAGCCATGTGAGGACAGAGACAGAGATTGGTGTCATGCTGCCACACGCCAAAGGACCACCTGCTCCACAAGGAGCTAGAAGAGGCAACAAGGAGTGCGGTCCTGCCAACACTGTCATTTCAGACTTCTGACCTCCACAATGATGAGAAAACAAATTTCATCATAATTTGTTCCAGAAGCCCTGGGAAACTAATTCACAAGCATATGTCCCTTATCAAGTAAACAGAACTGAAGTGACCATCTGGTGCATGTGGTACGTGGGATCGCACAGGTCACTGTGTGCTGACGGCATCACCCTAATGGCCGGGCTGTGGATATCCAAGGTTTCAGGTGAGAGATCACTGCAGCATGGACATGTGGGGTGGGAATGCATGGAGAGATACCTGAGACACACTCAGGGGGCAGAATCGCAGGACGTGATGATGACTGGGACACCTACGCCTGAGGAAAACCAGGTCTCAACCCTAACTCAGGAGTCTGTGCTGATGGAAACTAGCCATGCCAACTACGCATCAACCACTCCGTGTGTGGAGGACACATTACTCCAAAGGGCAAATTGTGGGATGATATGGAATACACAAGTCTCCATAAAGCACCAAGTTTGGGGAACTTTTAAGGAAAATAGCAATAATGGTTATCCTTTGGGCCATTTGGCTGAACCGTTGCATTCTTTAATATCACCTTAAATTTCCACAGTGATCATTTCCTTTAACTCTTGAAGCAATGGTCTGAACACTGATGTTTTATTTAACATTTGAAAATCCCACTGCACTTTACCATTTGTTTGTGGGGCAAAAACGTTAAGTGTGTACGCATCTTGTTCATGTAAAAGTTATTCCTTTTCACTGAGGAGCATCTCTGCTTCTACCTCATTCCTGATGCCTGTGCATTAACTCATGAGAGAACACATCTAAATAATGTTCCACATCTGGTCCTTGCTTCAGAACACTTGGATATGCACACTACAGAGTAAAATCAAAGGTTCCCTGTTGTCTTCACTACACTGAGCATTAAGGAGTGGAATAAAGCTTACAATTAGCATCCTACGAAATCTAGTTAATAATCCTACAGCAGCATCAGATTCCTAAGACCCCTGCAGGTGTACAGTATGAATGAAGCCGTCTCCCCGGAAAGCCCTTGGTGACAATGGCTGTGCTTCTCTTTCCTGATCGAATCATTAAAGAAGGAAAAACTTTAAAAATAATGGTGTGAAGCCTTAGAAGGCAAGCTTGGAAAATAAAACGAAGCTGGACAACCACTCCCTTAGAGAAGTAACTGGAAAAAACGGTATCTCCCCTGCCCAGTCATTGTTCTAAGCCCAGGTGAGTCTACTCTGGCTCTGCTCTCCTTGTGTGTATTCATTTCACCTCTCACTTGCTTCTTTTAGAAACTCAACAGCCCCTCCCCAAAGTGAAGGTAGGTACACTTCCTATCTACTCAGCACTGTGAAACCACTTGCAGTTTTTATTCCATTGTCATGACCAGTTTGTCTTCTCTTCTAAAGTGAAAGTGTTTTTAAGGCAGGGGACCCACTTGCACCCCAATCCGCACCACAACGCCTGGTGCCTGGTGGCCGTCGTAGTGTTTGCTAGTCTGAGGTAGGACATGCTCCCTCTCACTCTGTGTTCCTCACACCTCTGTCCATCCTTAATCTGTTCTGAGAAACCTTGCAAGCTCATTATCTCCTCCAGGCTCCTAAAAATATAGAAACCACCGGCCTTACATTTTCCAAGACAATCTTAAGTGTCTTACCTACCCAAATAAACTAACAAATGCGTTGCCTACTCTTTGTCCATTATTGCACTATGCAAAAAAGGACTGGATGGATTTTATTAAAATTGATATTAGTTAACATAAAATATAGACTTCATAACACACCTCCTTAAAAAAAGAAAAAGGAAACTTTAGGAAATTCTGGGAGGAGCCCAAGGACACAGATATTATTCCCAACAACTCCAAGTGTGAATCTGTGGGAACGGCTACAAGTGGGCAAGCCTGTGTGTTGCAAGGAGAGCAGTACTACTTCACCCTGGGGGGACCACTGTCTGCACGGAGAGGGACGCCCCACGGAGACTGTGTGACTGTGCATTTCCACCCTCAGACCACCACTGTCCAGAGGAGACTGGCAGAGCACCCCGCACACAGCTGAGGATCCCTTGCTGGTGGCTGCTTGGTGCCTTCCTTACAGATGGGAACGCTGACTTTGCACAAGGGGAGCCAGTAAACCACAGCACGGACACAGTTAGGACTGAATTCAACAATCTGTAGGTCAAGTTAAGGCACCGCTACGCAGTCAATGTTTCAACAAGTGTTTTAAGATGAGTGAATTAACATAATATAAACATAATCAGATAAAAATCGCATGTAAAGCAATTCTTTTTAGCAAGTGTGGTATCTACGTGGGGTGTCTCTGGATGAGATGGGGGCCCCCAAATGTGGAGCAAGGGTAAGGTGGAAGCCAGTGGTGGGGGCAGTGGATGCAGAACAAAGGTGATGGAAGTGATGGACGGACTACAGGGCAAGGGAGACTGGGCAGAACCCCAGGGGAGCAGCTCTGAGAAAGAGGCTGCTGTTGCAGGGGATGGGGGGTCTGGGAGTCTGGAATCTTCCCTTCTCAGCTAACTGTGCCTGGGGTCAGGAGCCCCCTGGTCAGTTGGGGCCTGTGGATACTCTGAGTTGGGCCACCCAGTGGGCCTGGCCTATACCCGCCTGCTTATCCGTGTGCCTGAAAGCAGCCTCCACAGAAAGGGGGGAACCTTTCCTTATGAGATGCTCTGTATTTTCTGTCATCCATTTATTTGCTGAATATTTGCTTCCTTTGAACAATACTTTTCTTTTAATGTGTCCTTTCTCCCCAGCTTGGCTGATATCTTGCAAACTGATTGTTTAATGTCTCTTGAAACCATCCCAGTCTTCTCCACTATTAACTCCCAACAATGATTTGCAGGTTAAATTGATGTACAACTGAATTCATGTCATTAGAAATGAAACACTTGGTAACTCAAGTTCTAAAAATCGTATGCAGCCATCCCATAATAAGGAGGGTGCTGCAAGGTCTGGAGGCCACACACGCATCCACAGGCCACGTAACTCTTCATCATTGTTGGC
The DNA here is from genome assembly GCF_905146905.1 of Nyctereutes procyonoides. Taxonomy (NCBI): domain Eukaryota; kingdom Metazoa; phylum Chordata; class Mammalia; order Carnivora; family Canidae; genus Nyctereutes; species Nyctereutes procyonoides. Next base: position 32,780,299 of record NW_026575043.1, read on the forward strand.
ACTGGAGATGATTATCTAATTTGTCTCCCTGTTTTTGTTCCTAAATGTGTTCCTGCTCAACATCTCACTCCAAAGGAACGCTCTGTGACAGGATGCTGATTGGGGTGGGAGACAAACAGTCTTATCTCTTACCTCAAACTAAACCTGCTCATGGTGGAAGACAGCAAGCATTTTCTGAGCTTGTTTCAAGTGATCTGCAAGTACTGAGTCAGGTGATCTTCAAAAGGATTTTTATCTGTATTTGCAGATGAATTTACTGAAGCACAGGGAGAGAGGTGAGCCACTCCCATCAGTCCTCGGCAGTAGAATCCCACAGTCTGACCCCAGAGCCCACACTCCCTATACTGAACCACCGGGGTCTTGTCCAAGAAGAGCCACAGGTGACCCGAGGACACAGAGCAAGTTCATGTCGCAGCTGCCAAGGACCGTCAGGTTGTTCTGTTAGAAGAGTAACCTATCATTTCCAAGCAGACAACCGTTCTTGTCTCAACCAAGTGTATATATTCTAACAAAGTTTACTTTCAAGAAAATATTTCAAAATTAACCTCTAAATTGTGTTGAGAACAAGTCACAATGGAAAACGGGCAGAAAATTCACAGAACAAATGGTCAAGTTTCATGAAAAATCATTTAGCTTCATGTGTCTCTAAAGAATGGACATTATTCAGGTTAATAACTGAATTTATGTATAGGAATCATAAGAATCAAAAATATTTATACTTTATTAACCAGGAAACTTACTTTAAAAAAAATCCAAAGGAATTAGTCATAAAACTTAACAATATATACATAATAATATTAATAATGAAAACTTAAGCCTAAGTATCTGAAAAAAAAAGTTCTTTTACACAGGACATACTTAAGTAATTAATGTGAAAATCTAAAAATAAATTATTTTTCAGCCTTCAAAATACTAATGAAGACCTTTTAATGTCAATTGAAAATGTGGATATTTTGATAAGGACTGTGTTGAATACGTACAGCTAATTGAGGAATAGTGCCACCTTGATAATATTAAGTCTTCCAATCCATGAATATGGGAGTCTTTTCGTTTATCTAGAATTTCTTCAATTTCTTCCAACAACATGGTCTAGTTTCACTGTATAAATTTTGTACCTGTATTTAATTTATTCCTAAGTATTTCATTTTTATTCTATTAGAAAAGAAATTGTTTTTCTTAATTTTTTATTGCTTGGTTTTAGAGAAAAAATGACCTTTGTACATTGATCTTGTGTTCTGCAACCTCATCTATCAGTTTCAATCACATTGTAAGCGATTCCTTAGAATTCTCTAGATGCAAGATTATAATATCTGGAAAGAGAGATTTTTACTTCTTGTTTTCCAGTTTAGAAGCCTTCACATGTCTTTTTCTCACCTAATTACTCTACAGCTAGAACCTCCAGTACAATATGAAATAGAAGTGGTGAGACTACCCTACCTGTATCTTGTTCTCGATATCAGGAAAAGTCTTCCATGTTTCATCAGTAACAAGAATGTTGTCTGTGGGTTTTATGCAGTTTCCCTTCACCACGTTGAGGAAGTTCCATCCTTAGTTTGTTTAATGTTTTTATCATGGAATGGGATTACTGGTTTTACCAGAAGCTTTTTTTTTTTTTTTTTTTTTGGTTTCTACTGAGAAGATCCCATGCTTTTTAAATTTCTCCTATTGATATAGTAAATTACACTAGCTGACTTTTGGGTGTTGAACCAACCTTGAATTCTTGGACCATATGATCATTTTCATGTTGTCTAACCCTTTCATATGTGGCTGGATTCAGTTTGGTACAACCGCTGAGGATATTTTCATGCATACATCAAGCTGTAAATAAAGATAAGCCCCATTTACTTTGTACTCCTTTTGCCTCCGTCCCCACTATAACTCACATGACTCTTCTACTGCATGCACATCTTCACATGAAGGGAAATGTCCCCTTAGATCAGTCTCACACCTAGGTTTTCCCTTCCACATTGAATCCTCAATATTTGTTTCATCATTTAACTATCACTAGGGAAGATTCTGCTTTTTAAACAAGTGATGAAATTCTTCAGGGCATTTATAAATATGGTAGCTGAAATTAGTGATCTTTCTGGATAATGCTGGTTTAAAATCCTACAATCATTATGAAATCACTATTCCAGTCTGAATAGCTTTCAGCCACTTGTCCCTATGAATACTTCCCACTGTGGGGCTAAGAAATGAGAGGAAAGCATGAGTAGATTATGAAAATCTTTTGAGTAGTATATGACATTCCTGGATGGTTTGAGATGTTGAATTTTGGGCGATGTCAGAACCACTGCTTCCTACAGTTTAACAAACTCCCACTAGTAGCATCACTCTGTGCAGAAGAAAATAAGCAGATGTTGGTGACTCCTACACTGCAAAGTTTATGATAGTGAGTTACAAACTGTTTCCTGGTCTGAAGTCATAAGAGGGATTAGGTATGTGTATTTGTTGTAGCTCCTCTGGTGGATCCAGTTCTTCAAAGGGGCATTTATGACACTGTTTTCACCACATATTTATTTTCATTCATGTTTTAATGTATGCGTGTGTTGGCAGGTGAGGGTGGCAAGGATACTAACCTAGAAATTTGAAACTCTGTGATGGTGAAGACATCAAAATCATAAAGCACAGATGTTTAGAGACACACATTCATGGAAATATCAAGACCAGCACATAAAAAATGAGAAGCTTTTATCTTACATAAAAATTAAGCATGTTTATGTTGAGTGCTATGGTGAAGTAATGGATATTTTTAAAGACAAGAGCAGTGTCTAATAATTTTCTAGACAGAGATTAAAACAAACTTTTAACATATTATTGCAATTAAAATTTTACTTTCCAATTCATCTCCATGAAGAGTACATTTCAACTTTACCACAATGATGTCAGAAGAACTAGAAAAAGGAAGTCTACTGTACGGACCTCTAGGAAGGAGACTCTCAGACATAGGATAAAGCTGAGTGATGCTTTAGTAAGTTTGGAAATGATGAATAACATATGGTGTGCCTGAGGAACTCCTACTGAACTTAAGAGGATCCAGAAGAAAAGATGTCTTTATATAAGTACAGAACAGTGTGTGCCATTGCCACAGATGAGTAAAACCTGTGCTGCAGAATCTCACTCCAGGCAAATTTAAGAGATATAGTATATATGTGTCAATATAAGAAATATTTCCTCAGGTCACGATCTCAGGATTGTGGACTGAGCCCCAAGTTGGGCTTGGGGCTGGGCATGGAGCATGGTGAGATTATCTCCCTCTCCCTCTGCCCGTCCCCCCACCTCCTGCTCATATGTGCTCTCTCTCAAAAAAAACATTTTTTTAAATTTTAAAAAAATTAAAAACTAATAGTCTCTTTTCCCTATAGAAGTCTCTTTTGAAAAACCACATAAGGGGGCACCTGGGTGGTTCACTGGTTGAGAATCTGCCTTTGGCTCAGGTTGGGGTCCTGGGACTGAGTCCTGCCTGCATTGGGCTCTCCACAAGGAGCCTGCTTCTCCCTCTGCCTATGTCTCTGCCTCTCTCTGTGTCTCTCATGAATAAATAAATAAAATCTTTAAAAAAGAGAGAAAAAATCACATAAGGTGAATAATGCATAGAAAATTAAATACATCTCTGTTGCTAAAAATTAAAGCTAAAAAAAATTTTTAAAAAATTAAAGCTGAAACAAGAGCCAGATATTTAAAGTGTCCGCTTCCTTAACCATGATAAATTAGACTTTAAAAGATACACAGTGCTTTCCAAAATGGAGTTAATCTGCAATGACATTGCCAGGCAGTTGCTCTTCATATTTTTATAGAAAATTAAAACATCATGGATTCAGTATCATTATCAATAAAAACTGTCACAGATCAGTCTTTTAGTGTAACTGGAGCTGTCATGTATATATTTTAGCTCCTCACCTGGAGATAGCATGCATATATATTAGTTCCTGAAATTCAGTCTGCTACTTGCTATAGATATATTAGTTCCCAGAACAGTGAGCCTGGGAAACACTAAACTGTGAATAAGATAAGAAATGATAGTCAACAAAGTCATGAAGGTCACCGAACATGGGTCAGAATTATAGTGTCCCCCAAAATCAATTGGTAAGGCAGTATGAAGCTCATGTGCTCCTCCTTCTGCACAGGTGGTGGGGAAGGTGAGTACCCAAGATGCATCGAGGGCCAGTTTACCTAGTAAATGAGAAGGACATTGTAATTTGGTTTCATCTGCTATTGCTCTTATTCTGCTCTGCTAGGTGAAAGGAATCACGCCTCCCTATCTTTAGCCGAAGTGTCTGCACTGTGGCAGAATGAACAATTCTTAAAGTTTCCCGGAAATCAGATTTCTGTATCTGTGTATTCATAATCTAACTGTGAGCTCTGACCTCACTTCCGCTCATTATCTGGGAAAATCAGACCTAACTTTTTCTCTGACACCTAGCCTCATGCCCCAGAAAGACCAAAGACCCCAAGAGCTCAGCAAATTCCCAACATCTTGCCACAACCCTGCCTGCTTGGAATTTACTTTCCAAATTTTGCCTTCATAACACATGGTTTCTTTCTTACTTTGTTGAGATCCATCATCTCCCTTTGTTTCAATGCATATAACTGCCTTGCACATCACTGATGTCATCAATGTGTATTAAGTGTGCGCCCATTTTCCAGTAATACTAGTGAGTTCAAATAAGGCCACAGGCTTCTCTTTCCTTCACATCCACTTGGGTCACCCTGCAGCCCACTAGTTCAAGCAATTATCTATCCCCATCCCATCTATCTGTTCCTCTCAATCCGAATCTCAAATACTGTCTTTGTTGCAATGCAAAATACTTCATGCTCATCTTTTTCTGAAGCGCTATCATCAGTCACCGTCCTGTTTCCAAAATCATGTGTTAAGCCCTTGTAAGAAACGCCTCAAAATAAAGACAGATTCCCCTTGATGGAAGTCGGGTGACATTATACACGCTATCCCAATACGGCATATATATTTATTTTTATATACCATCAATTCCACCAACCATATTAAGTGATGGAGTATTTGTCTTATTGGTTTCATGTGTGCACATCTTCCTCTCATTTAATAACAGGTGGTAAGCTGTTTTGAAGAAACAGAATTTTCTGGAGATGAAGTTTTGGACAAGGCAGAATTAGATGAAAGTAAGCATATCTTGCAAACCTGTATCAACGTAAAGCCTATTTACCTTAAGTTCAGAGAGGGGGATCCCTGGGTGGCGCAGCGGTTTGGCGCCTGCCTTTGGCCCAGGGCGCGATCCTGGAGACCCTGGATCGAATCCCACGTCGGGCTCCTGGTGCATGGAGCCTGCTTCTCCCTCTGCCTGTGTCTCTGCCTCTCTCTCTCTCTCTGTGTGACTATCGTAAATAAATAATAAAAAAAATATTAAAAAAAAAAAAGTTCAGAGAGGTAGTTAGATAGTCTATACCCAGCAAAATGCCCCCAAAACTTTCAGGAATGAATGCTTTTGAGCTATCAAAAAACTTTAATCCTATAAAGAGGTTATATCCAATTCTTCGACAAAACACATCACCATAATCTTATTTGGTACATTATTTAACTGGTGTTTATTTACTTCCCATATATGCCAACTACAATGTAAGCGTCATGAAGGCAGAAATTTCTTTTTTAAAATTCATACATCCTATTTCCTAGAACACTGATAAGTACATGAATGCATGATAAATATTTGTTGAATGAACATTCATCACAGCAGCCGTGAATACTTAATTTCAATATTTTATTTCTGTTGCTGATATTATATTTGTTTTAACTTTGTCAAACGATCTTCTTTGTTGACTATGTCTCCCTTTGAATGATTATGAAGAACATAGTGGATAAAATGAACGCTCTGGCAAGCAAAATGTCAAAGCTATTTTCACTCCACATGTAAGACAAATAAGACAAATACTCCATCATTTGATATCTTGGAAGTTAAATGGTTGAAAGCACATTTTTAGAAGAGAGGCAATCTAAAATTTGAATTTTTGTTCCATCATCTCAAACATGTGACGAGCAAATTTCTAAACTTTGCCATGTCTTCATTCATGCTGTGAGACTTGTGTAATACAATTGTTGAAGATTAAATTAGATGACATAGTTCATGGAACTATCAATGACCTGGTAGTTTTTGCAAGTATTATCTCTATAGAGAGGTTGTTAAGTGTTCATGTGTTTGGGCTGAATAATAAATGCCCTTCACCATGGTGTCCTCTCCTCTATGTAGGAGAATGAAGTGATCAATAATTGATCACATACGAATGAATCAATAACATGACTGCTGCAGGTTTGGTTGCGGGGAGCCCTTTAAGATTGGGTTCAGTGTCCTTTGATGTGATGACATCCTTTAATTTATTTACTTCCAATCACTTCCTTATCTTTAGGAACCATAAGAGTCTCCAAGCTTATTTTTATTTTGTATTTGCTCTGTCTAGTCCTGGAATCAACAAAGTCTCCATAGAAGCCTGATGTTCTTATCGGAAATTGGGATCTATTCCACTGGCTTTGCTCATTACAACTATTTCTGGGAAATTTATACACAAACGCACACACACACACACCCCAAACATGCTACACGTACAGCACATATATCACCATGTATGTATACTAACATGCTGCCCTGCATATCCACACGCATATGTTGTACCTAAGAGTCTGTACATTATGTGTACGTGAGACACACACCCTCATGTCGTAGCCTCCACCTCCTATCCAACATTGTGGGGTGTATTCTAGACTCCCCCCGCCCCCCGTCTGTCACTGTGTACTCTTTCAATCAGAGAGCCCAGCCTCTCACTGTTAATAGTGCACTTACGGACTTGATCAACCCTGGTATGCATATACATTAGTCCAGAAATGCTACTGCACAGGTCTGTGAAAAATACATTTAACTACTTGAGTGCAATGTTTATGTAGAGTTCACTGTCTTCAGCCTCACAACAGCCAGTTAAACAGTTTTTCACAGTTACTCAGCTTAGCTCCTCTCTTCTCTACACCCCTCGCCATGCTTATGGACTGTGTCCAAATTCTCAAGTCCTACTTGATCTATTTTTTAAATTTTGCATAAAGTCTTATTCAGAGCCTCCCCTATGGAGGAGCTGGGCCTCACCTCCACTTGGCCCCAAGTTCCCACCCACTGAGTTAGATCCCAGGGTGGTTGCCCTACCTGCTGCCAGGTGTGTCCAGCCATAGTAGAGAAGAAATGGGACTCTGTCACCTGCGAAGCCAGCCTTGCACCTGCAGAGAGAAGCAGGCCCTGAGCAGCATCAGGTGGGGCCGCCTCCCCCCACCCCTCCCCAGTGTCTGACCCCCGCCATCCCACCCTGGCTCATTTCTCTGACATTGTGTCCTTGGGCCCCAGCGGTGTCAACACAGTTTTATTCACGTAATTTATGACTTTTACTCTGTGAGTTCTGACAAGTGTATAGCCATGCATTTCCCATCCCAGCCTGTCCATACAAGATGAGTCCCATCACTGCCACAGCACCGTGACTCCCATAGTCAGCCCCTTCTTCTAGCGTTCCTCCTATTGTATCAGACAGCAGGTAGCTTTCTTGAGTGTAGATCCTCTCATTTAAATACATTTAAGATTCGGGCAGCCTGGTTGGCTCAGCAGTTTAGCGCCGCCTTCAGCCCAGGGCCTGATCCTGGAGACCCGGGATCGAGTCCCACATCGGGGTCCCTGCATGGAGCCTGCTTCTCCCTCTGCCTGTGTATCTGCCTCTCTCTCTCTGTCTCTCATTAATAAAATAAATAAAATATTTAAATAATAAATAAATAAATAAATAAATAAATAAATAAATAAATAAATGATTCATTAGTGTTCTATGGATTAATACTTCATTCTTTATCAGTGAGTCCTATGCCATTGTATGGATGCTTATCTAGAACTGGTTGAAGGAGATCTGGTTTGTTTCCAGTTACTGGTGACTATGAATAAAGCTATTATAAACATTTGCATACTGATAAATATGTGACCAAAGTTTTCACATTTCTAGAGGAGGAATTCCAGGGTCATATGATAAATGTTATGTTTAACCATATAAGAAACAGTCGATATAATAACAATGACAAAGTTTGAAATATTCTTAGGAATTACCCAAATGGGACATAGGGTGAGCAAATGTTATTGGAAAAATAGTGACAATAGACTTGTTCAAAACAGTGCTGCCACAAATCTTCAATCTGTAAAAAATACAATCTGTGGAGTACAATAAAAGAAAGCACAGTAGAGCCGAGGTATACCTGGATTAAGATTGGTCAGTGGACAGGATGATTTTAGAAACTGGAATATAAATGAATGGGGAAAAGTTTTTCAAAAAGGTTAATTCTGCTTCTTAGGTCCTCTGCACCATATGCAACATTATAAAAGTATATAGACAACTTCTATAGGCTTTTTAAAGTTCTGTATTTTCTAAAATATATCATCTCAGCTTTTGCTGTAGCAATCTTCCTAAATTAAGTATCAGGGAAGTCTATGCAGGGGAGGAAAATTTTTTCTACTCTTCTAGGTTCTTTAGCTAACCTAATAATTTAATTGACATAAGACAAACAGTAGAAAAACAAACTTAATTCTGTATGTATAGTGGCCCTATAAAAACAGGAAACTCAACAGCTATAGGAGCAATCAAGACTTCTGTGCCATCTTGGGCCAAGGAATGTTCAGGACCCAGGACTTCAAAGGGCAGGAGGGTGATTCATGGGTCACCAAGATGAGGTGACGTCTGGTAGTCAGATGTTTTCCCCGCCAATCAGACAGTCACTCAGATAGAAGTTATCTCTGGTAATAGCTCTCTCTGAGCCATGCCCCCCAATCTAAATTATTGTAGGCAGTTTAGAGAAAGGTAAAAAGATTTTCCTAAGGCTGCTGGATCTTGATTGCCTTCAGCTCAAAATAATACATGTACCAAAGTGGCATTTCTCCCTTTTACCCAGAAGAATTATTTGAATATAAGATTCTCCAAATAAATCCCAAGACTCGGGGATCTTTTAGAAAGAATAAGAAGAAGCCCTGGCAGTGAGCCCTAAACCAGTACATTTAGCAGGTGAACCCTAGGTCATCCAGAGAAGGCACTGATCTTTGATATACAAAATTTTTAAAAGACCTGAAAATCTAAATTTCAATCCTTGAGAGGGAATTTCCTGTTAACAGGTTAAATCCTGCTATCCAACTATTAAATAAAATTGATCTGATGGGCCTAAAATCCCATGGAAATGAAAGAAACATACTGAAGGAAAAGTTAGTCATCTGAGAAACTGAAAGCCACAAAATTGCACTTAACAAAAGAAGTGAACTACAACATCTGAACACTAATTCAAATCTCTTAAATTGCTGAGCTCTTTGCTTTCCTCCTACTTAATGATGTTCTCACCACTTATAAATTAAACAATAAGTGCACTACTGGTTTAAAATATTATTCCTAAAAACCAAACTGCCTTGCAAAACAGGTCTAGCAAGATGCTGGTGATCATGCAAAGCAATAACAGAAGAAGACAGAAGAGTGCTGAGAAGTTGAACATGTGAACTTTAGCTTTCCTGCAAGTCCAAGCCCAGCCCTATCATCAGAGGAAGCTAGTAATGGGTCCACTAGAGCCTTTACCACGTGTAGTAGAGGAGCCACCCAGTGAACCCTCTAGCCCCACTCCCAGCCAACAAAACCATGAATAAAAATAAGTTACTCTTTCTGTAAGCCAATACAAAATTTAAAAGTGGGGATTCCTGGGTGGCTCAACGGTTTAGCACTTGCCTTTAGCCCAGGGCGTGATCCTGGAGTCCCGGGATCGAGTCCCAAGTTGGGCTCCCTGCATGGAGCCTGCTTCTCCCTCTGCCTGTGTCTCTGCCTCTCTCTCTCTCTCTCTCTCTCTCTCTCTCTCTCTGATGAATAAATAAATAAAATCTAAAAAAAAATTAAAAGTCATATATTTCTATGCCAGAATCATACTCTTTTAAATAGTAAAAACTCTTTCTACAATATTCATGTCTTTCAAAATATTTTTGTCAGAATTGTTCATTGACCTCTTTCTTAAGAAATACCTTTACTCTATACTCTGATTTTAAAAGTAACATAAGTGCATTGTAAAGATTTTATTTTTTTAAATTATTTTTTATTTTTTTGTCTTGCACTTCTTCTGGCTTTCTGTTGAGAGCCACTCTTTCACTTCTCAATTTTTATTTTTCTGCTTGTAAAAGCAGCACATTTGTTAGGGAATTATATTTGGGAACCACACTTTTATTTGCTATAAACATAGAGTTAAAGATAATAAGTTAAACTTAATTACACTGTTTTTGGCAATGCAAAGGAATTTCATAACAAAGCAACATATAAATAACATAAATAATATTTACTTTGGTATAATCAAAAACTGTCCTTGGGCCTAGAGATATAGTCATCCTTTAGGCTACTTATGCTTTAATTTGGTTTAAGATATCTGAAGTTGTACAGAATGACAATTTATGAGATAATGCTTGCTGGATCCTTCTCATTTTTTTAAATAATAAATTTATTTTTTATTGGTGTTCAATTTGCCAACATACAGAATAACACCCAGTGCTCATCCCGTCAAGTGCCCCCCTCAGTGCCCGTTACCCATTCCATTGTAAAGATTTTAAAATAGGGTAAGGATTTTATAAATATCCAATAGCTTTATTTTGTTTCTGATTTTAAATATGAATGTGCAAAGATTAAGTTAGGAGGAATTAAATAGAGAAAAAAGCTTCACAGTATACAGATTAAAACAAAGTTACATGGAATTCTTTGATACAGAAATTCTCTGACCCTTTTTCCTATGTTAATATGTATTGTGAATCAGAAGGAAATTGCATGCAGCATTCCAAGACGTTTAGAAATTATTGTGGTTATTATTTCACTAATGATGAGATATGATTTGGCTATTTGGTATATGATTCATCCACTGTATTGACAAAATGTTCTTATATTTTTGAACTAATTAAGTTTATCATTCTAATATCCAGAAAAAGATGCCTTTGGACATTTCCCTCTTCAATTTTAGTGGTGTGTTATTAAAATATTTATGATAAAATATCCTTGCTTTCCTACCTAAAGTCATGTCTGGGAAGACATTCAGATCTGTCACTGGAAAGAAGTCAAAGCTCTAGTCAAGCTCTAGGTTGGCCCCAATTGTGAACGTGGGAAAGTAGGGAAGAATTCCAGCAAAATATTAGTGAAGTAGACGTCCATTTGTATTATGGCAACCTATGACTAAGGTTAAGTATATAGGTGCATGGGGACTTGTGATATATTTATCAGATACTGGTTTCCAGCAGCATATACCTCATATGTTTCTGTATAGGAAGATATTTAATTTTTATCATACTCATGCCTTTGCTCAATACAAAACAGTATCTTTGCTCAATATCAAGCAATGATACATGTGAGCAATAATGTCTGCAGTTCACAGAGAGCTGAACTTGATGTCATCATATATTTTCAGAGCCTTTCAGATAGGCTTTATTTTTCATTTATTATTCTGTGTATTTTCTCAGCTGAATCACATATAATCTTTCTAATTCTCTGTGATTAAGTAGAGTAAACGTCAGGATGAAAGCTAATAATGAATAACCTTTGAAAACACATTCATTTAATGTTACATCCATTTCCCATTTTAGAATGTTTGCATAAATTAAAGCAATGTTAATTTTCTTCCAAAAGTATGTTTGATATAGTAGTTCTCATTTCTTAAATGAAATACCATAACCGCCAAAGTGTTCAAACAAATTTTATCCTTTCCCACTGCTCTATTACATTATTTCCTCCCATTGTTCTCAAAACCACTCTTCTACATAATGTGTGAGTCTATTAGATGTCGGCATAATGAATCATGGGTCTTCGTAAACTCCAATACAGAAAGGATGATCCTTGGGTGATCAAGCCTCATCATCAGAAGCACAGAAACTCTCAGTCTGGAGCTGTTGTAGTTCCTGACTCACAGCAGAAGTCTCTCAATGGAGGTTCTGGGAACTACTGAGGTTAGACAAAGATCCAGTTCAATTTTTAAAAGATTGTATGAAAAGGGTCCTTTAAAGGACTCACCAGAAAAACAATCAGAGGCACCAGATTCTACTGGAAATCCAAATGCTTCCTAAAAAGTTCTACTCTCTCTTCATACCAAACATTAATCCCTAGAGCTTGTCTCAGATCCTAGTTCCTCAAAAAACCCTACCCAAGTCCGGCATACTTATCTGAAGGCTCTGTATATCTCTTGGCAATGTGCTTTAGAATCAGACTTGTACCAGACTTCGTTTTAATTGTGTATGCAGCATCTCCCTTACTAAATGGTGAGCTTCTTTGATATTAGAAGCTCAGACTCAAAGGGTTTGGAGTCACTCATTACTTTTCTATCTCTAGCAGTTACAACAACCACTATAAACTGAGGGCAGCCAATTGATATTTAATTAAAGTAAAGGTCAAAGAGTATTCAGGAATTATCTCAGTTTCATAACTTTTCTATTGAGGGGACCATTTCTTCCTTTATCTATTTGGTTCTTACTGCAGGAGACTGCACCATTTGTGATTTTTAAGACTTTCAACTTTATATAGCTTCATGATCCTTTCACTTAATCAGTACTGTGTATTTTCCTTGGCTTTTCAGCCCTGGGTTAGGGGAGTAACATTATCCATTGTCAAATAATTGAGATAAGACAGATCCCCCCAAGAGGCCTAAGGAAGCCTGGGACCATTCTTGAGTTTCCTGCATTATCCAGCATCCCAGTGCATTCTTATTATTTACATTTACTAATCAGAGGACCATGCACTCCTAACAACACAATTTTATCAAATTTTTGGTCTTAAAATGTGCTATTCTGTTATATTGGTTCTTACATTTATTTTTCAGTAATCATGCTCAGGTCCACTACAACAAAATGTAAGCAGATGTGGGAACAATGTGGAGAATTTACATCCTAAGACTGGATATATCTTTATAAATGGAGCAGAATGGATAATCCTGAGCTGCTCATTGTTCTTCAATCCGGTGGATATCTACTATTCTTAAATTTAGAAATATGTACTCAAATGATATAAGACCTAGTATCATCCACTAAGAAAGATCTGTCACTTATGGGGGAAAAATATGACAAAGATGTCACAAGGAATTATATCATAAAATTGAGAAACACAAGGCAGTTACCAAAAACACAAATAAATATTATTTCTTGTTTACTTTGGTTTCCAGTTATTAAGACTGAATGTTTATTGTAATAGTTTTATGGACTAAAGCAAAAAAATAACTTAGAAATATAAAAGCAAACTGAAATTTAATTATTTGAAATTCTACTAAATACCATTCACTGACTCTAAGTGCTATATGTAATGTAATGTTGTTTACTAATTACACAGAACATTTTTAAGTGCCTTATAATTCAAGGTCAAAATCACTGCCAATCTATAAAATCATCAACTCAAACAACAGATGTTGGTGAGGATGCAGAGAAACGGGAACCCTCATACTGTTGGTGGGAATGCAAACTAGTGCAGCCACTCTGAAAACAGTGTGGAGCTTCCTCAAAAAGTTAAAAATAGAGCTTCCCTATGACTCAACAACTATATTACTAGGTATTTATCCACAGGATACAAACTAGTGATTAGAAGGGACACCTGCACCCAATGTTTACAGCAGCAATGCCCACAATAGCCAAAATATGGAAAGAGTTCAGATGTCCATCAACTGATAAATGGATAAAGATGTGGTCTATATATAATGGAATACTACTCAGTCATCAAAAATAATGCAATCTTGTCATTTGCAATGATATGGATGGAACAAGAGGGTTATATGCTAAGCAAAATAAGTCAGAGAAAGACAATTATCATATGAATTCATCATATATGGATTTTAAAAAACAAAAAGATAAACAGGGGAAGAGATGAAAATTAAAATAAGATGATAATTGAGAGGCAAACCATAAGAGATGCTCAGCTATAGGAAACAAACTGAGGATCCCTTGAGGGGAGGTGGGTGGGCAGGAATGAATAACTGGGTGATGGCCTTAAGGAGGGAATGTGGGCAGCCCGGGTGGCTTAGCAGTTTAGCGCCAACTTTGGCCCAGGGCATAATCCTAGAGACCCAGGATGGAGTCCCACGTCAGGCTCCCTGCATGGAGCCTGCATTTCCCTCTGTCTGTGTCTCTGTCTCCATGTGTGTGTGTCTCTCATGAATAAGTAAATAAAATCTTTTTTTAAAAAAGGAGGGAATGTGATGTGATGAGTATTGGGTGTCATATGCAACTGATAAATCACTAAATTCTACTTCTGAAACTAATGGAAAAAAAAGCCATTGCCAATCAATATGAAGAACAATTTCAAATAAAATACTGACATTTGATTGTAGCCATAATTTCACAAGTATATCCTCTGGATAGTAAAATAGTAACCCTAATTATAAAAATTAATATAAATACATATTTATATTTAAATAAATATTATTTTAAGATGTACTATTTTGGAAATACTCAAAACGTGCAGCCAAATGTGTGAAGTTAAGTAATAGTAGTGCATGCACACAACAGAATACTATGTGGCCATCAGGAAATATAATAAATACCAATAATATATTTAATATATACTTACTGTCCATAAAAGTAGACTAACATACTGTTCATACACATCTATACAGATACGTACTTGGACACATATTTTCAAATTTTTCTACATTGCTTCAAATTTTTATTGGTTCAATAAAAAGGTCAAAATTTTGGAGGCTTCCCCAAATTCTCAGGAAGCCATAGGTATGGTGCTCAGAGATGATTAATAACAACAATAGATTCAAACTTTTCTATTACTATTTTGCTTTTATCTTCTCCATCTAGGAACATGACTTTCTGTCTAAAATAGGCTGAATATTACGGAGAAGATTCTGAATTCCAATACAATTGCAGAACTGCTAGGCAGCTTTTACATGACAAATGAACCCAAGTCTTTGCCAGAATGTAAGATGGATCATGAATTGAGTCTTGGCAGATGTGATCATTACAGAGTTGGAAAGTATAGGAGAGGAATCAGAAAGCCAAAGATGGGAAATGATCAGTTTTCCAAAAAGATGAAGGAGGATACTGAAAAATATGTATCAGTGAAGTTAGAGTAAGCCAAAAATAAGATTTTTAGAATGACTATTTAAGATGACAATTTATCAATCATATCTGCAATTATAGAAGTGAGTTTCTAAAAACTAATTAATAAGCCACTTTCCTTCTTTCCTTTTTATACACTCATTATAATACTTTGAGATTCTGGAAATAGAATAAATTATAGTAATAAAGCTGAATTTGAGCAAAGAATTGATAAGTTTTCCAAAACAGTTTTGTGAGAGAGACATGGGCTTTGCACTTGTCTAATACAACTTTAATCAATATTTAAATTCTAAAACTCCAGTATAATTTAGAATCAATTCCAAATTGGATAATTCAACTATGATACTGTATTTAGCTTGTTTTGATATAATATAACCCTGAGAAGCTATAGAAGTTTATTGGTTTATATTTGAGGAAGAGACAAAGTGGGAAGGCTTCTTGGATACGTTTGATAACAGACTGAAATAGACACTGGCAGATCTAAAGCAGCACATTAATATTCACAAAATAAACATGGTGATAAGTTCAAGATCCTATACTTGGTTCTAAAAAAATGGTACATTCACAATGGAGAAGAGCTAGCTAAACAATAGTTCATACGAAAGGTTAAAAATTAAATTTATTCAAAGCAATTCCGAAGTATGAAAAGTTCAAGCAATGGCTGCCTTGATTTACATTCCACGAGAGGTGATCATCCCATTATATACCAGACAGAAAGGCCATTCACAAGATTTTGTGTTTCATTCTGGACAGTACTTATCAGGACACAATCTACCGCATGTGTATTAATATTAAGGTAACAACAACATTACAATGAGAAACTAAAGATTTGTTTCCCTGTAAAAAAAAAAATACTGATGGATCAGAACCTATAATAATTGCTGCCCTCAAGTACTCCATAACCCTTCAGAGGAATGGGTACAATGAACACAGCATTGGTTGCGCACAGAGGATCTAAGCTAGAGCAGGAAAGATTTCATCTCAATGGCAGTATGGATTTTTTATTGTAGAATCAGTCACAAGGTGTTGCAGCATTAAAGATGCGACTTTTTAATCAGGGAGGTACGTATGTAAGATCTGATTCTGTCCCTTAATGAATGGGAGACCCCAGGAAAATGAGGCAACAGTCTGAGCTTCAAATCCGTACTCGGTGAAGGGTGGATACCAATATTTCCACTGAAGTGTTGGAAGGATCAAATAGTAGAGTACACAAAATACTTAGCGCAGCGCCTGATACAACAGAGAACACTCAATACGTGGGGACTATTTTATAGTTGGTGTAATTCAACAAATGTGCCTCACCAGTCACAATTCTTGGTCGCAAGCAACAGAAATGCGTTCTGACTCTGTTAGCTAGAATTAAGCTTGGCTGAAATGACAACACAACAAATTCTAAAATCCCAGTTGCTTAGAGTTGTAAACCCGCTAAACAAGGCCTTTTATTGGCTACCATCACTTACCTTTATTACTTTTACACTCATTTATCACCTTCCAAATAAATACTAGACTGGAACACACAAACTTAGATCAGAGTCTCTTACTTGGGCGTGTGGGGGGGTAGTGGATCAAGCTTAGAACAGCTCACGCCAGAAATGCTCCTAAGAACTAGAACCCTCATGTCGATTTGATGAACTGGATCACCCTCTGAGCAGACAACAAGAACCTTGTGATTCTCATGGTGTGATGATAAATACGAGGAGCACTGATTGAACAACCCATACAAGTGTCCTACTAAAGATCAGGACAATAGGGGGAAGGAAGTCGTAACTTACAGCTTAGGATGGACTATGTAGCTGGATGTTTTGAGAACTGCAAACCCCCAAATTTACCTGAGTAATCTGTGATAAACAAAATCTTCACCCTCTGCACTTGAAGCAAGCTGTGTCATCTGGCCCAGAGATAACACAGAGCTTCACTGGGTGAAAACATCTCAAGAAGGTGCTTACCCCCCTAGAGATGTGCTTACCCCCCTGGAGTTGTGCCCTCGTTTCCCTGGGATGTGTCCAATCTGTGCCTGGCAGTAGGGATGTGCAGACAGCCTGGTAAGAGCAGTGCTGTCCTTACTCTGGAGGAAAGAGACTAAATGTGCAGGAGCCGTGGCTGACCTGTGCCAAGTGACTCTGGGAAAGCACGTGCAGGAAAGGATTTTGGGCCTCTTGGAGCAACGTCCCTCAGGCTCAAGTACAAACCAGAGCACTGCCATGGGTTCTGCATGAAAAATAAATAGGGTGTTTTGGGTTCTTTTTATAATTACCGAGATTGTTATCCTTTCCTTGAATAACTCTACCATTTAAACATACAGTTCCCCCAGGAACACAGGGGGTTGAACTATGAGGGTTCACTAGATGGGGACTTTTTATGAATACAGTACTGTAAATGTATTTTCTCTTTCTTATGAATCTCTTAATAACATTTTATTTTCTCTAGTTCCTTCATTGTAAGAATACAGCAATATAATACATATAATGTACAACATGTGTGTTCATGCACCATCAATGTTACCAGCAAGGCTTCCAGGGATGAGTTAGTAGTTAACTTTGGGGAAATTCCATAATTACAGACAGATTTTTGGGTTGCAGGGTGGAGAGGGTCAACTGTATACAGTCAGAGACTAAAGACTGGAAGTTTAAGACCTGAACCTAGCATGCAAACCTTTAGTGTTTAGCAGACGCTGTCAAATGTTTACAGATAATAGTACATGAGAGGCTTCTGGGCAG
The DNA here is from genome assembly GCF_905146905.1 of Nyctereutes procyonoides. Classification (NCBI taxonomy): domain Eukaryota; kingdom Metazoa; phylum Chordata; class Mammalia; order Carnivora; family Canidae; genus Nyctereutes; species Nyctereutes procyonoides. Next base: position 32,798,093 of record NW_026575043.1, read on the forward strand.
CACGGTCAGTTAGGAGGCCAATTCTGTATTTCAGCTCAGGTCATGAGCTCAGAGTCCTGAGATCAAGCCTCGTGCTGAGCTCCATGCTCAGCGGGGAGTCTGCTTCAGATTCTCTCTCCCTACATGCCCCTCACCAACTTGCACTCATGCACTCTCTTTCTCTAAAATAAATAAATCTTTTAGAAACAGTAAATAAATAAATAAATAAATAAATAAATAAATAAATAAGTAAATAAAACACATTATAATGCCTACAGCTGGGTCACGCTGCCAAGATCATATAGCCAACACTGTCTCCAAGAGTCTTATATCTATATTTTTCAGGTTATATTTAGCTATATAATTCCTGAAGAAATTTAAGACTATAATCCTCTTTTTACTGGTTGAAACTATTTTCTCTTAGGCACATGTACTAAATATTTCCAAAATGAATACTCCCATATCATTCCTGATCTTCATATTGCTTAGCACAGATACATGTTTAATAAATGTTCATTTATCAATGAGTATGTTTAGAATTTCATATGAATTTTGATTCAATGAGAGCATGCCTTGATTACCTAACTATTGCAGAGGATATAAACACTCTGCGTGGGAACTAGAAAACCATTATATTTTTTCCATTCCTGACTACTCTTTTATCCTCTTTTTTCCTTTTTTTCCCTTTTATTTATTTTCTTTTTTTTTCATTTAAGACTGATCAAACTGAATATATATGTTTTAGTATTTCTTTCATGTTTATGTTTCTTCCACTTACAAGAATTTAAGCTCCATATGGGCAGGTATTTTGGATTATTTCATTCACTTTTCATCTGCTCAGAGCCTAGAATAGGGGCTGGAATATAGCTAGTGCATGAAAACATTTGATCAACCAATAAATGAAATCTAAATAGGACTTAAATAGGAATAGGAAAAATTATATCAGTATTCAAAATTACACTGGCAATACTGTATTCCTATAGTAGTAAAGCCATCAGGGTGGATGGAACCAAAGGATGAAAGGATCCAAACCCTTCCTACTTACAGAGTCAAGTAATCACTTGGCCCCAACATGCTGCCAACAACAAACTGCATATATCTAAAAAGTAAAATGTGATCAACGCAACATATGACCACACCTGTGAAACCACTGCTACAATCGAGATAATAAACATATGCATCACTCTAAAGAATTTCCTCATGTTCTTTGCTACCCTCCCTCCTGCTCCTCTGTACCCACCACTAACCTACCTCCCATGTCCAACCACTGACTTCTCATCCATCACTAAAATTAGTCTGCTTTCAATAAGGTTGCCTGGCCTTTATTAGCAGTAAGCATTCATTTAGCTCACAAGTCTGCAGGCTATTTAAGGGTTGACTGGTCTAGCCTAGAGTTGTATCTGCTCCATACATCACTCACATTTCTCAAAAGACAAGTAAGTCACCCCTGCTATGTCATCTCCTGGTGATGGCAGTAGCAAAAGGGAAGGATCCCAAACCTGCAAGCAACTTTCCACCATTTAGTCACACCACACATCCCATTAGCATTCCATCAGCCAAAGCAAATCTTATAGTCAAACCAAAGTCAAGGATTGGAAACATCTACTTTTCCTCTAGTGGAAGAAGCTGTGAGGCCACATGGCAAAGAATGTAGATTCAGAGATGGAGGAGGTGTGAGAAGGAAGGAATTAGCCACACCATCAAATGAGAGGCCTACTCAAGTTGATGGATTCTCATGCCTTCCATAGTATGGTCTTCTGAAGTTATCCTAGTGATCTAGTAATTCTTTGTGCCAAACAGAGATCTCAGAAACTTTAAAATAAATTACCAAAGATTCTGTTCCTTTATATCAAGCTACACTACCAAACTTTCTTCAAAGTCTTCTATTCCATAAATTTAGTTGATTTGTAATCATTAAATCTCCAATTTTCCCAGAACATTTTTTTCAATATGTAACAATGAAAGACAAAGTAACACATGATGAGTAAATGAATGAATTACTAGCGAGCTCTTTCCTATCTTATTTCTTCATGTACATTTAAATAATCAGTAATTATAAGTAAATTTAAAATAGCTCCAGTTTCGACTTGTGATGACAATCAGGTCTTTTGATGCCAGAAATAACCTTTTATGCCTATATTATCTGTTTTTCTATTAAATTTGCCTCCCATTAGTATTTTTTAAGACCTCTTTATTTTTCTTCCATTACACCAACAAAAGCATGCTAGTTTATACAGATTACTTTGTTTATCAATGTGCAAAATGGCCAAATGTAAGATTTAAGAAGCAACTATTGATACATATAATAATGTCATGTGCTTCAAATCATAATAAGTAGATACTAGCCACAATGCACCAGACATTGGAACTACAGGGTACTTAAGCAGTTTAAGAGTTAAAAAGTATACATTTTGTATGTACATTTTGGAAAGCATTTGAAAATATTTTAATCACTGAAAATCAATAATCTAAACCTCTTTGAATTTTTGCTATTACATGAACTTAAAATACTAATTTGTCATTGTTTCAATATTGGGTAAACTTTTTTTTTTTTTTTTTTTTTTTTAGAATTCTTACAATTCCATAGCTAACTACTCAATTGTAGAGTTTATGTGAGAACAAACACAGATTTGAAAAATACCAAACTGAAACTTACCTTTCAAAATAAAGCTAATAGGTAGTCTTTAAAACTCAGCATTTCACCTACTCGTATCACACATAGGTTGGATTAAGAGTCAAAAAAAAAAAAGTCCAATTAAATTAACATTAAAGGGGATCCCTGGGTGGCGCAGTGGTTTGGCGCCTGCCTTTGGCCCAGGGCGCGATCCTGGAGACCCGGGATCGAATCCCACGTCGGGCTCCCGGTGCATGGAGCCTGCTTCTCCCTCTGCCTGTGTCTCTGCCTCTCTCTCTCTCTCTCTCTCTCTCTCTCTCTCTGACTATCATAAGTAAATAATAAAGAAAAATTAAAAAATAAATAAATTAATTAACATTAAATACTTGTCAACCTGAATGAGAGGGAATGAGAGTCAGAAACAAGAGACTGGATCCAGTTCAAAGGAAGGGCTGGTAGAGAAGTCAGACCATCTTATAAACAAGGAAATCAGTTCTGGAGGGCTGAACCCAAATATGCAAGATGCATATACAAAGCACATTCAAGTTAACAGTGGAATCACAGAAGTTCTTGGACCACACCAGATTTCTCTCTATTTTCCCTCATAGCCTGCAGCTGCTCTTCCCACACAATAGCCACTGGCCATGCACCGCCGCTACTAAGCACTGAAACTGTGGGTAGTGTGAACTGAGATGTACTACAGGACACTACAGGGTGAAATACATGTTCTTTTTGAAAAATTAGGTCTAAAAAGTGATATACAATATTTCACTAATAATTTCATGTTACTAATGCATTTGAAAGATAATATTTTAAATATTTAATTTCTACTATTACTAGAAGCAAATTTTCAATTACGTGTCTAGCTGCCATTATATTTCTATTTGACAGTACTAGACTAGAGAAAAGCTAAATCTTCCCAGGTAATTTTTCCCTAATTCATTTTATTTCAGATGTACTTAACAAAAATATCACTGTGGTATCTGGGTGGCTCAGTCGATGAAACATTCTTGAATTTGGCTCAGGTCATGATCTCAGAGTCATAGGATTGAGCTCCTGTGACAGGCTCTGTGCTTAGTAAGGAGTCTGCTTGAAATTCTCTCTTTCCATCTACCTCTTACTGCCCCTACCCCCACCATGTGCATGTTCACTCACTAGTACCCTTTCTAAAATAAATAAATGAATCTTAAAAGAAAACCAAAAATATCATTAAGAATATAAAAAAATATATGTATTGTAATAGTGACCCCATATAACTCATACTTTAACAAAACTGGAGGTAAGATACATATTTTTTGTTTGAATAGGTTAACTTAATCAAGAATTATCCTAATAATCACATACAAATTAAAAGTTAGGCATTGTATAATGATTCTTAGAATAAATAACATTTATTTGCTCCAATTTTTTTCTGAATTACTAAAATCTAGGGCCTCAACTGAGTAATATTTCTGATTGAATTTTATAACACTATGGATGCTAAAAGAAAGTTCCATAATGAATTTTAAGAACCTTGAGAGAGCCAAATCCAGAAATGTAAGATTTCAATAAAGCAAGAATAACTTAATGCAAATATTATATGTATTTTGGCCTAGCTATGAACAATTTAGGCCACAAAGAAGGAAAGTCTCATTACTTTTACCTGACTTTCACTGTGAGTGATATGGTTCATTTGAACTTGAAATACATAATATAATACAACTTTGAAACCCATGAAAATCAATTTTGGAAAAAGCCTTTAAGGTGGATGTTTCATGTTTTTACACAGTTATGGTTGATGCACTTTTGGGTTAAGGTAAGATTATCTTACTCTTCTTGGTTTATAGTAAACTTCTTTATCTTCAATAACTTGTATTTTTTCACATTCTTAGAGACATATTACAGGTTGATTTTTTTTAACCATGACAGCTACCAATATATCATTTCATTTTATATCCACATACAAATGTCCTAAGTTTTCCATAACTGGGTATAAATATGATTAAACTGAACCAAACATAAGTAAATCACTCAGGTAAGTAAAAATGTGTATTCATGGGAGAGCCTGGGTGGCTCAGTCTGTTAAGCATCTGACCCTTGATTTTGGCTCAAGTCATGATCACAGAGTTGTGAGATTCAGTCTCATGTTGGGCTCTGTGCCATGGAGTATGCTTAATATTCTCTCCCTCTGCCCCCACCTCTCTTCCTCCCTCTTAAAAAAGAAAGAATATTAATAAAGAGGAATAATATCAAGAACGATCCATTTAAACATGAATCCTTTCTACATTAAGCTAAACTGCTATTTAAAAAATAAATATATAAATAGCAAAGAAGCGAACTTTCCCCTACAGCCAAAAGGTGAATCCAACATTGAAAATGACCTTTCAGGGGATCCCTGGGTGGCTTAGTGGTTTAGCGCCTGCCTTCAGCCCACGACATGATCCTGGAGACTTGGGATCAAGTCCCACGTCGGGCTCCCTGCATGGAGCCTGCTTCTCCCTCTGCCTGTGTCTCTGCCTCTCTCTCTCTCTCTCTCTCTCTCTCTCTCTCTCTCTCTCTCTTTCCCTCTGTGTGTCTCTCATGAATAAATAAATAAAATCTTTAAAAAAAGTGAAAATGATCTTCCAGCTTACTAAAGCTTCTATCATTACACTGTAAATGACATTCACATACAATTTTCAAAGGAAATTTAACTATGATTAATTAAAATTGAAATACCATTTGTTTTCAAAACTGTTTAATATTGTGCCTTGGGGGATACTATAATTAGTATATTTATCCAGTATTTATTTTATAGAGAAGTAATGAATAAGAAGATATTTCAAAATGTGTTTTCACCAAGCCACAAGCTTAACTGTGAGGCATCTGTGAGCTTCCACAATGTAAGTATGAATTGGAATAATTCAGAACCAGGACTAAGGTCAAGGAAGTAACTTTCCCCAGGTCAGCTATATTCCCCAAAACAGTGAGCAACAGCACATGTTTACCCATAACATAGACTGATGCTAATATTGTAAACATCACATCTGACAGCGACGTACTCCACATTACTGTCAGCATCTGCAAGCAGAGAGATGTGCTGGTCTTGGTCTCTGGGCCCTGAACCCAGTACGAAGCAAGAACAGTCAACAGCAGCAAAACCAGACCATGTTCCCACAAGACTGCATGCTATAGTGGAACCTTTTGTGCCATGGTTTATTTTAGCTCGGGACTGTGTTTGGTTTTGAGTGATAAGAAGATTAAAAACTGAAGGTCAACTCAACTCAAGATTATCTAAAGGATATATTCAACTTTCAACCAATTTCTTTGTCATTCTCAGGAAGTTTTGGATGCAGCCTTCTGAAATCATTTGTAGAGGTTCCTGCGTAAAGTTCAGCGCTGTGAAGTTAGAAAACTTGAATTATTAGTCTCACCAATTCTCAATCCTGTTTTCCCTCAGAAAACTAAAAGATAGTACCTACCTAAGCTTATAGCAGCGTTTTTAAGAGGTCTACGAAAAGTTGCTTTATAGAGGACGCTATTTTACAAATCTGCAATTTTTTTTTGTTACTACTATTGTTGCTGCCGTGGTAATGATAATTTTGCTGCTGGAAACCAGCTAATAAACATGCTAATATTACTATCTTGAATTTTGCATGGACCTGAATAAATGCTTCATTCTATCATATCTTTTTTTTTTTTTAGTCTTTTAGATTTTATGCAAGAAGCTATCTATTTTCATGTTTATGTGTGTGGAGAAGGAGAGGTTTGCCTGGTGCTTGACTCATTCTCAGTGTCTTTAGAAAGAGAACAAAGATCCCTCCCCCGCAACTTTTTTAGTGTCCAGAGCTCAGCCACAGGACTCACGTGTTTATCAATGACTGCTTTCAGAGTATAGCCCTGAAAATTTAATTAATAAGAAAACGTTACTGAATAATCAATCTGTGATGAAGACTTGCTGTAGCACAAGGGCAAGACCTGAATTCGTGCATATAACCAATTCATGTGACATCATAGGTGGCAGGAAAAAGCAAGAGTGGAGAATAAATGAGGTGAGAAGAAGGGCTGGGCAATGGGGAGTGTCTACAAGGGATGGAGGAGGTAGATGCTGAGGAAATGAGAAGGGCTCTGGAGACAGCTCCAGGAATGTGAGCCCCCCCAGGGATGCTGCTTTCATCTGCAGCCAACCAACTTCCCTCAGCACCAGAAGGGCTCTTTAAAGAGGTTAATGGGAGCCCAGCAGAGGACACCAGATGCTCACTTAGCATGACAAATAAATCTCTCTGTCATATCCAGAGGCTTTCAAAAAAAAATCCAGAATTTCTGACAACCAGAAGTTTAAATATAAATATGCTCCTAGAGAGAAAAAGATGACGACCTAAGTATACTACAGGAGCACTTTGGGAAGTTAACTGTTTCCTCACAATCCAAACTTTGTAAAAGAATATCTAAAAACTATTTGATATATAAAGCTAAATAGGTGGCTTATTGGGTTTTCCTGGGATGCAAATAAAGGCCGAGTCCATCTGTTTTGATGATCACAGTATCTATGCTTCTACTCTAACGAAGTGTTTTGCTGGCATAGACAGGGTGCGGGGTAACAACGATGAACCCTCACTGATGCAGCAACTCTGTTCTTCTGCATAAAATCCAGGTGAAATTGTTTATGCACCTATGACGGGAGAACATCATAATCACAAGGATTATGACGAAATGTCCAACTGCATCATGGCCCCACCCCATCCTTATGGACTGTTCTCTTCACAGAGGCCAGGCGCTCTATACTGCTTCCTTGTTCCATCCTCCCAGATACTCTGTAAGGTCATGTTTTCTTTTCACTTCACACTACCTAGGCTGAAATAAAATGTTTCCCTTACAGATTCTTAGATTTTACATCCAGGATCTCGGCAGCTCTAATCTTCGTAAAGGATACTTCTATAGCTATGATCAAATCACTCAAGAAAGAGAGTATCTAAGTCAAGAATTATCTGTTAAACCTCGATGAGCACACCACACAGAGAACTCTATGACTCTATTCAACAGAATCTCTCACCCTGTATTTCTCTACGTCAAGGAACGTACTAGACATTTTTTATGGAAGCTTCAACTACTACGACTACAAGACTGCTGCCAGATTTTTAAACATGGACAAAAGCTGTACTTGAACCAAGTACTTTAAAAGTAAGCACCTCCCAGAATCCAGTCACCAGTACTATAAATGACCAACCACCCTATGTTGCTGGGACTGCAAGCCTAGTTCCCAGGATCACCAGGGCTGAATCAACAAAGTCTTGGGCCAAATGGAACACACTGGTCACTCTACTCGTGAGATGTGCTGTTCAGATGCCTTCATCATGAAATTAAGTCCAAAACATTCCCTTCTAGTTATAATAAGAAATACCATTTGTCTCACATTGGTCCTTAAAAGCTATTTTATTTTATTTTTATTTTTTTAAAAGCTATTTTATATGTTGTGCTGGAGCTACCTGAGGTAGGCAAAGATCTGAAGGACCATGCTCTAACACACTTTTCCCCAAGACCAATCAATTTGGGGTGTTCTAAATCACCAATTAGAATACTCATGAATTTTTCCCCAAAATACATGAGATTTCTGCCACATAATTATGTTTCATTTATTCACGCAAGGATCAGAATTCATTGTTTAGAGGAATATGCTAGAAATAGATACTATGTGTTTGATATCAGGAATCAGAATCAACAGATTGTAACAATAACCCCTATAGGTGCCCTCAAACTATTTATCACAAAGCTTCCCTCTCCCTTGACATCTTGAGTGCTCTGTACCACAAGATTTTTCTCCTCCATTAATCTTGAAAAAAAAAAAACACTCATAAATCTAAATAGCAACTTTTTAATGCCATGCCTTGGTTTCTGTGTAGAGTATGAAGTGATCCATTGGGCATCCATTCAACTAGCATTACAGGTCTGTTGCTCACGCCATGGGACTATACACAGTTTTGTGTCTGGCACTTAGTAACCTGCCTAGCAGAGAAGATGACCTTGATACAGAACTGTTGGTACAATAAATGATTCCCAATGGAAATATGTATAAAAATGTATTTTTACTACTAACTTCATCTTTTAAGAGCTTATAGCCTCTGTGGGGAAACACATCATCTATTAAAAAACATGTTTTCTCAACTTCACTCCTGGATATTTTGGGCCAAATTCCTTGTTGTGCTGGGCTTTCCAGGACATTACAGGACATTCGGCAGCATCCCTGGCCTCTACCTACTAGATGTCCACATCTATACAGTAAGCCTGTTCTGACCACAAATGTATCTCCAGACATTTCCAAAGGCCTCCTGGATGACCCAGATTGAGAACCAGTAGTATAAAAAGTCAGTCACTAAATCTGAGATAACAGTAAGGACAGTTGCACCCCTACCCTGAATGTGACATGAGCCCTTAGAGGGCCACCTGATATTGAGTGCAGTGATGGAGGGAGGGGTTAATACATTTGCAGGATCTGGGGAGAAAGCTCTCGAAATAACCAATTTAGTACCAAATCTTCCGGGGCTTTTTTCTTTTTTTTAAGATTTTATTGATTTATTCATGAGAGACACACAGAGAGGGGCAGAGACACAGGCAGAGGGAGAAGCAGGCTCCATGGGCAGCCCGGGGGCTCAGCAGTTTAACCCAGGGTGTGATCCTGGAGATGGGAATCAAGTCTCAACTCACGCTCCTTGCATGGAGGCTGCTTCTCCCTCTGCCTGTGTCTCTGCCTCTCTCTTTCTCTCTCCTCTCTGTGTATTCTCATGAATAAATAAGTAAAATCTTAAAAAAAAAAAAAAAAAAAAGGAAGCAAGCTCCATGCAGGGAGCCCGACCTGGGACTCAATCCCAGGACTCCAGGATCATGCCCTGAGCCAAAGGTAGACGCTTAACTGCTGAGCCATCCAGGCATCCCCTTCCAGGGTTTTACAGAGGACAATTTAGTTGTATTTTTGTGAGGTCAAATTCTAAATGGATTTTGAAATGATAATTTTTTGCATATGCCCAACCTATTCTTTAAATGCTTTAGAAAATTCCTAAAGACCAATAGTCTATACTATCTCTCAATAAATCCAGCACTGCCTATTTCTCCCCCAGCCCTGGCACACTTTACTCCTCTCCAAGCATCGGCACGTAAAGTGGTTGGCTTGTTCTTAGCAGTTCTGCTGGATTTGAAAATTAGAGGTGCATTCTAGGCTATAAACGCTTCAGGTGCAAGAGTGAAAACTACTCACATTATTTAACACATTTTTCATTGTTTAATTTTTTTTTATGTTTTTTCCTTTATGGCTGATGATGTATAGCTTCTTTTGTGCCTTTGATGTGGCTTGTCTCTATGAGACAGAGAACAGAATAAAAGACCATAATCAAAGTTGAGCATGCAAATCGGAGCCCAGAGGAATTCCCAACATTGGGAGGATGCTGCTAGCCCTGTCAATGTGCTCCTGGGTGCAGTCAGCGTGAGGATGGAGGGTTAAGGGTGCTGCCCCAGTCAGAATAACAATGCCAGGGGCACCAGAAGTTTGAGTGGAGGGACAGTGGAGACCCGAGGGCTTGCTGAAACACCACTGGATGGGCGGAAGGGATTTATTTGGAAGCTATGGAGACTGTACCAGGAAAAACAAAGAAAAACTAGCAAATCCATGAAGAGGAGCCCATCTTGGTTGTTTGGGAAAATCACCATAAATGGGTTTGGAAGGATAGTGTAAAAGGAAAATTTGGCACCAGACACTTGTTATAAACAGCAAGATTTATTTTATTTGAGCTACTGTGGTAGAATTGAGCTCGACTCTGCACACAGCACAGATGTGAGGGGTACGGTGGTGGAAGGTCACTCAGAAGAACCAGACTGGGTATCAAGGCCGGGGGAGTCTGCTAACTGGGCTCAATGGAACTCTTGGTGAAGGTGGGCCAAGGACTCAGACGTCCACCTACTGGCTGTGCAGCCTGGACTAAATTACTTAACATCACAGTAGTTGTCTTCTAGCCATAGGGCATGTCAACCAAGTGTTTTTGCAGAAATATGTTCAATTACATGTAGTACTTGGAACTTGATTTGTGTGGATAAAAAGGATGGCAGCTTCTTTTTTTCCTTTAGGTATGGATACAACGTTTACAACTATGTAACATATTCATTAAAAGAAGAAATTTTATCTCACACATTTTGTGAGCCCCTCATCGTTCAGTACTGATAAGTATATGGCAGTTTCTCACAAAATATTTATTGATCTGCATCAGTAAGTTGATTCACTAATCCCACATAGGACATCGGTCCTAGAAATATTTAATTTTACTTCTTAATTCTAAGGACGTCATAGGATGGTGTTAAGAGCATTTCCCAAATACCTCTGATAAACTGGGCCCTAAAACAAATATTGTTTTTTCTTGAAAGTGAAAATTGGCCTCAGTGCTATTTTATAATTCTGGCATCTTGCAGTAATGTTCACCCTCTCATTCCCTGAAATCACATTACCTCAGTGCTCTAAAATTAGCTAATACCTTTCTCCAAAAATTTCTGATTTTAACAGTGAAGTAAGATAGTAAAGAAAAAGAATTCTTTGAGAATTTAGAGGAGTAATAAGTAAGTTTAAACAAATTTCCTCTTGCTTCCACATACATGCATCCACATGCACACATACAAACATACACACACAAGAGGAATTTTTTTTTTTAAGAATTAAATTCTACTTCGTTCTTTCCCCAAGAGATGGGCTCTTTGAGAGCTCTTAGTAGAGGAGCTGCTTCAAGAGGGAACACTGAAGGAATGTCTCACAAAGAAACTGGGTATGTTGAAGTCTGGAATGAACTATTTGCTACTGGTGGCTATTTCTTACACGTGGAATCAGAGCTTCCCAGAAGCTTAACAAGGAACCTGCCCAAAGTGGTGAAATTTGGGCAAGTTCATAGACCAAGACTCCAGAGGAAAACACAGAGAAACATTCAAAGAAATGCCTTAAGCTCTAAAAACACCATGTGCCTGGGCAACAACCCTGTTCTTTCATTTAAAACAGAAAAGCAAAACAAGCACATCTTTTCTGCTTATTATTGCATTCACTGGGAGAAAGCAAGGAAATGGTAGGAGCTTAGAGAATTCGAGTTCTGGTCTCATTAAAAGAACATTTAGGTGGAAGAAAAAGCCTTCAGCATGAAAAAATGCAACAACTGCAACCCAGAAAAACACTAACTGTCCATTTTACTTGGAGGAAGAGAAACAGATCCTCATAAAATGGAGATTTGTCAACAATAGAGGGGGAAAGACATCACTAAAAACCTAGGCTACAATCCTATCAAATTCTAAAGGGAAAGAAACATGTCTAATTTTGTAGAACTGCCAAAGGCACACAAATTGCTTCCACATATTCTTTGATAGTAATGAGACAAAGCAGAAACGTTTCCATGCAGAAGAACAGGTAAGTCAATCAACGGCCAACTTGCACCCCAGGTAAGCCATACAATGGGAAGTAGGGAGGAGCCACACATGAGGAGTGAGAGATGATTCTACAGTCCCGCAAGTTTCCTGGCATCTTCTAGCACCACAGACTTACATCTTAGATATAGCCTTCATTCAAAAAATACCCGAGACAACTGTCCTTCTCACATGGGCCAGACTGAAACAAAATAGTTTTCTCTTTCTATAAATCTATCCCTAGCTTTATGAACTATGACTTTATCCTTCTGAAAGTTGGCATATGCACTCAACAAATCTCCAAGAAACGTCAGTAGAATGATAAAAACTGTACTGATAAATAAATAAATAAATAAATAAATAAATAAATAAATAAATAAAAATAAATTAAAAAAAAAAAAAACCCTGTACTTGCTCTAGTAAAGTCCCGTGGGCAGGCATCTTCAGTTAAAAATAAAGATATCCATTTGTTTTGCTCCTGGGAGTACACCTCAACCCATCCCTAATTTACTTCTAGCTACCCCAAAGACCTGGAAGGGATTTGCAGCAAAGGGCATGAGTTCCCCACCTGACACCCCCCCCCCCCTGCCCCTGGGCATCACAAAGCTCTCTTGGTGGGCTGCTTTGTTATTCATTTCTCTCCTACTTGGGCAACTGCACCTTCTTTAACATAACTACCCTTTCCCAGCAGTGAAGACTGCCTGATAAATTGGTGTGTTTAGCAAAGTCAAACGTATCCCTCCATATTTTATTCCATATTCCGGGGAAGTCTCTTTCCCACAGAGAGGTAGGTAACAATTCTGAACCACTATAAACACTCACTGAAACAAAACAAATATGTATGAATAAAAACAGAGGAGCAAAAATCCATACAACCTGTAGGACGATTACAGGTGCACCAGTGGAAGAGGCCAGAATCATCCTTGCAGTGGATGGATCAGAATCTGAGGCACCAGTGTGAACTCATATGGAGCTTTACATAGATATAGTCACACATAAAAATTCATACAGAAATGTTTATATTCCCTGGCTAATACACTCACGTGTTTTTTCTGGCTCTGTCATCTTAGAGGGTCTAGAAGCAACGCCACTCCAGAAACAATGGATATGCCCAGTACCCAGACTGTGGCTTTTAATGCAATTCTCTGATAACAGGAAGCAGGAGGCCGGGAGGAAATGGCCGATTCTAGAGTGGGGCGGTAAATATAGGAAGGACCCAAACAGCATCCAACGAGCCCCACACTGATGAGACCATGTCAAATGGGCTCTGAAGCAACCTTAAAGTGCTTTCTACCTCCAAAACTGGAACAATTTGAGCAAGAAAATAGAGTAGCATTGGATTATAATGTAACATAAGTACTCATGAGTTCATGCTGGTATCAGCAAATTATTGTACAGACAAACAAACTGGGGAAAAGGGAAAATCTCCCACCACAATGAGAGTTCACTTTTCAGAATGGCTCCCACCAAAAAGAGAAGAAGTGCTGGCGGAGATGTGGGGAAAAGAGAACCCTTGCAAACCGTTTGCTAGAATGTGAACTAGTGCAGCAAGTTTGGAAAACAGTAGGGGGCTCCTCAAAAAATTAAAATAGAAGACCATATGCCATAGAAATCCTACTGCTGGGTACATATCGAAAAGAAATGAAATCATTGCTTCAAAGACTTATCTGAACTCCCACGTTCACTGCGGCTTTATTCACAATGCTCAAGGTGTATGGTAATTACCTAGGTGTCTGTGAACAGAAAAATGTGGTAGATATATGAAGTGGAGTACAATTCAGCCTTAGAGAAGAAAGAAATACTGGGGCCCCGGGGTGGCTCGGTCGGGTAAGTGTCTTGATCCACGATCAAATGTCCTGTTCTCAGGTTCTTGAGTTCAGGCCCCATATTTGAACCTGAATAAACAAACAAACTAAATAAATAAATATTAAAAATAAAAAGAAGAAGGAAATTTTATCATTTGTATGAATACACGTGAAGATGGAGGGCATGATGCTAAGGGAAATAAGCCAGACAAAGATAGACCAACTTCATGGTATCACCTCCGTGTGTCAAGGACCAGGAGGAGGGGTTGGTAAAAGAGAACAAACTCTCAGTTATAAGATGAAAGATGTCTGAGACTCTCATGTATAACACAGTGCTATAGGTGACAGCACTGTATTACATAACAGAAATTTGCTAATAGAGTAGAACTTAAATTTTATCATAAAAAGAAACCTCCAACACAGAATACTTCCAAATAACTCATGAAGATACACCATTCACAGAAGACGGAGCATGACTCCCCGGTTCCTGAGTGTGGCTGCACAGAGTGACATCCTTCTGAAGAAGCCTGACAAAGGTGGCCTGAGCCAGAGGGCATGCTTACATCAACGGTGACAGGTCACGCTGACAGTGTGCACCCCTGATGTGATGAAAGGACACTACCTCTATTTTCTCCAAGACACAAAGCTCTCCCCTGGTCACAAGATACCACCAGACACCCTACCAAACATCTACCCAATACTCCTCAAAGCTATCAAGGTGACAAAAACAAACATTCAGAGAACCTGTCACAGCAAAAAGGAACATTAGGAGACAGGATGACCAAGTGTAATGTGTCACACTGGAAACATCTTAACCACGTAAGGGACCCTGATAGTCAAGACAATTATTTTGTTGGAAGTCCATGATTTCAACTGATATCATTCAGGTTTTTAGTTTTGAGGTTAAAGTCTCTTCAGCTGTCCCAAGTGAAAATGTCGATAGAGCCCAAAATAATTAAGATATTAATGAGTTAGTCACTACCACCTTAGTCTTTATTTTTTTTCTTTTTTTTTAAATTAATTTTTATTGGTGTTCAATTTACCAACATACAGAATAACACCCAGTGCTCATCCCGTCAAGTGTCCCCCTCAGTGCCCGTCACCCATTCACCCCCACCCCCCGCCCTCCTCCCCCTCCACCACCCCCAGTTCATTTCCCAGAGTTAGAAGTCTTTATGTTCTGTCTCCCTTTCTGATATTTCCCACACATTTCTTCTCCCTTCCCTTATATTCCCTTTCACTATTATTCATATTCCCCAAATGAATGAGAACATACACTGTTTGTCCTTCTCCTATTGACTTACTTCACTCAGGGTAATACCCTCCAGTTCCATCCACGTTGAAGCAAATGGTGGGTATTTGTCGTTTCTAATGGCTGAGGAATATTCCATTGTATACATAAACCACATCTTCTTTATCCATTCATCTTTCGATGGACACCGAGGCTCCTTCCACAGTTTGGCTATTGTGGACATGGCTGCTAGAAACATCGGGGTGCAGGTGTCCCGGCGTTTCATTGCATCTGAATCTTTGGGGTAAATCCCTAACAGTGCAATTGCTGGGTCGTAGGGCAGGTCTATTTTTAATTCTTTGAGGAACCTCCACACAGTTTTCCAGAGTGGCTGCACCAGTTCACATTCCCACCAACAGTGTAAGAGGGTTCCCTTTTCTCCGCATCCTCTCCAACATTTGTTGTTTCCTGCCTTGTTAATTCTCCCCATTCTCACTGGTGTGAGGTGGTATCTCATTGTGATCTTGACCTGCATTTCCCTGATGGCAAGTGATGCAGAGCATTTTCTCATGTGCATGTTGGCCATGTCTATGTCTTCCTCTGTGATATTTCTCCTCATGTCTTTTGCCCATTTCATGATTGGATTGTTTGTTTCTTTGCTATTGAGTTTAATAAGTTCTTGATAGGTTTTGGAAACTAGCCCTTTATCTGATACGTCATTTGCAAATATCTTCTCCCATTCTGTAGGTTGTCTTTGAGTTTTGTTGACTGTATCCTTTGCTGTGCAAAAGCTTCTTATCTTGATGAAGTCCAAATAGTTCATTTTTGCTTTTGTTTCTTTTGCTTTCGTGGATGTATCTTGCAAGAAGTTACTGTGGCCAAGTTCAAAAAGGGTGTTGCCTGTGTTCTCCTCTAGGATTTTGATGGAATCTTGTCTCACATTTAGATCTTTCATCCATTTTGAGTTTATCTTTGTGTATGGTGCAAGAGAGTGGTCCAGCCTCACTCTTCTGCATGTGGATGTCCAATCCTCCCAGCATCATCCATTGAAGAGACTGTCTTTCCTCCAGTGGATCGTCCCTCCTCCTCCATCGAATATTAGTTGACCATAAAGTTCAGGGTCCACTTCTGGGTTCTCCACTCTGTTCCAGTGATCCATGTGTCTGTTTTTGTGCCAGTACCACACTGTCCTGGTGACCACAGCCCTGTAGTACAACCTGAAATCTGGCACTGCGATGCCCCCAGATATGGTCCTCTTTTTTAAAATTCCCCTGGCCATTCGGGGCCCCCTCCGATTCCACACAAATCTTAAAACAATTTGCTCCAATTCTCTGAAGAAAGTCCATGGTATTCTGACAGGGAACGCATTATACGTGTAAATTGCCCTGGGCAACATCGACATTCCCACAACATTAATTCTGCCAATCCATGAGCATGGAACATTCTTCCATCTCCCTGTGTCCTCCTCAATTCCCCTCAGAAGCGCTCTATAGTCCCTAGGGTATATTTTGAGAACCATTTGAATGGTAAATGGTTCTCCAACCTTTTATTTTCAGGTTGTAGGTGTCCTTCTGTCTAAAATGAGTCTCTTGTAGACAGCAAATAGATGGGTCCTGCTTTTTTATCCAGTCTGAAACCCTGAGCCTTTTGATGGGGTCACTAAGCCCGTTCATGTTCAGAGATACTATTGACAGATATTAGTTTAGTGTCATCATGATATCTATTCAGTCCTTGTTTTTGTGGATTGTTCCACTGAACTTCTTCTTAAAGGGGAATTTTAAGAGTCCCCCTTAAAATGTCTTGCAGAGCTGGTTTGGAGGTCACCTATTCTTTCAGTTCCTGCCTGTCTTGGAAGCTCTTTATCTCTCCTTCCATTTTGAATGAGAGCCTTGCTGGATAAAGTATTCTTGGTTGCATGTTCTTCTCATTTAGGACCCTGAATATATCCTGCCAGCCCTTTCTGGCCTGCCAGGTCTCTGTGGAGAGGTCTGCTGTTACCCTAATATTCCTCCCCATGAAAGTCAGGGACTTCTTGTCTCTTGCTGCTTTAAGGATCTTCTCTTTATCTTTGGAATTTGCAAGCTTCACTATTAAATGTCGAGGTGTTGAACGGTTTTTATTGATTTTAGGGGGGGATCTCTCTATTTCCTGGATCTGAATGCCTGTTTCCCTTCCCAGATTGGGAAAGTTTTCAGCTAGGATTTGTTCAAATACATATTCTGGCCCTCTGTCCCTTTCGGCGCCCTCGGGAACCCCAATTAAACGTAGGTTTTTCTTCCTTAGGCTGTCATTTATTTCCCTTAATCTGTCTTCATGATCTTTTAATTGTCTGTCTCTTTTTTCCTCAGTTTCCCTCTTTGCCATCAACTTGTCTTCTATGTACTCACTCGTTCTTTCACCTCGTTAATCCTCGTCGTTAGGACTTCTAGTTTGGATTGCATCTCATTCAATTGATTTTTAATTTCTGCCTGATTGGATCTAAATTCTGCAGTCATGAAGTCTCGTGAGTCCTTAATGCTTTTTTCTAGAGCCACCAGTAGCTGTATAATAGTGCTTCTGAATTGGCTTTCTGACATTGAAGTGTAATCCAGATTTTGTAACTCTGTGGGAGAGAGGGCTGTTTCTGATTCTTTCTTTTGAGTGAGGTTTTCCTTCTAGTCATTTTGCTCAGTGCAGAGTGGCCAAAAACAAGTTGTATTGGGAAAAGGAGAGAAAGAGAGAGAAGGAAAGAAAAGAGAAAAAGAAAAAAGAAAAAGAAAAAAAAGGAAAAAAAGAGAAGAAAAAGAGAAAGAAAAAGAAAGAAAGGTGGAAAAAAGGGGGGGTGGGGGAAGCAATCAGAAATCAAAAAGAAAAGAAAAAAAGGGAAAAAAAAAAAAAGACACGGGGGAGTATCTTCTGATTCTGTAGACTTTAAGTCCCTTGGCTTCCCCTGGAACTGGTCCGTCCAGCTGGTCTTCTGGGGGAGGGGCCTGCTGTGCTGATTTTCAGGTGTTAGCACTTGGGGGAGCTGCTCTGCCCCTGCCTGCTGCAGGGCTCAGCGGGGGTTGTTTACCCCGTGGGGCCCCAGGAGGAACAGCCGCAGTTGCTATGGCAGCTCTGGAAGCCTGGATTCAGCCCCCACAGGAACTACGGGGCTCGGGCTCTCGGTTCTCCGTCCGCAGGGCCTGGAGGCTCCGGGGCGGGGCCGCTGATCTGCTCAGCTCGGGGCAGGAGCGTCCTCGCTGTCCTGGGCCCTCCCGGCCTCTGCCTGTCCCGGGGGAGGCCGGATCCTGGGCTGTGTCCCGGCGCCCTGTGCTCCGGGGCCTGCGCTGGTGGATTCGCGCTCCCGCCCCGCAGCCCCCTCCGCGGAGCCGCCGCCCGAGCCCCTCCGAGCTGCTCCGGCCCCGCCGTGCGCGCTGCAGCCCTTAGGGAGCTCGGCGCACTCTCCCGGGGCGCAGGTGTCTGTTAGTGTCCCCGGGAGCCCGAGGGCATCCCCGCCCTCCTGGGTCCTGCTCCAACTCCCTGCGAGCCCCTTTCCGCCCGGGAAGGTTGGTGCAGCTCCTGCTCCTCCGGGACGGGGCTCTCCTGTCCTGGGGACACTCCCCCGGCCTCAGCCCGGCTCCTCGCGGGGCCCCTCCCCCTCGGAGGCCTTTTGTTTCTTTATTTCTTTTTCCCCGTCTTCCTACCTTGATAGAAGCGCGGACTCTTCTCACTGTAGCATTCCAGCTGGTCTCTCTTTAAGTCTCAGGCCGAATTCGTAGATTTTCAGGATGATCTGAAGGTTATCTAGGTAATTTGGTGGGGACAGGTGATTTGGGGACCCTGCTCTTCCGCCATCTTGCCGAGTTCCCCACCTTAGTCTTTAAACTTCACTTAAATAAACCAACAGAAAATTACCTGAAACTGGAAATCAGAGAACAAAACTGACAGTATAATATTTAGAGCAAATACAGTGTGGGAGAGAAAAAAGAATGCACACCCATCAAGATAAGAAAGTGTTATTTCAGAGAAAGGACATATATTAATGGTACCTTTTAATAGCAGAATTTCTTTTTTTTTTTTTCTTGGAAAAAAAAAAGGTTTTATTGACTTATGTGAGAGGAAGAGATAGAGAACACAAACCAACTGGGAGCAGCTAGGGGCAGAGAAAGAGGCAGAAGCTGAACGGGGAGCCTGGCATGTAGGCTCAATCCTAGGACCCTGGGCTCATGACCTGAGATGAAGGCAGATGCTTAACCAAATGAGCCACCCAGGTGCCCCAACAGTAGAATTTCTGTAGAAACAAGACATTTTTAGAGTCTGACTCAGTCAAAAGAAAGTAGAGAAAATGATGTACAAAATTGACAGTCACATGCTCTGACAAACATTCCCTTACAACTTGATATTGCCTGGCATTGGGTCTGATGGGACATCAGAAATATAAATAAGGCAATTCATTTTATTAATGATAAAATGATAGTAATATATGATGAAATATATTTGCATTCACGTATAGTATTCATTACAATTTTATTTGGTAAAAACAATTTGGAAGGTATAAGTAAGAAAAAGAGATGGTTGCATTTGAGTGTATTTTAAATATTTGGTTGAGTTACTCAAGTTAGTATAATAAAGAAGAAAAATTTGCATTGGTCATTATATTAGCAGGTGAAACCAAATTACATTATACACTTGTAGCCTCAAGACCAAAATAAGTAGAATTTTTCTGGATTAAATGTCTCTTGCTCAAGTTAATGATCACATAATGAGATAACAGATCAATTAATTAAACAGTAATTACTGACTCATCATAGGTAGAAGAGCAATATCATCCTTTATCAAATGTCTGGATGGGAGTTTGTGAGGAAATTGTGGGCAGGAAAGGATGAAATCTCAAGCAGATAGACACACGTTGTAAATAAAAAATGGTTGAACATGTTTCCTTAAGAACTTCTCAGATGGAGTAGAGGTTTCTTCGATTGATTGAACATATTCATTGTAAAGAAAACAAGCAGTTTCATAGATCCTCATTAGTCCAATTATTCTTGCTGTCAGTCTTGTTCTATGAAAGGGAACGTGGTCCGAGGCCCAACAGAAAGGCCTGGCTTGGGTCTGTGAACTGCCGAATAAGCACAGCAAACACTAGACTTCTGCGTAAAGTGCTGATCCTTCTTCTTTTGTGGAGGGTCTACTCCCTTCACAAGAGGGCTGTATGTATAGAATAGGAGGTCAACCTGCTATAATTTTAAGCTTCAGTTTAAAAAGTACAAAAAGAACTCTTTCATGAGCCTAGGAAAATTGGAGAAGTGTACTCCAAGCACCTTAGGTTTCTAAAGTTCTTTTTTAAAACATCGATAGCAATATCAGGCAGTACTATATACTAAGAGAAATTTCTAAAGCATTTATACAATCCTCCATCTTTCAGTAGAGAGCTTTGATTTTAAGTCCCTGTCCCATTGACACAAAGTATTGATTTTTCTTCCCATTGTTCACGAGGTCCTTTTATTTGTATAAGAATACTACTACAATCCATCCATCAATTCAGGGGAAAAGGGTGAATACACAAACTATAGTCCAGAAAAAGCTTTACTCTGCAAAAATATAAAAGAATACAATCTATGCTTTTACACTTTATGGTCACTCTGTATATTGATGCGTCATAAATACTGCATGGGTAGTCTAGTAAGGAAATCATTACTTTTATTGTTATTTCAGGATCAATAGTGAGAAAGACACTCTAGTAACAGAAGAGAGTCTAGAAAATAAAGCCAAGTCTGTCAGTCTAAGCCCTGCTTCTCTTCACCAGTGACCACAACTGAAGCATTATCCAATTTCAATGCAAAAAAAATAATTTTTAACTTACAGTTTAGAGTTAGGATAGTTTTGGTCCCCTTATGTAAAAAAGATCTGCACGTTTCTGACCTAAATCATCTCCCTCTGTCCTTTTTTAAATAAACCCAGATCCACAGGACATTTCTCTGGGACTTAATTATTCTTTGTTTTTGTTTTGTTTGTTTTGTTTTGTTTGTTTGTTTTTTGGGGGGAGGACTTAATTATTCTTATGTCATGTCTAAGAGCCAAGAGATGTTGATTAAGTACTGTCCTATCCCTGCCTCACACTTCTATTCTTCTATTTCTTCATGACCAAACCAAGACTAATTAAGAGACTGTAAGACTGTAATAAGATTTCTAACTGCCAGAAGGCAACAACAGTCTCACTTTTTAACTGACCATCCTAGTCTCTGGTGGTCTTCTCTTAGAACTTTCAACACTGTGGTGAAGTTTGTTATGGCTGAAAAGAGGTGTGGTATAAAGAAGGAAGGCATGCATATATGCAAGGACAACTTTAAAACATAATTTTGGCACATAATTTGCCTATAGGTGTCAGCTGAATTATATTTTTTCACATGGAACTATTTTTATCTCTACTTTAACAAAGTAATAAGTTCAATTTTGAAGGACTAAACACTATTTTATAGAATTGTCTGATAGTTTCTTATAATAATATATTTTGTTTGGGCATACAGAAGTTTTTCAGAAGTCTTCACTAATTTGAAACTTGAATTTCATGACACAAACTTATATTTTAAAGTATATTTTCATTCTAAAAGATATGTTAGAAAATAACAGAAAATAAAGAAAAAGATTACAATATATTTGTAATCATCCCTACTGGAAATGATAATTTTATTTTATTTTTTTAAAGATTTTATTTTATTTATTCATGAGAGGCACAGAGAGAGGAGAGAGAGAGAGAGAGACAGACATACAGAGAGACAAGGGGAGAAGCAGACTCCATGCAGGGAGCCCGACATGGGACCCCATCCCGGGTCTCCAGGATCACCCCCGGGCTGAAGATGCCGCTAAACTACTGGGCCACCAAGGCTGCATGATAATTGTAAATGACATATTTTCTTGACATATTTATCCTATTTGTATTTGTTACACAAATTTGGAAACATTGAATACACATTTTAAAAGTACTCAATTTCATTTAATAATATATCATGCAGTCATATAATTAAAACGATTTCTGAACCTTCTTTAGTGACTGGCATTAGATTCATATGGCTATAGCATAAGTTCTGTTAACTTACATCTATTTCTAGGCACTCAGTTTGTTCCCAAGTTTCTCCCTGAAAAAATAATACTGCAATGTTCAGTTTCCAGTTCTGCACATAAGGAACTCAATATCCTAACAATGAGTCATAAGCTGAACTGACTGAAAATCAACAACTACTTTTGATCCCTAGGAGAGGGCAAGACCAGGCAAACATTCCCCCGAGTCTGTAGAAACAGACAGGTGAACACATACAGTCAAGGTAAGTCTCTGGAGCAGAGACTCATGTGAGATACCACCAAGGGAACCAGTTACAAGGTAGGCAAACATGAATTCTAACTGGCAAGAAGCTGGAGCTCAGTATGGACAACATGAGTATTAGGAGCTCCCAGGGGACTCAGAGAGAGGCCCTCACAATATTGGAGCTAATAAATAACAGGTCGTAGGACACAAGTTTGATATACAATAGTCAATTGCTTTCCTACATACCAGAAATGAACAAATGGAATTTGAAATTAAAAACATAATACCATTTACATTAGCACTGAAAAATGAAATACTTAGGTATAAATTTAACAACATGTATATAAGATCTATATGAAGAAAACTACAAAATTCAGATGAAATCAAACAACCAAATAAAGGAAGAGATAGTCTATGTTCATAGACAGGAAAACTCAGTATTGTCAAGATGTCAGTTCTTTTCCCAACCTGATCTATAGAATCAATGCAATCCAACCCAAATCCTGGTAAGTTATTTTGTAGATATCAACAAACTAATTCTAAAATTCATATAGATAGGCAAAAGACCCAGAGTAGTCAACACAATATTGAGGGATAAAAACAAAGTTGGAAGAAGGATGATTTCACCTTACCACAAAACTGCAGTCATCAACACAATGTGGTACTGGTTTTAACACTGATAAATAATACATCAAAAGAACTGAACAGAAAGCCCAGAAATAGACCTTAATAAATATAGTCAAATAACCTTTGACAAAGGCGCAGAGGCAAGAAAACTGGGCAAAGACAGACTTTTCAACAAATGGTGCTGAAAAGGTAGACACCTACATGTAAAACAAAACAAAACACTTTAGATACATACTTAATTCCCTTCACAAAAAATTATTAAAAAGGGATCCCATATCTAAATATAAAATGCAAAACTATAAAAACTCCTGGAAAGTAGCACAAAAGAAAACATAGGTAATTTTATGATGACTCTTTAGATACAATATCAAAGGCATGACTCATGAAAGAAATAACTGATAGGCAGGACTTCATTAAAATTAAAAAGTTCTGCTCTGTATAAGACAACGTCAAGAAAATGAAGAAAAAAAAGACACAGACTGCGAAAAAATATTTGAAAAAGATACATCTGATAAAGGACTATTATCCAAAATATACAAAGAACTCTTAAGACAGTCCAGGTCAAAGATGAATAAAAGATCTTAATGGACACCACAGCAAAGAAAATATAAAGATGTCACAGAAGGATATGAACAGACGCTCCATATCATATGCCATCAGGGAAATGTGATTTAAAACAATGAGATACCACTATATATACCTATTAGAATGGCCAAATTATGGTCATTTGCTGGCAATAGCAAATGCTGGTGAGGATGTGGAGCAATAAGAACTCATTCATTGCTGATAGGAATGCAAAATGGTGTGCCCGCTTTGGAAGACAGTTTGGTAGCTTCTTACAAAATCAGCCAAACTCTTACCATATGATACGGCAATTGTTCTCCTCGGTATTTACCACAAGGAGTTGAAAATTCACGTCCACACAAAAATCTGCACACAGATGATTATAAGAGTATAATCGCCAAAACCTGGAAGCAACCAAGATGGATAAATACACTGTGTTATATCCAAAAAATAAAATATTATTCAGTGCTAAAATAAAATGAGCTATCAAATTGTGAAAAAAAGTATGGAGGGACTTTAAATGCATATTATTAAGTGAAAGAAGCCAATCTGAAAAGGCTGCCTACTGTATGACTCCAACTATGTGACATGTTGCCGGAAAAGGCAAAACCGTGAAGACAGTAAAAAGGTCAGTACCTGCTGGGAGTTGGTGGGGGACAGGGGCTGGGAGGGATAAATAGGCAGAGCACAAAGGAAAATACTCTGCATGATATCATAGTGACAGATCCATGGTATTATACGTTTTTCCAAACCCAAAGAATGCACACCAAGAGTGAACCTAAATACAAACTATGGACTTTGGGTGATGGTGTATTACTGTGGGCTCCTTACCTGTAACAAATGTGCCACTCTGGTGGGGCATGCTGACAGTGGGGGAGGCTATGCACGTTGTGGTGGGGGGTGTATGAGAAATCACTGTCTTCCTCTTAAATTTACTATAAACCTTAAACTGCTCTAAAAGAAATCAAGTTTTAAAAAATAATACAATAAATTTGATTTATATAAAATGGACCAAACTTATGTGATATTTTGCTGGAGTCCAACTATAGATTGAATTGTTTCCCCTCAATGTTCCTACGTCGAAGCCCTAACACCCAGTACCTCAGAATGGGTATTATTTGGAGACAAGACCTCTAAAGAGTTGATGAAGTTAAAACAAAGCCATTCAGCTGAGACCTAAACCAATTTGACTGGTACCTTTGTAAGAAGAGGAAATTCAGGTACACAAAAAAGAGCTAAAAAGGAGGCATGTTTATGGAGGAAAGACCGCAGGCGGACACGATAAGGGAGCAGACATCTGTGGTTCAAGGAGAGAAGCCTCAGAAGAAACCAAACCTGACAACTCTTGGCCAATACGACTGGAAGAAAAATAAGTTTCCATTGATTAAGCCACCTCATGTGTGCTACTGTGTTTAGGCAGGCCTATCAAACCACTACAGGTGCATCCAGATGTGATAGCGCTGCATGAAGCCCATGGACTTCTGAAACTCTGGATTCACACTGCCGTTTGGCTTTAGAAAGAGTATGAAGATTCCTGTTTTATTATCTGCCCACAAAAATATTTGCTTATGTGTTTAAAAGAACAAAGGAGGAGCACCGGGGTGGCTCAGTGGTTGAGCATCTGCCTTTGGCCCAGGTCATGGTGCCGGGTCCCAAGATCGAGTCCCACATCGGGCTCCCCACAGGGAGTCTGCTTCTCCCTCTGCCTATGTCTCTGCCTCTCTCTCTGTGTCTCTCATGAATAAATAAATAAAATATTTTAAATAAATAAATAAATAAATAAATAAATAAATAAATAAATAAATAAATAAATATAAAAGAACAAAGGAAGGAAATGAAGGAAGGACGGAGGGAGGCAGGAGGAAAAGCAAAGGCATTGCTCTAAAAAATAACGTCTAACAGAGTCTGACATCTTTTAGGGTGAGAGTTTATCTTTCATCTGATGTATTTGTCCTACTTATAATGTAGCCCAAAGCAATTTTTTTTTCTGTTAATAAAGACTTGAGATAACTATGGGTTCCTTACACACCAAATACAGGGCAAGGAGTTATACATTATTTCCCTTCCTCATAATTACAATCTACAGAATCTGCAGAGAACAACAGAAAGGTAACAAATGTTCTGGGACCCTTTGACAGGAATCTCAGAAGGTGATCAAGTAAGATAATGATAACCAGTGGTAAATCAATATATAAAAAATGTTTTACTCTATACTGTACCAGACTATGATTAGTCCTTTTCCAACACTATGAGAATCTGAAGAATTATCTCACCTACATTTTGTACAGAACCCTATAATCTAAAGTAGTAAAATACTAGACAAAAATGAAAATAACAAGCCAAGAATAAAACCTTACAGGTAAACTGAATCTTTACAATATAACGGCAATGATTATTTATCACTTTCTTAGTACATTAATCAAATGCCATGGCTTTAATAATTTAGAACTAAATCTGGGCAGGTACGTGTTAAGCTGGCAATATAATGCAATCTCTAATTATACAAAATCAATAATAGAGTAGACATTTAAATGAGTCTTTGAATTTCAAGAGGTTTGCTTGGGGGAGAATCTTTCTCTATTCAAAAACTGATAAAAGCTGTTAATATATGTAATACGGGAAAATGAGTTTGTGTTATACAATATTAGATCTAGATGAACCAGAAGATGC
Source organism: Nyctereutes procyonoides (assembly GCF_905146905.1). Lineage (NCBI taxonomy): Eukaryota > Metazoa > Chordata > Mammalia > Carnivora > Canidae > Nyctereutes > Nyctereutes procyonoides. The sequence goes on from NW_026575043.1 coordinate 32,824,222, forward strand.
TACATTATTATTAACAATACACGAGTCCCAAGGCATGTTAATTATATAATTTTGTGTCGCTTCATAGCTGTGATAGGGCAATGAGTTTTTTAAGTGACAACTATACTCAAGAGTAAGAATTTTATATTATTTTTATCATTTTAATAAAGGTGAAATAAAGTTTCAATGACAAATATTCATTTACAGCATTATTTTACGTAACTGCATTTGGCTCTAAATCCACACTCACGGGACACACTTGCATCAGCAAGCCTCTCTTCAGCTCAGTGTGTTCGTACTAGAGTCATACATTACATACTGCTTGTTGGTAATCAGAAAATGTATGGGTTTTATCAACGTGTAGCAAACACTTCTACATGAAATATTTTTATTTGGTAGATGGGCCCAATGACCACAATCTTTTGAGACATTCTGGATTAAACAGTTATGCGCTCTCTTTTCCCCTGAAGGAATTCTAAGAACATTAATATGCCAAAATGCACTGGAAATCGCTAAGAGAGGTACAGAGTTTTCAATATTTGCTAAGGTCAGACTGATGATGTTGTTAATTACTATCAAATAAGATTCTGGTTCCAGCCCAATTTATTTTATCACTGTTAAACAACCACGTATACAAAGTCAACATCAAGCTCTACAAATTCTAAACAATTCTGTCCTCATCCCCATTGCTAGCATTTTGGTTCTGGGCCTACTCTTGCTACACTATTACAATAGTTCTGCAAACATCCTCATCCCATCGAAACCAATTCTTCCCACAAATGGGATGTTTAAATCAGATCTCAAGAAGGCTTCACTTTCAAGGAAGTGTATGAGAATAGCGACTCGCATTATGGCAACATGCTCTGTATGACCTTTAGGGTTAACCCTAACCCTAACCCTAACCCTCTAACCCTAACCCTAACCCTAACCCAGGGGTGCCTGGGGGGCTCAGGCAAATGTCTGCCTTTGGCTCAGGTCAAGAGCCAGAGAAGGCTGAGCTGCCAAGTGTCCAAGGAGTGGATTCAGACAACTGGCCAAACTCCCCCAGTCCCTGGCAGCCACCATGCTACTGTTTGTAGGATTTCAGCTTTAAGACACTACATGGAAGTGATACCATGTGGCATTTGTCTTCATCCAGCTTATTTCCCTCCAAGTTAGGTACAGGCTTTCAACTAGAAGATGAATTAGTTCTGAGGATCTAATGTGGTGATTATGGTTGATGATACTGTATTGTATAATAGAAATTTGCTCAGAGGGTAGATATGGAGCATTCTCACCCCAAAAAGGTGGGGAGATGGATGAGTTCATTAACTTGGTGGTAGGAACCCTTTCACAACCTGAGTATATATAGTAGTTCCCCCCCACCCCCATCCATGGCACTTGTTCCAAGACCGCGGTGGGTGCCTGAAACCATAGATAGTACCATACCCTGTACATCACGGGGCCTTTTTTCTATATGTAGATATCTATGATATCGAATTTATGAATCAGGCATTGTAAGAGATTAACAACGATAATTAATAAAGAATAGTTTTAACAGTAAAAAAAAAAAAAAAAACCCTCAGCCTTGGGGTCCTGGGAGCAAGTCCCATGTGGGGCTCCCTTCTCAGCAGGGAGCCTGTTTCTCATACATCTTCTGTGCTCTCTTGTCTTCTCTCTCAAATAAATAAATTAAAAAAAAATCTTTAAAAAAGTGTATCAGCCAGCAGAGAATATATAGGGAAAAATGGTGCCTTTGTAAAACATCCAGTTTGTGCATCAACTGTATTTCAAGAATAATAAAAAAGGTTTTCTCAAAGGAAGAGCCACAAATTAATATAAAATAAAAGATATCGGGATCCCTGGGTGGCGCAGCGGTTTGGCGCCTGCCTTTGGCCCGGGGCGCGATCCTGGAGACCCAGGATCGAGTCCCGTGTCGGGCTCCCGGTGCATGGAGCCTGCTTCTCCCTCTGCCTGTGTCTCTGCCTCTCTCTCTCTCGTGTGTGACTATCATAAAAAAAAATTAAAATAAAATATATCCAATTCATTATGATTTTTCGCTAATTCCACTGTAAAAATACATCCTTATTATTATTATTATTATTATTATTTTTAATTTTAGCTTCACCTACTATCGTCCTATACTTTGAGAGGAGACTGTTGTGGATAAGATGGAAAACTCCAGCTATGGAACTAGGGTAGGAAGATCTGGGTGCTGGAAATAGGGAGATGAAAGATAAATGAGAATGGTGCCATGACTCCTAGTTTGATTATTTCTTGGATGCCTGTGTGCTAGGGGACTTGCTAAATACATCTACTATCATATCTATGATGTATGGAAAGACAAGAAAACACTAACAAAAGGTAAAGTCAAAGGGCAAACTATTTAGGTCCTGCATCCATATAACCATGTGGGTTTTGAGCTTTCACTAGGTGTCAAACACTGTGCCAAAACCAGTGATAGAAAAACGAGTCACTAATTCCAATTCTCATAGAGCACACAAACTAACGCTATGTGAAGACTGCTGTATAAGACATGAAAAATGCCACAAATGACTATAGAAGCTGCCTGTTATGAGTCCTATCTCCCCAAAAAGTGCTGATGCCTCAAATTCTAGTACCTCATAATGTGGCCTTATTGGCAACAGGGCAGATGCACATGTAATGAGCTAAATTAAAATGAGGTCGTATTGGAGTAACTTGTCCTTATAAGAAGAGGAGAAGAAACACAGAAACGATACACATGGAGGGAAACCACCTGACAATGGAGGCAGAAACTGAGGTGCTGAATCTGCATGCCAAGAAAGATGAAGGATTTCTAGAAAATCACCAGAGGCTAAAAGAGGCATTCAAGGGCATTCTCCTTGAGAGCTCTTGGAGGGAGTGTGACGCTGTCTGCATTTTGATTTCAGACTTCAAGCCTCCATAACTGCGAGACAGACAATTCCTATCATTGGAAGGTCTCATTTGGCGTACTTTATAAAGGCGGCCCAAGAGAAGCTCACGGAACGATGAACATGAAATTTCCATATTTGAGCTAGCTTGTGAATTAGCACTCAAAAGAGGAGATATTAGCTTTCCACAGAAAATGGACATTCCGAACAAAAAAAAATAGCAATTTGTGGAGCAAGTCATTAATTGATTTGAGGAAGTTTTGTTGACTTAGATATTGCGATGATTCCTTATTTTCTGGACAAAGCAACCCTACCAATGCATATGAGCTTCAGTTCGAAAGAGAAGAGGCCACGTGGCACAGAACATCAAGAACTTCCATGTGTCTCCCTGGCCTACCAGTCATTTTCAGGCAATCTAGCATTAACAGTGACATAATCTTACAGGAACTGACTTTCAAGATTTTCTGTCTCCTTTTATACGTATAAAATATATATTTTATATTTCTCTCTCCAAGATTTTCCTACGGTTTCAGCTGTGTGAGAAATCTTCAAGATTTCCAACCTGTTTTCACGACCTCATTGGTTACTGACATACAACATTCCCTTTAACTGCATCATTATACAGCAAACAAAAATTAGTTTGGGCATTGCGAGATATGTTTATTTCCAAGGACTCAACACCATGCATCAGCTCTGTCAATAATCATATATTAAAGGTTCTACCTATAAAAACACTCAGCGGTAGAGCAATGTAAGTCCTGTGTTGGAAATCTTTCCCCAAAATGGCTACTTCCATGCCTACATCTCCAATTTCCTTGAAATATAGAGGACATTTCCGGTTCATTCCACGTTGTTTGTCTGGAAGTGTTATTTGTATTTTGTTTCTCCAAAAATATGTGTTTTTTCCGTATGGGAATTCTGGTGCTCACCTTACCCCTGATTAGTGGGAGGCATTTTCTACAAGAAGATTGTGCCAGAAGCAGGACAGGATGAAGCTGCAGAATGTATGTCTCCAGGAGGTGAGCGACTTTTGTCTTATTCATCAAGAGACTCCAGGGCTTCAGTCCATTTTGCAAAAGGATACACTCTTCAGTTCTTTACCGTTTTTAGTTTAATAATCTGATTAACATTTGAGAAGTGCCATTATCAAACCTGTTCATTGCTCCTGATTATCTGGCTGATAGATTTACCAGACTCTTGCAAATCTCCCTGCTTCCTTTCTCCAATATTCACATTGATCTGTTCCACTAATAACAATTCATAGTCAAGAGAATTTCCATAGCACATTTTCTTTCCTACGGTTTCAGCTGTGTGAGAACCTTTAAAAACTGCTGCATGGTGTCCAGTCTGCGAAAGGTTAACAACTTTTTTTGGTTTCCAGACAAAAAAGCCTTCATCTTATTTACCTTGCCATTAATCATCAATGCAAGCACATAGGGTGAGTGTTCACGGCACTTATTGCTTGATGGCTTTTATACAATTCTTAAAATCCAACTGACATTTTGTGTCATTTTTCCTTCTTATTTATACTTTAAAGCAACCTTTTGCTTTCCCATTTATGTTTTTGTTTTTAAGAAGTTAACCTACATTACTGGAGAGCGCTAGTATCCCTCTTTTGTTAGTTCATCTTAAACCGTGATCAAAGAGAAAGAAAATTATTTAATTAGTATCATAACAGCATCCATTTTGGAATAACATTTTATAACATCTGCTTAAAATTATCATCTGTTCTTTCATCTCCCTCAAAGTGTCAAAGGTGAAATTAGAACTTGCCATATATTTGTAAAAGCTTAATTAAAAACATGTTATTTATTTCCATCCAATCATGACATAATGGAAATGGCCTTCCTTCCGTGTTTAACTGCTCGCTCTTGCTTTCTATAACTTCAATTTTGCCCTTTCTAGAATTTACATAAATGGAATCAAGCTGTATTTAGTGTAAATTCTCTATAATTTTGGCATTTAGTTATTGTTTTTCAGCACCATCCTTAATGTATCAGACATTTTGAATTTCCACAATTAGCATGCTAATTTATACTGTTAGGTCCTTCTGCCGAATTAACCCATTTATTATTATAAAATGAGATTTTTTTACCCCTTGCTGTGAAATGTACACTGGCTGATCCTAATATAAACACCTCTGCAAAATAAAATAAAATAAAATAAAATAAAATAAAAAACACCTCTGCTTTCTCTGGACTCTCAGGTGGCATCCTATCTCTTCCCATCCTTTACCCTTTAACTTCCCCCGGTGATATTTCCTAAAGTGCACGTGTTGCATGGAAAACCTGGGGGTGCTGAGTAGGTTTAGCTTATTGATTATGGCACTGGCTTCACGGGTGTTTATGTGTGTTAAAAGTGATCAAATTGTTCACTTTAAATAAATGTGATCTATGATACATCAGCTGTACCATAGCAGAGGTGCTAAATGTAATGTTAGATGAGCATAACTTGGAAAAAATGTAAGCAAGACAAAAAGGAACACAAAACAAAACAAAAATAAAGAAAAGAACACAATACAAGTAATAGGGAAAATAGAAGACAGCAATTTATTAATTTAAACTCCATCACAAATTTAATTACAAAAAAATTTAATTACATTAAATATAAACTACTCATAGTAAAAAAAATTGTTCACATTGTGTAAAAAAGCAAGATGCAAAAATATGCTGTATGCAACGCATATGCTCTCCCAGGGTATGGATGGAGGGGCTCCCCCGGGTGCGGATGGAGGGGGTCCCCCTGGGGTCTAGATGGAGGGGCTGCCCCCAGGTGCGGAGGGAGGGGCCCCCAGTCCCTGCTCCCGGGCAGGGGCTGAGACTGCGACTGCATAGTTTTGGGGCCTTGTAATCATCCCTGATAGTCTTCAAAACCATCAGTCAAGGTGTAAAGACTTTCTTCTAAGACACTTGTGGTCTATTGCTTCATATTTCATTTATTCCTGAAATTACACTTCTATTTTGAATCATCTGTATTCAGTGCAAGGAAATGTTTTCTGTACCTCGTTTTTATGAGATTTTAATAATTGCTGTACATGTTTGCTAAATATATTTTATATTGGATGAATGCACCCCTACTTCATCTGTTACATGCTGCCATTAGTGCAGAAGATACCTAAGTACTACTTTGTAAAAATATTAAGAGAGTGAAATGTTGGCATATGCTGATATTTATTAAATACCCACCAGTATGATTCTTTACCACAGCATACAATTTAGCATAACAAAGCTGACTACATTAGAAATTCTCCTACTTTGGGACACCTGGCTGGCTCAGTGGTTGAGTGACTGCCTTTGGCTTAGGTCATGACCCCAGGGTCCTTGGATCAAGTCCCACATCCCGCTCCCTGCAGGAAGCCTGCTTCTCCCTCTGCCTGTGTCTCTGCCTCTCTCTGTGCGTCTCTCATGTATATATAAATAAAATCTTAAAAAATATATTCTCATAATTATCAATAGTGCAATGCGGGTAACACCCCATATCTCTAGAAGATAAATTCTATGAATCTCCTGTCATGTGAGTAAATAATCATAATATTGGCAAATGAATGTAACAAGTTTAGATGCCATGCATATGTGGCTATGCAATACATAAGATAAATTGATAATAAATATGATATGATCAGATAAATTATTGATATTGAAATATCTACCTGTGAGTAAATAATATATGTTTGCAACTCCATCAAAACTTGGGAAATTATTTTCCTGAAAAACCTTTTGACCCAGTCAGACAAATTTGACATCTACTGTAAAAATGCAAATGAAAAATATATTTTTACACGTAAAATACATAGTCCACCTAGGGTACTGATTTACTTTTATTTTATATGCAAAGCTAATGAACTTGGGTATTTGGCCATCCATACTTCAATAAATTTAGAAGACAGGGCTCACTGAAATGGCAGGGCAGTTGAAGAATTAAAAAGTGAGCTCTTAAAGCAAAAGAAGAAACTAAACTTGGACATAACTTTGGTAAGAATCCCTATGTGATTTGAGTTTTTTAGCATAGCATGAATCAGCATTACATTACTCTCAAAAGTATCACTTGTTTTATTACTGGCACAACAGAGTGCTACAAATTACATGTGTTTATGGCAATGAGTCATAAAAATAACAAATATAACAAGTCATTGCCACTGTACTCTTCTGGAAAAGCAATAATTGCTTTGGATGATTCCCATGACAAGTTGAAATAACTTTCTGGCACCAAAAAAAAAAAAAAAAAAGGTAACATTTGCTCATCTAGAAAATTTACATATGTGCCATTATTCAGGGAAATATACACATATGTTTTTACATGTATTAGAGAGGAAATAGCTAAATTACAGGGTTCATGTTAGTAGATGGTTAAAGTGAGGTAATTCTCACAGGTTCTTTAATAACCCCTAAATAAAGATCTCCAAATTACTCATTTCTTTACATCATTAAAAATGTATAGAACAACAAATCATACCCTGGCTTATTCTCTGTCTTACTGAGCATGAATATATAAATCCAAATTGAATTGCAGAATTGTATTTATTGGATAAATCATCATTTTGCTGACGGAGAAACTGTCCTCCTAAATCATTGCACTCAACAAATAAGATTTGCTGGTTTTCTTATTTACCTAACATTCTTCAAATTTTCAATAGCACAGTGTAGAGATATATGCTATCTCACCACTTCTGGTGCTCTTTTCCAAATCTGCTTTTACAAATTCATGGGTGGAGGGGAGGACATTTGGAGGAAGGTGGTACAAAGGTACAAACTCCCTGTTGCAAGAGAGCAAGTCCTAGGATGCAGGTATGGCATCCGCTGTATGACACATAGGAAAAGTTCTTAAATGAGTAAATCCTAAGAGTTCTCATCACAAGGAGAGTTCTTTCCTCCTTTATTCTTTTCATTTTCTTTTATCTACATGTGAAGATGGAAGTTAGCGGCACCTATCGTGGAAACCATCTCTCATCATGCTATGCTCCCTAAACTTCTGCAATGATGTATGTTAATTATTTCATGGTTAAACTGGGAAGAAAATAAAAAAGTCATGCTGTAGTAAAGCCAATGAACTATGACATTTTTGTTTTAGGCTGATCTTGTAGTGTTATAGCTGCTATTCTTAGACTCTCAGCCTACTTTCATTGAGAGCTTACAGTAGGATAAGCTACAAGATATAAACTATATATTTGCTTTATAAAACTATAATTTTTGAACTATAATCTTTTAAAGTTATTTTTAATCTTTCTCATTGTTCTTGTGCTAATATATTGAATTAACATATTTATTGGGTTTGTTCACACTTTTCGCCTTTTACCATTCAGTGGACGGCTATCATATATGAAGTTCATAAACTCCACGTAGCAAAAGTGAAGCCTAGTTTTATAAAACAAAAGAGAAATACAGAAAATTTTTATTCAGATAATTAGTTCTCCCAGATTTGTTGGAATTTACTACCCACCCCCAAAACAAAATCACTATAGATGACATTTGTTCTTACACTGAAGGAAACCCATCCAATTATTTTGTTCCTCGGTAATTTCCCACAGTTCAATAAGCAATAAACCCCAAATCGTATTTAAATAACTCTCCTTCCAAATGAAAAGGTCACAGAAACCACACCATTGCAGAGAGGATATACCACTAAACTTTATTATTTATTTATTTATTTATTTATTTATTTATTTATTTATTTATTTATTTTTTACCACTAAACTTTAATCTCCTGCAGCCAATCATTCTGATGTATGATGTGACCAGGTACTTTCTAAGAGCGTTCAGGAGGTGGGAATCCAGCCTGTGGCTTTCCCTGAGAGAAAGAACAAGCTCCCAGTTGGCAAGAACAGCTCCCAGTCGACGCATCTCAGGCCTTAGAACTGATTGTTAAGACTAAGGCTGTTCAACCTTACACGTAAGCAACACTGCCCGGCGTTATCAAAGCTCTGTTCCATCCCATGGCTCCTCAGTACTGTAATAAGAGGCGTGAAAGGCTGTGAGCTCCTGACACACAGCCTACTAGGAAGGTTGGCCAGAGTATTGGATGAGGGATGCCAGCCCTGCCCCGCCGCCCCGGCTCCTTGCTCACTTCCAGTTTTTCATTTAATCCATGTGCTTCACTTTCTCCATCCACTAAGCAATAAGTACTTTGTTCACCTCGCCTCCCCACCCTGCTCTGAACTGCGGGGTCAGCGACATAATGAGACCCCCCACACACACACAGGGTCACTCGGGTCTTGATTAGATGCCTTTGACTCTGGAGACAGGGCCTATCCGATGATTTAGGAGTGACCTGGAGGACATTCAGGGTGTGATGCAACCGCTAGGCCTCAAACCTCCTGCTTCTTATGAATGCTGATGCTGTCGCCCAGAGTACAAAATGTGAAGATGATGTTATTTAATAAAATAACTGGGGGATCCCTGGGTGGCGCAGCGGTTTGGCGCCTGCCTTTGGCCCAGGGCGCGATCCTGGAGACCCGGGATCGAATCCCACATCGGGCTCCCAGTGCATGGAGCCTGCTTCTGTCTCTGCCTCTATCTCTCTCTCTCTCTCTCACTCTCTCTCTCTGTGACTATCATAAATAAATAAAAATTTAAAAAAAATTAAAAAAAAATAAAATAAAATAACTGTAGCATTTCAAGAAATAGAAGAGGATGAGCTACAGCGTTAAGTGGAAAGCCTGATTCCTGCAGACAGTGCTTTGGAGCAGCCTGCCTTCTCTCTCTGGAGTTCAGATAGATCCACAGCATTTAGGAATGAAGCGAATTAATGTGACGCCCAGAGAGACAACCATTCCCCCACGTTGCACACAGTAGATCTGAGATGGTGACTGTTCTCTTGGGGAGCAAGCGATCCCAGAAGGAAAAAAAGCTAGGGTGAGAGTAAAGGTAGCAGGAGTAGTTTCCCTAAGTACTGACTCTACGGTGTCGGGATGGTACGATGAGCAGCTCAACTGGAGATGTTTAGAGTCTTGGGCTGGAAGAGGTGGTTAGGGTAGAAATGGGTTCACCTGTCTCATCCTAGGGGCAGGGGCCTGTGGTGTGGCCGCTGCTTCTTCAGGCAGCTCAGGAGTAGATCCTGACCATTCCACCTGTTGGCCTCTTCCCGGCCTCCCTGACAGTGGTGAGAGCTCTCATGAACCCAGACAGGGATCATGTGAGCTAAACAGAACCTTCCAAAGTAACCGCTGTGCATCTGGAGACTCCCATTTATGATCAGGTTGTGTGAGACCTGCTGTTGCCCTCGTGTCGCAGCTGGATCAGTGATTCACTGTCTCTTGGAGGCCTGGTCCCAGGGGTCTCTTCTGTGCTGCTGTCCACATGCTCCCTCCCTGTAAGGCTGGATGTTGCCCATATTTCAGAGCCTGTTTGTCGTGGGCTGGATAATGGTCCCATGTGCTGGGTCATCTGAGTGGACCCGATGCCATCAAAGGGTGCTTACAGGTGGAACCCAGTCGATAAAAGTGAGCAGCGGAACACTTGGCCAAGGAACAACTGGCGTGATGCAAGGAAAAGGTCACGAGCACAAGAAAAGGTGAGGAGACACATTTTTCTCGAAGCCTTCAGAAGAAACGCAGCCTTACCCCCCTCTGGTTCTACAATCCTGACCTCCACCACTGCAGAAGGATATGTTTGTATTGACTTAAATGCTGCTGAGCTGTGGCCAACGTGTTACAACAGCCACAGGGAACAAATACATGACAAATCATTTTATTGACACCCATAATCACCATCCCACTGGTACATCTTGGGATCCAACATTATTTACCATTTTCTGTAGACTAAACACATTTTCTAGGACATGGTAGTCCTGATGTTGCCACTGCAGCAGTTGGAGAAATAAGTCAATGTTTATTTGTTAAGATGATCTGGTATTCTTGGGGGCACTACTGGACCAGATACAAAGCCAGGTAACCCCATGGAAGATGTCAAAGGGGCGGAATGTACTAGCATTCAGTCCTGAGTGGTTAGAAACGACAGCAGATGGTGGGGCTGATTTACTTATATTCCTGGTGTCCTGCACACACTTTTCTGACAGGGACTCCTTCAAATTGTGCTATTTCATGATCAACCGATATGTGTTTCTGTAGCAAAAAGGGTGGAGGAGCAACTCCAGTGAAGTAATTGTTTTTTTCTTTTTTTCTTTCCTGCTAAAAAATGCACTTGACACAGTAGAGGGGAAATTAACTATATTTGATGAAACTATCACTCATTCCCTGTCTTGCTTTTCAAAAATGTAATTTAACTGATCTTCATATAGTACTTTGGCATTCCCTGCAAGAAGTACCATTATAGTCTAAATTAAGAGAATCTCTTTAAGCCATAAGATAAAGTATGGCTTTATAAAGCAACCATGTGTTCCAGCTGGTTTTGAAATAGGCAGTGATGGAAGATAAATTTGAGATTTTCGGTACAGAAAGGTTTGAGAGCTCCTCCTCCGACACAGAGGTAGATAGATGCAGAGAGAGAGAACACAGAGAAAGAGAGAGAGTCCAAATTGTGGAAGCTCTCCCGTGTGGCCACAAATACCACAGGGCAATGTCGTCCTATAGACTCCGGATTGAGACACAGTCAAAAGAAATTTAGACACAATTTTTTACTATATCCTTCATTCCTATCAGAGTGAAAGAATATGCAATTATTATTGTAATACAGGAGCATCAAACGAGATAACCCCTTCAAATTCCTACTGATGTATGATGTCTTCGCTGTTCTCATCATTAAGAGACAAAACAGAGATGTGGATTTGAATATTTAAGTGGATTTGAATATTAAAAGGGCTTACAAAGTATGAAAAAAAAATAGGTACTATTATTTCACTTTGCAATTTAGTCCCTTAAATGTACCTCCTAACTTAATGTACCTTAAACACCTCCTAACTTGGGGGTGTTTACCATTAAAATATGACCTCCGAAGTAGCCAGTAACTCATCAGCACCACTGACAGGCTAAGTTACCTGTGTCACCTCTGAGTCCCCCCCCCCCCCCCCCCCCCCGTTAGAACCATAAATGGAATATCCCGTCATGGAGCTCATGTGCTATCGTAAACATCAGTGTGCCAAGCACCAATCGATTTTACTTTTAACATTGCTATTTCCTGAAGAAAAATGATGTATTTTAAAACAAGCCGTTTTTATAACACCAGACTTAGAAAGCAGCAATTTGAATACTTGAAAGATTCAAATTAAAATACTCAGTTATATGAAAAAAAATTTTTAACTATTAAAGTTACAATGAGAAAGGAGGAAATTTGCTTAAAGATCCCAAGACCTAAGACCTATCTCTCAGCAAATATCTACTGTGAAGTTCCCAGGTAGCACTACCCAACTTTTTATATTTCTCTCTCCATAATTTCAAAACCTCATCTACTTTCTTGGAAAAGGTTGGATTTTTCTACTTTTTAAGTACTTGTAAATGTTACATCCACCCTAAGGAAAATAAGAGTTTGGAGTTTCCTTTTCTCATGTTACATCAAAATACATATTTTTTTTCAATAATGGAGACAACTTTTTGGTATCATTTCAAAATTGAGTATGATCTTCAGAATCATTCCCTAAAGACAGGATATTTCTGGACCCTTAAAGAGTAAATATTGTGGGAGAGAATACAAGATGTATTTATGTCATAAAGTCTTCCTAGATTCCTAGGAGAAAAATCAATGATTTCAGAAGATGATGTGTAAAATGGACTCTTGAGTATGTGTCCTAGAGAGGAGGAGTACGAGCAGAATCATTAAAGCGTAGCTGGAACTGTTTGACCTGACTGTGAAAGAAATGAATGAGTCTCCTTTACCTGAACGCCGAGAAACATCCTTTTTTTTTTCTTTTTTTTTTTTAACATCCCTTTTCTCTGAATGGTTTGTGCGGGAACTTTTGCTTTTAGGAGTAACAAAATGCATCGGTTGAGTTAAGCAACAACGCTTTTGGATAAAGACAATGCAGAATTTAGATCTGGGGCATTTGAGAACCAAGTCATAGTTCCCAAATGAGTTACCTAAGCCTGTCGGTGGACAAACCCCCGGGGAATTCGCAGGTTGGAGCCTGCGTTAGACACACAGACAATATCTGCCCCTTGAAAGGGGAAATCTTGGACACCCTATCAGTTACAAATTGAGTTGGTCCCCTAATTGTTTCCCTTTTAGCAAAATGTCAAGGAAGAGTAAAGGACCTTATTTGCATTATGCGCGGCTCTGGGAGAGGAGGATAGGATATAGACCGCAGCATTGAGCGAGCTCCAGGGGACACACTTCTGTACATCTTGGAGAACATGACACACTGGACACACCAGTTATCGCTCACAACTGCAAAACTATGTGGGAAGTCATGGCCACAGGGGCACCTGGATGGCTCAGTGGTTGAGCGTCTGCCTTCGGCTCAGGTCGTGATCCCGGAGTCCCAGGATCAAGTCCCGCATCTGGTTTCCCACAGGGAGCCTGCTTCTCCCTCTGCCTGTGTCTCTGCCTCTCATGAATAAATAAGATCTTAAAAAATAAAAATAAATATTTATTTATTTATCTTGCGGGGGCAGGTGGAGAGGGAGAGAGAATCTCAGGTAGACTCCAGGCTGAGCATGGAGCCCGATGGATGGGCTGGATCCTGTGACCCTGAGATCACCATCTGAGCCGAAACCAAGAGCTGGACCCTGAACCTACTGAGCCAGCCGGCCACCCCCAAGCACTGTCTGCTGCTCTGGATGTTAGCTGTGGGCAGTGTTGGCTCCATCCGAGGCCTGTTCCCAGCTTCTGGTGGTTTCTCAGAAACAGGCTGTGCTCTTTGGCCTGGCGACAGCCTGCCTTGTCTCTGCCTTTGTTTCCACACGGCCTTCTCCGTGTCCCTCTTCACACCCTCTTCCTTCTGTGCATGCCTGTCTCTGTGTCCAAAGGCCCCTCTCTCTAAGGGCAGCCAATCTTTTGGGGCTACGGCCCCACTCTAATGATTCTTCCCTGACTACCTCTGTAAACCCTGTCCTCAAATTAGGTCCCATTCTGAGATCCTGGGGCTTCAAGATACTCAGTTCATTACAGCCCCATTGATTTACTCCATAATTACACAAGAGAAATTAGCCCAGGCCCGACAGTTAATGGATTAGCTCTCAAACACTGAGGCCTATGCTCCTGGGGAGGATCATCTTCAAATGTCACCAAAGTTCTACACTTGCCATGGGACATGTATACGTTTGCAAAGGGCACTTTCTAACCCATCATCTATCCATCCACCCAGAAATCTTTCGGAAACAGGGAATAGTTTATTCTAAGACATATTACCCCCAAGAGGCAGGGCTGGAGTCATGATGGTGGTGGCGGGGGGCGGGGGGGGGCAGGCAGTGAGCAGAGGGCCACATCTGCCAAACCTCATGATATTCACGACACAAGTGTGGCCAAGAAACCAGATTCATAAAACACAGCCACACGATTTATGACCCACTGGTCAATAAAGAACGACTAGTTAAGGAACTTAGCCCTAAATATGATTTAATTGTGCATTAAAGTAATAATTATCCAAGAAATTAACATCAAAAACTTTTAAACCATTAAAATTGAATAGGCTTTTAAAATGTCATTTTTAAAAATTAAGGCATAAAACTTTTTATGTTGAAATCACAATTTCTCTATTTCCCCCTTGTGTCAAATGCTGAAGTCTATATAGGAATGCAGTTTTCACACTCGCTTTTGTGTATTGTAATGGAAGATCATTTCCAATTGTGGAAAGCTTTCAATGAGTTTCTAAAAAAGCATTGTGCCTGGATGAATTCTTATACAAATGGATGATTTTTATTTCACTTAGATAATTTTATGTAATTTATATCATAAAAGGTTTTACTGAAGGTTTTTATTTTTTTCTTTTTTCTTTTGGTTTTACTGAAAGTTTTTAAATATGTATGCTTTAAAAATATATTTAAAAATAAAAAATATATTTTTATTTATCTGAGAGAGAGAGAGGGAGAGAGAGAGCATGAGATGGGGGTGGAAAGGGGCAGAGGGAGAGGCAGGGCACCCCGCTAAGCAAGGAGCCCGATGTGGGACTCGATCCCAGGACCCTGAGATCATGACCTGAGCTGAAGGCCAACACTTAACTGACTGAGCCACCCAGGTGCCCCCAAAAATGTATGCTTTCAAATGTCAGGTTTAAAGGTATGGTCAGGTTCTTTGACAACAAACCAAATTATAAAAAAAACCCTACACAGGTATTATAACAGAGGTGAATAAAATTGCACAAACTTAAAGTAATTACACTGAAATTCTTTTTATCATAATTGATAATAATCACCCATTTTTAAATGACAATTAAATTAAAGAATACTTAATGTACTAAAACGGATCTTCCTCGAACTCAGTGACATCATCTCTTACCAGCTTGTATATCACAGGAGACAGAGATGCTCACAAGATGACGTTACTATTTCAGATGGGCCTGGACTTGAACCCTGACCATTTGAGGACACAGATTCTCTATTTGTAAGATGAAGCAATCAAACTTACAGACATCGCGGTGCCTCCCAACCCTTTTCTTTAGGGGGAAGCCTAAGTCCCAGGTTAACGTTCATTCTGCTTCACCCACTTCATCCAACCAGCTAACTACCCTTCCAACTATCCTTTGATCCATTCGTCGAAAATCTAAACCAGTACTGTGGGTCGGGCAGGGTGCTAGCAGCCAGGAATGAAATTTGGAACAACACACACGACTTCCCTCCCGCTTGGAAGGTATTTCCCCAAGAACACAGGCTGCCAGGTGTCTCTGTGGCTTTATTATTTCACTGCTGCTCCAGCAGTCGGAAGGCCCATTGCACCAGCAAGTAGATCATTGCTTTCAGCTTACGTCAGAGTGTTTGCACCTGCTGTGCTCAAGGAAGACATCCGTCATGGTCTCCAGGTCCAGGCGATGATGCTTTCATTGACCTCCTTCATCCCTCACTGTTGCTATGAAAATGTCACTCCTCTGGTGGCCTGGATTCCCCACCCTCAGGTGGTGTGTGGTCACAGGAAATGTCTCTCTGCAGTCACGTTGGATGGCCTTGCCTGACCCTCAAGCCTGTTGCTCTCTTCTCCCACATGGGGTCCCTAAGCCCTCAGGCCCCCACTTGCTGCCTGACTCTGGCACTTCATCAGCCCTACTGGCTCTGCCCCACCCAAGCGCCCTGCAAGCAATCACACCCCGGTTGTAACGCTCACTTTTCTTCCGGTTAGCCCATCGAGTCAGGTTACCTGTGCAAGGTGACACCAAACGTGTGTGTATTCATGATCACACTCTTCATCCCAATCCATCACGGAGGGGACACAAAGAAGCAAAAGTGAAGATATTCTGAAAAAGTGTGGATAACCCACTCACAGGCTATTAGAGTGACATCACTTTTGGCTTCCTGCGTCCGGTCATTATTTATATTAATCAGGTTGGACTCTGGCCGACTTCGCATTCCATTACATGGGAGGATAGGTATGGACAAGTAGGCACGGTGTTCCAGAACCTAAGACATTACAAGCCCTTTAAAATTAGGTCACACGGTTATATTTAGAAGTAGGTTCTTTAGAGCCAGAAAATCCTTTTAATCTTTTTCTTCTATTGATTATTATCACAGTGATTTGGGGAAGCTACTATAATCTTCTGAGGGTCAGTTTCTTCACCTGGAAAATAAGGGCGGTAGGATTTAGTCCATAAAGTTATTTTTATGCATCTAGGGACCAACATATTTAGGTCCTTTATCAACGGCTCAGGAGGGTGAAGGCGTAGAGATGCTCCCTATGCCATCACCATCCTTACCATCAGTAGACGCTCCATGAGCTCACAGCTTTAAGGATGACTATTTCTGTAGTTCTTTGCAGTTTAGAACAGTCAGTAAACCATGGCCTGTGTGCCAAATCCGACCATCTACCCACTTTAGAAACGTTTTGTTGGAACTCGGCCATACTCCTTCGTTAGTACACATCCGGGCTGCGCTGGCATCACAATGGCACAGCTCAGTAGTTGTAACAGAGACCTTATAGTCTACAAAGCCCAAAATATTTACTCTCTGATGCTTTCAGATCAGTAAAAGTCTGAAAACCTCCGGTTTGATGGAAAAAGGAGCTTCCAGGATAGGCTTCTCTGTCACCCAGACTGGTGACCAGCAAGGGTAAAAACCCATAGTCTGTTTCTGAGGGAGATTAGCCAGAGAAAGCATCTCCTTAAAAAAAAAAATCACATTGCTGGATCAGAAGTGAATTTGGGAGCTACTAATACTGAGAATCCTTACGTTATAAAGACGAGCAGGATTACTTTTCAATATGTATTATGACATTGTGGCTTTTTCAGGAGAAAGAATACAAATGAAAAAAAGTTATATCTGATAAGCACTTTGACATTTGCTGGAAAATATGAACATGGAGGTGACACACATATATCTGTTACACAGAAAAGTGGTTCTGGTTCAATCCAGGAAGAAAAAAAAAAACTATTCCTTAGAATTGTGACTAACGTGTTCAAGAGAAACTGTTAATTTTTGTGTCAGGGAAGAGGAGCTAAATTACACATTTTTGTTAAAGCCATTTCCCCTCTGCATGTCTGCTATTTCTCACCTATTACAGGAAAGGGCTGTGCTCGATGCATTCTGTGCTTCCTTCTACCTGAGAGATTCTTTTTTAAAGATTTGTTTATTTTAGAGAGAGAGAATCGGGGGTGGTGGGCACAGAGGGAGAGGTAGACCCGAGCAGATTTGGTGCTGAGCACTGAGCCCCACAGGGGGCTCGATCCCATGACCAGAGATGACAACCTACACCCAATAAAGGACTGTGCCACCCAACACCCTTACTTGGGAGGTTTTAAAATTCTACTCTTTAAAAAAAATAATTTCTATTTCAATGGCTTTCCTGAAATGCAACAGACCTTATGATAAATGATATGTTTTTAATTATAAATTTACTAAGTTTTGACATCTGTGAAACCATCACCACAATCTAGATATGGAACATATTCATCACCCCCAAAATGTCTCCCCAAACCTCTGTGTACCTCCTCCTTCCTACCCTCTGATACCTCGATGTCCACTTTCTATTACTGCAGAACAGTGCCCTTCGTCTAGAATTTTTTTAAACATTGAAATATATAGTATGTACTTTTTTCCCATTTTGCTTCTTTAGCTCTGAATAAGTATTTTGAGAATCAAGCACACTGTGTCATGTATCACTAGCACATCCCCCTCTCTCACCGGGTAGCGTTCCATCCAAGAATAAAATGCGGTAGGTGTGTCTACTCAACACTGATGGACGTTGGATTATTACAAATTACACTTTTAATTATGACAAATAAAGCTGTGAACACTCATTTACAAGTCTCCCTGTGTACATATGCCTTCACTTCTCTTGGATGAATATCCAGGAAAGGAATGTTAACATTTTTAAGGCCATTGCAACATTAGATATTCTAATTAGCACTGCATGGGCATTCCAGCTCATCTACATGCTTGTAAAAACTGGGCATATCAAGTCTTTTAATTTTAGTAATTCTAATACGTATGTAGATGTATGTCATTTTGGTTTTAATTCACATTCACTTACTAAGAATTATGTGGAGCATCTTCTCATGTGCTGATTTGCCATCCATATATGCTGGTTAAATGTTCAAGTCCTTTATTTTTAATATCTTATTCAGTTTTGATAAAATATTTAGGACACAAGTGTTATAACAGATATACGATTTTCAAACATTTTTACTAGGTTCGTATATTCTGGGGCTTTCGTTTTCATTCCCTTAGCAGTATTTTTCAAAAAGAAATTTCTAATTTTGATGAAGTCCAATGTATCAGTTTGCTCTTTTATGAATCATGTTCTTGTTGCTGCCTCTAGGACATTTGCCTTACTCCAGTTCACGAAAGTCTTCTTCTTAGTCCCCTTTTAAAAATATATGGTTTTAAGTCTTGTATTTAGGTGTATGATCTAGTCTAGCTTACTTTTAATATGAAGTATGAGAGATGCATTAAGGTTGATTTTTTTTGTTTATGGATTTTTTCATAACCATTCTCCCCATAATCAATTTTTCCAGGGCCATTTAATAAAAGGCAGATTCTTTCTACTCTGAGATGCTTTTCAACCTTTGTCAAACAAGAGTTGTCCATATACATCTGAGTCTAGTTCTGGATTCTCTATTATGTTCCATTTATCAATTTATCTTAGTTCCACACTTTTGTGATTACTTATAGTAAATCAGGTGATGTTAGTCCTCTGATTTTGTTCTTTTTTATCTAAAATATTTTGACCATCTAGGTCTTTTGAATCGCCATTGGAATTACAGAATCCATTTGTAGATTTCACCATAAAAATCACAATGGTGGTTTGATGGGATTTAATTTATCCAATTTTGGGAAAACAGATATCCTCACAATATTTATTGTTCCAATCTGTGAAAAATGTCCCCATTTCTTTAAGCCACATTTAAATTCTCTCTCGGCAATAATTTGTACTCTCATTTCATGTTTCTTTTGTATCCTTTTAAAAATGTTTTTATTTATATTCCGATTAGCTGACATACAGTGTTATATTAGTTTCAGGTTTATAATATAGTGACTCAACACTTCCATTCAACACCCACTGCTCATCACAAGTGCTGTCTTTCATTTCCATCACCTACTTAATACGTGCCCCAGCCACCTCCCCTCTGGTGACCATCAGTTTGTTCTCTATAATGAAGAGTTGGTTTCTTGGTTTACATTTCTCTCTCTCTCTTCCCCTCATTGCTCATTTG
Organism: Nyctereutes procyonoides; assembly: GCF_905146905.1. Taxonomy (NCBI): domain Eukaryota; kingdom Metazoa; phylum Chordata; class Mammalia; order Carnivora; family Canidae; genus Nyctereutes; species Nyctereutes procyonoides. The sequence continues at coordinate 32,843,754 of NW_026575043.1, forward strand.
TTTTGTTTCTTAAATTTCATATGTGAGTGAAATCATACATTATTTCTCTTTCTCTGACTTTTTTCACATAGCGTAATACTCTCTAGCTCTATCCATGTTGCAAATGGCAAGATTTTGTCCTTTTTTGTGGCTCTGTAATATTCCATTCCATTCCACATTTTATCACTTTATCCATTCATCAGTTGATGGACATGGGCTATTTTCATAATTTGGCTATAGTTGATAATGCTGCTGTAAACAGTGGAGTGCACATATCCCTTCAAATCAGTATTTTTGTATTCTTTGGGTAAATACTTAGTACTGCAATTGCTGGATCTTAAGTAATTATATTTTTAACTCTTTGAGAAACATTCATACTGTTTTCCATAGTGGCCACACGCCTTGCATTCCCACCAACAGTGGAAGAGGTTTCCCCTTTCTCCACATCCTCACCAACACCTGTTGTTACTTGTGTTGATGATTTTAGTCATTCTGATGGGTTTGCAGTGATAGTTTCATTGTAGTTTGGATTTGTATTTCCCTCGTGATGAGCAATGTTGAACATCTTTTCATGTGTCTGTTGACCATCTGGATGTCTTCTTTGGAAAACGTCTATTCCTGTCTTCTGCCCATTTTCCCATCAGATTATTTTTTGTGGGTGTTGAGTTTTATAAGTTCTTTATAAATTTCGGATACATATCCTTTATCACATATTTCATTTGCAAATATCTTCTCCCACTCCATAGTTGGCCTTTCAGTTTTGTTGATTGTTTCCTTTGCTGCACAGAAAATTTTATTAGTCCCAATAGTTCATTTTTGCTTTTGTTTCCCTTACCTCAGGAGACATATCTAGAAAGAAGTTATTACACTCAATGTCAAAGGGGTTACTGCCTGTGTTCTTCCCTATTTTTGTGGGAAATGTCTCACATTTAGGTCTTTAACCCATTTTGAATTTATTTTTGCATTGTAGGAAAGTGGTCCAGTTTCATCCTGTTGCATGTGGGTATCCAGTTTTCCCAACACCATTTGTTGAAAAAAACTGTCTTTTTTTTCTCATTCCATATTCTTTCCTGCTTTGAAGAAGATTATCTGACTCTATAATTGTTGGTTCATTTCTGGATTTTTATTCTGTCCATTTTTGTGCCAGTACCATACTGTTTTGATCACTACAGCTTTGTAATAGAATTTGAAGTCCAGAATTGTGACTTTGCTTTGTTTTTTTCAGGGCTGCTTTGGCTATTTTGGTTCTTTTGTGGTTCTATACAAATTTTAGGATTGTTTGTTCTAGCTCTGTGAAAAAACCAAACAGTTTTTTGATAGGGATTGCATTGAATGTGTCAATTACTTGGGGGTAGTATAGACATTTTAACAATATTTGTTCTTCCAATCCATGAACATGAAATGTTTTTCCATTTCTTTGTGTCTTTTTCAATGTCTTTCATCAATGTTTAATAGTTTTCAGAGTGCAGGTATTTCATCTTCTTTGGTTAGATTTCTTCCTAGATATCATTTTGGGGGGCAATTGTAAATGGGATTGATTCCTTGCTTTCTCTTTCTGCTACTTCATTTTTAGTGTATAGAAATGCAACAGATTTCTGCAAGTTGATTTTGTATCCTATGACTTTACTGAATTCGTGTATCAGCTCTAGCAATTTTTTGGTGGAGTCTTTCAGGTTTTCTATATGGAATATCATGTCATCTGCAAATAATGAAAGCTTTGCTTCTTCCTTTCTGATGTGGATACCTTTTATTCCTTTAAAAATGTGCAATGCTTCATGAAATTGCAGTGGGGGCCATGTTATCTCCGTATGGTTCCAATTTTAGTATATGTGCTGCCAAAGTGAGCATTATTTTCAAGTGAGTTTGGTAATTACTGTCTCTCAAGAAATGTATCAATGCTATATAAAAAGTTTTAAAATGTATTTATATAAAGTTCTTCATAATATTCTTTTACCCTTTTAGTATCAGTATATTTTCTCTTGATGTCATCTTGTTCATTCCCAATACTGGTTACATTTGTCTTCTCCATTTTCCTGATCAAAGTGCCCAGAGATTTATCAATTTTATGTATCTTCTCAAATACTCAGCATTTAGTTTCACTGATTTTCTCTGTTATATTTCCATCATATCTCATCTCCATGTTGGTCTTCATTATTTCTATTTATCTTAGCCTCAATTTTGTCATCCTTTCCTGGGTCCTCAAAGGAGGAAACTAGTATCATTGATTTGAGACCCTTCTTCTCTAGAGTTAACATTTAGCACTGACCTTTGCCTCCAAAATCACTTTCACAGCATCACACACATGTTGATGATCACACACACGCTTTCATTTTCACTAAATTCAAATAGGTTTTTAACTTAATCTTTGATTTTTTTTTTCAGTGAACAAGGAGTTATTTGGGGTTATGTCATTTAATGTCCAAATTTGGGAGATCTGCCAGAGGTCTTCTGTTACTGATTTCTACATGAGTTCTACTGTTTAATGGAAGGATGGATACTTTCTATGGCTTTAAATCTTTTCCATTTTATGGAAGTTTGTTTTAGAGCAAAGAATATGGTCTTTTTTTTAAGATTTTATTTATTTATTCATGAGAGACACAGAGAGAGGCAGAGACACAGGCAGAGGGAGAAGCAGGCTCCATGCAGGGAGCCCGATGTGGGACTCGATCCCGGGTCTCCAGGATCATGCCCTGGGCTGAAGCCAGCACTAAACCGCTGAGCCACACGGGCTGCCCATGATCTATCTTGATAGATGTTCTGTGTGTACTTGGAATACAGTAATAATAAGGGCTTTTGTGTGATGGATAATTCTCTCGTCTGTGTTAGGTCTGCGTCAGTTTTGATACACTGATTTTCTTTTCTTTTCGTATGGTTTTATGTTCCTTCCTCCAGGCAGCTTAATAGTTTTTAATAGGATGACAGGTACTGAAATTTTTACCTTATTCATTGCTGAATATTTTTGAAAGATATTCACAGTCTTTGTTTTTAGACACGGTGACATTAGTTTTCCCTTGGAGTCTTGCTCCTAAGACTTTTGGGCAAAACTGGAGTTGTTTCTGTCTAGGGCTAATTATTCCCCTTTCTAAAGCAAAACCCTTCTCTACACTCTAACTACTGCCTTAGAACCAAGAGTTTCTCCAGACTCACTATTGGGAACAGGCCTCCTCCAAGTCCTGTACCTCTGGGGGTTTATATCTTCATTCCTTTTTGGTGGTTCTTTCTCCTACCTTGAGTGTGGTTTCATGGATGTGTCCATCAAATCTTAACTGAACACTGGAGGGGTTTCTGAAGATCTCTGGAAGTCTATCTTTATACTGCCCCTCCCCCGCCCCCTTACTTAACCATGAAAACTCTGGTGCCTTGTTTCCCCCGGCTCTCGGCTCCCACCTTTCAACTCAGGGAGCTCACTGGGACTTGCCTGGATCCCTCCTCCTGTTGCCTGGGCCTAGGAATGCTCTGAAGGCTGGGCAGACATAGGGCTTACCGCAGTTGTCCCTGAGCAGTGGGACTATGTTGACACACCTTATTTTTATCTCTCAGCTCTCAGGAAACACTTCCTTCTGTCACCTGAGAGACAGCATCTTGAGAAATGTCAGTTCATAAGCCTTGCACAGTTTTTCAGCAGCCCAGTAAATTCAGTCCCTAATAGTCTATCTTGCCCAGAAGTGGAAGTCATACACCTTATTTGTCAATACTTTGCTGGCTGTGATAAACTTTTGAAACGATTCCACTGGGAATGTGAAAACATGGAGAAAAACCTCACTTTAAAAATATTTTGTACAGCAGCTTCCCCTGGTTCATTGCCTTACTAAAGGGTAGGAAAAGTGAATTAATCTAATGAGCTAATTAATCTTGCAATGAGTATAAAAGAAATCATGTTTACAAGGACTTAGTGTTATACAATTAGATTCATTCTTGATGATATGCCAAATTATAAAAATCTTGTTTGTGTGTTTCCTACCTGAGCACCTTTTTATATAGCCTGAAAACTTCATAAAAAGCAATTATTGTATGCCAATTGTATTCAATTAAATAAAGTATAATTGTTTATTTTAATTCTGATAGGTTATATTAAAATAACATATGGATAATGCTTTTTAATTGTTTATTGACTTTTTTGTCTATGTATGTCATTGCTAGAACAATTACCAGAATTCATATGTGAGTAAATATATTTTAATACACCAAATGAATTCAGGCATTAAAGCTATTAATGATAATCCAATTATTTCCCCTCAGAAATTTAAAAAAATCACATCTCAATAAACCAAACCCACCCTTTCTCAAGTTGCAGTGGTTGATAGCTTTACTATCACGTCTTACTGGATATTGTGAATGCTATTTTGAGGAAGTCAGTACAATTTTTGGTGACATAAGATAAAAAGCCAGGGGAAAAGTGAAGCATCTTTGTTTCTTGAGGTTTTGTTGATATTGTTGTTGCTGTTTTTCTTATTTATATTATATGCCACAAGACTCCGCCAAATAGCCGTCTCAGCTAAAAAGTGAAACATGAAAGTGCCTTCAGCTTCAGTATAAAAACCAAGATCCCACTGCACGTTTCACTCTATTGCTTTCCCTATGTGAGAGGTGAATTAGGTCATCTCCAAGACTTACGAAGAATCATGGGGACTATTAATGAGACTTAGTAGAGAGGAAAACTACATAAACAAAGTTCTAGACTGTCTGATCATAGAGATAAAATAAAAGATGAAAAATTATATGAAACTCCTTGCATCTCAATGTAGACTTCTAGTGCTCTGGCTGACAACTTGACTAAATATTGAAGCCTGGGGTTGGGTGGTAACTTGGAATATTATTTGCCTACTGAATAGTAATAATTAATACTTTGAAATTAAATAATGAATCTAAAACTCTTTTTTTAAAAAAAGATTTTATTTATTTATTTGAGAAAGAGAGAGAGAGAACACAAGCAGGAGCGAGGAGCAGAGGGAGAAGCAGACTCCCCGCTGAGCAGGGAGCCCAGTGTGGGACTTGATCCCAGGACCCTGGGATCATGTCCTGAGCTGAAGGCAGACGCTTCACCGACAAAACCACCCAGGCCACCCAAGTATCTAAAACTCTTTAGTTCTTGAATATCAAGGTGACAATACTCTTTAAAAAAAAAACCTTTGGTACTAAAAAATTAAATAGAAATATAAATTTGTGAATATTCTGTTAATTCTTAGGGGTCAGACCTTAGCTCTACTTCTGTGTATTTGTTCCTTTCTTATACGTAGATCATGTTGGTGGTTTGAGGTTTGTTGTTGTTGTTGTTTTTTAAGATTTTATTTATTTATTCATGAGAGACACAGAGAGAGAGGCCGAGACACAGGCAGAGGGAGAAGCAGCTCCCTGCAGGGAGACCCTGGGATCATGACCTGAGCCAAAGGCAGATGCTTAACCACTGAGCCACCCAGGAGCCCTGGTATTTTGAGTTTTATGTTATTATTAAGTCAAAAAAATATTAGATTGTTTACAAAGTATTTCCTGAATATAATTTTGAATCACAAGAATAATATAATAGATTCATTCAAAAACTTTTGTGAAGGTTTATATGATTCTACATATTATATTTTAAATAATTCTATTTCCTATGAATAATTTAACATGCCACCTACGATGTTTATTTAGAAGTTTCTCAAAACTACTATACCTAAATATTTTCACCTCTCTTCATATACCTTTTCTTTTCGTTATCTTTAGCAAAAATACCTAACTTCTACTAAATTCCTAAGATATGTCAGAAGATTTTATCTTTACCTCAATTCATCTTTACAACTAAACATCTTATAAGACAGGAAAGAGAATAAGAATCTGCCTTCATTGGATGCCTTGTACAGGTCATATCTCAATTTCCATCTAACCCTAAAGTTTTCTTAATTTCCATCTAACCGTAAAGTTTTTGTGATACATATAATGCTCCCTAATAATGGGAACACCTGGATGGCTCAGTTGGTGAAGTATCTACTTTGGCTCAGGTCATGATCTCAGGGTCCTGGGATCAAGTCCCATGTCGGGATCCTTGCTCAGCGGGGTGTCTGTTTCTCCCTCTGCCCCTCCATCTGTTCATGCTCTCTTTCTCTTTCTCTGTGAAATAAATAAAATATTTTTTTAAATTAAATAAATACATCTTTTAAAAAAAGTACTGAATGCTCACTACTGTTTTCTTGTCCCATTAAACTTGACCCAAACTCATTTGCCTATAACTGAGATTCTAGATGTTTGTATTTGTTGCCCTAACACCCATCACATCATAGAGAATTAACATTCTCTTACCACCTTAACGATTTGGAAATGTAGGTCTTATTAGAGCTACACAATGGCAAATATCATCCTTGTGTTGTCACTTTTGAGGAGAGTGCAATAGACAAAGATATTCACTTAAAATATTTGGATATTCATCAAAAACTTCAAAATGTTCAATACTATAAAGCCAGCTTCAAAAAATTACAATTTTTCCCAAATACTTATTGCACATTTGAAAACACAACTTCTGGGGATCCCTGGGTGGCTCAGCAGTTTAGCGCCTGCCTTCGGCCCAGGGTGTGATCATGGGATCGAGTCCCATGTTGGGCTCCCTACATGGAGCCTCCTTCTCCCTCTGCCTGTGTCTCTGCCTCTCTCTCTCTCTCATGGATAAATAAATAAATAAAATCTTAAAAAATAAAAAAACCCACATCTGCTATTGGTTATTTTAGCCCTAACCAGTCTCCAACATCTCTATGCCAATTAACCGGAAAATGGGATGTCTACCGTACAGTGTTGAGTCCTGAACTGTGAAGGATCTGATATGTTATGCTAACTTGTAAGTTAAGAAATCTGCTTGCTACTATTGTCAGATTCTCTAGTCAGTTAGAAGTCAGACTCTTGCAACGGTTTGGGAGGAGAGCACCAGAGCATCTGCCTTCTGAGTAAGGCTCCCCGAGCATTCTGAAAAACGGAGATCATTAACACACCTCTCTCTTGCACCTTTTGGGGTCTAACGTGTTCTTTCCTTAGATATGGGGACTTGTACCCTCCCTCCAACGTCACAGAATCTCATGTCAGTAGTTATAATTTCATTTCTTCCCCAATCTTCCCCCACTTACAAATAGACCTTTGCCCAAAAGGGTTGAAGGCAAGATGCAAAAGGAACAAGACATTTTCATAAAAGTTAACCTGATTTAGTTTCAAATCCCCTAGACAATCCTTCAACCAGGCTGCCAGCCATGGGGTTTGCCCACCAGAGTTGCCTAGTTGCTGTGAGGATAAAGGGATACATTATGCCCAGGACTGATCACAGCAAAATTTTCAAACTATCTCTATGTAATCCCGGCTCTTTCCTTGTGGTCACTACTCTGGAAGCCACTTAGTGGAGATTATCCCATTGTAGGAATGGCTGCATTTAATAATCAAACTGCCTTATTAATGCATATGGACCAGGAAAAGGTGAGGGAAGTAGATGACCAGTTTGCTGTTGAATAGCTTCTGCCTTTCTTACAATCAGTTTTCATAAATACAAAATGAAACGCTATGACAGTGAAATGCCAAGTAAATAGGGCTCTCTGGGCTTCTGGGGAAGTAATTTTTATTTGATAAGGAAGGAGATAAGGCAAGAACTTCCCACTCTATCCTTCCAAGGAGGTTTTCCAAAGATGGCAATATATCTTCAGGTTTCAACATAAATCACCATCATCATGGTATCCAAGTGGATATTGGCAAAGGCCTGTGCTTTGGGCAAGCCTCGGACTCTACGGCATAGTCCAGCCCCACGGCTTCCTGATTCTCAGGGCTTCTGTAGGATTGTAGCAACTACTGTGGGATCTGCTCTGCTATTTCTTTAACTCTGTCCCTGTGACTCCAGGTGCCCACCAGTGACTTACGTGTCCTGCAGTGTTACCTGCTATTGAGTGGATGGGGAAGGATGTAAGAATTATTTTTTTTTTCTCACTGCAGGTTTTACTTCTGCTAGTCATTATTATCAAGATGCCAAGTACTCCAATAAGCAACATGAAGCCATAATCTAATTTATTCCTAATCTCCTTAATCATATATTATAGTGATTGCTACAGTTCATATTTTATGAATGGGAAAACTGAGGAAGGATGGATCCAATCACTTACACCAGGTCCCACTGCTGAAAATGCTGGAGCAGCTTTTTTTTTAGTTTTTTAAGATTTTATTTGTTAATTCATGAGAGACACAAAGAGAGGCAGAGACCTAGGCAGAGGGAAAAGCAGGCTCCCTGCGGGGAGCCCGATGTGGGACTTGATCCCAGGACCCCAGGATCACATCCTGAGCCGAAGGCAGATGCTCAACCACAGAGCCACCCAGGTGTCCCATTGGAGTAGCTTTTGAATATGAGCCTCAGACGCCAAATGTAAGCTCTTAAAATGGACCTATAGTTTTATATTTTACAAGATACTCACTGATATTTACTTAAGTACAGCCCCAAACTATGTGCCCATGACTACCAGGAATAAGAAGTTCAATAAAATCACTATCCTAAAAGCCATGATCAACTTTGCCATATATAGTACAGTTCTGTGGACTCTCGTCATGGAGATGTGCATCACCTGGCCACAACTTCTTCATTTATAACTGCAGGCTGGTCCCCTGTGACCAGCTTCTCCCTGACTCCTCCAACCCCAGCCCCTGCTGACCACACTCTACTCTCTGTTTCTGTGAATGTGGCATTTTCAGATTCCACACATCGGTGATATCATACAGCCCTGGTCTTTCTCTGACTTATCTCCTTTGCATAAGGTTCGCAAGGTCCCCCAAGTTGGTGCAGATGCCAGGATTTCTGTCTGTAAATTGCATTGCAGATATGCCACATCTTTATCTACTCATCCATCGACGCTTGGGTTGTTTCCAAGTCTTGGCTGTTGTGACTGATGTGGTGATCGTGGAAATACAGATATCTTTTCAGAGCCCTGTTTTCATTCCTTTGGCTATATACCTAGACATTGGATGGCTGGAGTACGTGGTAATTCTATTTTAAATTTTTTGAGGCATCTTCATACTGTTTTCCAAAGTAACTGAGCCAGTTTGCATTCCTAACAAGACCCAAAAGTGTCTTTTTTCTCTACATCCACACCAACACATTATCTCTTGTGTTTTTGATGACAGCCATTCTAACAGATTTAAGGGTGTACCTCACTGTAGTTTTGACTATTGGCATTTCCCTGATAATGAGTGATGTTGAGTGTCTTTTCATGTGTCTGTTGGCCATCTGGATGTCTTCTTTTTTTTTAATAATAAATTTATTTTTTATTGGTGTTCAATTTTCCAACATACAGAATAACACCCAGTGCTCATCCCGTCAAGTGCCCCCCTCACTGCCCATCACCCATTCACCCCCACCCCCCGCCCTCCTCCCCTTCCACCACCCCTAGTTCGTTTCCCAGAGTTAGGAGTCTTTATGTTCTGTCTCCCTTTCTGATATTTCCCACACATTTCTTCTCCCTTCCCTTATATTCCCTTTCACTATTATTCATATTCCCCAAATGAATGAGAACATACACTGTTTGTCCTTCTCCGATTGACTTACTTCACTCAGCATAATACCCTGGATGTCTTCTTTGGGGAAATGTCTATTCAGTTGCTCTTCCAATTATTTATTTATTTATCTATTTATTTATTTTTAAAGATTTTATTTATTTATTCATGAAAGACACAGAGAAAGAGAGAGGCAGAGACACAAGCAGAGAGAGAAAGCAGGCTCTATGCAGGGAGCCTGATGTGGGACTCAATCCCGGGACTGTGGGATCACGCCCCAGGCCGAAGGTAGGCACTTAACCACTAAGCCACCCAGGCGTCATTCCTCTGCCAATTTTTTAATCAGATTTTTTGTTGTTGTTGTTCTTGAGGTGTATAAGTTCCTTGTATATTTTGGATATTAATCATTTGCAAACATTATCTCTTGCTCTGTAAGCTGTTTTCTCATTTAGTCAGTGGTTACCTTTGCTGTGTAGAAGCTTTTCCACTTGATGCAGTCCTGTTTGTTAATTTCTGCTTTTGCTGCTTTTGCTTTTTGTGTCTTTGCCAGGAAATCACTGCCAAGACCAATGTCAAGAAGCTTATCCGCTGTGTTTTCTTCTGGCACTTTTATGGCTTCAGGTCTCATGTTTAAGTCTTTTAATCTCTTTTGAGTTAATTTTTGTGAGTAATGTAAGATAGAGACTAGATTTCAAATGTTCTAACCACAAAAAAGAAATGATGATCAATGTGACATGATAGAGATGTTCACTAACCCTGTGCTGGGAATCATATTGCAACGTAGAAATGCCTCACCTCCAAATAGTACACCTGTAAATTATACAATGTTATATGTCATTTATAGGTCAATTTCAAAAAGACATCCTCAACTCAGTGATCTTACCTCATTTCTCAGGTTAAGGGCCTCAATTTTACCTTTTGTAAAACATCAGTTCCTTAGTGCTTTATGCTAATCTCTGGTGGAGTTAAGGTCATGTGTTTTAATTGCAACAGTAAATCAAAATCATTGACTCTTTTTGAAACAATGGGAAATTTCCAGTTAAATGTAAATCTTAGGTGTGCAGTGGGATCACAAACGAGTGCTACATTTATCTTGATTTTGAAGCCTGTTAAATGATTCTGGATTGGAAGACTCTCCAGCAGTTGGTTCTCAGTCAGTTGGTCACCAGAGCTTACTCGAGCTGACTAAAAGTCAACATTACATTATTGGAATAATTTTAGTTCTGTATCCATAGAAATAGTTTTGCACATAAGACAAATGCTAGCATTTGTATTTAGCTTTCTATTTTTTCTTGCAGATGACAGCAGTGTTGTCTTTTAAATCACTTATCTGAAGTAGTTGAGCTTTGGGGGTAAAGATAAAAGCACCATCATATTTCATCATATCTGTCATTCTCAATATGATCTTTACGTAGGATCACATACTGCTAATTCTTTCTTCTCCTTGATGTTGTTTTTATCTGAACTTTAATAAACATCATTAGGAAAAGTTACACTATAGAAATGGTTATTGAAGACTAGATGAAATATAATATATATAAATATATAAAATATATAAATATAAATACAATCTGTATTCTGTAACTAGATTGAAACATCTCACATACAGCAGCTCGTGTGAAAGGAAAATAAAGATTAAGTGTGGACAAACTCAATATAGTCATTGAAATAGAAAACCTTTCTGGGGATCCCTGGGTGGCGCAGCGGTTTAGCGCCTGCCTTTGGCCCAGGGCGCGATCCTGGAGACCCGGGATCGAATCCCACGTCGGGCTCCCGGTGCATGGAGCCTGCTTCTCCCTCTGCCTGTGTCTCTGCCTCTCTCTCTGTGTGTGTGACTATCATAAATAAATAAAAATTAAAAAAAAAACACCTTTCTGCTACACTGGCCATCTTTAATGGAAGTATTCTGTTGTAAACAAAGGGGACCCTCTTTCTCAACTCATACTTTGAAATCTATTGCTTGAGGGTGATACTCATTTCTATCTTCCATTCTTAGACCAGCTGAGGAAACATAACTCAAAGAGTTAATGAAGGATCTTGATGTCTTAAAACAACTCAAATGTTAAAGAAACTCAACAGCCAGACCGGGGGGGGGGGGGGGGCGGTGCTAGAAGATACTATGGGTATCTTAAAATTATGTCCCTTTCGAGGGCAGAGGTAAACTTCATTAGTTATATGAAGTTGTATGGAAGCAGTTTTTGACACCCAATAACAAAACTGATTTTTACTTTCCTTTTCTATAATCACTTAACTAGCTCTTTTACTATTTTTTAATATTTTATTTATGTATTTGAGAGAGAGAGAGGGCACATGAGTAGGGGGGAGGGGCAAAGGGAGAGAGAGAAAGAAAATCTCAAACAGACTACTGGCTAATTGCAGAGCCCAGTGCTGCTAGGCTTAATCCTAGGACCCTGAGATCATGACCTGAGCCAAAATCAAGAGTCCATTGCTCACCAACTAAGCCACCCAGGTGCTCCTTTACTAACTCCTTTATATACATCATGACATTTAATACCCCAACAGTTCCATAAATGTACTTTTTCATATTTTTTATGGATCACAAAATTGTAGTTCAGAGAGGCTAGGTAACTTGCCAAAAGTCACACAGCTTCTAATTATTGGTATTGAGTTTGTACTACCTGTGCCTTGTTTCTTTCTCTATTCCAAACTATCTCCTTATAGACTATCCTATACTCTGATGAATATTATATGGATAGTGTTTTCCTATTAGGTTCATAAGAAAAATAAAAAATCCTTTTCAATTCCTTTAGCTTTTTTTTTTTTAGATTTCATTTATTTATTCATGAGAGACACAAAGAAAGGCAGAGACATAGGCAGAGGAAGAAGCAAGCTCCCTGCAGGGATCCTGATGCGGGACTCGATCCTGGGACCCCAGGATCACGCCCTGAGCCAAAGGCAGATGCTCAACCCCTGAGCCACCCACGCGTCCCACAATTGCTTTAGCTTTCAATAAACTTCTCCTGCACCTAATTTTAGTTGTTTGAAAATACCTCCAAAGCATACATATTCTTATACTAAAACTTAAGGATCTTGAAAAAACCTTCAAATTTCCTCACAATGAATAGGGTTCCATCTTTTGAAAGGGATGAATTCAGAGACACTTCAAAGTCCCCTAGACACTCTCCGCTTTTACAATGGGTAGTATGTTTCTTTAAATTATGCTCGTAAAATGATGAATTAAGTCAAGGAATGACTAGTCCTATTGTCAAATTTAATGAATTAATGTTTATTTCTATTATGTTCTTTCTCTAAATAGATGGCTTACAACATAATGCATTTTTTTCATACGTTCCCGGTTACACAATTTGAGTTAATTCCTCTGCCTACTTTAATTCAGAGCCCACAACCTAATCCTAGGAATTGACGGCAATGGTTTATAGCAATTCTATAGCCAATATTTGCTCAAAAAAACAAACAAAACAAAGTCCCATACCCAATACAACAAGCATCACTGGCTATTCTTCAAGATCTCTGATTCTTTTCTAAAATTAAGTGTTATATGCAATATAACGTGTGTGTTCACATGCATACATGTGTGTGAGTAAAATAGGGTAAAAAAAGTAAAAGGAAGATAGAATTGGAATTGTTTGGATCAAAGAAGAGGAACTATGTCCATTTCAGGCAACCGTACTCATTTTGCAATTGTTATTGTTGACTGATCAATGGTTGTTTATTTGTAAATGCTGGCCAGCTTTGTAAACCATGACTGTGTTTTAAACACATGACTTTCTAAACCCCGTCTTCCACTTTATAATTTGGAGCAAACTCAAGTTCTAATTCGACCATTTGCTTGACTGAAGAGAGAGGAGGCCACTATAAAACTCTCATGCGATCCCAACTAAAACAGCATGACAATACCATGAACACATCTTAACCATGTGACATGACATCCCTGCAGAGCTCTGATTTAAAATATCTGAAAACTAAACTAAGGCTAACCTGAAAGTAAACTAATTGAATGATGTATAGCTACAGAGTCGGAAAATGTATGGACGTTGGGTTTGCTTCTGAGATCCGAAGCTGCTGGAGAGCAACAGGATACCATTACAGCACCCGTGTATGACGTAACCTACACTCTAAGCTCCTAAGGGATCCCTAAAGGGCAGGGCACCTCAGGGAATGAATATCCTGCATATTCCATATGAAAATACAAAATAGATTAAGCCATGGTTTACACTTGAGATCATCAGTATGTAACACCCGTATTTAAAACTGTGAAGCTAGGAGGTTGCGTTATGCAAATGGAAATGTATATATCACTTTTTAGTTATCAAATGCATTAGGTTAGAGCTTGTTCTCACAGTTGAATATAAGGCCCATAATTTTACTGGCAAAAAATAAAAAAAATAAAATAAAAACATCTATTTTCCTCTCACGAGACAGCAGCCATCAAGAATAAACTCATAAAAGCCTCCATAATATAAAAAAAAGCAGTTTTGTGCTGAGGTCAGTATAAGCTAAACCTAAATGTGGATCCATACCAAATATTGAAACAGCCTGTTAGAATTACTATGGCATCATACTTACACAATCAAACCTATTCTTGAAAAAACATCAGTTGGTTAATTTTAGTTATCTTTACATCTAAATTAACTATCTGCGCAACGGTGTTTGGCATATTGACAACCTGGATCTGGTAGTTGGAATTCTAGAGCGGCTCCACCCCTTGGTATTAATCCTTGGTTATATCATATCACAGGATGGAAAGCATTTTCCAGATGTTGCTAAGGTCATTTATCAGTTAATCTTAGAGGATCTGGATACTGCTCACCTAATCACATGACTGCTTTCATAGCAGAGCGCTGCTGGCTCGTAGCAGGTGTAGAAGTTCATGATTCTTCCCTGGAGGGGGATCTAATGTCTTGTGTTTTCTGCTGCATGAAGGACCCACAGCACAGGGACCTGCAAGCAGTGGAAAGAGGCACGCAGCACACAGCTGACCAACAAAGCAGGACTGCAGTCCTGGAACTTCAAGGAGCTGAGTTCTGCCAGTGACATACATGAGACTAACAGAAGGTTCTTCCCCAGAGCCTACAGATAGGAGCCCAGCCTAGCCAACACCCTGATGAGGGCTTGTGACACCCCGAGCCACACTATGCTGGCTCGCTGACCTACAGGACCATGAGCAAATACATAGGGGCTGTTTTCAACTACTGTGATAGTCATGATACCTTGTTAGGCAGAAAGAGAAAACCAAGTGAATGACCCATATTGAGTGAGTCTCAATTAATTGTTACATAATGTGTATCTTGTACCCGATTAGCCAAAAAATCCTATGGACACACACAGAAAATCAAAACCTTAGACTAAAATACTTGTTTTAAAAACCTCACTCTTGCAATTCCAAGATCCTCACACATTTTTTGTTCATCTATCCATTCATTCATCCATCCATATATTCTCTCAAAAAATTACGAGGAATTGTATTTGTCTCTACAAATTCAATGCTGAACAACATCATACATTTTCTGCCCTTATTGATCTTATTACCACCTCTATAAGAGTGATTTCTTCTTTGCTCACTTAAATTTGAGCCAAGTGTGATAACTGTATTTTTAGTAATATAAATTGCATGACATTCCTATACTTTCTAACTTAAATTTGAACATATATATTGTAGGGACGTGAGTTTTCATAAACTCTAATTAACATGTTTGTCATTAGTGATTCTACAACAACAAATTATATTATTAGAAATGCAAAAAAAATGTTATGAGGTAGGGTAGGCCTACATATAAAGATGAATTTGGCCTGTTCGACAAATTATTTGGACAATAATGGAATTTGTAAATAACTGACAGGGCACCTTTGAAATATATCAACTAAGAACATCGTGATAGTCTAAAATCTCTGTGTGCTGCAGATAATTAGAAACATTAGAGTGGAATCTTCAAAACTTCTCTTAGACGTTGATATATTATTCCTAGTTTCTTAGAGAAGGGAAGAACAAATAGGGGATATTATGATACGATAATGAAGATCTATTCGAAGGGTAGGACAAGATTCTAGGAAAGATGAAACTGTTTGCTGGAAGATACCAAAAAGTTCTCAGTGACACAGTGTACCTGCTTGTACCACCAGCCCACCTCACTGATAGAATGGGTAAGAACTAGTCATGAAAGATGATAAGGATGGTGAAGAAGAGGAGGAAGACCAGGTAGGCAACATTATTTATCATATTTGGGAGATTCTTTTATGTGCCAAGATCTCTGAGAAGAACAATATATACATTTTGTGTTTATTCCTCACTGCATAACAGTAAGTTAAGAATCAGGTATTCCTATTTTAGAAATGTTCCTAGTTTATAAGTGAGCAGCAAACTGTTAGAGTTTAAATAATTTGACCTGCCTTTTTTTTTTAGAGAGAGAGATTTTATTTATTTATTCATGAGAGACACAGAGAGAGAGAGGCAGAGACACAGGCAGAGGGAGAAGCAGGCTCCACTCAGGGAGCCCGAAGTGGGACTCGATCCCGGGTCTCCGAAGATCACACCCCAGGCTGAAGGCGCGCTCAACCGCTGAGCCACCGGGGCTGCCCGATAATTTTAAATGACCTATTTTCCTGACATATTTATCCTATTGTATTTGTTACACAACGTTGGAAACATTGAATACACATTTTTGAAAGTGCCCAATTTCATTTAATGATATATCATGCGGTCATATAATTAATGACTAAAGCATTTCAACAAAGGATTTGAACCAAGGACCATGCTAACATCTATGCCCTGAAAAATAATAACCACGAATTTGCCTCTTCCAAAGCCGTTGTCTAAGCCAATCCACCCAGACTCCTAAGTCAACTTTATGAGAACATAAAAGATCTCCAGCTCTGGAAATAGGCATAGAAATCAGAGCAGACGGGCTTCATGCAGGGAGGGATGGGTGGCACGGCCTGGGAATCAGACTCCACTTCAGCCTTCCTAGCCTTCAGGGCGTCTTTGTAGAACAGCCTCGTTGCAGACTCGTACATTCAACTACTTACTAAAGGTCTCCCCCTACATTTACAAGGTCTCAGCAGACAGTATCATCTCCCCCTTTATCTTTGCTTTCCCACATTTACACCCCCTCTCTTTGTAAATCAGAGTGATGCCGTGTCCCAGGCCAGCTACATGACTCATTCAACCTACGTCTCAATCCCTGCCCAAGCTCTCCACCCAGCTCCAGCCAGGCCCTCATTGTCTCTTTCCTAACCTCCCACCACCTCGTAGCTGCACTCTCTTTGTCCAGCCCCTTGTTATTATGATCACACTGATGCCATGATGGCCCTTTGGGGGATGCATGGCCAGTCATCTGCATGGCAACCATAGACTCAACTTGCCTATCACACAGGACCTCACGTCCATCTTCCATTCTCTTTATTCTCATCTCACGTCATCCTTGCAAACTCACTGCTTTCTGCAGCTATACTTCAGTGCCTGGGTTTGGGGAAGGCATTACATGGTCCATGATTCTGTGTTTTTGATTCGTTTGCTCCCTGTCCTTGTGTCCTCCACACTGTCCCAGTTGCTACTCTGCTATTGGGCACACATCTTCAGCTTTCTTATGTCTCTCTGCCCCTGGATCCTGAGTCTCTGGAGCGTAAACTAGTACCAAGTAGTTGAATACCTGTGGTTCCTTATCAGATACTTGAAGGGTCAAGATGAGAGAAGAAAAAACACTATTTACATAGAGCCCTCCATTATGCCAAGTGTTTTCAATCTGCATGGTACTTTGAAAGAGAGATTCAAGCCAAGTATCAATTCAATCCTGAAACAGAAACAAAGGTGTTAGACTAACATTCATGAGAGTGGTAGACATTGACTTACACCCAAAAAGAGAGAATTTTTAGTAGCATGAGTGATATTCTAGGGCATACGCAAAGGCATTGTCAGGAACGCGTAGATTGTGGCCAGGGAATACAAATCTAAATTCCATTTTATTGGGCATTTACACAGGAGTCCTAGGAAACGACAGTAGAAAGCTTGGGTCATGACATCAAAGGCTTTTAGAAACGAGTGGGAAAATCTATAATTAATTCTGAAAGCAATAGGGAGTTAGTAAAGATTACTTCTGATTTCCTTGAGACCTAATTAAATCTCTGTTTAAGCAGATCATGGAAAGTTCTTTTATGACTCAAAATGAGATTTATCAATATCCAAACTTCCAATCTTATTTAAAAGTAAGAATATTTCAAATTATTACTATCACACAATTATATAAAATAGTTGGAAATATCCAACTATTACTTAGCCCCACTACTAAATGAAAAACAAGTTGGGAAAGTGTCCTACCTTTTTCCTAATGAACCTAAATCTAGTTTATTCCTCTTTTTAAATTTTTCCAGGCAGTTTGGGATTTTGCAGTCATCGGGGCGATCATTGTAAATTCTCACTCTTTAGGATTAAAAAAAATGAGTATACAAGATTTTTTTTTCTTGTTTTCAATTCTGAATACATTCAGTGTTCAGAAAGAAATCTTTGCTCAGGGTTCAACTCAAGAGTCAGATCTATACTTACTAAACATCTCCATTCAGACTTACCTTACTATACTATATATTTAATCCGTTTAAGAAGTTTTGCCTGCTTATTATTGCACTAGACCATTCCAAGTGTTCTCTGTTGCAAGCACCAGCTTCACGTTGTTTAGGAGATACTTCCTACATTCTGTTACCCCTGCAGGCACTTCTGTGCTTGTCACACTTCTGTGCATTGTGGTTTCTAGCTCTTAGGAGGCTGCAAGAAGGATAATTTTTTTTTTTTTTTTGCATTGAAGCTACACAAGGAACTTGGTAGCTATTTTACAGTTAACATAATTCTTCTTTTTAAAAATCTTCTATCCTCTTGGTTGTGTTGGGCACATGATATAGGATAAGGGGACACAGAGTGTACAAAAGACCAGGTCAAATATGATCACCTAATAGGGTCTAGAACATTCAAACAGTTCTCCACGTGTAGTTATATAATCTCTCCCAGGGTAAGTGTTGCCTCGTTAACTTGCTTTATTATGTAAGTGCCATCATCAACGAATTAAATAAAAAATATCAAGTCAACAAAAACTTATTAAGCACCTTTTAATGTGCAAATTGCTTCCCTGGGCACCCAGAGTAAGATGGGTTTTCAAATAGGTAAATGAACATACTCTCCTCTGTTTTATCTTTTTTTTAAAAAAGATTTTATTTACTCATTCATAAGAGACACAGAGAGAGAGGCAGAGACACAGGCAGAAGGAGCAGTCTCCCTGCAGGGACCCCTTTGAGGGACTTGATCTCAGGACCCCGGGATCACGCCCTGAGCCAACAGCAGAGACGTTCAACCACTGAACCATCCAGGTGTCCCTCCTCCGTTTTATTTTATAATTATTTTCTAATGATCACCAGTATGTCTTTGAGTCTCTTTATCTATTTTCATGCTTTCTTTTGGTGAAAGCTTGGGTATTTGAGAAAGTTCAGTTCACTTTGCTGAGGATGTAACATGGCAGAGAAAGTGGCAGGTAGACCTTCGCTTGCCCTGTCTCCATCCGTTGTGCCTCCACCACCGTGTTACCAGGCCAAGGAAGTGACGGACATTCCCAGGAGGATACATGGAGCATTTGCCCAGTGCTGGGCCACTTCACGGAGAGTACACGAAGTTGTCCACACCTTCCAGGCGCCTGCACTTAATTGGACTCATTATGATTGGAATGGAGCACCTCCTTTAGGGTAAGGCATTACTTCTCTGAACGAGGTGCTGTTGGGTCCACTAGTCTCATTTTATAGATGACATTACCTGCTCTTCTTTGTAGGTGGCAGAAATAAACATCTAAAGGGCAGTCTGCTGGACACCAAGCTCGCAGCCCAGAACCCTGTTCTATGCTCGGCTCCCTGTAACTTACTTCCTTCTGAGTCTGGATCCAGAAGACAGTGCAGCCCCGCAGGGACATTGCAACACACAGCCCCACGTACAGTCTCCTTTACCCTCTCAAAAATGAAACAGTTCAAGGAAAATAGAATAAAAGCATACTCTGTGATATAAGCAAGTGCTATCCTCAGAGAATAGCCTGGAAAATTTGGGGAAGAGTGTACATTGGGCTCCCTTTCTACCTAAATTCCAACAGAGCTATCCAGCAGCTACAATGATGCCCCGATGAGAAGGACTGGATGCTGCACAACTTCTAGTTTGAACTCAGTAAAAATGAAACTTCCTGAAAGACGTTTTTCTGTCATGTTTAGAAGCCCAGTGGGTGACGGAGTCAGATATGAACAGTTAGGATAGCTGGCTGTTTTGAGGATTTCTGAACGGAGTTAACTTATTGCCATCATCTGCTTCCTAAGCTCATTTGCAGTCACCAGCTGTTAAGGGGAGGTTTTTATATTTAACAATAGGAAACATGCATCTGGACACCAGATTTCTTGTAGTTTTTACAGACATCTATAATATACTACTAGAAAGGAGAGAATCAATTCAGTTTTAGTTGTAAAATTATCTCAGAATATTTATTATGGATTCATTTTATCTATGTGTATATTTATGTGTGTCTGCATATGTGTGTGTGGCTATAGTTTTAGTTTAGAAGACTCCTCTACCCCATAATTCGAATTTTTCATTGATCCTGAAGTATACTCAGTGACATTAAAAAAAATAAAGTAGAAATTACCAAAAGATGACTATAGTATAGTTTATTGATAGTTTTCCATTCTCTGAAAATGAGTTCAATAGCCCTTGTGAATTTTCTATATAATTGAGGGCAAAATCTTTCATGTCCAGTATAACAATTTTTTTCCAGCAGAAAAGACATTATCATAGATTTGTAATGTTCTTTGGGAATAGATCCTAATGCCATTTTAATTCTGTTTTGCTGACACTTTGATAAGTAGTTAGCTTATCTAATGAGGTAGGACATACTGTAAATCATCCTATACATATCAATTAAAGAAAAGTAATTCTGAGTTGTGGATTGGACAGTGCCTGGGCTCTTGCTCTCTGCCCTCCATTCCTTCAAATATTAATGTCATTTAGATTTTGTGTTAGATTTGTGTCCCAAATAATTACGTAGTATGGAATTTCAAACTCAGTCTTGAATAATAAATACCACAAATATTAAAAGTAAAAGAATTATTCTGGCTGTTTTTAGGCTCTTTTCAATTACTTTTTATTTTTGAACCATGATCTATAAGCTATAAGTAACATAAACGTTAAATAAGTGAAGTGTGGTTTCTCCAAATACATTAAAGACTTAAAATTGTCAAATGGGCTATTTGTGGGAAAGAAGGGCAAGGAATAAAGTATTCTAAATATATCTGTATTACAGATATATAATTACAGCCTGCTTGGAAGAAATTCAGTAAAAGAGAATCTGATAGGCATGTATATTATTTAATTTATGATATCTAATACATTATTTCTGGGGCACCTGGGTGGCTTGGTTAAGTGTCAGACTCTTGGATTAGGTTCAGGTTGTAATCTCAGGGTCATGAGATCGAGCCCCACATCAGGCTCTGTGCTTAACTGAGTCTGCCTGGGATTCTCTCTCTCCCTCTTCCCTTCCCCCCTCCTCTCTCTCTCTCTCTCTCTTTCTCTCTAATAAATAAATAAATCTTCAAAAAATAAATAAAATAACACTGCACATGTAAGTGAGATCATACAGCATCACAAACTAATTGACCACATAAGCTTTAGGTTTATTTCTGGGCTCTCTATTCTGTTCCATTGGTCTAGGTGTCTATTTTTCTGCCAATACCATACTGTCTTTTATTACTATGACTTTGTGATATACTTTGAAATTATGAAGTGTGATGCCTCAAACTTTGTTCTCTTTACTCAGGATTGCTTTGACTAATTAAAAAAATAGCAAAATTAAACTACTAGGGCTATACCAGATTTGAAAGTTTTTGCACAGCAAAGGAAACCATCCACAAAATAAATAGGCAACCTATCGAATGGGAGAATATATGATACAGGAAAAGATATAAATGATATATCCGATAAGAGGTTAATATCCAAAATATATAAAGAACTTATGCAACTCAACACTAAAAAGCCCCAAATAATCCAATGAAAAATGTGCAGAGGACCTGAATAAACACTTTCCAAAGAATGCAACAGACACATGAGAAGATGGTCAACATCATGCATCAAGGGAAATGCAATTTAAAAATCACAATGTGGTATCACCTCATACCTGTCAGAATGGCTAGAAACAACAACAGAAGAAACAACAAGTATTGACGAGGATGTGGAGAAGAGGGAACCCTTGTGCACTGTCAGTAGGAATGCAAACTGGTGTAGCCATTCTGGAAAACAGTATGGAGGTTCTTCAAAAAAAATAAAAATAGAATAATCATGGGATCCAGTCATTCCACTACTGGGTATTTACCCAAATAATGTGAAAACACTAGTTCAAAAAGATATGAACACTCTGATGTTTATTGAAATATTATTTACAATAGCCAAGATATGGAAGTAACCCAAGTGTCTATGAAGATGTGACTCTCTCTCTCTCTCTCTCTCTCTCTATATATATATATATATATATATATATATATATATATATATATATGCCAGGAATATTATTCAGCCATAAAAAATGGAATCTTGCACATTGTACAGCAACCACATGGATGGATCTAGAGGGGATAATGCTAAGTGAACTAAGTCAGAGGATGACAAATACCATATAATTTCACTCATATGTGGAATTTGAGAAAAAAAATTTACAAAGGAAAAAAGGGAAACAATGGACTCCTAAATACAGAGTCAGATACAGGGGATTGCCAGAGGGGAGTTGGGTGGGAGAATGGGTAACATAAGAGATGGGGATTAGGGACTACTATACTTGCTATGATGAGCACTGAGGAATGTACAGAAGTCTCCTTTTTTTCTTACATCTATATTTTATTTATTCATGAGAGAGAGAGAGGCAGAGGGAGAAGCAGGCCCCCCTCCCAGAGAGCCGATGTGGGAATCCATTCCAGAACCCCAGGATCAAACTTTGACCCTAAGGCAGACACTCAGCCACTGAGCCACCCAGGTGTCCCAATGTACAGAATTCTTGAATGGCTACATTGTACAAAAAGAAGAAAAAGAAAAAAAAATTAAAAAGAAAGGAGTAATTGATAATATCAGAATTAATTAATTAGTTAATTAATGTGCTTATTTACTGACTGACTGACTAACCCGTCACTTCATTATTTAAATTATTTACTTCAATAGACTACTTTCTCCTCACCATGTTAGATAGGAGAGCACTCTGATCTTCCGTTAGCTAAGTCATTTTGCCAGCCTAACGTCACTTTCAACCAGTTCCTAAGTACCTGAACAGTACCTAAGTATCTTTAGGGCTGTGTCTGTCTTTATGCCTCACTGTTACCTTGATCCCTACAGGTAAATTATTAATATATAATGGAAATTATATAGTTTTGGAAGTTCAGTGGTGCTGGGTCTGTATCCTAGTTGAGACATCCCTATGTGTGTAACTTAGAGGAAGTCATTTCTCAAGCTTAGGCTGTATGAACGTGAAGTGCACCACACAGTCCTGCTCATCCAGCACATTCACAATACACATCCGGCACTGTTTTACCACTAAACAGACTCAGGTTTTGTGTTTAACAATCTAACTCTCAGTAAGACAAGATGACTCCTGCCTGTAGACTCACAACAATTAGTTGGAATCCTTATTTATTTTTTTTTACATCTCTTATCAGACTGGTCCTCTAGGGAGCTGAACGGTGGTTCCTATCTGGCCCACTATCTTACAGTCTCATGCAATATGTGGACTTCTCACCAAGAACCATGGATGACTTTGATGGATGTTGGCTACCTGAACAGGTTCTACCAGGATGTTTATCTGAAACTTCTTGGGTATGACATGTTGTTTGACCCACAAAAATGTCTTACTTTCCTCATCTCTACACTGGAAATAATACTATGAACACAATGCATTGTTTAATTAACTATCATCACCAAACATTTATCACGATGCCTGACACACGTAGACTGTTCAAAATATGGTAGCTGCAATTATAAATGTCTGTAGTGTTATACACGAATGAATATTGTAATATTCCTAAACCGAGGTCAGGATCCTCATGTCCCTTTTTGTCCTCGAATGGCTTAGATGATTTGGCTACCTAATAGAGGCAATTCTGCATTTCAGCAATTTTCCCTGGGCCCTTACTCCATTTGGTTTTGCTTCTTTATCCATCTTCTTCATTGATATTTGTAGACCTGTCAGACAATCTTATAATGTCATTTATTTAAATAAAGCAATGCACCTTGTACATTACGGATTGCTCTATGATCCTGATGGTACAAAAGAGATTTACAATATGGTTCCAAGCACAGTGAGACTTTGCCCCACCCTAGACCAATATGAATCTGTTAAAAATAATCTAACGGTGATATCTTAGATCTTCTGATGCAAATCGACCTTCTTTTAAATTATACAAAAGTCTCAGAATATTCTACTCATGAAATTCTAATATTTCACCTTCATGTATTCTTAAATTTTCTGTTCTTTTGTAGCTGACTGGATTCAATCCCTGGAGTTCTGAGAAAAGTCTCATCCTAAGAAAATGTAGGGAAGAAGCAATACCCAACCGTACATGTGGTTCTTTGATCAGGTCTAGGTAAAACATCTGAATTATTTTAATGTTTGTTCCACATGGGTGTAGGTTTTGAGGCAAAGGGTATATTCTTTAATGCTTTCTATGTTTCTCTTTATCAGAATGCTTGATCAAGAGCACTGATAATCTGCTGCCTGGTACTTCACCAATCATGCTATATTGACAATGAAAAATCTAGAATGAAATGCCTGAGAATTTTTATTCCCTCCTGAGGGCATATTTTTATGACTATATGTTGGCACGCTAATTATCTTACCTAATGCCTGTGATTGCAAGTAAAAAAATAATGATAAAATTTGCATCCAGAAGTGATAAAAGTAATTGTTTAATGTATATCTTTAGGTCTTATTCTCATAGCTGAGTGAATAAAATCTTATCGTGCCAAATTAATGTAATTTAAAGACCTAGGCAATTATTCCCAACCATCACCAGTCAATCAGGACCATGTTAAGTACAAGAAACCCCACTATTTAGTAGGATTTAATGTCAAGATACATGGACTTCAAAGTCTTTGAATTCAACAGGCATCACCTACAATGAGTCTGGCTCTGTACATACCATCTCTGTCTTGCAAGGATAGCCTGTGTGCAAACATCTTTGAAAAGATAATTGAGATAAAAAGAAGTTCTTCTGTTCACATGACAGGCAGAAACACAAGAACCTGCGGCGCTGTCTCCCCCAGAAAGCATGCAGTCAATTCATCCTGAGTGATCATGATTTATGGAGATTTAGTAATATATTTGATCAATTCCACTCACCAGTCTGGAATCAATATTAACGATGCTGTTGAAGGAACATATGTCACAGGAGTAATAATGGGAAAGCAGAGGAAGGGGAGGGGGAGGTAAATGAACATCTGATCAACACCCTTGGGTCCTCCACTTCTGACTGAGGCAAAGTAAGAGACATAGCAGTCACCCTTCCACCCAGAACAGGGAAACAACGGGACAAAGATACAAAACGACTGGTACCACACCCTGTGCAACAGACAGGCAGGACAGAGATCTCTGATGAGGGGAAGAAGAATGAAGTGATCCTGGTGATGGCCTCACCTGGCTGCCTCGAAGTAGCTCCCAGGCTGTGGCTCAGGCCCGAGGAACACCCAGCCCACATGTCCTGCTGGAGGGAGGGGACAGAGCTGGACGTCCAGGGAGGCTCGACGAGCTAGGGCACATGGGCAGACACCGAGGGGAAAGCAGCGGGCAGAGACAGACACCAGCTTCAGGGGTGTGAGTCCTTGTCGTGTCTTTTTTTTTTTTTTAATAAATTTATTTTTTCTTGGTGTTCAATTTGCCAACATATAGAATAACACCCAGTGCTCAGCCCTTCAAGTGCTCCCCTCAGTGCCCATCACCCAGTCACCCCCACCCCCGCCCACCTCCCTTTCTACCTTGTCGTGTCTTTTGATGAGAACTGGCCTCCAGATGGAGGACCACCCTGGAAGGGCACAGGGCATAAATACAGGGCCACATGGGGCTGAGAACAGCAACGCTTTCCAGCAGCCTGACTGGAAGAAAATACTTCCTTCAGGCAAAGATTTATTGCTCACAGCACCAACTGCAGGGACCATAAAAAGAAACAATTGGTCAGTTAGAATTTCTACTCTTCCGCAGACAAGAGAATGAAAAATAAAACTACAAATTGTTTTCAGATTATATATTTAATAAAGAACTTGTATCTACAAAATACAAGGACTCACAAAATGAAGAAGACCACTGATTTCTGACAAATAGGCAAATGATCTGAGCTGGCACTTTAGCAAATAAGATATATGAGGGTAAATGAGTACATGAAAAGATGCTCAGCGTAATTAGCTACAAACTAATTAAAAATTAAAACCTCAGTGACACACCTATCAGAATAACACTACCCCCTCCAAAAATGACTAAAATTAACGAAGCTGGCTGTACCAAGTGTTGAGGACAAGGAATGGCTGGGATTCTCTTTCACTATCATGAGATT
This sequence comes from Nyctereutes procyonoides, assembly GCF_905146905.1. Taxonomy (NCBI): domain Eukaryota; kingdom Metazoa; phylum Chordata; class Mammalia; order Carnivora; family Canidae; genus Nyctereutes; species Nyctereutes procyonoides. Next base: position 32,869,776 of record NW_026575043.1, read on the forward strand.
GTAAAGTGGTTTTAGAAACACTTGGAAAGACAGTCTGTCAGCTTCTTCAAAAGTTCCTGACACGTCCATATAATTCACCTTATGCAGTTAGAGGGATTTACCCCAGAGAAATAAAAGCACAATTTCACACAAAGGACTGCACAGGAAAGGTCACAGCCACGTTACTCAGGATAGCTAAAACTAGGGGAAAAAATAGCTAAAACCAGGAACACCTCAGATGCCCATTAACAAGCAACTGAATTAAAGAATCGTGGTATCTCTGTACAATAAATTAAAAATAACATACAAAAAAATAAATAAAATAAAAATAAATAAATAAAAATAAAATGCAATGAGCAAAGGGTCCACACGACAACACGGTGTATCTCAAACTAAGTAAAAGAAGCCAAACAAAACAAAACAGAATAAAAAAAAAAAAAAGAACACTGCATATTACACAATTCTGATTATATAAAGCCCTAGAAAGTGCAAACAAACTCATGGTGACAGAAAGCACATCAGTAGTTGCCTGGGATCAGGAGCTTGGGAGGGAGGGGTTGCCAAGGAGCAGGGCAGGTGTCTCAGGTGACACGCCCAACAATTTGGCCGTCACCATTGTTTCATTCCTGAACATGTCTGCGGAAACTAATCCAACTGTACATTCTAAACTTGTGCAATTAATTGTGTTTAAAAAAGTAAAAAAGTCTTGACAAAAGACTCAAATAGTATTGATGATTAAGAAACGGGAAGTGGAAACCATGAAAAGTGTTCATTTTGTAAAGTTTAAAACTAAAATTTCCCTTTAAATCTCACTTTTAAATGATCTCAGTTTAGATTATATATATATAATCTATCTATATCTAGATATCTATACATCTAGATATATATACCAAATCCAGCAGGAAAAAAAAATACTCATTTTCCTGCCAGAGGCTTTTTTAATGGGATGGCTATGGTGATATTAGGAAAAAGATGTAATATAATAATATACATAGATACACTTATGGGCTTTTCCAGGCAAAGTACTATAATCAAAGCAGCTCATCCAGACATATAGTTCTGTCTCACGTGGTGTCGCATCAGAGACGCTTACACAGATGATAAATGAGTAGGCTGAAACTCTGCAAAGTATCCTGATCCTGGATCCAGAAAGTAGGCTTTCTACGACTCACCTGCTGGACTGAGAATGACATTTTGTGCCATCGCTACCTGCCTCCCTAATGATATATGATAGCTGCGCTGTGCTCTGTTTTAACAAATGACACCTGACACAGCAAAGGACATACATAGGTCATCGGGTCCAGGTCACTGGAACTGCCTGGAAAACCAGGTTCTCTTGAAGGGAGGGAGTGAGAAGTCTGAGTCCAGCGAATTTACAAGTGCTCAGCGCCCTCAGCTGCCAAAAGCAGGGGGCAAAACCTGCCAAACTAGGGGCAGAGCAAGGAGCTAGGCACCTGGAGGTAAAGGAGCCCGAGTTCACTTTCCATTATCAGAACCTAGTGAAAAGAGAGGAGCTCCAGACTACCCCCAAAGAGCTGGGCCTGTGAGAATGTCACAGTGTCCCCTGCGCTGGGACTCTGGAGGCCAGGGGACCGGGCCCACGTCCACTGCAGAGGACACCCATCATGGGACACACATCCCTCTAACGTTTCCATCTCTCTTACCTCAGGTAGGAACAGCTCCTGGAACGGAGACAGGATGGAGACAGAAGGTGGGAACAGACCACCCACCGTCGGGGGGAGGAGGGGAACTGAGGCAGAGAGTGACATAATCATTCTTGAATTTCATGTGTAGAAGAACCTCTTGGGGGACTTTGTGAAAATTCGGATTCCTATCCTGACTCATGCTCGCCCACTGAAGTCAGATTCGTTCAATCTGGACTGGGGTCCAGGACTCTGTTTTTAGAGAAGATGCGTGTGGTGTGGCCTGCGGACCACACTGGGCAGAAGTACTGAGTGGTTACGAGGAGGCCTTTGTCCCAGTCCCAGCCGTGGGGTAAGAGCAGATCTAATTCTCACCCCCTCCCAGTTTCAGCAAAAAAGAGGAATTCCCTTATCTCCAAAAACAGTGTGAGGATGAAGTATAAAACATTAAGAATAGAGCATAGCACAGAGGAAACACTCAAATTATTTGTAACCAATGGGCTTCCTCTTTATCATTATGGAGGGAGAACCAGGCAAAGCCCGACAAGTGTTTGGTAGCCTCATAATTATGAAATGTTCGACTCTCGTTCTGAGAGTGAGGAGCACACTGTGACAAGGGGAATGGAGGGCCGGTCCCCTGGGTGAGGGCCAATGGCATCGGCTGACAGCCCAGCTGTAGCCAAGGTTACTCTGGTAAAACAAGATGGCGGTAAAAAAAAAAAAAAAAAAAAAAAAGAGAGAGAAACTAAATTCTAAAGCAAAGGATAAAAGCAATCTGTAAAGATTTAAGAATTCACATCATGAAGGAAACACGTAAGCTCTAGATGTTTTATATAACAATCTAAAATAGTATTGTATAATTTTGTCCTTTTTGTGCATTTCTGAAAGAATGAAGACCACACTTCAGCCAGTAGGCCTCCATTTATGCTAATGTGAATAGCAAAGGCCAAAGGAAATAGTTGTAGGACCACAGGAGAGAAAATAATAAACATTTTTAAAGAATAAAAATGGAATTGTTATCATTCTGTGTCTATTTGTAAAAAAACATTAATACCTCAAATAACTTCAACTATGTTTTAACCAGAATCTACAATGAATTTGTTCAATTATTTCAATCTTACGTTATGGTCATAGATGGAGCCAAATGTACACAATAATTTTACAGTGGTAACTTTCAGCAGTTTCTTATCTATATTCAAAGCCAAAGGACAGTAGTACTTTAGGGATTTTTTTTTTTCAAAGCTCTGAGGTGGGGCACCTGGGAGGCTCAGTCAGTGAAGCATCTGCCTTCAGCTCAGGTCATGATCTCAGGGTCCTGGGATCAAGCCCCGCATTGGGCTCCCTGCTCAGTGAGGAGTCTGCTTCTCCCTCTCCCTCTCCCCACCCCCCTGTTTGTATTCTCTCTCTCTCTCTCTCTCTCTCTCTCTCAAATAAAATCTTAAAAAAAAGCACTATTGATCATTAGGTTATAGTGACAAAAGATGTACATAGTCATATGTCACCAAGCTTTTGAAATTAAAAAAAAATGTAATGAATATAAACTGATGAAAATAAAATCAGGCAGACTGTATTTTTAAGGGAGATTTCATTTTTTTAGCAGTTTTAACTTCACAGTAAAATTGAGTGGAAGCACAAATTGTGTTTTTCTTTCCAAGTAACATAAGAAACTGACGTACTTATAAAAAGGACAAATAACACAACTGTGAATTAATCTAAAAAGCCCAAGCAAACACCCTTCCAGCAACATCAGTGGAGGTCAAGGTGTGTAAATTGTGTGAACACATTATCATCTCAGCCCAAACAGTCTTTTATTGTTTGGAAACTCCAACAAGGGAAAATGCTTACTTTGGGACGGTATCTTGAGGTTGCTTTTGAGGTTTGAAATCCGAGAATGACCCATTTTTAACGTTTCCATCTGCTATGGACCTTGAAATCCTGATAAAAAAAAAATTGTGTGCTTCAGAGGCATTACCTTTGAAAAGTCACCCAGTTCTTTTTTTTTTTTTTTTTAGATTTTTATCAATTTATTCATGAGAGACAGAGAGAGAGAGAGAGAGAGAGAGAGAGAGGCAGAGGGAGAAGCAGGCTCCCTGCAGGGAGCCCGTGTGGTGCTCGATCCCAGGATCTGGGATCACAACCCGAGCCGAAGGCAGATGCTCAACCGCTGAGCCACCCAAGCATCACATCCTCCCAGTTCTGTAATGACCATATCCTTTCTAGTAGATGTAATGATCCCCTGCGCTTGTTTTCTGCAGCTCCCCGCGGAGCCCTGCTCAGCCCCCCATCCTCCACGCTCCAGGGTCCCCCATCCCCGTGCCCTCAGCTCCTCTCCTTCTCCATTCTTGGATAACATCATCTCCTGACTCAACCTCATCTCCTCCATCTCCGATTCCCTCAGGATTCTTGGTGATTGAAATCTTCACACAGATGATGCTTCTACGTCGTGTCCTTCATCTGACCTCAAGCCATTTATTCCTGCAGGCCCATGCCTTGTCATTAGGTAGGACACCCTGGATCCCAGTGGTAACAGAATCACCAAAGCTCCGTGGCTGCAAACAACACAAGGTTCACTGCTCTTCTCATAACATTTTCCATCAGCCCAAGTCCTCCTGGGAAATGCTCCCCACCCCACGTAGTAAGTAGCTCAGCATCCGAGGCACTTCAACTTGCACCAAGTCCTCTTCAATATGACATGACAAGGTTCTGCAGCATCAAGGAAAAAGCATGGAGAATTCTGGGAATTAGTTTATAGATGCTGTATTTTTATTCATAGCACCTTTGCTGCTATGTTTTACTTATCGGTCTGTTTCAACATCTGCACTAAAATGTAAGCAGCAGAAAACTGGGAAAGGAGGTAAGAAATTCTGAACGCAACTACCACATAGGGAGTTGAGTTTAATGAGGTCCTAGAACTAGGAAATGATACAAGGAGGGAAATAAAGCTGAAATAACATGAAAAATAAAAAGAATCACATTTCTGCAATGGTATTTTGGCTCAATATCTGTTGACTGGAGTTCATTTTCTAAAGTTATATGTCATATAGAGAATATCAGAAAAGAAAATGGATTCTAAAAACCAGTATCACATTACGCTAAACCCAGAGTTTATTTTATACAGCTACCTCCATTTTGCAGTAATTATTTAGGCACAAGACATTTTGGAAAAAACCTTTCTGGCATTGTAAAAAGAATGTGAGTTTGGGGAAAAGAAAACCTGACATGTTCTGTATCTGACTTCATTAACGATTCTGAAAGTAGTCTCTCATCTGAATTATTTTTATAAATTGCTACTGGGAAAAGTATTTCCTATTGTGTGTGTATCTGTGATTGGCACGCAAGCATATCCTGAGACACCATACAAATGAGCAGCGTCAAAATTAAAATGGAGACGATGTGCATCAAATGTGCCAACAGTCATCCTCCACGGTGGTGCTCCCATCTGTGCGGCCCCAGCCGGCCCATTGCTTGGCGGGGAGACCTCACATTCCTCCACACCTGGCTCATGCTTATGATAATAAGCCAGGTTCTCCTCAGCAGGATGGCAGCCTGTCCAGCAGCTAGAAATGGAATTGTACTGTGGGCACATTTATCCTTGAGTTTCTGAAAGTGCCTCCATGTTTTTATACGCCTTCATCACATCTTGGCATCCAACTCCTAGGCTTTCCGTATTTATAAGATACAAAAGGAAAAACTTTGTTAAAGTTAGTGCTTTTCTTCTTAAAAGTTCTGAGGGAAAGATGCTCAACATCACTCACCATCAGGGAAATGGAAATCAAAACCACAATGAGGTATCACCTCACACCTGTCAGAATGTCTGTATCAAAAAGACAAGAAACCACAAGTGTTGGCAAGGATGCAGGGAGAAAGGAGCCCTTGTGCACAGTTGGTGGGAATGCACACTGGTGCAGTACTGTGGAAAACAATATGGAGGTTCCTCAAGAAGTTAGAAATGGAATTACCCTCCTATCCAGGACCCATACAACTAGGTATTTATCCCCCCAAAATACAAAAACCACTTCATTAAAAGGGATATGTGCACCCCAGTGTTCATAGCAGCAATGTCCACAATAGCCAAACTATGGAAGGAGTTGAGATGTCCACAGACTGATGAATGGAGAGAGAAGATGTGGTGTATACACAATGGAGTACTACTCAGCCATCAGAAGGAATGAAATCTTGCCATTTCCAATGACATGGGTACAGCTAGAGGGCATTATGCTAAGTGAAATAAAGTCAGAGAAAGACAATTATCATATGATTTGACTCAGTGGAACAGGAGAAACAAAACAAATGAGCAAACGAGAGGGAGAAACCAAGAAACAGATTTCTTACAGAGAACAAAGCAGATACCAGAAGGGAGGTGGGTGGGTGAAACAGGTGATGGGGATTAAAGAGGATAATTATCATGACAAAAATATAAAAATAAACACAAAAGCAAAAAAGGAAACTCTGTGCTTTCACACCCTTCATTTTTTTTTTTTTAAGATTTATTTTTTAAGTCGGGGAGAGGGAGACAGAGTGAGTGTGTGAGCAGAGGGGAGGAGCAGAGGGAGAAGGAGGAGCAGACTTCCCACTGAGCAGGGACCCTGACAAGGCCTCTGCCCCAGGACCTTGGGATCATGACTTGAGCAGAAATCAAGAGTCGGTCAGCCACTTAACCAACTGAGCCACCTAGATGCTGCTCTTCATTTTCATAAAACGAAGCAAAAGCAGACAGAAATGTGAGCCTGAGACTTCAGGGAAACTGTAGAGTCATAATCATTTGATCCTGATGCTCCACAAGAAGTTGCACTTAAACCAACCATCACTGTATCTGGACATGATTTCTAAAGTTAGAGACAGATAACCTTCCCATTGTATCCTCCCAAACATTTTATGCACAGAATCATACTTTTAATACAAGAACAAGAAAAAAAATGCACTTTTCCTCACAAAAATAAGCTTCCAGGGGATGCTTAGGAAACAAGTTTTACTGTCAGCAGTTCTATTAAGTTATGGAATGATCACTGAATATCCGGCTTTTCCAGGAGCAGCTGGGATCCTCTCTGCGCTCTGCTGGAGCCAACAGCGAGCGGAGGTGATCAGGGCCTGGGGCCGGAGGCCTACTTGATCACTTAACTAGTCATTCTGAGTATCACACAGTTTCCCTACCTTTACAACACAGGTGACCTGTCTCCAAATCTGAACGTATTTAGCACAGTGTTTGGGTCACTGAAGTAGGTGTCTATGAAGGGTTGTGACCATGGATTAGTAAATGCTGGTCATGACACTCACTTGTAATTTTTAATGTTACTGATCAAGACCAAAATGGCTAATGCTGGCTTCACCCATCACTTTAATGGGTCATTACTTACAGATACGTATGAAGGAACAGGACAGTGAGGTGCCCGGGTGGCCGCGAGGGAAGGGCGCACTGCGGAGCACTGTAATCTCGGGCTCCTGTGGGGCCCGCAGCTCTTCTTCCCATCAGCACTCCCAGCTTTCTGTTATAAATGCTGATTCTTTTCCACATCTTTTGTAAGAACGTGATTTTTGCAATTAGTTTCCCTAGTGTGACAATTTTGAATAGAAAAAGTCACGTGCAAACATGCAAAAACGAGACAAAACACCATGACTGGTGGGCGCCAGCGTGAGTTGAAGAAACCAACGGGAACATTCATGAGTGGAAGGCCCACTGTGTGGTTTACCTCACACAGGTGCTTACCTGGCTCTGACCAACAGGGGGAACGTACTAATGCAATCACTTATGCCTCACAGTTGACTGGCAAAAACTGGGCTAGCAAAAATGTCCTCCCCAATGATCTGTGAGGAGTACACATCCAGTTTATATTCCAATTCTCCACAAAGAGAAAAACAAAACACAGGATGGTTTTATAAATGTTTAACATGAATTTTCTGGGGACCTAAGGTACAGTTTTCTAGAATAGAAGTTTTCAACATTATTCCTTTTTGGTTTTTTGCTCTTTTTGTTCAGCTTTTTTGAGAAATAATTCACAAATATAATTCTAATATGTTTGAAGTGTATAATGTGATTTGATATAATGTGAAAGGACGCCCACCAAGTTAATGAACACATCCATTATCCTACACATTTACCTTTTTATTGGGGCGCAGAGAACCAACTGAGCCACCTAGTATTTGAGTTGTACTCTATTAACAAATTTCAATTATGCAAAACAGTAATATCAATCACCGCCACCACGGCATACATCAGGTCACCAGAACTTACTCGTGACTACTGAGAGTCTGCACCTGTTTGAGATCCAATTTCCGTCATCCCTCAGCCATGGCAACCACCATGCTAATGTTTCTATGAATTTGCTTTTTTTTTTTTTAAGACTCCTCAAAAAAATGATACCAATACAGTATTTGTCTTTCTCTGTCTGGATCATTTCACTTTGCATAATGCCATTCAGTTTTCACCCATGTTGATGCAAATAGCAGGATTTCCTTCTTTTTTATAGCTGAAAAATATTCCTCTGTATGTATCATATTTCCTTTATCCAGTCACCCATAGACAATTAGGTTGTTTCTAGACCTCAGCTACTGTGAATAATGATGAATGAACACAGGATTACAGATAAGTTCTTCCAATAATGATTTTATTTACTTCTAGAGGTGGGATTGCTTTAGCATACTACGGTCCTATTGTTAACTTCTTGGGGAACCTCCATACTGTTTTCCACCATGGCTGCACAAGTTTGCCCACCAAGAGGGTGTAAGGATTCACTCTTCTGCACATCCTTACCAGAATTTACCTTTTGTTTTTATGATAACAGGCCTCCCTCCCAACAGGTATGAGATCTCCCCTCACTGTGGTTTTGGATTTCCCTGGTGATTAGTGATGCAAAACATCTTTTCACATACCTGTTGGTCATTTCTAGGTTTTTATGTTCTTTTATTTTTTTTAAGATTTTATTTATTTGGGAAGACAAACAGAGAGCAACAGAGAGAGCAAGAGAGAGCACCAGCAGGGGGTTAGGGGGAGGGAGAAGCAGGGTCCTCACTGAGCAGGGAGCCCAACACAGGACTCGATCCCAGGACCCCAGGATGATGACTGAGCCGAAAGCAGATGCTTAACCCACTGAGCCACCCAGGTGCCCAATTCTAGGTTTCTTTCAAAGAATGTCCTTTGCCCATTTCGGGAGCCAGAGGGTAATTTGTTTCTTTGCTATTGTGTCATAGGAGTTCATTATAGATCTGAATATTGACTCATTGTCAGATTTGTGGTTTGCAAATATCCTCTCCCTTCTCGTAGGCTGCCTTTTCATTTTGTTGATAGTTTCCTTTGCTGTGCGGAAGCTTTTTAGTTTGATGTAGGCCTATTTGTTTATTTCTAGTTTTTTTTTCCTTTGTTTTTGGTGTCAAATCAAAAAAGTCATTGATGAGACCAATGGCAAAATGATTTTCCTTGTTTTCTTCTAGGACTTTGATGTTTTCAACTCTGTGCTCATGTCTTTAATCCATCTTGAGTTGATTTTCAAGTATGTTATAATACAGGGGTCTAGATTTGTCCCTTTATATGTGGGTGTCCAGTTTTCCTAACACTAATTTACTTAGGAGACCATCCTTATCTCATTGTATACTCTTGACTTTGTGGAAAGTTCATTGACCATATATGTAGTGGGTCAATCCTTAGGCTCCGTGTTCTATCCCATGTGCCTGTTTTTACGCCAGGACCATGCTATGTTAAGTTTGAGGTCAAGAAGTGAATGGCTTCCAGCTTTGTTCTTGATTGCTTTGTTCATAATCTTTTGTGGTTTCATAAGAATGTTAGGATTCTTTCCTCATTTCTGTGAGAAATGCTATTGGAATTTTGAGAAGGACTGTATGTAATTTGTAGATTCGTTGGGTACAATATTTATTCTTCCATTTACTCCAACCTATAAACACCAAGTATCTTTCCATTTACCTTTTTAGATTTCTTTCATTGATGTTTTATAGTTTACAATGGATATATCTTTTTACTCCTCAGCTGAACTTATTCCTAAGTATTTTATTGTTTTTGATGCTATTGTAAATGGGACTTAAAAAAATTCTCTGGTAATTCATTGTTAGCTTATAAAAATGCAACTAATTTTTGTATATTGATCTTGTATCCTACAAGTTTACTGGATGCATTAGTTCTAACAGCTTTTTGGCAGTCTTTGTGGCTTTTCTATATAATACCATGTCATCTGTGAACAGAGGCAATTTTACTTCTTCCTTCTTTTTGGATGTATTTTATTGCTCTTCTTGCTTAGTTGCTCTGGCTAGTGTTTCTAGTCTATGTTGAACAGAAACAGTGAGAGCGGGCATCCTTGTTTTGTTCCTGATCTCCACTTTTCACTGCTTTTGTAAGATTTTAGTCGTGGGCTTGCTGTATATGGCCCATACAGGACTCCCCTGCTATCCAAAAGTTCCCTTTATGCCATTTTGCTTTTACAAAAGACCTACATTAGCATCTATTTTTGCTAAGCAAAAATCCAAAAATGGTTTTTGCTTTTATGAAATAATTGCTTTACAATCAAGGTCTCCTAGGAATGATCTGCTTTTGGGTACTAGAGGAAATCATCATGTTGAAGTGCATTCCTTCTACACCCAATTTATGATTATACTTCAATCCCCTTATTACTGATCTGTTCAAGTTCTCTCTATTCATGATTCAGTCTTGACAGGTTATATGTTTCTAGGTACTTGCCCATTCCTTTCAGATAATTTGATTTGTTAGCATAATTGTTCCTAGCATTTAGTACTTAGTATTTCTAGGTATCAGCTATAATGTCTTCTTTAATTTCTGATTTGAGTGTTTTTTTTTTTTTTTTGGTCTAAATATTGTTCAATTTTCTCGTTTCATTGATCCTTTCTATTATCTTCCTAGTCTGTATTTCATTAAATCTCATGATCTGAGTTATTTCCTTCTTTAATTTGTCCTTTTTCTTGTTCCTTGAAGTGTAAATTTACATTTATTTGGAATATTTTCTCTTAATATAAGTATTCATCACCATAAACTTCTGAGAAATGCGTTTGCTGCATTCCATATGTTTTGGTATTTTGTGTTTGCATTTTATCTCAAGATATTTTCTGATTTCCTTTTTGATTTCATCTTTGACCCATTGGTTGTTCACTAGCATGTTGATTAATCACCACATATGTGTGGATTTTCTAGTTTTTTTCTTTTCTTTTTTTGTTTTTTTAAAGATCTTATTTGAGAGACAGAGAGACAGCATGAACATGAGCATGGTGGAGGGGCCGAGCAAGGAAGAAACAGACTCTCTGCTCAGCAGGGAGCCTAATGCAGCACTCGATCCCAAGACTCTGAGATCATGAATGACTGAGCCACCTAGATGCCCATGCTCTTTTCTTGCAATTTTCAATTTCAAATCATGGTCAGAAAAGATAATGAACATAATTTCATTTTTTTTTAATTAAGATTTGTTTTTTGGCCTAACATATGATCTACCCTAAAGAATATTCTACATGTGCTTGAGAATATGTGTTCTGTTGCTGTTGGATGGAAAGTTCCCTGTATCTTTTAGGTCCATCTAATCTAATTAAGTTTGATTTTGTCCTTACTGGTCTTCATTTGGAGTGTGGAGTACTGAAATCCCCTACGATTAGTGCCTTGCTGTTTATTTCTCTCCTGGGACCTATTAGTATTTACCTATATGTGTTTCAGTGCTCCTATGCTGCTCAGCTGGTTTCGGGATTTCTCCCAGAGGGAAATGCTCTGTGTGGAGCTACATACTTGGTGCATCCGTGGAGGACAGAAAACTCAGGAGCCTCTTATGTCGCCCTCTTGGTCTGGATTCATCAAGACTCATTGTTAACTATTCTTATAATAAATAAGACAAAGGGAAACATCTGGGACTAATTTTCAGTTAAGTGTCCAAAATAGATGAATAGAACTGTTTTTGTCAAAGCTAAGAATAACAAACTCACGTGAATAATTACATGTCCTGGCATTAAAGATGGAATTCAATCCAAAAGGCACTGCAGTTACAGCTCCTGTGGGATAAAATCTTCACATATTCAGACCGACTCTTAAAGGAAATGCCACTGAAGGTGTAAACTGGCCCCAGCTCTGCTTCTATTCGACTGTGTGGTGATAGTGAATTACCTTTGACATTTACACCTTAGTTTTCTTCTCTATCAGATAAAATACTAAGTTCCCCACCCCCCAACACTTAAACTCCAAGATTCTCTGATCCTGAACACTGGAAAGCTCAGTATCCAGGAAAGATTAAGAGATTGCCAGAGGTGTGTGATGTGTTGGTGAGAGCCTCTGCATCACCGCTGGTTAGTACAGATGGGGGAGCGAACCTCTGTCTGGAAGTTCAGCAGGCTCCTTCCCAACACAGAAACGTGGCTGCACTTCTCTGGAGCCTGATCGTGAACATCAAGGTGAAGGAGAGACACATGATTAGCAGACCATTACATTCCGAGGGCAGCAGAAGGACAAAGGAAGTGCGAACAAACGCTGGAAGGCTGGTGTAACAGGCAGTCTGAGGTTGTCCCAAGCTAGAACAACTCCATCCTCCCCTGTCCAGTCACAGCATTCTCAGTTTTAAGAAACAGTCTATGTGGTTCAAGACAGCTCTTTTATCTCATCCTATTTATTACTTTGGATATATGCCATGTGGTGTCATTAGAAGTACTCAAGGAGTATGGAGACCCTGGCTAGATAAATTCTATCAGAAAAAGCAGGGCCACAGCAGGCCTTCACTTCACCACATGACACTACTACAACTGTGTACTCGTCAGGAACCCATGGCAAACACATCCTGTCAGCCTGAACCTCAAAATCCGTCCATGATCTAACAATTGATCCACACCTCCAATGGTACTCGCCAATCCAAGCACCATCACCTTTGCCTTCCTACATTTTATCTGTTTTATTTTCCATGTAGTAGCCATGTGCTCTCTTAAGGTATGAGACAGACCATGCCCATTCCCTTGCTCAAAAATTCTTACCAGCTTCCTAACTCACTCAAAATAAGCACAACTCTTTACCATGGGCTACAAAGCCCCCTACTGTCTGGCCCTGAGCTTCTCCTCAGACATTCTGTACTTCCATCCTTACTCTCTGCTCTAACCATCCCAGTCATCAAACAATCCACAAAGACACGACACACTCTCCTGTCCCAGGGGCTCAGCTTTACTACTTTATTGCCAGGACACCATTTCCCTCAGTCATTGGTTTGAATTTCTGCCACATTTTGTTCCTGTCTCTGCTCAATGTCACCCTACCAGGGTGGGCCATCTATCTAAGAAAATTTTCATTATATCCCTTTAACTTTTGCTTCATCTTTTTACAGAGTACAATATGATGTTGTAATCCATGTTCCCCATTTACTCAGTCTCCTCCACTAAATTATGGTACTAAAGTCAGGAACTTTGGTTTCACTGCTGTATCCCACATGGTGAGAATAGAGCATCACACTAATTAAGCACTGAATGTGCTATGAGAATGAATACCTTTACTGCTGTTATTTAAATGTATTTAGGGAGGTCATAAAAAGAAAAGGAACTTAGTGAAATGAATCGCTGGTCCAAACGATAAACACGTATATTTTTCCAGCAGAGCTGGAGTCAACAGAAATGCAGTCATGTCTGAAAAGGACACAAGAAATCCAGGTAGGAAGACCCCAAAATTTGAGTGCTAGGCTGTGGTGTCTTCACATTCTCACCACCACATACGAATCCTTCTTAAACACAGTGCTTGTGATGGTGGTGGAGGCAGTGGAAAGGTGGTAGTGGTGGTGGCGACGGAAGTGGTGGTTGTGGTGATGATGGCAGTGATGGTGGTGGTAGTGACTGATGATGATGGTAGAGATGCTTTGTTCCTAAAATTAAAAACCATGTATGGCAGATTGTTTAAGAACATTCTGCATACTTTAATACTCTGAGAACTTGTAAATATACCCATTTAATAGTTTCTGAGGTCATTTGACCCTGGGTAAATCCGTGATTTCAGTGGATAACGGCACAAAACTCTGAGCCTTCTTTGTATTATTAGTTACTAGTTGAGACTAAATGTCTGAAATTCAGGTTTCCCATTTATGAAACTGGATGAAAAACAATTTAGCTTATAAATGGTATTTGGAATTATCAAACAAGAGTCTGATAATTAGTTGTGCAATTTAATATCACATAATGGAAATGGTCTAACCTGGCTCATACCTGAGACTCTTTGATAGATGGGTGCAGACAAATTTTGGCGAAAATTTCTATTCAGTCACATGTTCTCAGTGTTCTAAGATTATTGCTTTCTTTGGTGAGGCTAGAAATTTTAGCTCCTCAGAAATATAGTGATGGTTAATACACTTGAATGCATGAAGGGTAAAATAAAGCATAACTTCCTTCTCTTTGTTGTATTTAAAATAAATAACTTTTCATCCAGGAAAGTTTGCATTAATTTGTTTAAAGAGTAGTATAACAATACTAAGAACCTCATGTCCATATGTACTCATAACTTTACTTTTTTTTTTAAGATGTATTATTCTTTTGGGATCCCTGGCTGGCGCAGCGGTTTGGCGCCTGCCTTTGGCCCAGGGCGCAATCCTGGAGACCCGGGATCGAATCCCACATCGGGCTCCCAGTGCATGGAGCCTGCTTCTCCCTCTGCCTATGTCTCTGCCCCTCTCTCTCTCTCTGTGACTATCATAAATAAATAAAAATTAAAAAAAAATTTTTTAAAAAGATGTATTATTCATTTTAGAGAGCACACGTGATAGGAGGGGCAGAGGCAGAAGGAGAGAGAATCTCAAGCAGATCCCACCCTGAGCGCAGAGCCTGATAGGAAGCTTGGTCTCATGACCCTGAGAGCAAAACCAAGTCAGATACTTAATGGACTGAGCCACCCAGGTGTCCCTGTACCCATAACTTTTCTATACGTATCAATTATTTCTTACTGCAAGAAACTGCAGTTCTTTTGGTGATGAATGAGGACTTTCCCTGCCCAAGGAAGTTTTCTGGGCACATATGCAAACTGCCAAGTTGATGACACTGATGAGAGCAGTTCTCAACCAATGATGATCCCCTTCCTCATTCTTTAGATACACCAGCTCCCTGGGGTCTCGAGAAAGTGTGTTAATCAGTCACCCGTGCAAGGAGCAGTCACTGATATACCTGTACTCGATTCCTTCCTTTCTCACCCATATGACTCCCTTCCATTGCAGTGGTGTTTGGGATCATTTCCTAAATAAACTACTCAAATCTATGTATTTATTTTTTGGTGAGACCCAAACAAAGAGCACTGGTGCTACATGTGGTCTTAGAAATTGGATTTTTAGGATGGGGTTAGGTGATCTCAAAAAACGCTAATGGGATTGCAGTCGCTAATGGTAAGCTGCATGGTGTTAGCCTACGATTATCTGAAGCAAACAAGTTCTGAGGCTCAGAACCGGGATGAGGCACAGCAGACAGAGCTGCATTCACCCTCAGGGTATCCTGAGGCTTATCAGATTTTAAGCCAAATGTAACTGTAAGCCAGGGCTCTGAAATTAACTCAACAAAAAATACAAAACAAAAAAAGTAGGCTAAAGCCAGCCTTCTCACCCTGTGCATGCTGTGCCAGCGACAGCCAGTGAAGGCCTCCTTAGTAAGCTTGAAAAGAAACTCACTTCCTCCTTCTACGGCCAAAGAGCAGAACGTGTTAAAAATGAAGATGAAGACTTTATTGCTGGGAGTAAGGGCTTACAGTGAGGCTGAACTCCTAGCTGCAGCAAGCTGCCCAAGCTAAAAGACACTGAGATGCTGAGATCTGGCAGGGGACAGTCGAGCGGATGCTTCAGAGAACTCCCAGACTGCCCGTGACAATAGCATAACCTGCTTCTAGTATGTACTTCATCACCCAGAAAGTTCCTTCCCAGTGGTTACTGGACGGTTGGAAGGGCTTCATTAAGGTACAGCTAAGGTGAGATGGCCAGCTTGGAAACGACACCAGTGGGGCTGAAGTCCTGTGCATCAATGGTCCTGCATCTCTGGAGCTCAAATACATGAGTCAAGGAACCAAGGGTGGTGGTTAAGAGTGGCCAATCTCACCATCATGCTCAGTGACCCAGGGCATAATCTATACTTCCCATCCCTCTAACATTAGAGTCTATGCAATCAGGTTCTATACTAGATGAAGGCTGGGTGGGAGACATTCCTCCTAGAAGAGACTTCAATTTCGATAAACATAAAGCTATAAAAACCACTTAGTTATCTGCGGTTTCTCTTGCCAGGAGCCCTGCAGGTGGCCAAGAGATAACACACTATACTACCGACTGGAACCAACTAACCCTTAGGGCCAGGGGATGGGATAGTGACAAGCAGGGACAGAATGTATGTATCTTGAGCTCAGGAGATCGACTGGGGCACCTTGTGGGACTTCCATCCATGGGGATGACCTTCAGCGGGCAACTGAAGAAATCATGGTCTGAAGGGGCAAGACCCCCAGTGTTCTTATACTTTAAGGTCACGTATCTTCATTATTTTGCAAGCAAGCAACCTGGATGGTCAGATGTGCGGATGCTGGCTGAGGTTAATCTGGAATCTATGGGATAAAAGGGAAAAATGATTATTAATGATACGCTCTAAGCTAATTGCAGTTGGAGAAAATGAGTGAAATACCGGATCTTTGTGTTATTTTTTAAAAGTGCATGTGAATTTACAACTATTATTCCAAAACACACAGTTTTTCTAAGTGTGTAGGTAAAATCTTGATGGGCCATGATCTCACTAAAGCAAAGATGAGACCTGAGGAACAGAACGTGAGATGATAATGGTCTGAGTAACGTAAGTGGGGGCTGTAGAAGCAGCTGCCGGAACCCCACTCATTCCTGTTGTCGTGCGAGTTTGTCCACTGCCCCGGCGGGAAGCATGTCCTCTGTCTGTGCACAGGGCAGAGGCTGAGCACCAGGAAGCCCATCCTCTGAACAATCTTAACATAGGACAACTGAAAGCTGCCCTTCTACCCTGGGTCTCCGCACTTAGGACAACTCTACATGTTTCCACCATCACCTGGAGGCCACAGTGGTAATACCCCCATTACCCACAACAGCAACGGGCTCGTTAAACCCTGGGTATTGGCTTCCCATCTCTGTGCGGTCCACACTCAAGGCCAAGACTTCTTCCAACTGCCTCCCAAACTACTTGTGCTCAGATCTTGATCACTGATCTCCTCAGGCGGACATGAACCAAAGACAAGTAATGCTATGAAATTCTCTGAGGGGACTTACTTTTACATCTAGTACTTTGGGGAATATTGAAAATGGAGACAAACAGGTTTTACTGCAAAGCACATCAGGAAACACAATTCAGAGAACAGCACTGTGGCTTTAGCCCTGTTTCCAAGCAGGTGCATGGGAGTTGTGAGTACATTCGTTCCCTCTACTCAACCTCCCAGCTTCGCTGAGACTCTTGGGCCACCATGAAATCCGGAAGGCTGGGGAACCCTCTGCTCTGCCCTCCAGCTGAACCACCCTTTATACTCAGTCCCCTAAATCTTTAGTTGTCAAGACGGCAATCTTTTGAGAACCCACAGCTGCACAGGTATTACTTCCCCCGTGGCACTCTCTACCGGACACGTGATCCCAAAAGTATCTCCACTGTTGGTAAAGGGAATAGATAGATCCTCGTTATTTTTGCTAGGGTCATTATCTTTCTTTCTGTCTAGGGTGAAAAAGTTCCTTATTCTGCAAATTAATTTCTTCATGTGATCCTTATCCCACTCAGGGTTAAATGTCTATAACCATCACCATGAATTGGTCTTATTTCAAATAATATTGCATCGCATCCACAGAACTTTGTGTTGGAGAGACAACTGGTTTCCCTAGCATACAGATGAAGAAGAGTGCAGTTGTGACTAGTTTATGAAGAGACTGACGCTCACATAACGTCAGGGACTCGCCTAAGGTGGGACTGTCAGCTAATGAGAGAGCTTAGACCTGAACAAATCAGTTTAGTGTGTTCCATGGACAACAGAGACAGGAACGCACAAGCGAAGGCATGAAGGACATGGCACGTACATGGGGAAAATGGGATAGTTACTCTAAGACAAGAATGAGGACAGCTGTTAAGCAAGATGTAATGTTTCTAACTGCACTGGTTGCTAAGACTCATACTGATTATAAAGATATTAAACTGTAAAAGTGAGCATGTTAGAATCAGTACCATGACGACAAGGACACTCGCAGAATGTCACGCCCGAGTGACACACGTATATTACTGAACCCTCACAACAATTCCTGTCGATTTGCTCTATTAACAAAATCTGTACCAGTAACTCAATACTAACCCTTGGGAATTGTTTCTTTACTCTTTTAAAAGAATTCAGATAAGTCTTACCTGTTATTTTGCTATTGGAAAAAAAGAATTGACCTACTGGCTTGCACATTTTATTTTGCACAAGCATTACCTGGATTATTTACTAAAACACAGATTCACGGACTTCACTCAAAAGATTTTAGTAAACCTGGGTGGGAACCAGAATATACTTTCAAAGGAGTGTCCTGGGGATCCTGCTGGTCTTCAGACAATGCTAATAGAGGGCTGGCTTAACTGTCCTCTTTTACATTTTTTTTTTCATATTAGTCTCTTGTTAGAGACAGTAATAAAAGTTGTGCTACGGGCAATGGTTTTTGCAGTAGGTATGGTAGCCTGAGTAGAATGGGATGTACACGGATAAAAAAAGTTTACAAAGGCAACCGAATTTGAGCCTTTGAAAGTAGAGAAGCAGGACCGTGGAGGAACTTTAACACAGCCAAAAACTTAGCAATGCAGAGAGGAAAGATGCCACTGTAAGTTTGTGTCATTTCTCTAGCAACCCGAATACTTTCATTTATTCACCATGAATACGATGTATGCAGTATCTTGTAATAAGTGCAACAGCAACTCTCTGCCTGGTTTCCCACCTAAGATATGCAGAGGGGATTACAGGGTTGAAACCAGGCTCCCCCGCCCGGAATCACTGGTGCTAAGAGCCCGAGAGAGGGAAAACTTCCACATCAAGCCCTAGGAGACCCAAAACACAAGTCCCTAGTCCACGAGTAAAGGGTAATAGCACACTCTTTATGCCTTCTAGCCTCCTCCCCAGACACCTGCCCGCACCTCTCCACACACGGACATCCACACAACACGTTTGCACTTATTAGGTAACAGCATTAAGCAAATGTGAGATGCAGAATGAACAATAGAGAATAGTTGGGATGATCTGGTTATGTCTCCAGAGCTAACAACATAACACAGCCTTTTTGATTTTCCATAACATCTTAGGCAGCTGCCAAATGGTCTCTTATTTATAAATTACTCATAACTAAGTGCATGAGTAAGAGACTTAATGACAGGAAGTTTCATAGCTTTGGAGTTAGGAAGGGAGGGAGATGGAAGGAATCAAATACCTAGACTGGCTCCCAGGTAGGCCACATGTGTCATACACGCTCTTGAAAAACTACTTGAATGTTCATAACTTCAGTCTCCGCTTTTTAAAAATACTGGTTTTCACGTTTGTTGTAATCCTCAAATAAGATCAACACAGATACCATCAGACAGCATTCTAATAAGAACAATCGTTTTGAGCTTTATGACAGCTTACAAATAGCAAATAATATAGCAAGATAACTGGTGTATGTTACTTATTAGCAGATGCTTCTCTGTTTATGTTTGACTGTGACTTTCAAAATTTGTCTTTTTATGTAACCTGAGTGTCTCTTGTATATGTCTTAGATCATTTTAAAATTTCTTCTCAGAATCTCGGTTTTATCAAGTAAATTTAATCTATATACATTTTCCATTAGCAAGTTTCTAATTTCCATCTTATTTTATACGTCCCTTTATTATGTTTTTATTTTTCTTTTCAGGCTTCCTTGGATTTTTTTCCCAGCAGTGAAGAACTGTAGTACCCACAGCACACTGAGTAGAAGCATCATGCTCCTGGTGGTCCCCTCGCCCTCGCGCCCCATGGGGCCAACATGGAGGTGCCAACTCTACACCACACCTGAGTGGGTTTGTGTCGCACCTGAGGAACACCGACCATGGAACACCCTCCCCTCTTACCGAAGGCAGAGGTAAGAGCATCCTGCTCTTCTAGAGGGAGTGCCGGCTGCATTCCTCAGGGCTGCCTGCTGCACATAGAACACTGGGACACAGACCAAGCAGAGCAGTCAGGGCTTCGTATTCCTGCCACGCCCAGCAACAACGTTCACAAGTGCTCAGGGCCTGTGGCAGTTTGCTGTCCCCAGTACCTGACCCTACGCTTTCTTGGCTGAACTGGAATAATCACATGAGTATACCACTCCACCTGCCGTTCTGGTAAATCTGACCAACTGGGACTGGGGCTAACAATATTTGTCTTGTACAGAATATGATCAAGGCTATTCTCAACGGAACGTTAAGCAGCAAGATGAGGCCAACCCATCATAGTATCGGCTTCAACAGTGCTGCCCAGGGCCCCAAACTCAGTCCCTTGTGAATAAGCCTCCAACAGGGCCAGTGGGTCTTATCTCAGACACTGGGGACATAGTTAGGCAGCAGTGACCAGAGCACATTATAGGTACTGGAGGACGGGTCCTCACTGCTCGCCCCGGCTTCCTGCAAGCCGCATGCAATGTGCTCCAGGAACATGTGAGTGCCTGTGCGCTGGGGCCTGGGCAACAGGTAAAGTTGCTGAGTTCAGATACGGAGTGACTTTGGAATTGGCCACAATTTACCATCTGAGTCATCCCCTGAAAGTTGTAATGTCTCCAAAGTCCCAAAACAGTTAGGTTAGACAGGTCCTACCAGGTGACTGGTTGCCTGGGTGGGGAGAGGACTCCTGGAGCTTCCTATTCTGAATCCTCTCCTTGAAGCCCTTCCTACACAGGCTTGTATGCGACCGGCCTGGTTGAAGGACAGACCCAGAAGGATACAGCCACATTTTTTCCATACTTGGGTCATTTCTATTTTGCCTGAATCCCACTTATGCAGGTTATATTGACCAAATTTGCTAGTTTTTAATTCACATCGGTGAACTTCACTTTTTGAAACACCTCTGCAAAATTCAGGAATTTTTCACCTATTTTTGAACTGTTTTATTTACATTTTGATGGACTCTTCATCATTTCATTATTCTTCAGTTCTCTTTTCTCTATCATTATTGACATTCATGAGCAGAAAAAAATGGCATAAATTAACAGTATCATATGTAGAAAAAGTGAACTAAAGAAATATCTGAAAATAATGGAAGACAGTGGCATTGCACATTTTATTAATAACAGAAGCATCTATAAATAACAACGCACATTAGACATTTATAAAGTGTAACCATCTTCAGTTATGTATAATTTTATAAGCAAAACGAAAAGTGTATTGCCCAAAAGACATCTGTGGCTATTATTCATGAACATTACATTTTAACATCTAAAGTAAACTCCGTGTTTATAGAATTTTGTTTGCTTTTAGAAGCCTCCTCAAGTATATTTTGTTGTATTTTCCATGCGATGATTTCTGAAAATAAAGAATCTCCTTTTGTGTACACAAATTTTCTTCATGGCAGTGTAATACAAACAGGCCTCAAGTCCTACAGTAACCAATAATAATTTTTTAGGCAATAGGCAATATTAAAGCAATCTTATTTTCTTTCATATTTGAATGGCCAGTTTCTGGGAGTTTTCTGGATGGATCTTGCATATGAATTCCATATAGTTTCTTCCATCTTTATGAACCTAATTTCTTTTTTTTTTTTTTAAAGATTTTATTTGAGAGACAGAGTGCACACTCACGCACACATACAAGTGGGAGCAGGTAGCAGCGGGGATAGGGAGAAGCAGACTCCCCACTGAGCAGGGAGCCCAACATGGGACTGGATCCCAGGACCTTGAGATCATGACCTGAGCTGAAGGCAGACCCTTAACCGACTGAGCCACCCAGGTGCCCCTAACCTCTTTTATTAAAGAACTTGAACCATATTCTCCTAGGACAAAATCAGAGAGTATTTAGGGTGTATCATACAGTGTTATTCCCCAACAATCCACCCTGCCAACAAAGAGCATTTCCTCCAGAAAAATGTCCAGAAATATGTTCTATTTTACCATCAAGGTAAAATCCCATACAACCTATAACACTCTCTGTAAGGCTGGGGTAGGCGCATGTTGATTTAAAAGTCTTAGACCCCAATCTTCACTATTTTCATAAGGGCTACTTGTTGGCCTAATCCAAAATGCTTTCAGTAGGTGTGCTCTGAGTAGGTGCAAACACAAATATTCTTAAGCTCACTCATATAGCTTTAAAATTTAAATTACTACCTACATTCCTTTATGATAGAAACAGAGAGAATTAGATATAAAAGAGCCTTCAAAAATCATTTAACAGTCATTCTCATTTTACAGATAAGACAACTGAGTCACGAAAATACTAGTGTTGTTCATCACCAGGTTTGGAACATGAATCCATGTTTCTCAAACGCAGGGTCACCACTCTCTGCACTATGACATGTGCCCTTAGTGTAAACTACACACTTTCACCACAGCAAGGTGAACACCTAGCACATTAAGCCAATCCCTTCCTTCCAAAAAATTGAGGAGGAGGAAACAGGAGGAAACTGCTAGATTGTGTCCCTCCCACAATTCACACACAGAAATCCTCACCTTCAAGGTGATGGTAACAAGAGCTGGGGTCTTTGAAAGCTGACTGGGTCATGATGGTGGAGACCTCGTGAATGGGATCAGTGCCTTAATAAAGACAACCACGGAGCTCCCACATCCTTCTACCATGTGAGCACACAATGGGAAGGTGCTGGTTTGAATCAGAAAGAGGGCCCTTACCAGACACAGGATCTTCTGACACTTTGGTCTTTAGAGTCTCCAGTCTCAAGAACTGTGAGAAATACGTTTCTGTTGTTTACAAACCACCAGTTTATGGGATTTTTGTTATGGCAGCCTAAACCGACTAATTCATGCTATGCAGCTAGAATTACCCTGATATCAAAGCCACACAAAGAAAAAAAAAAAGCCACACAACAAAACTACAGACAAGTTATTTCCTATAAACATCAATATAAGAATTTTCCACAAAATACCATCAAAGCAAAATCCAAGAATGTATTACAAGAACTATTCACAAAACCAAGTAGGATTTATTCCTGGAATGCAAAAATGGTTTAACATATGAAAATCAAACAATGACATACATCACAGCAACAGAATGAAATAAAAAAATCCCATGATTATCTCAATCAGTGCAAATAAAGCTTCTGACAGAATAAAACAATCTTTCATGATAAAAGCACTGAACAGACCAAGAATAGAAGAAAACCTTCTAAAATAATAAAGGCCATATATAAAAAACACATGGCAACCATTATACTCAAATGTAAGAACCTGAAAGCTTTTCCTCTAAGATCAGGAACAAGGCAAGGGTCCCCAAGGCATGTTCCACTTTTATTCAACATAGTAACGTAAATCCTGCCAGAGCAATTAGACAAGAAAAAGAAATAAAAGTTATCTAGATAAAAGAGGAAAAAGTAAAATTATCTTTGTTCACAAATGACATACTCTTATATGCAGAAAATCCCAAAGATGTCACAGACAAAGTCGACTGGAATTAATAAACAGATTTAGCTGTCAATAAAAATAAAAATAAGCCCTTACACATATGGTAGTAAAATATCTGATAATGACACAGAACCATTCAAGGGGGAAAGGCCTCATTTCAACAAATGGTGTTAGAAAACTGGATACCCACATGTAAAAAAGAATGAAGTCAGACTCTTGGCCTGTATCACATACAAGAGGACTCAAAATGGATCAAAGGCTTTATACTAAGAACTAAAACAATGAAACCTTTAGAAAAATACATAGGAGAAAAGCTTAACTACATTTGCTTTGGCAATGATTTCTTGGATAGGACACCCAAAGCAAGGCAACAAAAGAAAAGAAAAATAGATAAGTTGGATTTCACCACAATTAAAAATATTTGTGCAACAAGGACATAGTCAAGAATAAAAAGGTAATCCACAGAATGGGAGAAAATGGTTGCATATCATATATCTAATAAGGGGATTAACAGAATTCAGCCAAAAAAACCTAAAACACCTGATTAAGAAATAGTCAAAAGACTGAACAGACATTTCTCTAAGGAAATGACCATCTAGTGTATGAAAAGATGCTCAAGACGGGCAACTGATAATTGATAGGGAAATGCACTCAAAACCACAATGAGATACCACTTCATATCCATTAGGGTGGCTATTAACAAGAACAAAAAAACTAGAAAAGTTTTGGTGAGGATGTGGAACAGCTGGAATCTCTGGGCACGGCTGGTGGGAATATAAAATGGTGCAGCCACTGTAGAAAATAGTATGGGGGTTTCTCTGAAAATGAAACATAGGATTACCATATTCTCCAGCAATTCCAGTTTTGGAGTTTCAAAATAAGTGGAGGCAGGGACTCCTAAGGATATCTTTATCCACATGTTCACAGAAATGCTGCTCACAAGAGTCAAAAGGTAAAGCAACCAAAGCACCCACTGGTGGATGAAAAAAGAGGCAAAATGTGGACTATTCATACAGAATGGTCTTCAGCCCTAAGGAAAAAAAAGTTTGACATTCAAAAAACTGTGCTCAACATCAGCCAGTCACGCAGGAACAATTATGGTATGATTCCATCTACACATAGTCAAATTCATAGATACAGAAATTAAGAGTGGTGGTCGTTAGGGCCTGGAGAGAAGGAGGAACGGTGGGGCAGTGGTTAATGGGCAAGGAGGCACAGCCTGAGAGCACGGAGAAGTTCCGGAGGTGGATGGCGCTGACAGATGTACAGCAGCGTCAATGTACTTAATGCCGCTGGACTTTTAGTTACAATGGTAAATTCTACTATGCATGTTTTTCCACCATGAAAACAACTACATCTATATATCACAAAATGTTAACACTGTAGTGTGAACAAGCTTCCCTCTTTCACTGGGACATTTCCTCGAAGGCTCCATCTGCCCCAGTCCATTTGTATATCCTCACATAGTGCCTGGCTTGAACTGAGTCCCCGTCCCTGAGACACAACGTTCAAAAGTCATAAAAAGAACAAGCAAAGGAAACAACTCTTGGATACCTTCCATGAAAGAGGCACCATATTTTGTAGTAATAATATACAAATAAATAAGATAAAGTGTTAGCACTACACTCCATAAAATATGGTGAGTGCAGAAGCACAGAGGAGTGGATCCTGGGTCTCTGCTGGGAAACGCCAGAGATAGCTCTGAAGAGTACACACCTTTCCAAAGGTTTGTGGAAGTACTACAAATGTATTTTATATTTTACCATTAAAAATCATAAAGTTGCAAGTTTTACTACCTACAAAACAACTTCTAGCTGCTGATAAAGATCTACTGCATTAAAGTCTTATAAAAACAGCCGACGGAAATACGAGGGGAGACAGTACCAATTAGGGACAGATGTGATCAAAACATTTCTTATTTTAAGTTTTCTTACATTTGCACAGCTAACAGGTTGCTATGGCAACTTAGTTACCTTGAGATACTCAGAGATTAAACAACTATAATGTAGAAAACCCACATTTTCACTTTTATTACTTTTATTTTTTTATTAATTACACTTTTAACAAAAAGATGAGAGTTACTGCAGATTATTATTATTATTTTTTAAAAGACAATAGTAGAAGATGTTGTTCACAGACCAATGAGTTCAGGAAAATAAACGAGGAAAAGGGCCACCCCCAAACTCTCATCACCCTGCAGAGCTCTAAGCCTGTGTGTGCATGTCTGTCTGGGGACGGGGTAAGAGGGGACCCTGGAATGTAACTACAAAGTAAAACTTAAAATGTGACATGTGACACATAGCTTCTGAAAATTAGAAAGCAAGAAAGAGGGAATCATTGCAGCTTTTTTTTTTTTTTTAAAGATTTTTATTTATTTGTTTATGAGAGACCCACAGAGAGGCAGAGACACAGGCAGAGAGAGAAGGAGGCTCCATGCAAGGAGCCTGATGTGGGACTCGATCCCCAAACCAGGGATCATGCCCTGAGCCACCCAGGGGTCTCTCATCTAAGCTTTTTAAAAAACATCCCACTGAAGCATGAAGTCTTCAAGAGCACCTGAATCCAGAACAGCAACCGTGATTTACGATGCTGCAGGTACTGCGGAGACCACCGTGGAGCACCCGGTGACAGCCATCCCCGTCTGTCCTAGACTCTGTGCTAGCATCAGGGAGAAGGCAGCTTGGGTGATGGGAGGGCGCCAGGCCACGCAGGGGCGCATGGGACCATCTCAGCACAGAGCACAAGGCCACCAAGCCAACAAGGACACTCTGAGGCCAGAGGCATGAGGTGTTTTGGGGTCGAGAGCCGTCTGGCAGCCTCCCCACTTATAGGCTGACGCCCCTACCTGGTGCCTGGTGTCCGGAGCAGCTGGAGCAGTAGCTCTGGGATGACTTGCTGCTCATGTCCCAACCCCTGCTAGGAGGATCCGTAAACTTCCTCCTCCTTCCCAAGGGTGAGGCAAGATGATTGGAGCTGCTCAGGGTTCCTAAAACTCAGGGTGATTGTAGGACTTCCTACGGTTTCTGCCGTGAACAGTTCAGCGATCGAGGCTTCCAGTGAGGCAGGTCCTGAGGTTTCAGCACCACCAGGAGAGGGGCTGCGGGAAGAGCAAGGCCAGCTGTGCGTGCCCTTTAGTGTGAGACGGACCACTTCGGGAAACTACTGCCTGTCTTCAACCAACACTCCATGTGCTGCCTACAAACCTGTTCCTGGGCACGAGGACCCTCGGAGGAGTGGCTTTCCCAGTCTGGCAGACGTTTCATTATTGCCACCGGCAGGTAAAGGGGCCTTCCTGGGGAAAGCACAGGTGTCAGCTGTCTGCCTCAGTGGCTCCGGGAACACAGAACACTGGTCCTCACGGGGGGCCCCAGGCCCCAGCACACACGTCTGCACCTTCCTCACCATCCTCAGCATCCGCCCCGTGTAGCCAGCAGAGGAAGAGAGCAGGTGCTCATGTCACGTCTTCACAAGCCAGGCTTGGAGGTCTCGTCTGTCCCGTGTCCCCACCGTAGCTCAAGTCCAGACATAGGGCCTCACAGGATGAAACAGGCCAGTAGGAATTTAGCTTAGCTGTGGGCTTGGGGCGTGACCTATAAATTTATATTTATAAAGGTAGGCAGTTTATTTCCTCACGGAAAAACATTTTCATTTCCTGAATTTATTTTCTGGGGGAAGAGAGTGAGGAGGTGTACGGAGCCCACACACTTCCGTCTGTTCCCAGATGCATGGCACGTGTGCGTGCCGAGCCACCCCAGTGGTCTCGAACCCTCACCCCCACAGCACACGTCCGCTTCCATGCCCTCCCACTCTGCCCTCAGCCGCAGGCCACATGTCTTCTCCCCTTCAGGCTCCTGCCGCAGCCCAGAGTTCCCATCCTCACGTCATGTCCGCCTCGCCCAGGTCACCAGTCCTTTCACAGGCGCGTCCACTGTGTCTCAGGGATGACCTGGCAAGCTGATAATACAATGAACGCTAAAGTCTTAGCAGAAACCAGGAAGGGTTTCCCACAAACTAAATCCAGCGCATCATAATCCCTGGAGGTGTTTGTTACGTTCGCAAAATCTAAACCATGACCCGGGAAGTAGGATCTTTCGAGGCAACTTAAATCAACATTTAGAAACAGCTCCAGGTGACTCTACTGCACGTGAAATTTTAACAACCAAAGGGTTCGCTCTACATCTTCCTGGGTAACATATCGGATCATCACAGCCAGAGAACTGTGTCCCCATCAACCATGGTGCAAGGGAAGAAACCGGGCCTAATGGCCCGAGTATCACTGGGATTGAGTCTACAAATGGTAACAATACTATTTAACCAGTTAATGCCTTGGAGCATTAAATGTTCATCTCTTTAAAATTTGTGAACTGACAAAAATCTGCTATTTTCACTGAGATGACTGGAAGGTGACAAAATCAATACGAAGTTTTGACATCTACTTGCTTTTGTCTCTAACCTTCGAATTTTGAGGACGTCACTCAGCACTGGTTGGCCAACCAAGGCCTCTAACATCTATCTCCAGTCACACACACACACCCCACAGCCTTCCTGTGGCCATGTGGCGCCTCCGGGGTTCCTCCGCACGGTCTTGTATTACTCTACTCATCCCACACGTGGTATTTTGCTTAGTTTACCTTACTCTAAAATTCCCTGTCAAAACATACATTTTACAAAGGCTTCTTTCTCACCCCACTATTTCTAAACATTCCCTGGATTTATTCCAGAAAATTAGCTCCCCACTTCACATACTTCTGTAACACACACACGTTATGTTATGTTGATTTCAACATATTTTAGCAGGTGGAGCAAAAATATTTTCCTTATGTGCCAAGGTCTATCAATCAGTAGTGGCTGCATGGGGTCCTGGGGCAGGGCACGGGAGTGGTCGTCCATATTTATGGCCATTATGGAAGAGCCAGGATTGACTAGATGTTTGTTCTGTGACTGGGGCTGGGAATGGCCGGCAGCGGTAACTCTTACATGGAACAATTTACACTTGCAAGCATCACGGATCATTAGAATCGGCCCCACCATAATTCTGCAGCAACCTTTCATTCAAATTCACACCACAAAACCCACTGTCACAGATTGCCAATGATGTCTGTGGTCAAAGGATACTTGAATTGTTATGATTAAACCAGAAGAGTCTCATTTGAGCTCTCAGACCTTCATTCTCTTAGTCTGTGAACTTCACATAGATTTTTGAAAGAACACTTCGGGAAGGCAAATGCAAAGTTCCAGGCGCCTGTGCTTGCCTTCTCAGAGCTGCTCACATGCCAGGCTGACTGAAGTCAGCACAGGCTACATAAACACAGAGATTTAGCAAGTTCAGGCTTCTCTGTTTTCCCAGGTATTGGCTGTTCAGCCACAATCACCACTACAGAAACAGGCAACCATGGCTGACGAGGTCTGAGCAGTAATAGTTCAGGTTCTTTTTTGTTTTCCTTAAAGATTTTATTTATTCATGAGAGACACACACAGAGAGAGAGGAGGCAGAGACACAGGCAGGCTCCTCACAGGGAGCCTGATGCAAGACTCAATCCCCAGACCAGGGATCACACCCTGAGCCAAACGTAGACGCTCAACTGCTGAGCCACCCAGGCATCCCAATAGTTCAGGTTCTTATTCAAAAGCATAAGAAGAGTAAAACCAATGAGACAGTTGGTCAAGGAAGATGTTAACGTTAAACATCAATACAAAATATCTTAAGGGGCTACAGAGATTGCTAATCATGGGCCTGAGGATTTAAAGTATAAAATCTTTTGGAAATCTCAGGAGATAGGATACAAGGATGGAGACTCCTCATCCACACTTCTGTGAAGACAGTGAGGCCTGGAGGAAGACATTAGATTTTTAATTTTTCTACATTTTGTATTACACATATTTTCATATACTTAGAAAGGCCTCAACTGACACTAAACAAAGTAAGTAAACTGCTCTTGCTTCAGAACTTTAACACTATCCAACCAAAACATCCAAGAAGCAAACATCTCTCGAGTGAACTCTGCTCCTAATACAAACTTTAAAGTGAGCTAGTATGTCCAGTCAATTTCTTTACAAATAAACTGGATACTCAGATAAAAAGCAGCAGACTACAGATGGCAATCACTACTACAATAAAGTGAGAAAGGTTTCCCATAGTTTCCAGGTGTCTTCATGATTAGAATAAACGACTGTTTATTTGTTGTTAGAAAACAACAGTAAAATTAAATTATAAAGAGAGAATAATACCTGCCTTCATAGCTTAGAATATATGTAAGATATCTAGCTAGAAAAAATAACACAACATTAAACAGCTTTAAACTTAGGTTTCCAAACAAAAATTAAATATTGTAAAAGATGTCTGATAGAAAACACAGTTTGTGAAGAGTATTTAACAAAGATATCTCACCCTAGCAACTGAGAACTAAGTTCTAGAGATACACACACTGCACGGCAAAGGCCCACACCATGCCCCTCGTCGGCAGAGTGACAGCTGCAGAGGCCGTAGCAGGACGGACCCCTCGCCCCCCAGTAGCACTTGGGTTTATGAGGAGGGACCTGTGACTGAGGGGACAAGAGGAAGGGGAAGGAGTCAACAGAGAATACCAACATGCAGTGAAGGAACGGGTTTCCTGCCATCTGCTTCAGAGTTTCAGCAGGAGGACCACCCATGGACCTCTGGATACGCCCCATGTGAGGATGCAATGCCAGGTCCAGGGTACCCCAAAGCCCCAGATGCCAAGTCCACAACTCTCCCCACTCTGCCACCAGCCAAATGCATCCACAAGAACCAACTGTTACAGGAAAAACCACCAATGAGCTACAGCGCCACCTTCCACATGAAAAAGAAAGGTTTCTAATGGCCAGCCTGTTAAATCAGAAGATCCAAAGTAAACATAAAACCTTAATTAAGGAAGGTGATTGCTACTTCAAACGCTGAAGCAGAAGTCCATGTCTTCAAACACCATGAACAATCAAGGAAATAGGATAGCACACAAAAAAATAATTATCTGGCAACCAAACCCAAAGGCACAGAATACCACAATCTAACTGATAAAAGAATTTGAAAGAGTTGACATGAAGATATTCAACAAGCTACAAGAAAGCTCAAGACGGTAATTCAGTGAACTCAGGAACAAGATTAATGAACAGAGTAGTTATCAAGGAGATTATTTAAAGTTATAAAGAAGAGCCAAACAAATTCTAGAACTGAATAATTCAATAAATGAGATGGGGAATGAAGCATCAATAACTGGCAGACCAGACGGAAAGGAGAATAAGTGACCTGGAGGATAGAGATGTAGAAATAATTCAGTTCAATGAGGAGAGAAAACTAAGATTGTAAATAGTGAAGAATCCCTGCAAAAGCTGTAAATTTCAATCAAAAATGTCAAAAAGGCAAATACAAGAGTAATTGATGTACTAGAAGGAGCACAGGGGAGAACGGAGGTAGAAATAATAGCTGGAAACTTCCCAAACCTGGGAAGAAATTGGTATGAGGCCACAAAATGACAATACCCTATTATCTCAATGCAAAAAGATCTTCTCATTTTAATGAAACTGTTGAAAATCAATGCTAAAGAACCTTAAAGGCAGCCAGGGAAAGGAAAGTAATCCAGCAAAGGAACCCTACTGGCAGATTTCTCAGCAGAAACTCCACAAGCCTGGACAGAGTAGAATACCATATTCAAAGTGCTGAAAAATAAAAATTGCCAGGCAAATATACTTTACCTGGCAAAACTACCCTTCAGATATGAAAGAGAAATAAAGGCTTTCCCAGATAAACAAAAGCTAAAGCAATGTCCCCACAAGACTTTACTTGAAAGAAATGCTAAAAGGAATTCTTCGAGCTGAAATGAAAAGATGCTAATCAGTGACACCCTGCTACAGAAAACCCTAACCCTGCATTATAACAGCACTGTTGCCATTGAACTATGATATAAAGGTTAAAGGAAAAGAGTATTAAACTTTACAGCTACTATACTTTGTCAACAAATTCACATTATAAAATCAGTAAACTGACATTAAAAAAAAGGGGGAGGAATAAAAGGGTGGAGCCTATATAAAGGAATGAAGATAAGCTGCTTTCAGCATAAAATGATGTGGTTTTTTTTGTTGTTTTTTAAAAGATCTATCTATCTATCTATCTATCTATCTATCTATCTATCTATCTATCTATTTATGATAGACATAGAGAGAGAGAGAGAGGCAGAGACACAGGAGGAGGGAGAAGCAGGCTCCATGCAGGGAGCCCGATGCGGGACTCGATCCTGGGACTCCAGGATCGCGCCCTGGGCCAAAGGCAGGCGCCACCCAGGGATCCCCTAAAATGATGTTTTATCTATGACTTGTTTTACATAAACCTCATGGCAGTCACAAAGCAAAAATTTAGACTAGATTCACAAAACATTAAAAAAGGAGGGGCAAGGGGCACTGAGCTAATCACCATGGAAAACACCAGAAAGCAAACAGTAAGTTGGCCATTGCAAGTCCTTCCCTATCAATAATCGCTCCAAAATAAGTGGACTGAGTTATCCAATCAAAGGCACAGAGTGACTCAATGGATAAAAAAACAAGACCCAAACATATGTTGGGTCATTTCAGCTCTCAACACACACAGGCTCAAAGTGAAGAGATGAAAGAAGATCCTCCATGCAAGTGGAAATCTAAAAAAAGCAGGAGTAGCCATATATAATCAGATAAAATAGACTTCAAGCCAGAAACAGTAACAAGGGACAAAGAAGGCTGTCATATAATGATCAAGGGCTCAATAAATCAAGAAGATAAAATCATAAACATATATGCACTCACCACTGGGACACCTAAACACAGTAAGCAAATACGAACAGGTATGAAGGAAGAAACAGACACCACCTCAAAAATACTAGTTAACTTCAACACTCCAAGGTCAGCAATGGAGAGATGATCTAGACAGAAAATCAACAAAGAAACACTGGTATTGAACCACGTCTTAGACCAAATGGCTTAACGGACATACATACAACATTCCATCCCACAGCAGCAGCATACACATTCTTCTCAAGTGCACGTGGAACATTCTCTAGGGAACATCGTATGACAGGACACAAAACAAATCCTAGCAAGTTTAAGGAGACTGAAATCATATCGAGGATCTTTTCTGGCCACAATGGTATAAATGAGGACTCAGTAGAGAAAAGCTGAAGGGTGCCTGGCTGGCTCAATTGGTGGAGAGTGCGACTCTTGATGTGGGTGATGTGGGTGATGTGGGTTTAAGCCCTCTGTCGAGTGTGGAGGCTACTTTAGAAAAAATAAAATAAGAGAAAAAGTGAAAATTCTTCAAATATGTGGGAACTAAACAACACACTTCTGAACAACCTCTGGATCAAAGGAAAAATCAAAAGGGAAATATAAAATTATCCGGAAACAAAAGAAAATGGAAATATATCAAATCCTATGGGATGCTGCAAAAGCAATTCTGGGAAGAAAGTTAATAGTGATAAATGCAAACATTAAGAAATTAGAATGATCTCAAATAAAAAAACTAATTTTACATGAAGGAACTAGAAAAAGAGGAACAAATTAAGTTCAAAGTTAGCAAAAAGAAGATAATAATAATGATCACAGGAGAAATAAATGAAATAGAGACCAAAAAAACAATGGAAAGGATCAATGAAATTACGAGCTGGCTTTTCAAAAAGATAAACAAAATTGACAAATCTTTTGCTAGACTAAAAAGACAGAAGATTCAAATAAATAAAATTAGAAATCAATTCATACAGAAATATGTAGCATCTTAACAAACTATGATAAACAATCATATGCCAGCAAGTAAAACCTATAAGAAATGGATGAATCTCTAGTAACACAATATATACAAAGACTGAATAAGGAAAAGAGAAAATCTGAACAGACCAATAACTAGTAAAGTAATTCAATCAGTAATCAAACACCTAACACAGAAAACTCTAGGAGCAGATGGCTTCACTGGTAAATTCCAACAAACATTGAAAGAAGAATTAATGCCAAGTGTTCTCAAACTATTCCAAAACCAAAAATCAGCAAATGGGAGTACATAAAGCTTAAGAAGCTTCTGCACAGCAAAACAAAGAAACAAAAACAAGTAACAAACTGAAAAGGCAACCTACAGAAGGGGAGAACATTTTTGCAAACCACATATATCTAACAGGGGTTAATATCCAAAAAATAAGCAATTCTGACAACTCAGTAACAAAAAAACAAACAGTATGATTAAAAAAAATATACGGGTACAGTAACTAAACAGACACTTCTCAAAAGACATCCATTGCAGACAGGTACATAAACAAATGCTCAACATCACTTATCAGGGAAATGCAAATCAAGGGGCGGCCGCCGTAGCTCAGCGGTTTAGCACTTCTTCTGCCCAGAGTCTGATCCTCGAGTCCTGGGATCGAGTCCCATGTCAGGCTCCCTGCATGGAGCCTGCTTCTCCCTCTGCCTGGGTCTCTGCCTCTCTCTCTGTGTCTCTCATGAACAAATAAATAAAATCTTAAAAAAAAAAAAAAAAAAAAAGAGCACCCTGAGGTATCACCTCACACCTGTTAGATGGGCTCGTATCAAGAAGACACAACACGTATGGATGTGGAGAAAAGGGGACCCTTTCTAACCGTTGGTGGGAATGTGTATTGGTTCAGCCAATATGTAGAATACAGACGTTCCTCAAAAATTAAAAACATATCTTCCACATGACCTGGCAACTCCATTTCTATGTATACACCCAAAGGAAATGAAAACAATTTTTGAAAGACATATCTGAACTCCCATGTTTACTGCAGCATTATTCATAATAGACGAGATACAGAAACAACCTAGATGTTCATCCTTGCATTTATATTAGATTTAATATTATCCATGTTATCCAGCCACATGAGGGAAATCTTGCCATTTGAGACAACATGGATAGACCTTGAGTAATTATACTGTGAGGTAGGTTACAGAAAGGCAAGTAATGGATGAGATACTTGCATGTGGAATCTAAAATAGCCAGACTCCTGAAAACAGAACAGAATTCATGATTACCCAGTGAAGAGGGGGTGAGAAATAGGACTGACACTGCATAAGGGACACACTTGCACTGAGAAGTAAATAGGGCCTAAAGATCTATTGTGCAGCGTAATGAACAGAGACGGTCTTGTAAGATCCTCCTCAAACTTGCTGAGACTAGAATTATCCCAACCACTAAAAGAAATGATAAATAAATAGAGGTGCTCACTATGGACCTCTACACCACAATGGCAATCACTGTATAAGATATATACTATCAAATTACGATGTTTTACATACTAAATTTACTCAATGTTACATGTCAAAAATATTCTTATTAAAAAAATGGAAGAGTAACTGACATATAGGTGCTTAGAAAAGTTTAAGTCCATCATCAACAAATACTAATAGAAAAAAAATATCGAGTCAGTAAAATTCTGAATATACATGTAATTATCAACTTAGTCTCAAAATATAAAGGAACACATCTTGCATGAATATGACTGGGTATGTGCACACACATGCACATACACACACACACACACACAATTTCAGAAGAACAAACAAGTCAAGATATTTGCCAGAAATTGCAAACCCTGTAAGGAGATTCTCACTACCATCTGCCAGACTGTCCTCCATACAGCTCGGCAACGTGACTGCTCGACGGCAGGTGCTGTGACTCACACCAGTAACACCGTGGATAGTATCCAAGAGCAAACAAAACTAATTTCATTACTTAGATAGAAAACAAAACTGTTTCCTGAGGCACATGGAACCCCACAGCTTTAGCTGTTCTCCTAGACAAGAGGTATAGGACATTTAATAATGATTATCAGAATTACTGAATCCCTACCAGCCCTTCCTTGTTATAAATGTCACATTTGTTTCACTACCCACTTCTGCAGACCGCCGCCACCACCGCTCCAACAGAGTTAGAATTAATTAACGAATTAGTTTCTGAAAATTCCTGAGATGGGGTAGAGATGTGTGGAAGGAGTAAAACAGAAAATCTCATGATAGCAACCAAACTTTTAATCAAATACGATTTCCTTTTTTCTTCTTCAAAAGAATAGGAACAGCAAGCCCAACAAACTGCAAGCAGAATGAATGAATGAATGAACGAACGAACAAATGAATGCCCAGAGGAGAGCCCTGACGTATGTATAAAAATCAAGTGGGCAAAACAAACCAAAGTAAACGAGTGAATGTGCACAAAACAACGTACAGAACAGGAAGTCCGACTGCGAGAACAGAATAAGCTAGAAGGAATACACTGCACAGAAATACCTCATTAGTTCAGGGTATCGTCAATGGTCGAGTCATCTAAGCTTCCATACCTGTTTAGGGAGATGGAGACCACTTAACTTAACTCTAGACTTTATTGACTACCAAATCTAAGCGGGAATAATCATCAGTGAAGAATTTCAGAAGAAAAACGATAAAAGGAATGAACAAAATGATAAAAAAATAAAACCAAAGGCAAAAAAAGAATTTATAAAACACAAGAGAGAAAGTAAAAATGGACACAAATACGAAATCTTAGGGACAAAAATTATGAAACTAGATGTTTAAATATAGACTAAAAGTGACAAACATAGGATAAAGAAAGGTTGAAACTGAAAAGGTTGTAGGAGTCGTACAAGCAAAGGATGAATGGGGAGCTGCCAGGTGGTGCTGGTGTCCATCAGACCTGGGGCCGGGGCCCATCCAGGGATGAAGGTGGCCCCCACGGAACAGCCACGTCCAGCCTGGAAGAAAGACACGCTGTGAACTCGTCGCACCCGAAGAAAGTAGCCACAGAGCACATAGAGCCATTGACCAGAACCGTAGGAAATATATCCACTCTCATACCTGGAGACCCCAACACACCCCTTTGGAAGGTGATCATCCGAAAGCAAAAATTAAGTATACAGAAGATTAACGGAAAGCGTAACAAGCATAACCTAACAGATGCACAAAAACCACCACAGGTGGCAATTCCTAAACGGACACGCTTTTCACCTCCATGTGAAACACAAAGACACAGAGCCAGACCGCATTCATGGCCGCAACTACTTTCCTCGTCAAATTTCAAAGTTTTTATTATACAGATGATGTTCTCCGACCAAATTAGAATAAATTTACATTATCTTCCCAAGAAACTCACTAATCAAATCATTATAATGAGAAACAGAAAATTCTGTGAAGTGAATGTGGAAATATTTAGAGAAAACTAAAAGAAATGTATAGCCTTCCAGGTTTATTTGAAAAAACACATCAAGAACCAAATACACACAGTTATCAACCGACACAAATTAGATATTTATGAAAAAAGTACGAGAGAGAACGTAGGAGAGGCCCAAGACAGGAGTACAAACCGATGAGTCAGAGTAGACATACGACAGTGGATCACGAAGCGGGCTCTGACTCTTGAAATATTTGGAAATGCATAAACGTCTGAAGAAAGATCAAAGGGAAAGTCAGATAAGGCGCAAAACACCAGGAATATAACATCAGGCCATCCTACAACAGGCTGCAGATCTTAAGATAAAAAATATCATGACAACTATACCAATAAGTTTAAAAATTTAGAAATGAGAAATTCATAGAAAAATATTACAGTAGCTAGGAAATAGGAAGTAAAAACTCAAAAAAAAAAACAGCCACAGCAAAATAGTATTTGCCACCAACAGAAATTTTGTTTGAAAGGAAAACTTCATTCTCATGGAAATCAGAGAGCTTTTCTGTGGTGGGACTAGGGCCATTCCCCGTTTTGTTTATCAAGGACACATGCGGTGAACAGAGCATCCCTCCATCCCTAACCCTCACTGATCTCCCTGTCCCTCGACCTTCGTCAGATGGAGGAGGAGGAGGACACCATCTGCTCACAGGGGGCTCTGCGTCTGCGTGCAAGACACAGGTTCCCAGGGGAAGCCCCCCCGCCCCCGCCCTGCACACAGTGCACCAGGGCCGCTGAGATCCAGCTCTACCTGAAACCCCAACTCCTGAGTGGGAGTCAGACCCAAGGACCCAGGCAATGGACCACCCCGGCCAGGAAACACCCAGGCCCCTCTCCCCTTTGGCCTCACAGGCTGACTGTGTGCCAGCCCCATCTCTCCCAGTCCCTGACTCTCCCGGAGCATCTGGAGCATCTCATGGTTATCATCCTTGACCTCCGCACGCAGCCCTGCAGGGGGTACATTTGCCATGTGCAGGGAATGTGACTCAGCACCATCCCACCCCACACCCCAGTGGCCCCAGCAGACCCTCCATTCCCAGGGCATGCTCCTGCTCCCTCTGCCTGCTGTAAAAGCTTCAGGGTCTACGAGATGACAGACAGACATAAACCAGAACGTGGGGGACGGGGCAGGATGGGAGGCAGGCAGGCCTCTAGAAGGCTGCATTCAGGACCACGTGCAGTCTCATCAGACTCTCTGCTCTTCCTTCCAACGTCCTTTTAAATGCCTTGGCCCCCTTACGTAGGCACCAAGTGGGGTGGATATTAGAGGTCTTCGAGGACCACATCAGGATGGAGTGAGGGGTCTGAGGATTGAGGGCACTTCTCTAGGATCAGGATCTGTGCACGCCCTACGTAATGAGGCCAAGGCATTTAAGAGGACAACTGGGGAGAGGAGCAGAGCATATGATCCGAGTGCACACCAGGATCCCAACCTCTTCCCAAGAGAAGGCACCTGGCCTGAGACACCAGACCACAGCCTCTCACCACAAGGCCCCGGTACGTCTTTCTCAAAGAAG
The DNA here is from genome assembly GCF_905146905.1 of Nyctereutes procyonoides. Lineage (NCBI taxonomy): Eukaryota > Metazoa > Chordata > Mammalia > Carnivora > Canidae > Nyctereutes > Nyctereutes procyonoides. The sequence continues at coordinate 32,907,607 of NW_026575043.1, forward strand.
CCTAGGTCTTTCTTGCACACACTGGTCCTGTCCGCAGGTGGACAACGGGTTCCCAGGGCAGCCGTCCCTGGTCTCCCATCTCCACGCCGTCCCCGTGCTGTCCCTACGCCCAGCACTGCACGCACACACACAACACATATTTGTGTGTGTGAACTCAGAGAGAAGAGGTTCTCTCCGCTCTCTTACCACGGCTCTGAATTCATCATGCTATTGTTATAGCTGGTGTTTAGCACGTTTGCCACACCCTGCAATCAGGTATTGACCTGTTTACACGTCCGTGCTCAGGATGCTCCACAGAGCGCAGGACTCGTCAGACAAGCCCACTGCTGTAGCTCCAGTTCATGGCAAGGGGCCCGGCGCAAAGCACAGATTCCATCAATATCTGGGACAGCAATTAAAATGACCTTCCCACATCTAACCACCTGCACAAGGCCTTCTCTCCCTCCCAGAACCGATCAGCTCAGCCCATGTGATTCCTATGGACTTGGACGAGCAAGCCCCAAGGCTCCAGGCCAGGGCCCCGTCCCATCAGCACCCTCTCCATTCACGCCCGTCCCAGCACCTGTCACATTGTTGGCCTTTCAGTGTGTGGCTCTTCCCACCAACATGTGAACACAACAGAGAGAACTCACAGAGCCCTACGGCTTTTCATCAACAACCCAGAGCCCACCTGCGCCTGGGTCACGGTCAGAAATCAGGCTGTACTCAGAAGTTCCACGTCCACCCGGCAAAAAGGGTGGGACCGGATGGGCTGGGAGGACAGAGAGGGGTTAGCCCAGGGCAGACTGGGCACAGGACATGGGGCTGCGCTTCAACCACAAGCTAAGTCCCTGCCCCTTCCCACCTGCAATCCCCTTGGTGGAAACAGAGCTCTGATGCAGAGACAGGAGACACCAGGTCCTCCCTCCACCGTACCTGCAATCCAGGACACGAGGGCCTGAGCCGGCGTCTTACCTGCTCTACGTTCTTTTCCCATGTTGCTGTCCCTCAGGAAACCAACGTGAGCTTGTCCCTCGGGCAGGCTGCAGGCCATTGGCCTTGGGAAGGGAAATGTGGTATGGGTCGGGGCCGGGGGGCGGGGGTAAGGCCTGTCTCCTGCCTTCTTCATCCCCGTACCTGCTCCTGCTCATTGCTCACTCACCTGGGATGGCACACTCCTGTCTTTCCCCACAGCATCCCCAGTGTTCTGCTCCTGGGGTTTAGCCTCAGGAACACCCAGCTCTCGAGGCCGTTCCGTCTCTGCCCCGGGGAGCAGCGGCTCACCCTGCAGTATGTGCAGCAGCTGGAGGAAGGTCTGGTGCCTGGCAGGAAGAGGTGGGTGGTAGAGGGAAGGAAACTGGGGCACGCTGGGTTGGCAGCCCACACTCCCAACCTCACCTCTGAAGCCTGTCCCGCTTCTGCCCGGCCTGCTGTTGTAAGGCTTCGAGTTCCTGACGCAGCCGCTCAAGCTCTTGCTGAGCTCCTCTCTGCCGCTGTCTCACCTCCGCTGAAGCCTCTGCCAGATGCTGCAGATGCTTCTCCTAAGAGGAATGAGAACCAGACACAGCTCACCAGATGCGTCCGTCTCAGAGCACTCCAGGCTACATCCAACTTGGGGCGGATACCCACAGATGGAAAGAGGGACCCTACCCACCCTCAGGCAAAACAAGGGGCCTAGAGAAACAGTAGGGTCAGAACACACTATCCCAGTGTGAAGCATTTTGGAGGAAACAGACACAAGAATGGTAACACTTAGTTTGCTACCTGCCATATGTGCAGAGTATTCCTTTCAGTACTTGCTACGCTAATGACTTGATCAACTTAACCCTACGGAGCAGGTGCTAGTGTTGCCTCCACTTCACAGACATAGGAGCAGCACAGGAAGTGAGGGGACCGCCTGACGTCATGCACAGTGAGCGGCAACACTACCACTGAAGCCGCGCTGGCACCTCTGTGCTACCACCCATGCTACATGCCTCACGAGGGAAGAGGGGGACAGAGGTCTTTCAGGCAGATGACCGAGCCCATGCAATGGCGTAGTGGTAGGGACGGAACATGCTCCTCGGGGTGTGAACCTACCTGTTGCAGCTGCCACTGCTTCTGGGCTGTTCTCGCTCTCTCCATGGCCACTTGCTTCTGCAGGTAAGCACAGGAGGGAAACAAGCAGAGGAGGAGTGTTATCCTAGCTGGATTCTGGGAGGTGGTTGGTGGGTCCCACCCAGCACACCTGCCCTCCCCCTCCATCCCTCAGCCTGGCTGCACCTTGGCCTGGAGCTGTTCCAGGGCTTCCTGGAGCTGCATCCGCTTGCTCTGCGCCTCCTCCGTCTTGGCCTGGGCCTGGGTCAGGGCACCTGTGATGGCTTCCACGTGCTCCTGGTAAGTGGCCTTCAGCTCTTTCCATTGCTCCTTGACTGCAAGTGCCTTCTGCCCTGGGAGGAGCCACCACGGATGAGAACACAAGGGAGGCTGGCCTGCCGGTCGGCAACACCAGGGCCTGGGTCTTCCCATCAACCAAGGAGCTGACCTGACAGGCGACCGCTCCATTCCCATCCCAGCCCCACCCCCCCTACTCACGGCTGGTGTCTTCAGAAGCCAAGGGGTCTAGTCCCTGGACGATGTCCTCCTGAGCCAGGAAATTCTGCAGGAAGTCTACTACCTGAAGCTGACTGCAGAGCAGCTTGTCCTTCTTCCGGGAGTCCTGTTCGGGGAGTGGGCAGGGGACAGCACAGGCGGAGTGGGCGCTGCCCCCGGGCCCTGGGGGCGGTCCCTAGCTTCTCAAGCTGCACTTACCATCACGAACTCCGCCAGGATCTGGGCTGGCAGCTCTGCCTCCTCTTGCCGGCCCATGGGCTCCAGGATGTCCCCCAGCGCGGCCAGGGCCCTGAGGGCAAGAGATGGGGCGGGGGGAGGGTGCTGCAGACTCAGGGGCGCCGGACAGGCCCCAAGGGCTCTCCCTGCGCGGAGCTGCCCTGAGCTGCAGGCCGCGGGGTGGGAGGGCACAGGGCGGACAGAGGACAGCTGCCTGAGCACGGCGGGCAGAGCTGGGGGGGCGGGGGCTGTGGGCACAGGCACAGGGCGGACAGAGGACAGCTGCCTGAGCACGGCGGGCAGAGCTGGGGGCCGGGGGGGGGGTTCCCTCTCCGGAGTCAGTCAGGGAGACGCGGGGCCGGGAAGGGAGGGGCCGCGCTGGGCTGGCGCGGGCACCTTGCCCCCCCTCCCCCCCGAGACCTCGGCGCCCCGACCCGGCGGCCCAGCGGGGCCCGTGTGCGCGCGCAGCGGCCTCGGAAGCTGAGCGACCCCGGCAGACGCGTCCTGCGTGGCCGAGGCAGGCGGAGCGCGGGGACCCCGGGCCGGGAGCAGCCCCTCCCCCCCGGCCCTCCCCGCCGTCCCCCGGCTTACTCGAGCGCTTGGGCGCGCGCCCCGACCTCCGCCTCCGCCTGCGCCATCCCCGCCGCCGGAGCCTCGGCTCTTCCGCCCGCCGCCCCTACCGCCCTTTGAATTCACCGCCGCTACGCCCCGGGACCGGCGATTGGCTGCGCGCGCGGTGGGGCGGGATCTAAGGGCCAGAGTGCACTCTGATTGGCCAGCGCGGACGAACGGTCGGCCCGCCGGATGTTTGGCGCCGGCGGGGTCGTGGCAGGGCGTGGCCGGCGAGCGGGCGTTCTGCGCATGCGCGCAGCCTTAGGCGGTGCCGGAGCTGGGGCGGGGCGAGGCGGGGCCGGGACCGAGGGGCGGGGGCGGGGCCGAGAGGCGGGTGTGGGTGTGGGGGCGGGGCCGGGGCTGCGGAGCGAGGTCTGTTCCGACTTCGCGGGACCCAGAGAACGAGTCCCCGAGTGCGGGTTTCTGGGGAGACTCTGGGCAGTGAACTTACTTAAAAAATTATGTTGCGGTAGAGGGAGCGCACTGCGTGTGCCTCTCCAGACGCTCGGCATCGCTGGGGGAGAACAGGCGGACGCAGGGGGCCGGTGATGCCCGGGCGGGGCCTGCCGACGTGTCGGGGCAAGTCCTCGGGCCCCGGCAGCGGGAACTGGGGTGCGCCCCTCCGCCCACCTGCCGGGGTCGGCCCACCTGCTGGCGTTCCCCCACCTGCCGGGGTCCGCCCACCTGCGGGGGTCCGCCCACCTGCGGGGGACCAGGTGTGTCCCCTCAATCCACCTCCCAGGCTCCGCCTACCTGCTGTGGGGCCCATGAGGCGGCCCCTAAAGGGCTTAGGGAGCCAGGAGATGCGGAGAGGGGAACCATGACTGCACCAGCTGGGGGCGGCGGCTAGAGCACCCACATGTGTGTCTTCCTGGTGGGGAGCGGTGACCTTAGACTGATCACCCCTCTAACGCGATGTGGCATCTCAAAAGCAAGACCCAAGTGGGTCAGACTGCGAGCAAATTAACTAAATATGTGACAGACCAAAGCACAATAATATTTATAGAAACAGAAAAATGTCCAGCAGCCATTAAGGTACAATTTACAGTGTCTGCCTCCAATTAAAAACTATAAAGTTTGCAAAAAAAAGGAGGAAAAGAAAACCCATAATGAGAAGAAAAAAACAAACACTGATCAGAAGAGAAATAGATGTCAAAAACAGTTAATGTTCAAAAAAAAATAAGCAGAGTTATAACAAAAAGTATAATAAGAGGTAAGGACTTACAGAAAGTGGAATGTTGGTATTGCTAGTTGGAATAGAAAATGATGCATCTGCCTTGGCAATTTAGCAGTTCCTCAAAATGTTAAAAACAGAGTGACCATGTGGACCTCAATTCCACTTCTAGGTATATATCTAAGAGAAATGAAAGCATGTTGGCAAAAAACTTGTACACAAGTGTCCATAGCAGCATTATTTACAAGGGCCAAACAGTAGAATCAATCCAAAGATCCATCAGCTGATGAAGTGGAAAACAAAATTGACATCCATTCAAAAGGGTATTTTTCAGTAATAAAAGAGAATGAGGTATACGTTCTGAAGCATGGATGAACCTTGAAAACTTTGTGCAAAGTGAAAGAAACCAGTCACAAAAGACCGTATTGCATGATCCCATTTATATGAAATGTCCAGGTCAGGGAAATCTAAAGAATCAGAAAGTTGACTAGTGATTGACCCGGCTGGGATGGGGGTGAGGGAGCTGGTGGGAAATGGGAGGCAGTGGCGAGGGTATGGAGAGGACATGGGATTTCTTCAAATTAAAGTGTTCTAAAATTAGATTATGGAGAGATCACACAATTGTATACAAAAAATCTATTCAATTTAAATGAGCCTCAATAAAGCTCTTTAAAAAGTTAATCAGAGATATGAAATATAAAGACCTAAGTCAAACTTGTACACGTGAAAACTATAATGTGATAGATGAAAATAGGGTAGAAGCAAATTAAACATTACATAATGAAAAAATGAAATTAAAGACTTAGCTTTAGAAACTAACATGAATTATAGAAAATTAAAACAAAATAAAAAGAACAAAATAACAGTGAGCTGTGGAACAATTTGTAACATCCTAATTACACTTATAAATGAAGTCCCTGAGGGAGGCAAGAGAAGAGGAGAAAAAAAATTAAGTAATAATAACTAAAGATTTTGAAATTTGATGAAGACTTTAAATTAGGAGAAAATCCTGAAAAAATAGAGATAAATAAATTATAAAATAAATAAAAGAGAAAATGTTGAAAGCAGCTTGGGCAGACAGGGAGGTATGTTATATAAAAATAAATAAAAATAAGAATTACAGTAACTTTCTTAATGCCAACAATGCAAGAAATAGCACAGCAGAGCAACATCTTTAAAATACTGCTAGAACATAAATGGACAAGTAAATAAATAAATGTACTATTAAAGGAAACAAACCTTCCAGAAAATGAAGGTTAACGAAAGACACATTTGGACATACAAAAGCTGAAGGATTTTATCATTAACTGATCACAAGCACTATGAGAGTCTATTAGGGAGAAGAAAATGACACTAGATTGAAATCTGAATGTATCCAAAGAAATGCGTAGCACCCGAAATGGTACCTACATGAATAAAAATGTGCCTTTCTTAAATACTTAAATCTTTTTTAAAAAAGATAAGGAATGGAGTACCTGGGTGGTTAGGTCGGTGAAGCATCTGCCTTCAGCTCAGGTCCTGACCTCAGGGTCCTGGGATTGAGTCCTGCATGGGACTCCCTGCTCAGCGGGGAGTCTGCTTCTACCTCTCCCTCTGCTGCTTCCCCTGCTTGCATTCTCTCTCTCTTTCTCTCTCATATAAATAAATAAAATCTTTAAAAAGAAAAGATAATGAACTGCATGAATAGAAATAGCAATATTGTGGGGTTTATAACATATACAATAGTAAAATGTAGCACAAAAAGAGTATGAGGGGATAAAAGAAATAAAAGTAAATTATCTATCTTTGTCATTTATGTAAAGCTGCGTATCAGATGAAAGTAGACTCTGGTAAAACAAACCGTGGACTACAACTCTTTAGGAAGTGGTGCTGACAACCCCCAGGGTGGCCACCAATGCCACTCAGATCATCTTTCTCTGTGAAATCTAGGACTTTTCTAAACAATGGAATAGAGCACTGGTGGTGGGGTATCATCTGTCCATTAGGCTACCTTAAGCAAAACACATCACTTCTATGACTTCACCTCATCATATAATGCTCCACAGCAAACCTGGGACAGAGCTCCCTTTCTGACCTTGAAGAAGCAAACAGGCCTGTTGGATCTGCCAGCGGTGAGGATCATGTGGGCTCGAGGACCTGAGACTAGATTCTAGCTGGTAGGGAGTAGGATAGGGCCCTCTGTCACACAACCACAAGAGGCTAAAGTGGTGCTTGGAAGCAGATTTTTTTCCCTAATTGAGCCTACCAAAAGAGTACCGCCAGGTTAACATCTTGATTGCCACCTTATAAGACCCTGAGAAGAATGCAAAAATCCTGCCCAACAGAAACTGCCTGAAATCCTGACCCATGGAAATTGTGAGATAACAAATGAGCCTTTTTTTAAGATTCTGAATTGTGGTGATTTGTTTTGCAGCAAAAGAAAACAAGTGACTTCTAAAATAAGAAAGCAGAGAGTTATAGCTACTAAGCCAATAAAATCGATAAAATAAAATCTAAATAATATTGACAAATCCAAAAGAAGACAGAAAAAGGGAAGAAGGAGGAAAAGAAGAGATGAAGGAAACAGAAAGTAGGAAAATAATAGATTTTAAGCCTGATTACATGAATAGTTACATTAAATGTAAATGCTTTAAATATGCAATGGGCAGAGATTAGCAGATTGAATCGAAAAGCCAATTACATTAAGAGATGCAACAAGGGCGCCTGGGTGGCTCAGTCAGTTAAGCGTCTGACTCTTGATTTCAGCTCAGGTTGTAATCTCTGGGTCCTGGGATGGATGTGTTCTGCATGGAATGGGCTTGAGGATTCTCTCTCTTTCAACCTCTACTCCCTCCCCCTCCCCACTTGTGTGTGCTCGCTATCCCTCTCTTTCTCTCTCTTAAAAATAAATAAAGACTTATTTTTAAAGATGTTATTTATTTATTCATGAGAAACACAGAGACAGAGGCAGAGACACAGGCAGAAGGAGAAGCAGGCTCCTCGCAGGGAGCCCGATGAAAGACTCTATCCCAGAACCCTGGGATCACACCCTGAGCCAAAGACAGATGCTCAACCACTGAGCCACCCAGGTATCCCTAAATAAATAATAATAATAAAAAAAAGAAATACACTAAATATAAAGACAAATAGATACAAGTAGAAGGGTGGAAAAAAATTTGCCATGCTAGTGCTAATTAAAAGAATGTTGGGGTGGTTATTTCAGTATACATGTGAGTATTCAGAGCAAAAATTCTACCAGTAATAGAGAAGGTGATTTCATAATGATTGAGTGGTCATTGATCAGTTCATCGTGTGAACTTAATAATCACCTTGATTTACACTGTATAAGAGACCATCAAAATATATGAATTGAAAACTGGCTGATTTGAAAGGAGAAATAAATCTATAGTTAGTTACGTTGGGATTTCAGTAGGCCTTTTACAACATTCTATAGAATACTACATGTAACAGCAGTATATTCTTCCCCAGTGCACACCAAATGATCAAACAAGTCCATATATGGATCATAAAATGCATCTTAATAAATATAAATAAATAGAACCATAAAGTATGTTTTATGTCTGTAAAAAATCTAAATAATTTCCTCTACATGTTTTTAAAATGATGAGGTACTCTAATAGAGCAGTCTTTTTTTTATTTTTAAGAAAATCGAGTTAATTCTTAAACTTTCTTTAGATTTCTGCTCCAAATGCTTTACCTATAATCCTAGATCAAACCTCTTTATCACAGATACACAAAACTGTGGATTTTATAATACTGATTGCAGTTGCATTTTTACATTTGATTATACAATTATTTGATTGATACCTTCCTCCTTTCCTAATCAGCAAACTCATTGAGGGCATGAGTTGGATATATTTTTGCTCATAATCAATGGTAAGCAATTAATAATAATTTGTTTTGTGCATGTCATAAGAGAGGAAGCTTTAAGCAAGGTCTTAATAAGCCATTTTAAGAATGTTGGTTTTATCCTAAGAGTAATTACAAGTTATCAAACATTCCTTGGTTATTAGATGATAAGTCAGATTTCACTATTAAACCTGGATTCTGGGTGAAAAAGACAGACTGAGAAATGATTCTATTATAGTAGAATATATACTACTTTCTCATCTTTTGAAGATGAGAACATTTTTGGAATATATGATTCAATCTGGTGAAGTGGCAGTGGCGGTAGAAATAATGTATTTGGGTGGGATAATCCATACATGCATGATAGAGTGCATCTGGATATATTGAAGTTGCTAAAATGTGTATTAAACATGAGCTTAGATTTCTGACTATGCAACTGGGTGAATTATGTTACAATTTCTTGGAATAATGATTCCTGGAAGAGAATCCCATTTGGGGAATGACAGGGAAAGATCCTTGATTTGTCTCTGTTGACCTAAGTATTTTGACTGACCAAGTGAGTATTTTTAAGATCCTTGGACAAGTAGGTTTAGAATGTGGAAAGAGACCAGAAGGGGAAATCTGAGTTTCCTAGTTATAAATACACAGGCAATTGGAGCCATGGAGATGGATGCCGTCTTTTGGGTTAATAACGTCTCGGAAAACAACAAAGGGCTGAACCAACGTAATTGAGAAACTCTGGTGTCTTATGGATTTCTGGAGAAAGGATGGATTTTAATTAGAAGAATCTACAGTAATTAAACACACACACACACACACACACACACACACACACACACACACAATCAAGGGTGATATGCTGTAGGCAAGGGAAAAGAAGGTTTCCAAAAAGAGAGAGACACTGAGCGGAAAAGTAAGCCGGGATAGAGGTTACTTACTGAAGTTAGCAACAAGGTGATTATTAACTCACCGCAAGAGATGTTTGAGAAAGTAGGAAGAACCTGGAAACCGGATTATGTAGAGTTTAAATGAAATAAATTAGAAGTATTAAAGCCAAGAAATGGAAGTATGTTTCACGTAAAGTTCTTAGGAGAATGTTGACAGAAGACTTTGGAAGGTGGCCGTGCCAACTCTCAAATCAGTAGTATTTCACCAAAGTTTTAATAAACTCTACTCTAATTTGTATTATATATATATATATATATATATATATATACTTCTAGTGTATATATTATATATATATATATATATACTTCTAGTGGGAAATGCTTTCCCTATGGTTTCAGTAAAGAATCTTCCTGCCTGACTACGAAGTCCTTCCTGCTTCATGCACTTTGTAAATATTCTACGTATATATAGTGGAGACAATAAATGATACTTTCTTGTGGGGTTCTTTTTTATGACACTTTAGGCACATTTGATTAGACTAGCAAGAATTGATTTTGTTAATCTGTTTATGTTTGAGGGTTTGGGTCTCTTTTATCTATTTATTACAAATTTCCCTGGAAATATTGACTTTTGAATCATTTTTTCCCCAAATGTATTAAATGACCTCACATCTAAATGTAAATATTGGTAGGGTAAACTAAATAAAATTTAAAATTTAGTTTCGAGATCACATTAGCCACATTGCAATGTGCAATAGCAAATGTATGACCAATGGCTACCATATCAGACAATGAAAGTTTTAGAAGATTTGCACTGATGGTGGCTCCTGGGTGGCTCAGTGGTGAATTCTGACTCTGGATTTCAGCTCAGGTCATGATCTCAGGGTCATGGGATTGAACCCCAGGTCGGGCTCTGTGCTCTGCAGAGAGTCTGCTTGTCTCTCTGTCTGCCTCCCAGGCTTGAGTGCACTTGTGCTCTCTCTCTCTCTGTCTCTAAAATAAATAAATAAAATCTTAAAAAAAAGAATATTTTAACTGATGGAAAGTTCAATTGGACAGTAATGGTTCAAAAAAAACTCATAGATACGTTAGACATATATATCCTGACTCATACAAAAGTTTACATCTTATTTCAACATAACAGGTTAAAAGTTCTATAGTTTAAAAAATACCACATTTGCAAAATATTGTGTTTATAAATTTATAGATTTACAGAGTGCTTGTTTGCAACTCTAATTCCCTCCATAAATACATACAGAAATTTTGTGTTCCTCAACCAATCTTCCTGTTGCAGAAGTAACAGTACAACCAGAAAGGAAGTGAATTCCCTTCAACATATAATTGATATGGGTATTGTATTTTCATTATTAAGATGGTGACATCTATTCAGTCATTGAACAAGCGGCAAATAAAAAAAATAAAGCGAATGTTCCTGGAAACAGAAAAATGTCCTCACTCATTTTGAAGCATTTATTGTGTAGCGTATGTGAGATGGTTTTGAAAATAGTACTTATGCCAGCATTCAAATGGAACGTGCACTGTTGTAGTGGGATGCATGAAGTGATTATGGGGAAGATCCAGCTGAAATTCATAGAGCATTAAGCAAATAGAAGTAATATGGTAAGACATATCTTTGCAATTGCCCCCAGTACTTTATAAAACATTGCAGACAATATACACAATATCTCATGTTTTCAAGACTGATTTCCAACCACACAGAAACTTCTGTTTGGTATGTCCAGCCTTCTCACATCATTCTAGGATTTGAAATTGCATTTTCAGACCTTCTCTACCCTGTGGCAAGTTCCTCTAAATGGGTCAAGGGGAAATCCAATGAATAAAACATTACATATAAATAGGTACATATATTCATAACTATCTATCTATGTCTTCATGCAAGTCTTAATATATGTGTTTATATATCTCACACCAGAAATACCAACTGAAAAGTTATATTTTAAAATCCCTTAACTTTTCTCCTCGCATATTAATACTAGCCTTTTTTCTCTGTAGAAATCCTGATTGTTTTGCTTTCCATGTCACAATCAAGCACAGATTACTAGTATGTAATTCCATTGTGATTTTTATTAATTCAGAGGCTCAAGTGATAGTGATTTGTGCCAGGATATTTTTTAAAAATGCTTAAAAATGTGTTAAATTTTATTCATTATTGAGATACAACTGTCAAAGGTATTTCTTCTTTCCTACCTTCCTAAACATGGGAATATGTCTATGTTTATATCATTTTAGACCACTGCCTGATGGATTTTTTTCTATATCTCAAATATTCTCCAAGTAGGACTTCAGAACTTATATAATTTAGCATGATGATTTTTTAAAAAGTTATTTTGAGTAATAGTAACTTTTTAGGGTGTTTTTCAATAGCTAGCATAATGAAATATAAAAACTTTATCTAAAAACTTGATAAATGATTATTCCTTTGGTGCAGGTGTTTTAATTAAGGTGAATTGTATATCTGGTTGGAACATCTATGCAGCAAGATAGTCATACAGCAGACAATACAAATAGTTAATCAAAAAGTGTTCATAGCAACTCAAACTCTTGATGAGGAAATCTTTTGCATTTATCAACCAATAAATATATCCTCTGTTGTGTGTGTGTGTGTTTGTGTGTGTGTGTGTTTGTGTGTGTGTGTGTGTGTTCAGTTTTGCTCTGGGAATAAGGGATTCCATTTGGCTTACTTGCTTTATAAAATAGCTTTATTGAAACATGAATTAAAATTTTAAGTATAAATGTAAAATCCAATGATGTTATTATATTTACAGAGTCATACAATCAGTTTTAAGACATCTCTATCACTCCTAAGAGATCTGTTTTCCTGTTTGCAATGAATCCCTGCTACCACTCATGCTCTCAGATGGGCAGCGATGTATTATTTTGGCTCTAGAGAGACCAGCCTTTTCTGGACAATTCAGAAACATACAATATGTTGGGAGTTTTTTGTGTCTGGATTCTGAGCCTTAGCACATGGTGCAAGGATGATCCATATTGGAGCATGCATCAATATTTTGTACTTTTTTTATTGATGAATACATTCCAATGTCTGGATATGCCACATGCAATTTATCTACTCAACATGCAATTTATCTATTCCAGTTGATGGAAATTGAATTATTTCTAGTTATTGACATTTACAAATAATGCTGTTCTAAACATTCCCTTAAAAGCATTTATGTGAACATATGTGAATAGTTCTCTTGGGTGGATACCTAGTAACAGGAGTATATTCAGTGGTTTTGCCTTATAACCACTCTAGTGGGTGTAAAGTGGTCTCTTGTGGTTTTATGTGCATTTCCCCTGAAGACTCATTATGATGACCATCTTTTCATATGTTTATTATCCATTTGCATACCTTCTTGGATGATTCTACTCATTTAAAAATGGTTATCTGATTCCTTAATATTGAATTTTTAACAGTTATATCTATCCTACATAGAAGTCTTTTCTATCAGGTATAGGATGTGAAAATATTTTTTCCTAGCAAGTGCCTTTTCTTTCATTTTCTTAACTGAATCTTTATTAAGAATACTTGAATAGCCAAAGTTATATAAGGTTTTTTGTTTTCCTCAAAGATATTTAATTTTAACTCTTACATTTACATTTATGATTCATTTTTAAGTTAATTTTTTAAATGTGTGGTAAGAGTCTAAATTCATCTTTATGCATATGAACATCCAGGACATTCTATGGTTGTATCACCAACTATTAGTAATAGTAAAATAGTATTTTAGGAATAGTAAAATAGTAATAGTAAATAGTTTTTTACTCTTAGAATAGTAAAAAAAAATTCTTAGTTTTTTACTATTCTTTCTTCAAATAGTTGTCTTCGTACCTTTTGTTAAAAATCAACTGGCCATAATGTGTTGTGTTTTCTGAACTCTCAATTCTGTTTCATTTATCAACATTCTTACTCTTACAACAGCACCAGATTATTTGGTTATTGCACCTTTAGAGTATTTTAGAAATTGGGAAGTGTATGTCTTCCACCTTTTTCTTCATTTACAGAAACAACTTGGCTGTTCTGGGTCTTTTCCATTCCTATATACCTTTTAGAGATAGGTTATCTATATCTGCCAAAATGCCTGATGGAATATATTATGGATTGCATTGAATTAGGGTGGAAGGTATGTGGTATGGTCTATTTGCCTCTGGTTCTGTTTGTTTGTTTTTCATTTTGTTTTGTTTTAATTTACCTTTATTTTGACCACTCTGTGACATTTCAAAGTTTGGCTGCCAATAGTTGTTATTTATTTATTTATTTATTTATTTATTTATTTATTTATTTATTTATTTTATTTTATAAATTAATTTTTTATTGGTGTCCAATTTTCCAACATACAGAATAACACCCAGTGCTCATCCCGTCAAGTGTCCCCCTCAGTGCCCGTCACCCATTCACCCCCACCCCCTGCCCTCCTCCCCTTCCACCACCCCTAGTTCATTTCCCACAGTTAGGAGTCTTTATGTTCTGTCTCCCTTTCTGATATTTCCCACACATTTCTTCTCCCTTCCCTTATATTCCCTTTCACTATTATTCATATTCCCCAAATGAATGAGAACATACACTGTTTGTCCTTCTCCTATTGACTTACTTCACTCAGCATAATACCCTCCAGTTCCATCCACGTTGAAGCAAATGGTGGGTATTTGTCGTTTCTAATGGCTGAGTAATATTCCATTGTATACATAGACCACATCTTCTTTATCCATTCATCTTTCGATGGACACCGAGGCTCCTTCCACAGTTTGGCTATTGTGGACATGGCTGCTAGAAACATCGGGGTGCAGGTGTCCCGGCGTTTCATTGCATCTGAATCTTTGGGGTAAATCCCTAACAGTGCAATTGCTGGGTCGTAGGGCAGGTCTATTTTTAACTCTTTGAGGAACCTCCACACAGTTTTCCAGAGTGGCTGCACCAGTTCACATTCCCACCAACAGTGTAAGAGGGTTCCCTTTTCTCCACATCCTCTCCAACATTTGTTGTTTCCTGCCTTGTTAATTTTCCCCATTCTCACTGGTGTGAGGTGGTATCTCATTGTGGTTTTGATTTGTATTTCCCTGATGGCAAGTGATGCAGAGCATTTTCTCATGTGCATGTTGGCCATGTCTATGTCTTCCTCTGTGAGATTTCTCTTCATGTCTTTTGCCCATTTCATGATTGGATTGTTTGTTTCTTTGGTGTTGAGTTTAATAAGTTCTTTATAGATTTTGGAAACTAGCCCTTTATCTGATATGTTATTTGCAAATATCTTCTCCCATTCTGTAGGTTGTCTTTGAGTTTTGTTGACTGTATCCTTTGCTGTGCAAAAGCTTCTTATCTTGATGAAGTCCCAATAGTTCATTTTTGCTTTTGTTTCTTTTGCTTTCGTGGATGTATCTTGCAAGAAGTTACTGTGGCCAAGTTCAAAAAGGGTGTTGCCTGTGTTCTCCTCTAGGATTTTGATGGAATCTTGTCTCACATTTAGATCTTTCATCCATTTTGAGTTTATCTTTGTGTATGGTGCAAGAGAGTGGTCTAGTTTCATTCTTCTGCATGTGGATGTCCAATTTTCCCAGCACCATTTATTGAAGAGACTGTCTTTCTTCCAGTGGATAGTCTTTCCTCCTTTATCGAATATTAGTTGACCATAAAGTTCATGGTCCACTTCTGGGTTCTCTATTCTGTTCCATTGATCTATGTGTCTGTTTTTGTGCCAGTACCACACTGTCTTGATGACCACAGCTTTGTAGTACAACCTGAAATCTGGCATTGTGATGCCCCCAGCTATGGTTTTCTTTTTTAAAATTCCCCTGGCTATTCGGGGTCTTTTCTGATTCCACACAAATCTTAAAATAATTTGTTCTAACTCTCTGAAGAAAGTCCATGGTATTTTGATAGGGATTGCATTAAACGTGTAAATTGCCCTGGGTACCATTGACATTTTCACAATATTAATTCTGCCAATCCATGAGCATGGAATATTTTTCCATCTCTTTGTGTCTTCCTCAATTTCTTTCAGAAGTGTTCTATAGTTTTTAGGGTATAGATCCTTTACCTCTTTGGTTAGGTTTATTCCTAGGTATCTTATGCTTTTGGGTGCAATTGTAAATGGGATTGACTCCTTAATTTCTCTTTCTTCAGTCTCATTGTTAGTGTATAGGAATGCCATTGATTTCTGGGCATTGATTTTGTATCCTGCCATGCTACCAAATTGCTGTATGAGTTCTAGCAATCTTGGGGTGGAGGCTTTTGGGTTTTCTATGTAGAGTATCATGTCATCGGCGAAGAGGGAGAGTTTGACTTCTTCTTTGCCAATTTGAATGCCTTTAATGTCTTTTTGTTGTCTGATTGCTGAGGCTAGGACTTCCAATACTATGTTGAATAGCAGTGGTGAGAGTGGACATCCCTGTCTTGTTCCTGATCTTAGGGGAAAGGCTCCCAGTGCTTCCCCATTGAGAATGATATTTGCTGTGGGCTTTTCGTAGATGGCTTTTAAGATGTCGAGGAAAGTTCCCTCTATCCCTACACTCTGAAGAGTTTTGATCAGGAATGGATGCTGTATTTTGTCAAATGCTTTCTCTGCATCTAATGAGAGGATCATATGGTTCTTGGTTTTTCTCTTGCTGATATGATGAATCACATTGATTGTTTTACGAGTGTTGAACCAGCCTTGTGTCCCGGGGATAAATCCTACTTGGTCATGGTGAATAATTTTCTTAATGTGTTGTTGGATCCTATTGGCTAGTATCTTGTTGAGAATTTTTGCATCCATGTTCATCAGGGATATTGGTCTGTAATTCTCCTTTTTGGTGGGGTCTTTGTCTGGTTTTGGAATTAAGGTGATGCTGGCCTCATAGAATGAATTTGGAAGTACTCCATCTCTTTCTATCTTTCCAAACAGCTTTAATAGAATAGGTATGATTTCTTCTTTAAACGTTTGATAGAATTCCCCTGGGAAGCCATCTGGCCCTGGACTCTTGTGTCTTGGGAGGTTTTTGATGACTGCTTCAATTTCCTCCCTGGTTATTGGCCTGTTCAGGTTTTCTATTTCTTCCTGTTCCAGTTTTGGTAGTTTGTGGCTTTCCAGGAATGCGTCCATTTCTTCTAGATTGCCTAATTTATTGGCGTAGAGCTGTTCATAATATGTTTTTAAAATCGTTTGTATTTCCTTGGTGTTGGTAATGATCTCTCCTTTCTCATTCATGATTTTATTAATTTGAGTCTTCTCTCTCTTCTTTTTAATAAGGTTGGCTAATGATTTATCTATCTTATTAATTCTTTCAAAGAACCAACTCCTGGTTCTATTGATCTGTTCCACAGTTCTTCTGGTCTCAATTTCGTTGAGTTCTGCTCGAATTTTAATTAACTCTCTTCTTCTGCTGGGCGTCGGGTCCATTTGCTGTTTTTTCTCTAGCTCCTTTATGTGTAAGGTTAGCTTTTGTATTTGAGTTCTTTCCAGTTTTTGAATGGATGCTTGTATTGCGATGTATTTCCCCCTCAGGACTGCTTTTGCTGCATCCCAAAGATTTTGAACAGTTGTATCTTCATTCTCATTAGTTTCCATGAATCTTTTTAATTCTTCCTTAATTTCCTGGTTGACCCTTTTATCTTTTAGCAGGATGGTCCTTAACCTCCACGTGTTTGAGGTCCTTCCAAACTTCTTCTTGTGATTGAGTTCTAATTTCAAGGCGTTATGGTCTGAGAATATGCAGGGGACGATCCCAATCTTTTGGTATCGGTTCAGACCCGATTTGTGACCCAGTATGTGGTCTATTCTGGAGAAAGTTCCATGTGCACTTGAGAAGAATGTGTATTCAGTTGAGTTTGGATGAAAAGTTCTGTAGATATCTGTGAAATCCATCTGGTCCAGTGTATCATTTAAAGCTCTCGTTTCTTTGGAGATGTTGTGCTTAGAAGACCTATCGAGGGTAGAAAGAGCTAGATTGAAGTCACCAAGTATAAGTGTATTATTATCTAAGTATTTCTTCACTTTGGTTAATAATTCGTTTAAGTATTTGGCAGCTCCCACATTCGGGGCATATATATTGAGGATTGTTAAGTCCTCTTGCTGGATAGATCCTTTAAGTATGAGATAGTGTCCCTCTTCGTCTCTCACTACAGTCTTCGGGGTAAATTTTAGTTTATCTGATATAAGGATGGCTAGCCCTGCTTTCTTTTGAGACCATTTGAATGGTAAATGGTTCTCCAACCTTTTATTTTCAGGTTGTAGGTGTCCTTCTGTCTAAAATGAGTCTCTTGTAGACAGCAAATAGATGGGTCCTGCTTTTTTATCCAGTGTGAAACCCTGCGCCTTTTGATGGGGTCATTAAGCCCGTTCACGGTCAGAGTTACTATTGACAGATATGAGTTTAGTGTCATCATGATATCTATTTAGTCCTTGTTTTTGTGGATTGTTCCACTGAACTTCTTCTTAAAGGGGAGTTTTAAGAGTCCCCCTTAAAATTTCTTGCAGAGCTGGTTTGGAGGTCACCTATTCTTTCAGTTCCTGCCTGTCTTGGAAGCTCTTTATCTCTCCTTCCATTTTGAATGAGAGCCTTGCTGGATAAAGTATTCTTGGTTGCATGTTCTTCTCATTTAGGACCCTGAATATATCCTGCCAGCCCTTTCTGGCCTGCCAGGTCTCTGTGGAGAGGTCTGCTGTTACCCTAATACTCCTCCCCGTGAAAGTCAGGGACTTCTTGTCTCTTGCTGCTTTAAGGATCTTCTCCTTATCTTTGGAATTTGCAAGCTTCACTATTAAATGTCGAGGTGTTGAACGGTTTTTATTGATTTTAGGGTGGGATCTCTATTTCCTGGATCTGAATGCCTGTTTCCCTTCCCAGATTGGGAAAGTTTTCAGCTACGATTTGTTCAAATACATATTCTGGCCCTCTGTCCCTTTCGGCGCCCTCGGGAACCCCAATTAAACGTAGGTTTTTCTTCCTTAGAGTGTCATTTATTTCCTTAATCTGTCTTCATGGTTCTTTAATTGTTTATCTCTTTTTTCCTCAGTTTCCCTCTTTGCCATTAACTTGTCTTCTATGTCACTCACTCGTTCTTCCACCTCGTTAACCCTCGTCGTTAGGACTTCTAGTTTGGATTGCATCTCATTCAATTGATTTTTAATTTCTGCCTGATTGGATCTAAATTCTGCAGTCATGAAGTCTCGTGAGTCCTTAATGCTTTTTTCTAGAGCCACCAGTAGCTGTAGAATAGTGCTTCTGAATTGGCTTTCTGACATTGAAGTGTAATCCAGATTTTGTAACTCTGTGGGAGAGAGGACTGTTTCTGATTCTTTCTTTTGATGTGAGGTTTTCCTTCTAGTCATTTTGCTCAGTGCAGAGTGGCCAAAAACAAGTTGTGTTGGGAAAAGGAGAGAAAGAGAGAGAAGGAAAGAAAAGAGAAAAAGAAAAAAGAAAAAGAAAAAAAAAGGAGAAAAGAGAAGAAAAAGAGAAAGAAAAAGAAAGGTGAAAAAAGGGGAGGTGGGGGAAGCAATCAGAAATCAAAAAGAAAAGAAAAAAGAAAAAAAAAAAAACAAAAAACACGGGGGAGTATGTTTTGATTCTGTAGACTTTAAGTCCCTTGACTTCCCCTGGAACTGGTCCGTCCAGCTGGTCTTCTGGGGGAGGGGCCTGCTGTGCTGATTTTCAGGTGTTAGCACTTGGGGGAGCTGCTCTGCCCCTGCCTGCTGCAGGGCTTAACCGGGGTTGTTTACCCCGTGAGGCCCCAGGAGGAACAGCCCCAGTGGCTATGGCAGCTCTGGAAGCCTGGATTCAGCCCCCGTAGTAACTCCGGATCTCTCCATCTGCGGGGCCTGGAGGCTCCGGGGCGGGGCCGCTGATCTGCTCAGCTCGGGGCAGGAGCGTCCTTGCTGTCCTGGGCCCTCCCGGCCTCTGCCTGTCCCGGGGGAGGCCGGATCCTGGGCTGTGTCCCGGCGCCCTGTGCTCCGGGGCCTGCGCTGGTGGATTCGCGCTCCCGCCCCGCAGCCCCCTCTGCGGAGCCGCCGCCCGAGCCCCTCCGAGCTGCTCCGGCCCCGCCGTGCGCGCTGCAGCCCTTAGGGAGCTCGGCGCACTCTCCCGGGGCGCAGGTGTCTGTTAGTGTCCCCGGGAGCCCGAGGGCATCCCCGCTCTCCTGGGTCCTGCTCCAACTCCCTACGGGCCCCTTTCCACCCGGGAAGGTTGGTGCAGCTCCTGCTCCTCCGGGACGGGGCTCTCCTGTCCTGGGGACACTCGCCCCGGCCTCAGCCCGGCTCCTCGCGGGGCCCCTCCCCCTCGGAGGCCTTTTGTTCCTTTATTTCTTTTTCCCCGTCTTCCTACCTTGATAGAAGCGCCGACTCTTCTCACTGTAGCCTTCCAGCTGGTCTCTCTTTAAGTCTCAGGCCGAATTCGTAGATTTTCAGGATGATCTGAAGGTTATCTAGGTAATTTGGTGGGGACAGGTGATTTGGGGACCCTACTCTTCCGCCGTCTTGCCCCTCCTCAAGTTGCCAATAGTTTTTAAAGAAGACTTAGTACCCTTACAGCATGAGACACTGAACCTGCAGGTGCCCCCAGGAATATCCTGGAGCCGGCGAGACCAAAGTCCAGCCTTTAAACTCTTCTTTTTCCAGGCAAATATCCTAAACATGGGAATGGACCAGTTAGATTTCTGGAAAGAATTTTATACTCATATCAAAGAACTTGGTACAATAAAAAAAAATCACCATATTTACAAGAAAGTTGGCACAGAGATTAAATACTTCATTAACAGGACACAGTAATGTATTGATAAAGTGAGATAATTTGCTCTGACACATTAGGGACTTCTTTCCCTTATAAAAAATGCGAGAAAACCTACCCTGTCTGAAAATCTCAGGAGCCAATCATCTTAGCGCTTTGTAAAGAGCAACAGTGTATTCTCAAATGAGGTGACTGTTTTGAGATTTGGAAAAGAAAATGGACCAAACCTGATATCTATGGGAACTGTGCGCCAGATGGCTGAAATTCTCATTTACTAATCCAAAAGCACTGCACTAGATTTTCAAACAAAGCAAACATGTTCTCATTTAATTGCCACATAGGAGCTCTCGGAACTAACTTGCATTACTTCCAAATTATTAAGGACACAGAAACTCAGGGAAGTGTACACAACCAGAGTCACTTAGCCACAGCCCCAGAGCTAGTGAGTCGCAAAGCCACATCTGAAACAAGTCTGTGTGGCGCCGTGTGGAGTTGGACCTGGGAGCTTTGGGGCAATGGAACTTCATGGAAGGCCCATGTGCCTGGGCGGCGTCAGCACCTGACTTGCTGCCTGGTTCTTGGTCCACCATGTTTAAAGTGGGTTTGAAGGGTTTTGCTATGTTGTTCCTTTCTGTTCTACTACATGCAGCTCTAGTGCTTTACCCCCCAGACTCATGTGCCTTATCTGTATGGTTTCTGAAACCTTAAACTTAAACTTTCCATGGACTGATGGTTTCAGATACTAAGACAGCCAAGAGGGAGCCTATGTTAGTACTTACAGATTTTGAATTAGTCTTCATTACAGCGCTCCGCTCCGATGACTAGTTTGTTCAATGTTTTATACCTTCAACTGCTTTTTCTATAAATACTTTGTAGCAAAGGTGAGGAGGATAAGGAATGCACCTCAGATGCTTCAAGCCTCCTGACCTTAGTTGACACATCCTTCATCAGAGGAAATTAGGTTATGCCTGAGGTGCTGGAAACCAGGTTTCTAATAGCACCATTCACAGCACAAAGCATGTGGTCTTTGACCTCAAGAGGTTCAGGTTCAAGCTCAACTTAAGTTTCTGATAGAATTTGTGACCTTGGACGATTTATGTAAAATCAAGAATTTGCTTTTCTCATTTCTTACAAAGAGATAGTGATGAGCAGTTTTCTTTTTTTTTTAAATTTCATTTATTTATGTATTTATTTATTTATTTATTTATTTATTTATTTATATGAACAGTTTTCTTGTGAGAAACCAGACAAAATAGTTTCTGGAAAATATCTTGCCCTATGTTTGGCACATAGAGAAAAAGATTACCATCGGAGTCCCCATTTCTGTGAGTCTCCTTTGAGAGTCATATTCCAACAAAGCCAGAGCTTGAACAACTGCAAGAGTTCTGTAGGAATAGTCAGTGGTGTAAGTGCTCAGTAAATGCATAGTTGTATACAATGTGGATTAGACTTGTTTTCTAGTAAACTGTATCTCTTCCAGCTGCATTAATGCTTAGCATGATCTGCAATCGTTACCTTTCACGGTTTCCTGTGGTTCATTATTCAACATCAACTTGCTCAATAAACTTAGAATTCTAGTTCTGAGTTTCAATAAAACAACCTGGGGCCGTTGGGTGGCTCAGTCAGTTGAGCATCTGCCCTTGGGCTCAGGTCATGATCTCAGGGTCCTGGAATCAAGTCCTGCATCAGGCTCTCTGCTCAGCGGGGAGTCTGCTTCTCCCTCTGCCCCTGTGATCTGTCTTGCTCTCTCTCAAATAAATAAAATCTAAAGGAAAAAGAGGAGAGGAGAGGAGAGGAGAGGGGAGGGGAGAGGGGAGGGGAGGGGAGGGGAGGGGAGAGGGGAGGGGAGGGGAGAGGAGAGGGGAGAGAAGAGGGGAGAGGAGAGGAGAGAAGAGGAGAGAAAAGGAGAGAAATACCCCTCCCGAGGCTTAACTTTATCTCACAAAGCCATTACTACTTCCCCAGGAACTATGATTCCAGGAGTCAGTGATAGTCTGGTGTTAGCTACCGCTGTGCTTTGTTGGAGTTTTCAGATAACACGCAAGTTGTCATTTGAGGGCGAATTTCCATGTTCAGCATCTAAATTGCAGATCATAAGGCAATTCTCACCTTGATTTGCTAGTTCCAGATGGATGGATTCCCACTCTGCTCAGCATCCTATATCAGCCCATCATGCTTTTAACAATGCTCAGCATCCATTGCAATTTGGACACGAACCATCAGAGCTAAATTGCAAGACCCCCGTGAGAAAGAATGTCTCGCTAGGAGCATATGCCCATGTAAGCCTTTTGAATCTTTTCTAATCACTGTCTCACCCTCCAGCTTCTTACTCTTTGTTTTCTGACAGTAATGAACCAAAACATGGTGATGAAAGCCTGAAAGCTAAAGGGATTATTTTTTAATTCTGAAACTCATTTTTATGGATCCGTTGCACTTATAATCAGGTTTAGATTATTCCTGTTGCTTTCCCCCTAATTTTCAAGGTAGATAATTTCACTTTCTATAAATCTTTCCCTTTCAGTTCAAGAAGAGTTACCTGTTTCCCTTCATAGATTAAGCTGAGTGCTCAGTTGATTTGGTTTTCATCACTGAACAGCCGTTGAGACTCACCCAGGCACAGCTGTGTCCCCCAGGTGTGCAAAGTGAGTGACTTGGGAAAGCAAGAGGGGAGCAGACATAATTCAGGGATTTCCCCCCATTTCATTTATATCCATCTACTGTACAATTTGTGATATTGCTATGGAAATTACTAATCCTTTTGAAATATTTTTGGGTGTTTATACACGATAATGGGAGAAAGGTCATAAATCTTCACATAACTTCACATTTCCGTTAAAGACAGTGAATTAAAAAAATAAATAGAATTCAAGTCACTGCCAGCAGTTTCTCCTTTATGTGTCTCTTTATATCATGGATACGCCATGTCCAAAAGCAACATGATTTGGACAATTATTTTAGTTTCTAGGTAAGTAAACATTTTTACAAGTCATGGCAATTGCAATACACTCTCTCACTATTTCAGTGTCACAAAGTACTGTGCCATTCATAAAAGTAGAGATTTACTTGTAATGAGTAAGTATATATCCACTAGTTTTGTTCATTTTCAGAATGGCTTTGGCTATTTCAGGCACTTTAAATTACCATTTTCATTTTATTTTATTTTTATTGTTTTTTAAAGATTTTATTTATTTATTCATGAGAGACACACAGAGAGAGGCAGAGACATAGGCAGAAGGAGAAGCAGGCTCCTTGCAGGGAGCCCGATGTGGGACTCGATCCCAGATCCCAGGATCATGCCCTGAGCCAAAGACAGATGCTCAACTGCTGAGCCACCCAGGGGTCCCTTCATTTCCATTTTATAATTGACATCACCTTTTTAAAAAAGGTTTTATTTATTTATTCATGAGAGACACAGAGAGAGAGGCATAGACATAGGTAGAGAAGAAGCAGGCTCTATGCAGGAAGCCAAATATGGGACTCGATCCCGGATCCTGGTATCACACCCTGAGCCAATGGTAGACGCTCAACCGCTGAGCCACCCCAGCATCCCTTGACATCACTTTCTTTAAAAGATTCCCTTAGATTTGGATCGTGTTTATATGAAAGGTGTAGGAAGAAGTTTGTGAGGATTGCCATGTTAACAGCATCCACTCATCCAGTCCACAGACAAAGATAACCAGCCGATTCTTCATGTGCTCTGCAATAATTCTGGCAATGCTTGGCAGGAACACTTCCTGTACTTCCAAAAGTTTTCTCCATTTCTTTTTTTTTTTTAAGATTTTATTTATTCATTCATGAGAGAGAGAGAGAGAGAGGCAGAGACACAGGCAGAGGGAGAGGCAGGCTCATGCGGGGAGCCTGATGTGGGACTCGATCTTGGGACTCCAGGATCACGCCCTGGGCTGAAGGCAGGCGCTAAACCACTGAGCCACCCAGGGATCGCCCAGTTTTCTCCATTTCTTCTAGTTATCTGATTTATTGGTATAACAGGTTAATGATTTTTCATTATCTTCTATGTCTTGAGCATCTCTAATGATCTCTCCCCATACGCCTCAATTAGTTGAGCAAGAGTTTTATCAGTTTGTAGATTGCTTTTTCATAAATTGCTTTGGGTTTATTGATTTTCCTCTATAGATTTTATTTTCAGTATCATCAAGGTAAGGTCTTACCGCCATTATTCCCTGGAGCATTGTACACAAG
This sequence comes from Nyctereutes procyonoides, assembly GCF_905146905.1. Lineage (NCBI taxonomy): Eukaryota > Metazoa > Chordata > Mammalia > Carnivora > Canidae > Nyctereutes > Nyctereutes procyonoides. The sequence goes on from NW_026575043.1 coordinate 32,931,835, forward strand.
TGAAACAGAACTGTTGGCTGATCGCATGGTCCAGAGGGCCCTGATCTGGCCCCTCTTCCATGGTGTGGCTTGCTGAGCCGCTGAAGGGGAGTAGGAAATCCACCTGCCCCTGTGGACTCTTCTCCCTTCAGCCCCACCCACTGTCCTCACACTGCTTACACCTGGTTTGGTGCACACACATGTGGGACCACTGCTTCTTATTGGAGGATCTATCTTTTCATTGTTACATGATGTCCATCTTTGTTCCTGGCAATTTTATTTGTTCTTAAGACTATTTCTTATGATATTCATTTAGGTATTGTTGTACTTTGTATCAAAGTATGAGTGATATTTTTTTCAATTAGTTTACTTTCAATCTCTCTATTTTGCTGCGTGTGATTTTCTTGTGTACAGAGTATAGTTGGGTCATGACTTTTTATCTATTCGGTCAGTCTCTGCCTTTTACTTTATATAATTAGATATTTTCATATATAAAGTAAGTATGTGTATACTGGGGCTTAATTTTGTCATTATTTGTATTTTTCCTTGTGTTGTTCATTTTTTTCCTTCTTGTCCATCTTTAGATTAATAGAATATCTTTTAGGGTTATAGTTTTTAAATTTATTTACAATGATTTCAACTATATCATTCTGTACAGTTTCTGTGAATGGTTATTAGCAGTCTCGCTATGATGTGTATAGCTTATCACAAGCCGTCAGTGTCAATGTTTCACAACTTAGACCGGGGTGCAAGACATTTGTTTCTCTTCAGGTCCCTTTCCTTTCCACTTAAAAAATATAATTATCTTAAATATTCCTCTGCAAACACTTAGCACCACCTCAAACAGTTGTAACTTCTATTCCAGCCAAAATATTTACTAAAAGAAGCTCATGCAATGATATTATATGAATAAAAGATAGTTGGAAGGCAGTTAGGAACAAGGGGCCCCGAATTCTTTCCCACGCGATAGGTAGATGACCCAAACCTGACTGAGTGACAGGTACATGGAGAGCTAATCAGATTAAAACAGCCTGCCAACCAGTCCCCAAAACCCCTAGACTTAGAAACTCCAGTGGCAACACTCTTGGGTCCCCTCCCTCTCTGGGAGCCTTGTACTACAGCTCAGTAAACTTTGCTTTGCTGCCCACCACTCTTGGGCTGGTCCACCTCTTCATTCTTTGAAGCCACCTGATCAAGAACCGAGGGTGCCAAAGGAAAAGAAATCCTGCAACAAGATTTCCTTCGTTGTGCCCATTGTTTTTTCTCCTTTTCTGAAGATCCCTTCCTCTTCTATCACCATTTCCTCAGAGTTTGGAGAATTTCTTTTAGCCCTAATTTAGGGGTAGACTTAGTAGCAAAGAATTATTTTTGTGTTCCTTTAACTGAGAATGTCTTCATTTCCTCCTCATTCTGGATGGACAGTTTCATTACTGGATGTAGAATTTCCAGTTGTTGTTTTTTTGGTTTTGTTTTGTTTTATTTTTTTTTTTTGTGTGTGTGTGTGTTCCTTGAAAAACTCTCTTTTCTTTTCTTCAGCACCCAAAGGCATGCTGGCCTCCATGGCCATGGGCCACAGATGGGAAATCTCCTGCACTTCCTATGGGTGTCCACCAGCAATGCAGTATTTTCCTCTCCTGTTAAGATGTTTTTCTTTTTATTTAATTTTTGGAATTTTAGCCATGTTGTGTGTTGGTGTGGATTTCTTTTGGGTTATTTGAAGTTCTTGCAAATTCGAATCTGTACATTTATGACTTCTGACAAATTGGGGCAGTTGTCATTGTTCCTTCATAATACTTTTTCGGTACCACACTCTCTCCTTTTCTGTGTTAGGAACGTTTGCTCTTTTATATTTTTTCTACAGAAACATAAGACTTAATATTTTCTTTACATTGGTCAGACTGAATAAATTCTGTTGACCTCTGTTCCCATTCAGTTGCTCTGGCCTTCACAGCTACACTCTATGGAGAAAAGCTAGTAAACTTTCTAAAAAAAACCCTCAGTCATTACAGCTTTCAGTTCTTGAGCTTCTTTTCAGTTCTTTTACAGAACTTCTATTTCATCATATGGTTTCACTCATATGGGGAATATAAGAAATAGTGAAAGAGATTATAAGGGAAAGGAGGGAAAATAAATGGGAAAAATTAGAGAGGGTGACAAAACATGAGAGACTCCTAACTCTGGGAATTGAACAAAGGGTAGTGGAAGGGGAGGCTGGTGGGGGGATGGGTAACTGGGTGACGGACACTGAGGAGAGCACTTGATGATATGAGCACTGGGTGTTATACTATATGTTGGCAAATCGAACTTCAATAAAAAAAATAATAATAAAAAAATAATAAAAAATAAAAATCTATTTCTTTGCTGAGACTTTCTATTTACATGCATTTCAAGAGAATTGTAATTGATTTAGAAAGCATTTTTAAGCTATTTGTTTTTAAATTCTCATCAGACATTTCTAATATCAGATTAATCTCCATCTCAGAGTTTGTTGATTGTCTTTTCTCATTAAATGGTAGTTGTCCTGTTTCTTGGTATAAGGAGTGACTTTCTGTTCTATCTTGGGCACTTTATTTTGGTGAAGGACTCCTGTTCTTATCTGAGGATTGTATGCTAGCAGGTGGCTGCCCTGTTCATGTTTAGTGTGTGAGTCATAGTAACTTCTCTGAGAGTTAATTCCCATGAAAGTTTTGTTTTTGAGTCTTTTCAATGTCATGCTTATTGGCTCGTGTTCTGGTGTTGCTGGGACTCCTGTTCAAGCCCTTCCAGTGCCATGTGTGGGGTCGCTGGGCAGTCTTCTGGTGTGGCTAGAAACCACCAATGGTTCTAGTCCCCTCATACCACTGGGTGGTCAGTGAGCCTCAGGTTTTTCTCCCAGGGCTGGGCTCTGGACCATGACTCTACTGCTGCAGCAGCTAGAAGATCACTCTGGTCACCTGACCTGAGGCATGAACCAGGGGCTGGGTAGCTGAGCCTTCACTGATGTAACTCTCTCAGTAATGCAGATCACCACCAGAGGCCCCACTGGTAGAGAAGCATGCAGGGCAGCCCCTGTCCCCCGTCTTTCCTGGGCTTCTATTTTCCCAGTTCCTTTGTCAGAAAGAGTAGGTGTTACTTTTCTCTCCTTTTTTCCTTTTGTCTGCTACACCTTCTCTTCATTACTCAGTCTAGAGTGTGTGAGCTCCATCTCAAAAATGCTGTGGTGCTTGGACAACATTGATGCCATAGAAATTGAGCTGTGTGTATGAGTCTTTGCTGATTAAATAGCAGTTCAGGGCTTCAACAAGGTTTTAGAGTCTGTGCTAATTTTAATAGGTACCAGGCCACAGGAGGCACAGGCAGTACTTCTGACAAGGGGTTTAACTTCTCCAAGTATTAGGTATTCTTATGTCAATTACTAAAAATATGTCTCCTTCACAGAATTCATAGACATACTAGGAGGGTCAAATAAGATAATATTTAAATAAATGAGCAGAGTACCCGGCACATAGTGAGTTCTTCATATTTAGACACTAATGTTATTATCTGCATGACGGTTGTGCAATAAGAAGGACAGGTCAGACTCCTTTCCATTATGCCACAAAAAGCCCTCACGTGTCTCAGCATGGGACCATCCATTAAAATAGCTGAAAGGAGGGATGCCTGGATGGCTCAGTGGTTGAGTGTCTGCCTTTGGCTCTGGGCGTGATCCCAGGGTCTTGGGATCGAGTCCCATATCTGACTCCCTGTGAGGAGCCTGCTTCTCCCTCTCTCTGTGTCTCTCATGAATAGATAAATAAAATAGATAAATAAAATCTTTAAAAAAATAGGTGAAAGAAGGGACCCTACGGGGGGTCCAAGAGTAGTGGCTCTAAATGTAAATTGTAGTTACTGCTATTGATTCATGGAATACAATACTTTGTTTTTTTGTTTTTTTTATATAAATTTACTTTTTATTGGTGTTCAGTTTGCCAACATATAGAATAACACCCAGGGCTACCCATCAAATGCCCCCCTCAGTGCCTGTCACCCAGCTCACCCCCCACCCACCGCCCACCTCCCTTTCTACCACCCCTAGTTTGTTTCCCAGAGTTAGGAGTCTTTATGTTCTGTCTCCCTTTCTGATATTTCCCACTCATTTTTTCTCCTTTCCCCTTTATTCCCTTTCACTATTTTTTATATTCCCCAAATGAATGAGACCATATAATGTTTGTCCTTCTCCGATTGACTTATTTCACTCAGCATAATATAATACCCTCCAGTTCCATCCACATCGAAGCAAATGGTGGGTATTTGTCATTTCTAATGGCTGAGGAATATTCCATTGTGTACATAAACCACATCTTCTTTATCCATTCATTTTTCGATGGACACCTGCACCCCGATGTTTATAACAGCAACGTCCACAATAGCCAAACTATGGAAGGAGCCTCGGTGTCCACTGGAATACAATACTTTGTAACAATTATTCAAGTCCATAGTGATATGGACTGAATTATGTCCCCCTCAAAATGTAGAAGCCCTGACCCTATGGTTATGTTTGGTTGCAGAGCCTTAGAGGAGGTAATTAAGGTTCTATGAGTTATAAGGGTGCAGCCCAATCCAGTAGGACTGCTGTCCTAGAGGAGGAGATGCCAAGAATGTTGGGTACCAGGATGAGGCCAAGGTAGAGAAGGTAGCCATCTGCAAGCCAAGGAGAGAGGCCTCACAAAATCCACCCTGCTGGTACCTTGATCTGGGGTTTCCAGGCTCCTGAACTATAAGAAAATGAATTTCTGTTGTTTAAACCAACCAGTGTATGATATTTTACTATGGCATCCCAAGTGACCAATATGTACACTTTTTTAGTTTGAAACAGGATGTGATTCCATCACTTTGAACCATCAATAATTATCTAACCATAGCCTCGAAGGCCACATACCTTTGACTATTTAATTATTGATCAGATCAGTCTTATTTTTCCTACGATGTTTTAGTATCACGACATATTTGTTTTTTGGAAATGGAATTGCATTTCCTGTTATAGATAATTGCAATGGTTTTATCTCATTGCTCTGTCCGGAAGGTGGATCATGGAAGGACATTAAAATATGCTATTAAAAGTAATAGCATATTACTATTACTATTAATAGTAGAGACAAATAATAGTTTGTGTCCTGAGACTGAGGAATTGAATTAACTTGAAGTGACAAGTACCTGTACTTAATCATTATTTCTTTTTATTGAACACCCACATTCACATTTACACTCTCTCTGTCACACACACTCAATTACTCCATAGGAGAGGAGAAAGGGAAACCAGATGTATATTCCTACAAGTGGCTAATTGATTTAAATAGAAAAAAATTTAAATGCAGGATATATTTAATTGAAAATATAAAAAAATATATGTAATAACATTTGATAATTGTGAAACTTTACTATGTTTCTCATGGAAAAAATACATTTAGGTTGCAAAATGGATGGAATTCTCACAAAATGAATGAATGAAGTAGACTGAGAAGAGAATGAGTGTTGCTCTCCCTGAAAACTTTTCAAACTGAAGCTCTGTTGTAATTATCCACTTTCCACTAGTGAAATTAAATTCCTACTGCATCTGTCCTTTTGTTTGAGAGCGAGTCACATCTGTCTAATTTGCCATCATTGTCGGATCTTAGGTTAATAAAAATACAATCAAAATATAAGCAGAGTGCTGAAAAACAGGGGAAAATATTGGAATTCAAATAAGAGAGGAAGATAGGGTCACCTGCTTCTGGACTTTGTTTGTAAAGGATAGGATGTGGGTGTAGAGCTTCTAGTGATGTCTGGCAATTGTCTTGGGATGTTATTAAATTAAGTAACTTTTTTCTTCGCATGGGACCATGCAATAAAAAGAGAACTGGATCCATGATTAAGAGACTAGTACCTAAACTGGATCCACCTTCACCAAGATGATGATTTTTTTAAAAAAGATCAATTTGTTTATTGGAGAGAGAGAGAAAGGAAGAGAGAGAGTGGTGAGAGTGTGGGGGAGGAGGAGAGAAAGAACCTTAAGCAGACTCCCCGCTGAGCTCAGAGCCCATGGTGGGGCCGGAACCCAGGACCCTGAGATTGTGACCTTGGCCTAAATCAAAAGTTAGATGCTCAAAGAACTGAGGCCCCCTGGGCACCCCCCAACTGATGACTTTGAATGAGCTGGACATGTATAGGCTGGATGGCTTCAAGTGTAAGACGAAGACAACTGTTTCTACGACCTTGAAAGAACTTGAGACTCTAACAACTAGTAATGTTGTGAGTCTTCATTTACCTTCTGTTCTGATAGCATTTCCTCTCTAAATCCACTGAGTGTCCCCTCAAGTGAGAGCAGAATCGAGGTGCTCTTGAACTTGAAGCAGACAGTAGACGTTGTCTGCGGAAGAGATTTTCCTCTAGGAAAGCAGCCTCAAGTAAATGTTTTTGTGCCTCTAAATTTTCATGTTTGTGCAAAAGTAATCTTATCCTTGTGATAAAAATATTCCCATTGTATCAATGCCAAACTCAAGGAAAAGCTGTGGTGGGCCTTCCGTGAGCTGGTATCTTCAGCCATCCATGAAGAGGGAAGCCATCAGCTATCGGGAGTATGGGTGATGAGTTCATGCTGAGGATATCCTAAGTCCCGTCTGGACACTGAAGACCATGAGACCATGAGCACTGATGCAGGACATCCCTTTGCTGCCTCTTCTGTTTCCATTTTTCCCTCTCCTAGAAGAACAGAGACAGTGAAATAAAGGCTTTGGAGCCCTGGCTTCACCTCTGCCTTGTATCCTGGCTGTCACCTCCATGCATGCATGCCAGGGCTTCCCTCTCTCACAGATACATGGTAGAGATCAATGAGGTATATGTTTAAGGTTACTGGACATGATTATTTCCCCATCATTGGGTCCCTGGACTTGTCTCTAGAAATGCTGTAACTACAAGCTTCATTAACCAGAGACAATACTGTATAGGTGGGAAGAGGGAAGATGCTCCACACTTGGGAAATGTGCTACTGAACAATAGGTGACCATACTCCTTAAAGATGGTGGGAATTTACCACCTTTATTCCCTTTAAGAAAGGATGGAACACCCATTCCCAAAATGATTTCATTAACACAACGTTGGTAGAAGTTCATTCAGTAGTAGCTATTGCATAAAGCGCCCAAAGAGGGTTAACACATCTTAATAATTCATGAAGTGGAAAAAATAATACCAAGTAAGCAAGACAACAAAACCTAAAGACCAAAAGGCAAGCCAAGGTAGTCTAGATTTCAAGGGTGACTTAGCTGAGTTCCCATATCTGAGTCACTTGACTCTTACCTCTAAATGGGAAGAAGTCCTTATTAGGCTGAAAGTAAAGGACTATGAGTCTCTTTGTGGGCTTTAGGATTATGGTTATTTGTGTTCACAGGTTCTGAAAACCTGGACTCTGTCTTGCAATTGTTATGATTATTTATTTTCTTCTGCTGAGACTTTTTAAATGTTGAAATAAACCTATTTATTTCCTTGATTTCTCCCGTAATCAAAACCAAAGCCTATCATAAATCCTTTTTACCCTTTACCTCTGGTCCCTAGCTCTGGTTTCACTCTGAAGGAGCCACACAAATTTGTGTTTAGCTGCAGATCTTAATAACTCATCACAAGGCCAGACCCCCCCACCCCTGACTCCTTAATATCTACCAACACATTTGCTTTTCTCTTTTTCTTTTTTTTTTTAAGATTTTACATGATCTCCACCCCTGATGTGGGGCTCGAACTCACAACCCCAAGATCAAGAGTCACACACTCCACTGACAGAGCCTGCCAGGTACCCCCATTTACTTTTCGTCTGACTTCATTGATTTCTTGATTTCCTCCAAAGCTCAATCCCCTTATTGAACTCTGCAGGGAATGGATATCCTCTATAGTACAGAGCCCAGGACTTGTATTTGCACCAACTCTCAATGCCTCAGCTAACTCTTTGAGGAACCTCCACAAGTTTTCCAGAGTGGCTTCACCAGTTCACATTCCCACCAACAGTGCAAGAGGGTTCCCCTTTCTCCACATCCTCTCCAACATCCTCTTGTTAATTTTCCTCATTCTCACTGGTGTGAGGTGGTATCTCATTGTGGTTTTGATTTGTATTTCCCTGATGGCAAGTGATGCGGAGCATTTTCTCATGTGCTTGTGGGCCATGTGTATGTCGTTTTTGGTGAATATTCTGTTCATGTCTTTTGCCCATTTCACGATTGGATTGTTTCTTTGCTGTTGAATTTGATAGGTTCTTTATAGATCTTGGATACTAGCCCTTCATCTGATAGGTCATTTGCAAATATCTTCTCCCATTCTGTACATTGTCTTTTAGTTTTGTTGACTGTTTCTTTTGCTGTGTAGAAGCTTCTTATCTTGATGAAGTCCCAATAGTTCATTTTTGCTTTTGTTTCTCATGCCTTCATAGATGTATCTTGCAAGAAGTTGCTATGGCCAAGTTCAAAAAGGGTGTTGCCTGTGTTCCCCTCTAGGATTTTGATGGAATCTTGTCTCACATTTAAATCTTCTATCCATTTTGAGTTTATCTGTGTGTATGGTGCAAGAGAGTGGTCTAGTTTCATATCTGCACGTGGCTGTCCAATTTTCCCAGCACCATTTATTGAAGACTGTCATTTTTCCAGTGGATAGTCTTTCCCGCTTTGTCAAATATTAGTTAACCATAAGGTTGAGGGTCCATTTCTGGATTTTCTATTCTGTTCCATTGATCTGTGGGTCTATTTTTGTGCCAGTACCACACTGTCTTGATGACCACAGCTTTGTAGTACAACCTGAAATCTGGCATTGTGATGCCCCCAGCTCTGGTTTTCTTTTTCAATATTCCCCTGGCTATTTGGGGTCTTTTCTGATTCCACACAAATCTTTTTTTTTTTTTTCACACAAATCTTAAGATGATTTGTTCCAACTCTCTGAAGAAAGTCCATGGTACCCTATGACCCAGCAATTGCACTGCTGGGGATTTACCCCAAAGATTCAGATGCAGTGAAAGACACCTACACCCCAATGTTTATAGCAGCAATAATTCCAAACTGTGGAAAGAGCCTCGGTGTCCATCAAAAGATGAATGGATAAAGAAGCTGCAGTCTATGTATGCAATGGAATATTCCTCAGCCATTAGAAATGACAAATACCCACCATTTGCTTCAATGTGGATGGAACTGGAGGGTATTATGCTGAGTGAAGTAAGCCAATTGGAGAAGAACAAACATTATATGGTTTCACTCATATAGGGAATATAAAAAATTGTGAAGGGGATTATAGGGAAATGAGAGAAAATGAGTGGGAAATATCAGAGAGGGAGACAGTACAAGAGAGACTCCTAACTCTGGGAAACGAACAAGGGGTAGTGGAAGAGGAGGTGGGCGGGGGGATGGGGTGACTGGGTGATGGGCACTGAGTGGGGCACTTGATGGGATGAGCACTGGGTGTTATGCTATATGTTGGCAAATTGAACTCCAATAAAAAAATACACAAAAAAATGCCTCAGCTAAAGGTAAGACTTACACATTTTATACTTGTCTTATGTCTTTCAGAAGCTAGACTGCAAGAACTTTGAACTCTGGGTCTTTCATCTCCCCTTTCTGTCCATTTTTGTAAGTGGGGCAGGTGGTTAATAAACTGACTTCACACAAACAGGAATTTTAGATACCTTCTCTTTTGAACGAGTTCAAGGGACTCAGCGGTTGAGCATTGGCCTTCAACTCAGGTCATGACCCTGGGGTCCTTGGATGGAGTCCTGCATCAGGCTCCCCACAGGGAGGCTGCTTCTCCCTCTGCCTAAGTCTCTGCTTCTCACTCTGTTGTCTCTCATGAATGAATGAATGAATGAATAAATAAATAAATATCTTAAAAATATTGGAAACAAAGGGTAAAATAATAAGATTATCCAGAAAACTTCAGCATTTTTTTATTCATGGGGCTTGTTTGTTTTCTGAATCTTTCTTTTCTTTTTCCTTTCAGTTTTATGGCTAAGTGTAACTGTCTTCCCAATTTTTTAAAATGGAAAATTTATTTTTAGTTATTGATCAAAGTTAAGGTCTTTGCATACAGAATATACCATCTTATAACCCATTATAATTAATTCATCAATGTTATTTATTTTTATTTATATTACTTGTAGGCTATTACTTAGCAATTCTGTAGGTCTTTATTGAGATTCTTTCCAAATTTGTGCCATTCTTAATAGAGCATAGAATAGGAGCTTGAATATGAATTGATAATAAAATTAAGGGGGAAAATAAACTGCCTGGAAAAAAAGCTTAAAGGTGATGTGCAGTAGGTAACACATGTTTGCTTTTGGCCATTCATGTATGGAGGCCACGTGAGGGGTAAAGCCGAGGAGAAGGAGGAAAGACCGTCTGCCCCCCCCCCCCCCCCCGAACAAGCACAGACTTGAAGGGTTGTAACAGGAGGGAGCCACATGGCGTGTGGAAGGAAGACAGAAATCACAGGGGGTAGGATAACAAGGCAACCAGGGGCTTCCGAGGGCACCAGCTGCCATGCCCCCCTCGCCACGAAGGATGATGTGGTCAAGCTGTTGGGATTTGACTTTTGGAGTTGCGAAGTGAGACATCAGATAGAGCAAGGCATGAATGGAAACATGGAGGGGGAGTTCAGAGAGGGGAGGTTTCCCCAGCCCCAGGTAAAGGTTGGAGAAAACAGTATTCCTGATTCTTGTTCAAAAATACAACATAGGAAATGGACTTTCCCTTGGGGTTCAGGTTTAAGTGGGTTTAAGCTGAGAGGGCTTCAGAGAACCATCTGGAGAGGCTGACAGGCCCCCTGCAGGCCCAGTGCTGATGGGTCAGTGCCCCATCTGGTGCGAGTTGGTACTCATGGGTGCGAGGCTGGTGTTCACAGGAGTGAGCTGGTGCCCTGCAGGTGTGAGCTGGTGCCCTGCAGGTGTGAGCTGGTGTCCACAGGAGTGAGCTGGTGCCCCACAGGTGTGAGCTGGTGCCCACAGGAGTGAGCTGGTGTCCACAGGAGTGAGCTGGTGCCCCACAGGTGTGAGCTGGTGCCCACAGGAGTGAGCGGGTGCCCCACAGGAGTGAGCTGGTGCCCACAGGAGTGAGCTGGTGCCCACAGGAGTGAGCTTGTGCCCCGCAGGTATGAGCTGGTGCCCCACAGGTGTGAGCTGGTGCCCACAGGAGTGAGCTGGTGCCCCACAGGTACGAGGCTGGTGCCCCGCAGGTGTGAGGCTGGCTCAGCACCTCTGGGGGCCGGTAGGCAGGCAGAGACAGTGGGTGAGCTCTGCACTTGAAGGGGCAACAATGCCCTTCCTGAAGACACACGTGTGACTTAGATCCAAAGTGACTCCACACAGGGGCGCCCTTGGGACCCCATGTCTCCCACAGGAGGAGCTGTCTGCGAGGGGAGTCTGAAGAGAGGGGCAGGGGGCTACAGTGCCTGGTGTGGAGACAGAGCGGCAGGGGCAGGTGACAGAGCACACCCAGAGCCCAGACTGGTCACAGCCCACCTCCCTCTCTGCACTGGTTCAGTCTAGTGGGAGCCTGGGAGGCAGGGACAGATGGCGGAGGAGCACAGTTGCGCTCGGAATGCCCTGCATGTAGCAGCTCGGGCCCCGTTGTCCACATCAGCTTTATGACCTATATCATCTGTCCTGGAACATTAAATCCATAGGGGTATTAAAACTTTTGTCCCCAAACCAGTCTTCTTAAAAAGCCCCCCGCCCAAAAGGAAGGAATGCTTGTCCATCCCTGATACTCATCTGATTTGCAGCATCAGTTGGTAAAAATTGAATTCCTCTGCATGACAATGAGTGCTTTCCATTCTGGCCATCTCAGGAGGTTCCCAGATTCCCTAGACACCCTGCCCCAACCCCCATTTAGCAGATGATGATGCAGATCACAAATCCCCAGCATGGGTTCTCTAGAATGACAGTTCCCGTTAGTCCTGACTGGGCAGTGCCTGCACTGAGTGTGTTATTAAATATCGGAATATTGTTCAAGCCAGAAAAAACTGTGGGACAGCCTGATACAACAGTGAGGAAGGTACTTATTTCTCTAATCGCATGATAACAAATGTAGCTCATTAAAAAAAAAAAAAGAAAAAAAAAAGAAAAAGAAAAACTAGTGGGGAAAGAATACACACTATTGATTTTGCATTGTATTTTCTGTTGTCGAGTGTTAACTAATGTATTTCTTAGAAGAGTTCTTGCAGGTAAGCATTTTCAAACCCATTTTACAGATGAGAAAAGCAGGGCTCCAACAAGTGAATTTTTCTAAGTTAGCAAAACGAACACGTGGTGACCTTGGTTCTCAAGCACGGGTGTGACTCCAGAGCCCACTCTTGAACCTGATGTATGTAGGCGTATATCTCGTTTCTTTACTTCTTTACTTCACTTTATTGCTCCTCACAGATACTGCATTTCTTTTTTTTTTTTTTTTTTTTTTTTTTTTACAAATTGAAAGCTTTTGGCAACCCTGTATCATTGTCATTTTTCCCTGTGTCTCTGTGTCATGTTTTAGGAATTCTTGCATTATTTCAAACTTCTTCACATTATTTACTTGTTCTGCTGGTCTGTGCTCAGTGATCTTTGAAGGTACTATTGTAAATGTTTGGGGGACACCACAAACCACACCCATATGAGACAGTGAATGGATGCTAACTGTGTGTGTGTTCTGACTTCTGCACTGACCAGCCAGTACCCCGTCTCTCTCCCTCTCCTGGGACCTCCCCATCCCCTGAGACACAACAGTACTGACATCAGGCTAGTTAACACCCCTACCCTGGCCTCCAGGTGTTCAAGTGAAAGGAAGAGTCACAAGTCTTCCACTTTCGTCACAAGCTAGAAATAATTCAGCTGAGTGAGGAAGGCACGTCCAAGGCTGAGACAGGCTGAGAGCTAGGGCTCTTGCACCAAACCTTAGCCAAGTCAAGAATGAGACAAAAAATTCTTGAAGGAAATCACAAGTGCTGCTCCAGTGAACACACAGGTGGTAAGAAAGCTAAATAGCTTTATTGCTGATGTGGAGAAAGTGTGAGTGCTCTGGATAGATGATCAAACCATCCACATCTTTCCCTAAAGTCACAGCCTAACCCAGAGCCAGGCCCTGACTCTCTTCACTTCTGTGAAGGTCGGGGGGGGGGGGTGAGGAGGCTGCAGAAGGAGAGTCTGGAGCCAGCAGAGGTTGGCCACTATGGTGAAGGAGAGAAGCGTCTCCATAACATAAAGGGGCCAGGTGAGGCAGCAGGTGCTGGTGGAGAAGCCGCAGCAAGCTCTCCAGAAGGCCCAGTGGGGATAATTCAGGAAGGTGGCCACACTAAACAACAGACGTTAATGTAGGTGAAGCTGTCGTCTGTTGGAAGCAGATGCCATCTGGGAGCATCCTAACGGGAGAGGAGAAGTCGGAGCCCAGCTTCAAAGCCTCAAAGGGACAGGCTGACCTCTTGTTAGGGCTCAAGCAGCGGGTGACATTGAGTTGAAGCCAATGCTTATTTACTGTTCCAAAAACTCTAGGGGCCCCTAAGAGTCATGATGAATCCCCTTTGCCTGTGCTCTAGAAATGGAACAATGAAGCCTGGATGATGGTATATCTGTTCACAACATAGTTTACTGAATATTTTGAGCAGCTGTTGAGACCTAACTGCTCAGAAGCAACGTTTCCTATCAAAATACAACTGCTCATTGACAATGTTCGGGATGATATCACCCAAGAGCCCCAATGAGGGGGGCTCATTAACGTTACAATGAGGTTAATGTTGTCATGCTTGCTAACACGCATCCATTCTGCAGACCATGGATCAAGGACTCATTTCAACTTTCAAGCCTCATGATTTCACGAAAGCATTTCATAAGTCTACAGCTGCCATCAATAGTGATTCTGCTGATGGATCTGGGTAAAGTAGGTGGAAAACCTTCCGGAAAGGATTCCCTACTCCGGATGCCATTAAGAATATCTATGATTCATGGGAAGAGGTCAAAATATCAACATTAACAGGAGTTTGGAAGAAGGTGAGTCCAACCTTTGAAGGGTTCAGGCCTTCAGGGGAGGAAGTCACCGCAGGTGTGGTGGGAACAGCAAGAGAACGGGGATCAGAAGTGGGACCTGAACATGGGACCAGATTGGTGCAGTCTCAGGATGGAACTTGAACAGACAAGTGGCTTCCTATGGATGAGCGAAGAAGTGGTTTCTGAGATGAATCTCTTCCTGGTGAGGATGCTGTGAAGATGGTTGAAATGACAGCAAAGGATTGAGAAGATCATGTAAATCAGGTAAACTGAGTCAATAAAGCAGCAGCAGTGTTTGTGAGGATGGACTCCAATCCTGAGAGGAGTTCTGCTGTGGGTAAAATGTTACCAGACAGCATCACATGCTGCAGGGGAATCGTTCATGGAAGAAGAGCCAATCGATGCAGCAAACTTCAGGGTTGTCTCATCGTAGGAACTTGTCACAGCCACCCCAGCCTTCAGCAGCCCCCACCCTGGTCAGTCAGCAGCCTCCAACAACGAGGCAGGATCCTCTTCCAGCAAAAAAGATGACAAGTTGCCGAAAGCTAAGATGATGGTTAGCATTTTTTCAGCAATCACATATTTTTAAATTAAGGTTTGTACATTTTCTTAGACATAATGGCTGTTGCACATCAATAAACTGCAGTACTGTAAACATGACTTTTATATGCACTGGGAAACCAAGAAATTCACGTGACCCGCCTTATTGCAACATTCGCTTTATTGCAGGGATCTGGAACCGAACCTGCGGAGTCTCTGAGGTACTTCCTTTTAGTCACTGTGCTCTCTCTTCCATCCTCCTCACTCCTGCATAAGCAAGTTTTTTTTTTTTTTTCCTTCAGGGAACTTTTGTGTACACATATAGGAGCTCCACGTAAATGTATTCCTATAACATTCCTTTATCAGGTATCGGAGAGGAATCTGGAAAAATCTGATGTGAAAGAGAAGAGATAAAACATTCTCCTTTTTAAAATTTTGCTTTTCAAAGTCAATTCTCTAGCAGTGGTTTTGTTTTTACCTTATAGTAATCTCCTTTTGCAGAGAACAACTGAATTGAGAACATTTAAACAACTTTATCATGGAGCTTAGCCACTGTCACTCTAATGTGCAACATCGACACCAAATATACGGAAATTATTCGAATTATATAGGTTAACTCTTGATTCTGCTGTTCCTGTGGTCAAGTATCTCCCACTGCACAGAAGGCTAAAGGTATTTTTCTTTGTAAGTTACCATCTGCTCATATTAAGTCAATTAAAGTGGTATTTCTTATTGTTTATTCTCAATATAAATATATTTTATTTTTAAAATATTTTTATTTATTTATTCATGAGAGACAGAGAGAGACAGAGAGAGAGAGGGGCAGAGACACAGGCAGAGGGAAAAGCAGGCTCCCCACAAGGAGCCCAACGTGGGACTCGATCCCAGATCCCAGGATCATGCCCTGAGTCGAAGGCAGACACTCAACCGCTGAGCCACCCGGGCGTCCCAACGTAAATATATTTTAAAAGATGAATTAGCAAATAAGCCATCGCTGGCTACAATCAAAGTAACACAGCTTTCACTTGTTCATTCCTGGTGTAAAATCTTATCCTCTGAAGGTCAGAAAGCACATTTGGAAGGTACACATACCAAGTTGAAGGCCTGGCACTTGAAAATTAAAGCCGTACACAACGCCCAGTGTGACATTTTAAATGTGAAATGCAATACAGATTGGATGCCCATTGTCAATCCAGATCACTGTTTGATCTGCAATTTATATTGAGATGAAGCAGAAAGAATTTTTCTGCCTCCGCTTCTTGGCTTTTAACACCATGTTTCACAGATGTCTGACCTTTGGGTTTTAATGTGCTAATGCGGCTTCCTCTGAACAAAACCTCAAGGCTGATTGTCAGTCAGAAGCTGTTTTTCAAAGAATGATCCTAAACTGTGTACACACACACACACACACACACACACACAGACACACACACACACAAAAGATGCCACCTATTTTTTTTAATGCCTACACTTAGCACCATAGTTTCTCCTGTTTCAAAAATAGTAGATAAATATAAAATGTTGAAAGCAGTAATTGATTATTTTTAAAGTTTAATCACTTGAGAAAAACATTTGCTTCTCCTTGGGAGGCACTTTATTCTTTACCATAGTCGTCACCTTTCCTGGAAGCTGCCTTGTGCACACTGCTCGCCATCACCTGCGCTCACAGCTCCTTTCCATCTTCACTATCTCTGTTCCGCGTCATTTCTCTGCACATTGACATGTTGCTGGCTGTTGTGTTCACATCCTTATCCGCATCCTCGTCCTGCAATGGGCTGCATGCTGAGCTTCGATCACTTTCCTAGCCTCTTCCTCACAATTTCCAAATTGATGACAATTGGAAGATGGAAACAAAACCATTTTCTACATCGGACAGCTTTTCATCCATGAATACTCCCCGGTATCCTCCATGTGAGTGAGAGGTGTATGGTTTTTAAGACCTGACGTGAATCCTGGCTGTCGATGATGAGTCTGAAACAGTTGTGCTGTTGCTCCCCGACTAGTATCTAGTTTCCATTCTGGTTTTACTCTTTCAAGGCTCTGACGGTGGGCAGGGCCTGTCTCTGTGTTCAGTGTGTCTTGCTGTTGCTTTAGGGGCACTGCTTCTAACCCCACTGTTGGTTTTTCCTTCGATCCCCTTCTTATCTGTTCAGTTATAATTTTCCTTGGAATTAGCAAATATTTCCTCACCCATATAGGCTTCTTCTTTTCCTGTCTGCACAGTAGGGGTCACGACACTTGGAAGCCAACCATCAACAAAGGGGGAGCAGATGACACTCTTTTCCATCCCCCCTGCAGCGACATGCTCCCTCTGGACCTTCTGCAAGCCACCACCTGCCTCAGTTCCCCAAGTCACCTGACTCTGCAGCCACATCCCTGCATCTCTCTTCCACCCTGGACAGACTGCCTCCTATGTGCATTACTCCGTCTTCCAGATGGCTCCATGCCTTGGGCTCTTCCCTCCTGTCCCACATCCCCATGCTACTATGTTCCGTTTGCTGTGCTACCTGCCTCCGACCTACAAGGTCTGGCAACACCTGTGTCTGCATGAAACCCAGTCGTCCTTTGTGCTGATTCCTATGCTTCGTTCTTGATAACACGCTGCCTTCAGAATCTAACTGGACAAAGTCACCAGCCCTTCCATTTCCTAATCACAGATCCTCTCAACTAGTTTTGATGCAGAATTTACTTACACATATGAATAACAAGTCCTTCGTCTTTGCGCTATTGTCCTCCCTCATACTCCTCAACCAAACTCAAGTCTCTGTGTTCTCAATGAAGCATTTCTCATCCTCCACTTTCCATGGAGATTTTCATTATTTTCTCCTCACTGACTGATGATGTACCATCATTTCTTATTCACGTTCATCCAGCCTTGGATGAACTTCCTCCCCATGCTTTGACAGTCTGGGTAGTAACCAGGTTCCTAGTCCACATTCCACGTATCCATCCCCATTATTTTAAGGTCATCCATGGTTCACATTATTTCTCTCTGGTCTTTGTGTGCATGTGCAACACATCCTTAGTCCAGTTTTCTCAGGTATAATTTACACTTTCACTCTGTAGGCTTTTCAAAATTTACATCAATTTTTTTAAATAATAAATTTATTTTTTATTGGTGTTCAATTTGCCAACATACAGAATAACACCCAGTGCTCATCCCATCAAGTGCCCCCCTCAGTGTCCGTCACCCATTCACCCCCACCCCCCACCCTCCTCCCCCTCCACCACCCCTAGTTCGTTTCCCAGAGTTAGGAGTCTTCATGTTCTGTCTCCCTTTCTGATATTTCCTACCCATTTCTTCTCCCTTCCCTTCTATTCCCTTTCACTATTATTTATATCCCCCAAATGAATGAGAACATATAATGTTTGTCCTTCTCCGATTGACTTATTTCACTCAGCATAATACCCTCCAGTTCCATTCACGTTGAAGCAAATGGTGGTCATCAAGACAGTGTGGTCCGGACACAAAAACAGACACATAGATCAATGGAACAGAATAGAGAACTCAGAAGTGGACCCTGAACTTTATGGTCAACTAATATTCGATAAAGGAGGAAAGACTATCCACTGGAAGAAAGACAGTCTCTTCAATAAATGGTGCTGGGAAAATTGGACATCCACATGCAGAAGAATGAAACTAGACCACTCTCTTTCACCATACACAAAGATAAACTCAAAATGGATGAAAGATCTAAATGTTTTTTTTTTAAGGTGACATCCCAACCATAACCTGTTGTTTTATAATCCACAGGTTTTACGTGGATGACAACTCTTACGTATCTCAAAACACCATATAGGTACTTCTAAATTCAACAAACTTTATAAAACAAGGCACAGTGCCAGGAATGAAGGTGCAGATAATTTTTATACTATCCCCAAGGAGCTCATGGTGCAGTAGGATTACAGGAAAGTAGAGGAGATATCTTCCTATATTCTGATGAGAGTTAGGATGGAGGTGGGCATAGGATGGTGTAAGGAATCAGGAAAGAAGCATGGAATGCAGTTGGGGGAAAGGATAAAGCACCTGTTGATCACTTAGTTCCTTGAGGAGAGACATTCTATCTGCCTCCTTCTTGCTCTGTCTCCCAACCAAGCATTTCTCTGTGCACACTGAATACCTAAGAAATAGTCTGCAGGCAAAGGCACACTTGAAATGACACATGTGTGGGTTTCTGGAGTGTGCATAGCAGTTAGATTGTGCCCAACATGAACAAATGAGAGAGAGAGAGGGAGAGAGGGCACCAAGCATCAGGACGACCACGGGGACAGGTTCGTAGATGTGGGCAGTTGATCCTGAGGAGTTCAAAGCTCATAGCATAGGTAATCAGAAGCCATGAAATGAATTTAAGTAGGAAAGTTACACGGTCAGATATGTATTTTAAGAAAATAATTCCTCTCTGCCTTGTGAAGAACAGAGTTGGTTGGTAGAGAGAAAGTGTGGAGGAGGGCATGAAGACCCTCAGGTGACACAAGAAGACCTGGTGGCAGATGGACTGGACTCGGTGGTATCAAGGCCCACCATCACCCAGAGTGATGCAGGGAACGTGTCCCCAGGAAGGGGACCTCCAGATTTGTTGTTGCCCTAAATGACTTTTTCTGAACCAAGGGGGAGGTGGAGATTCTGTGCCCTCATGCCTGTGCAAGCTCCCCAGGCTCTCGCATTTCCTTTCCATCTCACCCACGAGGAACGACAGTCTATGTTATGTTCTCTCTCTGAGATGTCCCTTCCCACTGCCAGTCAGGTTAAAAGCTGAGATTTCCTTCTCTTCTGCTTTCCTGAGGAAACCATATGTCACGCCCCACTGCATCCGTGGGTCTCTCCTCCCAAGACTTTCCCCTTTCTATCCATGTTTGGTCTTGCCCACTTCCTCGGCAGATTTCTACAACGAGTGTCACTAGGATCATATCCCTTAAGAGAATCCTTCTAACCAACACAGACCACTAATGAAGACGAGGTGGTTATTTTTGGAATTGATGGCTTCAACCTGAATTGGTATTTCAGATAGTTGTTCTATGTATAGTTGTTGACAGCTACCCATTAAACATATACATTTTATTGGCCCCTGGTTTTTCCAGATATTTTACTGCTTTGATTTGCAGCATCCACTTACAGCTCTAATGGGGTGAGCTCTGGGCTGCAGCCACTTTTTGTGAGTCTAATTTCTCTCCTCTTACCATAGAGATGCTGAGAAGGCTCGTTCCTTTCCTCCTGAAAATTGCAGGAGAGTGGAATATTCACCACAAGGAAATCCACAAATAAGTATAGTCATGATTAACAAACTGATATTTCGACAGTAGTATTCAAGCAGACGGCAGGAATTCACTATTAACACATCAAGAAATCTCTTTTGATTGAATAATGCATTTACAGGGGAAAAGGAAATCCTTTTTCTTTTTTTAATCAGTTGGAATACAGTTGGATGAGAGATCAATGTAAATTTTTGAATGAGTCATTTGTCACTCTGTCTCGGAAGAAGCTGAGACCAAAATTTTCACATGATTGACTTTTAAAAAGCAAAGAAGGACATTCTTGAGATTTCCCTGTAGGAGGATGGTGACAGGATTTCAGATCTGTACAAATATAAATATTTGCTTTTATCTTCTCACAGAAATTTTAGGAGGGTTTCGTTTCTAGCCCTTTGTAAATAAAGAAAATACGTACTCAAGTATTTCTCATATTTCTGTTCCCAGGGTATTTTTTCCCCCAGCAAATGAAAACAAACAAGCTTCATGTGATAGATAAATGCACCTGTGTTCTCATCAGACAGAGGAAGTCAACGGTGCTGATGATGCCCCCGTGAAGGGTTATTATGATTCTATCACATGCTTACTGGAGGGGGAAAACACAGCTAATAATGAGGACAGAAGCTAATTAGTTACAAATCGGTTTGAGATTGAGATGCCACTTAGAACAGCCCTCCACGTGCCCGGGCACGAGGACTGCAGGGCAAACACTCCTAGGGCAAGAGTGGAACAGGTCGCCCCCGGATCTTGTACCCAGGCTGCCTTGATGCCTTGGCTGCCTAAGTATCTGTTACTCCTCCTTCCACTTTTAAAGAGTCCCAGTTTGGACAAGAACTTGTGTCATCACACTGATGACACCTAAATGCGTAAAAGAAATAAATTGATAACTTTAGTATTACACCAATGACTCTGATCTTCTCACCCTACTGTGTGATAGCCAGGGTGAAAGGTAATTATTTTTTTCACCTAGTTGCTCTTTTGGACCTCTGCTTCACACATGCTCTGGCTTTGGATACCTCCAAAGATGAGAGCTTGAATTGGTCCTTCATTCCCCATCGTGAAAGTCTTTGCTGAATGTTACACCCAGGTCAAGACACAGGTGTTGGAGATTAACACCCTGGTAGGCACCGTGCATCTGGCTTCAGGACCCAGGATGCAGGGTAACTGAGTGCATTTCAGAGATCTGGTCTCTGGCCAACACAAAATAGAAAAATTGTGGGTTTTCCCTCTGGCCTGGAAAAAAGACAAGAGGATACTGATGTGCTCTGCTACAACTGAGGGTTCACTCACCTGTGGCCAGTCCTCCTCTCTTCTGGAATCCTCTGGGGTCACAGCAGTGCTCCCCGGGTGCTCCAGCCCCCACCAAGCAGGATGAAACCTGCTCATCAAAATGTTTTCTCCTTCCCTTAAGTTTCTTTTTCTTTCTTGCTTGCTTTTTTATATTTTATTTATTTATGAGAGACACAGAGAGAGAGGCAGAGACATGGGCAGAGGGAGAAGCAGGCTCCCTGCAGGGAGCCCAATGTGGGACTCGATCCCAGGACCCCGGGATCACGACCTGAGCCAAAGGCAAACGCTCAACCACTGGGCCACCCAGGTGCCCCTCTTTTTCTTTCTGCTTTTGATTGAGAGTCATCTTTATTGGAAGGAATTATTTTACACAAGATTTCTTTATTTTTTTCCCCTCCCTGAATTTCTGCCTCTGCTTCTGCAGAGGGCATAAATAGCATCCAACCCTCAGAATGTTAAATATATTTATATTTTTAAAACCTACTATCTTGTGCTGGCTTTTTTCTTGATCTTCGGGATGTTCGAGTCTTTATTCCAGGACGTGATGGCTCCACACACCTCAACCATGATCATATACAAGTCCATCTAAGCCTTTGCTTATTCTAAGCTGTGGCCCCCAGCAGCCTTGGCACCCAGCCGGCTCAGACATGCCCCCAGGGCTGTTCCTGCACCTGTTCCAGGTTATCACCAGTAGAGGATCCAGGACGGGGTACGCATTTTGTGTCTTCCAATTGGGTCAATTCATCTGCTGCCAGATTTACCTGGAAATACACAAGGCAGCCTTAAAAATACTTATGCTAATGAGAGGTCCATAAATAATTTGGCAATTATGTTTCCTATATTTACATGTTAATTTTTATGGGCTCTGTATGTGCAACTAATGGCTTTTTTTTTGGTCTTCGCTTTAATATAGAAATTTATTAGTTACAGGAATGAATCAAAATACAATTTAAAATAAAAGCCATGAATAACCCATCTGCTTACCCTTAATTAACCACACATTTAATGTGGTTTTTAAAAATATTCATGTGTATGTGTCGGCATGTGTTTGTGCAGATATTAGAGAAAGTCGGTGCTGATCAAACAGAAGCAAATATTTAGAAGGAAGGAATGAGTAAGTGGTGCATTTATTCTACTCTTTCAGACTCCTGTGAAAATCTTCCCATAGCAGCTCTACGATTCTCTGGGCGCTCTTTCAAATAGCAAACAATATTTTTTACAGTTTGAGTCTATGTTTGATGAGCTTTACGTGATGTGTCTAATGGAGGCAGGAGGGCAATAAAATATATCACTAGAAAACATATATATATATTTTTTTCTATAAAATCTAAGATCAGAAAAGGTATATGTCTATGCATATATTTTATTTAAAGTCTGAGCGGTGGAAGTGCTTTCTTTGGGGAAAATAACTTCCAATGTGCACACACACGTACAAATTATTACAGAAGAAAGGTTAAAGTAGACATTCCAGGACTCATCGTTGTGATAATCCTACCTTTTATTTCTCAAAGGTTTTGCCTTGTCAAATCTAAACAGAAAAAACATGTTTTCAGAAGATACAATTTGTGGAAAACGGCAGAACCAGGAACACGTGATATAATTCATTTGGTTGAATAAGATCTATATGATATCAGTTACAGCAAGACTATAAACAAATTAATAACCTTTGAGATCCAGTGACACAAAGGGAAAATATATGAAGATAAACTCCAAGCAAATGATTTCACAGCTGAGAAGTCTCAGGAAATAAAAATCGCTGTTAGAATTATGAATTTTATTAAATTATCAGTCGAATTTCTCCTCAGAGGTAAGAGACTTAGTTTTTTTTCTTTATTATAATCTCATATCTAACCTATAGCTACGCAGGAAAGCTACATTTGAAGCTTTTGTTTCCCTCTCACCTTGGTGTCTTTGCACATTTTGGTGTTTAGCTGGAATCCTAGACGACCGACCATTCCATGGCTTCCTGGTTGTCATCATTTGGCTCAGATGACATCTCTTTGGAGACAGGCCTTTCCTAGTTACTCTGCCCAAGTCCTGTGGCCATTCCCTGGCTGCCCTCGTTAAAATTCCCAGCACATTGCTCGGATTCAGGGTCTTCTCTGCACTCCTTCAAAAACATTTAAAAGTATTTATTTATTACCGGTCTGCATCGCATCTGATGTAACCGCTGGAGAGTTCACATTTGTCTCTCTTCTTACATCAGAGAAAAAATAACACAACACAACCCTGATACTCATTAACTACGTGTTGGAAAGTTCCTGTTAAGATATTCCGTAGCTTCTACAGGTCTACTTTTCATGCCTGCTTGCAGTTGTTTACTTTGTTCACAGAAAAAAAATACAAGTGGAGAAATAATGGAATCTTTGAAAATCCCCAGCTTCTGCAGATGCCAACTGATGCTAACTAAGATGCTGAAGTGATTTTTGAACACAGGTCAGACCCAAGTCACTGCTGGAAGACGAAGCCAAAGATGTAACTCTAAAATTCTTTGATTAGCTATCAAGTCGATCAAAGGTAGTGCTTTGGGAGGCTATTGAGTTAGACAAAAGGTTTTCTAAGATATAAAGTACATGGTACTTGGAGCCACTCAAGCAAACAGTAGAGCCCGTTGGGAGGCTTCCACAGCCTTCTCAACAGAAGCCCGATGCAAGGAAGAGATGATTTTGCAGAGATTAACAGGTGTACACTTGTTTGATAGACTGAAGCCCAGTAAGAATCACAGTAAACTCAAAGAGTTTTAAAGAAAATTGCATATGTACAAACCAACAGTTTGGCCTAGAAGAGACAGAGACATTTCAAAATGGATCCCCAAATTTCTTCAAGCAGGCAGTAGGCTTGGTGGATCCCCCAGACTCAAGCATGTGCTGACGTTCATGAAGAGAGAGGGATGGCTCAATGAATAGATAAAAGAGCCCAGAGAGTGGAGCTGATTGCTGCGGAGGGTCCTCTCTGGGCAGGCACCACATCAAATCCCAGTCAAGGAAAGGCCGGCTTTCGCCTGGCTGGATGTCAAGAACTCTCATGGGCCTGTGCCTTCTGCAAGCCTCTCATGCCCCTGGTTGAGCAGGAGCACCAAGGGGGATGATCCTACATCTGTGTCACCATTTTATGATGGAGCAGGGAGGACTTGTATCTTTTGTCTCAGATGTCTTCAGATTGAAGGAAACTACTCAAGAAGCTGTATACATACAGTGGCTGGACCCAAAGAACCATGTATGCAGATACGCTGATTTAAATGACAAGATTCTGGGCTCCTAGAAGATGCTCTGATGGGATGAGTGTTTCAGGGACTTGGGATGCCCTTAATGGGAAGTGAACAATGGGTGGCCAAGGAGCAGGCAAGGCTGACATGGCTCCCGATGGTCATTACTTCTTGGCGTTCACACCTGTGTGTCATTACCTACCATGGCATCACAGGGTTGGCCTTTGTGACCAACTGCACGTGCCAGAAGTGATGGCATGTCACCTGTAAGATGAGGTTAGCCTCTGGAGGAACATGGGGTTGGGATATGAAAATTGAGAAACTGAAACAATTTTACTTTGGTTGCCATATGGTTTCATTACTGATTCTCTCTATATGTTTCTGATTGGGTTTTCATAAAAAGCTTCTGATTCTCTCCACAGCACTGTCTTTCATATGCTATTTTCAAAAAAATATTTTTGGGTACCATAGGAATCGATTGTATGTCTAATCTTTCTACACATACATATATATAGGTGTGCTTATAAGTTCGTAGATTAATATCGAACCTTCCAAATATACAGTTTGAATTTTTCAAAAGGTAAATAATTCAGTTTTGTACTACTTTAGACACCTTTTTCCTATGAAAAGATCCAATGGTCCATATTAATTTCCATGTTAATCTGTGCTCGCGCACATTATTTTTATTAATCCTTGATTTGTATGGATTTGTTGTATTGTCCTCTTGGTTTTGTGTTTTTAAAGTACTTGAATATTAAGTTAGTAAACTTAGTTCTGACCCCTTCTAGAATTTCCATATAAATAAATGCACTGGATGGCATGAGCATATGTATGACAACAATGAGATCCTACAACCTTCCAAAGGAGGTAGGTGCATTTAAATTCTCTCCAGTATGTGCTACTGGTGCATTTGCCTAGTGGAGTTTTATATCACATAAAGGACTAAATTTTATTTTGCATTTTTATATCAGTTCCTGAATGTACCATTATTATGTGGATTTAAGAGCAAAGACCATC
Source organism: Nyctereutes procyonoides (assembly GCF_905146905.1). Classification (NCBI taxonomy): domain Eukaryota; kingdom Metazoa; phylum Chordata; class Mammalia; order Carnivora; family Canidae; genus Nyctereutes; species Nyctereutes procyonoides. The sequence goes on from NW_026575043.1 coordinate 32,957,082, forward strand.
ATAATCTGTGCTAGAAAGAGAAGATAATTGTTTGATTGTCAAGTCCTAGAGTTCCTCTTGGGAGTAGATTAAAGTCCTTGAGGATAGGACTCTTCTTATATCCATTTTCTTTATCCTCTGCAGTTTTGCACATCCAATATGTATTTAGTGAATTGAGCTAAATCCACCTAGACTCACAAAAGAAGCAGATTTCTGCTTCTCCTCAGCCCTAGAACAGCAGGGATGTCTGCAATATGAAAAGGTGAGAAACAAGAAGTGATTTCTCATCCCTCAGCATAGGGACTCATTCTCTCTGATACAACCTCTATCAGGATTCTTGCAGTCACGTGGTCCAGCCTTGTGTTTGTGCCATTAGGACTTGTAGCTAGGAAAGTGAAGGTGTTGGAGGAAGACAAGTCACGGGAAGCAATGCCGAAGGATACATGAATCTCCCTTAAACTGTTTCTTCTACATTTTCCGGTTCATGAAAAATTTAGCAGGGCTGCCATTTATTGAATGGATATATCTGTCAGCATATCCTCAGAAGGCCTAATTAACCCAATTAAGACTTTTTTTTCCCCCTTTTTCAACACCATTAAACTTTTTTCTCTTTGGTAATAACAGAAGAAGACAGAGACACTTGATATGATCTATCACATGCATAAATGCCGAGGATGGTCATGAGCCCTCCTCCCTAAACAACAGCCTTATTAGCAGTGTCACTCTTCAGAGCTTCCCTGAGTTTTCTAGCTAGCTTCTTACCTCTCTTTGGAATAATAAACCATTTAAGAAGAACATCATCAAAGAAAAAGTCAAAGCGAGCATTGGAAACCTATTCTAGCTACAGGATTTGTATCCCAATTTCCTCCATCATTCACAGTCCCAGGGAAGGAAGATAATCCTTCAGCCTAAAGGCCACGATTACCATTATTATTATGGCCATTAAGTTAGGGTGTGCATTGGAATTATAAAGAACTTGCCAGTACCCTTTCCTTCTTACTAGTTTTTAAATAACCACAGAGAACTTAGGGGGAGAGTGCAATGCTCTTCTTCCTTATTCTGATCTGTAACCTGAGTATGACTACTGTGACTTGGTAGAGATTGTCCAAACCCAGTTTTGATGCCAAGCGTTTTTACCCTCACATACTTGAAAAAAAAAAAAAAGCCAACAGAGTGCTTGCCTGTTCCTATTATCCTGCACCATTATAGTTAGCAGGAGGCCTTTCTATTTCACCAGCAGGTGAGCAGAATGGAGACTAACAGAAGGGCATGAGGGCTTAAATAAAATAAATAACAAAACCACCTGCCTAATGGCAAGACCAACGCTGGGAGCCGAGTCCCTTTACTCAGGGTTAGTGGCTACAAAATGTGCTGTTTCTGAAGCAGCACTCTTCAAGGAAATATTAAAATTCACCTCTGTTGTCCTTCCACTAAAAGGAATAGAGTTCTTTTTGTAATTTTTACCTTGTTACAACAGATGCTACACGAACTCAGGTGGAACTCTGGCTGCCTTGAATGACACACGTCCTGCCGTCCACAGAGGGTGCGTCGGGTCTTTTTCAAGAGGTGCAAGTTCAACAGCATGTGGAATTAGATACCCCGGGAGGAGTAGCAGTAAATGCCTCTAGTGTCATTGAAAGAACAGAAAACCTAAGGCTCACGTGGAGGTCTGCTAAGGCTGTAGCACATTAGCAGCTGATTTGTACGAAATATAATCTAGAACAGGTGATGTTGTTTCCTTTCCTGCCTCAAACTCATCAAAACCTTTGACCAATTTTCCTGGGAGCATTAATTACTGCTACCATATTTAGTTGAGTTCACATGTTTCTCAAAGCAGTGATACGGTGTTGCAGTATATATTACACATTAAGTGCATGTTTGCGTATAGCAACGTCATTTCTGAAAAACCTATACAACCATGGTCAGTGTATCCATAGGTGATGCATTTCCAAGGCTAAAAACCAAAATGCTGTGCACGCCAATATAAGCAGTCAGAAGAAGCCATCCATTGTGTTTTCACAGAAACCTCTGTTTCTAGAGATTATTGTTACACGAGAATCTCTACCTTTGTGAAGGAAAACCAACTCGCTGTTAGAATGTCTGTGCCCTGTGAAAGAAAAACATGCTTCTGTACTAAAATAACATGAAAAGTCCCTAATTAAATCTTTAAAATTACCATGTGGATCAGTGAGGGACCCCTGGCATCTCCTAAGTGTTTTGTTATTTAAGAAGTCAGTCTTCGATGAGTACTAGGACCTTCCAGCAACAGATGAGAAAGGGGTGCATCCATACAGGTGGAGATCTCCCTGAGACACTGGGGTCATCTTCCAGGAGCTTGCAAACTGTGAATGTGCTCTTAGGCTACCCACAGGGAGGCCTGACTTGCTCCCTCAATCCTGGTCAAGGGGACCCCTTTGCAGCCTCTCTATGCAGCTCATGGTAGCCCATTCTTGTCCTTGGTCTCTGAGTGTGCCAAACCCCTGGCCCATTGGCTCAGGACCCTACTTTGTTTCTTCACCCCATTACCCAGAGAGCTGTTTTCCCCTAGAGGTAATTGCTTTTTAATTTCTAAGTTCTGGAGATCTGAAGTTTGTTTCTTTACTGTGTTAGTGGCGTGTTTGGATCTGCTCCCTGGAACCTGATGGATTAAACCGTTGGCTTTGTTGTCTAGCTCACATTCCCAGAATCAGACAAATTACACAGATTGGACTGTTGAAATTATTTCAAAAGATAAACATCTACAGAGTGGAAATAAACTATGGAAAGCAGGAAATTTGAGTAACTGAATTTTCTAGAAAACATTTCCAGCAGATGGTAACCAGTCTTGCTGTTATAAATGAATTTCAGAGACACTCACAGTAGCTTTATAAAGTTTTGCCACAATAACCAACAGCAGCCGACCTGCACATTAAACACAAAATGCTCAACCACTGCACGCACCCCTTAAATTCAACCCAATTCCGTTTATACAGAAAATCTGTCTGTGGCCACACACTGCTTAGAATATGCAAGTACTGCACAGAGGAGGAAACTTTCTCCTTCTTCTTTTCTTGGTTCATTGTCTGGTCTAATAATTAAATCCTCATAAGATAGATTTGCAGGAGAAAAACCAATTTGATCCTGTGCGTCTGATACCCCAAGATATGAGTCTCAAACAGGGGACAGAAATGAGCAGCTTTTATGCCTTTTCGATAAAGAAACAAGTAAAATTCAAAACAAAGGGGTTTGGCTGGGGTGGCTGATTAGTGAAGAAGCAACAAAGTTCATGTTGGTAGCCTTCTCTGCCCTGGGTCCTCCACTGGAGACCAGGGTGCCTCTCTACCTCCTGGTGCAGGGAGGAGACCTTCCACTCAGGACACAGGAGGGTCTGTCATTCTACCTGCTGTTTCTTAAGGAATTTTAACCCAAAATAATCTAATTAAAAAATCCATATGCTACCCCAAAGTGGCATGTTTTGGGGTTGCCTATTTGGCTCCCTTTCAACACTAGTCTAGAAGGCGTGGGAAAAACTTGCTTTGGAAAACTACATAATACTTCCCTTGTGAGTTGTTTTTTTGGCTTTCAGATTATAAGATTGTTTTTTATCCAATTGCAAAGCAAGATAAGACTTTAGTTGTTGCTAGAACTGTGCACGATCTACATGTGTGCACTCTCCCACAACAGCTCTGGAAAGTTGGGCCCAGACAAGCTCTGAGCCGTTGGAACACTAGGTTCAAAACCCAGCGCCTCTGCTCACTGGCTATGTGGCACGGTGATGCTCAAACCCTCTGAGGCTTAGCTAACTCGTCTCTTAAATGTATATACATTGACTTGCCACATCATCTATTTGAAAAGACTAGAACACTCCCTGAGTCATAACAAATCATTATTATAGAGGCAATATTTATCAGTATGTAGCTTTAAAGAGGATAAGACTAATCCCTGTCATAATTGATACATCAACACCAGAATTAAAGTATCATGAAGGAAACTTTGGATCAAAATCAACTGCAAAATTAGTCCCATGATTACTTGTTGCATGTTTGGCTCATCGGATAAACAAATGCCAGTGATCTTAAGTTACATTAAACATATTTATTTATGCTGTTAGTTGAAAGTTCTTTCGCTCAGACCTAGAACGGATTCTAGGGTGTGCCACTTAGCAGCTATGTGTTCTCAGACAAGTTGTTCAATGTCTCTTACCTGCAACTTTCCTCATCTGTCAATTATAACAGTACTTACCTCCCAGTAAGGAGGTGTTTTGTGAGGGAATCCACAGAAATAGCTTAGCACGTACTTTGGCCTTCAGCACGTGGAGCAGGTGCTCAGCGAGTTTGAGTTCTGTCCACCGTTAATGTATCAAACCTCCACACTGACTATCATCTCTAAAAATGTATGTCTTAAAAAAATAAAAAATAAAAATGTGTGTCTTTGGACTGCTCGTTGTGTTTGGCCCCATGTTGTAAATGTATTAGAAACTCGAACATATTTCTTAACTACTATGCCCATAAATATCTGCCACTTCAGTTAGCAAAGCACCATGTTGGAAAACCACTGAAAGTTTGCTTCTATGCTTTACTGATTTTTATAGAGCTGAGCTGACATTTCCTTGCTCTTGAGATGCTAATGCACACCTGCTGCCCTGCTTTCCTTGGGAGTCTCTCTGTGACCCTGTCTGCACACACACCCAGCAGCACCAAGCCCACCCTAGCCACAGACAACACGTTTAAACCTCCAAATATGCATGTAATTCACTCTCTGGGTGCTTCCGTTTTACAGAGACTCCGGCCTCCACTAACTCGATGGAACTTGAAGGATGATAAACTAGTTCCTACGAAATAACAAGCTGGCTTTGTGTGAAACAAACAAGTGAATCTGTTCAAAGGATAAGGCTTTTATCGCCCACAAATAAAATTATAATTGTAGAAATTAAAACACTATGACCAGGTTATTGATTCTTTCCACAGATAGTAATAAACCAATTGGTTGGAGGTATAGAAAAGGCAACCGTTGTATCTATTTTTTCATTTGTATGTATTCTTTCTAAACCTTTGGAATTTAGTATTTTTAGTACCAATGGAAGATTTAAGGCTATTATAAAATAGTTTTCCTATTTCTGTTTTCCTCTCCTATTCATAAGTCACGCAAAGCAAGTTGGTAGCACGTACCGTGATACTTCTACATTTATCCGTGTGTTTTGAATAAAGTGAAGGCATGTTTTACTAACACCACAGAAAGAACAACTGCCTTGGGACACCTGGGTGGCTCAGTGGTTCAAAATCTGTCTTTGGCTCAGAGCATGATCCTAGGGTTCGGGATCAAGTCCTGCATCCGGCTCCCCGCAGGGAGCCTACTTCTCCTTCTGCCTATGTCTCTGCCTCTCTCTGTGTCTCTCATGAATAAATAAATAAAATCCTTAAAAAAAAAAAAGTACAACTGCCTGCTACACATCGACCTCCGGCAAATATATCAGCTTCTGGACAGTTGGTCTGGTTTATTTTCCTTTCGTTCTGTGGTATTTTTTGAATTATGATAATATGTATTAAGCTGGGAATGAGAAGACATTTTCTTACAGTTTGTTGTTGTATTGGTTTATTTCTGTAATTTGCATGATGGTTTTTAAGGTAAGCTTGAGATATCAGGTGGCATAATGTTTGCAAGTCAAGTTCTAGAAATAGACAACGTGAGGTGCAAACCCAGAGCCAAGATTCTTGGGCACTCCCAGCAACAGTTTTCTCCCTTTTGAAACTGGAACAAAGTGGAGAGCCATTCTGGGGGGCTGTCTCAAGAATTAATGAGATAAAGCCAGTGCATAGTTTGTAACACAGAACCTGAGCACGCATGAACCGATTCATACAAACTCTTGCCACTAAGACCTAAACCCTTTTCTACCAGGTTATTATTCATCATTGCCTCCACGTAAAAATAAAGAAGCATTCAAAACTTAAGGATTCCTCTTTGAAATTTAGTTTTCAGACCCAATAAAATGCACCTGAGGGGCAGAGAGGCAGCTGATGAAGGTAAGCGATCAGAGAATGGTGACAATTAAACTACCTAACTCATGTAAAGAATAGTGGCCTTTCTTTTAATATATGAGGGCATTTAGTCAAAATATAACCTACTTTCGTCAGCCGGTGATCACAATTTTGCCTAAAGCTGACATTTTGTAAGAAACCCTTATTCATCAGAAGCAGACCTGAACATTCTCAAGGAAAACCTAAAGTGATGCAACGCGGGTCACACCAGGCAGGTGGCACGTGTGCTTTTGTACATGTGCGTCCATTCCTCGCGGATTGTCTTGCTTTCAAAATTTTCCAGAGGGCTTCTTCTAGAACGATGGCCACACTGACAGTCACGTCCACTTACTACGTGGGTATATTTTCACTGTGAAATTGTGTGCATTCCACTGAAGACTGAGAAGGTTTATAGCATCAGCCTGTTACAGAGGAAAACATTACTGACTTTGTGACCGGGCAAATCTTGTTTGCATTTTGGCTCCACCACTCACTAATTTTGTGATGAGGGCAATTTATATCCTTCCTGAGCCTGTTTTCATCTACAATGTGGAATAATAATTTCTGCTTTGCAGGAGTGTTATGAAGGTTAAGTATAAATTGCTTTCTGGTTCATAATGTTGGTACATGGTACTCAATGAATAATAGTCAACATTATGAATATGATTTTAACAGTAAGCCAGAGGAAAAAAGAATGTCATACGGATTCTTACAATCCATCAAAACAGGTTGTAAAAATGACTTGCAGAAATATCCACCATGGCAATGACTAACATTTTGAAAAGCTTTATTTTTCCTTTGAGAACCATAGCCCAGCAGAGTGCCGGTGATTCTTGTCCCTCCTGCCAGGAAGGATAATATCCTTGATGCATCGACTGACTCTAATGAAAACTTTTATTCTTAAGACACAAAGTATTTCCCAACACAGAGCGTAAGGTCTTTCTGCTCATGTCAGCATCGGGAGACAAATTTCTGGGAAAGAAATAGAGAAACCTGCTCCTTCCGTGGACAACAAAATACCAAAATGAAGATAAAAGCACACAGCAGCATTAAAAAAACAAAACAAAACAAAACAAAACAGAGCAAATCCACCTGAACGGAAAAATGCACCAATCAGGAAACATCCAGTTCATGAATTAAAAATTTTTAAAGCCGGTAATTTTGCTACCTACCGACAGATCCATGCAGCTCTCCTGCTGCTCCCTTGGTGTTTGTTCTGAGCGTGGAACGCTGTCCGTGGACACGTTGGCAAGAAAGTGGTTTCTCCTTCTGTTCCAACAAGAGGAAAACAGATTGACCATTCCAGCCATACACCTTGGAGGGCTTCCCTCTGTGGACTTATGATCAACAAATCATGTCAAAGAAGTCTTTCTGTTGTTTTTGAACTGTGTGTTCCTAGCCAGAGGTACTCAGAGATTCCCAGGGACTTGGCTCTCGTGTAAATTCAATATACTCTCTTTTATTAAAACAGGCGAGCTGTTTATCCCTGGAAGTTATTGAGTCTATGTTTCATTTTACACGTATGTGTGGACAGAGCGGCCCTTTCCTCCAACTGCTTAAAGAATAGTATTCATTAAAAGTCCCGTGTTTATGTTTTTTAGGCACCAGATGAGCAGATAAATTCATCAGATGGACCAAATGTGAGATGAGCAGCTGATGTTAGGAGGAGTCGAAAAACAAATCTGAATTAAATCTTGAAGTAATGAGGGAAAAATTCCATTAAAATCCATCAACAAAAGGAAACATCATTGTTTTGGCTGTTTGACAATTGTATGGCTTCAAAATATATGCATATATATATAATATAAATATAATCTATTTAGGAATTCTTTTATCTACTTGTAGCTCCATTTCTAGGACGTTTGTGCAACACTCACATGTGTGGTCTTCTGAGTGTGACTGGCAGGTGATCTCTCTGCATGGCTCCGTGCGGACAAAGCCTTTTCATTTTCAGAGAGTTCTAAATATTTGCACGTTCTTGCTGATTTTAGTCAAAACATGCCTTTCTGATTTTAGTCAAAACATGCCTTACTGTAAAACTGATCATCTCTCGGTTTACATTTTAAATGATGCAAGATGAGACCAAGCTATTCCTCCACATGATAGACTCCCAGAAACGTGATGCAATTTATTTGACAGAATTATCCTACCTAACCTTCCCTTCCCCATTTCTTTAGAGGAAAACGTCTCCGGTTCTCTTTTCAGCCACAAGTGGCAATATTATTTTGTTTTTTTTTGTTTGTTTTAAGGTTTTTGCTCCTTGGTTTTGGGAGAGAGAGAGAGTATGAGCACGCACCCATGAGTGGTGGGGAGGGGCAGGGGGAAAGGGAGAGAAGGAATCCCAAGCAGACTCACAACACGGGGCTCGATCTCAGGACCCTGAGACCATAACCTGAGGTGAAACGAAGAATCGGAGCTCAACCCACTGAACCACCCAGGCGCCCTGTGATATTATTTTGAACCCCTGTATCATTTCATATCCTGCTTTTGGACACCATCTAGTTTCTTCTTGTTAAAATATGTATGAAAACTATGCCTCCAATAAGGTCTAACTAGAGAAAAGAAGGGCTCTCACTAACTTTATCCAGACACCAAACTTAGAAGAAAAAGTCATCACTCTCTGATTGTAGCCAGATCACTCTGCTAGGATGATAAACATTCACTGTAAAGGGCCAGAGAATCAATATTTCAGGTTTTATGGGACAGATAGTCTCCGCTGAAATTATTAAACTCCTCTGTTGCCGTGAGAAAGCCCCTGTAGATGACACCTAAACAAAAGGATATGTGGATAGTCAATAAAATTTCATTTATAAACTTGGTTGCTGGCTGGATCCCACCTGTGGGCCACAGTTTGCTGACCCTTGGTTTCAGTCTGGCTGGATAAACACTGCTCGTCACACACATCCTGTCATCGTACAGCATGTGTGTTCATTTGAATATATGATGTTTAAGTAAAAGCTGGTTGATGATTGTAATTCACTCACGTTTATTTTGCCCTTTATCTTATTATTCATCCTGTTAGCTGGTCCTTAAAGTTCAGTGCCGTTCCTCACACCTCTTTGGCAATTAAACAAATCACAGGTAAGACGTTACCAGAACATGGACAAGAATGAATTTGTCAGGTGAGAATTATTTGATTTGTTGGTATTTTATGAGTGTGTCTGCCCACAATTGCATAATTTATGAACTTATTCCATGAAATGGTTGATATTGGTCCTTCTCGCCCAAGAGAATCTTGTGAGGTTCCTTTCCACACCGTGCACCGTGTCCCATGTGTCACTAGACGATCCTTATGCTCATGGGCCTCAGACACCCAGCCGTGTGGTGACTACTGCTTCACCAGCACCAGAGTTGGAATAAACCCCACACTGAAATACTCAGTGATGTGACATGGGATCAGTATGATTCCAAGCGCTTATTTCCGAAGACATGTTTATGTTCTCTACCGAAAGTTCTGGGAGAATTTGGTAAAGTCAAGAGGTTTGATGTCTCTCTGTTGAGAAGGTGGCTCCTTGTATTTTGCTATTCCCGGCACACGGTTTGCTGCCTCACACCTAGACAAGAGGCCTTGCAGCAGCTGCTTGCTTTGTTTTTGAACATTGTGGTTAATGGCTTTTTCTGCTCTCAGAATTTTTTTAAGCCATTACTTTTATCTGAGCCTTTTTTGCCTTCCCCAGCATGCTGCATACTAATTAAGTGTGTGTGTCTCTTACAAGCACATCTCTTCACCTGCCCAAACCAATTCATCCCTTCCTTATCACATGTCTTCAGGCTCAGGGCATTCTTCTATTACCTTGGTGACAAGCCGACAAAATACAAGGCTTTACTCCTGCCATTTATTTCTGGTGGTTAAGTAATGATACGATGGGTTTAGATGCTCATTTTAGCCATCACTCAATCATGGACCTGAAGGCTCGGCCAGAGCTCAGACGGTATTGCATGTCCAGTTCTGTCCCTTGCACAGATTCCGTTGGCTCAGTGAATCCACACATGCTTGGGGAAGCGACAGCAAGCATAAACTTAATTCTTTTCTATTAAATTACATTGTATGTCAACTATAAAAGTTGATTAGGTCAGTGATTTCATAACACAGCTGCCTCTATAGAAAGATGCAGTCTGATGACTCGGGATGAGACAAGAAACTATTGTAATAAAAGCATGCTGCATGGCTCTCAAAGCCTGGTGCGTCCCAATCGTGAATTCCATCATTTAACTCAGGGACTCTAATCTCCATTGCCCAGATTTTACAAAGCTGTGACTAGAGGCTGCTTGTTTCCCAGTTTTTCCCAAGGAATCTTGGGTCCTTGGTCAAAAAGTACTTTCAGGTTCCCAATTTAGAGGGAAGAATATGAACCTTTGCTTCTCTACCAAGATGCTATTCAATGGGAATAAAGACATAAACATAGTATAGATCTTCAACTAAGAAGAGAATGAAAGGAAATATTTCAGCAAAAATTTCAATGTGAGTAATGGGCATAGAGAAGAATATGGTAATCGATATAGTAGACCAGGAGAAGGTTTATCCTGGAGTATGTGAGGAATGGGATATAATCAAGGAGGAGCAAGTCCTTGTGGCAAAACCATGGAGGATCTTGGTGCTCTGAACAGCGAGGCCTTCAGTAGACAGGAATGAAGCTTGTGACTGCAAATATTGGGATTTGCGTCTCAATGGTACGTGAAAGATATAAAGAATTTGTACGTATATTTGACTTCTGAAATTTCTGTGTGCTTGGGTGGGTAGGCAGTGCAAATGCTTCTAATTTCTGGTGTTTAGTATCTTTCATCATTGGGGAAGCTCATTCAGTGAGAAGCTCCATGCTGAACTCAGCATTGTCAAATACCCCCCCCCTTTTTTTTACCCCTTAAAATGCAGAAAAAAAATGTGGTAGAAAAAAGTAAATTGTATGCATAGAAACATCTGAATACAATGTTCAGTCCACAAAGTAAGAATTGGGTATTTTGAAAGAAATAACAACAGAAAATATAGAAGAAATCCTCTAGAAATTTTTTTAAAAATAGCTAAAAAAATATTTAATTAGAAAAGTAATTTGACAGTCAACTGAAAATTATGAGAGAGAAATATGAGTGAAATATCAATCCAGGGGATTCGATACAATGCTAATAAATGTTTCATTAAAACAAAGAGCATAGAAGCAACAACTAAAACAAAAGTACAAGAGAATTACCAAAACTTAAATTCTTTAGAATGAATGTGTTCATCCAATGCCCATGACAAAAAAATTATACCTAAACATTCATGAATTTATAGAATATCAAGTCTAAAAATATTCTAAATGCTTCCAAGGAATACGAGAGGAACTTTTACTTTGAGTAATGATTGCCTAAATTTATATGACCAAACTTGTCATGAAAATACCTGGTCCGGATAAAGAGATTAAAATAGACATACATCAGAAGAGCTAAAGGAATAGTAAGGAGTTAGATTATATTTTAATGTAAAACCAAACAAATCAGTAGCAAAACGGCAGACAATTCGCAAAAATAGGCAAAACTTTCATAGAAATCTCACAAAAGGCAAAATCCATATGGTAGTGAACATCTGAAAAGCATTTCACTCTATAAATAATCAGGGAATTCAAGACTATGTGTCTGGTGATTACAACATAGGCTTGCAATTCTTTATGTTGGTGACATTGGGTGTTAGGGATCTCTGTCCCTCCGCCCCAGCCCGGCCTGGTTTATGAATGTTGTGATAAGAGTGTGGCAGAAACGATGCTATGTGTTTCTGCAAGGCTAGGTGATGAAAGGCCAGTAAATCAACTTAGTTTATTAAGGAGCATTGGTTCTCAGAGCCTATAGCTTCTTTTTTTTAATTTTTTTTTAATTTATTTACGATAGTCATACAGAGAGAGAGAGAGAGAGAGGCAGAGACACAGGCGGAGGGAGAAGCAGGCTCCATGCACCGGGAGCCCGATGTGGGATTCGATCCCGGGGCTCCAGGATCACGCCCTGGGCCAAAGGCAGGCGCCAAACCGCTGCACCACCCAGGGATCCCGAGCCTATAGCTTCTACGGGAGAAATCAGGCAACCCCAGGACTACTATGCTGTGTGAATCCCAAGCCACATTTAGGAAAGACTGCCTGTAGGTGCTTTGGTCATTCCCGACTGAGCCCACCTCTGCATCATTTCAGCACAGGGACGCCTTGCGTGTAAGTGAAGAAGCCCTAAGCTCACCAACTTACATAATAGGATACCTGGTTTTATAGACCATTGTAAAAAATTCTTAGGTTGATTTTATGGAACACTGAAAACTATTATGCTGATTTTCTTTTTGATTTTAAGTTGTTCTAACACTTGTTTGTAAATCCATGTGAAATTAATTTTGGGGAGAACTCCCTGATTTGAAATAGGTTGTCTTCCAGTTGGAAGCTTTGCATCTTTGAACATAGACTTTGTTTCATTTTCATCTATGATGGGCTGTCTGGAGACTGGTTCTCTTTTCTCCAGGCTTTGTCCATGACTTTCAGACTCTTTGTTTTTAGCTCGTGTTAAACATTAATTATGTCCTAAGATTTTCCTCAACTCTTTCAACTTTGTTTCTGCACCGATCATTATCAGCTTTTCTTCCTAATGGAGTTGTCCAAACTGGCCATGTGAATGGGTTTCTTTTCCTTCTCCTTCTTACTCACTTCCTTCTCATCTCTTCTCTTTGACCGATTCTGAAACCACAATAAAATACTTCTGAAATTTTACTTCTGCTTTTCATATTAGATCATTTCTAAATAGAAAATTCCGCCTTTATTTTGAATGCAGAACTAGCTGTTCCAACAAACACAGATTGTAACCAAGGTGCTTTAAGAGCCCCAATGCAAGAAACCAGTCGTCAGTGTTATTAGATATGGAATTATTCCTGGAAGTAGGGTAATGACCAAAAAAAAAAAAAAAAGGAAAATGATATCTCTTGCACTTTTACATGTTGATCATAGAGCAAAACAGACTGCCGAGTGTGCAAGCTTTCAATAATTTTGATGTGAAACTACTTTCTGATTGAACCAAGAGTGAGTAAGTGATCACCATCAGTTTGGAAATAGGAAACAGTTATGCCGATAGCCTACTTTGTGCTACCTAGACAAAAGTGGTGGGATTGTGAACAAGGTGTGCTCTTTGACCATAAGGGACATCCTCTCATTTGGAGAAAACAGTCAATTAAATTGGCAAGTACAATGCAGAATAAGGGATAATAGTAAAAAAATGTTAATGATGTGGTCCTTAGGGACCATATGGATGGACACGGAGTGTCATGGTCAATGTACCAGAAAATGGAGCTGAAAGGGACAGGAGAAGTCCCTGTCAGTAGCACTAGAATAGTCCACATGTCTATGACTGACTTGGCTGAAAATGAAAAGGCATGAATATCAAATCTGTGAGTACTCAAAACTGAAATAGATGCATTTTGTTAAATATAATTAGAACCCAAAATGACATTATTGGGCTAAAATAGATGGTCAACCAGAAAATGAATTTGAACAGACAAAAATCAAAGAACTGCATTCATCTTTTAAAAAACCAAGATAAGTTTAAAATTGGATACTGAAAATTTGGTTTAACAAGTAGAAACAAGAAGGGGATGAGGAGGACAGGAAGAAGAGGATATCTGGTTGGCAAACAAGAACATGCGAAGCACTTACCTCAATCAGCGCACTGTTTTAGGTGATTTCATATATGCTATCTGTAGTCTCATATTAACCAGACCGATGCATATTCTTTTTATTTTAAGATTTTTGTTGTTGTTGTTGTTTTGAGAGAGAGAGAGAGAGGGAGCACAAGGGGAGGGGCAGAGAGAGAGGAGAGAGAGAGAAGGAGACAAGCAGACTCTGCAGAGCATGGAACCCGACCAGAGCTCAATCCCACGACCCTGAGCTCACAACTGGAGCTGAAATCAAGAGTGGGACCCTCAACCAACTGAGCCCCCCAGGCGCCTCTGATGCATATTCTTTAATCAACATTTTCTAGGATTAGTTTCTCCATGGCCATCCTGCTGATAGTGGTGCAACCAGTACTTGACTCCAAAACAAATCATGAGGGATCTAAGTGACTAATACTGGTTTAGATATAATTTGTCGTAATAGAAGAGGAAAATCATTTGGTTACCTTTTAAATATATAAATTGTATTTGGTGAAAAATACTGTAAAGAAAATTCTTGTCCATATTAATCAGTGTAATTAGTTGACTTAAAATATTTTGACATGCATTAAGTCATATTTGTCTTGGTCCAAAAGGTAGTGAGAAGTCTGTCCAAATACAGAGAACAAGGCTGCCTATGCCCAGCAGATGCTTGTCCCAATACACTGACCTCCTGACATCTCAGGAGAAGGGCCAGCAGGTGACCATGAGCTCCTGGGCCCCGGAAAAGCATGTCTGTAAAAGGGACTGTGCAGGACTCTTCACATGGGTAATTTCCTAAGTGCCTCGGGATGTTTCTCATTTAAGAACAGTGTCAATAAATCAGTGCTCATGAATCTGTATCTGACTGATTGGAATTACCAGGTGAAAGTGTCCCTTGCTTGAAATAGCACTCATTCTCCTGATGGCTTTTACGAGTTGGCATTGATGCTACCAATTTGGCAGCCTATGGACTCGACCGGTTTCCCTCTCCTCCCTGGGACAAGCAAGCTGGGGCTGCTGACAGGGTGCAGAATGGGTTAACACAGTGCTTGAAAAGGATCCAGAGGAAGAAGCCCCAAGAAAATGAGACTTTGGGGTGAAAATTGTTTTGGAACATGTAGGACTGGATGTTCAACATAAACGCATTTTTCTTCCTTCAGAAGGTTGAACCAGACACAATGCACAAGGTTTCTACTAAAATAGGAAATAAGGGGCAGCCTGGGTGGCTCAGTGGTTTAATGCTGCCTTCAGCCCAGGGCATGATCTTGGAGACCCAGGATCGAGTTCCACGTTGGGCTCCTGGCATGGAGCCTGCTTCTCCCTCTGCCTGTGTCTCTGCCTCTCTCTCTCTCTCTCTGTGTCTCTCAGAATAAATAAATAAAATCTTTTTAAAAAATAAAATAAAATAGGAGGTAAGTTTTGAATAATTACCAGAGTTCAATGATAGAAGTGGCTGCATTGTTTTATCCATCACTGATGGAATTAAATGAAATAGAATGGTGTTGGGTCCGAAATGCTTTGCAGGTAACTTTCCCCAGGGGAGAAGCTTATCATAAACGAATGTGGAAGTCCCTGTTGGCATTAAATTCTTTGATACCAGCCATGATGAAAAAAAAAGCAATAAACAATTCAACAAGTAATAATTAGATATTGAACAATGTGGATAAATGGAAAAACTGCCATTTAGTTAAACATGCTCTCCGATGAAATCCCTTCCCTTTATCGAAGTGTGTCTCCAAGGGACTTCGTAACGTTATTTGTAATAAAGAGACAGTTTCAGAACTATTAAGTAGAAAGAATTGAAGAGTATATAATGTATCTGTAACTGTGAAGATGATTGGGGGAAGGATAAAGACCAATATACAAGATGAATCAAAGCGCCTATCAGCTCAGGGAAACGTGCTCACACGTTAGGCAGCAAAGTTAATGGTTACTTGCTAATGATTGCATGCAACACTTATTCGAGAGGTGTAGTCCAATTTTAATATATAAAATCAGTTTAATACGGCTCTAACTCCCACCTCATGAGACAGCTTTAATTTAAATGTGGCTCATATGCTTTATGTTAGAGCTGTGTCTACTCTGGTTGGTCATTCCAATAAATTGGGGCTTGGGATAGGAATGTGAGTGGGCAGGAAAGTTGAATGAGCTCAAGGCAACCCTTTTTTTGTGATCATCAAGTGTACTAAGCAAATTTAAAAACTAAAGTACATAATTTGCCCGAAACATAATTTGAATTATGGGCTATCTGTGTCTGGGAACACTGAAGCAATGAGTGAGATCACTGTGTCCAATCTGCCTAAATAAGCATTTTATATAACCACATTTACAAAATTTTAATAGGACATACATTCATGTGTAGAATGGTGTATAGTTAAAAAATATATATTCCTTCAAAGTTATTGGATTATGGTGAAAATGTCTTGTGTGTGTGTGTGTGTATATATATATATATATATATGCATAGAATATGCAAAATCAGTTTGATTTTTTTCAGTTAAAATATGTGTGTGATACACAGAATTCTAAAATGAGCTCCAATAAGTCAAATGCGCGTATGTTCCCCTTTCTCCCAAGTGTGGGCAGTGTATGCAAATGTGATAGAATATTGTTCTTGTGATCGCTTTACATTATATGGCAAAGATCTACAGATGTAATTCAAATTTCTGATGAGTTTAAGTTCGTTGAAAGGGATGATTCCCTGGACGGGTGCGGCCTGGCAGGGGACCACTTAGAAGGGGCAGGAAACGCCAGCAGACACCGTCCTGCTGACCTCGAGAACAGGTGGGCTGCCTCTGGAAGCCTCTGGCGGCCTCATGCCCAGGAACTCTGGGGGGCCCTGGAAGTTGGGGGCTGTGCCGGCCAGAGAGACCACAGAGACTCCCGATGCCTCTCCAGGCAGCAGGTCTACTGAAGGAGGACTTTGATAGACACACAGAGAGAGAGAGAGACAGAGACACAGGCAGAGGGAGAAGCAGGCTCCACGCGGGGAGCCCGACGCGGGACTCAACCCCGGGTCTCCAGGATCATGCCCTGGGCCAAAGGCAGGCATCAAACCGCTGTGCCACCAAGGGATTCCCTGATTAATTTTCTTAGAAAACTCTCTGACCTCATTAAATGTGCAATTTTAAGGTGCAGAAGAGTTTGTGGTTTAGGCAAAGGCTGTTTCTCTTCTCCTCCCAAACCAGCAGACAGAATTTGGACTGGATTCAGAAAGCTCTGAGGCTCATGAGGTACAAATGAACTCCTATTGAATTTGAAATATAAACATTGATTTTTTTCCCCCAGACATTTGTGTTGAGGAAAGGCTGAGAAGAAAAGGTAAGCTACATTTAAGTATTGAATTGTTTATATATATACATGAGGCTCTTTAAAAAAGATTGTATTTTTATTTATTTGAAAGAGAAAGAGGGGGTGGGGGGAGGAGCAGAGGGAAAGGGAGAGGCAGGGGAGGGAATCTCAAGCAGACACTGTGCTGAGTGCAGAGCCCTATGTGGGGGCTCGACATGGGGCTCAATCTCTGGGCCCTGAGGTCATGGCCCTAAGGTCATGACTCTGGGCCCAAACCAAGAGTTGCTTCCTTAACCAACTAAGCCACCCAGGTGCCCCATGTACTTAAGACCCTTTCTAAGAAGGACAATGATATATCTGCATAAAAACCTAGAAGCAGTTGTGTAAATTTGTTATTCAAAATTTTCTAGATTATTCTATGACTTCTCTGGTGGTCTAATAGAAATCCCTATACTTACGGCTTAACTAAGCAAAACCTCAGTAGTTATTTTTATACATCCAGAAAAACAATCCTCCAAATCTTCTTCACTTCTAACTCTTCTTCACTTGGACATGAAGCAAAAACGCGCATGAAAAGAAGTCCTGCATATTTGTAATAGAATCCCTGGTTTGACAAAATGTTTGGTAATTGTCGAATCCAGCATATTGCTGTTGAAGAATGAAAAGGCATAACATCATGACTAATGGTTAGCACAATGCGTAACATGTGACCTGGCATCCGACTGGTGTCTTGTCCACCTTGTGATGCTGGGTTAGCACAAGCAAAGTCTGAGGCAAAGATGAATACAATTAACTAAAATGATACAAATGTTGACCTTCTTCATGTCACAGATTTTCTTGGTAGACACACAATTTTGTGTATTTCACGAGTCACCATTTCCTAACAATATTCTCCTTGGATGGGTTAATGAGAGTGACACAATGTGATCTTTGGAAGCAGGCTGACGGGGTCTAGCGTTGATGGGTTTGTGACCCTGAGCGGGTGAGCTGATGTCTCCGAGCATCAGATTCGGATGGTCACAGTTCCGAGGACGAGGGTCTGGTGCAGAAGACGGAGCAGGTGAGTGTGCGCATGCGGCGTCAGACTCCATTCCAGGCCTAACTTCATGCACACAGACACCGCAGGGCTCTCGGTCTCTCTCAGAAAGTCAGCATCTCTTTTTCTATTTTGCTTTGGGGCTTTTCAAGATAGGTGATTTTGGATGAATTTTAAAAATTGTTAGGGTCAAAAAAAACAAACCAAAACAAAACAAAAAATTGTTAAGGTCAAACACTTGAATGCCCTCCTAAGATGAACCACTGAGTGGTCATTATCCCAGATTTGTGATTTTTTAATAAATTGTGATAATAGAACTGTTAGGAGGTAGGCTGTCTGGATTCCAATTTTACCACAAACATGAGCTGTGAGACTTCAGGAACATTTGTCAACCAATATGTGCCTCAGATTTTCCATGATCAATAGGGTTGCTGTGGACTAAATGAATTCAAGGAAGTTGAGCTATTCAGGCCTGTATTTCACATAATGCTAAGAAATCCATGCTATTATTTATTCGTAGTTTCCCAATCTAGAGTCATTTCATCAGTCCAGGGCTCTTACAGCCTGATGGGTCTTTTGAGAAGATGCGACGTCTATTTTCACTTTCATGTCTAGTTCCAGTGCAGGCTTGCTCACTAGAATGGGCACTCAGCAGATCAATTTAATTCCTGCATAATGACTCTTTTTGTGATTATATCTAGCTTCTTAGATTTCATCAACATTTTCTTCTTTCCATCCTTTTTGCCTTAAAATGCCGTGGTAGGGAGGGCACACGTAAGTTATGCCCAGTTAGATCTGATCTGCTGTCTGGTGGGAAAGCCCACCTTGTGGAAACGAGCATCATCCTCACAAATGTGACAATGAATTAGCCGCTGCCGAGGTCTTCAAACTGCTCGCCAGCCGCGGTTCGCCCTGTGTGGTTCGAATCAGCTTCAGTTCCAGCCCCAGAGTCACATTCCTCAGTGCAAGCGTGACTCAAATCCTATTTGCCTCCTCGAAGGTTTCTAGAGTATTTTTCCCACTGAGCCCTACATTTCCATGTCAATCAGTGCCTCACTTTCTAACACGTGGGGTTTAAAGTTTGTTCACTCTCCACTGGTACTCTTTCTCTTTCCTATTTTATTATTTTATTTTCTATTAATATTTTATTGCCTTTTCCCTTCTGACTTTGTAAGAGCTCACTGCACCCCAGCCCATCTCTGCAAGCTGCTGATGAGCTGATTATTTGGAAAGATGGGTCTAAACCTCCCCTTTGGCAATTTGAATGGCTAAACAGAAATGCAATACATGCGCACATGCATAAAAAAGGCACCACGTTTCTGAAGATATTACCAAAGGGCTAGATGTGCATGTGTGTGTGTATATGTGTGTGTGTTCCCTTTGTTGAGTGGAAAGGAAAATCACTATTGGTACCTATTTTCTCAAATAATTCAAATCTATGTTAGTGTTTGGATGATTTGGAGAGAGAACCTCTGACCACGATCCCCTGAAAGGCATCAGCTGTGCAGCCTGCAGTGTCCTAACTGGGCCTCACGTGGCTCCTGCACTTCACTGGGGCACAGACTCTCTCAAGGCTGGGGTTCCTAGAGAACAAGGGCAGGAGTGTGGCTGCAAAGCCGAGCTTGACAGCTGTCCTACGTTCATGAACTTTAACAATATGAACCTAACCCATCAGTTGTGTCTGTAACCTCTTTCTGGCAGTTATGAGCATATTCCCAGGACTGGGACGTCTTTCCTGTCCTTGCCTTCATGCATGCTCCTCTCTGCTTGGCGCATGCTTGCCTTGTCTCACGTTTACCTGTGCAATCCTGCAGCCTCTGGAAGCTCAGTACCTGTGTGTTTTGAGAGGCCTGCCCCAACCCTAAAAACCAGAGGTGAGCCTGTCTATATATTTGTTATAAGGGTGATATGCGCATACACATTGCTGGCTGTCACTGCTCTATTAGTTGTTTGTTTTCTAATTTTGATAATCAAGCCCAAACGTGGGCACCTCCCTGCACTTCAGAATTAGGTCAGTTGGTCTGCTTGAAAAGAGAGATGAGCAGCAGGTGAATGGCTTCCCAGATTCAGCCCATCTTGAAGAACTCACAATGTCCCATTTCTGTCTGAATGAACACATTTGCTTTCCCTGTCAAGAGGAAGTAGGAATTACCACTGGATTAAGAACATGATACCTGCAGGGGACACTTCAGGGATCTACTATCAGTGATGCTCCGTGTCTTAGTCAGAAAGTATTTTTTAAAAAGCAAATCAGCTATGGTCAAAAATATATAAGATACATATCACTATGTTTGCTGCTTTAAAAAGAATGACATGAAAAGAGAGCTACTAGGAAATCTTCAAAAATGTTAGACATCTGTGGAAACGTAAAAGTCATCACTATTTTCATCTAGTGCAAACATTTTTGTCAAGGATGGGCTGCTGACTTCTGAAGAAAAATTCTTTGAGCTGTGTTAACAATCATTGAACCACCAGATACAAAGTAGAAAAACTAAATTAATCCAGGCAGTTTACGCACAGCTTACATGCTCACACCTCAGGCTAGATTTCCAATGAAGGCATTCTCTGAGGAATTTCCCTTAGCCTTAAATTTATTTGTATTTTAATTTGCAGGCAGGCATGCACACCTCTGAACTATCACAGGTCTTTTCGGAGAACTACTTCAGATGTTTTATGGACTGAGTGGGTGTGAGCAAAATTTCTCAATTTCTTAATGTTATAACTGCAGAGGTGGCCAGAAAATAATACTCGAGATGTTATTCCGCTGTCAACTTAGATGAATATTTTAGACCTGCTCAGAAATGAACATGCATGTACATAAAGCATTTTGCATATATTTCAAGTGATCTGTGGGATTCAAGAAGCTCCCAACTATGAGAGTTTTGAAATCAACAGTCTCAAGTTTAGGAAGATCCTCCCTTTCAGAGACAAGATCCCAAGCCGGGGACTCTCCTGGATTCGGGCCTGGCTGCGATTCGCTTGCAACCAACAGAATGTGTAGGAGGGATGGGGCACGGCCAGGTCTTGAGACTGAATGCATCTGGAAGAAGTCAAATGCCACTTGATTTCACTTATATGAATAAATGGACACAAACCAGACACAGACTCCCAGAAAATGAGGCTAGACTGGTGGTTGCCAGAGGGGAGGTGCTGGGGCCTTGGTGACCTGGGTGATGGGGTTAAAGGGACGAGTCTTCCAATTCTAAATGACTGACAAGTAAAGCCTGGGGAGTACAGTCGATGACTTTGGAGGACTGGCGTGCTGACCGACTGTAACTGCAGTGATGGTGGACGGCATTCCCGATGGCAGGATTGCTGAGTCATGAAGTTCTCTGGCTGCAACAAATACAATATTGTATGGTAGCTACACCTTAGTTCACAGGGGAAGTCTTGAGACATCTCCCACCTTGTGTGCTAGAACACGCGTACTTGAGACTCTGAGAGCTGCGTGAGAAGGTGTAGAACCCAAGGCCATCGGGGTAAGGAGGTCAACCTTGACAGAGGCTGTGAGGACTGGGATCTCACTTCTCTGGAACCCACATTGGGTAGAACAAGTAAGTAACCCTCCTCATCGAGTAGGTTTTCTAGGCTGGATATGTGGACTCCACACTTCTGAATGATAGCTATTTGGTATTTGTCTAGCACAGAGGTCACTGTGCTCAGAGTCCCAGGCTCCAGGCTCTTGAGTCCTTATGCCAGACCTAAGGACAGAACACGACTTCTCAGGGCTCGGGTCTTGAACACTCAGTCACCTCCAGGATGTGAATCTTCGGAGCTGACAAATCTTGGGCAGACACACGGTGCTTCCCCTGTGCCCTTTGTCAATGTTTAATCCACAGAACCTATGAACAAGTGCCCTTCTTCTCCCTTTACACAACGAGGTTGGGGGTGTAAACAATCAAAATTAGAAAACATATATTTTTCAATCTATGTTTGTGCAATAATGCTCCTCAGAATGACAAGCCCTGTTGGAAAGCTGAAATCTGTAGGAAACAGAAATCCAGAAGCACAGAATTTGACTGCACTCAGCTGGTCATAGGGTTTGAGAATATGGGCATTTTGATGTTCTCTCTATTCCTGGAGATGCAGATTCATGAAAATGGACTAAAATGAGCAAATCCAATCTACTGTTGATATTTGCTAATTAACAGCCCTCAATTGTAATCTTTTTAAACTTAAGGTTTCAAAAGAAAAAGACATGATCTGGGCACTTGGGTGGCTCAGTGGTTGAGCATCTGCCTTTGGCTCAGGTCATGATCCTGGAGTCTTGGGATGGAGTCCCATATTAGACTCCCCACAGAGAGCCTGATTCTCCTTCTGCCTGTCTCTGCCTCTCATGAATAAATAAAATCTTTAAAAAAATAAAAAGAAATGACATGATGTAATCATTAAAAGCAATAAAGTTGGTTAAGTTAATTTTCAGGGGCACATCCCCAAGATTTGGCGCATGGCCAGAATATTTCTTCTGTGTTCCTCAGGATATGTTATACTCAGTCATGAAAACAAATTAGCTCTAAATCTTCGTGGTTCTCATGAAAAGCTTCATGATTGTTCATGGTAGATACGAAGCTCATGGCCAGTGGTTTGAGGAGTGGGAATCAGTGACTCCAGAGCCAGGCTCAAAGGGCTCTTCCATCCATCATTAAGGACACAGATCTCCAAATTTTGGTGAGAAATTTAAAGAAAGAACTTAAGAATTCTATGGGATGCTAAAAGAGCTGAGTTTGAAAGAAGATAGGAGATTTCTGGCCATATCTTTTGCAACACCCAGATAAAATCTCAAACTTAACTATAAAAGAAGCTGCAAATAATAATAGCCTTTCTGTGCTCTTGGAAAAAGAAAAATGTAATGGAATTACAATGTCTTGTGAAACTTTGTTGAAAGCTAAATTGTAACAATTTCATTTATTATTTATTTTTTGTTACATATATTCTCCTTTGGGCATCTGATGCATCTAACTTTAACTGCAATATTTGTTTTCAGATCTTTCATGATATGAATAGCCTGTTATGCTGAGGATTAGTGACAACCTAGAGTAGAAAAACAGGATTTATTGAAAGTATAGGAAGTATGTTTCAAAATACTAGAAGGATACACTTTGGTTCAAATTTTTAAAAAAGTCACACCATTTTGTATTTTTTTGACCAAGTAAGGATATAAAGAGAAAAAATGAAGAGTAATTTATCATATCAAAAATATGATAGATTTGGCAAATGCTAAGTGAAAAAATTAGCACAAAAGCAGCTTATTGTCACCCATGATATATAAATTCTGTGCTCTAAGAATGTATGACTTATAGTGTTCTAGCATCTTATTTGCAGTATGGAAGTGATAATGCAAATTTATCTTCTGGTTCCAACTGCATTTAATTATTTTTAGTACGGTTATTTCCCCAGTGAATCCAAGTAATTATTGATTGGTCTGCTTGAAATGACTGAGCAACAAGCACTCTGGATGGTTCCTCATGTATGTGATCCTCCCTTCACCAAAATTATTAATGTCTGCCTTCCCTCCAGAAATACACTTGGCTCTTGTTTCTTCTTAGCACGGTTCTTTTAACAGAGGTTTACTGTTACCTGGAATTTTTTTTCTTTTACAAATTTTATTTCTTTTTTGGGGGGAGGGGGGAGAGAGAGAGAGAGAGAGAGAGAGAGAGAGAGAGAGAGAAGAGAGAACACGAACTGAGAGAGGCAGAGAGAGAAGCAGACTCTTCACTGAGCAAGGTGCCCGACATGGGACTCGATCCCAGGACCCTGAGATCATGACCTGAGCAGAAGGCAGACCCCACTGAGCCCTCCAGACACATCCATCTGGAATTTATATGACATCTAAACAAATGATGAAAAACAGAAATTAGTCAGCCACCACAAATCATCCAGCTTTTCCTAAATAGCCCCTATTGAAATGATCATCATTCAGGTAACAGTGTAATCTGGGCAAAATGTTCAGGAAACAATAATTCGAGGAGGAGAAACTTCAAGCAGACAGTGACGGGGGGATGAGGGGGTGAGCCCGAAGGAAGGGAATTTCACTTGTTTGTCTTGTGGCTTTAACTCATAGACTGAAGACACTCAGTAGGCCAGGGGTCAAAAGGGTTGGGGGGGCAGGTAGCTGCATGCAGAACCCAGAGTTATGGTCATTCCAGCTCTAGGGGTCAGAGGACGCAGTTGGGCTTCTTGGCTCTTTGGAAACCAATGAGAGAAGTAAGATTTATGGTTTTAAGACTTTTTACCTGAGGCGCCTGGGTGGCACAGTGGTTGAGCATGTCTTTAGCTCAGGGTGTGATCCTGGAGACCTGGGATTGAGTCCCACATCGGACTCCCTGCAGGGAGCCTGCTTCTCCCTCTGCCTGTGTCTCTGCCTCTCTCTCTCTCTTTGTTTCTCATGAATAAATAAATAAAATATTTTAAAAATTTAAAAAAATATTTTTTTTGCCTGAAACAACATCACAATCTGGGTTGGGTGTGAGATTTGGGGGGTTGGGGAGTCTGCTGTATGAGCTACATATAATAATCAATAGATGGAAGTGATTATTGTAATTATTAGTATTATGTTATGGGTTCTATTTGTCCTATTACCAAGCACCACCAACCAGGCACTTACAGACCCTGGAGAGAGAAAAGATGTGTATATAAGTTTTATCACACAACAGGGCTTGAATGGAATGCCCATTTTTGTTTAAAAGTTCATTACAGCACCAAAAATAGACCCAGAAAGTCACAAAACACAAATGTTCAGCTCAGTGAGTATTAATTAGTGTGTGAACGCTGCTGCACCCCCGCCAGTCAAGACCAGATCCGCGGGCACCACAGAGACCCTCCTGCCAAAATAGCTGTTACCTGACTTTTACGGGCAAAACTGCCTTGTGTTTTTTCTTTTTTTCAAAGTTCATTTTATGTCTTTTAAGTCTCTTTTATTTGACACAGTCCCTGTTCTACCATTCTTCTCTATTGAAGAATCCAGAGTATTTGACCTGTAGAATTTTGCAGAGAAACCACCTCTGCATTCTCTACAAATTGGAAGCTAGCCTCATATTTGATCCCTTTTTGCCAAATTATTGTTTTCTTTTGTTGGGAGGCCTGTCGTGTCTGGCTAGTGGCTTTTGAAGTGCAATGCCTAGATCCAGCATTCCATCTGAGGTTGATAAATGCTGATATCCTAACTCTTTCTCAGTTATTAGCAAATGTGAAGAGAAAATTCCACTAATCTGTTATTTGCTTACCCACTGGTAGTGCGCTTGTATAGGAAAGAGAACAAATGCTTGATTCCTTCCCTTTCTTCACCAGTTTTCAAGAGAAATAATTAGTTCTTAATAATATCTCAAATTAGTCTTTAAAAATATTATTAAGAATTTATCCATTAAACCTGTTTGACGGGCCTCAACAAATTTTAATTATTATCCCTTTTGAGGATTAAATTATTCCAACTTTGCCAGTGGGTTCTTCAAGGTATGAATTCATTATTGCAAGTTGCCCCCGGGTGACACACAGAAGGAGGAAAATTAGCACTGGAATTTATTTTTGAAAAAGAAACAAGTATCATTGTGAATCATCAAAATACCCTGTTAACTGTTTCTACTATGTGGTATGTGTGCTTGTGTGTGCACGCACACGTTTTTGTGGGTCCGTTTGAGCACATATACTTGTGTGTGGGTTTTGTGTAAGGGAGGAACTCCAGGGCACTCTTCCCACAGTGATGCACCACGTGACCTCGGAGAGCTTTGTTAGCATTTCCTTCCCTTGTGCTTTAAAAACTCATTCCATTTTCTTCTGACCTAAACCATCACTACTAAAAACAACTGGTAATTTATTTTTTTCCTTTATAAATAATCAGCTATGTCAGCTAGTGACGTAAAAACAATTATTTTACATTCTAGCACATTGTAGTTAGTAGTGATTTCCTGAGTTACTCTTATCAAGCATATGGTGTGCTCAGACTATATATACATTCAATTTTTGTAAGAAAACCTTAAAACGTTCCGTTTAGTTCTAGTCTGTTCTATTTCATTTTTTTCTCTTCAGGGACTCCCATTATCCATATGTTGGATATATTTTCCTGTCTTTATTTTTATCAGTTTCTCTCAAATCATTTTTTTAAAATCTTTTTCTTGTTTTCTCTTTAGTTTTGGTGCCTCTTATCTCCTATTCTTCTGAAGGCATGATGAGCTATGTTTATGTTTTTTTATTATTTGTAATGTGTCTTTGATTTGTTCTGAAACAAGAATTGTGGTCTGGATGTGTTCCCTGGGTATGTCTCCCTGGTATGCTTCTATTTTCTGAATTCTTTTTTTCTTGCAATAATCGGATACTGTATTTAATTTTCGTGTTGCCATTTTCGTTTGCAATTTACTTTTCTGAATGTCTAGGAAAAGCTGTGATTTGGAGTAACTCTCCTCACAGAGCTCCCTCTTCTGTTTCCTTGTGATATGAAGAGACGTGGTGTCCTGCCTGGGGACTCCGTCACTGCTCTGTCCCTGGTTTTCCCCGAGCTTCTGTTTCCATCATTTCCTTCCCACACCAGCAATGTGATCCCACCCCCAACATCTCAGTCTCCCAGACCTCAGACCCTGGGCTGGAAAGGAGCTGATGGAGTCACTCCCTCCCCAGAGAGGCAGCACTCCTACCCCCCTGTTCTGGTTGACTTTCCTGGACTGACTGGTGGAAACTTCTAGAACTGGCCTGCAGGCAGCCTGCGGTTTCAGGATCTCAGAACCCCCAGATGCCCTGTGGTTCCCATGGGCTTGTTTCCTGCAGATGCAGAGACTATCCTACCTTTGTAGCATTGGTGTTCGTACTTTGGAGCTTGTGGCCTGCTGTCATAACTGCTATCCATTTTTAAAATATTTCTTTTTAAGGGACTCCTGGGTGATTCAGTGGTTGTGCATATGCCTTTGGCTCAGGTCGTGATTCCAGGGTCCTGGGATCAAGTCTCACATTGGGCTCCCTGCAGGGATCCTGCTTCTCCCCTGCCTGTGTCTCTGCTTCTCTCTTTTTATCTCTCATAAATAGATAAATAAAATATTTTTAAAAATATTTCTTTTTAGGATTTTTCTGTATTTATTTCAGAGAGAGAGAGAGAGAGAGAGAGAGAAAGCAGGAGCAGAGGGAGAGGGAAAAGCAGACACTCCACTGAGCGGGGAACCCAATGCAGGACTCAATCCCAGGACCCTGAGATCACGGCCTGAGCCAAAGGCAGATGTTTAATCAACGGAGCCACCTAGGTACTCCATTTGTTTTATTTCCAATGCCCAAATGTCTTATCTAGATATTCTGTGAGATGTAAAACCCTCCTGTCACCATCTTCTGTCTTGTAAGTGTATTACTAATAATTAGCAAATACCTGGCATACTGCTTGGCTTATAAAGACTTAATGAAATACTTATTAAATCCACAGTTTAATTGATATATGAATTCTATCGTATACAAATAGATGTTTAAGTATTTGGTTTCAGTACTTTATCATTTCCAGTACCTAAATAAGGTGGTGAGTCTTACCTTCTCAGATTGATGTATCTAAGATGACTATGCAATCTGTCCTCCAAACCAAATGTATTTAAGTGTGAAAGGAAATATTTTTAGTGATCATGCTGGCTTAACAGATTGAAATAAAAAAATAGGCGTCCATGGTCCTCATTTATACATTAGGCTGTTTATAATGGTCCCCTATTTACACATAAATAAGCACTTCACCTGTTCCAAGAGGGTGACACATCTTTCCAAAATCACAACCATCACCTTCCCACATTTGCTGCTTTGAAATCTTGTCTAAAAAAACTGTAACAAAATCGTTCAAAAAATATGCATTAAATTCAGAAGTACAGGAAACAATGAATTTCCAAGTGTGATCATAAGATATCTTAATAGACATAGATTATATTAAATTTCAAGATTTAATTTTAATTTCAAGTTCTGTAACATTGAAGAGTAAATATTGAAGGAAATACTATAAAAGAAATACATCAACCTGAAAAAGAATAAGAAATGGCTCCTATGAATAGTGTCTCTTGTTGCTGGGATATACCTTGGGCAAAGTGGAGTTAAGACAAGACTGGCAAAGACTGTATACTTATAATTCTGTCAAAGAGCTAATTGTGCTCTGATGTCTATGCTATCGACAAGGAAATGCCTAGTGGAGCTGCAGTACAACAAATGCCTGTACTGATCAATTGATTAGCATAAATGTTGTAGATGTTGTTGACTATGCAAAAATATACAGCATCAAAAATCAGTATGGCATCTGGAGTGCCTGTTGCCTCATAGGAACATTTATGTTCTTCTAACCATGTTTCTGTACTCGTTAGCTCAGAAAAGCTACTGTTATATGCTTAGGTTTTAGCTCTAAGGAAATATTTAATACTTGGTAACAATGCATTTTAACGAGTAGTTTTCAGGGAATATAATTTAAATTTGCCTGTATATTTTTATGGTAAAAATCCTACCTTTATTTAAAGTCCTAGGATCCTGAGTGTTAATTTAGAGCAAGATACTTATGATTTATGTGAAATGGGAAATCCTCTCTAGAATTTATAATAATAGCTACTGCCTCGACATTTAGGTTTTCTTGGAGTTAAAATCTAGACAAATATTAGAATAGTAGGCCATCCCTGATTTTTATCTTAGATACTATTCATAGTATATTTTTCCTTTTTATCTTAGACTACTTAGGTATTCTTTCAGAGTCTATTTTTTGGATAATAATTAGGCCCTCTTTTTCTTACAGGAAAAAGAGAAGAACATACCCTACTGGCATAATTATGTCAAAATTTCCATGATTACAAGAATTTTAAAAATATGGGGTTTCCTGGACCCTGACACGTTTCCCCTTGGTAAACGTAGCTGCATTCAATCTGACTCCCTTTGTCTGGCAGCCCTGGAGTACAGGTGGCTGCTGTGCCTTTGCTTTGCCCTTTCCAGTGTCACTAGACCAAAACTCAGTGCTTTGCTTTTTATTCATCCTACTGACATAGTCAAATGCTCCCAGATGCACTCCTGAGTGGGATCAAAATGCTGTGGCACTCAGCCAGGAGCAAGCCACCTGCACGTGGGCACCCTGCCCCCTCATGCCTACAGACAGCCTACCACCGTTCAGGGATTTCTGACCATGTTCACAAGCCACCCATGTCCTGTGGGTGGAGGTGTCTAAAGGTATCTAGAAGGAGATGTCTTATGGAAAACAACATGTCAAAACTCACGAATGATTCTCTGAACCACCTTTCAGGGAATGCTCAGCATCAATGGGTCTGAGCTCCTTAAAATGGATTTAAGATTGCTTCTACAGACAGAGGTCCATTGTTCACCTTGTAGCCAAATGCTGTAGGGACTTCATTTGAGCTCAGGATTTCAGGGAATGGCTTGATAAGAAAGTGGATTAGGAAGATGGTCTCAGGGAAGAGCTGCCGCGTAATTTCCCAGCTTTCCATGGCCACTCTGAGGATGTAAGCTTTCCACAGGTCAAAAGTGAAGTAATTTGTTTGAACCAAATGTTTAGAACCTTGAACTTGAAAACTTAGTGCATATATCCTTTTTCTCCTCGATGAAAGAAAAACACTGTTCTGTTCAGATAGCGTTTTTACCAGAAAATCTCTGAAATAAGAAAAAGTACTAAATTGACATCACACTTAAACTATATTATGTAAGAGGACTATTGTGGCGTCAGCAAGAGCAATCTAAGCAATTAAAAAGTATTAAATTTAGAGATGCCGTTTTAAGCTCCGTGTACCCAAGAAAGAACTCAATCAAAGCTGTGGCCCTGCTGGAAAAAAAAGTCAAGGAGAGCATGCAGGGCACATGGCACCCAGGCAAGGCTCTGCTGATGACAAAGCTGCATTATCACTCAATATACTTCAGTTCTCCATTTTTGAGGTAAGAATTCCAGTTCTTTCTGACCTCTTCACAGAAACACAGAATGTTTCTACATATCAGATGAAATCAAAGTATGTCATGGGTTTAAACAGGTGATGGGGATGAAGGAGGGAGCTTGTTGTGGTGAGCAGGGGGTGACATAGTGTTGAATCACTACACTGTACACCTCACGCTAACATGACACTGGATTTAACTATCTGGAATTTAAATAAAGTCTTAAAAAAGAAAGAAACCTAACGAAATAACAGCAACAACCCAAAAGTATGTCATGGGGAAATGCTCACAATAAGATAAGTAAGAACAAAAAGGTAGGATATAAAATGATAAAATTGTATTCACAAAGCAAAGTCAATCTTATAGAAATAGAGGGTATATATCTAAAAATCTGCATTTAAGTAAGAGCAAATATATGAGTGACATTTATTTTTTGTTTGTACATGTCAATATTTCTGAAATCACCGCTGAACTCAATGTTTAGTCATGATGCTGCTAAGACTGTATTTTAAAAGTTAGAAGTATTATGTGAAGGGAAATGCATTGTTACCATGAGGCAAGAAGTAGATTATAGTGAAAGTACAAGATTTAACCTCACGTACATTGGTTCAAATCCTAGGTCCGTCCTGTCTTCACCGTGTGCCCCAGAACTCCTCTCAACCAGTTTCATCATCTACAAAATGGCAACAAAAATGTTGATTCATTGATTATGAATCCATTACTGTAAACAATAATCAATAGATTGATAATCCCCAAGTACTATTCTTTGCTAGTTTTATGTCTCAGATTTCCAAGGAAGGATTCGATTTCAACACAGAAGTTCCAAACCCATTTCAATGAAATGTAGTTAAGAAAACAGATGCTTTCTCTTATTGATTCAGTTGAATTTACCATGTGAGTCCTTTTGTCTACGCAATGATATTTTAAATTTTGTTTACCTGATATAATACTTAATGTTGTTCTTTGAGATGCGGGTGATGTTGTTCTGGCCCATGTAGGTATAGGAAAACAAAATTGAATGAGACACCGTATGTAACATGTCTGACTTGAAGCAGGCACTCTTGTTACAGAGGAAGGATCAAGACAGACCTCGACAATTCATGGAGGTGACCCCACCAAGGGTCGCCCAAAATGCCCATCTCAGCCCGACTCAGCAATCAGGTAGGAAACGGCCAGATCCAGGAGCTACTCAGGCAACTTGCTGAGTGTATCTGAACTGAGTAAAGAAAGAACTTCCTAGATTTTCTTTCAATGCTTCAGTGCAGTGTCCACACAGGCTTATAAAACATCCCTAAAGAAGGTAAATCTTTATTAATTATGAAGTGATTTTCTCCTTTTCAGTTCAATGAGGACATAGACTTCAGAGATGTACAGTAAACAATCTTTGGAAATATCTAAAGCAAGCTACCTTTCCCAGCAATAATAGCTTTATCAAAATTTGCCTGAAAGTGGAGCCTGAATTCTGTAAAATGAAAGCACATTATGAAAAAAGGTACTTGCCTAACACCACCTACTATCTACTGCTCTTGTTTTCCTCTGGAGATAAAACATAAAAGTGTCTGATGGGCTATTGTACGCTCGTTCAATTATGAAAGCGTTAAAATCAGAATGCGGAGAACCAGCACGCAATCCCTGATCATCCGCCCTTGCGTGCCCACCACATGCTGGGCTCCTGCAAACTCAGCAATTCTCAGAAGGTCCTACCCCTCTCTTCTGTTTTTGAGTTTGCCTAAAAAGCCCAACAACTAAACTCTGAAATTGAAATCCAGCCTATAGTTTACATGAGCTTGGCTCTCTTTCCAGTAGAACAGCCTCAAAGACGGGGAAACTTTCTCAATGCACTAGGTTTTCCTATCCATAGCCATCCTTGGAAAATACACTGTGGACGATGAAAAGTAGAGACTCGGTGTTCTTATCTGCTCTTCATCGCCTTCGATGACTGTTTGCTCAAATGCATCCCATTAAATGACGTTTCAACCGAGTTATGATAAAATGGACTGATGTCCATTCAATAGCGTAACCAAATCCACGTCCTTAAAATTAACTGAATGAGCCTGCTACTTGTCCATCTGGTCCATCTACCTGTCCATTTACTTAAAGGGGATGGAGCACAGTTGAAAAAATGAGTCAGGCTGAAGGTCCTGCCATCCTGCCTTTACTGCTCTCTCCTCCCCAGCATGCATGAATGGGTTTAGTTCAACCAGACCAAATATTTGCAGTGTGCCTTACATCCCCTCCATGGTATGCTAGATGCTGAAGGGGATTCAAGGATGAGGGGGTCTCAGGACCTCGCCTCATCGATTTATGAGGATTAGAGAAAAACAGAAATATTGGAATATGAGTGTAAGAAAATTACTGTGTAAGAAGTGTATGGAGAGATCAGTCAGGACCCAGAAGGAGAGAAGCCAACTCTGTTAAGGATAAGAACATTCGGGGATCCCTGGGTGGCTCATTGCTTTAGCGCCTGCCTTTGGCCCAGAGCGCGATCCTGGAGTCCCGGGATTGAGTTCCACGTCGGGCTCCCGGCATGGAGCCTGCTTCTCCCTCCTCCTGTGTCTCTGCCTCTCTCTCTCTCTCTCCCTCTATGTCTATCATGAATAAATAAATAAAAATAAATCTTTTTTTTTTTTAAAGAATAAGAACATTCAGGCAGCCTGGGTGGCTCAGCAGTTCAGCATCTGCCTTCAGCCCAGGGCTTGATTCTGGAGACCCAGGATCGAGTCCCGTGCCAGGCTCCCTGCATGGAGCCTGCTTCTCCCTCTGCTTGTGTCTCTGCCTCTCTCTCTCTCTCTGTGTCTCATGAATAAATAAATAAAATCTTTAAAAAAAGGTCCTGAAACTGTGTGGTACAGAGGCTTTGCTGAGGCTGAACACACCGGCCACAGGTGAAGATCTTGGGAACAGGACCAGGGAGGAGTGTTGGGACACAGGGCAGTGGCGTCCAGGACCTTTGATAGCATGATGGAAAACAAGAATAAAGACTTCTATCTCAGAGATATAGGAGAGCCTCTTACAGTTCTGTTCCCAGGGCACCGACAGCGACAGCCAGCCCTGGCCAGGGCCTGCAGTGATGCCCATCACCCATGTCTGCACATTTCTGTAGCACCCATCCATCCCAGCCACTTGGTCTGAGGCCAGCAGAACACGGAAGGTGAACGCACACCTTCCAAGCACTGGCTGCACAAAATGCTGCGGCTCCTGTCTTGTCCTTCCATCCCTCTGTCCCCCTTTCCTATCACCCATTCTCAGGGAAGCCATGCCACGAGCAATCCTACAGGGGATATGTGGAGAAGAACTGAACCTTCCCACCAGTGACTACAGGAATGACTGTGGGAACAGGTTCTCCCTCTACAGCCAGGGAGTCCCACCCACTGCCCCGCTCAGCAGCCACAGGACAGACCCTGAGCCCAACCTTGGAGCATCTTCCTCCAGGCCCATGACCTCAGACATGCTGTTGGTACCAAGGCTGCCGTGTTTAAGGCAGCACATTTGGGACTATTTGTTATGCAGCTGTAGACAGCTACTACAGTTACTGCTGGGCTTGGTGATGGCATCTTAGTCACATGGCAATAAAATCCAGGTACGTTAGAATTTAGTAACTTATTGTTAACTCCTGCCATGTGCTTTTTAGGTATTTCCTCATTAAGTGACCCAGGTATTCCTTAAAGAGCAGTACCACTTGTATTTTTATTTTATAGAAACTTAAACCACCAAGCAGCCTGGTCTAGAGCTAGTACGTGATGAGCCAAAATCCAAACCCTTACTTGTTTTTTTGTTTTGTTTTGTTTTGTTTTTTCAGACCCTCACTTGTTTACACAAGTAAATGTTGGTTGAATGACTGTACAAACACATGGGTATACACTTCATGTGCTCTTCTAAGGTCCTGCTAATACATTTCTCTTGCCTTTAGGAAAATTTAGAAAGATTCTGAATTAATCCTATGAACATTTTTTTTGTAGTTCCTCCATAAATGGAATCAAAGAAAGATTTTCAAGTAAATTCATGGTTTGGCATACTTCACTGGTTCAAATGTAGTTAAAGATTTCACAGTGCAAATTTTTGCAAAAACCATCTTTAAAGTACCTTCTCGGGCCTTTATATATGAGTAATTTCTGGGAAGTGCCTGCTTATGACCTCTTTTGAGGTTTCAAGTGATAATAACAAAAAAAAAAAAACATAGAAAAACCACTCCAGGAGAAAGTTTGAACTCCCGAAATAGGAGTCATTTTGATACAGTTAAAAGAAGTTTTTATGTGAGATCCAAGCAAAGGTCAAATAAACACTCAAATGGAGGAATTGGAGGAGGTGGAGAGGAGCAGCAAGCAAGTAACAGCAGCATTTAAAGAACTCAACAAATAAACATGCAGCTAAAAATACTGAGATCAACATTAATACTTAGTGTAAAACCCCAACAACAAATTGTCTTAAAGATATATTTTAAGAGGCGATGCAGCACAGATGCCCAAACTAGCTAGCCTGCCTGGGTTTAGGTCACAACCCCACACTTTATGGAACAAGTGACTTTAGGAAGTTACTTGCCCTGAGCTCATCTTGAAAAGAGGTTAATAATTGTGCTTAACTCACAGGGTTGTTGTGAAATTAAATGAGACAAAATACGCATGGTGTTCTCAAGAGTGACTAGGATGGATTATCTGTTCCGTATCTATCCCGATGGGTACGGGGAGTTAGTGGGTGGCGTTTTCAGGACAACCCTGTTGCTTCTTACCTCCAGTAACATGTGTAACCCATGTATGTTTGTGATGCTTGATGATGCTTACAGGCAAATTCTGGTATCATACATGCAGCCAAAGCTTGAAAGAGATGCATTTTTTAATGTCAAAGATTTTATTTAATTCATTAATTAGGGGATCCCGGGATGGCTCAGTGGTTTGGCACCTGCCTTTGGCCCAGGGCGCGATCCTGGAGTCCCGGGTTCGAGTCCTGCGTCCAGCTCCCGGCCTGAAGCCTGCTTGTGTCTTTGCCTCTCTCTCTCTCTCTCTCTCTCTCTCTCTCTATCATGAATAAATAAATAAATAAATCTTTAAAAAATAATTCATTAATTAGTGCAGGCACCGATGATGTATCACCAGATAGAAGGGAATTTCAAGTCACCACACATATGGAGTCAA
Source organism: Nyctereutes procyonoides (assembly GCF_905146905.1). Classification (NCBI taxonomy): domain Eukaryota; kingdom Metazoa; phylum Chordata; class Mammalia; order Carnivora; family Canidae; genus Nyctereutes; species Nyctereutes procyonoides. The sequence continues at coordinate 32,991,993 of NW_026575043.1, forward strand.
ATAAGGGATGACAAAATGAATTACAGACTGATCAAAAATGTGTCGATATCCATAGGACAATAACAGATGACAGGCTTCTTCACATCAATTACATTTCAATGGACAAGAATAATTTGTGTTACTCGTAGTTTTCTACAAAATTGTAAAATTTTGTACACAGTCATACAAAATTTCTACACAGTCATAGAATAGCTCCAAGACAATGAAACACTTGTAATCTGAAAACTATAGGACACTGGTGGAAGAAACTGAAAATAAATGGAAAGAGATGCCTATATGAATATTCCTTTGATCTGTTCTAAGCAGAGTTCTCCCTCTCTCCTATAGTTTTTCCATCAGCATTTCTCTGCAGAAATTTTGGCTAATGAGCAATATCCATTTTTAACTTGAAAATAAATGTCTATCTTTTAAAAAAATCAGAGATCACTGGACTGGAATGTGTCTTTTAATTAATGTAAATAGTATTGTGTTCATAGTTAAAGCACACAATACAGTGAGGCTCAAACATTTCTGTTAGGAAACACCTTTTGAAGTACCATCCAGTGCAAAGGAGCTTACAAAACTCAATGGTTCTCCAGTGGATAACGAGAAACTTAACATATATGTGGGAGGGAGGGAGGGAGGGAGGCAACTGTTGAAGTCCAATGGGGAGAAACTTTCTGAAAATGGAGTCATTCAGAAAGAAGAATACAATTAGTGAGCTTTTACCAAGCAGATGCCACATGCCAAATACTGTGTTAAGAACTTTATTATCGCTGTTTAACTGTACAAAAACCTGTAGGGTAAGTATTCACATAATTTTTCATCTACATATGAAATAGTTGAGGCTTAGAGAGAGTGATGTGTGTCAGTGGCTAAGTTTTGCTGTAGTTACTACTTGAACACGGATGTCACCAAAGCCACTGAAACAATGCACAAGTCTTCCTCTAAGAGCATGGACTACTGCATTAGGCTCACAGGTGTGAGGGGTGGGGGGGCCACTGGAGAGTAAGTGGGAATCTGAAAGACCAGAGTATAGGAATGATGGAAAGAAAGAAGTCTTGGGGGCGGGCTGACCGTTCCTAAGGTCACTGAATGATGAAAGGAAAAGATGAATGAGAAATAGTACACCACCTCCTATGCTTTGATTTCTACGACTGAAGTGTCAATAGCCAGCACCAGGTGAGGGACTCTGTGCCCATGGCACCATGCTAAGTATTTCACATACATATCTCCAAACATCCTACACTACCCAGGGGGTAGGTATCAAAGGTCACCTCACTTTGAAAAGTGAAGGAACTAAGATTTAAAGACTGTGGATACCACCCCCAGCTGCACAGCCAGTGAGGAAGTCTGGGCTGACGCTGGGTCTATGGGAATGGAGGTCCCATCTAGTCAATCCCCCAGCTGTGTTCATCCCATTATTTTATATTCATGCATTCTTTTGAGTTTCATGACAGCCTTATAAAAGTGACTAAAGTAAAAACTGAAACTTAGAAATGTTATGGGACAACCCCAGGTCATACAGCCAATAGTCAATCCCACACTGATCATTTTGATGGCTAAAGGGATATGAAACATTGAAGTAAAAATCAAGTACTTTCAAAGCGAATAATTTCCCAGGAAAATGTCTCAGTCCTGCTTTGCTGAAAGATTATTCCTAATTACAGACCAAATAAAATATTCTTTTGGAATGTCTGCAGTTGTTTGTTTCTCACTAAGATCATTTTTATTTATCATTTGAGAGCTTGCAGATACTGCTCATTGCTGTTCATTGTTCCATTGAAGAGTAGCATCTATGAATTATAGAATTAATCAGCATTTTGTTGTTTGTTATTCCAAAAGAAAAAAAAAACAATAATCAAAAAGCATGCATAGCAAATTATAATGCCTTTTTCAAACTGATTTAATGTTAATTGCATTAATGATTTCTATGTAAGGGCCTATAAAAGGCTATATTGGCTTTGCATGGGTTTATACTGCCTATCAAACGTTGATCGATGTAACATGAATACAAAATTCTATAGCAAGACCTGGCATTAGTCCTAACGAAGGTATTCAGGGAGAATGAAAATAAGGACGTGAAGCATCACTCCCCAATATGAGAAGATTTGGTTGATATCAGCAGGGGTAGGTCCACAGTAGGAGAAGGCAGATGGCATTCGCTCCTCGCTCATTGTGGTGAGGATTCTCCTTGTGCCCACTGAATGGATATTTCTTTCTTTTTCTGGACGTGAAAGAATGAGGAAGTCTGAAGGGCACACTCTGCCATCATTGAAGGACCAGTCCATCCAGAATCACTTCCTTCCCCAGGAGAATGGCTGTGGTTGGCACTCTTGGCTAATAGCAGTGAGTGTGACCACAGATCCATCCAGATGCTTGACCCAAGGTTTCCTTGATTTCAACTTTGCAACCAGGGTAACGTTTTTCCCTTTGCTTGTTTTTACAGTTGAATTCAAATTTTAAAACATATTACAGGATGAGCACATATATTACAGCATACAACTTTAAAGTCAATTAAAGAATATCGGAGGAATGTCTGCAACAAAAGTGACGACAAACGGACTCTCTGTATAAGTTAATATGATCACATTCCAAGTGTCTTTGAGAAATGTAATGTGTTCACGTTGTCTTTCCCCCTCCTACAACCATGACACACATAATAGATTTTCTTTTTCTTTTTTTTTTATAAATTAATTTTTATTGGTGTTCAATTTACCAACATACAGAATAACACCCAGTGCTCATCCCGTCAAGTGTACCCCTCAGTGCCCGTCACCCATTCACCCCCACCCCCCACCCTCCTCCCCCTCCACCACCCCTAGTTCATTTCCCAGAGTTAGAAGTCTTTATGTTCTGTCTCCCTTTCTGATATTTCTCACACATTTCTTCTCCCTTCCCTTATATTCCCTTTCCTATTATTCATATTCCCCAAATGAATGAGAACATACACTGTTTGTCCTTCTCCGGTTACTGTGGCCAAGTTCAAAAAGGGTGTTGCCTGAGTTCTTCTCTGGGATTTTGATGGAATCTTGTCTCACATTTAGATCTTTCATCTATTTTGAGTTTATCTTTGTGTATGGTGCAAGAGAGTGGTCCAGTTTCATTCTTCTGCATGTGGATGTCCAATTTTCCCAGCACCATTTATTGAAGAGACTGTCTTTCTTCTAGTGGATCGTCTTTCCTCCTTTATCGTATATTAGTTGAGCATAAAGTTCAGGGTCCACTTCTGGGTTCTCTGTTCTGTTCCATTGATCTATATGTCTGTTTTTGTGCCAGTACCACACTGTCTTGATGAACACAGCTTTGTAGTACAACCTGAGATCTGGCATTGTGATGCCCCCAGATATGGTTTTCTTTTTTTAAAATTCCCCTGGCTGTTTGGGGTCTTTTCTGATTCCACACAAATCTTAAAATAATTTGTTCTAAGTCTCTGAAGAAAGTCCATGGTATTTTGATAGGGATTGCATTATACGTGTAAATTGCCCTGGGTAACATTGACATTTTCACAATATTAATTCTGCCAATCCATGAGCATGGAATATTTTTCCATCTCTTTGTGTCTTCCTCAATTTCTTTCAGAAGTGTTCTGTAGTTTTTAGGGTATATTTTGAGAACCATTTGAATGGTAAATGGTTCTCCAACCTTTTATTTTCAGGTTGTAGGTGTCCTTCTGTCTAAAATGAGTCTCTTGTAGACAGCAAATAGATGGGTCCTGTTTTTTTATCCAGTCTGAAACTCTGCGCCTTTTGATGGGGTCATTAAGCCCATTCACGTTCAGAGTTACTTGAACTTCTTCTTAAAGGGGAGTTTTAAGAGTCCCCCTTAAAATTTCTTGCAGAGCTGGTTTGGAGGTCACATATTCTTTCAGTTCCTGCCTGTCTTGGAAGCTCTTTATCTCTCCTTCCATTTTGAATGAGAGCCTTGCTGGATAAAGTATTCTTGGTTGCATGTTCTTCTCATTTAGGACCCTGAATATATCCTGCCAGCCCTTTCTGGCCTGCCAGGTCTCTGTGGAGAGGTCTGCTGTTACCCTAATATTCCTCCCCATGAAAGTCAGGGACTTCTTGTCTCTTGCTGCTTTAAGGATCTTCTCTTTATCTTTGGAATTTGCAAGCTTCACTATTAGATGTCGAGGTGTTGAACGGTTTTTATTGATTTTAGGGGGGGATCTCTCTATTTCCTGGATCTGAATGCCTGTTTCCCTTCCCAGATTGGGAAAGTTTTCAGCTAGGATTTGTTCAAATACATATTCTGGCCCTCTGTCCCTTTCGGCGCCCTCGGGAACCCCAATTAAACGTAGGTTTTTCTTCCTTAGACTGTCATTTATTTGCCTTAATCTGTCTTCATGGTCCCTTAATTGATTGTCTCTTTTTTCCTCAGTTTCCCTCTTTGCCATTAACTTGTCTTCTATGTCACTCACTCGTTCTTCCACCTCGTTAACCCTCGTCGTTAGGACTTCTAGTTTGGATTGCATCTCATTCAATTGATTTTTAATTTCTGCCTGATTGGATCTAAATTCTGCAGTCATGAAGTCTCGTGAGGCCTTAATGCTTTTTTCTAGAGCCACCAGTAGCTGTAGAATAGTGCTTCTGAATTGGCTTTCTGACATTGAAGTGTAATCCAGATTTTGTAACTCTGTGGGAGAGAGGGCTGTTTCTGATTCTTTCTTTTGAAGTGAGGTTTTCCTTCTAGTCATTTTGCTCAGTGCAGAGTGGCCAAAAACAAGTTGTATTGGAACACGGGGGAGTATCACTGGTCCCTCTAGCTGGTCTTCTGGGGGAGGGGCCTGTTGCGCTGATTTTCAGGTGTTAGCACTTGGGGGAGCTGCTCTGCCCCTGCCTGCTGCAGGGCTCAGCGGGGGTTGTTTACCCGTCAGGCCCAGGAGGAACAGCCGCAGTTGCTATGGCAACTCTGGAAGCCTGGATTCAGCCTCCGCAGGAACTACGGGGCTCGGGGCTCTCGGTTCTCCGTCCGCAGGGCCTGGAGGCTCCGGGGCGGGGCCGCTGATCTGCTCAGCTCGGGGCAGGAGCGTCCTCGCTGTCTCGGGCCCTCCCGGCCTCTGCCTGTCCCGGGGGAGGCCGGATCCTGGGCTGTGTCCCGGCGCCCTGTGCTCCGGGGCCTGCGCTGGTGGATTCGCGCTCCCGCCCCGCAGCCCCCTCCGCGGAGCCGTCGCCCGAGCCCCTCCGAGCTGCTCCGGGTCCCGCCGTGCGCGCTGCAGCCCTTAGGGAGCTCGGCGCACTCTCCCGGGGCGCAGGTGTCTGTTAGTGTCCCCGGGAGCCCGAGGGCATCCCCGCCCTCCTGGGTCCTGCTCCAACTCCCTGCGAGCCCCTTTCCGCCCGCCCGGGAAGGTTGGTGCAGCTCCTGCTCCTCCGGGACGGGGCTCTCCTGTCCTGGGGACACTCGCCCCGGCCTCAGCCCGGCTCCTCGCGGGGCCCCTCCCCCTCGGAGGCCTTTTGTTCCTTTATTTCTTTTTCCCCGTCTTCCTACCTTGATAGAAGCGCGGACTCTTCTCACTGTAGCGTTCCAGCTGGTCTCTCTTACATCTCAGGCCGAATTCGTAAATTTTCAGGATGGTTTGAAGGTTATCTAGGTAATTTGGTGGGGACAGGTGATTTGGGGACCCTGCTCTTCCGCCATCTTGCCCCTCCCCCCCGATTTTATTTTTCTACCCATTTTCCTTTTGGCCTGGGTAGTCACTCCCAAACATCTAATGTTGGCCATTTGCTGTCCGTGCTTTAGGCCATGCTAACACGTGATGGGCAAAGGTATAACTGGCCTGATGTAATTGCAAAGCAAGCCTTTGGGTTGAGAAATCCTCAGATAAAAACCAGATTATCAGTGAAGTTTGGGAATTGCATTGAATTGATCATTTTTTACGTCAACTCAGTAGTTCTTTTCTTTATATACCAAATGAAGGAAATCTCCCTCCTGTTGAATCACAGTTACAGACAGACGGACAGACAGACAGGGCATCCAAGCTGGCTACATCAAACCTTCTGCAAAGTGTGGATATTGCACACCCTAGAGGCTTTACTGATGAGGTTTCCAGTGCTTGCTGCTGGGGCTACGGGGATATTTGAGAACAGTATTGTCCACAGAAATCAATTTAAAATGATCAATATTAAAAACAAGTACATTTACAAAGTGTAGGGCTCTGTAATAATTGCCTGGAGCAAGATGGACTTTGAGAAATCACCTGGCAAGCATTCAAGCTATTACTCCTGCTGGACTAGTTGAGGAAAATTAAGCCTAATGGCAATAAAAACAGGTACTGATATCAGAAATGCTAAATTAAAAAAAATACATTATTTAGCTTAATCTAAAAGGGTACATTCAACCTTTTAAGCAATTTTAACATTTTTTTTCTCTTTAATTTCCTGAGTTATGAAAGCTCCTGCAAGTGATGGCCTTCATCTCGCTGTTTGAGAGTCACGATTCTGGGGTTTGGGCTGAGCAAGTGTGAGCCATTCCCTATGAATAATTCTGCATCTTTGAGGGCTTATCTCCCGCAAGTGCCTGTGGAGCTGGAATTGGTATAAGCAGCTGATAGGAATGAAATCAGAAAGAGAAATCTGACAAGGGAAATCTCAGTTTTGAGCAAATGCATGGTCTGCTGTGTCTCTACGTTTCCTGGTACGAGAAAAGTGCACTGGTTTCTTCCTCTCTGTGTTAATTGAGGAAGTACCTAGCACTGGCAGGCATGAGTGCTGACTCTGGACAACACCCTGAATCCTAATGTCTCTTCATAACTATGGTTTTAGGCAAATTATCCACCTCTTCTGATCTTCAGTATTCTCGTTTTTGAAGTGGCAGGAATAATGACACAGTCCTGGGGAGGCTGATAGGGGCTTAGATGAGGTTAGTAGAGGGAGTACTTCACACTCAGGGAGGGGAGGCTAGTTTCTGCTACCAGTAAGCATCATGTAAAACGTGCACCAGGCTCCTCAGCCAGACTCTGGCATTCATCTGGTTTATGCCTTGTCTGCACATTTGATCCCTCCTCTGGTCATAACTCCTCCCCAAGGGAGCAATAGCATACGTGCCCTGGTCCCTCTGCTGCAGGAACAGCACCTTCTTTCTCTCCCCACTCGTGTGAGCAGCATGTGGCTCTGGGTGTGCAGCCTACTAGCTCAGGGACCAGGACCCAGGTAAGCATATGGATAGAACCATCTAGAAGAGGGATGTGGATCCTGGACATAACCAAGTTCACCAAAGGAAAAAAAATGCTTTATTTCCTTATGCTATAACAACAACCCCAACGAAATCCAAAGCTAATGTGGCAAATGTTAATTTATTTTTTGTTCAGACTTAGTAGCCACCTGAGGTGTCAGAGGGCTTTGATTGACTTTTTTTTTTTTTTCAATATGATATCCAGGCTGATGAAACATTGAAACATCCACATTTGGAACTTCATCTGTTAGCACATGCAGAGTCAAGGAACTGTCATCACAGAGAAGTCACAGCAGATACTTGGGCTCCCATTTCATTCACAGGGGCAGGGCACGTGTCCCTCGCTTCATGGCCAGGGGGCCCAGTAGTCCCGTCCTACTATTTGTCTCAAATATTAGTGAGCAGAACTGATGAGAACAAAACTGTAAACCAATATAATAGACTGTGAACTCCTGACAGCATAAAATGTATTTCATGAATCTTCATATTCACCTCATCGAATGAAAACCTTGCCCATCGTAACGATACAGTAAATGCATTTGTAATGAGCAAATAAATGTTCTCATGTATCGTATTATAAAACTGAATCCCAATGTTGATTATGCTAATAGATGCAATACGTAATGCTAATAGAACTAACAGTTCCTGAGAAGTAATTTACCTAGAATGTTTATTCACACGGTGCTTTTGTTTTTAATGTTTTTTGATTAAAATTCTTCCATTCCAACCTTGAGAATATTGAAGTTCTCTCTGACATCTTCTACTGACACAATGTGATGTAAAACCCTCTTGAGACTTTGCCAATGCTTGCCATTGGGATCTTCTGAAATTGCTCTAGATTTAAATTGCTGAGCGTGGTCTAGAGAATGCTGATATTCCAAGCTGTTAACCATGCGCACTGTAGGATCATGAAGATGTTTAATGGTTTTCCCCATGGAATATTGGTGTCCTGATTACACATCATGATCATTACTTTGAGTGCACGTTTTAATTCCCTTCTCTCCCCACCAATGCACACCTCCTTCTAGCCTTGTAACCTCCACGTGCCTCTTTCATTTTCTGAGGAAATTACTGCATAGTACAAATATGGAATTTCTTCAAGGTTTCATTCCAGTGAGTTTCAGACTCACATGCTTGACCTGATTGAATGTGTCATGAATGGATGGAAATGTACCAAATGGGCTATGAGTGGATGTTGCAAGCTATTAAGACTAAGTATTGATGAAGAACAATTACTGTGCCATGACAAGAAGTTTCTCAAGTTAGGAATCCTGAATATTTCTAAGTTATGAGAAAAGAAGGAATATGATGAAAGAGGAAGAAAATCAAGACATCTTTCTTAAATGTTATATTAACAAAACCAGTTTTACAATAGAAAATGTTTAAATGAACACTTTCATAAATGTAGACTTTTCTATGATAGTCTATGTCCCAACACTATTTTGTTGACTTCATAATTACGTTACTTAATTTCTTAGTCTCTCCTCTGAGTAATCAGCCTTCTAACAGAGTGACCTAAGGCTTGCAGAATACTTATATATTTTTTCTCTTTATAAGTCTAGAGGTAAGGAATGGACAATTTAGCACAGGGCAAGATGGAAAATAAAATGTTCCCCTTTTCCTCACTGAGTCCTCTTTACCATTTATCAAATACCAGGTCCTTTCTTTTTATTTACTTTGGAGTCCTGCTCTATTTTCACCTCTGTGAAGAATGACTGTGTCCTCATTAAAACTTCCATGATTTGTTTTCCTTCTTCCTCTCCCTGCAGATTCTATTTCCCAAATGTGTCTGAAAATTCAAATTGCGACATATTGATGAATAGTACTGCCTTTTGTTATTCTTTCCATACATAAATTTTACTAGGAACATTTGGAATTGTAGTCTATCCATGACAGGGATAAAAAGATGTTCAATGGTGCATGTTCATAATTCTAGGAGTTCTGAGGATGCTTCTTGCTCCCAGGTTAAGGCCCCCCAAATTTTTGTGGTTCTGGGATACCTGGGAACAAGGGGAAAGGAATAGATCAGTATAGTAAAGAGCTAAACCAGGGAGGGCAGAGACAGTAGACAGGAGACTCTGTAAAGGTTAGAGTGGAGCAGGTGCTGACAAATAATGGAGGAGAGAGCTACAGGAAGGAGAGGAAGAAGGAGAGGGAGAAAAAGGAGGATCAAGAAGAGGGGGGAGGAGGGAGGAAGGGGAAACCATCAGGAATCAAAGATGGGACATCACAACAGACCCTTAGGACATTAAAAGATGATGGTGAAAAACTGTGACCAACGTTATGGCAATAATTTTTGCGTCTGAGTATCTGTAGAAACATACTTGGTGGTAGAAAGCTGAGCCATGTTTTCAGCTTCATGAGGGAGATTAGGGGACCCCAGATAAGTTTCCTGAGGGGACCCACCAGGAAGGTCACACCCAGCTGCGTGTGACAGCCCCCTGTGCTCCACATCCCAGCCCAAACTGAGTGTGTCAGAGCCCAAGCACCTGCTCTGAGGGTGTGTGCACGGGGAGGACTGCGACTCTGCCCTGTGCCGCCCTGTGCTGTTGAGGTTGAGCGCCTGCACACGCATGTCTTGCTGCTTAAGCTCTTCTTGTCAACAGCGTTAATCCTCATCTCTTGCCCATTGTCTAGCACATTGTCTGTCTCCTTACTGATATATGCACAAGTATTTTCCACATAATTGACATGAGTCCTTTGTGAATCTTTTCAAACTCTGCAGATTGTTTTTTTCAGACCCTAAGTCATATCTTCTGGTGAATTGATATACTAATTTCAATGTTGTTTATTTTATCAGTCAGTCATTTTATATGTAATTATTGCTGTTTTGTATCTTGTTTGGGAAATCTTGGCCTATCTCAAGGTTATAAAACTTCATTTTTTAAAATTTAAATCTTAAAAACTACATAGAAATGGTTTTGTTTATGATATAGAGAAGGGTGTTAATGGTTCATACGGAACATTGATTAGACTGCCCTTACTTACTGGGTTCTTCAGGACGACCATGATGAGAAATCACATGCTCCTTATACACAACATCATTTCTGGACTCTCTTCTATCCCACTGTCTATATTTCTATCTAGTGCAAATGATGGGGGAGCAAAAGACCGGCTGAGGACAAAGCACACAGCCCACACCCTGCAACCCTCTCTCCTGGGTGGGATCTGTGTGATGAACTCCCACCTGTCTCCATGTTGATGCCTTCCTGGAGGGAAAAACCACCTCAACTTGACAATGGCCAGGCCTCCAGCAGCCTGTGTGTGCTCTTTAGCGTAAGAAAGTCCTTTTAGAACCTCCCTGTGTCCTCACCTCCCCCAGCTCCCAGGTATGTAATCAGCCTCCCCTCACAAGCCCTGGGCAGCAGCTCTTTCTGCCCACGGGTTCTGTCCTCCTGATTTAATAAACCACTATTTTGCACCAAGGACCTCTCTAGAACTCTTTCTTGGTCGTGGGCTCTGGACCTTACCCCATCAACCTCACCTACATACCTAACTAAACTACATCACAATTACCAAAGCTCTTGTATTACCATAGGTTTATCATAAAACTTTATATTGGATATTTCAAGTGCTACAATTTTTTTCTTCTTCTAAATTACCTTAATTATTATTTCTTTATTTTGTATAAATCGAAGATTTAGACTTCAATCTTTGTGGGAAAAAAAAAAACATGAGATTTTGCTTGGAATTCCATCTTGTTAACAGATCAAATTTGGGAGAATTTTTTGATGCTCTGAAATCTTTTGCTCCTGTAACATATTTATCTCCATGTATTTTGTTCTCTAATTAAATGTTTCATAACCATGGTCTGACACCACTCTGCTATCTGGGTGAATCATTCCAGGCAGTGAATCAGGATTCCTGTGAACTCCCCCCAGTCGGGGCTGAATTATTGCTGAGGCAGAAAGCTTGAGTAGAGTCAGTAAGTCAGTGGGACAAGGGGTTGGGGAGGGGAACTGGGGGAGGGCTAGAGCCCCAGTGGTGGGGGAGGGGACCTGGTGGAGGGCTGGAGCCCCTGGGGGTGGGGGAGGGGACTGAGGGGAGGGCTAGAGCCCCTGGCACCACTTGAGGAGGACCAGGTGAGGCCATCTCAGAAACTGGAGGAGCTTTAGTGTGTGACTCAAAAGTGTTGCTGTAGAATGTACTAATTTATGCTATTTGGATATAATTATTCAAACTTTCATGATGATTGCTTATCATGGAACAGTTGTAATAGACAGCATAATGATAATCTATATTTTTTTCAATGTCCAAGTTATTCTGTGTAAGATATTATTGCTAGGGATCTATTTAGGCATTTTTTTTGTTTTATAAAAAAAATAATAGAAAGAATTTATTGCCATTTTGCTGAGTTAAACAGAAACTTCTTGAGCCCTGATATAGTCAATGTATTTTTCTAAGCACTTAATTTCCCAAGAGAGAGATTTTAGTCCTCGTGAAAACAGACTCTCTAACTTAATATCATATAGTTTGTATATATGTAGCACTCAAAAAGATAAAATATATATAAAGATAAGCTGCATTAATTAAAACAGAATTTTAAGTCTTGAAGCCATGGCTCATAACCACTGACTTCTTCATTACTCTGAGTGAGAAGAAGCAATGGTTTTCTGCAAAATAAGAGCAGGGGATAAAGGAAGTAGATGTGGGTCCAGGAGGCTAAGAATGATGCACTGAAGGACTTGAAATCCTGGCAAACAGTCCACATCCTGCGTCTGCAGTGGGACACCAGACCATGGCAGGAGCCAAAATCACAGCAAGGACAGGGGGCATGAGGAGGGGCCAGGGTTCTTAGGGTGATGAAAGCTATGACAGCAGGAATGCAAGGCTGAGAGAGTTGTGGTTAGGTGTTCTAGACTAGGAAAACTTGCAAAAAAATGGTAAGTAATAAAACATAGTTTGCTGTCTAGATGCAGAGTGGAACAGAGAATGTCCTGGCGCTGTGCTTATGGTATGTGGCTGCTGCCATGAGAACAACCACTTATTATGTGGGGTAAGCACCTGGTATTGCCATAGAAGGTTCTGTGACGTATATGAGGGGTCCCTGGTTTGGACTCATGTATGTCAGTAGTCATGGAGGGGCAGCACGGCTGTTCCAGGCCTTCAAGTCATGGTGCCAGCTGGTGGTCTGTTTTCATGCAGCTCTCTGGGCAGGTGCATACAAGGAGGTGGACCTGGGGTCGGGCTGTGGGCTCTAGGGCCTGCTTGACCCCATGGTAGCTCATCGGCCTGAGGCATGTGGACTTTCTGCACCCTTTTTTAAGGGTGACATGAGGCAGTTTCTCATGAGTTTCTAAGTGCATAATTAAAGTGCTAGGATGGAACTGTATTTACTTGTCCTGGTAATGCAAGTACAATCTGCTGGGCCCAGGTGCAGGGACGATGTGAGGCCGCCTTCCCTACAATGCTCCTAGAGGCCCTCTCTCCCCCAAGGATAGCACAGGGGGTCAATGAGAGAACTACACATGTCAGAGCAGAAGCTGCATCCCTGAGAACAATTGTCACCTGTGTCACCCGACAACTCGGCTTCAAAATCCTGTCTCATCATCAGAAAGCTGTAGCTCGCTGTCCTTTGAGCCCCACTCAAATTTATCACTCAAAAAGGCTACAAATGGATGGTCCATGCAGGACCCGCTTCCCTATGTATAGGAGCCAGGCGCACCGGGTGTAGACAGGGCCCGAGCCTGCTGGAGCCCGAAGGCCTTCCTGGGACAGGGAGTGACACTGTCTTCAGCCGCCAGCCTGTCTTTCACAAGAGACACGAGCTGATTTAATGTTGACCCCATGTTACTTGTAATCACTTCTCCTCCTACCAGCTGCACTTTCCAGTCAAACCAACTTCACCACCTGGAAATAACAGTTAAGAACCGACCAGAGCCGTGCGCTCTCGCAGGACGTGAGTGCTGGGGTAGAGTGGGCTGCGTTACCCTGCTGCGGCGCTGCCCGCTCGGTACTGAGCCCTTGTCAGAGAAGCACAGAAACAGTCTGGAAAGGTCTCCAGAAATCAAACTGCGGAGTGCAGAAAATAAATCACAATAGTATTCACCAAAATGAAGAGAATGTCATGAAAAGGCACGTGGCATCATGCCCAGTTGAGGCGGGCAGCGGATGTCACACTTATTTCAGAAGCAATAATGCACGGTTGTCTATTCGATGTTCAGGAATTATTTGCATTTCTCTATAAAATATATATATATATATATATATATATATATATACCCACTATTTTCAATTATGCACCTAGATTTATCAACTATATTGTTGGAGTTACTGAAATAATCTGTCTTGGAAAAACATAATCTGATACACTTCAAATTTTAGCCGCCTCAGGCTCACTTACCTCCCTCCACAACCTTGGCTTTCCCCTTGGGACCACTCTCCCCCCTCCCCGCCCCCCCCCACTCCACCTCCCAGACTCTGGGGCATGGCCCTCCGCTGCAGTGTCAATCTTCCACTTTCTACTCCAGGAAATGAGGAAGATGTGGACCAGCATGAATGGACAAAAGTGTTTGACACAGTCCTTTACATAATAAAAAAAAATCTAGAATGCGATGATACATAGTATTCAGCACACAAATCTTATGTTAGTAAAAAAAAAGTCACTGTTGCATTATATTTTTAAAGAATTTTTAATGGCACTTGAAAATGTTACTACATCTTGAAACAGTAGCATAATTTATGAACCTGTTTTCAGGATAATGCATATAAATTCTCTTTATGTAACAGGACACTTTTAAAAATAAAAAATTAATACAAATATTAACAGTTGTATTATGCTTTGATTTTATAAATGATTTGGGGTCTTTTTATTATTATATATTGCAATTTTTCTATATTTCTATAATTTTATATATTAATTTTAGAATCAAAAAAGTTTTTTACAAAAGGGGATAGAATAAGACCATGTTTTTCAGGCCTCTGTCAAGTTCATTAAGTTTTCTAAAAAAAACTACGTCGGGACACCTGGGTGGCTCAGTGTTTGAGCGTCTGCCTTTGGCTCAGGGCGTGATCCCGGAGTTCCAGAATCTAGTCCTGCATCAGGCTCCCTGCATGGAGCCTGCTTCTCCCTCTGCCTATGTCTCTGTCTCTCTCTCTGTCTCTCAGGAATAAATAAATAAAAATCTTAAAATAAATAAATAAATAAATAAATAATCCTCATTGGCTTCTGGAAAGTTTTTTTTTTTAATTCAAATTTCAAGACCCCACTACAAATCCATTTTTAATAACGGATCCTGGCAGCTAACAATGTAGCAAGAGCATCATGGAGATTATGGGAATAAGCCAGAATTAGGAGTCTGAGTCTAGGTAGCAAAGGCAAATACTGCCATTGAACAGTATCGCTGGAGTGGGCTTTAGACACCTTTTACCAGAAATGCTGTGTTCTGTCCAGGCCTGAGACCAGCCCCAAAGATGCAGCTGTGGGTGTCGACCAGCGGCAGCCCTGGCACCCTGACCCAGGGGCACGGTCCAGCCCCCATGACTCCGCTTCCAAACCCCAAGCCCTCGGTGCTCAGGCCCTCTCACAGGTCCTGGAAAATTTGGCTTTTTGTTCTTGCCACAGTTGGCCTCGACTCCCTGGTGCGGATGGACAAAGTCATCAACTCCCGGCATGGTGAGCAACCACCGGCCAACAGACAATGACAGCTCTTAGAATCGCTGCCTACTTGAGTCAAATCCATTCACCCAGGACTGCAAGGACTATGGAGTCTTTTTTCTTGCTGTGGAAGAAAAGACTATGGGATTAAAGACTATTTCACAGATTGAGATGCTGTGAAAAGTAGAATGTCAAATGATAGAAAATTCACTAGTGTTTAATGTAGTGTTCATGCATACTTCGGGAGGTGAAAAGTGAATTGAAGACCTGAATATTAAATATGCAAGTCTTTGTTGACTTTTTGAAATATTTTTTTTAAAAATACATAAATAAATAAATAAAAATTAATATAAATAAAACCTTTTTTAAATAATGTTTTCGGTTTGTAATTGGTATTAAATAGAACAACATGAACGTAATGAATTGACAGGCTGAAGGAAAGACAAAATTTTTGAGAGAGCAGACGCCTAGAGTGAATTTTGAATTAAATTTCTTTTCGGAGGGGCACCAGGGTGGCTCAGTGGTTGAGCCTCTGCCTTTGGCTCAGGTCATGATCCCAGAGTCCCGGGATCGAGTCCCACATCCAACTCCCTGCATGGAGCCTGCTTCTTCCTCTGCCTGTGTCTCTGCCTCTCTTTCTCTCTGTCTCATGAATAAATAAATAGAATCTATAAAAAGTAAATAAATAAATTTCTTTTGACAGACAGTATCGTTTTTGTATTTTCATTTTGAGCTTTATTTTTCTGGTCCTAAAGGAAGGCATGCTGTGTGCTCTGTGCTGCAAGCAGGGGCTCTGTTTTGAGATACCACCTTTGCCCTAGGCTGAGGAGGGGGATGCCCGGACTGAAAGGTTCCTCAACACATGGCCTGCTCTGTTCTCCAGCTTTAGGCAAAGATATATTTTACTAATTCTGCAGATGAGAACGCTGGAATTTAGAAAAAGAGAGGGAATCTCTTAATTAAATTAATGTGTGCATGAAGGGGCCTTGAACCCATGCTTCCTGGCTTCTCCCACCTGATGTTGGTCGATAGAGCTTTGAGGAACAAGAACAAACCCAGGCACATAGAGGTTGACAGTACTGGGAATATTATGCCAGAGAACAGAGGCTCCAGATGAAATCATAAATGGCTCGACTCAAAAACATAAATAAAAATAAAAAAATAAATAAATATAGATAGATAGATGATAGATAGATGATAGATAGATAGATAGATAGATAGATAGATAGATAGATAGATAAATGGTTCGAATCCCGCCTCTCCCACCAGTGCACCTGTGAACAGGTGTAGGGAGCAGGGCTGGCAGGCCTCTCCTGAGTCTCCTTGGTGGTTCTGCAGGGACCTATGGGGACGATGAGGATGCCCTGAAAACACAGGAGCAACAGCAAATTAATGCGCTCCCTGGGCGCCCAAGCAGGGCCAGGGCGATGGAGGAGGGAAGCTGAGGCAGGATGAGAAAGCCGCACAGGGATTGAACTCACACTAATAATAGAGCATAATGAGGGATCTCTGCTCATAGTTTTAATCAAATTTATTTTATGGGTCCTAACATTATGTAAGGCTCGTGGCCTTCTAGAACCAGGATCCCCTTCTGACACGGGTGCTCCCATGTAAGGGGTGGAACGTGTGAAGGAAGGGGGCCCGTCCAACTGGGGATTGGCAAAGTAGAATCACAGAAGCAAAGATTTAAAGTTTCTAATACATTCAAAAGATATCAGGTTCCTAAGGAAAAAAAATGGAGAGATGGAGAGGGAGATATTGTATTAAATATGAATATATGTGCATGTTTGTACAAATATCTCTTAATAATGCATCTCTAATTGATGCCCATATACTGATTAAATATTTTGTAAGTTCCATTTATAATACACGACACAGATTAACTATGCAAAAGAAAGCAGACAATATCCTTCTGTTTGTGGAAGTTAGTCTAGAAAGAATGACAGATGTCCACAGAACTCACAATCCCGGGGAAATACAATTAGAGCAATGAAGGCCACGCACTGCTCCTGTGAGGAATGCTGCAGACAGCACTGGAACAACTTCAGTTAAATCCAAACGGGCAGGTGGGGTGTAGACCTCAGAGGATAATTCAAGCTGAGTTCAAGCAGACAAAGGCAGGAGTAAACGTGCGCTGGCAATTAGGTTACGCGTCACCTTCACGCTGGAATTTGTTAGCTGACGTTCAAACTAGAAATAATGCCATTTCTCTCATAGTTGTATGTAGAATAAACTACTATATTGAGAGTTTAATGATGTGGAATCATCTTTACTCTCCTCAGATAGACTATTTTGACTGTGGTTACCTTTGAGTAAGCTGTGAAAAAAAAAATTGGTAAAAAAATGTCCCGATAACAACACAAATCATAAAAAATAAGTGTAAATGATTTCACAAGGGAGAAGCAGGGCCCCTATTTTTAAAATGGTCGTTTTTTTTAAAAAAAGATTTTATTTATTTATTCATGAGAGACACACAGAGAGAGAGAGGCAGAGACACAGGCAGAGGGAGAAGCAGGCCCAATGCAGGCCTCCGTCCCGGCACCCTGGAATCACGACCTGAGCCGAATGTAGATGCTCAACCACTGGGCCACCCAGGCGTCCCTAAAATGGTCATTTTAAATAAAAATTTTATTAGTACTGTTTCTCATTTATATGAAACTGTAAAAGTGATACAGGGAGTGTGTATATATTTTAGTTAGTTTCCCCTAAATGTAACATCTTGCAAAACTATGCTAGGGTAACACAGCCAGATGTTGCTGCAGACACAATCTACCAATATTGCCCAGATTACTGCAGTTTTACATGTATTTGGTGTGTGTGTTTAGCTCTACAACCTTTTGTCCTGTGTGTCCATGGGTCCATGTATTCAGCACGGCATAGAGAGAACTCTTCCATCACCATGAAGGGCTGATGTCCCAGATCAAGGGGTCGCTGGGTTCGAATGGCCCAGGAACCTCACTGTCCTGGCATCGTCTCCTCTTTGAAACACCCCTGGTGTCTCCTCGTGGGTCCACACTGCCGCGCGGCCAGGGATTCTTGTCGTAGGAATGTCCAGGGGACACAGTTCAGCCCACAACCGGGTCATGTTAATAACGTGGTATAAAGAGAATCACCCGTGATGTCATCTTTTGGGATTGCTTTCTTTTCTTTTCTTTTCTTTTCTTTTCTTTTCTTTTCTTTTCTTTTCTTTTCTTTTCTTTTCTTTCTTTCTTTTTTTCTTTTCTTTTCTTTTCTTTCTTTTCTTTCTTTTTTCTTTTCTTTTCTTCTCTTTCTTTTCTTTTCTTTCTTTTCTTTTCTTCTCTTTTCTTTCTTTTTTTCTTTTCTTTCTTTTTTTCTTTCTTTTCTCTCTTTTCTTTCTTTCTTCATTTATTTATTTCTCTTTCTTTCTTCTTTCTTTTCTTCCTTTCTTTCTTCTTTCTTTTCTTCCTTTCTTTCTTTCTTTCCTTTCCTTTCCTTTCCTTTCCTTTCCTTTCCTTTCCTTTCCTTTCCTTTCCTTTCCTTTCCTTTCCTTTCCTTTCCCTTTTCCATTCAACATAGTTCTCAGGAGTTTCATCCCAGTTTTTGTGCATATCAATCCTTTGTTTCTCGTCACTTCTGCGAAGTATTTCATGGTATGAATATGCTACAGAATATTGAACTGTTCATCCTTTGAAGAGTATCTGGATTGTTTTATGTTTTTGGCTGTTATGAACACAGCTGCTATTGACCTTGTGTAGAGATTTTTTTACAGGATCACATGTTTTTATGAGTGTTTCAGCTCTTCTACACCCGCACCAGTATTCAGTGTTGTCACATTTTTATTGTAGTCATTCTGATAAATGTGCAGTGATGTCGCCTTGTGGTTTCAACTTGCATTTCCCCGATGGCTGATTATGCGGAGAATCCTTTCGTGGGCTTCTTTGCCATCTATATATGTTCTAAGGGAAATGTACATTCATTCCTCTTGCTCATTTTCAAATAGAAATAGATGTCTGAGTCTCATTTTTATCATTGAGTACTGAAAGTTCTTTATATATATAGATACTAGTCCTATGTTGGGTGGCACGTGGTTGGCAAATATTCCTCCAAGTCTGAAGTTTGTTTTTTTATCCTTTTCACATGGTCCTTCTCCCTCAGGGGGACTCCCTTCAGTTGGAGCCTCTGCCATGCTGGTTGGGCTCTGACGATCCAGGTCTATAGAGACTCAGTCATATCCCACAAGGCGACTGTTACAGAGAGGTTTATAAATTACACATGATAGAAATAATCTTTGTACTTTCTGGAGATGTTCACAGAAAAGCACATATCTGTTCACTTGTGATAACAAGTGTAGAGAATTTAGCAAGTTCTAAGTACCATCCTGAGCACAGCTTTTCATGCATTTATTCATATAATCCTTCTGACTCTATTGTGTACTTATACATTATTCATGGAAACAGAGGCCTAGAATGATTAACTTTTCCAAACCTTAAATCCCTTTACCAGAACATAAAAGGGATTCAGGGAAACAAGGAAGTACGAGGAGTATTTTGCTGCTATTGGACCTGAAAGTTCATTTTCAGCTGACCTGGTGAAAATTCAGTGTCTGATAAGTTGGAATTTTAAAAGTTAATGAGATATTTCACAAATGCAGGATTATTTCACTTGTTCACCTGTAAACATATGATTTTCCTTTATTGTGTGCATTACACTAGTTTCTTGACCTTCTTACTCAACTCACATATACTTTCAGAAGGACTCTGCATTCACTCTTCCTCTACTTTATTGGCCACAGAACCATCAGACTGGTCCTAAATGTTCATTGGTGACAGATCCTTTTAAAAATAGGCATCAAGCAATGGAACCTTCGAATGGTCTTCATGTATAAGCCCAATCACACTCTTGGGTGCACTGTTACAGGTTCAGACAGTTGCTGGCCATGCTCCCCCCATGCTACCTCCAGGCTAAATAACTCCATTTTTTCTTGTAGGGTCTAATTTTCTTGATAAACTGTGCAAGCTGAAGCCACCAAACTGGTACACTCCCACCAAAATACCTCACCATGATCCCTCAGCATCTCATCTGTTACCTCTCTGATGTGGATAAAATGATGAAAGCTGTAAATTCCCTATTTGGTCATCTTAACTGGTTTCTACAATGACCTTGGCAGTTAAGAGTTGAGAGTCATTGTTTTATTTAATGATAATATTATTCTCTTTACTTTATAGACTTCAATACATGTGTCTTCTGCAATATTGACACAAATACATTTGGGATAATACTTATGAGCAAAACTTTTCAATGCTGCCTTCAAGCAAAAAGAGGTTTTTGTTCCCCACCAAAATGGTTCTAAAACAGACTTTCATGGTACCTCTGTGAAGGATGCTGATGAGGGCAGAGAAGACCCGGGTGGGAGGAGAACAGACATGGCTCAAGGACCAAGAGCTAAAGCTTCTTGCAGGCATTTCTGAGATCAGTAGGGAAGCAAGCTGCCAGCATTTTTGAAAAATCTATTGAAGGAAGGCAATTCTTGCTCAGAAATCAATTTTAAAAGACACTGTACTAAAACCCTTATATTTGTCTTCTGAAGTATGACACATTATCAGTGTCTGTGAATATCTAGCCAAATTCTTCAATATAACAGTTATATTCCGCCTCTAATGAGAACCAAGGAAAAAGAGTCAGATGCATAGGATGGTACTAAATATAACCCTGTGGGCTGCAGAAGAGGAGAGCTATGATACCACATCAGGTCAGAACTGCTGCCCTGGTGGTCAGCAGGTCAAGTGTTATCACAAAATCCTTGGACAGGAGGAATGGAACAGTGACACCAGAATCTGCTACATATCCTTGTGGGTCGGTGTAAAAGAGGTTATATTTTTAACGATGTATTATTATCAGCACCCTCTCCATAAAATTATTTTCATATATTCTCAATATCCAAAATGAAAGAATCATTTTAACGTCTTGTCATTTGTAGAGGACAGCACCATGTCATCATGGAGTCCAGTGTCCAAATAAGGCAAAATTAGGTCAACAACTCTTCCCATGAAACAAGACTTCATTCTCTCTCTGCTTTGCTATATTTTAAAGCCTGTCTGTGCTGTGTGTTCAGTGTTATGTATGGTGGGCATTCCCTTCCATTCATGCTAAGTCTTTACCATACAAAACACTGGGTATGAAGACACACAAAAACATTTTCAATTTTTCTACAAATATATGTTAAGTAGAAACACACACAGATGCATGTGCAATTGTAATGTGTTTGAAAATCTTTGATTTATACAAATGTGCACTAATTTTCTCCTGCCAATTACAACTACACTATTATTTAGTATGATTATGTCAACCAGCCTTCAAACATACCACTTAATCCTTTTTTTGGAATTAGAACCCTACTTGGAATAGAATAACAACAACAAAAAAAAATCAAGAATTAACAATGACAAAAACAAAGCAGGAAAGACATCCCACATAATGAACAGCTGTCTAAAGGATCTACATATAAATGTTTTCATTTTTAAGAGAAATGGGTTTATATAAAGTCAATGTGGTATTTATTTATTTATTTATTTATTTATTTATTTATTTATTTATTTATTTATGATTTTATTTATTTATCCATGAAAGACACATGGAGAGAGGCAGAGACACAGGCAGAGGGAGAAGCAGGCTCCCTGCAGGGAGCCGGAAGTGGAACTCCATCCCAGGACCCTGGGGTCACCTGAGCCAAAGACAGACGCTCATCTGCTGAGCCACCCAGGTTCTCCAGTCAATGTGATATTAATGGTCTTATTTTTAAAACAATTTTCCTCCAAATTTATCTCCATCTTCCAAAAAAATTTATTCCCCTTCCCACCCCCTGTCTCAAAATAAATCCCTTGTATTTGCATCGTGGCATACTATGGCTGGATTGATGTGTGTAGTAGCAGTAGGATCTCAGCTCCCTGGGCCACCGTGAAATCGGATCAAGCTTCAGCGCAGCAATCAGGCTCTATTGCTGTTGTGCTTTTCACACATTCCCAGGTGCACCGTTATTCCAACTGGGTCTAAAATGCAGGAGAAAGAAACTCACATTTTGTGCCAATACATTAGTGGGTAGCCAAAAGCAGAAGCATCGTTTTGTAGGCTTCTTAAGAGTTCAATAAGGTCATTTCCTAGTTATGCTTCTTACTATTGAAGATGGCACGATAACTTCAGTTAACTAAGGTCACTTCTCCTATTGTCCGACTCTTTGTTACTTTTGATTTTCCTCTTTTAAACCTAAAATAAGACACGTGCCCTTTGGTACAATGGTTGACCAGTTCACTCTGTGTTATACAATTTCACAGCCAGTTGGGTTAAGTAGTCCAGCCACCTCCATTCTGAGATAAAGCATCTGTTGCTATGTAAATGATTTCTTTGCAGATTGAATTTTTTTTTTTGCAGATTGAATTTTAACAACAGCCTAACAGTAATGAGAATGATAGTAATTGCAGTAAGACAGCATATACGATCCTTAATATATATTAATACTCAGTACACGCCAGGTGCCGTTGTAAGCACTGCACCAATGCAGTTCCTTATGAACATAATCCTCACAACAATTCTGTAACAGAATCATAGCATTATTATCTTACAGGTGAGAACACTGAGGGGCAAAGAGACAAAATGATTTGCCCCAAAGAAAATACCTCCTAAAAAAGCAGATGCAGGAATTAAACTTGGGAGTTCTAACCTTTTTCTGAAATAAGATATGTTTGTTTAGGTCCTTTATCCAATGAGAGTTAGTTCTGTATTGCTCTGGTAAAACGATGCTAGCCAGTGTGATTTGAGCCATTATATCCATAAGAAATTTTCAAGAAGAAATAACAAGAGAACTAAGCGAGCAAATCTCCTTTGATATCAACTTTACTTCAAAGGTTTTAAAATACATATTTTGTAAAGATTGTATCTATTTATCCATGAGAGACACAGAGAGAGGGGCAGAGACACAGGCAGAGAGAGAAGCTGGCTCCCTGCGGGGAGCCAGATGCGGGACTCGATCCCAGAACCCTGGGATCACACCCTGAGCCAAAGGCAGACGCTCAACCCTTGAGCCCCAAGGTGCCCCTTCAAATATTTTTTTTTTAGATTTTATTTATTTATTCATGAGAGACACACACAGAGAGAGAGACCCAGGCAGAGGGAGAAGCAGGCTCCATGCAGGGAGCCTGACGTGGGACTCAATCCGGGGTCTCCAGGGTCATATCCTGGGCTGAAGGCAGCGCTAAACTTCTGAGCCACCCGGGCTGCCCTAAATATTTTTTTTTTGTAAATGGCAATTAGAGAGGTGAAGTTACTTTACGTGTCATGTCACAGAGTGGAAAAATGTGACAACAACTGTGTTCTACTGGCTCTGTGAGGAGGTTAAGTGTGTTTGCACATATTGAAGTGGGCAGATTTCAAGGAAGGAGGAGGAAGAGGAGAAGAAGAAAAGTTAAGGAAGCTTCACACAGGCAAGTCCTGGGATGGGCTCCCGGGACAACCCGAGCTGGGTGGCAGGGTAGTGACATTCTTGCCATGTGTCTCAGCTCAGACACCAGGACTGAACACTACTGTCCTCTGGGGCTGTGTTGGGAACAAATGGAAGACTGTAATAAACACAAACCCCTTGGACATACTCTTAATATGACTAAATGAAGTATTTGATTTCTATATTTTATTTTCGGGTCCATAAGGTCTTCTCTTCAAAATAAAATTAAGGCAATATTTTTTAGTGAATCCTGTAGGCCTTCTAATAGCCCCCCCCCCCCCGCCTCCTGAGGACATGGTTCTTGTCCATGCTGAGGGATTCTCACTTCTGGGTGCGAGCCTGAGCACAGGCACATTCTTAGTTGGGACAGTTGGGGCTCAGCACGTGGGCCCATGGACTTGTGGCTGGACTGCGCTCAGTGCCTGTCTTGTCCTCTCGTTGGGAGCCAGTCCAGCATCAAGGCTCCCTGAGCCCACACCCACCCGCACACCCACACACACCCTCTATGGGAACCATGGCCCTTCATCCTAGCGGAGCCCCTGACCGCAGTGTCACGCTGGGCAGCCAGGGTGGACGGTCCCCAGGCCTGGGTCATGACACCAGCGGGGCCGAGCACAGCCCACCTTCTGTTTCTGACACGTTTTGGGGGAAGAAGATTTTTCTCTTCTCTGAGACTGTGGCACTGGCATAATGCAAACCTGAAGTCCAGAACCGAGGCCATTCCCCCCTCCTTCCCATTCACATACCATTCAGGACCCAGGGAGAGACAGCATATACTTGTTTCCCTAATCCTGGTCGTTCGGAGTTACATGCATTAATAAATTCCCATTCAGTCTCCAGTGGGTTTGTGGGTTTATGCCACTCTTATTTATCTTTCTTTTTATTTTTTAATTTTTTTTTGCCACTTTTAAATAAAAAGGAGAAAAAGGAGGAGGTCTGAACTCCAAATCACAGGTGTTTCTAACTCCCCTGGGCAATGGTGGCATTTTAATGACTTTTCACGATCGTCTCCTGCCCAATGTACAAACAGTTGGGACAGTAATGATGTTTGGGAGATATAGTAGATCCACATTTAAAACTGCAACAAAAGCCAGCTCAGAGAACTACCCCTCACCATAACAATACAGAAGAGCTAACCACCACTCTTACTTACCTGCACGATTTCATGTATTCCATCCGCACCAAGTCGAGACTCCGTAAATCCTGGGGAATCTCCGACAGCTGCTACCACTCGGCAAACAGTGGGAGTGAGATGGGAGGAGAGGGTTAGGGGTGCTCCTTACCCTCTGTTTGCATCATTCCTTCGGGGAGTGAGGTTTGAGTAGAGCACCTTGCTACTCACAGCTGTGGAGCTGGAAAGGGCTCAAGGGATCTTGGAGCCATTCTGGCTGGAACACCTTCAAACACAATATCCAGACTTAATGAGGCATGTCCTCCAAAAATCCCCTGAAAGGGAACTGGCAAGTCAGCAGTACTCAGGACTCACTCCAGACCTCGGTTCGGGGGCACCGCACTCAGGCTTCTGCATTTTGATAAAGTTCCCTGTGTAATTCTGATACTCACCCCTGATTAAGAACACCTGCCAGGACTCCTGGGTGTCTTGGTGGTTGAGCATCGGAGTGATCTCAGGGTCCTGGGATCGGGTCCCCATCAGGCTCCCTGCAGGGAGCTTGCTTCTCCTTCTGCCTGTGTCTCTGCCTCTCTCTGTGTGTCTCTCATGAATAAATAAATAAAATATTAAAAAAAAACAACACCTGCCAATTCTTGGTGCTCTGTGTTTGCGTGCCTCAGTCCACAGACGATCCTCTAGGACTAGGGACCCTTTGCAACTCACTATAGATAATATGGGTCGGGGCACAGTTGGAAGCACTCAATAAACTGTCGTATCATAACTAAATCAAGCTGGTTTGGATTCTTTATTAATTTCTCTACCACACATGAAAAAAAATCTGAATTTCCAATGGAATGATTTTTTTTTCTGTAAAATGAAGCACTGTTCCTAAGAAAATGTATCTTCTTTTCACTCTCGACTTTTATTGAGAGCATGCTAAAATCTAAGAACAGATATGCACCATTCAAAAGGCTTATGATGGTCACTCTTCGCCTACAACCGGATGAGATATTGTGCAAGAAGCTGGTAAATGGTGCAGGGTGGACAAGGATAAGAAGTCCCAGCATTTAGTAAACGTGGAACCCTGAATTTGCCATCATTGCTGGTGTCCTACATAAGCAGACACATATAGCTCGGTCTCCAGATACTCTGTAGGGCAAAGTAGAAAAGGAATATCTCTTAACCACAGCCTCAGTGCTTAGAGGCAGAGGGTGAGGGGGAATCACGCCCAAGATGAGAATGTCGCATTTGTCCCAAGCTGGAGAGATGTGTGCTAGGTATTTAGAATAAACAGGAAGGAAAAGGTAGGGCCGTAAATCTGATAAAGCATGGAAATGCCTATTTCCCCCCTAAAATATAACCGATTAATATGGGTGTTGATTTGTTTCATCCGTGGAAAAATAAGACTTCTAATGACATACACTCCACCCCACTTAGTTGTACACTTTTTTAACTTGAACAAAGTTAAAAAGTACGACCAGTGTTTCATTTCCCAGCATCCATCCTCTTCCCCATTCTTACTCCTTCAAGGAGGCACCCACTCTCCCACTGTCTGGCTATATCTTTGGGTGAGAAATAATCAGTTTATAGCTCCAAGAATGAGCACACAATGATAAGCCTGGCATATTAACAAGTTCTCTATTCCTGACCACAACGTTTGGTTCAGAAATGAGCATCTGACCCGCATCATCATCACTATAAGAATCAGGCAGTCCCAGAACGTTTGCTGGTACCAGTGATAAAGGGTATAGTTGGTTTACGCTAAGCCTGGAGGTGCTTTTTGGTCTCCACAATAAATGAGACTACTTGAAAGGCATATGGAAGAAAAGAAGGAACAAATAATAGAGAGAGAGAGAGAGAGAGAGAGAGAGAGAGAGAGAGAGATGGAAAGAGGGAGAGAGAGGCAGGAAATAAATGGACTAAGGACCTTGTTGGAGGCTCTGGTTCCCAAGTGCCCCCCACCCCCACCCCCAGACTACTTCCTTTGAGCTTCTCAGTTATGTGATGTTAAATTCCTCTGTTGGTTTAAACTGGTTTAAGAGAGCCCAATTTTGTGACTTGCAAAAATAAAAATTCTACGTAAAACGTATGTGCCAGGTGTTCTAAGATTCAGATCAAGCACTATGGAAAGGGGTTAGGGGTTTGACTGGGACTAGGAGGACCCAGGGTGCCTCCATCCCTCTTTGGGTTGTGAAATCATGACATTCACTAACTCTCAAGGGAGGAAACTGTGCATGTGTGCGTGTATGTGTGTTGCACACATACCCAGTGATGTCTGAATTTCCTCTAAAGAAAGAAGGTCCTTCCAGCCAATCCGTGACATTTCAGATCAACACCTTGTGAGCTCCAGGGTGGGAGTCCATGGCTTCGGCTTGGTTTTCCAGAAGCTCCAAGGAAGGCTGACTTTGTAAACAAAGACATGTTGAGAGTCAAAGATCACATCAGGGCTTTCTCAGGGAAATCAAGACACTTATTTTACATTAAAGGAGTGAATTTGAAAAGTGAAAACAACAATTTCTTTTGGCTCAAAAATCTCCATTCAAGTCTTCTCCCTGTGTGTGCTCCTCAGCAAGTTAGTTTCATACTCAGAAGTTTTAACTTAAAAATGGGTTAAATCTTTTTATCACAAATCATTTTGAAATTCAAATGTTGTTACGGACATACGTATAGTTAAAAAATACCCAGTTTTCTTTTTGTGTTATAGAAATCTGATCTTCATATAAGAAAAGGACCAGCGAGGCCTGTAGAGCTGAAGGGAGACAGAAAGCAAAGGTCATAGGATGAGGGGTGGCCAGGAGCAGCCGTGTCCATCTTGCGTGGACTCTCGGTTCAGTGCCTGGGGTCAGCTGAGGGCTTTCTAGGAGGCTGAGGGCACCACCTGGAGGTCACAGGGACGCATGAGCACACACTGGCACAGTGTCCGAGGGATAGTAGTAAGAGCAATTTTGTGAACATTTCCGTCAAGAGAACTGATCATCAGGGGTCTGGCAGCCTGCCCAGCTTATTACCCAGAGTAAACTCTGGCCCTATCTGATCCATTTAAATATTATGTCACCTTCCCAAAAATCGTCTCAAGTAAACCATCAAGTCATTCTCCTGGGACAAGCCGGGCCCCCAAAGTCACCCTCCCAAAGACTCAGGGGAGGCTCCTTGGAAGTCCTGTTAGAAAGACCATCAAGCCAGGAGATGGTTACACAGATTTACAACTCGAGGGGGCAGAGGAAGAGGTGACAGTGACTCATTTTCTAAAGTTGAGAGTGTAAGGGAAGGGAAGGTCAGAGAGCAGACAAGAAGCCAAAAATTTAGTGCAGCAGAGGGATGTTACAGCTGCCCTCGTCACTGTCAGCCATTGGATACACGCCACCCCTTTTGTCTGTCCGTCTCTGACAGTGGGAGGGTCCCCGGGGTCATCAGAAGTCAGCGTTTCAGCCTGAGCTCCGCACACGCGGTGGACACTCTGAGCATCACGTGTGCACAGAAGGTGATAGGAAGTGTGCTTTCTGCCATGTAGGGTAGGTTTTCTTTCCAACACTTTATGTTAGAATTTTCTTCAGATACTTATGTGATGTTTGAGTCATGGCACAACGGTTATTGTTTTCATGTTCATTTGAAACACATGCATCCGTGGCGTGTCACGATGATTGTTTCGCCGTGTCTGGGTCTCTGCGGAAAGGGCGGCTGCTTCTCTTGGCATCTTGCACAGAACACCTACACGAGCACGTGTAGCTCCTTTTGTGGATGCAACTAAGTGCTCACAACTGTCCGTGGCCTGTGGCTGCACCCTGAGACCATCTCCCCTCGTGGGCACTGTTCCTGGGGCTTCCCGGCCATCGGTCATCCCCATGCCCACCTGGTGCCTGAAGCAGTTGGGAAGCGTGTTCTCCTGCCAGCGACCTTGGTGCAGAGGTGATCTCTTGACAGCGACTGTCTACTCTAGTGACAGTTAAGAAGGTGATACGCTCCACTTCAACGATTAAAGGGACTGCATCCCAGGCATTTTTTTTCCTGGGTGTCCCGAGTAAGGACACTGGGAGAAAAGAAGTGTCACAAGAGACAAATAAGAGCATGAAGTGTGAAGCTTCATCCACAAAGGGGAGAAACGTACCCGTTCTTTATGGCCTGCTCTTCAGATTATGTTGTTGTCACTTCCAAGCAAAGGAAGACGGCTCACCGTGCAAATGCTAGCTTCCACAGGATGGAGTAAAAACCCTCCAGGAACACTAGGGTTCCCCAGAAACTGCTGAAATGAAAAGCACGTAGAAGCTGATGGGGATCGGCTCTTAAAGGGAATGTCTGTAAAGGACGGAGGGGACAGGGTGGAGCAGAAGGGGGACCAGGGGAAAGTCTGCCCTTGACTGGCCTGCACACTAGCCCTAGGCCTTGACCAGAGGTCCTGGGTTTGGTGCCCCCATGCTGATCAATGTCGAGTGCTGACAGCCTGGGCAAGTGCGGTGGCCTGGACCCTGGGGCCCCTGCTTCTTGGAGCTGAGCCTGTAGGAAGGACACGTGGTGACCACAGTGGTTCCTGCCACTGTGACAGTGACTCTCAGCACTGCAGGGGTCTGGCTGACCCACCGCAGGACAGCCTGTAGCGCATCTTTCGTGCAGTCCCGATCGACACGCTGTAGGTAACAAAGTCACCCCAGGGGCACAGCTTTGCTGAAATTCTGATTGGTCTCTATCCTGGGCAAACGTGTACATGGAAGGTAAGCAGGGCGAAGTCCTGCTGCAGATGCCAGAACGGTGCTCCTCCTCAGTCTCCTCTGGCGCCCATTCTTGATTCCCATCACCCTCAGGCAATGATTCTGCTAATAGAGGGGCCTACCCCATGGCCCCTAGCACGTCTGAACCCCCATCGCTGCTCACTTATTTTTGAAAGTAGTGAGGGGACTGTCAGAAGATAACCCCTGACCCTCCGCAGCCCAAGTCCTCATCACCCTGTCTCCACATCCGTCAACATCCTATGTCCTAATGTTCTCTGGGCATGGTGAGCACCAGGTGGCTGGGCAGCAGGCCTACTACCATGGATGGGGCCCCTGCTGTGCCCCTGGTATGATGAGTTCCCTCTGGAACTGGGACCATCAGAGTGGGAGCGGTACAGAGGCACTAAGTGCAGAGCGCAGACTGATGACAGGCCTTCTGCTCCTACTGCTGCCCTTCATCACTGGACCCAATTGCACATGCATGGTGCATGCCCAAGCATCATCACTGCATTGGTGAATCAATGGTTGGCCTCCATTTTCTGGCACACAATGACATGTCACCTGCCTGGAACTTGAGTGACCGTTCCTTTGACCTAGTGCCTGTCTTGTCTGTGAGCAGGACTTCCCAGCTCACTGCAGATGAGAACCCACCTCTGCCCATGCATTCACTCCTTCCAGCAGCAACGGAACCACTCACTCGTGTCCCTCTGAGTGGGGTACCAGCTATGGGCCTCGTGTCTGCTTACTGGTGCCTCCAATCTTTAGACGATAAACTCTTGGGTGGAAAGTGCATTGTCTTACTCATGTTTCCTAATCCAAGGGTTTGGGCAGTGCTTGTTACAGAGCTGGTGGGGTGGGCAAGCACTAAGGAGGCCACCGCTGGTGTCCGTCCTCTAGTACTCATGCCTGGTGTGAGCTCTCCCTGGAGGGTGGGCAGGGAATGCCATCTGCATCCAACAGATAAAACAGGGCAAGGCTGCCATGACAGGACGCTCGAGACTGTGTCCTGGTTTATGGCAAATGGGGACAGATTTTGCACATGTGATTCAGGTTGCCTCTGAATTGACTGAGTTACTCAAAAGGGAGAATTTCTTGGGTGGGCCTGATCCAATCAGGTGAGCCCATAAAAGAGCTCCCAGTGCTTTCTCGGAGGCAGAGATGTGAGGAGGCAGGGACTTGGCCTCTCAACCGTGGACTTTGAAAAGCAAGCTGTCATAAACTCAGTAGCCACGAGGAAATCCACTTGCCAGCAGCCTGAGGGGCTCAGAGTGGACACTTCCTTCACTGAAGTGTCTAGCCTGGAACACAGCCTGGCCAAGTACTGGATCTCAGCCTCATGAGACCTAGAGCAGAGAACCCAGGGAAGTCGGGCCCTGACCCTGACCCATGGAGACAGTGACATAATAAATGCATATGGTTTTATGTCACAGAAGTTATGGTCATCTGCTGTAGCAGCAGAGCACAAGTGCAGCTGGACCCGGGTCTATAGGATAAATGTATGTGATGCATGTACCTACAAATTCACCGCAATGGACCGTGTAGTAGACAGCATAAATATTACTTTAAGATGCTGATAGTTGATGAAACTTGCAAGAGGGTGTGATTTATTTAGTCCAGCTTCTTAACCCCCCACATAAAGCAATTATGGTCGGGAAAACGCAGGTGATCTACAGACAAATTATTGATATGGTTAGGATTCGAGCCCTGATCCATTCATGATTATTTCATCTCTGCCTATAACATCATGTCCCTTCCTCTGTGAGAATATACAGGAGTTATCTTTAAAAAGGTAGTAAAATTGTGGGGCTCTTGATTGGCTCCATTGGTGAAGCATCTGTCTTCAGCTCAGGTCATGGTCTCAGGGTCCTGGGATCGAGTCCTGCATCAGGCTCCCTGCTCAGCGGGGCATCTGCTTCTCCCTTTCTGTCTTTCCCCTCTGTGCTCAGTGTCTCATGTAAATAATAAAATCTTTTTTTTAATGGTTAAACCAGGAAAATTCTTGTATGTGTGCTGAGAGGCAGGCCTGTGGAATGAACTCCATGAAGTAGACAAAGATATGCAAGTCCCACTTCTGGAAAGGTGTAAATTGACTGTTGTTGGGTGAGAATCCTGCCTTGTGACTTGGTTTCTCTTGTCTGTCTCACCACCACTAAGGGATTGTGAAAGGCCATTTGGGCATCTCTCCTTATAGGGACCCCGTCCTGAGCACCCGAGGTCACTCCCGTAAGCATGTTAGAAGAGGCTCCTCATCGCTGCATCTGGGGTTGCCTGCTGCCGCTAGAAAAGTGGCTTCCTTCTTTAAGCAAATAGAAATACTTGGCAACATTTTTTACTTTCGGAGTGTTTTTTTTTTTTGTTTTGTTTGTTTGTTTTTAATTTTCTTGCCCCAGTAAATGTCTCCCTCTCCCCTCCATGATTGTTCTCTCATAGAGTTAGCGGGCAAATTTGTCATTCTAAATATCATTAAAATTGCTGTTATTTTGTGCTTTAATGTTGCAAGTTTGGTATAGAAATATTTATCAGATCATATTTATGATGGACGGTGATATGTTTAATTTACATGCATATTTTGTCATAAAATTCCCTTGCCTCTGTTTTGGTCGTATTAGGTCAAACAATCAGATAGTATTTTCTTATTAATCATGGCCCTTTTAGAAGAAACAAGTTTTATTCAGGCCACTAAAGGTACAAACCTTGATTTGCATGATTAACAGGCATGAGGACACCAAGAGATGCAAGATGTGACCTAGGAGAACACGGTGGACATGATGCAAGAAAGAACAGAAATACGTGCAGCACGTATCTCACCGACTTAGTGAGATGAGTGAGGCTGATAAGAAGTTTCTTCTTAATTAGTGGGAAATACAGGTCTAATTGAAACACAGAAGAAAATTCTAAGCCAGTTCAGGTGAGATTATGAGCATTCCTTGCCCACCTACCAGGCCCCACCCTTACTACATATATATATCATGAACTCAATGGCTCCTTATTGGAAAAATGAAGGCACGCGGAATCCTGTCACTGCTCCTAAAGAAACGGTATTTAATTAAATCCACATTTCATATCCTCTATTCATGTATCAGGTATTTAAGATATCACCTTCCAGATCATATTGCAGAATAGTAGACAAACTAGATGAATATACTGGGAATTATCAGTATAATGAAATTCTAAACAAATCCTATTTGAGGAGCTGATGCTGATAATTCCTTTCAATTCAATGAGGTGCCTGTGGTGATATCAGCAGGTGGAGATTTTGAGCAGCATAGAAATGTCAATACTAATGTCACCAAAGTGGGGGGAGCGAGCCAGGACACACCCGGGGAGAAGTGCGATGATGAGATAAACCTCCACCCCGGATGCCCTGACCCCCCTCCTAATGAGGAGCTACTCTGGGAGCAGCACAGGGTCCCCAGGACCTGTGAGAACAGCAGCCTGGCTGGGGACAGCTCCCCAAAGCAGGTGGGGTGCACTGAGCTGCTCTGCACCCACCGCAGGTGCCCCAGGCAGGAAGGCCCTTCCTTTGAGGTGGGAAAATCAGAAGCATGCTTGAATTATGCCAAGGAGTAAAGCAGCATAGCTTCAATAAAATAGTTTATTATCAGCTTGTTACCATGGGAACACAAAGATCGGAGTGGATACTACTTTACCTTTTTGTATGAAACCACTCTAAGGGGAAACATGATATAAAAATTAATAAACAGATTGGATATTTTTTGACATCAGTTGTTTATGAGGCCTGTACATTTTACCTTAAAGAAAAACAAAACTGTTCAACAATATTCAGATTGGGGAAAACAGTCTTCATAAAAAAAGAAAACCAAATAAAGTCAGTTTTATTTTGTTATCTAGGATAAAATTAACACTGAAAATGAAAAATTACAGTAATTTTTTTTACTTTAATTATTTTCCATTCCATTAAGCAATAATATTTGTCAAGTTGAATTCCATCCTTCTGTTACTTCTCAAAGGCTAATATTTTCAAATACATTCTTCAACCAATTTGAACCAAAAATAGAAGCAGCAAGGTACTCTGTAACACATGGCATTTATTGTCCAAAAATAGATTTCTCTGAATATGTTCCCTTTTCTGTAGCATTAATATGTAGATTAAAAGTTAGTCATTTTTTTGCAATAAAACTGTATAAGTCTATTCGAGTTGTAATACTCTATTTTAATATTTATCCGAATTATAAATTTCACCAAGAGCTCTCATCCTTAGGAGTTTGGTTGGCATATATTTTGCTAATTGAAATATATTTGATATTTAACATTGTGTGTACTTAAAGCGTACATGTTGATGGGTACGTTTCTATATTGTAATATGATTGCCATTGCAGCACTAATTAGCACCTCTATCATCACATAATTATAATTTGATTTTAGTGGTTGGAATAATTAAGATCTAGTCTCTTAGCAAGTTTAATGATTGTAATACAATATTGTTGTCTGTGTTCTCCATACTGTGCCTTAGATCTCTAGGAATTATTCACTGTTCATTGCAAGTTTGTTCCCATGAACAATATCTGGTTGGTCTGAAAAAACACCATCAAATGGTGGGCCTGCTCCTTAAAACCAGCTATTACCAACCAACAGATTCAAAATTAAAAAATGTTAATATTACGTAGACGACAGACTCTGAAGTTGTCAGGACGAAGCCACAGTGTCCCTCAAAGAAATTGAAGAAACTTCCTAAATGTTTTCCAGACAGGCCAGCAGTGAAAACATCTGTGAAACAACACAGGACTTGTCAGGGTTTCCATGCGATGAAAACTCTCTTGATCAATAATTACTGGGAAAAAAAACTGATTTTTAGAAAAAATCCAAAAATGTAAGATTTCTACGGTTTTCTATATATTTGAAACTACTTGGTCAGCTCAATACCAAGTAGGACCGGAGTCCTCAGTGGAGTCTTCACCACACCTATTGAACGTGTGTTCATTGCCCATGGAGCCCCAGGGGCGACTGTGCAGGTAGTAAGACAGT
The DNA here is from genome assembly GCF_905146905.1 of Nyctereutes procyonoides. NCBI lineage: Eukaryota > Metazoa > Chordata > Mammalia > Carnivora > Canidae > Nyctereutes > Nyctereutes procyonoides. The sequence continues at coordinate 33,025,994 of NW_026575043.1, forward strand.
GCTGCCCGCTCCCCTTTTCAGCGTTGGGAGCAGGTGTCCACACCGGCACACTATTGCAACTTCCTCCTTAACTACATGGAAACCATTGGTGTTTACTTTGGAAAGAGGAGATTCCTTTCCATCCATTGTCTGTAGAAACAGCAAACTAAGTCTGGAGTAGGTAAGATATGCTTTCTGGCTGCAGAAGATGCCTCGTGCACCTGTCTCCTAGTCTGTTCCCCATCACGTGACCCTTCTGCCACCTCAAGCCCTCTTGCTCCACCACCCCCCCATCCATTCTCTCCTCCGTTGTAGCATCACACGGAAGTATCATTCTATCAACACTTCCCCTTATTCATTTTAATTTTATCTCAGCTCTTTGAGGGCAGAAATTATCTTTCCTAATCCATTTGAGCTAAGTTTATAAACTAGAATTTAATGACTGATGGGTCAATATCTATTGAATTCATCGAGAAAACGATGAGCTCTCTAAATGTTGCATTTTATTTGGTGTCATACAATAAACCCACGGCAATTTTGCCAATAGAACAGAAGGAAATGCAACAAGTGTTGACTTAAATTAAAAACAAAAAACAAACAAAAAAAATATCTGCACTAGAAGTCTAAGGGGAGAATCATACCATACAATTCCCCTTAGTATTATAATTGCATTTCAGCACATACGTGCACATTGTTGAAGCAAAACCATTAGCTGTTTTTCAGTAGATACAGTGATTACATCTGCATAATATTGAGGTTGCATTTGCTTTTGCAAGAGCAGTGATGTGATCGCTATTTAGAAAGGAGTATTACTAACATGAACCACATGGTAGAAAGCTTTCTTAAGATGGGATTGAGTTTCATAAATGTATTATATTAATTTAAGACATTATAGTTTCAAAACGTTCTGCGTTTTTAATAGAAATGCAGTGCCAGACCACAACGCGATTTTTTCATATTGTAATTTGCTTTGTAAACTTTTTACAAGAGTCTATAAAATTTATAAAAGGGTTAAGTGACACAAACATACTGATGTCATATTAAATTGCTTTTGCTGTAATCTATTTTTATCTTGTTGCTGAACATCTATTTTTATATTTAAGAACTATATATTTCATGGGCATCCCTCCTAACATGAGGAAAGCGTTTTCCCCAATGAACATTTTCCAGCATTAGTCTGAGTGAGAGCTTGATGTAAGTAAACAAGAAAACCCTTTTATATTTTTTCAAACTTCCATTAGCAATCATATTTATATCATATTAGAGATAAGCCACGATATATCAATTCCATCACAAGGAACAAAAATAAATCCAACATAAAAAATGTTCACCTGTGATTACACTTTAAAGTGTCCCTGGGGGTCCCAGAGGGGCTCAGGGGTTGAGCATCTGCCTTTGGCTCAGGTCATGATCCTGGGGTCCTAGGATCGAGTCCCGCATCAGGCTCCCTGCATGGAGCCTGCTTCTCCCTCTGCCTGTGTCTCTGTCTCTCTCTGTGTCTCTCGTGAATAAATAAAATCTTAAAAAAAAAAAAGTGGCTCTGGGGACTCTGGGCTTTGCAACGAAACTGAAAGCACAAGCAGTTCAACTGAACAATTGCCAGACTGGTAGCAATAAAAGCAAGAAAAGAACATGTTCTTTGGGAATCCTTACGGATTTGCCAATATTCAAGTAATATCCAAGCTGTATATATGGCAGGTCCATCCTCCCTGGTTTAAAACATGACTATTCCTTTTCCAAATGTGCAAGTTCTGTGAAAATAGTGGGGTGTTGGTAAAGTTGCAGCAATTGCACAGAGCCCAGCTGCCTGTGACGTCCAACATCTTTCCTGGAGTTTTGTCTCCTGGAACTTTGCGTGTAGTTCCTAAGTCCCCAGGCTCACTCCCCTTTGCTCTCTCTCTCTCTCTCTCTCTCTCTCTCTTTCCCACTTTCACCTGAGTTTTCCACTTAACAGTAGCCCTGACGGATGACCCAGAAGAACCTCAATGTAGGGATGCCCTGGGCGGCTCTGGTTGGACTCTATCGGTACATGAGGACATCTGTTTCCCAGCAGGGCCAGATCTTTGGAGTATGTCCCTCTTGAAATAAGTAAAACAAATGGACAAAACCCAAGCAAAACGTTTTCCCCTCAGAAATGCCCAGACCAATAATGCGTGTGGATAATTTGAGGGAATGAAATATTTCAAATAGGAGTCAACGTAATGCAGTGACAAAGAGATAGAGACTTTGGAATCAGATATGCTTGTGGATTTTGGTTCTTCCATGCTAATTTGACATCAGCCCTGCCACTAACTTCTCCAAGTCTCAGCTCTATCCCTACAAATGGAAAAGCATTGCCTCCTTCAACCAACAATTATAAATATTAAGTAGTCAAGGTACAGTACTATACAGCCCAGTATATTATATCCTTATGTGTGATGTATAATATTAACATAAATATATGTTACAGTATAAAATATAAAATATATGTAATATGTTTTACAAGTATAATTTAAACTCACAAATAATTGGTAAGTACCTTGAGCTACTTCTGCTCACCCAGCATGACCAATGCCATGCCTGTGAGCACATTTCGCCTGTAGGCTCGTGTCCCGAGATGCTCCCACCTCCACTCCCATCACTACTTCTCTGTCCTCAGTTTATTTAATTATTTTTTATTTTAATTTATTCATGAGAGACAGAGAGAGAGGCAGAGACACAGCAGAGGGACAAGCAGGCCCCATACAGGGAGCCCGACATGGGACTCGATCCCAGGACTCCAAGATTATGCCCTGGGCCGAAGGCAGGCACTCAACCGCTGAGCCACTCAGGCGTCCCATCTATCCTCAGTTTAGATCAGCTGCCCGTGGTGATCATTACAACATTCAAGTACCTGCAATTGTACCTGTTATCTGCTGCTGTGATAATGTGACGTAACAACTCAAAACGCTGGTGGCATAAAAAAACACGTCTTCATTGGGTTCATGAATTTGTGGGGTTTAGCTGTCAGCCTGGGTGGCTTGCTGGCTCATTCACCCATTTGCAGCCGTTATGGCTTCTGAGGGGCTGGTTGACTGGCAACTGATTTAAAGGAGCCGCAGGTGGCGTAATCTGGGCAACTCAGCTTTGCCCCATGTTTTTTTATTTTATTTTTTTAAGTTCTGGTAAAACATTTATTTTGAAAATTCATTTGGTGCTTGGATGATAAACAGAAAATAGGAGCCAGTATCTTTTATTTTATTGCTTTATTCTTTAGCCCTATTTAAGTTCTGAAAAACCAAAATAGGATGTGATCTCTGTAGAGATGAGCACCGAGCACTTGCTCAGTACCTCAGGTGAGAGCCCACGAGGGGTCCCCACTCATGAGGTGTGTCAGAGCCACCTGTCCGACTTTGGACCCGGGGCCAGACGCCAGCGAGGACCCTGTGCGGTGGGCTGTGTGTGCACTGGCTCCCCGTCGGGGTCACGCTCCCCCCACCCAGAGGTCATTTGCTGGATGCACGAGTCCCACCAAAGGAGCATCCCTGGGTCAACACTCTGCCCTGGGGTCGGGCGTGGATCGGAGCTTCGGGTTCTGGAAGGAAGGACAAATCCCCTTGTTGTTAAGGGATGACAGAGCCGGGGATTTCCTAGGAGAGGAAACAAATTGTCCCTGATTGATAGGAAACCATCACTGCTGTTTGCGGCATTTATTGGCTCCTGAGGTCCCAGGATTGAGTCGTTTTAGGACAGAAATACTGTCAGGCCGCTCTAGGCCAGAGAATAAGCTTCTTCTCTACCGGACCTGCAGGCATCCAGAGAAGGTGAATTCACATAATTTAATGGCTGGTTTTGGCTCATTAGTAAAACGATTTCTTTCCAACAAACGAAGCCAATGCAGAAGTGGAGAACTCATTTATGGTAATTCTCTATTCAGCAATTTAGAGACGCCCTTTCAGAGATTACTTCCTAAAAGATTCTCAGAAGAAAGGAATCGATGTGGCTAAAAACTCTGTCCCTCAAAGCCTCACGGACAACCGGGCTCCTTGGTGGTCCTCAGGGGAGGTTAACTGGAAAATGTCACAAGAGGGGTGACTGCAGGTGGCCGGTACAGGCTGGGTTGAGACAACCCCATCCTCCTGGTCGTGGCGTAGAGAAGAGGCTCTGCACAGGGCCTGCTGGCCGTCCTCAGGTGGACGCGTGATCAGGATCCTTCAACAGCTCTGCTTCCGTGACTTGACCCAGGAGTCGTTGGGGAACTTCATCGTCTGGCTCTCAGGCTGCTGAGCTAACAGGCAGCAGAGATGGATGGGCCCCAACGTGACTATGGCGATGATCTGAGTTTGTGCCCCAAATTGGGCACAGTTGAGGGTGAAAGGCGGTGCTCTGACAAGCACCCTGGGACCACAAGGGTAAGTGGTCTGCTCCTGGCAAAGCTGCTGTGGACAGTGGTACCCAGACTGGGTGGACTCTGGAGGCCGCGTTGGATGGCTGTGGTCGGCCTCCTCTAGGGCTGGTTGGGGGGCAAGAGTAGCCGCTGATCCCACGTGAGATGACCCCCGTGCTGCAGTCATCTGCCAGAAGCACCGTCTCCTTCAGTTCGGGGATATCTGGTCCCTTCACTAGTAGGACACGGGTCCTCCTGATGTCTGGATGGCGTGCTGGTGGACATGCAGCTGGGCGGCCAGCCTCGCCTCTGTGGTGCCTGGAGCATCCCTGACCTGAAGCTCTTGATTTCTTAAATTCACATTTTCGGTCATGCATTCCCCATGTCTCTGTTCTTTACCCAACCCCTGTTCAATTCACCCACCAATCCATTTATTGAGATTTCACATTTGATTTTTATTTGTCTCTCCCCCATTTTTATTTCAAGACTATGTTCTTTGATGTTCATTTTATGTAGCAGCCTGTTCCTCCTTAACAGACTCTTTTCTCCTCTGCTGATATTACTGACATACATTTTTAGTTTCTTCTCTTTCCTCCAAGTGGGCTTTTAGTCTGTTCGTCTGTTTAGTCTCTGATTTTGATTTTGTGGTTTAATCGAGTATAGGGTGATCTCTATCTGCCCGCTCTTATGTAAGTTAGAGGCTGATCTGTGGGTGGGCTTGTGGACTGGGATACACTGGGATTGTTCATTCATGGAGGGAATCTCATCTTTGCACATGTAAGTGTTTTTCCTTTTGGATGGTGATGTTCCAGCTGCACCCCAATCCACACCAGAGCATTCTCTTCCTGGTTGCTACCATTGGGCCGCCATCATCCTAGGAACCAAGTGGGAGAAAAGGGTGGGGACTCAGTATCCACCAAGTAAATCTCAATCCATGGCCCTGTTTTAATTACACTGCTTCTTCTGTGCCTTCTGTTCCCCATTCTGCTTAATGTTTTCTGGAAAACACCTCCAATGTTCTGTCACATGAGAGAGGAGTAGCCATCTGGATTCTCAAAGTAAAGAAGCTATAGGGGGTCTTAGCATTTTTTTTTAAAAGAACCTAGAGTAAGCATTCAGCTTTAGCCCCAGGTTCGCCCATCAATGTGTCCTAGACGCAGCCAATCTGAGCCTTTGGGGGATGTGGTCGGGTAACTTGTTCAGTGTGATCCACTGCTGACATAGGCTTCCCAGCTGCTGGGTTAATTGCCACCAGTTATCTGTTTCTCACTCTTCAGAATGCTTCTTGTACCTTCTGTTCTCTTTTTTTCCTGAGATAATATGTCTTTTGAAAAGTCCCTTCCTATCACCAGTGGGATTCAATGGAAGTGTCAACTCAATCCACCATATTGATGTAGAAATCTGAACCCGACAAGAGCAAGACACGTACCATTAAAGATGCTTTTTTTTTTGGGGGGGGGTTACACTGTTGATGTTATAACAGTGTGCCCCAGAAGGGCTTTAGAATGGCACCCCAACAGGCACCACAGTGCTAAGCTGGAAGATGAAATAAGAAGATATGATCAGTTCAAGATGCGTGCTTCAACGAAAACCCTAAGAATAGGGTCAATGTGTTAGTCTGTGGGTTTCCCGGAGTCCTGAGTAAAAGCAAATAGAACACAGATTTTTTTTTTTTTTTTTTTTTTTTAGACACAAGGATTTTCACACCTAAAAGAGTAAGCTCAGTAGAGGGGGATATCTTCAGCTTTTGAATGGTTATTAAATCCCACACCATTTGAAAATGGAGCTCATAGGGCACCAGCTGTTGACTCCAGTTTTTTTTTTTTCTAATAAATGGAGGAGCGTACATTAACCTCTCAGCCATATGAAATGCTCCCAAAAATAGAGCGGAACTGTCATCAAGTAAATTTACATGAGTTTGAGTTATTTTTTATGGAGTGCATTCAGACACTTTTTGTGAATTATGTTTGACACAATTTTTTTTAGTAACTTGATGCCTTGGTCAATATCAATGTTTTGAAGGTATGCATTTTAAATTCTAAAATATAGTACAGCTAAGTTTTCTTGCCACAGGAAGGAAAATGTGACACTGGCTTTTAGTGGTTTGCATTTAAACAAAAACTATATATATTTAGTTCATTGTTCTGATTTTTATGGCAGCATAACTCACTTATCGAATCCCTAGGCTACACGTATCATATATTTCAAATTACATTTTTCTCTACTGTCTGTCATTTTGACCAATATTCCAAGTAGGACCAGTAATGCAGTAGAGGTGTGCCACAGTTCTCGCTCCTACTTGGTGGTGGGTTCTATACCGTCATAGTGAGAATAGAAAAAAGTTGTGGCTGAGCAACACTATTTCCATTGGTTTCATAGACAGTCACAAACTTGGGGAATCTCCATAAATTGAAAGCCTGGAGCTTGCCATTGGCATTAATAATGCTGACAGTAGTTGCATTAATCTAAGAACCTTTGATGAGACTGCAGAAGCCAATCACAGAACGGTTTCAGTAGGATCCTTCTGTGTTTTCCTTGGAGCACGAACGTAACATAAATGCATTTTATTTCACTTAACAAGCAAATGAATTAAATATTAATAAGTCACATGAACTACAAATGTAAAACATGTCCTTTGAAAGTTATGTCATCCATTACAACTACAAAATGAGCAGGCTTTAAAAAATTTTAGAATATCAGTTCAGCTGAATTTATCCCTAATCAAGACGGGAACTATTGTGTGTTTTGTTTTAATGGTTCCTTTGCTATCTCCAAGTGCTAAGTGATATTCCTATTGTTTCTCATCTATGTACATACAGGGAGGTAGCACCTGCCCCTTAGAAAAAGTGACATACCCAGTTTCTAGCAGCAGTACGTGAAAATCTTTAATAATTAAAAAACCTAAGAAGAATAGGCTTAGAAAAGGTCTCTGCAAAAAGTGATAATATTACTGCAAAGAGCTTCAGAGGAATCCAACAGTTGATTTACTTTAATAATTTAGAATCAGCTAATTCTTTCTTTTCACATAAATATAATGATGATATATTTTTCTTTATCACATTTAAATTATTTCTAACTTTAATATGACTATTCTTTTTTTATGGAACTATATTAACTGATTAAGATTTGAGGGATAATTCTTGTTCTGTGTTACAACAGGTCATTTCATTATCTTTTTCAAATTTCTCCATGTCAAAAAAACATATTTCTTAAGCTTCATAAAATTAAATTTACATTTAAATACAATCCATTCTATTGAAAAAAATCCTTGAATAAAGAGTGGTTTTGTCATAGCTATAAATGTGGAGCTTTAGGATTATGTCAACCACATAAATTGAAGTATTTAAATGAAATGAAATAAAATTCTGCATAATACTATCCATGTGCTTATTAGAGAGAGATCACCTTTAATATATGATTTACCAAAGTAAGCCCAATTAGTGTTCCGAAATGTCTCAGCTCCAACAATCTGGGGAAAAATGAAAAAAGCATAGTCTTTCAGAATAGATTATATTTCACAGATGTCCAGAAGATGCTGAGATATGGCTTTTAGAGGGAATGATAAATTGTGTGCTATTACTACTGCAAATTTACTTATATCAGTTTTGATTTTGTGTGCAAATAAATAATTTAAAACAATATATTGTCCTGGCATTGATGTAATTGACTTAATTCTGCTTCCTTACAACAAATTATATGAAATAAAATGATAACATTTGTTTAATTTGTCAAGGAAATTGAGCTACAGACAATGAACCCCAAACAAAGATGAAGCTCAGTTTTCTGCATCGTACATTTATTATGTTAATTTGATCATGATAACAAAAACCTTTGCAAACAACTGACAATGCAAACAATACTAACAAGCAGAAAAATTCAAGCTAATAAATAACCCCCAAAGTATTTTTTGGCCACCTCCAGAACAGGGAAATAAACATCTGCTATTTGACAAAGACCCAGTCTATGAAATTTTGGCACAGCAGCCTGAGCTGACCTTGACAGACATAAGAGACCATCCGTTTTGAGTGGGGCTCAGAATATGGAAGGGCTCTGAGGTCCAGGTGGTCATTCGGGCAGCCCTGTCATTGGAACAACACAACTCAACGGACATCAAGTGTCTCTCTGCAGTTGGAAAATACCCGGGCATCCCCAGGAAGAAGCTCTCAAAGAAGTCAGGGTAATGGACTCAGTTTTGGACATCGTAGCACATTGCCTTACTCTGTACAAAAATAGCTCTCAAGAGCTGGACCTGGTAGTGATGGAGAGTCAAACTGGACACAAGTGACCATGTGATCAGAACGGCTCTTTCATAGTCCAGGTTCTGTGAGCGCCAACAAGTCAAAGGTAGGGGTGGCCCAGCTGACACCCATCCTAAGGTAGAGATGGTACATTCCAGACCAGACAGGCACAGAAGGAGAGGACACAAACAAGCTCCATGCATAGGCAACCTCCTGTCACCAAGAATGCCACATGGTAGTTTCCTCCTTGGCTCAAATTTAAGTCCACTTTGGGGTTGTTTTCTGACTCACTAACGGAGGAGGAAATCGGCAAAGCTGCCTACTAGCTGCATTGCTCAGGACAGCGTGCTAGCTAACACTGGAGGAGGGCTCCACCAAAGCCCAACTCAAGAGTATCCTGAAGAATCGCAGGGGGGAAGCATCATCCCAATGGACACTGTTCACCCACCTTGTGTAGAAAGAATAGCCAAGGTAGGAATATAGTCTGATTCATGGGAATGATGGCCAGCTCAGCTGGTTGGTCGCAGATAAAGAAAGATTAGAACACTGGACATGAGGAAGAGTCAAGTTGGCCGACTTGAGAAGTGAAGACCTTCACTCTCACACTCACACACCAGCATTCATTCAGCAACAGATTCTCTACCTCAGGCTTCCAGAGTATTTAACCAATGGACACAGGGGTCTGGACTGCAAACACACTCCACTAGAGACCTGCTGAAGCTCTGGATACATCATGGAACCCAGTGAATGGGTATCTGGGAGCAACAGTAGCAGGACCCTCCCTCCCAAGAGGGGCACAGGCCTCGCTCAGCACCAGGACCTCGGTGGCAGGGCTGTGGGGTGGTCTCACCATAGCCTCTCCCTGGAGATTCTGGGTACCTGGTCCTTAGTACGAGGGCCACCCGTATCATCCAGGAGTTGTTACTCTTTTCTGTTACATGGAATCATTATCATTTCCATGTGTTTTTTCTTCTCTGTAGATAAATTGCTTCTCATAAACTTCTTGTAGAGCCTGTGGGCCTCCTCCGCATGTGCTCAGACTTACCTGGGCTCTAAGGATATGCAGGATTAGCTCTGAGTGTCCCCCTGAGCCATGCCTGTTCACAGATGTAGCCTCACACTTGTCATCTGCGACCAAAGTGTGCCTGCATCTGGTGGGCATTAGATTTAAAGGCATGTTGACCATAGAGCAGATGCTGGTAGAGTGATAAGACTTAAGATATTTGATTTTCAGTTGGATAAAACACTGATTGTGTGTGTGTGTGTGTGTGTGTGTGTATACAATGAACAGACGAACCAATATAACCATTCAATTCTTCCTTTCTCAAACTTGTTTCTTGAGTCCAAATTAAAAAAAATAAACCAAAAATAAAAAAATAAAAAAATAAAAAAAATAAACCTTATAGATTTGAGTTAGAGATTAAAAAGAATATGTGATTCTTTTCAAAAGCTGCTTCCCTTCCTGGAGGGGACTAGGATGAGAACATAAATCACTTAGGACACTAGAATATCCCATCAAGGCAAATCAAGATAAGTGTTTATTACACCCCATCGCCTCCCCCCTTCAAAATTTATATTGTAGAACAAACACTGAAATGTCTGATGGAAAGCTGAAAATTGAATCTTCATCATCCAATGTTGCTGAAGTTCCCCCAATCTCCCATCAGGAGAAAGCCCTTGGGAAGATAATATAAGTTAATATAAGTGTGATAGACATACAGAGGAAATTAAGGTGCTAAGATACTGCACGTCTCTCTGGCTCCGAGACTCACCAGAGCAGGGTTTCTGAATCACTGAAAACCCGGCTTCATTCCAATAAAAATCTCTCTCCCTCATTTAGTATTATTTGTTTTTTAAAAGGTCTTATTTATTTATTCATGAGAGACACAGAGAGAGAGGCAGAAACACAGGCAGAGGGAGAAGCAGGCTCCATGCAGGGAGCCTGATGAGAGACTCGATCCTAGGACCCCGGGATCATGACCTGAGCTGAAGGAGACGCACAACCCCTGAGACACCAGGTGCCACCAATGGCACCTTTTTCTATACTTGCTTGCATTTTTGCTTTAATGTCTTCTGCAGAACTAAGTCCTTTTGGTGTTTTGGGCATCTTTTCCTTTTTTTTTTTTTTTTTTTTGGAAGGATTCCTGATCTTTTTGACCTTGGTGTTGATGTGTTGATGGTTTTGAATCTTTTCCATTCTGGTTTTATTTTTGTGCCTTTTTGGCTGGAGTATCTCGTATAGATTTTTTTTTCCTGGAGGCTTGTCTTCAGCCTCCTCCTCACCATCATCATCATCACCACCACCACCACCACCATCATCATCATCTTCTTCATCTTCATCGGCAGTAAGTTTTACTTTTTTCCTGTGGAAACCTGTTGCCACCTGTCAGGGCAGCGCATGTTCCAGATACATTAAGGAGCTCACATGGTCTCTGACTCCGCATCTCCTGCCGTCCACCTGTGTCACAGGCTCTGAACCACATTTCCTCCATGGGACCACAGGTGGTTTATTTCCAGGCCCTCAAGGGAGACCATTGGTCTTCAAAGTTGCCAGCGCAACATTAATTGGATTGCCTTGGTCCATTGCCTCTGCTTCCACGATGTACGATTATCCATCCTTTGCACTAGCCCCTAAACTGACCGTTCTTAAAGATAATTGGTACTTGTTTCATCATTATCCACCTTAGAGTGCTCATCTTTGTCACCCTTTAGTTCAACTGCAAAGATAGTTCTGGGCCTCATGTCCACGTCCATCGAATCTTCCATGGAGTGGTGGCATGCATGTAGGTGAGAGAGAAGGTGGACAAAGATAAACAGCTACCATCCCACTGAACAGCCGTGTGGGAAAGAGCCAGGCTAGGGGGTAAATGAAATAATTTAAACTGGAAGGGACAGTTGCGTAAACTCCATCATTTTAGGGAGGAAAAAAAAGTCACGTGTCTATATTTTTTGACCAGATCCCTGGATTATACAAAGAAATAAATTTTGAGGTTTTTTGTTTTTTTTTTTAACTCCTTGTCCCATATTCACTTGACTATGATGGCCTATAGACCCTTATGATCTAGGGTAATTTATCTGTCTCTACTGGCTAATGCTGAGACTCCCATTAATTGCAGACATTTTTAAATCAACTTTACGTAAAATTTGAAGTGCCTGTTTTTTCATTCCCTTTCTCTTCTAAAACTATTTATAAATTAGTTATTACGTACCAACTTAAGTTAAGCTGTCACTGATTAGGACCACTTATCTTGCTCAAATAAAGATCACAAAATAAAGGTTACAATTAAAGTAACCTATGAACTATTGCATCAAAACTATGGGAGAATTCACTACTTTTTAATTTTTGTTCTTGTGAAATAACTTGGCAGAGTATGCAAACACAGTCATTATTTTGTGTTTTTTCAGTTATATCACAGTCATGCTTCATTAGTATCATGAACGACTACTTCTGAAAGTTGCACAGATGCGATTTTTTAAAATGTCATTCTTTCATCTGTAGTTTGCAAAAGGGACAACTATGTGCACTGGTAAATTTCCATTTAGCTCTTAAGTATATAGAATTGTTAATTCCTTCAAGACATAAAACCAGCATAAAGTGACCTTGAAAAATGAGAGAAGCTCCTTAAAATTACTGGCAAGCTTTCTTTAGTAGAGTCCTTTAGTTAGAAGTCATCCAAGATGTCCGGGGACCAGTACCCAGCTTCCAGAGAGATGGGTGTCTAAATGCCACAGTGAAGTCAATCCTGTGAGGTATGTCCCATAACATATATCACATTAATGGCATTTTATTTTTAATGTGAACATCCAATTATTAAGAGATGCTTCCCCCCAAATATTCCATACCTATGAATGGTGACTATTTCCATTTGTCCTTGTAGGTCCACCTCACTTTGTAACCCAGTGTGGCCTGGGGGCCCCTGCCCTCAGCCTTGCATTAGTGGGAGGAGATGGATACCAGCCTGAGAGGGAGGGTGGGGTGTTCATTCTCCTGATTCCCTCCTCACTGGTTTGCTCCCACCCAAGCTGTTGCTCTGGAAGGAGGCTGGGTCCTCTCTGGGCTCTGAGGCCATCCCAGCCCATGGCTCATGTCCTTGTCCCTGCTTCCACTATGTCCTGTGGTTCCCCAAATAGGCCTCACAAAACCTAACTGAGGGTCTGTTGTCTTCCAGAACATTGCTATGTAAACACTCTCAACACTCCATGGTAAAATGAGTTCACCCCAATACAAGTAACTAGTGGTGACATAGGAAATTTTCACCTTTCAATGATAGTGGGCTCCACTCCTGGGCGCCAGGGAGGCTATGGTGTAATATTTACCAAGGTCAGAATGACTCTACACAACTGTAAAATCGTGGGCTCCATTTCTGCCCCAAGCGCATCGTATGGCTACTGGGTTAAAACAAAACAAAACAAACAAACAAAAAACAACCACAAAAAAACCCAAAAGGCACATTCCAAACATAAAGATAAGGAAAAAAAAAAAAAAACCCTCGCTGGTTCATGTAAGACTAAAGTCATACAGTCTGGCATGTATTAAAAACATAAGTCTGTAATTTTCTGGAATGTCCTTCCTTAGGACGATTTGCAACTCTTTATGTAAAAAAATTCATGCAGCTCTGCCCCAAATGCTCCTTCCCTGGAGCATTTGCCTTGGTGGAGAAGACTGTGTATCCTGGGCACCTGTCTTGACGTGGGCTCCAGTAGAACTCTTTTCTCATCTCTTTAAATTTTTTAAAAACAGTTTGTTCATTTTGCATCGACAAGAGCGACAAGAGTAACATTTAATAAAGAAATTACTCAACATTCCCTTAGTAATGGATATAACCTTAACACACTATTTATATTACTAAAATACCCTCTATAAATTAAAAAAATAATCATTTTAATATTGTTTCTTTGATATCTTACTATGGCTTTTAAAAGACACCACAAATTCATAAGTAGCACATCATTAATGATGTTTCACCGTTCAATAATTTAAGAAGTATTTGTATATATCATATCAGAGCAAAGATCTAGTTAATAAAATTTGCAGCTTAAAAATTATGTTGCTGAAAATATACATCTCTACACACTGTGAAGCAAGAACCCACAAGGTTAAGCATATTAAGTAAACAACAATTATTTGTGTAGGGACGCCTGGATGGCTTAGTGGTTGAGCATCTGCCTTCGGCTCAGGGTGTGATCCCTGGGTCCTGGGATCTAGTCCTACATCGGTCTCCCCACAGGGAGCCTGTTGCTCCCTCTGCCTGTGTCTCTGCCTCTCTCTCTCTGTGTATCTCATGAATAAATAAATAAAATCTTAAAAACAAAAACAAAAGCAAAAACAAAACAAAAAAACAATAATAAAAACAAGAGATAAACAACAATTGAAATAATAATCACATCAACTTCAATAATGCGACGAAAGCAAAGCACAAAATCAAAAGTGTAGAGGTTGCAAATACATAGATACGAAGGTCTCACGCATATTATTGCAACCAGATTTCTTATGAACAAGTCCCTAAGAATCCTAATCAGATAGTACTTATAATTTATTTAAATCATATTTTAATTATCTTTACGAATTCACTTGCCAAGTAATTAGCAAACAGCTTTGCAACACATTTAAATGAAATTCTGTAGTAGTGCATGTTATGTATCAGAAGACAGAAGTATGGCCTAGTGCTATGCATTTTCAACAACCATCCCAGGTGATTTTGATAGATTATACTTAGAAAAACACTGAGTTAGTATTTGATTTCTAATTTTTTTTTAAATTTACTTATTTATGATAGTCACAGAGAGAGAGAGAGAGAGAGAGAGAGGCAGAGACACAGGCAGAGGGAGAAGCAGGCTCCATGCACCGGGAGCCCGATATGGGATTCGATCCTGGGTCTCCAGGACCGCGCCCTGAGTCAAAGGCAAGCGCCAAACCGCTGCGCCACCCAGGGATCCCATGATTTCTAATTTTTTAAAAAAGAGTTTATTTATTTATTTGAGAGAGAGAGGAGGAGGAGGAGACAGAGAGAGAGAGGGAGAGAGAGAGAGAAGTCACAAGCAGAGGGAGGGGCAGAGGGAGAAGCAGACTCCTTGTTGAGCAGGGAGCCCGACGTGGGGCTCCATCCCGGGACCCGGGATCACGACCTGAGTGGAAGGCAGACATTTCACCAACGAAGCCACCCAGGTGCCCCTTATCTCTAATTTAATACTTAAGTATTTCCTGTGGAATTTCAAAAATCATGAGCTTATCACATGGATGGCAGTAATATCATACCTCAGGCTCATGAAGAGTTAATTTACACCAAATATAATGAGGACCAGAGTGGTTTTGGCATATACATAAATAATGTTTTAAAGTTAATCTAGCAGAACCCTCTGTATTCTCAACAAAACCACTCATTTTTAATTGAAATGGTGAAACTGGCCTGAATTGTTTCAGATAAAAATACATTTGACACACAGCGCTCGCTATGCAACCAGCGAGCAACCTGCAAAGTCACTGTGGCATCTGTGAAGTGCCCTGTCCTATTTGCACACACATGTGGGCACACTCACCGTCCTTGTGTCGATCTAAGGTAAGGCCATTGAATCTAAACCACCCTTGGGGTCAGCAGGGGCTGAGCTTCTGGGTGGGGGGGGGGCTGGAGGGTCTCTCTGCACATGGGCCCCAGTGGGGTATCCAGCTGCGGAGGCAGGAGTCTCCAGCCCCCCAACACTGCTCCAGATGGTGCTGCTTTCCCCACATCCTAGGCATCTGGTGAGTCTCAGGCCCAGCCCGGCTTCAAGGGGGGAGGCGCATGGTCCTGACGCCAAGGGCATTGGTGTAACAGACTGCCACACTGTCTATCTAGTTAGAGAGCTCCACCAACAGACCCCAAACCCAAAGACGCTTTGGTGCAACATGCCCATCCTGACACAACCACCGCAGGTGCCAGGACATGATGCTGTTGTACAAACACGTCTATGTAACCCCATCACCCACCATCCACACACTTGAACAGGAACCAGTGTGGAAAGGTAACAGAGACTAACTTTTCTGCCTCAGTTCACTTCAAATTCTATTTAGAAAGAGACTTCTGCAGGACTGTTAGTATTTAATAACACTAACTCCAACATAACTGCAAGGGTCAGACTCCAAACATAACTGCAAGGGTCAGAATTGAGACACCTTTTTTAATATAAAGGCCTAAATTGACCATGATGACCAAGTAATGAGATTTATATTTGAGTGTACATGATAATGAGAATCATTGCTGTACAATCGTTGACTAACACAGATATCTATGAAACAAAATAAATACGGTGATAGAAAATGTAGGGGGTCATTTTATTTGCTTACCTGGGGTGACGAGATGTAGAATTTTGTTAGAAATCAAATCCCAAAATCTTATTTTTCCTTTTCCCTTATAAAGGAAGAAATCACTTGCAGGGACCACTGATACTCCTTTCCTTAAAGGAAAATTACAATTTCCTCTCTAAACTGTTGACATCAACTTGCTTGAGGATCAAGCTCTACATCAGAGTGCACTAGTGAGCTTCCCGAGAAAAAATCATCTGGGCTGGAAGCCCCAAGCTTCGGGGCGCCTGGTGGCTCAGTGGGTGAGCCCCCAACTCTTGGTTTCAGCTCAGGGTCTTGGTTTCAGCTTCATGATCTCAGGGTTTTGGGTTTGAGCCCGTGTTGGGCTCCGTGCTGGGCATGGAGCCTGCTTGGGACTCTCTCTCTCTCCCCTTCCCTCTCCCTCTGCCCTTCCTGCTCTCTTTCTTTCTCTAAATGATTATATAATAGAAATAATAATAAAGCCTCCAGCACTTAGGACAGATGAGCTGAAGGTTACCTCTCAGAACACTTAGAGGCTTATTGGCAGGCCAGTGAGAGCTCCTGATCGCATGTTTGGAGGAGGAGAAATATTCCCCCGAGTCAGAGAAGTTTCAAAGCAACCTGGTGGGGTCGGGGGTCAGAGCCCCGTCAGTGCTGTGTGGGAACGGGGCCTGCAGTGACCCTTCCAATGGCTGCTGAAGACCTTCTGTTCCCTTTTAGGTTTGACATAATGTTAACTGGAACCACCTGCCACCTGGCCTTTTGTTCTTGACCAACCTTTCTGCATCTAAAACACTGAGCTGTCCCGGGAGTCTTTAATTTTAATATTTTTTTTAATTTTAATATTTTTGACTCTAGTACTCAATGTAGACAAGAGACAAAATCTAGGAAGGCCACCATGTGTCCTGTATGCCCTTGGTCTCTTGTTTCCATCAGAAATTTTTTTTTTAGTTTTGCTTTTAAAGATTTTATTTATTCATGAGAGAGAGAGAGAGAGACAGAGAGAGAGAGAGAGGCAGAGACACAGGCAGAGGGAGAAGCAGGTTCCATGCAGGGAGCCCGATGTGGGACTGGATCCTGGGACCCCCAGAGTCACGCCCTGAGCCAAAGGCAGATGCTCAGCCACAGAGCCACCCAGGCGTCCCCTCCCCCCGTAAGAGGTATTTAATGTGAAATACTGTAGTAAGTAAATCCTATGAAAGGACAGCATGAAGGAAGTATGTTTTTATAGTCTCCAGAGATTTCTGCAGTGATGGCTGACTTGGTGTGAGACTGACTTCCTTGCCCCTGAAGATGAGTGATGCCTCTTAATCAATTGATCGATCAATCAATCAATCCTAAATAATGGCAGAAGGGGTGAAAGGGAGATCAGTTGTGTTTTTAGGAATTGGGTCAAGGTTTTATTCTCTATTTCTTTTCCAAGCAACCATGATCCTGCTACGTAAAATTAGTTTTATTGATGGATTACATCTAAGAAAGAAGATAAAAAATAAATAAGTAAGTAAATAAGTAAATAAATAAATAAATAAATAAATAAATAAATAAATAAAGGAAAAGAATGGAAAGTTAGCCAAAGTTTTCATTCTCAACTAGATCAATAAACTTCCAAGCCTGAAGAATAACTGTCTGTAATGAAGATGTGCACATGCTTATCTTCCTGCATCAATACAATAAGTAACCGATCTAAGGAACTTCTCTGTGTGCTCCCATCTGCCAGCCCAGCTCCAGCACAGGTCTCATCCCCTGAGCTCAGGTTTTGGGGTCTTTCCTCGCTTCCATATCCTGAGTTCTAGCTCATGCACTGAAGGATGGGTATTCCAGGTAGGCATAGACGTGACCACTCACAGGTAGGTGTAGATGTGACCACTTACAGGTAGGCCTGGATGTGAATACTCATACATAGGTGTAGACATGACCACTCACAGATAGTGAAGACATGACCACTCACAGGTAGGCACAGACATGACCACTATGGGTAGGTGTAAATGTGACCACTTATGGGTAGGCATAGACGTGACCACTTACAGGGGTTGAGGAGGAAGTTTCCTCTACATAAACTGCAACTCTTACCTGATGGGACTTTGATTCAGGAAGACGTGACAGTCACAACTGGTGGAAACATTCTCTCTTTCCTCACTGGACTCTCCTTCATCGGCACTCTGTCCATTCTCCTCATACAAAGGGTCATGATGGGGGTACTTTGCTCCACTCCTCATCCCTTCGAAGTCTTGCTGGAGGGGAAGGACCACCTGGTGAATAGGAACTCACCAGCATCTACCAATAGGTCCCTGCAGTAAGTCAGGCCTCAGAGGATTTTCTCTCTCTTTCCGACTCCTCCTGCACCTCCTCCGGCCATCCATCCTCCTAGGTGGGTGTGCTCACCTGGGGCCTGGCCTCTTCACTCCCAGGCGCATCTACCTATGTCTTCCTGTGGATTCTGAATGCAGAAGACAGACCAGGAACAAGTTAGTCTCAAATCAAAACTATGATTTTTAAGAGTCTTCCCAGAAGTATTAGACATCTGATCAACCTTCAGCATTTCGTTACTGTCTGGCTTCCCCAGAGGGAAGGAGGAATGAGTGACACAGTTAGTCCTCACACTGATAACTGTAGTTAAATTGTATTAGCTTCCATTTAAATAACACAAAATGGCAATAGAATAAATTAAAAATGACAGTCCGGGGTGCCTGTGTGACAGATGGCACAGGTCACTGTTCTAGAAAGCATTTTTCTACTTTTGTGTTCCCAGGAGACCCCCATCTATGTCTGTGATCCCTGTGACCCCAGATTCCAACAGTAGGGGTCACACCGAATGGATCATTCCAGGCTCCTGGCCAAATCTACGCCTAGCTACTTCCCGGGAAGAAACGCGTCTAAGCTGTTCAAACGAGAGTGAATGGGAGGATCCGGTGGGAATCCCGTGCAGAGATTTCCGTGTCCAGAGCTCAAGTTTTAGTGCAGCTGATGGGGCTCCCGGCCTGGGCCGCACCTGTTCGGCCTGCCCTGGACTGACGCTGACCTTGCAGGGGCAGAGGCAGGGCACAGAGCACCAGGCTCCCAGGCATTCCCAAGCCTTCGAGGCTGCCACAGATGCCCCTGACCTTTCCTGGATGCCGCGTCTCTATCTCTGTCGGTCATACATGCCAGTTTGAGCCAATTGTTCGGTTGTTGTACCCAGTGCTGTGTAATGTAACTGAACCAGGCTTCAGGGAACAATGCTGATGACACTTTCAGGAAGACGAGACATAAGCAACGTCTCTGACACTGTTGTCCCAGCACCCGTCCCTTCTCCAAAAATGACCCTGGACTACTTGTGTCTGTATTGCTGCCCGTGTGCTCCCACCTGGTCCTGGGAGAGCTGCTGAGCGAGGCTGAGGCCTCTGAGCTTGCTTTTTCTTTGTCTTTAAAGAAAGATCCTGGATGCTGTGCACTGTGACCCTCGAGGGCCCCTGGTGACTGTGTCCTCTGCACGTGGATGGAACCGCTCGTGGGGTGAATGGGCAAAAAGCTAAGTGCAAACCTGGGGTGGGGAGGGCATGGGCGGGCCCTAGCCTGTGTGTGCTCTGTCCCTGAGGTCTGGTGACCCCACCGCCCTCCACACCCTGGAGCCACGTCTCCAGCAGTTGAAACCACAGACACAATTTTAAGTATACAGAGGATAATTTTATTCACTGTTGCTCCTTTCAAGACACAGAAAGGTGATTATATAGGTTTTAAAATTTACAGGAGAAATGCTTTTCCTTCCTTTTAGTACAAATATTTAAATATTCGAATGACAACTGTTAATGTACATATGTGGCGTTTTACCCTTACATTTGGGGGGAGCATATAAGTTTGTATAAAGCAAATATTCCAGTGCTCTAAATTTAGGGTCAGGATTTTAAAACCAGCCCAAAAGCACTCAACGATGTTCTTATTATTTATAATTCAGCCGAAAACTTTGAAGTGGATTCTGGCCTTGTGGGTGCAATAAGACCATCAGTTACTATTCTGTACATAAATATCAAGTGTTTACCAAGTAGCAGGTGAAAGCTTTTTTTTTTTAAATAAAGCTGTCCATATACGAGAATGTTTTGCTGTGTGCTTTGCAGACAACAGCATGAATAGCTTGCTTAAAACCATGAACATAAAGCTAAAAGTCACAAAAATAGAAAAGTTTTTAGGGAGTGGATATTTATTTACTTAATTCAGTCCCCCTCACTCTGCAGAGTAAAAACGAATAACCGTGGAAATAACATCTGATAAGCAGAGAAGTATTAAGTGAGGCGAGTGATTCTTACTCCGTCAAGTGCAGAGAGTAGTTCATCCTAGTTTAGGATTTCTCTCTTTTTGTAAGTGCATGGCTTTTGACTAAATATTTATACCACAATCTCTCTTTCTTTACAGTCAGGTTTATCTGCTCACCCTGAGAAGATGGTTCACTAGACTGATTTTCCAATAAATGTTTTACCGTAACACTCATTAAACAATGCAGTAAGCGAAGTAAAAATTGTTCTAGGATTCAGTAAATGAGATACAACAGCTTATTCCTCAGGAAAAAAAAAAGGTGACTTTTAATGGAGAATTTGTAAGAAGAAAAATCTGAATGTGAACGCCAAGCTTGCTCTTTTGCATAACTCGGAAACTGAAGTCAACGTTATTTCCTGTGTCTGTGCTGGACGGTATGTGGACAGACCATACTCCTCTATCTGTTAAATCATATTGAAAATAAGAAAAATCAAGGAAGCTCCCAGACCCAGAAAGTACTTGCTCCTGAAAGGTAAGAGTGAAACAACAGAAGCAGCTTATTTACCAGGACTAATTGTTTGCTTCTCCAGAACTGCTTCAAAATACTTGCTCGTGGTGCCCACTAATCCAATACTAGTATAAACCATGCAGTCCTAACCCATTCTCTGTCTTAAAACAGCTTCCTGAAAATCACCCAGCTTTGGCTCTGCAATGTTATCAATAGCCTTCCCGGAGGTTTTCTCTCTGGGATCCTGGTAAGACTCTGTCAAGGTGATTTCTCCTACTGCAGGAACCCAGTAAGGCTGGTGAATTCAGCTTTGCTTGTTCGTAGCTTTCTTCTTCCTCATCCTCTCTGCCGCTCAGCTGCCCTGCTGCCCTAGGCTTGTGTCCATGAGCTTGGTGTGGCCGGGATGCAGGGCTGTGCGGGGCAGTGGCAGCCCTTCTGTGCACAAAGGGCACCTGCACCACTGCCCCGGCCTCTGCACTTTGTGATTTGCCACAGACTTTGAGTTGTGTTGCAAAAATGATGAAAAGTATCCACCAAAAAAGGGGACATTTCTATTTCCCAAAGCACGGAATCACTTCCATTAATGGAGACGATTTGAAAAAGAGAGAGAGAGAGAGAGAGAGAGAGAAAAAAAAACACTGCTAAACACGTTCCTATTTCTACAGGATATTTAGAAAGTGTCCAGTGAGACAGGAAGTGCTGGCTGGATAGGCTGCAGCTCAGAGCTGCCTATCGTCCTTCTACTTGTCCAACATGCCAGAACTAAACCACAGATTTCAGACCATTTCTTCCTGGACAGAGAAATTATTCTGAATTCCTCGGTGCTTGCAAGCTGCTTAAAATTTTCCCTAAATATAATTTAAGTAAGGTAAGTTTAAGTGAATTGCAAAGTAAAAAAATTCACTTTTTTGGTAATTTTTTCTAACTATATTCTATAGTTAGAATAGTAAAGAAAGAAAGTTGATAACATGAGTTTAAGAGTATAACCTAGCCCCTTGTGAATACTTTATGCAACACATAGTATTTTGACTAGAGTCACTTCTTATTATTTGTGATAATTATATTTTATAAAGTCACCACAAACGCTGAATCAGTGAACACTGAACATTGTTTTCAGGAGAAATACGGGGTTGGTTTTTTGTTAGCCTTAAGTTACATTTTTGCAAACTGATCAATATATAACCATGTTTTATATATCTTTCTGTTTAAAGACAACTTATTTCATATGGTTGTTGATTCATTGACATTGAACTCATGGCCAGTGGGCGATCACTTTCATCTGAACAAAGCTTGTCCAACACATGCGCTATCTTCTCAACTAACTCTGCAGCCTTCTGGCACTTAGCAACACTCGCCTACATTACCCTCAGGGGTGATACTAAACAGCGAAACCACCTGCCAAAAGAACAAAACTGTGAAAAACACAGCATAGTACAGACCATGAGAAGGACACTTGCTTACAGTGTGCGTGCTAAAAGAAGGAGGATCACCTGGCTCTACCTCTGCTGGGAGTATTTCACTGCTCACACCCATCTGCAAACAACCAAAAGAGCACCGTGAGTGTAATTTTGGGGTCACAAATAAATTGTAGTGAGTGGGCCATTTTGGCAAATATGGAATTTATGAGTAACAAGGACGGAATGTATTTTACAAATTAACATTTAGTTCAAGTAATGAAACCAGAGGTAACATCGACTGAAGACTTTTCTCTGGTACACTTGGCCCACATGAATTAATAATGATGTATTTTATTGGTTTTATCTGTTAAAATAGGCTTGAGAAGAGTGTTCTCAGAATTAATCCAGAGGAGCCCATCTGCATTCTTCAAGAGCCCTGAGCATCTGCAGGAAGTTCTTTCAGATTGCTCTATTTCTCACTGACCAAGGCCAGATATCGCGGTCCACTTGGTGCTTATTCATTGCCTTGTACTATTCTTGATTTCACTGAACCTTATGTCTCCTTTACTAAGTATCTTGAGATAATGTAGTGACTTTTAAAATAAGTGTTTGGCTGAACTGTTCATTGGTTTCTCCAGGTGGTGCCATATTCCATTGTCTCCAACCTCTGCCCAACCATCTCAATATGTCTTTTAAAATTTTTTTAAAAGGATTTATTTATTTATTTATTTATTTATTTATTTATTTATTTATTTTAAAGAGAGAGAATGGTAGGGGGAGGGGCAGGGGGAATGGGAGAGAAAGAGAATCTCAAGCAGACTTGACACTGAGCATGAAACCCAAGTCCAGGCTTCATCTCATAGACCCTGAGATCATGACCTGAGCTGAAACCAAGAGTCAGACACTTAATGGACTAAGCCACCCAAGCGCCCCTTCGACATTTCTAAAATTACATTCATCCTTCAAGATCCGAGTGAAAGTCCAAGTGAAATGTTGTCACTGGTGTCCCCAAGACCACCCTCAGGTTCAGAGATGCACTAGACAGACTCACAGAACTCAGAATCGCTGTTATGCCCATGAGTACAGTTTTTTTTGAAATGAGGAAAATCTACAAAGAAAGGGTCTAGGAGAGAATAAGTATCGGTTCCTAGCTTTCCCTTCCAGTGGAGTCACATGGATAGCACTGAATCCTCTCAGCTGTTGGTCCCAGGTTCTGATCCCAGTACCCTAACCACTAATAACACCAAGCCCCACACCAGACTATTAGTTGCCAAAAACTTTGTCCTCATCAAAAATCTGCTGGAAAGTTGATATTTGCGTTGAGGCCTTTACTCCACAATATTTTCACATTATAGACAGACTATCTGGCTAGAAGGGTGGCAGTTTTGACTCAAAGTCAGAATATGTATTGTCTTTGTTAGAGTTTGAATTTCAGCTTCAACAAATAGAACACATTCATCCCCATGTTGTCATCAACAAGAGGACAAAATGAGCAGTGAAAACTGATTCATAATTTACTGTTCAGTCCAAGCAAGCTTCACAAAAACCACCATTTTCGTAAATACTGTCAATACTAACACAGAAGTCACAGTGAGTAATTTGATGCACTGGAGAGCAGTTGGTGGTAGACTCTGAAACAAAAGAAATAGGTGTAAATTATCTTCTTCCTTTTACAGTTGTCACCCACTTAACTATTTCTGAGAAATAAAAGACCAGAGCAGAATGTACCCAACAGACAAAAGAAATCAATTCAAGAATGTAATGAAGCAAATAGAGGGAAAGCAAAACAACTGGTAAGAACCAGAGAAGATTTGTTTTAAGCCTGCAGGACCAAAGTAATCAAAAAGAAGATAGCTCAGCTGAAAACAAAGGCGTGTTGTTTTCCCTGATTGGATTATCTAGTCAATAAGAGATGTAGAAAAAGAAAGGAGGCCAAACATCTCATCTCGTCCTACTTTGGTAAGGTATGTATCCATATGAAAATTATAGCTTACTAAAAAGATAGGAGAATATAAATAATATAATTAAATCCTAAGTCCCAAAATCATAGAACATGGGACTCAAAGTAAAGCCAGACCTCATTCAGCCCATGCTCTTCTGGTAGCTCTTGGTGTCTTGATCAAATGCTTTCTCAAAGTGAAGGCAGGTTGCTTGGCATTCTCCCCCAATCTCTTGCTTCTACTCCTGCCCCTTAGCAAATGTTATGACTCTATCCCAGAAGAATAGTTTTATTCTGTGATCTAAGGTCAAGATAATAATGATTTCCATGTAATATTTTTCATAAAAATAGTCTCCTGTGTTCAGAGGAGAAGCTAATTTGAGCGAGTTCTATCTATGTCCTTTAAGAAAAGAGCTTACAGAGGATATTACTAGTTATTGACTCGATGGCATATTATTGCTTCTGCTTCCCTGAAATGACACAAATTCCCACTCAACATTGGCCTGTTCAAACTATGTTGCGGTGCTAGAGACAGACAGAGAATGCCAAACAGCCTGCCTTCACCCTGAGGGTGTGCTGGAGAACGTGGACTGGAGGTGGGCCCTCCTCACCAGAGACCCCTGCCTCAGTGAGAGGAATGAGGTGAACTGGCGAGGGCTTCTCCCACCATTCACAGCAGGAGGGGCAGTCGGTGCTCCGGGATTGAGAGCCACTGCCAGTTTTCATGCACGGTCAACCAGTTACCCATCCTGGGTCTTGAATATTCTGTTTCCCCCTTTACATCCAACCACAGAACTCTGCTGTGGGCCTTCCTATTGAAACCTTGCTCCCCCATGGACTGGAAGTCTGGATGCTCAGTCCTAGACTGTAACTGTGACCCTATTGCTATTCATGGTCTGCCCAGTGACAATGGTGGATTGACAAAAGCAAAAACCAGTTTGCCCGTAAGTCTGAGAAGTTTGTCCTTAAACCTAGGATGTAACCTGGTTCTGATGTAGGCTTTGAGAATAGGGAGCAGCTGTTCCTTCAGTTGTAGTGATGATGAGATGATCCAGTAAATCACAGCAGTGGTTTAGAGCCAAAACCTTGGAGGTACGGAGAGTCAACACAATCACGCAGAGTACTTATTCAAAATGAAGATGTGTGGGCTTTGACCTGATGCACTGAATCTGGTTGTTCATAGCCATCTCAGAGAATCCACTTCCAAAAGGGACAGTCATTTTCTGGCCCTGCTGCACACAGCACAGCAGCTGGGAGATGCCTCGATGGAAAAAATGTTGGCTTCCAGAATTCAGCCAATAAAATCAATGTAGCTATGGTGGTGAGGGGACAGCAGGGACAGCGATGCCTCCAGCTATGAGAATAATCTGTCAGAGGAACCAGTGCAAGCCCTGAGGTGGACCGCATGGTCAGCAGCAGCTGGGGCCATGTGGTCAGACTGGTCACCGGAGCGCGTGGTGGCATTGAGGGCGATGGCATTCCTCATTCCTTCAGGCTCTCCATGCCTGAGCTTCGCATCTCTGCAGACCTCCAATTTTCTCTGCTATCCTTCCAGTCCTGTCAAATACCTTCCTGATCACTAATAGATACCATGGCTGTCTTGAGTCCAGGTGGGAAGTACCCCCGGAAGCATTAAAACCTACACCCGCCTCTGTAGACAAGTTCCCCGGAAGGACCATAACTTGCATTACACAGCCATCTACACGAATCCACTGCTGGGTCTGACCACCCTGTGCACTCATTTCTCATGTGGGGGCATGAGGCTCTGATGTTGGTGGATGGGGAGTGCCACCCCACGAGGTCCATGGCTATTGCAGTGTGAGACTCAACTCATGGGACAGTTGGGTGGGGCACCAACAATTAATGTTGGGATAAAGGAAGAAAAACAAGCAAATGACATCAGTGAGCCTATTTTTTTCTCATTGTGACAAAAATAAATTCCAAATGAATTTAGAGATTTACATCAAAAAACAAAATAAAAAACCTACAACAGGACTACAGTAAAATGAACCTGGCAGGAAGAAGTAGGGAAGTAGGGCATGAGGTAAAACGCGTGTGGGCTAGAAGTGTTGAAACACTTTTAAGAATGCCTAAAAATAAAAATATATTGAGAGAGAAAGGCTCACCTACTTGATAAGGAACCTAACTTGGTCGTCAATCCTAAATCATCAGCAGGTAGCAGGAACCAATGTTTCGGGTGAGACCTAACCGGAAAAAAGTTTAGAAATTAATATTTTTGAGGAAATTTAAGATACCGAAGGTAACTGAGGATATGTAGTAAGGGGGGATACAGTTAGGAGGCTTAACAAGTAAGTAAAAGGCGTAAGCCCCAAAACAATATTGTGGAAATGTGTGGCCGACTTTATGGGACGCAGACCCCAGATAAATCTATCATTTAAAGAGACAAGAGTCAGGTGAGAAAAATATGACTTTCAAAAGGTACAGACCATGAGCCTCTAAAAAATAGAAAGCAGGCATGTGTCAAGGTTTATTTAATTTGTTAATGAGGGGATCAGCTAGAGGAAAATGCTGGTTCAAGGGAGTGTAGGAGAAATAAAATTACCTATTATCATGGAAAGGAAGACCACTGGAGCCAGAGTGACACATGCATTCAAAACTGGGACATTTATTTATTTATTTAATTTTTTTTTTTTTGTGTGTGTGTGTGTGTGGCAGTTTTAAGTTATTAGTTTTTTAAAATCAGTACTTTTTAATGGAAACAACTTGACCAAAAATCTGTCACAGAATTTTGAGACCCATTAAAACAAAGGTTTAATGAGGAAAAAAAAAAACTGGGTAATGTCCTACAGGGCGATAAAGCTGTGACCTTTGGAAGTATCTTTTCATTGGCTGTAAATCATGGGTCTCTTTAGGTCAAAATCCTTCGATTTGCTATCGTAAAAGATGATTGGCACTACTCTCACTTTCCTGAAAGTTAAAGATGAACCTTTAAAGAGCTGCAAAATATCTGACTCAACCCTAAAAAAAGAAAAAGTGCGTCCTCCTAGAGAGTTGCATGAAATGATGTTTAAGTGGGACCGTGAGGCCCACGCAGCCAGTACCCAGAAAAGGGCACACGCTCCTCCTTTTGCTTTTTTCCAAATTTTTGAAATTACTATTTTGTTTTTTTTTTAATAATCTGACCATGCCAAACATGGATAAATGATCTAATAAATGTTTTAGTAATACTTAATATAACTCTTCCTTATACTGCAAGGTCTGAGGTCTTCTCAAAAAAGCAGCATTCGGGTCTGTAAGATTTTAAAATGTTAACTAGCAACACACCCAACGTTGCATTCAGGTACTGAGGCTCCTTCAGAAAACTCTCGTTTCCCAAGATAATTTAAAATTGTGAAAAAAGAGAAGTCTTCTAAAAGAGATATTTACATCTCTTTAGCATTTATTATCTTCATTTTTCTACCGAGAACGTCTATTTTTAAAAATATCTTCTTTATAAGATCATAAAAAAAATGTAATAGCATTTTGGAAAAAATACAAAGCACGCCAAAGTCACAGCCCAAGATTTATTGTCTTTAATGAAAGCGTTAAGTACACTAATAGAATCATATTATCAGTGACTTAATGCATCTCTTATGAGCATTGCACCAAAATTCTTTATACTCAGTGGAATGTTTAAACACTTTAAGCTCAGGAAAGATATTCAGAATTGTAATGGCCCTCTTAAGAGTCACATTTACGATGGGGGAGAAGGGCCATGGTTGATTATGTGTTATTATTTAGACTTTTCAACTTTCAGCTCAAGACATGATGACGGAGAAAGAATAACAACTTTTAAACAAGTTTGTGGAAGTTAAGACTGACCCAAGTCCTGTATCTCCAGTGAGCCAAGAAGAGAGAATTCAGATTCCATTGTGAACACCTTCAACTGCTCATGGGGTGAAATCCCATATAAAAGAACGGATACATATTAGTTCAGTGTTCAAATGTCTTTGCCAAGCAACCTTTAAAACGACAAAGATGACCAAGTCCAAGATAGACCTATTTAATTTTTCCTCTTTGCTACAGATCAACATCCAAGGGAGGCCCAAAAGTGGTGTCCACCAGCTTCTGAAGAGTCAAGCATATGACCCAGCCGTCAGGGTGGACCTGGGACCAGGAGAAATGTCAGTAGCTGGGAGCAGAGTATTTCCTTTTTCTCTGCAGATCTGCTTTTGTGAAGCAATGTATTCAGGCGTATCAAAAACTTCAGCTGTGGTCACAATTATTAGACCTTATTCCATTATTCCCGTCCTGTGCAGTTTTTATAAAGTCTCCAGCTCTCAGAACCTCTGCTGTCTCTAGAATTTACTTCCACTTCGCCTACCCCTCAAGTTATCCTGGTGAATGTGGTCGATGAGTGAAGAACTCCCTGGTGAACCCACAGAATGAACAGGGAACAGGGAACTACATGTGTGGGGCTGGAGGATGACCTCTCGGCAGGGATGCAATCTGGATATGTCCTAAAGCTCATCCACGAGCACGTTCACGGCCTGGACCAATGCAACAAACAGACCCAGAAGTGAACCACCCGTTATCCCTTCCATGTGAGCCAGAGTGGGGATGAACTGGACCCGGACCACTGATAGGACCTCTCACTTCCAGCTGCCTGATTTCCAAGCACTTGAGAGCTTCTGTCCTAAAGGTTTGGAAGAATTAGCAGAGTGCAGTTTGGCAAAAATATCCAGTGGAAATGAACCAAAGAAGAGACAGTCTCCTTCCTTGCAGTTTTTCTTTCCCCCTTTCTAGGTGACCTACCTTGTGAAGACTTTATTTATCTCTCCCGTTTTATGGAGTCAGTCCCTACAGTAACCACTAACAAGGTGTTCGGCACCGTCAACACCAAACATGATGTCAGCGGTGGAATTTTGGTGCCTATACGTATGTTATTTTCAACATAAATGCCATATTTGCTTGTGTGATATTGCCTGGACATAGATTTTAAAATCAAAATAGTATCTTATATCCCCAGTGGCATAAGAAAATAAAATGAGTGTAGCCTCAGTGGCTCAACAGTTTAGCGCCACCTTCAGCCCAGGGCCTGATCCTAGAGACCCGGGATCGAGTCCCATGTCGGGCTCCCTGCATGGAGCCTGCTTCTCCCTCTGCCTGTGTCTCTGCCTCTCTCTCTCTGTGTCTGTACGAATAAATAAATAAAAATCTTTAAAATTAAAAAAAAAAGAAAAGAATGATTTTAAGTTTATTTTTTAAATTAAGGTTTGGAACTATTTAAATACAATCTTCCTATGACCTACGACCTTGCTTGCAGGCTGCACAAGCATGCTCTCCGGAGCCAGTCAGCCTGGGGTGGGTCTTCATGTCACCTGCCACCTCTGTGGCCTCGGGCAGAGTGACTTACCAACAAACTCTTTAAACTCTCTGCTCCCGGTGCCTGGGGGTGCTCAGTCGGTGAAGCGTCTGCCTTTGTTTGGCTCAGGTCATGATCTCAGGATCCTGGGATCGAGTCCTACATCAGGCTCCCTGCTCGGTGGGGCAGTCTGCTTCTCCCTCTCCCTCCGTCCCTGCTTGCTGTCTCTCAAATACATAAATAAAATCTTTAAAAATATAAATTCTCTGCTCTTTAATTTCCCTAAATGAAAACTGGGGATGATAGCAAGTCCTCTAATCCGTAGTTATCATAGGAACTAAATGAGGCAACATTGGCAAAAAGCTCGAAACCATGACACTTTATCAAAAGACACGTAAGGGATTGATGAATAAAATGTTCGAATGACTGGCTTGTGGTTGGTCAATAGAATTGTCCAAAGGTTTCATTAAATCTTGATGGGAAAAATATTCATATCTCCATATAAAACCCTAGGAAATTGCCTCCCTAGTTGCATCTAAGCAATGGCCTCCCTATCACACCACTAACACTAGGGCAAGAGATAAGTAGAACCAAGAGATGGTGGCTGGTCCAGCACCGCGGGCGACGCTCTGCGCCGGGCTCCATAAGCCACTGGGCTTCACCTGCCTTGTCCATACAAGAGCAACTGTTTCACTTGTTCGTTTTTTAAAAGAAACTTTCCTGTAGGGTTGAATCATACAGAATCGAAAGCAAGTTCCTTTATTTTATACTAATTAAATTCGACTTTAGAAATCCCCTCATTCACCAGTCTTTGCTGCCTACAATTCCATAGAAGGAAAATTGAGTCCAGAAGAAAACACAGTGTCCCCACCCTTCCTGGACCCCCATCCCCCATCCCCATCACAGCCCAAGCGGGAGTGAGCCTTACCCCCAGTGAGCCTCCATCTGCGGGTCCCTGGCCACCCACTTGACCAAGGACTCCTGAGTCCAAGTTCATCCTACAACACTGGGCCTCCAGAAGTCTCTCCTCTACTAATATCCACCCAAGGAGGAGAATCTTGAAATATTTGGGTGGAAGAGGTGCATTTGGAACTTTTCTTGTATTTCCTGTTTCTGCTGAAATTCTCACTTGGCTCAAGCATCTTGGCACCTTGCTGAGCACCTTTAGGACCTTATTTTGAACTCTTTATCAGGTAAGTCGCCATTTCATCAATGTCTGTTTCTAGGGTTTTATCTTGTCCTTTGTGTGGAATGTTCCCTGCATTCATTCTCTTTGACACCCCTGGTTCATGTCTGTGCATCAGGTGACCCGGCCACCTCTCCTGGGCTTGATGGAGGGGTGGTCCGAGGATGGGGCCTTCTTGGTTCTGGGTGGCTACCGTGGTGGAGGGGGCCCCCTGGACCTGCTGGCATCTGGGATGGGAGCACTACAGGCTTGACTCAGGCCTCATGGAAGGCCAACCTGGGGCAGCAGCTGGGAGGGGGCGGAGCTAGGGCCCTCGCAGGAAGGAAATGGGACAGGTCAGGGCAGGTCTCCAGGTGCACAGGCTGCAGGAGATGAGCTTGGAGTAGGGCCAGCCAGGGGCCAGGGACCCCCCACCCCCACTCTGGGGTCAGGGCAGGTCTCCAGGTGCATAGGCTGCAAAAGATGAGCTTGGAGCACGGCCAGCCCAGGGCCAGGGCCTCCCACCCCAAGGTCAGGGGAGGTCTCCGGGTGTGCAGGCTGCAGAGGACCAGCCTGGAGCAGGCCAGCCTAGGGCCAGGGACACCCCCCTTCCACTCTGGGGTCAAGGCAGGTCTCCGGGTGTGCAGGCCTTAGAGGACCAGCTTGGAGCAGGCCAGCCCAGGGCCAGGGACCCACTCCCCCACTCTGGGGTCAGGGCAGGTCTCCAGGTGCATAGGCTGCAAAAGATGAGCTTGGAGCACGGCCAGCCCAGGGCCAGGGCCTCCCACCCCCAGGTCAGGGGAGGTCTCCGGGTGTGCAGGCTGCAGAGAACCAGCCCAGAGCAGGGCCAGCCCAGGGGTTGGGAGGATGCGGGGTAGGGCTAGGGCCTCCCCCCGACCCCAGGTCAGGGCAGGTCTTGGGGAGCCGCTGGGCTGCAGGACCCTGGGAGGCCGGTGTCTACACTTGTCCGCTGGCACCTGGGAGGCGCTCCTGTCTTGGTCATGCCTCACCCTGACTTCTTGCCACAGTGTCCTCAGGGGCAGCTGCAAAGGCCTGGCCGCCCCCTCCGAGTGAGGCGGAGTCTGCATTTCTTTCCTGGCATCTGCTGTTGCTACTTTGGTGCTTTTAAAAATGTCAGTCATCTCCCATGTGTGCAGCCCTATCTCCTTGGGGTTTTAATTTGCATTTCCCTGATGGCAAAGAGTGTCGAATATCCTTTTATGTGCTTATTGTCCCTATCCTTGCCAGCAAAATGTGCTTACTAAGTGAAGTGCTTATGTGTTTTAAAAACACTGTTGAGTTCTGGAAGTTCTTTACGTATTTAAGATACTACCTTTTCTTTTTGTTTTTGTTTTTTTTTGTTTTTTTTTTTTGCATATGTGGTTTCCAAATTTTTTCCCTAGTCTGGAGCTTATATTTTATCCTCTCAACAGAATATTGGATAAAGTCCAATTTATCCATTTTTCTATTTATGGATCATGTGTCTGGCAGCAAATCGAAGAAGATTTTGCCTAGCTCTAAATCCCACAGATTTTCTCCCTTTGTTAAAATTTTACAACTTTTCACTTAAGTCCATCATCCATATTAATTTGTCTATGAAGGCATGAATTTCTTATTAAAAAATTCTTTTACTTTTTACCTTGCCAGTAGATGTCCATTTGCCCCAGTAGGATTTTTGAAGAGTTGCTTTTGCAATTTTGTAAGATCATTTATGCGCACATGGGTGGGTCAATTTTTTATGATTTCTGATCTGTTCCTTTGACGTGTGTCCATATTTCTGCAACTACTAGAGAGCAGCCTTTGCTGTAGCAGTACGCGGTCTTAAAATGAGATAAATGTATTTCTTCCACTTCCCTAACTTTAAAAAAAAAATTCCGGGTCATCTAACTCCCCAACATTTCCAGATAAATGTTAGAATAATCATGTCTACATGTACAAAAAAATTAATGCAGGGATTTTGATAATAATTTCATTAAACTTGTATGTCAATTTGGAGGGAAATTGCCATCTTTACCATATTGAGTGTTCCATTCCATGAGCAAAATACATCTATTTATTTGAATGTTCTTTGATTTCGTTTTGTCAGTGTTTAGTCTTTTTCAGCATTCAAAAATTATTGTAATTATTCCTTTCACACTTAAGAATCTTGCTGTTCCTTTAATGTATGTCTCCTCCATAGAGTTGTCGTTGATTTGAGATTTCTTCTCCTCTGATTTTTAATTTTCTGTTTTCCTTTCCCTCTCTCTTTTTCTCTTCTTCCCTTGCTATGTCACGCGCACGTGCACTCACATACACCTGTAGCTCCCACACACCACTTATAATAACATTAAATGACTATAGTGCCATGGATAACGTGAAGCAAGACTGCTTGGGTCCAGATCCTGAATCCACTGTGTAGCACTTCAATCTTTGTAGCATTTGGCAGGTGGCTTCACTTCTTTCAGCCTTAGATTTAGATTCTTCCTTCATAACCTGAGGATGGTAATAGCATGAATTTTATAAAACTGTAGTGAAAAACTAAATGAGTTGATGCATAAAAAATTACTGAGAAAGATTTCTGAAATATTAGAGACTTTCAGTAAAAGGCATTCTGACTGTATGGCTCCATGTACTGCTGTCCATATCTCCACTGATGTGCTCTGAGAGGAGGGAAAGTCATATCGACCAAATATCAGGTGAGCAGACACTGTTCTATGCGCTCCCAACCTTTCACCCACGTTCTCTTAAATAGTTTAATAGGTAGAGTTTGTCTATATTTAAAATCATATGCCAAGATCACAGGTAAGATCCCACATATCATAAATGTTTAAAATAGTGAAAGGGTCCTACTTGTTGACGGGAATCTGAGCAATGGGATGATTTCAATACATTTACAGCATTTCATTGTCCTCTTACCGAAAGGTGCCGATACACTACTAGTGTTCATTTTCTCTTCACTTTTCTTCATCTCTATGCATCCTTCTGAACATAGGCAGAGCGATACAACAGAGAGGTGAGGGATGTGGTGCCGTTCCCACGGGCCTAGCGTTTTGTCCGGCCATTCAATGCTGTCACTTAACCTAGTCATGGAATGTGAGGCAGCTGCCAATAATTTATTAATGTTTTCAGACAAGGAAACTGAAGGTCAGAGCCTACACATCACTTATCTGATGACACAGGAGGAGCTCCAGAGCCAGATTCAAATCCAGGCTCTTTAACATCAAACCCCCAGGTCCTAACCATTAGGCCCACCCAAGCCTTTAGGTCTGGAGAGTAGATGCACAGCCCCCAGATGCCCCACCTCTGAATCGTGATGTTGGAATGCAAACTAACTGAAGGGTGGATGCCGGGTTTGGAAAGCAAGTTCTTCTCTTCCAAACAACGGTATGAAGGACGAGCCCTTGTTCCATGTAAGTCTACGTTTTGTCAGTGCTTCAGGAAGGTCTCGTCTGCAATCAGTTGTCCTGCAATTGCACTAATAAATAAGCCCAGGATATAACATGACTCTAAAATTCTTACGGCCCTTAAAAAACAAACCATGCTTTTATAGGATAATCTGTCTCTTCCAGGGGAAATTGCCAGGGCTTTATTCTGTTCTTGTCATGACGGCAGCTCCCCTGCTCCAGGGCTTTGGACAACCATCTTCAGGGAGGTGGGAGAGGGTTGGGGAAAGCAGTCAGACTCCAGTCCAGTCTCTTCATTCCAGTCATCATTTTGCCTCAAAGTATGGTGGAACCATGGAGATAGGACTTGGAACATTCACACTCCATGTGGCACGGTCAACGTTATCATGGAAGCCAGATGTTGTGCAGGGAAAAGATATGTGGATGACTAGTGGACCCTCAGTGTAGAAGGAGTGTAGGTGGTGACTCAGATGGCTTGAAAATTTAATGATTCTTGTATTATCTTTATTCTTGCAACTTTTTTATTTATTTTATTTTTATTTTTTAAAGGTTTTATTTATTTATTCATGAGAGACCCACAGAGAGAGAGAGAGAGAGAGAGAGAGAGAGAGAGAGAGAGAGGCAGAGACACAGGCTCCATGCAGGGAGCCCGACATGGGACTCGATCCCAGGTCTCCAGGATCAGGCCCTGGGCTGAAGGCAGCGCTAAACCACTGAGCCACCCAGGCTG
This sequence comes from Nyctereutes procyonoides, assembly GCF_905146905.1. Taxonomy (NCBI): domain Eukaryota; kingdom Metazoa; phylum Chordata; class Mammalia; order Carnivora; family Canidae; genus Nyctereutes; species Nyctereutes procyonoides. The sequence continues at coordinate 33,060,510 of NW_026575043.1, forward strand.
CCCCTTACAACTTTTTAAAAAATATTTTATTTATTTATTTATTCATGAGAGACACAGAGGGAGAGGCAAAGACACAGGCAGAGGGAGAAGCAGGCTCCATGAAGGAGCCTGATGTGGGACTTGGTCCCAGGACCCCAGGATCACACCCTGAGCCCAAGGCAGAGGCTCAACTGCTGAGCCACCCAGGTGGCCCTGTTCTTACAACTTCTATAAATTGGGACACCTGGGTGGCTCAGTGGTTGAGCACCTGCCCCTGGCTCAGGGCGTGATCTGCCTCGTCTCAGTCTCCCTGCCTGGAGCCTGCTTCTCTCTCTGCCTACGTCTCTGCCTTTCTCTCTCTGTGTCTCTCATGAATAAATAAATAAAAATCTTAAAAAAAAACTTTTGTAAATTATACCACCTTACAACCAAGGAGGAAGTGGGCAACATTCCTCTTTTGCAAAGACTAAACTCATTTCATCTTCACCTCCTTCCATCAAATGGGACACAGCTCACATCACTGATGATAATTTCTGAATGGCAAACACTGTGGCAGGTTTTGAATTATTATTGATACTAAACATTCCTTTCCACTCTGCTGTGTCCATAAATAAATAAATATTAATCACTAGAACTTTTATCTGAAATTCAAGGAAAACACACTGTCTGGTCCTTGGAGGATCTCCCCAGTGAAGTAATATTTGTGCTGTAACCTTCAGTTTCTGGGGTAAAATGTACATCATGATCTGGCCCCAGAGCCACGTTTTCATGATGATGGGTTTGTGATGCGAGGATGTGTTGTGACAGCACTGGACACACTGCTGCTTTGGGTTCTCTCTTTCCCTCCCCAATGCCTTGTCTCATTAAGGCAGGCAATAAAAACAAACAAGAAGTAATGGCTTTTGCTGTTATTTCCTGTTTCTCCTTGAGCATCTCCCTACTATTTCCTGAGGGGAGAAGATGACGTCTTCCAGGATTTCACAAGTTGTGCAGGTCTCCTCTTATTTATCTCAGAGACCTCATTTTCTGAAGCCACAGGTGCTAAGCTGGCCCGAGAGCATGGGGGTGCCCTTCGTACCCTCCGGCACTGTCCCTTCTGCTGTGCCTTAGTGATTGGTCGAATGGAATCAGGTTCTGGAAGCCAAACCCAGTGCCTGCCTCTACTTCATGGCAGAGCAGCTGTGGCTCTGGGTTCATTTGGGCAACCAGACTCAGGAGACCCAAACAGGTTTTAATTGAATGTTGCCCTTCATGAGCTTTCTAGAAGGAGGCAAGGGGAGGATGCAGAAGGCACAGCATCTTCATCTCACCAGCTACCAGCTGCTGGATGTCTCCTGCCTCTTCTCAGATAGAACATGTCCCATTTACCCAGGGGAGCCCATGGGTGCTTGGTCCCCCAAGCACGTGGATGCCAGAGTCCCTGTGGCCACCAACATCTGACACCATTTCAGGGGTGTAGATCCAAGGCCAGCTCACAGTCCCCCTCCCAGCTGCGTTCCACATGGCAGGGGGATGCAGACACAATCAGCTGTCGATCTTAGCTCAGCTAGTTTAAGGGAAGCCATGCTGTGGAGACCATTTCCAGATAGTTCTGCAGTAGTGAACACAGAGGTTATCCTCCGTTCACCAGTCTGTTACCTGGGCATCTGCATGTGTATCACTCCTCTTCCTCTCAGTGGGTCTGACGCAGGGTCCTGGCCTTGGAGTTAAATGGTGTGCCAGTGCCCCGAACCTCCTAGTCCTGAAATGACACTGATCTTACGGGTCCTAACCCACACACAGCATCTGTGGCCACTCATGATGCTTTTTATTTATTAATATTGTTCTAAGTAAGGAAAATTGAAATGTGAAGTCATTGACATGAATTGCATTGCAAGTTATTGACAAAAATTGCAATTTTTTTTGAACAAGACCAGCTTTTAGTGTAGGCATCTGAGTATTTAGTGCATATCCACATACATGAGCCCTGAAATTAGTATGTCATGTGATACATACACACACATACGAGCATATGCGAGCTTGCATTTCGTTATGGATGTTATGTGTTGTATGGCGTCTTCTCAGGTCCACCTTGGAAACCCTAACCCCCAGCCTGGTGGGATTTACAGAGAGGGCTGGAGGAGGTCATTACACTTGGATGAAGTCATGGGGGTGGGGTCCTCCTGAGGGGATTAGTGCCTTTCTAAGGAGAGGGAAAGACACCATAGCTTCATTGCTCCCTCCCTGCGATGTGAGGACACCGGGAGAAGCCAGAAGAACATCCTCTCCAGAACCCAACCACAATGGCATCCTAACTTTGGGCTTACATGGCGTAAGCCACCAAATCTCTAGTATTTTATGATGGCAGCCCAAACCAAGATCCCTGCCTTGTACTCCCTTGAGTATTGCAGAACTTCAAGCATCATGAGCACCTGGGCTCAGTGGCCATGGGTGCGTCAGACACTATGAGCAAGCAGGGCAGTGAGGATGGTGGGCATACATCCTGCACTCATGTGCTCTGCTTGCACAGCGCCATCAAATGGGTCCAGGATGAAATTACCAAGACTGTCAAGGCACTGAGTGCAGAGCACTGAACCAGAGTAGGGTCCTGTCACGTGTGACGATCTTGGAGCGCCCAGCTTGTACACGTGTGCACCTGACACCGAGTGTGGTCACTGGCCAATGGAGCTGGAGCTGTCACCTCCCATCTCCAGACAAAGGTCCACACTAACCCAGAACGAGTCACTAAAGCACAGAACAAAAAAATCTTCTCATAGTGCATCATGGCAGCAGTTAGGAAATCTTAAGTGGAAGGAATATTCAAATAATTTTTTTAAACAGAGAAATGTGACTTCAGTTATCCTACAAAAAATAAAAACATAGACAGCATTTGATAACATAATGTTTAAAGTATTCTCTGTATCAGAAGTGCTGCAAAGCACTGAAATCTATCCTCTTCTAACGCTCCCCATCGTGTATTTCCCATCCATGCACTTCTTCTAATTTCTTGTCTTTAGCTGATTCCATTCAGCTTAAGATGACTTGAAAATAATGTGGGTTTTTTTGGGGGGAGGGGTGGGAAGCTCTCAACATAAGAAACAAATAAGGCACAATAAATAAACATTATGTAAGGTGTTTTAATATTCTTCTAATGCACTCATTCTGCTGGCTGGACACTGTGTCATGTGGCTTCACACCTCCCTTCAAGACTTACCTTCTTTTTCTCTGCTTCTCTGGTAACATTTTGGGCTCCCCACTATCCATCCTCTGCCTCATCTGTGCCCTTAGTTTAGGTTCTAAGTAAATGCCTGTTGATTCAATGACCTAATTTTATTTTGTGGAACACCTGGGTGGCTCAGTAGTTGGGCGCCTGCCTTCCACCCAGGGCATGATCCTGGAGACCTGGGATCATGTCCCACATCAGGCTCCCTGCAGGAAACCTGCTTCTCCCTCTGCCTGTGTCTCTGCCTCTCTTTCTGTGTCTCTCATAAATAAATAAATAAAATCTTAAAAAAATAATAATAATAATTCTATTTTGTAACATTGGAAGCCTGATGGTATGTTCCTTAGCCGTTATTTCAAAGATATTCATTGTTTACCCGTTAAATCAATTTTTCTACAATTTCAATTGTATCTGTTGTTATACACTGTTGCATTTATGAGATCATCTTTTCTATTTGTAAAATTTATAAAATTACAGTGATGATAATATCTCAACAGTGACAATGTTAAATAGATCACAGACTATTTTTTTTGAACATTTTATTTATGTATTCATAGAAACACAGAGAGAGATGCAGAGACACAGGCAGAGGGAGAAGCAGGCTCCATGCAGGGAGCCCGACGTGGGACTCGATCCCGGGTCTCCGGGATCACGCCCTGGACTGAAGGGGGCGCCAAACCCGCTGAGCCACCAGGGCTGCCCCACAGACTATTTTCTATTGACCTCCGACATATCTGGGATTGGTGACAGCTAATTTACCTAATTTACAAGCAGAATAAAGCTCAAAAAATAAAATAATAGAGGTTTATATGAGCACCACTTTCTAGGGTTGATATTTCTCAAAACTAAAGACTATTCGTAACTGATCTTTGTTCTGTCAAATTCAGGTATTATTGCCTTGTCCACAGGGAGTTTCCAGAAAGGATTATTCATTCCATGAAGGAGAAGGGAGAAAAATAGAGATAAAGAATCATATATAATCCCAAGCAAAGCTAAAAAAAAGGCAAAAAATGAAAATTAAAAGAGTTAGAAGAATCAAATAAATGGAGATTGACAATTGAGATAAAAACTGGAAAAAAATAACTTTACAGCTTTTATATCTTGGTGAAAAGAGAAGTATTCAGACCAGAGGCAGGCAGAATTTTAATCAATCTTCTGAAAATGAGCTTACAAATGAGAAAGCTCTGTCAAAAGGATTCTAAAAATGGATTATTGTAACTCATGCAAAACTGGTTTTTGAAATGCACTCAAACGTCTCTTTTCTACCCATATTCTGTGGCGACAGAGATGTTTTAGTTCGCATTTTCCATTTTGAAAATACTTTTTATCATTTGTACCTCACACCCAGTTAGTGATCCTGATTGTTCATTCTATGTCGCTCGCTGTAGGAGTAAGAAGCTTGTTTTTTAAGGGCATTTTCAAATACAGGATTGGGCCATTTTTTGAACGGTTATTCTACAACGACGCCGATGTAAGTATCTGACGAGAACGCCTTTGTTACTTCCAAATGGTTTGGCAGAGATTCTAGTGTCTTTTGGACCTCTCTCAAGAGATGTGCTTGGACTGTGTGAATACTTGTTCCTTGTCTGCTTGAACATTCGTCTCTAGCTTCCTGCGTGGGCAGACTCTGTCTACACTGCAGTCATTACTACCCAATGGTTGCCAGTACTCGATACTCAGTTTGGTTTGCAAGTGAGTTCACCTCAGCTTCCAGGCACCTGTGCTGGTCAAGCTCATTCCCACACCTCACTGAAGTTCTAGCATCACCTGCCAAAACCAACAGCACCAGAACTGCCCCGTACCTCCCACTGCGGACCAAGCCACTTACCTGGCACAGAATGCCCCTGATCTTTAATGACAGGGCACCATTGTCGCACACAGAGCTTCATCTCCACGTGAACCACCCAAGGACAGGAATAGGTGTCTCTGCAGTCCTAAGAAACAGAATTTCCTGCTTCCGATTGTATGGTCTTCAGAGTTTTTTCTCCACCTTGCAGCTAGAGACATCTTTTTAAACCCTGAAGTCACTCTTCTACTCCCTTCTCACCCGGAGTTACCTAAACTCACAAGACTCTACATTATCTTTCCTCTATTCCATCTCTCAAACTATCCTGTCCTCTCAGTCCAGCCCCCCTGAAATTCTTGGCTGCACCATATACACGTAAGACACACTCCCATGCTTGGACCTTGGCACCCAACGCTTCCTTTGCCTGCAACACATTTCCCACCAATGTCCCACAGATGGCTCAGCCTCACTTTCTCCAGGTGGTCTTTGGCGCTCCCCTCGTTTCCAACTTCCAATATTTCCAATTTCCTTTCCCTGGTCTGTGCCCACCTTCTTTATAACCCGATAACGGACTGTACATCTTATTCGCTTGCCTCCTTCATCATCTGTCTTTCCTGCCCCTGTGATGTTCACTCCATAAGGCCAGGATGTTTTCTGTTTTCTGGACTAGGTACTTGTAGCACCAATACCTAGTAGGTCATAGTAGGTACCCAGTGATGGTTTTGCAAAAGACTGAACTTAGCCATTGAAATTATATAAATTCATTTATATCAAAAAAAAAGGGAGAGAGAGAGAGAGAGAGAGAGAGAATAAGACAATTGCTTAAGTTCTGCCCTGCTGGCAGCCATAAGAATCCGAACACCTGTGGTCTTGACTCACCTGGTGTTACAAGTGATTTGCTTGTGGCCTTGGAGAGTAACAACCTCAAAGTCATTGATAAACAATTGAAATTATATTTAAATAACCTTTAAATCACTTCATCAGTGTGAAATGCCAAATTGAACCTGGTAGGATGTGACTAAATTATACTGGGCTGATGAACGGGTAACTGTTGGCAGCAGCCAACAGCGAGCTGGTGACTGGAAGTGTCCTAATCCTATATGTGAGAACACGAACTTTCCTTGGAGGAATGAATGCAACCAGTGTAAGGCCCCTAAACCAGATGGCCCAGGAGGGGGACCAGGAGGCTCTCATATGGATGTTAACTATGGAGATGATCATTGTGGTGGCAGAGGATGCTATGATCAGGTTTGCTACCGAGGCAGAGGCAGAGGCAGGTACCGTGGGGGCTTCTGAGGGGGCCGGGGTGGTGGGGACTCAGGTGGCTTTGGCCCTGGCAAGATGGAATCCAGGGGTGAGCACAGACAGAATCACAGGGAGAGGCCGTATTAGCTTGGGTCCTGGGGTTCTACAACAGCTTTTCTTCTTGTGTTACCCCAGTGTTACCCTCATTATTTTGTAACCTTCCAACTCCTGATCACTCACGGGTTAGACTATGTAATTGTAACCAAACCTCTGGTTCCCATTAAAAACCATCGTTTTAGTAAAAAAAAAAAAAAAAATTCTGGTGTGTGGCAGGGCCCAGTCACTATGTACATTAGATAGGAACACTGTCGGGCGGAAGTGCCAATATGACTTACTGCTTACAACTATGCTAACATCGACAGTTTTGTGAGGCTGATTTCTCACACGAGAAGCTTTTTGCCTTAGTAAATTCTCTGAGGAACAGTAAGGAACTGAACTAAGGACGGGAGTCTCTGGCTTCCAAATACACACACACACACACACACACACACAAAAGCAAGTTTCAAACTATTGTTGGTGAAAATGAGCAATTGGCTGACCGGTCACATATCATCAATCGATATGAACACGGCATTCAGTCTGTGGAACAAAGTGATGCAGCTAAAACCTGATCTAAAAAAATAAATAAATAAAAATAAAAAAATAAAAAATAAAACCTGATCTAATGCAAATTCAGGCCTCGTAACTAAGACCATGGCAAGGGGGTTATCGTTGTAAGTACTCTTCCATGGGCGCTGGGGATTCAGTAACAGTTGCTGTTCCAGTTCTGCCACTGACTCTCCGTGTAATCCGCAGCCACCCGTTCACCTTTCCGTGGCACACATTTTCTTGTCAGCAAAATGAAGAATAATGAGGCCGGCCTGCAGTTATTTTTAAAAGATGATCGTCAAAAACAGTACAAATGTTAAGGGCTAAGTGCAGTAGTATGTTTTCCTACTCACACTATCGTTTCTACTTAAATTAAGTCTATTTCTTTCCATGTGATAAGTTGGATGATAATTTGAAAGGGTAGATGTTCATCGATTAGTCTTACACAAAGCTCTTGGGCATAGTGTAGTAATTGGTGATATCGCTGGTGTGTGATTTGGTAACGTCTGTGCCGTGGAAGGTCACACAGTGGTGTTCCATGCTTTGTGACCGTAGCGTAATCGGACATATCCACTACTGTTCCTGATAATAGATTTGCCTTATCATTGAATTGATTAATGGGAAGAAAGATATTAAAACTCGATTTCTGAAACATTCTTTCCGTGAGTTCCATTCTTGCTTTTTTTTTTTTTTATGATTGTATTGAGTTGTCCCATAGAAACCATCAGATTCTCACTGGGGCTAAAGATGAGTCCATCATAAAAAAATCACCCCTAATCCATATGTCATTCGGGGCTGACAGATGGATCCATCTCCCAAAGGTGTCTTTGATAAAGCTGGAACTCAGGGAGCACGAGGAGGTACCTGGGGCTTGGTGGAGAGTCTGTATGACAGGCTGAAGAGGAGCAGCAGGGTCTGAGTGCAGTCCTGTGTGCTCTGGACTGGAGCCTCGGGACTTGTAGGAAGCCCTGGGTGCAAGAACACAGCAGACAGATGTATCAAACAACTGCGTCTTGAGGTCTCTATAAAATAGGAAAGAAAAACACACGGGAGGGCACACATGATACGGGAAGAGATTTCCCTTCATAGCAACATCATATCTAGAATGGGGGCTAAAGAAGACTTCCTCCAAATCCAGAGACAAAGAAGTCCCATGTTGCCCATGAGTGATGCCAGGAGCCACCTCAGTGAAGGTGTCTTCTCAGTGTGCAGATAAGGGAAAGTGGCAAACACAGGAGCTGAGAAAAAAAAGGAGTCAAAACCACTCAGAAGCAAACATGAGATACTTCAGCTACTCCCTCGAATTTGGAAGGACATGTGCAATTCTGATATTTTTGGCTCATTTTGTTTGGAGTGGTGAGCTGGAGACAGAGCATTATAGACTCTTATTCTGAATTCTCTTGGAAGATGCAGCCAGGACCAAAGAAGGCATTGAATTCCGAGGAGCTGTGCTGATGACCAGGAAGGCACGTAGAAGAAACACGAAAATCAACTTCCCTTGGCTTGTTTGCTCAGGAATTTGTTTATCTTGTAGGTGGCCCATCCATTCCCATGTGATTTTCAGGCCCCATGACCCAAAACCAGGGGTTTTACAACTTTTGGATAAATCTAGCTGACATTTTTTTCTAAGCATCTGCCCTGACTGCCAAATCTGAAAATAAAATAATCCCAGTTCTAAATTCTTGTTACAGATCTATTTAGTCATACCCTCCCCTCCACTTCCCCAAACTAATTATCATAAACCAGAACATTCGACTATTATCATGCCTGACGGTTTAGCATGTATTATGATTAATTTTTGAACTTAGCAAATTATCTCATCCTTTGAGAAGAAACAATTTAGTGTAAGAGAGACTTTTCTCAAGTGGCTCTTTCAATATCTGTGCCTGGATGACTCTTGTGCTTCTTATAATTTTCACTAGAGTAGTCAGTTGTCTGCAGAAATCTAGTTTGTTTTATGCATTTTACATGGATGGAGATTGAAAAATAAATCTGTTTGACACATGTATCTTCATCGGATATTGCGACAATATCCATTACTATTCAGGAGACGTTCTTCAGGAGATAGGAGAAGTAAGCAGAACATACATAGATCATAAATTTTGAAGTGCAAGATAGTAAGCAAACATAAGTCGAGAAGTAGAATAATAAGGGTGGAAAGATGAGAAAGGTACTTGTGATCATTTTTTTTTTTACAACAAGGAAGAAAAAAAATCCAACAAGAATTTAGAAAATTATGATTATAAATTTTTTGAAGCCCCTCTTCAAATGTTTACCATGAGCTGAGACTCCCTGATTTCTATGACACCCCCACCTCCTTCACTTGAAATTACAGTTTGCAGCCACCACATAGACTTCCTTGACATCATAGGAGACCACATATAACCTCTATGTCAGGTAATACGAAGACCAGGCACTTGAAATTCATAAACATCCATTTGACCTCATAGAACATTAAGTAAAAAATCTCTGAAAAACAAATTTCCTGTTGCTCTCATCACTAACTGACCAGAGTCTACCGTTTATTTCCTAATTTTTTTTTAAAAAAAGGTTTTATTTATTTATTTATTTGAGAGAGAGCAAGAGAGGTCACAGAGGGCGAGGGAGAAGCAGACTCCCCCTGAGCAGAGAGCCCGATGTGGGACTTGATTCCACGACCCTGAGGTCATGACCTGAGTCGGAGGCAGACGCTTCACCAAGGGGGACTCCCAGGGACCCCTATTTCCCAATTTTTCATATCATGTGGAAAGAGACAGAAAATGAATATAAATACGATATGAATATCTGTAAAAAAATAAGTTAGGTCTCTTTCAATCAATAAATACATTGAGAATATTTTAAAGTGTAGCCATCTCTCCATGAGCAATGTATGTTTAACCTCCAAACTATTTTAATTAAAAAAAAAAAAAACCTACTTGGCAATGGGATAAACACACAAGTTAAGTTAGAAGAAGGCAATGTGAATTCTGACCTATTGAGTGTTAACTCACGCTCTGATGAAAGAATTCTGGAAAGGAGAAAACAGGGCAGTTGCTGGACGCGGCCCCTGAATGCTCTCACTTGGTAGCAGCAGGTGCGCCCTTCCGAAAGGACTCTTGCCTATAGGGTTATGGTTGTCATCGTAGCCCAAATCCCCATCAGATCCTCATTTTAAATTCCTCTTGCTTGGGGGCTGTTGGCTGCTGCATTCTGCAATTCTCAGCACCACTGGGATACTCAGCACTGCCGCTTCTCCATCAGGATGTTTTCTTGCAAGATGAAGAGAAACAATTCTTTTAAATAGAAAAGATTCTGCTTTTAACTGAGCTCTCAAACCACCTCGGTCCCTGCCAGGTTTGAAGGGTGGTTGTGCGAGGTCTTATTTTCTCCAGCACAATTCGATTCCATTTCGTATCCAAGATCCCATTGTGCTGTCTCCTTAAGAATTTGGTCCCATTTTATTTGACAAACTATTTTTTTTATATTCAGTTTTTTTAAGATTTTATTTATTTATTCATGAGAGACACACAGAGAGAGAGGCAGAGACACAGGCAGAGGCACAGGCAGAGGGAGAAGCAGGCTCCATGCAGGGAGCCCGATGAGGGGACTCGATCCTGGGTCTCCAGGATCACACCCTGGGCTGAAGGCGGCACTAAACCGCTGAGTCACCCGGGCTGCCCCTTAACAAACTATTTTTTAGGTTGATGCATATTTCAATATTGTAAGTAAGCATGCAAAATATACTTCTGTGTATAGCTCCTTTCGTTTGTAAGGTTTTATTCTCGAGTTTTCTAGAAATCTGACATATATCAAAGGAAAAAAACAAACTTTTTCTGCTTTGAGAGGTGGTAGGCAAAGTTTTAGCTTCATTGCCTAAAGTTGCAGAAAGCAGGACAATTCTCTTAGTTAATTTGCCAAAAGCCAATTATCCCAATGGCTAAATTATAAGAAAAAGACAGTTTTGTGAATGAACTCTCCTCCTTTCTTCTCCAGATGAAAGCTTTCTTTCTCTGTCTTCAGCTCCCACCAGATTTATCAGCAAGGATTTGGTGGAGAAACAAATGGAAAAGATCTTTAACTGGTACCTATAGGTTAGGATGAATGTTGCCTGACTCAAACATTACGGAAACCTCAAAAGCTACTAAAACCATGCAACCTAGTTTGAGTTGCCATCAACTGAGTTTAAAAAACTGAAACAAAATGAACCAAACAAACAGCTGATTGGTGTTTTGGAACAATCGTCCCGTTAGCAAACTGGATTTTGGTGGAGTAAATTTTGCAAATAAACCCATAGATGAAGCCTGAGCAGAGAGGGAGTTGACACTCCCCAGGCTGGAGGTGGCGGCGGGCTGGCTCGGGTGGTTGGGAGGAATTAGGGTTAAAATAAGCAGGATTCCCATATGACAGCCTCAGAGCTTCCCTGGTAGATGCTTTCCAGCCTCTGGAAAGGGCTCTGCTGAGGTCAGGTGGGGTCAGAGGGAGGCACTGAGTCCAGGGTAAAGCAGGAGATGGTGTCCAACCCCCAGCTGGGGTGACCCTGACCTCTGACCTCTGGGGCTGCTCTCACCCCCTCCTGCCTGTCGGTCTCCCCTCCAACCTTCACACCTGACCTCATTCCCCCAGTGTCAGCACGCGGTCTCAGGCACCTGTTGCTGGACCAGCTGGAGGTGGCCTGCGTGGCCACAGCCCTGTGCACCTGCTGCCCCAGCACTCCCTTCACCCTGAGCGTGGCCGCAACAGACAGACAGACGTGCAGGCAGGACGGCTGGGGGACCCCGCCAGGCAGGCGGCCTCAGAATCTCTGGAGGAGACACTGGCTTGAGTGGTTTTTAGAAAGAGACGGTGGAATGACAGCAGAGACCCGCGGGACACAGCCTGCTTGTCCAAGCTCAGGTGCATCGGCTGCCCTGGGCCCTGGGAACAACACAGAACCTGGTCAGAGGCCTGGGGTGCAGCTGGCCTCTGCACTCCCGCCCAGCTCTTGGGTGATCCCACGTTCACGTGGCCATCACAGAACCCAAGTTCTGGTATTAGGTGTCTCAGTCAGTAGGTGGGAGCATGCCTTCCCTGGGTGCAGGGCACCAGCTCCGCAGACCTGGGTGACCATGGGCTGGCCTGGGAGCAGCTACACACTGGCTGGTCCCTTCCTGGCCACCCACCTCTGCCCAGGCCAGAGAAAGAGGCCAGCTCTGTGGCCCCCCACAATGGGTGCTGGGCTTGTCAGGCGTCGGCTGTGCAAGGGCACAGGTGTCCCTTCTCTACACAGCCAGATGCTCAACTTCAGCTTCAAGAGTTGCTCCAAGAAGACTCGACTGCATCTCGGCCCAGAGGGTGCTTTCATCCCAGGCTTTTCCTTCTTCTGATCATAAAGCGCGAGGCAAATATATCCTCCTGTTTTCTTCACTTTCCTCCTGTCTGGATACATACTTTTCTTTACGTATCTCCTAAGCGATGCTGAACAGTATTCTGGAATCCATATGAATTTTATGACATTAATGGAAAATTCTAGCCAAGTGCCATTGCCTTGATTTGCATCCATTTATTTATCTCATTCCATAGTTTTGGAGGTTAAATTTCTCTCACACAGGGTGCACATTTGAGGGAATGCCATTGGGAACTGGATCCGTGGATCAAAACAAAAAACCCATTGTCTTCCTGTGAAGAACATGCCCTCAAAGGGCCAGACTTTGTATTCTCAGGAATGAACTTTATTTAATAAGGCAAAGGCTCCCTTTTGGCCTCTGCGAAAACACTCAGAGTTCATGACTTAGATTATCCTGTAACTTAGTTGGAGCTTCTAATCTGAAACAGAGGATTTCATTATTTCTGATTTACTAGGGATTAATCTATATTTAATGAAGATTGATTGCGAATTTTTTTCTCCTTTCACAAATATTGATTAGTGCAGATATTTTTCACTGCATGTGTCTGGGATTCACTTGGTACATTAATTCATTAATGACTCCTCCTAAATCTAATCACAGAATAAATCATCTGGGACTGTCAAAGACACTTTGCCTGGACCAGCCATACATTATCCTCATGTTTACCTTAGGATTTCCTAAAATTGCATATTTAAACACTTTTAATTGTTCCGCTGGTAGCACTTATATATTCGATAAATTGTTATTGGTTATCAATTAAATGCTCAGAGGTAGAAGGGGGTAAAAAATAATGAGATAGAAAAGTTCAACATAAAATAGTACATTATTTTAATACCTTTTCACTGCATAGGACACTTTATTTCATTAAAAAATTAATAGGGAACATATTTTTAACCTCAGCTTCTCAGTCTCCAATGACCCAAATGATGTGCTTTTAACGGATTAGGGCATAGGCATTTACCTACTGAAGGAGTTTAACGACTACTGATTTGCTAGCTTGATAAAAGAGACAGATTCCAAGTGGAGAGCAGCTATGCTGGGTATAAGGGATGGAGCCGTAATGCTCTAGACGTGTGAGCACGTGCAAGTTTAATGCCTTTACGGGATTTTCTCATCTGAAAATGGAAACCTAGTACCTGTGCTAATTCCATGATTGATGAAAAGATTCTATTTAAAACACTCATCGAAGCGATTTATAAGCCAACACATCAGTATATACGTGTAAATACTACAAAAGTGTTCCTTATCTATGAATACAATATAAAAACATTTTGGCATTCCCACAGTGGTGTTCGAAGGTATCTGACTTTTCCGTGGGTTTTCGTGGTGGTCCCACGTGTAAGCCTACCTTACATTATTGAGATGTATGATGTTCGTGTGGTGGGATTCCAGACCGTTCTTACCCCCTGGAATGGAGACGAATAGTCCCATCAACCCAGTCATCCACCTGTACCCACATTCATCCATTTATTAAACAAATGTTTACTGAGCAATCATCTCTGCACCAGGCTTTCTGGTATTCTCTTGAGTACAAGAAAAAAATAGTGACATAGTCTCGCTTTTATGAACTGTACTTGAGGAGACAGGCAGACAGGTCTGAAATACCTATGAAATATGCTGACGTAGGGCTACAGAGAGTGTTTGCTGGGAGCGTCGAGGGTCAAATAAATGACCCAGTCAACAGGTAGTACAGAATGCTCGGTAAGTCAATAATTTCCAATTTTCCCCACAGAATCTTTTTTACGGCACACACAGCAAGAACGATACTAACAGATTTAAGGTTCAATCTCTCCCTCTTTCTCTCACAATAATCCCAGGAAAGTACAAGATTGTTAGAAGTTAGGAAATAAAAGGCAATGAGAGTAAAGCCTTGGATAGTATATGAAAAAGATAAATAACTCCATGTTGGAACTCCAACTTGGAATAAAGACGTCTGTATTTTAGTCAAATAGGAGTGGATAAAGGCGATAATGTCAGACACTGAGTAGCTCCTACATGATTTTATTGTAAATCTTGTAACAATATTGAATTAATTTTTATTGTGGGTGAATCTGAAGCTTAGCAAGATTAAGTTGGCTAAACTAACACAAACAAAAGAAGAAAAAAAAAAACCACGTAACTTCCTGATTCCAAAGCCAAACATTCATCTAGTCTTCAAGTACAACAATGTAGGTTTGTCGCATGCCTCCACAACAAATACATGTGAGGGAGAGAGCAATGTGAAAGAGCTTCTCAATTTATGCCATCAAGTCTTATGACCCACACACAGTGTCTTGCATGCCAATCAATTATAGTTCTAACAAGCAAAAATCTTTATATCCAGTGGTTAAAAAAAATAATGATTTCCCTGCCCTTTTGGTTATTTAGCTGTGGTAGGTAGAAGTCATGCCATAGGCAAGGGTGACAAGGGCAGAGGTTATTTATTTATAGATGAGGAAGGAAGCGATTTGAGCATTTTCACTTGCCTTAGTGAGCAGATATATTGACCAGGTTTAATTATCTACTATGTACACAGCAGGTGTCTGCACTCTGTGCTGGGAACCATCAAGCTTCTGCAGGTCCTATAGAACAAAGGAGGGTAATGACAAAGGAAAAGGAAAGATGCTTTTTGCAAATGATATTTTAGTCTAAAAAATGACCAAACTTGGATAGGTAAAGGAGAACAGTGTAAGAGGAGTATTATCTGGACAGAGTCAGAATAAAGCAATGTAGGGCAGGAAAAAATTGACACATTCATTGAAAGCGATTCAAGATCTACAGTTAACATGCTATTTGTACAAAGAAAATAGGGATTTTTGCCATTTTTTAGTTATCTAATAAGCAGATTTGGTCTCAAAATAGATAATTTTTCTGTTTATTATATAATCAGAGTGTGGTCTGACAAATTATTTCCTGCATTTATTCTTAAAAGCTAATGCTTTAATGATAACCACCCTAGTTTGGGCAAGGAAATTAATTCTTAGTAGTATTTTACATGCTTTTTTCTTTCCATTTTTTCTTACGTTTCTCAAACTTAGATTAAGTTGTACAACCAAGATTCAGGAGAAACTAAATGAAAGTATAACTGGCATAGTTTTTAAGCAAAAGCATTTAGATGCTCAAATGTGCTTCAAGAAAGAAACTGAATTCAAGAATGTATTCTGGAGTGCCTGGTGGCTCAGTGGGTTGAAATGTCCGACTCTTGGTTTTGGCTCAGGTCATGATCTTAGGGTTGTGATGTTGAGCCCATTATTGGGCTCTGTGCTCAGCAGGCAGTCTGTTTGGGTCTGTCCTTCTGACCCTGACCCTGCTTTCTCCTTCTAAAAAAAAAAAAAAAAAAAAGAAAGAAAAGAAAAGAAAAAAAGAAAAGAAAAGAAAAGAAAAGAAAAGAAAGAAAAGAGTTTATTTTTTCCAATGTCTTAAAAAAAGTTTTCTGAAAAAAATTGAAATTGGTTTCTGAAGGCAGTAAAGTGAGTAACACTTATCCAGTGACAGGGAAAATAGTTTTCTGAACATCCCCAAACCCATTTTCCAAATAATTGTAGTGTACTTCCATGTTCATGGTTACAGTTACATTGCTTGTCATCTCCAGGTAATAGAAAGTCATAGTGTTCTGAACTCCAGAATTGCATCATCTTTAAAGATGAAAGATTCTCATGAAAGAATATTGTTTAAAGACATATCTTTGCTTATATGATCCTGAAGGTCTGAATCAGCAATCAAAGTATTAAATATCTAATTTTTCAACAGAGCTGTTTTGGAAATGAGCAGATTATCACATGCTCTATCTTTTAGCAAATCAGATATATTACAAGAAATAAACTTCTTCCATAGAAACACTCTACAACTTATATGTGAACAATATATATAATATTCCTATGCCTTTTACCAAACACATTCATAAACTCGGTTCTACAGAGTTGATGTTCAAAGAGAAAAGTTCCCCTGCTACAGCAGAGAATCTGTTGGTAAATTTTTCATATGTTGATAAATCTTTAACATTGACTAATTAAATTCTTCTGGTGAGTGATTTTTTTAATTACTTTTGATAAGTTCAGGAGGATTATTAACTCATTTAAATGATAAAATACTAGAACCCGAGAAAAAGTGTTGAAGAGACATGGTGGACACACCTATGGTAACTTCTAGTTAAACTTCTATATAGTTTATATGTCTCCATCACCAGGTCATCTTCCAGCCCCGTTGCAGTAACCAGGAATTCATGGCACTGTGGAAGTCCCATTCCATTTGTAGTCCCTTCCAATGATAAGCTTTCTTCTCCCCTGAGGCACGACCTGTGTCCTGCAGCTGTCACCTGTAGGTCCTCCTGATGCAGTTCAGAAGGTCGAAGTGCTAACTGTCGTGGAAAACTGAGTGCTCAAAATACGACAATGGATACATCTTTTATGCTTCTCTAACCCTGAGAAATCATTCTTTTTCCTCAAAGTTTTCAGTTTTGCCCCTCATTTTTTCAAAATATGGAGATAAATGTGACCTGATGATAAGAATCAGGTAAAAGATGACAATGTCAAATCAAAGATGTAAAAAGCCATCGACCGAAGGTGGCTGTTGCATCTGCAGAAGAGGGGCGGAGGTGGCCAAGCTTGGACTGGAGGCACAAGTGCTGCCAGGAAGGCCAGGATGTGAGCTTCACTGGTTGGGGCTGCTGTCTGGGCCATGAGCAAAGGGAACCTGGGGGCCCCCCACCACCGCCCTGGGCCGCATTCAGCTTGGCATCTTCAGCAGCAAATGAGACAACTTCTTATTTACGTCAAAGATACAGGTGAAGTGAAATGCTGGAACACCTTCACTCCAATGTTCCCAGCAGCAATGTCTACAACAGCCAAACTGTGGAAGGAGCCACAATGTCCTTCGACAGATGAATGGATAAAGAAGTTGTGGTCTATACATACAATAGAATATTCCTCAGCCATTAGAAACGACCCACCATTTGCTTCAAAGTGGATAGAACTGAAGGGTATTATGCTGAGGGAAGTAAGTCAGTCGGAGAAGGACAATCATATGGCTTCACTCATATGAGGAATATAGTGAAAGGGATTATAGGGGAAATGAGTGGGAAATATCAGAGAGGGAGACAAAACATGAGAGACTCCTAACTCTGGGAAATGAACAAAGGGTTGTGGAAGGGGAGGTGGGTGAGGGGAAGGGGTGACTGGGTGATGGGCACTGAGGGGGGCACTTGATGGGATGAGCACTGGGTGTTATGCTATATGTTGGCAAATCAAACTTCAATGAAAACAAATGGAAAAAAAAAAGAGATAAGCCTGAACATGTAGGTCTGAAAGTTGGTGTCCAAACCGGGGGTTAGAATAGCCCTTCTCACACTCTGGAATATACTCTAGAACATACTCTAGAATATGCTAGAGCAGAAGGAGACCCAAATGTATAAAGCATTCGGCATGCAGCACCAGTCAATTGAAAGGATGGAACAAGGATTCCCGGGAGCTACAGGGCAGACTAGCTCTGAGCCGATGGATCAAGAGCTATGAAGCTGTCCTTTGATGATGTGTCTGCTGATGGTTATCAGTCAATTGAGGGCAGTTTAGGAAAAGCATCAAAAGATTTTGACCCATTGACCCACATGAAATTCTTCATCAGAAAAAAAAAAAAAGAAATTCTTCATCAGGACTCTGGGCAGAAATGTTTCATCAGGCTGCTGAGTGGAACATCATTCCTGTCCTCTGGTTTCCATCTTGGGGAGTCAGGCTCCTCACTTCTGGGATTCTATCCTCTGTAGGTCAAGGGCTGCTGTTTTCACCGAGCAAAGAAGATTCCAGCAGAGACCTGCCCTGGAGCTCACATCAGGAACTATAGAATAACATCCCAGCCCAGTGCTCCTCAATAGGGATACCGACCCAACTGGAGAGGGTATGGCAGCAGAGACTCCCAGATGTTCTCTGCCAGAACTTTATGCATTTGTTGAGAATTTTATTAAGGAGAGAAAGAAGTCAAATATAAAAACTCACAGTATCTCATACCTAGTGAAGCACAGGGAATGCTTAGTGAAAACCTGAATGGATGTGTTTCACCAGTGGAAATGATGTGAGGGGAGAAGGCCCCCAGCCTGTTTTCATGTGTGAGGTGGTTAGAAAAGAGGAGGAGAAACCAGAATCCACGAAAGAATGGCCACCGGGCACCTTGTTGACCAGCTCACTCTCTCCCATGGAGAGACTCTCCAGGTCCCAGCAGAAGCTCTTTCAGTGTGAGATTCCTCCTCCTGCACATGCTTTTCCTTAGGAGATTCTCATCGATCCCTCCAACTAATTATCATGTGTCCCCAAAAAGGAGCACCAATGTATTTCATGGGATGGGCATTTCCAGGATCTTAGCCCATCCTGAAAAATAATTCATGGATCTAAGGGATCTGGAATAGAGATGGTACAAAAAGAAATACAGTCTTCAGTTTCATTCATAAATATAAAATACAACAGTGAGGAGAGATTTGTGGGGACCTGGGAAATGCCTGATGTTGTTCCCTCCCCCTCTAGTTCATAGATCTTTAGTCATTTATTCTCAAGTCAGTTATTCAAAAAAATGCAACTTCTTCTTAAATAAAATATGTAGTTTCTTAAAATCTTAGATGTAGATTTTGTTTTTGAGAGCACTGAATTTATGCATGTAAAGTAAAGAAGCACAGAAACCATGGGGCATAGCAACTGAGCCTACAAAATATTCATATAAGGTCCAAAATTAAACCATTAATATGAAGAAAAAGATTCAAATTGGTCTGCTAGTCTAAGACCAAGCTTGGACATGTGAAACCCATCTGGACCAAGGCTGAGGCAAACATAGATCATGTGTAAAGTAAGGTTGCAGGTGAAGAACTACCAAGCAAGTATAGCTCTTTAAAAAAACTTTGGGTGGCCCTGGTGGCTCAGCGGTTAAGTGCTACCTTCAGCCCAGGGTGTGATCCCGGAGACCCAGGATCAAGTCCCACGTCGGGCTCCCTGCATGGAGCCTGCTTCTTCCTCTGCTTGTGTCTCCGCCTTTCTTGCTCTCTCTCTCTGTGTCTCTCATGAATAAATAAATGAAATCTTTTTAAAAAATTAAGCCTATAAAGAAGTGTGTTATCATAAAAATAGCTGGTAAATTCAACAAATGGAAGAATTAACCCCTAAGGATTAGAGACCAATCCAAGAACTTAAAAAAAAATATGTTAACTGCTCAAAGACATGAGGAAGGAAGTAGCATTTATGACACAAGAAGGGAAATATTTAAAAAAAGAAGAAATTGGAAAACTTGAAAGTGAAAAATATAATTATTGAAAGAAAAATACTAATCATAGTAACCCTCAATAAGTTGTCTCAGTGGTATACTGGGTGTATCTTCAGAGAGAAGATTTATGAAGGATAGCATGGAGGGAGAGGTTTCTGTATCATCACCCGGTAAGACTAAGGAGGAAATTATGTAAGAAGCAAGAGTTCTGTGGGTAGACTAAGAAGTTCAGAACTATATCCAGTGGAAGTTGCAGAAAAAGGAGGGGGGATGGAAAAAAAAAAAAAAAAGATGATGCCTGCAAGTAAAATGACTGGTAATTTTCCAGAAATGAATGAAAGCTTGACCTGAGAAACCTCACTGAATGATTAGCAAGAAAATAATGATAAATCTGACTAGAGACATCGTAACATCATGCACAACAGTGTGCAGGAAAGGAAAAGACGGGCTCAAAAAGGTGAAGATGGATCACATCCAAAGAAATGACAAAGCAACAGTAGGGCTTCTATTAAATATAGAGGTCATACACTCAAAATGCTGAAGGAAAAATCTGGAGACCTGGAATTCACTAGCCAGCCAGACTCTCTTTAAAGAGCAGAGTTAAAACAGATGTGTTTTAAAACATGTAAAACAGGAAAGAGTCAAATAGTTGACCACCCACAGTCCCCTCCTGGAAACACCACTAGCAAAGCATGTACATTAGCAAGAGCTCAGAGGGAGTGGAAGAAAGAATGGATTGTGTTTGATTACGAGTAAGAGCTGCCTGGACACCAGTACTGAAAAGACATAAGGTTTGTTCATTGCATCCAAGGAGATGTGTAGAGGTCTGCGGAGGGGGTGCCATGGAATTGTGCCCTTTGGGGTTCACTATCCTTCATATCTCCAACTGGAATACTTCTTGATGTATAATAAGTATTCGTGGTTATTTGTGGCATGAATGAATAAATGAAAAAAATAGTCCCAGGTGGAAAAAAAAAAGAAAGAAAGGAAGAGAGAAAAATAAAAAAAAAAGAAAATTAACAATGGAAATTTGACAGAGACAGATGTAAATTCCAAAGTTAAAGATAAAAAGGTGATTTCATAATCGTACTATCAGAAGGATACACTTAATAAAATCTGCATTAAAGTTTGGTATGTGTTTACAGCACAACACAAATATTAACAAAGCTAATTCCCTTTGAAGACGAAAAGAGTAATGATAAACTAAGAGGGTGCCTAAAAAATAAAAATTATTGTAACCGAAGGAGGTGGAACAATAATGTAATTGTCTGATTCCAAATCCTTAACACTATGGATGTAGAAGTAAGCCTCGATCTCACAGTGAGGAGACCCCGGGTCACCCCAACCCCCACTTTTCTCTGCTATAAACCTCACAGTGCTTTAAAATTAATTCTGTCATCATGTGAAAATTCTTTGCAAGTCTTGGGCACCTATTCAAGTTGGCTGGTGTTATCTTCTTACCGGAGTTTATGACTTCCAGATAAATAATACTCACATGTGGGGCTTAGATCAGCATGATTACAATGCATTATTTATGTCACATGACCAACAAGACCTTAGTTTAGGAGAGGAATGTGTTTTCTGTGTATTTGATTTTCATTAATGTTTAGGAAAAGCTTGACTGATACACCCAACTCTTTCGGAATCAGGGTCTCTGGAAAATCCTGGCAAAATGACTAACATCCTCATGAAAGTGTTTCCTAGAATCTTAACAGTCCTTGGAAATTGCTACTCAGGTCTACTTCTTCACCTTCATACATGCCGATACAATAACATCGTTTCTCATGCATTTTGAACTTAGCTGATGAGCACTGCAGCAGATCATGAAGGAGGGAAATCGTTGAGGTCTATCAATTACTTATCTATCGGAGAGTTGTGCCAACTTTGTTTGAGGCTTTGCTGTTGTTGCTAATTTTAAAATAATAATTTTAATGATAGCTCACAGCAATTGTATTTTGCAAAGCATAAACGTGTAGCTTAGTTTGTAATTATAAACCAAATGCCCATGTAACAAACAGAAAGATCATGAAATTGAGCATTGAGGGCATTTGGAAACATTGAGAATCTTTCCTATCTGAAGCATGGGCTTTGGAGCAAGAGTGGAGTAATTGTATTTCTTCTTTAAAATATGTCACAATAAAAAATAAATTTATAAAAAAAAGTAAAAAAAAATAAAATATTTCACAGTAGCCTTATTTCTAGATTGAACCCCACAGAGGGCCTAGTATACTCCCTTGTATGTTGTCGGTTCCTGCTACAAATGGCTGAATCAAGGATTTCTGTTTATTTTTTGTTTCACATTCTCTGAGCCCCCATTTGATTTAAATTCTTGTACCTTCCATATCTCTTTCAAACATCATTTTCATGATTAAAAGTAAGATATGGGATGTCTTAAAGAGTGCCATCTCTAGAATTTTGGCAAATTTTAGTGTAAAGATATTATTATCAAACATTCTCAGTATCAGAGTCATCTTCAGAGCTCTTTAAAGATTTACGAATCTAAACACGCTCTGGGTGGATCTAAGGCTGGTCTATAGATACACATTTTTAAAAGTATCTCAGATGATTTTGATGCTTGCGCCAGAAGATTACAATTTGAGAAACAATTTCTGGAGATCCCTGATGTCTTTCAGGAAATAGCATAAAATATTGAAAGCTATTTCTTTTAAAATGTCACAGTAACTTAATTGGCAAATTAATTATTATATATGAATAATTTTGAGTCATTAGATGTACGTATTCTATATTTGTTCAGACTCTCTGGAAATGAGTACTATTTATTTTTTTACATTTTTATTTTTTTTATTTTTTTATTTAAAAAATTTTTTTTGGAGTTCAATTGGCCAACATACAGCATAACACCCAGTGAAAATGAGTACTTTTAAATTCTTGTACTATTTTTGTTTTAAAATAGGGATGTTAAATATTATTAAAAATAACCAAGAGTCTAAGTTAAATATTCTACATAACAAATATTACCTGTTGACAGTTTAAGTGTGCTAATACTTTACAGAGGTTTAAGAAATGAGTGAAATCTAAACCTTGTCCTATTTCTCCCCTATTAAACTTTCTCTTTGTTTGTCTCTTTAATGACTTTTGAAAATGATTGGAATATTCATCTCCTTATCAACCCCTGGAAGGGTTTCTACTGCTGAATACATTTTAGGGTTGGTTTCAAAAAGCCTATGTGTGCAATGTATGGGCTCTTGAGATGAACATGTTTCCCTGTGATGCGCTGTTATTTTATATTTTGGTTTTAAAAACATGGGCGGGGATCCCTGGGTGGCGCAGCGGTTTGGCGCCTGCCTTTGGCTCAGGGCACGATCCTGGAGACCCGGGATCGAATCCCATATCGGGCTCCCGGTGCATGGAGCCTGCTTCTCCCTCTGCCTGTGTCTCTGCCTCTCTCTCTTTCTCTGTGTGTGACTATCATAAATAAATAAATTAAAATTAAAAAAAATATATTAAAAAAAATAAAAACATGGGCGACTGGAGTGCCCCCACACTCCCGGGTGTTGAAGTCTTCAAAAGCTTTAGCCATCAAAGCTCTCCTTGCACCTGTGGGTCTGGGATTGCCCGTTTCCTGAATGAAGCCCACACTAGCTGCTGGTTGGTTACGTCCTCAGGCCTGTCCTCTAACAGGACTAACCCTTAGGTCAGGTGTAGAAGCTGATGACAATAGTCCTGCTTCCCAGTCACCATGGGAAGTGATAATATATTTAAGTGCCCAATAGAGCACGTAGAGCACTTGAAACATTTATTACTAACAAGTCCTTGGGGAGCCTTGGGGACTCTGTTGGTGAAGCATTTGTCTTCAGCTCAGGTCATGATCTCAGGGTCCTGGGATGGAGTTCAGCATTGATTGGGCTCCCCGCTCAGTAGGGAGTCTGCTTCTCCCTCTGCTCCTCCCCCTGCTCATGCTCTCTTCTCTCTCTCTCAAATAGATAAATAGAATCTTAGAAAACAAGCAAACAAACAAAACCAGGTCTTGTTGCTACAGGGAGGTCTGGTGGCTCAGGCTCTACCTGTCTGGATCCCATGCAAGGATATGACTGGGGCACAGTGGTGAGGGTAAGGGAGGAGGTATACATAGAAAAAGCCGACCATCCTTCTCAGGTTTGAGTAGCTCTCTGTCTCTTGTGCCTTAAGTTCAGATTTTTATGGAAGCTTTTTCCACATCGTGCTGCTTCACCTTGTTTTTTTTCCAGCATCCTTAAGTTTTTGGAGGTTTAATTCTCTAAGGAATTTTTTATTTTATTTTATTTATTTTATTTTATTATTTTATTTTATTTTATTTTTAAAGATCTTATTTATTTATTCATGAGAGACATGGAGAGAGGGGAGACACAAGCAGAGGGAGAAAGACGCTCCTTGCAGGGAGCCCCATGTGGAACTCGATCCCAGTCTCTGGGATCAGGACCTGAGCCGAAGGCAGATGCTCAACCCCTGTGCCACCCAGGCGTCCCTCTCTAAGGAACTTTAAAGAAGAGCAGTAGCATATAAGATCATTGTTTTTTCTTTTTTTTTTTCTTTCTAAATTCTACAGTCCACATTGATACTTAAAAGTTGTGGTCTGGCAACCATTAGGGAAATTTATACATAGTTCGCATAATATTTATTGGTTGAACAGTGATTTCTTGTAGGTCCTAAGAACCATCTCCACAGGACCAGCTGGGACTAGTAAGTGAGCCACAGTGATCACTTGACTTTTTTCCTGACCCCCTAACATGATATGACCCAGATGGAAATTGTGATGGGTCTCACCACCATCTCCCCATGAGGTGTCTTCTGGTGGACGATGCTCAGATTCTGACATTTCTATGGCAGCTTCGCCTCCTGCTGTTGTTCTGGCACAGACATGGGGGGACTGTGGCCTCTGACACGCACAAGCCCTGTGTCATCCTGAGCGTTCACTGTTCATCTTCTCAAGAAGAGCTGCAAATCACATACAGCAATTTCCCCAAACTCATCCAATTAGTATGTCCTGCAGCTTGGGTTTGGAACCAGGTGTGTATCACCACTGGGTGTGTTGGTGACACTGTGCTGTGCAGCAGAGCCCGAGGGTGACATTTGGAGCTGATACCAGCCCTGTCCCCTGTTTCCCAACACATGCAAGTGAGTGAAGTCCCGTCTGACTGTAAAATTTATCACGCAGACAACTTTTCTGTCAGTTGAAAGGTGGTGATTTCAAATCAGAGGGAAGATGGAAGTGCTTTAAAAATGTCAAGTTAAGAGAAAATGGGAGCTTTGGGAATTCTTTTGAAAAATCAAAATTAACTACAAAGAAAACACTTTACAGTATCTTTGCAATGATGGGGCTGATCCATCTAGCATGTTCCCTCTTGCATATCGTTCACTTGCCTCTGTTCTGCTCAGAAGAGCACTTTACTCTACAGCTCTGACACCCGGATTTCCTTGCATATGAGATGTATAAAGAAAGTAAGATGTTAGTCTCTGAATAAACCACATAATGGAGGAGAGCACTGAACAGTCGATCTTACTGAGCATTAAATGCTTTTCCTGTCCAAAGATTTTTAAAGAATAATCATGAAAAATTATGCAGAAAAAAAGTGATTTTTTTTCTATATCTAAGTTCCAGGGTACATGAAGCCACAGCCTAAAACTCATTTCCCTAGAGCTTCATAAACTGAGTTCACAGTTACAACAGGCTCCAAAGAGTTACATAATCTTTGAAAAACCCCAGGGTACAATTGTTTAGAAATCTACTAGAACGATTCAAAATCCACAATAATTCAAAACAATCTTTCCCATAGTTAGAGTCATAGTTTCCTGAAGGTCTGTACTGTAGCCAATAATTCTTTACTTATGGCCACAGGGGAAAAAGACCGTGACTATATGAACGTTCCTAAAATAAAAATGTAAAAATAGTTCTGTGTGATTCATTATAGCGTTGTTACTAGTAATAAAATAACAAGTGCAACCTCAGGCCAAAGGACAAAACAAGTCACCCCATAA
Source organism: Nyctereutes procyonoides (assembly GCF_905146905.1). Lineage (NCBI taxonomy): Eukaryota > Metazoa > Chordata > Mammalia > Carnivora > Canidae > Nyctereutes > Nyctereutes procyonoides. The sequence continues at coordinate 33,085,924 of NW_026575043.1, forward strand.
GCTCTGAAAACCTACAAAATAGGAATACTTGGTGATCGCTGAACCCCATAATGGTGGGATATTATGTAGCCATGAACAAGGTTTTGTGTTGTTTAAGGTAGCTCTGTCCAATGACACTTGTAGCAGTGATGGGATATCCTAGATCGGCACCCTCCATGACATTAGCCAAAGTCCCGCACACAGCCCTGAACCTGTGGAATGTGACTAGTGTGACTAATGAACTGGATATCAATTGTATGTAATTCTAATACTTTAAATTTGAATTTAAAGATTTATATTTTTCTTCAAATTTTATCATGTGTCATTTTAATACTAAAGAAATACAAAGAAAAAATAAAAAGTGGAGCAAACATTGGCCTTGATTTGGGTAAATGAACCTACACTATCGACCTGTAGTAAGACAGACTGGATATATTAGCAAACACATGTCTGAGACCTGTTCTCTTTCCATTGTTCTGCTTGTTTTTATTTAAAGTATGGAGAAAGCCAATGGAAACCATTTTATTTTTCATGACTTAAGGAATGGAAAATTATCATTTGCAAAATATGTAAATTATAGTAATTTATAAAAGTGTGTTGTTCCTGTTCATAACAAGATTATATTCATGCTGTTTTATTTTTATTTTTTTTAATTTTTATTTATTTATGATAGTCACAGAGAGAGAGAGGCAGAGACATAGGCAGAAGGAGAAGCAGGCTCCATGCACCGGGAGCCTGACGTGGGACTCGATCCTGGGTCTCCAGGATCGCACCCTGGGCCAAAGGCAGGCGCCAAACTGCTGCGCCACCCAGGGATCCCTCATACTGTTTTATTTCTCCTGTTTCAAATATGACAAAATTAACTCAGATTAGTAGTCAATATACCTCATTTAACTTGTTAGTTGTAATAGGATAACAGGTTAAATCCATCATGTCTCCTGGTGATAATGACCATGTGTACAGCACTGTCTTCAGAAATGTGTGGGTGACATTATTGCACCTTCTAGCAGATTGGCTGTGACAAGAGATGAGGACTTCTTTGCAGAAAACCAATATCCACCCCAGCCCCCAATGATGAATTTGCTGATTGTATTACACTGTACTTCCAATTGTTTCTAATTCCCAATCCTTGGCAAAAGATTATCTCTTTAGAGGATAACCACCTCCTAGCGCTGACAGTGAAGCGACACAATGAAACATAATAAAACAAAAATGCAATCACAAAACCGAGTGGGACTTTGTCCTATATTAGAATCTTTGTAATGATTGAATAACATCACAGACTTGCTATGTTTGATGGTCTATAAATAAATTTATAACTTCTGCTGTGATGTTTGACACCAACATTTTTTCCTTCATTGGAGAATAGGAGACCCTCCCTTGACTGCAGTGTTTTCCATGTTTGCTGCTGCCTTGGGTGTGGGCTTCAGAAATGCTTAGTATTTGTAGACTTATGTACAAACTTATTGGTAAAAATCTGGGTTATAAAGATACACTGTGAGCTGTTCTTCACACTGTTTATTGAGAGTCAACATTTTAGGCCCGAATCATTACTGTGTTTTCCTGAAGCAATAAATGCATGGCAAGGCTATTTCACGAAGTTGAATATACATTAATCCATCCAATTTTCATCTTCCTTCTCTCACTTTCAGGGCTACAGATATGGGACATTATTTTCCATGGAGGGAGCTAAGTACCCTCAGAATTTCTTGGCCCTTGTATTCTTTTTTTTTTTTTTTTTAAGATTTATTTGAGAGAGAGAGAAAGAAAGAGAGAGAGGGAGAGAGATTTTGTGTGTGAGTGGGGGGAGGGTTGAAAGGTAGGAAAAGTAGAGTCCACCCTGAGTCTCAATCTCATGCCCTGAGATCATGACTTGAGCCAAAATTAAGAGTTGGTTGCCCCAAAATTAAGAGCCCCCCAGATGCCCCCAAACCTTGTATTCTTAAAAAACACTTGCAAAACTCTATGCTTCTGCCAACTTGATGTGCTGCTTCAGGCTAAATAATGTTCACTAGGTAAAAGTATCTTAGGTAAGAAAACCCAGGCAAAGGGGGTAATTGCAGGTTATGTGAAGAGAGTCATATGTATCACCTGGCTGATTTTTACATCGTCTCTCCAATGGGTTTCATTTTGGGCACCAAACCAAATCCACCAGCCACCTTCAGTGCCTTCAGGGAAAAGTGGCAAAGAAAAGTGCTCACAGTCCAAAACAGAGTTTTGAGGAGCCTGGCTACAGTTTTGAGGAGAAAAATTCATCTCGAGGTCTGAGCATGGAAGGCTAAGGTTCTGTCTTAACGATTTGGGAGAGAAGAATATCTGATCTGACCTATCTGACCTTCCTGCTCTTGAGCACAAACATCTGAAATTCAGTAACAATCAGCTCAGCCCAAAGACAGCAAGACCATAACAATATGAGAGGGGAGCCACGTCACAGATCAGGGTCTTGAGATATGCATCTGGGAGGGAGGCCTGGAGGCCACACGCCCTCAGAGGACACCCAGGAGGGAACAGCATGGCCTCCAGACAGGACCAGAGGCTGACCAGAGGCTGGAGGTTGGCCTGCTTGCCCAGTGGCATCCTGGCCACTCGTCAAGGGATGAACCCAAGTGAACCGTACCTGAGTTGAGAGTCATCCACCCGCCAACATGGTCCCTCCTGCTTCCAGAAGAGCAGGGGCAAGAGCTGGACTGTCCTCTGCCCCGATGCCTACAGACAGCAGACAACAGAAGAAATACACCAGAAAGCTGTACCAGGAAGGTATTGGCATACAGGGCCACCATGGTGAGAAGCCATGGCCGCAGGCTCTTCACACCTAAGCAGATACGGACAGATGGTGGCAGCACAGTGAGCATGCTGACAAGATGGGGCCACCCAGGCAACCATGCAGGAATGAAGAGAAAACCCTTCCAAAAGTGCATTTATACTTACCCTGAACTCTCTCCACCTGGCAGCCCCCCCAGGCGGTCCTATCAACCAGAAGAGCCATGAAATACTAGGTTCTAGTAAATACTAAAGAAAACTTTGAAGTTACCTATATGCATATATATATGTATGTTTTTGCATACTTGAGTACAACCCTTGAACATTTCCTAAAGAAGACGTGTTAGATTTATTGTCTCCGAGAGACCACAGAAATAATCATCCAGAACCACCTAAACACTCACAGCCAGGAGGCCTGGCCAAGCAGTGACCAGTGCCCTCCCCCCCAGCCATAGTCCCCACCCCTCTCTGTGGACTCCCGTGTGACAGCTGAGCATAGATGTCATGCTGTCTTTGCCTTCCAGGGATATTCAGAAATTGCTGTGCATTAGGGGCTTTTGCCTCTGGGTTTACTGGAGGCAAAGAAAGGCCAGTTTTATCATTATCACAATTCAAAGCAAAGCATTCCTTTAGAAATCACCTTTGAAGATTTTATTGCCAACTTGTTTATTGTGTATTAACACTAGGTAGGAAAATCACTGCCTTCGACCCAAATTTATGGGCAGCTCATTTGACTTTTAAGTTTATCTTCTGTACTTTGACATTTTTATAAGAGAAATATACTGCAATTAGAAAGAAATTGTACACTACATATTTTTATTTTTTATTTTTTAAATATAAATGCTTTATAAAGCATTTACTTCAAAGCTTGGCTTTTAAATGACTGCTCCAGGCAAGAGGAATAAAAACCATTTGTTTGTTCTTCCAAACTTTTGTTGCAATTTTGCCTCCTTTGTTATAGAAGCATAGCCGTGTAAATATGCAAAATATTTTAACTTTTACTCCTTGTTTTGTGTTTGAACTTTATGTCATGCTAATTTTGGTAATGTTACTGAAGTTATCCCTTTATGAAACTTTATACACTTGTAGGTTGAGAGGCTACCATAAGCCACTCTTCCCTAAATGTTTACTGTGTATTGAAGGAAAAAACTGTGAAATTGGATTTAAAAAAACATGAAATAACTGTATGCAATTTATAATAGACATATTTTAAATATCAACACTCTAATTGGTTGAAAGTACAAAAATGCAAAAATATATGTGATACAAAAGACAAAACAAAATAAAGCTGATATGAAGAGTCAGTGGATTCTAGAGGCTAATCTTGTTGTGCTTGGGGCCATGATGACTACAAACAAAATTCAAATCCAAGTGTCACCATAAGGGAGAGGGAAACCATATTGGGATTTCTGATAGTGTTTATAGATACAATTTCTCATAGTCACTAATGGAAATTTAAGAGGAGTTTGGAGCACATAGAGACATCACTTAAATTAATTCTTGATACTTTTGCATTGTCTTTGGAAGACTAAGATTGGTACAAATACAGTCATATGAAGACAAGGACATAAGGATTATATTTTTCTGTGCCTACGGCAACTATCTGCAAACTTAATTAATATGGATTTTAATTGACATTAAAAGCATGCCACTAAAGTATTGTTTCTTAGCAATCAAATCAACACTTGTAGCTTATATAATAGTGGAAGGGTTTAAAGTTTAGATTTGTAAACTACTTTTAAAAAAAGGATTTGTAAACTACTTTTAAAAAATAAAACAAGGCAAAATAAAACAAAACAGAATTGCTGCAGAACAAATTCCAGGACAAGATGATTTTACTGATAAGTATAACCAGTCATCTAAGGAAGAAGCAATACATAACACACAGAGAATAGAGGAAAAGGAAGCACACATCCACTTGTGTAACAGACCAACATTGCCTGGACGTTACAGTCAGAAATGGACATTACAGAAAAGTAGAATCCCAAATCAGTGCCTTTCATCAACAGAGATGCAAACAAACATCACAATTAAGCACCAGCAAATTAAGATGGCATCCGCAAAGGGGAATACATCACGATTCTGGTGTCCATTCTGGAAGTGAAAAGTTAGATTGCCTTTGAATAATATTTAATGTAATTTACCACATTAGTTAAACAAAAGATAGAAAATCTAGAATCATCTCAATAAGTTAATTTGACAAAATTCACCATGCTTTGGTGATAAAAACTCTCAACAAATTAGCCATTGAAGAGAGCTTCCTTAATCTGAAAAATACATTTACCATAAAAAGTACTGCTAAAATCCTTCTGAATGGTGAAATAATGAATATTTTCCGTTTAAGTTATAAGTAGGTCCAATCTTTCCCATCTCTTCAACTGTGTCATGGAAGTGCTAACGCTAGAGCAACACGGCAAGAGACAGAAATACAAGTTATGAAGATTGAAAGGAATGTGAAAGCCAGCATTATTTGCAGGTCAGCATCACAGCAGATGTAGAGTACGTCAACGAATTTGTAAATGATCTATTAGAATAAGCCAGTTTAGCAATATTGCCAGATGTTAGGTCAACATAAAGGACATGGTGTATTTCTTTATATTTGATCATAAAGTTAGAAAATAAAATGTAAAATGATTTTTAAAGCACAGAATACATAGAGGGCCCTTAGGGGATCACAGTCAGTTAAGCAACTGACTCTTGATTTTGGCTCAGATCATGATCTCAGGGTCATGAGATCAACTTCCTGGATGGGCCCTGCGCTGAGCATGGAGTCTGCTGGAGTTTCTCCCTCTGCCTGCCCCCTTCCTGCTCTCTCTCTGTTTCTCTCTCTAAAAATAAAATAAAATATTTTTTTAAAAGACACAGAATACATAGGAATAAGTCTATCGGAAGTTATAGAGCCCATTGCTAACAGTGTCCTGCTGGAATTATAACAGCAGGTTTTGGAATGGCCTGTAGGCTTCTGCTCTGAAGACCTGAACCTTTTCCCATTTGAAATGAATAGATGTGGGTGAAATAATGTCTCTGTAGTTATAACAATCATAATTTTATGATTGAATATGCGACTACTTGTTTCAAAAAACCATCAGGATTTCTACATCATTAAGGTATCTATTGAAGTTTAGAAACAGATATTTGAAACATGAGGAACAGCAGAAACAGAGGCATAGAGACCATGGACAGGTGGATGGAGCAGTGCATGGATCCACAAGGAATCTGCAAAATAGGGCACAAGGCTAGTACCACACTAAATCTAAATGGCACTAGGACCTCAGCTTACTCTAACATAACCATTTGTTTGTTTGTTTATTTATTTATTTTTAAAGATTTTATTTATTTATTCAGAGAGAGAGAGAGAGAGAGAGAGAGAGGCAGAGTCACAGGCAGAGAGAAGCAGGCTTCATGCAGGAAGCCTGACGGAGGACTCAATCCCAGGTCTCTAGGATCACACCCTGGGCTGCAGGTAGCGCTAAACCACTGCACCACCGGGGCTGCCCTAACATAACCATTTAAATGAAAATATATCCATGGAGAATTTAACGTTGGTTTATATAAGTTGGTAGGAATTAGGTTATTTTCTTCTGCACACCTGGATACAGAACACAGAATTACACAAGGCAGTAGGAGACACGAAGTAGTGAGAGGTAATTCCAGAGTGTGTGATACAGGGCTGAAGAATTCATCTTTATCAAGCATGAGTGACAATTAGAGATAATGTGAGAGGCCCCTGAAAACCAGAAAAGGACTTCGAAGAAAGTGGTCTGATCCTGAGCCTGAACAAGAGCCACACATACACACGTGAGGCATGAAAAACTGTGGGAGAAGGGTTACAATAAACTATCAGTATCATAAACATTTTAATTTAAAAATTTAAAAATGTTCAGATAGATAAATAAATACTTGAAGTTAGCATTGTGCAACTTTAATTTTCCCAAGGTAACTTTTCAGAATTCCATGGTTTATTTACAGCTTTTTAGAGATGGTCATTCCAAACTATGGATGCCTATTAGGATTTTCTCCTTCGTATTGCCCCAAATGCAGGTTTGGGGGAGTCCCTTTCATTTATTAGGAGTCAGGAGAGAATTTAGTGCCTGATATTTATATAACAGTATATATAGGGTTCAGTACTATCTGTGGTTTCAGGCATCCACTGTGGATCTTGGAACGTAGCCCCTGTGGATAAAGAGGGGACAAACTGCATGTAATTTCTTATTTAATGCCTCATTTAAGATATGCTTTCTTTCCATTTGTGTCCACTTTCATGAGTATCTGACACTAAATTTTTCTGACTAAATACAAACTATTTTTGCAAATCAATTCCCATTCAACAACCATGGAACAAATATTTCTATGACTTTTTATCTTCATTCTTTGCTCAAAATGTCATTGCTATTGAAAGCACGATCTCACTCTGAGGCAAAAGAATGGTTCATTATCTACATTTTACTTTGGGCTCTTCTGGATTTTAAACCCAAGAACACTTTATACCCCTCTGGCTACCTAAAATGTCCTAAGCATGATTGCCCATGTGGACTATGTTTTTTTGCTAATGATCCATATTTTTAAGTGTTGCAGGTGCACTGCAAATTTAAGGTACTATTTTGGAAACATTTATATCATTATATATATTATATATATAATGCTGATAAATTCAGAGCAAAGGAAGCTAATTAACTTTTTAAAAATCACAAATTTACAATCATTATTGACCCTTTTATTATATTTGTCAATTTCCTACATAATTAGCATTCTATAGGTTCTATAGGACCATATTTTGTAGAGTATTGCTTTGTCCTTAAACTTACTTTTTCTTCTACCAAAAATATTTTGTATTTTTTCCAGTCTTCAGGCAATTGGTTGAAAATTTGATAAAATTCATAACAAATTGTGGAACACAGGTTGTGAGTTAATAAGGTTCTTTTCCAAAGGGTTAAAAATTTACCAAGACCTACCTTCTAAAGAAGTAATGCTTTGCAATGACATAGACAACATACAGCTTATACAGCCCTGTCTCATTGCCTATGTTTATAAATAAAACTTTATTGGAGCATAACCACAGCCATGCTCAATCATAGTTCTACATTTGCTATGGCTTCTTCAATCCTACAATACCAGATTTGAATAGTTGTAACTGATACCTCATACCCACAAATCTGAAAATATTTAATAATTCACCTGCTACAGAAAAAAACTTATCAGCTCCACCTTAAACTATAGGATGAAATTATGATAATCCTTAAGGCTCTGGAGCAGGACCACAAAGGAGGTACATTTTGTTTTCCCTACTAGCAATTATTTCTCAGTAACATGCTATAGACTACACCAAGTGGCAAGAGAAAGTATTGTTGCTTTGGGCCAAGAGCCACTCTCACTTTTGCAAAACAAATGACAGTTAGTAACACATACACAATTCAAAGCCAAAGAAAAGATATGCCTCCACGCTTGAACACGTGCAGCCTGTTTGGGTTGACTTCATGTCTGGGATCTCACAAGATCAACACATCCATGTGTCCCTATTTCAATTTACTTGCAAAGTCTACAGTATGAGATAAGACTTTTGACAACTTGGAAGAAATCGGTGAATCTGTGAGCAGAAAGAAATATTGTGATTGTAACCCTTGAGAATGAAGGTTTGGGGTAGTGCCTTTCATTTATCAGGGGGGCAGTGCAACGTGTGTAGCCACCCCCAGGGAGCCTGTGTGCCCTGCGTGCTATTCATCAGAGGAAGACCTAGACAGTTGGCAGGGATGAATTAGCACGAGACACATCAGTGCTGATGAGGCTGGAGAAGTAACTTCATCTCAGAGATGAGGGAGACCACATTTATAAAGAGACAGCTTAATTATCGAGGCTCAATTCCACACATTTCAAAACAGTCCTTTAAGAGTAATTGCTGTCATTAGTGCAGTAGCCTTTCAGAGAAATGACAAGGCTATTGATTTATACCCTCACTTGTGAAATTCCATCACCCATTTCCCTGAGGTAAAAAGATTGTGGTGGCCTAGGCCTCCTAAGAGAGAAACTGCATTTACATTATATATTACTTCAATATTTTTTTTTACTCTCTTAATTAAGTTTTTGAGAAATAAAGTGCAAAGTTGAATTTACATTAATGAAGTTAGTGATTAATTACTCTGTCTCATTTGGACTTGTGTGTTGGCAAAAGTGAATGTTCAGTGAATAAGAAGTCCCAGCTGTGGAGAGTAACTTAATATATATCTACCAAGTATTTTTATTAGTATTTATGATAAAAAGTGAAGTGTTGTGCCTAAATTCTTGAAGTTAGAAGTATCTATATTTCTTTAGGAAAATACTTCTGAAACTAAATTTTAGCTGGACATTCAGTTTTTCAAGTTGATCACTTAAGTAACCCATGGCAAGGATTTTGGTAGCACCAAAAGAATGGTTAATTAATTGTATTGTTTATATGTGTATGTTATGTGCATGGTTATAAGATTCAGCAAAGGTTGTTATAAACTCATATTACAGAAACATTAACCTTTTGTTTTAAAAAAATTTTTTTTCAATAAACAAACTAGTAGGGTCACCAGATAAAATGCAGGAGATTCAATTACATTTAAATTGATGATAAACAACATATAAATATTTTGTATAAATATGTTACAAATATTAAGTGCAGCATATGCATACTAAAGAAGAAGAAATAATATTATCTAAAATTCAACGTTATTATTACTTACAGCAGTAGAAATTTATCCTAAGGTCCTGTAAATTAGAAGTTAATGCAGGTTAAAATCAAAGTACCACCAGCGTATGTTTGTTTCTGGAGACTCCCTAAGAGAATCTGGTTCCTTGCTTCTCCAGGCTTCTAGAAGCCATACACATTCCTTGGTTCATGGCCTCCTTCCTCCATCATAAAGACAGACCTTTCTTCTATAGTCACATCCTCTGACCACAACCACAATAGGATTTCTGCTCTTAAGGACCTTTGAGATCAGCTTGTGCCCATGCATATAATCCAAGAAAGTTTTCCCATCCTTACATTCTTAGTCACATTTGCAAAATCACTTTTGCCTTTTAAGTTACCACATTCACGGGATCCTAGGATTCAGACTTGGGAATCTTTGGTGGGTCATCATTCTACCTCCCACAGTGCTTTACAACAGCTCTGGACCAAACCTGATGGTAGAAACACTGCATTTTTTTTTTCTCAGTGGAGACTGCACACCAGAATCAGCTGGAGAGTGCACACAGGCACCTTCTAGACCAACTGCACTGGTGTCGTAGAGGAGAGTGTCTTGCATCAACTTCTTCTAAAGGCTCTCAAATTGACCCTGAAGTGCCACTGGTTTGTTCACTTGTTTTGTTTCTTAAATTCTACATATGAATGAAATCACATTTGTCTTTCTCTGACTTATTTCACTTAGCATTATACCCTCTAGCTCCATCCATGTTGTTGCAAATGGCAAGATTTCATTAATTTTTATGGCTGAGTAAAATTTCATTGTATTTACACAGCACATCCTCTTTATCTGTTCATCTGTTGTTGGACATTTGGGTTGCTTCTATATTTGGCTACTGTAAGTCATGCCACAGTAAACACAGGGTACAGGTATATTTTTACATGATGGTGTTTGTTTTATTTGGGTAAATGCCCAGGAGTGGAATTACTCAATCATATGGTAATTCTATTTTTAATTCTTTGAGGAACCTCCGTATTGTTTTCCACAGTGAATGTACCAATTTCCATTCCCACTAGCAGTGTCTGAGGGTTGATTTTTCCTCACATTTATGTCAATACTTATTATTTTTTTTTTTTTTATTTTAGCCTTCTGACAGGTGTAAAGTGATATCTCATTTTGGTTTGAACGACCTGCATGGGACTTGGGTATGAGGCAAGTCTCCTATAGGCAGAGTACAGAAGGGCCTTACAGTTTTTGTCCCTTTTGGTCACCCTTTGTCTTTTTATTGGAGTGTTTATTCCACTTGTATTCAAAGTAATTATTGACAGCTATGTATTTATTGCGATTTTGTCACTTGTCTGGTGATTGTTTTTGTAGTTCTTTTATGTTCCTTTCTTCTCTCTCTCTCTCTCTCTTTTCTCTTTTCACCTTTCTTCTCATGTTGGCTTTCTTTAGGTATATTTGGATTCCTCTCTCCTTATTTTTTACATATCTATTACAGATTTTTGATTTGTCATTCTCATTAGGCTTATGTGTAACATCTCTGCATAAAACAGTCTATATTAAGTTGATGGTCACTGAAATTTGAACCCATTCTGAAAGCACTAAATTTTTACTCCACCTACATACATTCTTTGTGATAATATAGTATTTCACATCCTTGTATTTTGTGAAACCCTTGCCTGATTTTTATAGATATAATTGATTTTACTACTTTTGTGCTTTACTCTCCATATGGCCTTTATAAGCATTTAGTCTACTTAGATTTGTTGTTATTTTTGTACATAGCTGTCATTTTTTTTTCCTTTCCTAATTTGTTATTCTTTATTATAGCCTTTTCTTTTCAGTCAAAGAATTCCCTTTATTGTGTTTTGTGAGGCTGATTTGATGGTGATAAACTCCTTAAACTTCTGTTTGTCTGGGAAACTCTTTACTTCTCCCTCTATTCTGAATGACAACCTTGATGGGTAGAGTATTCTTGGTTGTAAGTTCTTTTCTTTTCAGCACTTCGAGTATATTCATGCCATCCTCTTCTAGCCTGCAAAGTTTCTTCTGAAAAGTCAGCTGATAATCTAATGTGTTTTTTTCCCCTTGTGCGTAACTGTCTCCTTTTTTCTTGCTTCTTTTAAAATCCCGTCTTTATCACTTTTTTTTTTTTTTTGCCATTTTAATTACTCTGTGTCTTGTGTGGCCCTGCTTGGGTTGGATTTGTTGAGGCCTCTCTTTTTGCCTCATGCATCTGGATTTCTGCTTCTTTCCTCAGATTCAGGAAGTTTTCAGCTATTATTTATTCCAATAAATATTCTACCACCTTTTCTGTCTTCTAGGATCCTTATTGTGAAAATGTTATTACACACGATGGTGTATTTGCGTTCTCCAAGTCTATTTTCATTCATTATTATTATTTTTCTCTCTCCTGTTCAGCTTGTTTTCCATTACTCTGTCCTCCAGTTTACTCATCTGCTCTTCTGCTTCCTGTAGTCTAATATTCTTTACATCTAATTATTTTTAATTTCAATTATTGAGTTCTTTATCTCTGAATTGTTCTTTTTTTGTGTTTTCTCTTTGTTGAGGGTCTCACTATTGCCCTCCATGCTTTTCTCAAGTCCAGTGAGTATCTTTACTCACAATTTTAAATTCTTTGCCAGGCATGGTAATTATCTCCCTTTCCTTTAGGTCTCTTGCTATGATTTTGTCCTGTTCTTTCATTTGGGACATATTCCTCTGTCTCCTCATTTTGTCTAACTCCCTGTGTTTGTTTCTATGTTCAGAAAGTCAGCTAAGTCTCTTGAAAGTAGTGGCCTTATGAAGAAGAGGTCTTGCAGTGCCCTGCAGTGCAGTGTCCCCCATTCTCCAGAACCTGGTGCTTCAGGGGTGTCTCCTATGTGTGTCATGTGTGCCCTTGCTGTTGCAGCTGAACTGCATTTGCCTTCGGTCCAGCCATCTGCAGGGCTCTCTGCTTGTTGTGGGCAGTGTTTGGTCCCTGGGATGTTAGGGGGCCAGTCTATGGCCACCTTGGGCTTGAATTGGGTCAGACCAGATGTTTGCCCTCAGCCCATTTAGCCAGAACTGCAATTCCACTAAACTGCATGACCTCTCCCTGCCTTGTCCCCTCAGAGGATTTCGTTGGTGGGTGGATCCTGCAGGCAGACCAGTTGTCTGCCTTCAGCCCAGGGTTGGGACCACAGTCTGACTGGTGTGGGGAGTTATCTTCCTTTCTTCCTGGGGAAGAGGTCACTTGGAGTGGTATTGCCTCTTGTCAGGGCTGCTTGCAGAATGAGACATGTCGGGCCCTGTGTTGGAGTGACCTCTGCCAATTGGGGCAGGCTGCGTGGGGAAGATCCATGAGAGAATGCTGGGCAGTGTGTGATATTAAGAACCTAGGTGGAGAGTGTTCCTTCTACCTCCAAACTTCCCTCCAGGGCACACTGAGATCAGTAATAAATATCCTTCCAGAATACCCCAGTGGTTCTTTGAGCAATTTCTTTGTGTTGAGTGTCTGCAGGGTTGTTTGTTATTCTGGTTCTCTAAGGGTGGGGATGTGGTTTCTTATGACTCTCCAGCTTTTCCAAAGCTGAGTCACAGATTTCTAAGGTCCAAAGTGTTAAGTCTTATTGATTATAAAAACTTAAGAGGTTAAACTCCACTGTTTTTCAAAACCAAATGTTATGAGGATTCATCGTGCCAGTACAGATCCCCCAAGTCTCGGGTGGATAGAATGCATCTACTCCTCTCCCTTCTCTGTGCTTATAGCATCTCATCCATTTGTGGTTATTCTTGATGGGAGTTTGTTTCCCAACTACATCTCTACCTTCCTACCCTTTTCAATGTGGCTTCCTCTCTATGATTAACTGGGGGAGTCTCTTCTGTCAGTCTTTAAGTCCTTTTCTGGGTTATTTATAGATGTGGCTGCTCTTCAGGTATGTCCCAGGGATGAGTTGAACTCAGGATTCTCCTATTCCAGAAATCCTATTTCTGGCCTCCTTCACTTAGCACAATGTTGTCAATTTTATCTATTTCAAATCAAGAGTCATTATGTCATTCATTTTTGTGGATGAATGAAATCCAAGTTTAACTGGACTCTGTATTTTTATTTGCTAATCTTGTTTAATTGGCGTGTAAATATGGACAGGACTGAGCTTTGCTAAGAAACAAAAATGTTCTAAATGACTCCTCATTTATTTCTGCATTATGGGGGAGGGTTTTTATCTCACTCTTTGTAACATGATGTCATATATGAGATATCTGTCCTGACCAATGGATTTCCCCTTCATTCTTCCTCAGAGATTCAGTTGTATTTCCCTCTGGTGGTCTGGCTCAAAGGTTAGTAGCTGTGCCAATAGCATTCTTTATGTTAAGAAATATTGGGTATATATTGTATTCAGATGCCATGTCTCTTTATTCTTTTTGTTTTAACATAGTGACACTTAAAAGAGTCCAAGCCACTTTTTTGCAGAAGACAGAGTATTTGGTCTGTCCTAAATCTGGAATAATTTAAATATCAAAAGAAATTATGATAAGTAAAGGATTAAAATACTTGGAATAAAATTAGAAGTCCACACTGATGTTGATGATATATGAGCAAGGAGCCTGGCTTTAAACTCTACTCCTTAACAAGGAAACTGGTGAAAATCTCACACTAGTGTGAAGAAGAATGTCTCTCCTGCTGTCTGAGATGGGTAACTCTTCTGTTACTCTTTCTGTGCTTATCTTTCTTTCTTTTCTTTTTTTAAGATTTTATTTATTTATTCATCAGAGACACACACAGAGAGAGAGAGAGAGAGAGAGAGAGGCAGAGACATAGGCAGAGGGAGAAGCAGGCTTCCTGCAGGGAGCCTGATGCAGACTTGGTCCTAGGACTCTGGGATCATGACCTGAGCTGAAGGCAGATGCTCAACCACTGAGCCACCTGGGCTTCCCAGTTTCAGGCTTTCTGATTACTTTTGTATCTTACCCTCATCCTGGTCCACAACAACCAGAGCTGGAAAATAATTTATCAATAGGCCTTACTTATGAATTAGAGTTCCTATCTGCTGCTCACAACTCAGATATCAAATACATATCCCAGACCACCATGTGACTTCCAGGGACCAATACCCAAGGAGTGCCTCTGCAATGTCTCTCACTATATGCATATGTGAGAAAACCCATGTGCTGTATTGATAAGCTTTCTGCTAACTAATGTCTCTCCTAGAGACACTGCTGTTTCTGAGGCCTGCCTGATTTTCTGTTGCATGCTATAAAAATGGGGGAAAATTAAAGAATAGAGAATAGTGATTTACAGATTGTGTCAGAGGGTAAAGAGATTCCTTCCAGAATCTCCATGGATGGTATTTGCTTTTCTCTATAAGAGGAAAAATATTCCTCCGTCTATAATGTTTACCCATTATGTAGATACCGTCAGTGAGATACATATTTTTTTTTTATTAAGACTAACATGGTCTACTCTTAGAACTCAGAATGAATTACCAATTGTATTAGATCTCTAAATTGCTGCTGTAAACAGTTACCATAGATTTAGTTGCTTAATGCTGCATAAATTTATTTTCCTATTGTTCTGAAGGCCAGAAATGAAGTAAGTATTACCGGGCTCAGACCAATGTGTGGATAGAGCTACCTCCTTCTAGAGGCTCTACAGGAGCTACCGTTCCTTTCTCCTTCCAGCTTCTGGGGGTCACCTTCATCACTGGGCTCCTGGCCTCCACCCATGATCGTGTCATTCTAGCCATCTTCCTGCTGCCATCACATGGCATCAAATGCGGGATCCCTCTTCATCTAATTGGAACCCCTGTGATTACACTGGGCCCCTGCATTATCCAGGGCAATCTCTGCATTCCAAGTCTTTAAATTAATCAGATCTGCAAAGTCCCTGTTGACACAGAAGGTAGCATATTTGTAAATTCTGGGGATTAGAGTGTTTTGGAGTCATTATTCTGCTCACCAAACCAACAAAACTGAAATTGCACAATGTCCTAAAAGTAGACTAAAAGGAAACACAAAAATATTCTGGGAAAAGATCCTTGCATGTTGTTAGATAAATTCTCCCAAACTGATTTTTTTTTTAATTCAATGCTTTCACTTTAGCCAACACTCAATTTTATGAAGGAGAATAATGATAACAAGAAATAAAGTAGAAGAACTGTGATAAGCAAGTAGAAATAAATCTTCTGTTTTTATTTATTTATCTGAAGTTCACCTGTACATGATGTTGTTTCACTGTTAGATTGTGTGAGTCACTATGTCAGCATGTTCATGAAGGGTCTGAAGTGGATTTACTAGTAGTATAATCTATTTGATCCAATTAAAAATGTCTCCGTTTAAACTTCAGAAATTCAAGACACATTTTTGACTTATATCCTCCTCTTGACCTTTAGCAGAGTGTTCTGTACGCACAGCATCACTCTCAGTTGGTAAGAAGCACATTGATATATTTCACATTGGAGAAACTGAAACAGATTTAAGGAGGAAATAGCTTATTTGGGTTACTGACAGTCAGGAAGATACCAGCATGACATTTTATTGAGTTTATTGAAGTGAGTATTGCCTACAAATGCAGATGGTAGGTTCAAAACATTCTGATCTGAAGTGACAGGAATAGAGTTAAGAAATGCAAAAGTAAACTCTTGGAATATATCACTATACTGAGCAAATGCATTTGCATCAGGGGAATGCAAATCAAAACCACAATGAGATATCATTTCATACCTGTCAGAATGGCTAAAATCAACAACACAACAAATATCAGGGATGGAGAAAGGGGAACCCTCATGGACTGTTGGTGGGAATGTAAACTGGTGCAGCCACTGTGGGAAACAGTACAGAGTTTCCTTAAAAAATTAAAAATAGAATTACCATGTGATCCAGAAATTCCAATACTGGGTATATATCAGAAGAATAGTGAAAAGATATATGCACCCCTATATTTACTGTAGCATTATTTACAATAGACAAGATATGGAAGCAGCTCAAGTGGATGCTGTAAATGAATGAGTAAAGAAGGCATGGGACATATACATAGTGAAGCCATGAAAAGAATGAAACCTTGCCATTTGCAATGACATGCATAGAGCTAGGGAGTATCATGCTAAGTGAAATAAGTCAAACAGGGAAAGAAAAATACCATATTATTTAACTTATATGTGGAACCTAAAAAAAAAGAAAAAGAAAAAGAAACAGACTCACAGAGAGAACACACTGGTGGTTGTCAGAAGGGAGATGGGTGGGGGATGGGTGAAGGAGGGGAAGGGGATTATGAGTTACAATCTTCCAGTTATCAAATAAATATGTCATAGCAAAGTGAAGTCCAGCACAAGGGATATAGTTAATAATGTAACAACTTTGTGTAGTGACAGATGGTGACCAGCCTTAGAGAGGCAACCATCTTGTGATGTATACAAATATTGAACCACTATGTTGAACACCTGAAACCAATGCAAAATTGTACGTCCATTAGTTTGTCAGTTGAGATAAAGGGGAAATGCAGAAGTAAATTCTCAAACTCCATGCAGGCAGCCCCTGCAGGCACATTTCCCCGAGCGCCCATCGAAGGTCAGATGATCTCCAGCCCAAACAGCCCACACACTCAGCTCTCAGACATCAGGTGAACAAGCTCAGTAGCATAGCATTCTTCTCTCCTGTAGCTAAAGTGATTCTTTCCTAGATGAAGTAAGGTAGGATGGGGGTGCAGAGTCCAAGAGGTCACTGACACCTGACCATGAGGCTGGCTGGCTCTGCTGTCTGCTCATACCACCCAACTGGAAAGAAAGATTTACTGCCGGCTGGCGTCAGGAGGTTCTCAGAGCAGTGGACAGACCAGCAGGTGAGAGCCTGGCCATTCTTCATCAGCATAAAGGTCAGGAAGCAGTTTTATTGGCTTGCATGCTGTGGAGTTTCCATTTTCCTAGTGACTTTCTTCACTTCAACTGTTTTTCTCTTTTTTCCATTTCTTGTTTGGCCAGCTCCTCTTAAACATCAAACAAACAAACAAACAAAAAAATCCACAGCCTTGCTTTCAAATGGTCAGATTTTCTAGACATGGCACCATCTATCCCTACATGACTTATATTAGGTACAAAACCAGACTGAAATCTATGTTTTTGCCTTGCTTACATTATTCCTTTTTAGTTAATAACAATATTAACACCTTGATAATTTACAGTTAAATTTAATTACAGAATTCATTGCTCCAAATAACAAAGTCCCTTTCTAAGATTTAACTCAATTTCATTTACATAATATTGATTTAAATGCTACCATGCCCAAGACATTATGCTTTTAACCTGACAGGTTACCACTCATGCAAATTAATTGAATGCTTCCTATCTTCTCTGAAATACCAGAAGGTGGAGAATACAGAAGAAAAATAAAAGGGCAGCCCGGGAGGCTCAGTGGTTTGGCACCATCTTCAGCCCAGGGCCTGACCCTGGAGACCCCAGATTGAGTCCCACGTCAGGCTCCCTGCATGGAGCCTATTTCTCCCTCTGCCCATCTCTCTCTCTCTCTCTCTCTCTCTCTCTCTCTCTCTCTCTGTGTGTGTGTGTCTCTGTCTCTCATAAATAAATAAATAAAATCTTTAAAAAAAGAAAGAAAAAAAGGAAATAACCTCTGACTTCAAGTATAAATGCAATTTTATAATCTATCCACAATATAAAACTTGAAATCTTTCTAATACTTTTGGAGATCCTAAATGTACGGAATTTGGGGCATTCCAATCATTTTCCTTATTTCTCAAGAGGTAGGGCACGATATCAGCGTTACTATAGTAATAACTATTTTATAGAGTTTACTTTGAGCTAATGTCTGTCCTGTACACACATTTGCCATTAACTCATACATTTCTGGAGTGAGAGTTTATACTCATCAAAGTATAAACTCTTTGATTGCTTTTCCCTGCTCATGGTCACCTGCCTTCTGTGTCTCTCTCTTTTCCACAAAAAGAACAGAAATCGGGGCAGGTGCTGGTCCTCATCCAAGTCATTGCCACGAAAATGTGTAACCTTGGATGCCACAACCGATTGTTTGCAACATTTGATTTTAAGTGGAGAAGGAATGTAGTTATCAAGGGAAGTGATGCAAAGACATTTTTCCTTCATGGTTTCCAAGTTTCACAACCATACCTGTGAATATGCTCGCGTTTACGAATTCAGAAATACTCACTGATTTCTCTCAACTGTACCATGAAAATTTACATTTATATCCAGCTTAATGGGAAACTCAGAAAGCAGTCAAACATTACATGCTTGAATAAAGCCTATTTCCTTTATTCCAACCTAGACAACTTCTTCTCTAAACTGTTTCTGTGTGTGTGTGTGCATGTGTGTGTGTCTGTGTGTGTGTGTGTGTTTACCTGAGCCAGATCACCAGCCACACTGCCAAATACAGAGGCCAGAATCTCTCAGATCCAAGTCATTGGGATTCCCTTCTACTGAATTCATCAAAACGCTATCTCATGAGTGTTCAAATACTTTGTAGCTGCATTTTGTTAGGTTTTGCTGTATGTTGATTCAAGAAACAAGCACCATCAAACCAAACAAAAACAAACAAACTGAATGAGAATGAACAGGGAAGCTTATAAAACTGGCCAATTCAGATGATTCAGACAAGGGAGAGAGAAATAAGTTGCAGGAGAAAGTACATAGGAATAACCTATAATTGACATATTTGGGTCAGTAGAAGGAAAGAGAGTGTTCAGGGAATGTGTCACGTTACCCTGTGACTATGTGTCACTGGGCTCAGCGCTGTCCCTTTGGATAAAATACACGGGGAGAGAGGGAGTGCTTCTCTATCTCTCCATAACACTTTCCCCAAGAATGTCTATTATCTTGTGGCGTAACTTGCCTTATTCTTTACTTATTGAATTATTTGCAGCAGAACACCAGGGTCAGCTGAGTTTTGTACATCCAGAAGTTTGCAGATGAGCCTGGAGCATGTAAAGTATTCAGCATTGGAACAATGCAGACACAA
The DNA here is from genome assembly GCF_905146905.1 of Nyctereutes procyonoides. Classification (NCBI taxonomy): domain Eukaryota; kingdom Metazoa; phylum Chordata; class Mammalia; order Carnivora; family Canidae; genus Nyctereutes; species Nyctereutes procyonoides. Next base: position 33,105,270 of record NW_026575043.1, read on the forward strand.
ATACCAAGAGTGACCAGTGTTGGAGAACTCCAAGGCTGCAGATGGAGTCAAAAGAGAGATGTACGAGGGGTCAAATGCGGTTAGAAACTTATCAAAATGGCTTGTTCAAAGCCACCATGTGCAGGCAGCAGTGCTGTCCACATGTGGCCTCACAGAAGCCTCCACACAAGCATGTTCCTTCACTGGTGCTCAGAGATGTGGAGACGGGGTGACTCGAGCTGTCCCTGGGTTTGCCCAGCCTGGAGACACACAGGCAGAGTAGTGGTCATAACCCAGATGAGAGTCAAGGATAAAGTACACGAGAAACCACACAGAAACATGTCATTATCCGATTCAGCTATCTGGGAAAACTGCTGGGGGTCTGTTGGGAGGTTCATGTAGACTCAGCTAAAGCTCTGGATGGGACTATAATCTTGCCATACTAAGATATGGAAACAATAAGTAAACATTTAGGATAGAATTTTTCTTTGCATTTGTTGAAATAAAAAGGACTTCTTAAAAATTTTCCAAACAGCCAATATAATAATAATGATAGTAAATAGTAATAATATGGAGCAGCATCTTTTAAAGTAAGCATGGGAGGACATTCCATCATATAACCTAATATGTTCTGAGGGAAATAGTAGTTATTTGATAAGTGATTATTGCCTGACTTAGCAACAAATACTGTCTTGTATTTTTAGTTTATTTGTAGTTATCACATTTGGGAGAAGTATCTCAATCCATGGCACATTCACAAGGTGACATTGTAGTTAAGACCACCAGCTCAGGCTGTGCAGGCATTGGGTATGTTCCATGTAGAGTTATAGCCCAGAACTCCCTGTACCCCAAGATCTATAAAGTGAGGACAACAATGGTATTTATTACACGGGGCAGTTGAAAAAATTATGAGTTTCATCCAGTGAAGTCCTTGGAACAGCATCCGACATAAGTGACATAAGTAAGGATTGAACAAGTATTAGTCATTATATAACTTGCGTCCCAGTTCCCGTCAAAGTCAGTGATGAAACTCTAGTCCATGGGATCGTGCTAAACAGTAAAGATTTTTAAAAGTTGAGGATTGGCGTATTCACAAAATACTCTCAATAAAGAAGTGCTAATATCTTTTTTCCTTTAGTGTTTACACTGAGGAAAGCAAAGAAGGAAGAGGAGGAGAAACTGTACTACACAGAACAGCTTTAGTAAGTAACTCCAGAAACAGAGTATTATCTGCATTTTTGTCCATTGTTCCCAGTTTAATTGATGTATTTGTTTCATTTAATTCTTTGTTATTTTCTTTGACCCAACTTCAAGCACTTTTGGGAGTAACACAGGTACGCTTTGAGTAAATATTTATTAAAATGTGCTATGTTTTGACGAAATTTATCAGCCAAATTCAGAATATTCTTACCCTATCCCACAGAAGGTCTAAAAATTTTGTTATGCATATTTCCACCCACTCCGTTGGACTTAATCAGCATGTTTTAACAACCAAATGATAGTGACCGGCTTTACCAGAACATCATATGAAACCCTGCACATGAGTCAAACCAAATATGCTGTTAGAGATATAGATATATGGATTTTATACAATAGGAAATATACATATACATTTAACTATATACATGGTTATGAATTATATATGTGTGTTCTTCAAAGATCTAGTTATAGTGTGTAAGTGGTATTTTTAAAACTTACAAATTTCCCATGGATTTTACTTGACTTCTCTTGGATCCTAATGTTGAAGATAGACGTTCTTATTTCTGCTCTGATTTATGTTATTTCCATACTGATGCAAACTTTAGATTTAGTTTTTTTCCTACTTTTTCTAGTTTCATGAGTGTAAAGTCATGTTTTTATATTTGATATTTTTTTTTAATACAGGCATTTATTATTACAAACTTCCCCAAGAACTGCTTTTGTAGTATCCCATAGGTTTCGGTAGGTTGTGTTTCTATTTTCATGTTTTTCAAGGTATTTTTTTCTCATATTGATTTCTTCTTTGACTCATTGGTTCTTAAGGAATGTGTGGTTTATATTCTGCATGTTTATGAGTTTTCCAGCTTTCCTTCTGCTAATTTCTAGTTTCATATCATTGTCAGAAACCATGGTATGGTTTCAACATTCTTTGTTTTTTTTTTTTTTTCCAACATTCTATCATATGATTTATCCTGGGAAATGTTCCATATGGATTTGAGAAGAATGTGCATTCTGCTGCTGTTGGATGGAATGTTCTGTATATGTCTGAGAGGTCCATTGGGTCTAAAGTATGGATCAAGTCTAACATTTCCTTGATGATTTTCAGTCTGGAGGATCTCTCCTTGGCTGAAAGTGAGGTGTTTACATTTTTTAATGTATCATTATCTATTTCACCCATCAACTCTGTCCATTTTTTCTTAAAATATTTGGGTGCACCAAGATTGGGTGTATATATTTTTACACTGTTATACTTTCTTGATAAGTGGCTCCCTTTCCCATTACTTAATGATCTTCTTTTTCTCTTGTACTGTTTTTGGTTTAAACTCTACTTTGTCTGATATAAATACAGCTACCTCCACTCTCTTGATTTCCACTTGCATTGAATATCTTTTTCCATTCTTCACTTTGAGCCTATGTATTTTCTTAAAGCTGCAGTGAATCTCATATAGGTCACATATAGGTGGGCCTTTTTTTTTTTTTAATTCATCGAGCCACTCTGTGCCTCTTGATTGGAGAATTCAATCCATTTTCATCTAGAGTAATTATTTAAATGTAAGAATTTACAAATGACATTGCATTAATTGCTTTTTTTCTTTTTTTTAGCCCATTGGTCTTTTTTTTTCCCCTATATTTTTGGCTATCTTTGTGATTTGGTTTTTCAACGGTGGTATACTCTGATTTCTTTCTCTTTTTCGTCTGTAAATCTAAATGTTCTTGCTCTGTGGTTATCATTAGGCTTACATAAAACATCTTACAGATACAAAGGTCTGTTTTATGCTGATGGTAACTCCACTCCAGTTGCATACAAAAATTCTATCTTTTTACACCCCTCTCCATTTATGCTTTTAATGTCATAATCGATCTCTTTTTATACTGCATATTCATTAACAAGTTATAATAATAGTATAGTTATTTTTAATATTATTTTCCTCTAACCTTTATATTATAGTTATATTTAAATGCCATTATATTACAGAATCAGAGTGTTCTGAATCTGAGTATATATTTACCTTTTCCAGTGTGTTGTATATTTTTGTATTGTTTCATATGACTGATTAGTATCTTTTCATTTTAGCATGGAAAACTTCTTTTCTTACAAGGTGATCTAGAGGTAATGAACTTCTTTGGATGTTTCCCTGGAAAAGTCTTTATTCCTCTTTCTTATCTGAAGATAATTTTGCCATGTAGAATATTCTTGGCTGAGATTTTCTTTTTCTTTCAGCTCTTCAAATATATAATCCCACTTTATATGGTTTCTGCTGAAAAATCTACTGATAGCTTAATGAGGATTCCTTTGTAGGTTATAGCTTTTTTTTTTCTCTTGCTGCTTTTGGGATTCTTTGATTTTTGACAGTGTCATTTTAGCATGTCTTGCAGAAGATCATAATGAACTGAAATGATGGGGTGACTAATTAGCCTCATAAACCAGACATCTAAGCTGCTATCCAAGGCTGGGAAGTTCTTAGTCATTATTTATTTAAATACACTTTCTGCCTCCTTCTCTTTATTTCTTCTCCTTCAGGAACCCCAGTGATCCCATTTCTGGCTCTTTTGCTGGTATTCCATAGATCATAGAGGCTTTCTTTGCTCTTTGTTATCCTTTTTTCCCCCTTGTTCTCCTTTTACTGGGTTATTTCACAGTTCCTATCCTCTAACTCACTGATTCTTTCTATTCATTCATCTGTTTCTATTCATTGATCTGTTCTGATGTACACATACTATACATCAAATGTAAAATATTTTTAAAATTATTTATTGAATTATTCAACTCCTGGATTTCTATTTGGTCCTTTTTTATGATTTCTATCTTTGTTAAATTGCTCATTTTGTGTATTGCTTTCCTGATTTTGTTGAGTTGTCTTGTGTTTTCTAGTAGTTCTTAGAATTTCCTCAAAATGGTTATTTTTATTTCTATATTGGGTAAACCACAGATTTCCATATCCTTGGATTTGATCACTAGAGGATTATTGTGATTTTTTTTCTAAATCATGTTTCCTTCATTATCCACATTCCTAGGACCTTTGTATTGCTGTTTTCACACTTGAAACAGCAGCCACTTCCTCCAATCTTTACTAGCTATATTCAGGTAAGAAATACTTTTCACTGGTCTTGCCCTATATTCTGAGACTTTCTCTGACCATCTATGGATACACATGCTCCATACTTCTTGCTCTTTCTTGTGGTTTAAAGTTTCAAATTTATGTCTTCTTTTGATATTTAATGTACCAAAAAGCTGGTAATCTCTCTTTTTTTAAAAAAGATTTTATTTATTTACTCATGAGAGATAGAGATAGATAGATAGAGAGAGAGAGAGAGAGAGAGAGAGAGAGTGGCAGAGACACAGGCAGAGGGAGAAGCAGGCTCCATGCAGGGAGCCCAATGTGGGACTCGATCCCAGGTCTCCAGGATCAGGCCCTGGGCTGAAGGCAGTGCTAAACTGCTGAGCCACATGGGCTGCCCTCTCTTTTGTTTTCAATGGTGTTGCTACAGCTCAAGATTGTAGTTCCTTCCTTGCCCACAGACCCTGGCCTCTTTCCTGTGTACATTATCCATCCACTGATGCTTACACTGGCCATTTCCCTCACGAACACACACTAGAAGCAAGCTGCAGAGTGAGCAAGGTGTGTGTTGGGTACTTGAGTCATTGTGGTTGTCCATGGACTAGTTGGGTGGATCTTGGTGAGATTTCCCCTGTGAATCATGGGTCACCTGCATGCTGGAGTCAAGAAATCCATCAACAGGAACTGTGTCCCTTCATGCTGTCTAATATTCTTACCTGATTATTTCCAGACCTTCCCTCATCCAATCACAGAGCTCTTGATTTCATATTCTGGGTAGCTGTGGTTAAGAAATGGGTTTCTTTAGCAGCCTCTGCACAGCTAGGGAATCAAGACTCACTCACTATACTCCCTTTCCTCTGCCAGGAAGACTCCGGCCTCCCCCATTCTAGGCTGTGTCACCTGGAGGGAGAGCAAATGTTGGCAAAGTCCCTCTTACCTACTCCAATCTATCTAGAATAATTTTTTTAATTGCTTAAAAGGAGTGCTAGAACTTCTCTGGAAACCTGGACTTCTACAAAGGCTCCATCCTGTGTGCATCTGCACAGGGGGTGTTTCCCAGGTGCTCCCAAACTGTGTTGAGCTGGGCTGGGCCAGTTCACAGGCTCCTCCAGATTCCACAGCTCATCCTGGGGTGTGTCTATCCTACAGTGGGTGGTGAGTGAGAGCCTTGTGAAGCAGCTTGGCCTTCATTGCTGGATCCCAGAGCTCCCAGAGACACTTTTGTTCATGGATGGATGCCAAGGTGGGGGATAAAAACAAAGGACATGTTATATTGTCATGAAGCTGATATTATTCTTCTTTTATAAAATATTTTTATTTAGAAAGGAAGAGAAAATATCCTTTTGAATAGTTTCAAGTAGGGCTCTGAAAATAACTTGTCTGAGAAGTCTTACATTTTTTGGAAGATAATAACAATGGATAGTATGAAAAAAATGAAGCAGTGGCACCTATCCTCACATCTTAAACACAAACACTACATCAAAGTCAATAGAGAATTAAATTCGCCCACAAATTCACATTGTAAAACTGATATGTATTTGCTCCTTTAGATGCTTTTTGCTTTCTAATTTTCCATTCAGAAAAATTCTTTTTGGCTTTTAAAAGTAATTCTATTATAATATATATTTCTATTTTCTCTGACTCTCAAAAAGGTACCAATGTATGTATATATCTGTGCATTGTCTTTTTCACAAATGGTTTGCAAATGGTTTTTATCACATGCCTATCCTACAAACAGATATTCCATGAAGTTCAGCTCCTATTATCACCTCCAGTCTCAGCTTCCTGGCAATCCTACCACATCCGTCTTGGCTGCAAACCCTACACACCCTTAACAACAGCAACCTCTTCTGTAGGGTTTATCTTCTGCTGGCCACTGTTTTGAGTGCAGAGGCATCACTGTATGAAATCAGTGTTGTGATTTCCCCATTTTACAGGTTGGCACAAGGAGCCAATAAGAGATCAAGTCACTTGCCTAAAGTCATACAACGTACAGTTGGTAGAACTAATATCCAAATCAAGGCAGCCTGCCTCCAGAGCCCACTTTTTTTTTTTTTACTTCAATAACCTCCTGAAACATTTTAGTTAACCCAGCAGTTATCAGATCAATTCATGATATTTATTTTCATTAGAATTGTGCCTCTTTCCATTTCATAGTCTATCCTCTTGGAAAAAGCTTTTCTTTAGTTAAATAAATGCACAAAGCACAAATTCTATGATTTTGTTTCTGAAACAAGTCCCTCCTGACATTAACATGTGTTCCTTCCCTTCAAATGAAAAGTTTGTCCTAGTATAAATTAGCATGAAAATTTCTTTAAAAAGGATAGTGTTCTTAGATGCAACTCGTATAATGCACATACATCATAGTTATACTTTGTGTGGTTGTGGCCTTCCTGATATTTGTCTTTATGATTAAGTAGATAATTAGAAAGCATTTTCTAAGGGAATATTAAAAATTTCATAATGTTTCTGATACGAAACTGATTAAGAAATTAAGATCACAAGGAAACATGGCATAAGGATTCAATTCATATCAATGTTGTATATTAGTTTTGATTTTTTTTCTGAAGCAAAGATTAAGATATTTAGAATATTTTTCTTCCTGTAAAGTCTCAACAATGTGTCCCCCTTAAATAATTCCTTAGGGGGGAATTTCTTGTATAGTTTGTGCATCAGGGCACCAAAATTCTTTAAATGTTAAATAGCTAAAGGGGTAAAATACCCCTTCCTCTATTAACACCAAACACACTTTTTTACTTAATCTGCACCTTCACTTATGAGTTATCACTAACCCTACCAGCAGAGAAAATCTGCCCTTAGTCCTTGTATCTTATTTTAATCTTTTAGTTCTAATTGCCTCTTTGACTATCCATGCCCTTGACCCATTTCAGTGAGAATTCTAAGAAACTTACAAAGCTAATAACTGCGGGCTACTGTTAAAGGTTTCACAGCTCTGGTATTATTTTATGAACAGTGCTGAGGTTGGGAGAAATCAGGTGTATAAATCCTATCAGCAGAGCTGACCAGATTCACTGCAGTCACCGTTGCTGCCAGCGACTGACCTCCCTAGGCATGGCTGTGAAAGACAGGCATGTGCTTCTGAAATGACAGGCAAACTGTCTTCTTTTGTATGAAAACACTGTCAAAGTAGACTTCCACAGGCACACTCACAACAAGAAAACACTTGCACCTGTCCTATTGTTCACTCCATATATGCATCCAATAAGTTCCAAGAGTTTTCTAAATTTGCCTTCTATACAGGACGATTACCTGCCTCACAGGACTGAATGTATACACTCATCTTTTCTCTGCACCCAATGAATGTTTATGAAATGAACAAATGTAAATAGCTCACATGATTACTGAGAAAACCATCATCCATGACTGAGAAGTTGTCATTCTCCAAAGCAAAGGTTTAGGGTAAAGCAAAGGAGAAGGAACCGATTGTGTGAACAAATAGGAGGATTTTTAATCGTCTTCTTCAAAATGGATGAAACCATCAACAAAAAGCTATTTGTATGCCTTTGTTTTCCCTTTCCCTCACTATAGGGATTCATAAAGTGGTTTTATTTTAGTGATGGTTATTGGAGTCAGTGGAAAACTTTTCTTAATGTCTGGCTCACATTGGGAAGTGAATCTGATATCCAGAGAACTATTTGCAAGTATATACATACCTTAAAGTATTTTACTCCTGAGTGGAAACAATTTCTAAAGAGTAAAGGTCTTATACTCTGCAAATTATCTCAGGCAGTGGACACATACAGTTATCATGGCTGTATTAAGGCTAGGATGACATTTGAAACTGTTATCCACTCTGAAATGCATTGGCTTTGCTTTATCTCTCTGATAAAGTAAATATCCTCAAGCCACAGCGAGGTTTGGAGAACAAATCCCAAACGTCGGTCTTGCTGATGGTTCTTTCCTGAAAACCCTCAAATTTGTGTTGAAAATTAAAACAATAAATCATGCTATGACAGGAAACAGTGTGAACCAGGCACTTTTCGACCCTCGAATGAATTGAGCACCTGGAATTCTCTGTTCTAAATCTAAATCATTGTTTCAAATCTTTGTTCTAAATCTAGAAATTTACCCAAACCATCCTGGAGCTAAATTACCAGAAAGGCAGAAATCTGAAATCATTGTTTCTATTTTAATCCCATGGTTGGTTAGTTTATTTACTTATTTTTCTGTGCAATCTCACAGTCCTCGCCTAATTACATGAACATGGAATTCTAATTTTAACTGTGTCAAAGATAGAAATAATATTCCATCCTAGGGATAAGTCACAAAGTGCCTCTAAACTAAAGACAACGTTTCAGAAAACTGTTCTCATTTCCACATGATTTCTTCTGGGACCCTTCTCGGTTACATGTCTTGTTCAAGTGCAGACTGCACTATTTCTACCCATGAAAATGTGAGCCTGTCACTTGTCCTGTTCAGGTCTGCATGGTCTCACCTACAATATGGGGCTAACAAAGCTTACGTAGAGATAGAATGGTTACTAGGATGAAATTGGAAAATACATGTGAAGTGCCTGACACAGGAAAAAGCTTCAGTAAATGTAAGACATTGTCATTAAATATGTTTTTCTCTTTTGCTTTCTCTGCTGTTTCCTTTCTCCCTTGATTTCTGCTGTAAATATAGCATGCAGCCACATGGAGGAAAACAGTTCTTTAGGAGTTTTAGCCAAGTATCTGTTGGAGACCAAGGACGATGGAGTTTGCCTACAGCGGGGGACAGACATGTGTTGTTCCCACAGAATGAGCATCTCCTCTAATGCCTGTACAGCTGGCACTTTCTGGAACTTTCTATGTTATACCTAGAAGGAGCTGTTTCATGCACAAACTGATCATTCAAGGTTGTTCCTCAGAATTGCTTGGGTTTTAAGGAGTTGTCTATGCAACTCCTCTGCCTCGTAGTGTGCCATTTCAGTTTTGGGATAGTCTGCACACATTGCATGAGCTGTTGTCCACTCCAGCTGAGCCCAGGTCAGTAACAACGCTGGCCTGCATGACCGCCCTGGGGCTGGCAGCACCGAGGACAGTAGTCCCCTGGCTCCAAACCCCTGGTGGCCCCAGGATGGCTCTGGACCTGCGGTCCTAGGCAGGGGTGAGTTCACAGAAGGGACCACTTGCTCTCATGCTTGTGGCCTCTACCCTTCTCACTGCATTGGGCTTCCAGGATCATCTCCCATGTCCTCTCCTTAGGCTCTGATTGTGGGGAAATTCAGCATCTGACATGTTCTGACAGTGGTGATAGCCGTCACCCTGTAGATGGTAGCGCCATTATCATTGTCATCATTGTCATTATCATGAAGACACAATTGGAGGGGTTTCTGGCTTGTTTGTTTTTATCATTTGGCCTTATTTGGAAGAGCGCTGTCCACAATTTGGGAGAAGAAAATCCATGTCATTTTGGTTACTCTTTCACATGAAGGTTATGGCCTTCAATGGATCCAGAATGTCAGAATTATTCTCAATGATGAGTAACATTATTAAAATAACCAAATTAAAATAACCTGTTAAAAAGTGATTTTGTATTGGATTATAATAATTACTTAGAGACCTGGGAATATATATTTTATATATATTTATATATTTTTAATTATTATATATATTTATTACTTATTATTGGGTTGACACATGATTACATGAATATTAGAACATATTCCAGAAAGAGCTGGGATTGCCATAGACTTCTTGGCAACTCACAGTAGACAGTGCTTGTGTTCTGAAAAGTCAATTTACAAGGTTCCCATTACCAGTGAGGATGATTGGACTGTCTATGAAAGCATGAGCTCAGGATCTTCCCTGCACAGATTGGCCCCCTAGCACATCTCAAATATATTTGACCTTTCAGATCAAAGGAATGAAACCAGATGAACCTCCACTTAACTCAGTTTCTACAATTCAGTTTGGAAAAAGGAGTCATATTTTCAAATATTCTATGGGTGAGGCTCCTCCAGTGATCAGTCTCAGACCAAGTCACCCTGGGAAGGCTGCCATAGAGTTCCAAGGATAGGCTGTCTGCTTCATTACAGCAAAACCAAAATGTAGTGGGCAGAAGGAAGGCAGTTCTGGGTACCCAGACACCTAAACTCCACCAGTGACCTCACAGAAATCAAGCAGAAACTCTTTCTTTCCAACTGGTCACCTGTGGGCAGGACCAGATAGGGAGGCCTTCTGCTGGCTCAGCTATGAGACTTCTGGCTTTTCAAAAGAGAAGGTTAAAAAAATAATTAGCCCAACAAGCATTAAAATCCAGGGGAAACAGCAAGGCACTGTTCTCATAGAGAGAGACTAGTATGTTCACAGGGATATTGTATTCCCAGATTTGAATTGAGGGCAAAGAACTCATCATAATGTTAGTAACTTAAAAAGCTGTTCACCTATTCTCATAATACCTGTAACTTCAGAGACAAACTTGTTCTAGGATCTGGATAATCTGTGGCCCTGCATGAGGAATGATCAGAATAGCACTTGAGGTGAAGATGGGTAGAACGACTTTGGGGAGTCATTCTGTGGTTTCTGCAAGCCAGGGTGGTCTGTTCCCAGGACCCTGTTTCCACCCTAGGAGCTAGGGTTCCCATGCAGGAACTCTGTTTGGACACTATTCAGCCCATAACCTAACTTCACTAAAATGAAAACTGGCCTTGACAATGGAGATGGTATTATTCTCCTCTTTGTCCCACGTGGGAGGTCATTCCACTTTCCCTCCATTGGTCAAATAACTCATCATCCCTCCAAAGTCACAAAAATCCCAGCTTCTAAGTTAATTCTTCTCTAATGACTGGGGTCTAAACCTGACATCTCACATTTCTGAAACTTTGTTTTGTTGTAGTTAGAATTAGTATCACTCATAACTGTCCTCTAATTTATGCATTAAAAAGATAGTAAATGAATTTGTGCTTACAGGGATCATACAGATGCATTTGTGTAGTATAATTGTTTTCTTGTGAATTCTATATTGTGTAACATGTGCAGAATAGAAAGTAAACTGGCCACTACACTGTATGTCCTTCATGTTGCCACCATCTAGACTGGGTATTATTTATAACAGGACCTCTACTCAAGTGACTGCATAGTAAAATATCTATCAGGAGTAGAATGTCCACGAAAAGGATGGATAGAATGGGTGGGTAGATGTAATTGAGTGTACATTTAGAGCTAACTGACTGCCTTCCCAGACAGGTGTCCCATTATTTTGGAAATAGCATAAATTGCAACGTACCAACCTAATTGTATCACAGAATCCTTGACCCTCCGGAAACCCTGGATCCCTGGTTTTAGGTTTTCCTTCTTTACTCAGAAGGAAATATAATCAGGAAAAAGTGTAGCAACTCTACAGGAAGATCAGCTTTTCTGAGGGAGAAGAAAAAGAAATATGAAAAAATTGGACGGCCGTAGCTTTGGAAAAGGAGGGAGGAAAAAAGTTGTCTTGATAAAGAGACTGTGCCCTTCGGTGAAAGAACGCAGGATGGGTGAATTGCAGGTGATTGTCAGGTTGAGAAAATGGGTGGGAGACAAGGGTCGAGCCTACAGAGACTGCTCCTGGCACAAGATGTCATGGGAGCAAGGACCCCAGGATATTGTCGGGTCCTTTGGGTGAGGAAGTAACTTAACTAACTTGCTGATGTTTTACCTTCAGTTGGTCTCTCAACCCCTGACCAACTGCATATTTTTCTTTGGGCTGGACTCAGTGGGCTTGCTGGGAAGGCAACTGCCCATCTCAGCAACAGCAATCCTACTGTAGAGCAAGTGAGCCTGTTACCCCCTTTTATATTGAAAGACTCAGCAAGTCAGTTTTGAATAATGGACACGTATAGATACATCTGCTCGTCTGGATCGCTGGGCTCTTCCCTGAGGTGAACGGAGCACCACGGCTGCCTGTTGAGTGACAGAGTCGATCCAGAGGTGTCAGGAGGAGGTAGGGCCCACCTTCCACTAGACCTTATTCACTAGACTGTACCTTACACCAGCTGCAAAGGGGAAACAACATAATTGATTTGGGCATCAAAAATCCCCCCTCCAAGGCCTGTGGTACATCTGTGATCCTCACGATGGACTAGACCACACGGGTGCCTTCTGTCCAGCCTTGTCTCTTGATCTCCCCATTTCTCCCTGCCTCAGGCTTGGCAGTTTGCTGGTTTTTATGGGGTTTAACTGTCCCGTTCCCATCATCTTTGATACATAAGATAACACAAAGCGCTCTCTGTTCCTTACAACTAACGTGGCCTCAAACACACTCTTCTAGATTAGTCACTGCAGTTAAAAAAAATGATCTTTTGTGTTTGTGATATTTATTATAAGCTTCCGAAGAACAGCGTTTATTTGCTTACTTTTTATCACAGTGGCAGCTATCAATGTTCCCCGTATGTTGATCTGAATAAGTGAGTGATGCCAAAGATGAAGCAGCTTACCCACTCGGCAGTATCTGCTTCTGCACTTTGCCCACCAAATGGTTCAGACAGCACAGAAGTCACATTTCTCTGGCCCCAGGATTTAACTGCTGGTCACATTTCTCCTGGGTTCCTTTTTTCAAAAAAAAAAAAAATATTTGTCCTAAATTTCTGCGGTGCATCATTTGCTGACCTTTTTGGTAAGTGTTGTCTGAAGGCTGCTGGGAAGCCATAAAGATGTGAGAGGAAGAGCTCCCTTTTATGTCAGGGACAAAAAAGAAGCCAGCGGCAAGGCAGGTGGCCTCTGTGAACCCACGAGTAGAGTCTGGGGTCGAGCTACTTGGTGTGGGTTCAGGATACAACTGAACTGGACAGTCGACAAAGAAGAAACTGTAAGCAGGACCTTGAGGTCAAGTTCACAGGCCACTAAGGGCATGTATCAGGGATCACAGGGAGTTCCTTGCAGAACCCTAGGAGGGGGAGGTGAGGGAGCAGCAAACCGGGCTGTAGCAAAGGTCACTTTGCAGCAGCAGTTCCCAGGTAAATACTGAACCTCAATGGGGACCACTGTCAAGTTCGGATGTCCATCATCCCCGCCAACTGAGGGCAGATCCAAACTTGCCTGCTCACTGCACCAGCCATGTGGGGTTCCTCAAGCATCTTCTCCTGTGGGTACATGTCTTGTCCCCTCACAGGCCCATCAGTCATATCTTGTGAGGAGGATACGTTGTAGGAGGTCTGGTCATCCTCCTTTGGGGAGTGTTGGCTTTCATTCTTGCAGGCATCTAAATTACTGGCTGGTCAGCTAAGGGTTCACCATGAGTTTCAGGGGGCCACAGACATCTGGATTATAACAGGTCCTCACAAATTAAGCATCTACAGCATTTGGCCCAGCAAGTCCACTCTTGGGCAAAAAAGCAGTCACTCAAACAAATTCTTGTCCACAGATGTTCCTAGGGCACTGGTCACCATAGCCCAGAAGTGGAAACAACACAGATGTCCATCATCAAATGAATGGGCACATAAACTGTGGTGTGCAAATACAACGTGCAGCCATAGAAAGGCGTGAGGTGCTTCAGCACACCACAGCACGTATAATCCGTATAAACACTAGGCAAAGTGAGATAAGCCAAACAAAAGCCTTTCACACAATATGTAAACATAACTGAAAGAATAAATAAGTAACATGTGATAAAGGGTGTGGAAAAGTTCTATCAACCTGCAAAGTACGCTATAATTAAAGTTTAGAACTGGGCACAAATACTCTGAAGATGACTGTCATAGAACCTTCTGGAATTCGGTCCTACCAGGAGCGTCCTGTGAAGAGATTGACTTGGCTAACTTTAATGACTGTGCAAAAGAAGTGGATTCAATGCTTTATGTTCTCCAACTTTACACTAGAGCCTGTCTAATCTATAATTCCAAGACTAGAATGATTTTTCCTTAAATGTTCTGGGAAGAAGATTACGCTTCTCGTGATTTTCCTGCTGATTGCTTGGCTATAAGGGTCCCTATCGTTAGGAAACAGCCAATGCCTACCGTGGACACAGGAGGACCTTGGCATTTGCTCATGGGTCTCTACTCTTCCCCAACCCACCATCTTCCCCATCTTCAGTAACATCCCCTGGAGGCAGAGGAAGGCGACTCTTCACTAGGGCCTAACCACTTCCTCTTGAAGAGACAATGAGTTTGAAATTGGGTAAGGAGGCTCTGCCTAAAAATAGTTTTTAGTATAACCCAGGTTAGAATCAGGAAAACCAGTTAGAAAGCTATTAGCTCATGGAGATGAGAAATAGGACATTTCTTTGGACCAAAGAGAGGAAAGTGGATATAGTAAGAAGTCAAATCCTAGGTATAGTCTGAAAACAGAACAGAAAGGATTTGCTGGTGAGTGGGCTGTGAGGTGAGAGAAAGGGAGCACAGAAGGGTGATATCAAGGGTTTTTGGTTTGAATTACCAAAAGATTAGAGCTGCTGTTTATCAGATGGTATGAATTCTATCATGAGTAGGGTTGAGACTGAGAACCAAGAACTCTGTTTGGACTATGCTGAGTTAGAGAGGCCATCTAGGTACACAGGGGAGACCCCAACTGCTTCATGGCACTCGTGAATCTAGGGTTCAGCTGATATATCAGGTCTGGAGATATTAATTTGAGAAAAATCATTCTACAAATGACTAAATCAAGAGACTGCAGAACATCACCCAGAAGGAGTTTAGATCAAAGAGAGAAGTGATTTAAGCATTTAAACCCAGGATTGTTTCAGTTTTTACTCATAGGTTAGGAAGAAATCAATAAAATAATCTGAACTGGAACACTTAACCAGGTTGGAAAAAAAAAAAAAAGCTGAAGAAAGAGGTACTCCAGAAGTCAATACCCCAAATCAAGCAAAATCAGGTTGCCAAAGTACGCGTGATACAAAACTATCCATATGAATATGAGTACTTGACACACACACACACGTCAGTGAATACTTCTGCATGTGTTTACATGTCCATACACATTTTCTAGAAGACTTCACAGGAGTGAATAACTCTGGCTACCCCTAGAGAGTAGCAGAGAAAAGGATGGAAGAATCGGAAGTACATTTTTATTTTTTGCTTCACAATCTTGTTTTGATTAAAATTTTTCATAAGTGTCACTTTCATAATAAACATTGTTTAAATAATTTTAAGAGATTGATATACTACGAAAATATGCACAAAATATACATTAACCAATGTTTTGTTTTTACATAGTTTTTTCTTCTTTTTTTGTTATAGTTCTCAATTAAAAATTCTTGAAATTCATGAAGCTCTGTATTTGCTTTTTATTAATAAAACTGTCTCTAAGCAATAGGGTCAAAGTAAGATAATTATGAAGCTAATTTCTCATTTACCTGATTCAAATAAAGCATGGCAATCTTTTTAGGTTTTCTTTTTCTTTCTTTCTTTCTTTTTTTTTTTTTTTAAGATTTTACTACTTATTCATGAGAGACACAAAAGGATAGGCAGGGAGAGGGAGAAGGAGTAGACTCCTCGCAGGGAACCTGATGTGGGACTGGATCCCAGGACCCTGGGGTCATGCCCTGAGCCAAAAGCAGATGCTCTACCACTGAGCCACTCAGGTGCCCCTTATTAGAGTTTCTTAGAAAAGAAAGAACAGAATGATGTATGGTACGGCAGGAAAAGGCCACAGTTAAGGGGCAGAGGGTTAGGACTGTGATGTGATCTCCACCATTTCTGTGACTTCAGGTAATCACAGTCTCTGAGCTTAAATTCCTAGATAACCAAGGTGATAATGATGTCAGTTCAGTCCTAGAGATGGTTACCTGAGTGACACAAGCCAACCCAGTCCATAAAGTACCATGAGTATTAGGATGGCTGTTGTAGGAGTTCGCTAAATCTCTGATCATTTGCTTCCCACACCTTGTTTGCAAGAGTTAGGATCCCACAGGTACTTTGTAGAGCTTAATAATTATCAAGATTTTTATAACCCTAATACTTGGAGATGAAATTATGTCATGCAGGACTCACTGACCAAACCCTGAAGACCTCAGGCTACCCCCGAGCAGTGTCCTGTAAAGTCCCCTTCTCTCACTGCTGCAGTGAGAGGCTGTTAGTAAATTCATTCCCAAATAAGCCTAGCTTCCTTAACAGTTCTCACTGCTCAGGCATTATTTTCCTCACAGTCAGCATGCATTTTGTTCTTTATTCATTTCATCCCATTTGCTCTTAGAGTTTTGTCCATGTTAGCTATTCTTTTTCAGGATTTATGTCTCAAAAGAAATCATTGCTCTAATAGGAATGTCCTCAAACCTACAAAAAAGACAGAATGGTTCTTCAAAGCATGGTTGTCACACACCTGACCCCAAATTCTTTCTGGGTACATAAAGTTGATGCCTATAAGATATATTGTATGTAGCACAAGACCTGTGAACACTGCAGGAAAACTCTTTTTCATCTATTCTGGCCAAGCGGTATATTCATATTTACCAACAACTGGGATCTGGAATCTGAGAGGGATAAGAAAAGCATTTGCCCCCAGTAAGCTACCATTCATATTTATTTAGGTTTGGAATAGGGAAGAAAAGTGGGACTATATGCCTGCAAGACTTATTAAATCAGTTATCATTGTCACAAGGGACCCTGGATAAACAGTATAGGTTCAAGACCGTCATGAGGTCTAAGAGAGACTGTCCCTAGGATAGCCCACTCTCCCCAGGCTTTCCATCAAAAAGTGTCCAGTGAAGGGCCACAGGCGTGTGCCATAGTAGAGGAAACATGATGTGGATGTTATTTTTGGGAAATACAGGTTTTAGGGCAAAGATACCAGGAGAGGCGTCGAGGGGACTCCTTGGAACCCATGTCTCTGATCCCTTGAGATAAGCCAGTGCTTGTCTCAAAGTGCCTGACCCACCCATGTAGGGAGGTGGGACGACAGGAAAATGTGTCCTCCACCCACCAGGCCTCCCACATCAGCCTCCCCCTCAGTGTTGTTCTGGTGTACATGCTGCCTAAAGACCCAGAAGGAATTGTGAGTCCTTCGTGAATTTCTCCTGAAGAAGAGCTGACTGATTTATGCTCAGATTTTTCTAGCATATTATCCCCCAAATTTTCTATTTTTGAGTTATTGTGTAAGTGGATCTTATACAATAAAAGTGAGTCTTTTGCTGATTTGAATTCTAGCTTTAAAATGAGATGAAGATTTCTAACTATTAAGGAGCCTCATATTATTTCTCGAGAGGATCTTGCCCTTAAATACGTTTGGGCACTCTTTTGTCCATTTTGTTAGCTTTAATCAGTATCTTTGCTGCTGCCTTTATACCATCCCTATCAATCTAATGTCATGAGGTTCTATGAGTATCTGGTAATTCAAGACTGCCATGGACTATAAAGCCTCGGGTAGCTGGGAAGATCATTTATCTTCCTACCTTTTTCTTTAAATGGAGTCCATCAGTTTCTGACCTGAGGGTGTGAAAATTAGCTGAATGTAGAGGCACTGGACTCTGCAAAATGCTTGGGGTACAACTGTCTGTAAGTTATTAACTCTAGATTTGTTCTTTTTTTTTTTGCCAGTCTTTGAGAATAAGAATATAATACTTCATGTACCATTAGATGAATTTTTAGATGTAGATGTCTAGCCATACAGGGACCTAGTATATGGAAAGCTGGATCTATCTATGTAACTATGGATCTGTGATGTATCTTATTTATTGAAAGTCATGAGCTCATACTGACACTTCCGATTCTAACAGGGTTTGCCATAGTTTCCTTCCTTTCCACGTATGTACATCCATTCTCTGATAGTGAGAATATGGCTTCCTCTATCCTTAATGTGTGCATTTTATCACATTTCCTACATATAAACAATCTGCCACAGCTGCTGTCCCACCCTCCTCCTTGGAGATGGCCACTGCTCTCACCTCCTGTACATGCTTGGAACCTCTGTCCTGGTCTATAATCATCCGTGTCTTGGTGTCTTCCTCATTTTATTTGAGATTCAGCACTCCAGAGCCAGACAGCTCCCCTATGTGATGCTCCTTCCTACTCCAGCTTTAAGCTCTGTTCAGGATCTGTCCCTCTGTTGGCCATCCCTACTTGCTGGGACTCTCACTCTCCTCCCCTCTCTGATTTTGTGCAATTGTCTGTTTTGGTTGGCTTTACTCAGTGGCTTGAATGGTTCAGGGAGATGACGATGGAAAGACCTAAAAGGAGAAAAAGAAACATGAAGAGAAGGAGAAAGAATTTTCTTTTTTACCCATTGTGTACAGGATCGAGTCCCACATTGGGCTCCCTGCATGGAGCCTGCTTCTCCCTCTACCTGTGTCTCTGCCTCTCTCTCTCTCTCTCTGTGTGTGTGTGTGTGTGTGTGTCTATGAATAAATAAATGAAATCTTTAAAAAAAAACTTTTTACCCGTTGTGTAATTATCATTCATCCTTCAAGTCAAAATTATTTGCATGTCATGAGAAAGAGGGAGGATGAATGCATTGCATGAATTACACTCAGCTAACAAGAGAGAAGGAGGATAGAGAACACTTACATGTTAGTAACTGTTTCCAAGCTCAGTGGAACCCTAACACTCTGGTCTGTATTTAATGTGTGCAAGAGTCAGGTCAACCACCGGGTACATCTCATTCAACATCTTAAATTTCAAGATGATTAAAACTTCTTTGACTCTTTTTGGATGTATTACAACATGTAGGAACTCCTCCACCAGGGTCTAGGTTATAGTTTAGCTTATTTTCTTCTCTTCTTATAAGCCTGGTAAATAGGACTATTTTCCACCTGGAAATTTCCCAGATGAAAGGCAACTCTGTACGGAGCCAACTTAACCATGTTCCTTCATAAAATCATCACAGAGGATCTCAGTACTATCTACCAGTGATTTTCATTAAAGAAAATAATGTACTAAATGGCTTTGTAAATTTTAAATATTTACATAAGTCTCATTCTCAATCCTTTCCAAGAAGCATTTTCAGTGGCCTCAGCTTCAAAATGCAGTTACCGTTATATGGTTAGTACTAAGCTCCCTTATATCAGTACTACTGTGACTACTACCGTACTGTCAAAAAAAATCTGTGGATCTAAAGTCATCTGTCAAATGATGCTGTATGGTTCTAAATGCTTTTTTTATCTTATTTTTGGAAAGAGTAGAAAGTCTAGGACATAAAATTGGTATTTGGAACTATCACTTTGAAAATGTGTTTCATTATTTGGTAATTCAAAATTGGAACACTGGATGGATTGCCATGTATGGGTGTTGGCCCCCATGCTTGGATGGCCTGGCTGTGTGGCCAATAGGCCATGTATCTTTTCTCAGCATCCCTCTCTGTGTCTATAAAATGGAATCTAGCATGGACAAGAGTCAAAGCAGAATTCTGTATGGTTTTTATAGCATCTCCCAGTTATGAAATAGTGATTTTTATCATCTTAATGTATTTCTTAATTACTTTTCTTAAGAATCAAAAGAATCCTTAGAAAAGGAGGCAAATAAACATGACATATGAAGATTACAGGAAACACGTGCTCACAGCCTTCGCTCCAGGCTTACCGATCTTACCCCTGGCCTACACACCTCTGGCCACCACGCAGCCTTCACCTGCTCTCATACCAACCCGCCTGGAATTAATCACTTTCTTCTCACTGACACATCTGCTTCAGCTACCTGATGCTCCAGAGAGTTCGAGGCAAGGAGCCCCAGCACAACGAACAGCAAAAAGCCAGGGTGACTTCTGGAATCAGCTGGGCCTCAGAGCCTCACGCACGGTGTGGCCACCCCTTTGAGTGCCCCACCTGCCCTGTGGAGCCACAAGGCATCGCCCTTCTTCCCTGAACACGACTGGCCTGCTGGGCTTGACAGCCCTTAGTTCTGTTACTCATCGTGATCACAAATCACATGTTGGAGATTTGCTGGCACAAAGCACACAGGTTTTTCGGATCCCTTCACCTCAGGACATTGGTTGTCCCATTTACTGGGAGACACCAGCCTGTCCCTGAGGCCTTTGGAATGTGCACTGACCTTGGAACCTGCTGCCTCCCTCTGTGCTTGACACTTGCTGTTCCTCCCAAATGATCTTTTAAAATCCACTCTGGGGGAGCTCTATGGCTTCCTGCCTCTAGCCTACCTATCTTGTATCCTTATTAAATTCTTTCTTAGCGCTTTCTAAGAAGAGCAAAAGACTTGTATTTCACGATGTATTGAGAGCAATTCCATGTTAGCCAGGCCAAATGGACAGACCCAGTATCACTCATCATAATACATAATAATCAGTTAATCAAAATACTTGGTTCATGACACTGATACTGCTAATGAAAATAATACTAGTGGGTTCCATGCGACCACTCATTGTGATTAAAACTTTCCACGTATTACCTAATTTTCAATAAAACACTTTGGGGCATTTGGCCCCTGATCCCATTTACCAGAGAAGGAAACTGAGTTTCAGAGAGGTTAAGTCATT
Organism: Nyctereutes procyonoides; assembly: GCF_905146905.1. Taxonomy (NCBI): domain Eukaryota; kingdom Metazoa; phylum Chordata; class Mammalia; order Carnivora; family Canidae; genus Nyctereutes; species Nyctereutes procyonoides. Next base: position 33,125,848 of record NW_026575043.1, read on the forward strand.
AAATAAAGGCAACACAGCTGATAGAGACTCAAGTTCTCGATTCCTGTTGGGTGGTCCTGGAGTGCAAGCTTTTGGCTATATGATGCCACCTCCAAAATTCTCTTTGGTGCTCATTACTACGGGCTTCTATTCCAATCATTTCAACTTTTGTAAACTATGATTTTTCTATTTACTTGGTTGCTTTAATATACCACCAGATGATGGTGGCTTAAATAGGATGGACGTTCTCTTTCTCTGTCTCCTTTGCCCACACGGGCTTCTGCCCACCCTCTGGCTGGCTGGGTCTCTCTCTCTCTCTCTCTCTCTCTCTCTCACACACACACACACACACACATACACACACACACACACGTAGACATTGATGGAGCTTTTGTTCTGGGGAACCCAAGAATAGGGGGCCTACTATCTTATCATCCTGCAATCCTCAAGGGATGTTTTCCTGCTCTACTTGTTCCAAGCTGGCTCCCTGCATTCACACTCACACTCAGGCCCTAATAAGGAAGAAACAGAAAGGGAGAGGTACGCTGTTTCTCTTTTTTTTAAGGACATCCGTCTAAATTTATACAGACTGTTTTCGTTTACATGTCCCTGGACCAAATTCAGCCACATGGAAGCATGTCTCACCAAGGAGGTCCAGAAAAGCTAGAGACTATATGAGGAGCTATTCCTCTATTCGTTCTTCTTAAGGAAGAATTAATGCTGAGGCATAACTAACTGGTGGTGTCTGCTGCACTTAGGACAGTGTTGAGATAATGTTTGTTTCAAAATCCATGTCCATCTTCCATGTCCATTATTAAAAATCCCTGGCTGAGGGGTTCAGTAAGCTCCCTGTCATTGACGAATACTCCTTCATGAGTCAGATCCACTTAATGACCCATGATCACCCAGATGCCCCTGTAGTGTCATGGGAAACTCTAAAGACACTTCCCCTGTGCCCTTGTCTGCTGGCCTGCTGGGGATAGTGGCTGCTGTCCTTTGCCCACAGCCATGAGCCTGATCAACATGGCCCATCTTGCGTGGATCCAGTCCTCCCTGAAGCCCCCCTGCCCCTGACTATCAGGCCTCGAAGCTGCCATAGGCAGCCTCCCCAACTGGGCACAGCTGCCCTAGGCCCCCGGTCTCTTGTTGATTCACTTAATCCTGCTCACGTGAAATAATGAGTTTCTGGCTGGGACCCCAAATGACTGAAACCAAGAAACAAAACAAAAATCACTAGAATCCGTATCCTTTGGTGCACTGCCCAAATGGCTTGTAATCCCAGCAGAGAGAGTGTCAACTGTATCAGCCATGGTCAAAGTGCCACTCTACGTCCCTGGTGGATAATGTGAATCAATACAGTACTTCCTTGTCCTCCCAGCACACCTGTTGTCCTTGGAAAAGCTGATTTTTTTTCTTGAGATCCACTCCTACTTTACTGTGTGGCAGCAGTGGACAGCTCTGGGCTGGGGGGGACACCCTGGAGCAGAAGTCAGGGAGTCTCCCGCCTTTGCTCCTCTGCACACTCTCTTACCAGCTGCGTGCCACCACGACTCACTTGTGACTGCAGATTATGTCACATCACATCTGCAGTATAACCACCACAATTATAGGACATTTTCCTGAGACAAGGATAGAGAAAAGGATACAAATTTCGAATCAAAAGAGGAAAGAACTTTAATTGTAAAGGACCGTGCCTTGAATCAGCTCCAAAGACACTTCTTTTCCTGAGGATGAAGTTACCTGCGGAGGATCCACTTATTTTAATTACAGTGGCCATAACTTTAAAATATCATATGTGTCTGTGTATCTGAAACAATCTGGTATGTAGAAGGTAGGATTAAGATTCTAATTTTAACACTTCACTTTAGGTAAGAAAGAAAAAGAGAGAAGTAGGATATAAAAGTAACAATAACAAAGATTTGAAGAATTTGTTTCATAAAATATAATACTGGGGCACCTGGGGGCCCAGCAGTTGAGCGTCTGCCTTTGGCTCAGGGCGTGAGCCTGGAGTTCCGAGATCGAGTCCCATATCAGGCTTCCTGCCGGAAGCCTGCTTCTCCCTCTGCCTGTGTCTCTGCCTCTCTTTCTCTATGTCTTTCATGAATAAGTAAATAAAATATTAAAAACAAATATATATATATATATATACATATAATACTGAAGAATTTCTTTCAAAGGAAAAATCAGTTTGGGGATATGCTGTCCTAACTCTACTGAAGGAAAAGAGAAAATATTGGTACATTTTTTTCTAAATAAAACATTAGAAAACAAAGGGATGGGAATTAATAATATCTTAAAATAATCATAGACTTTAATTTCATTGTGTTTTTGTTGAACAGGAGAAAACAAAATCTAATTTTATCAAGGTTTTATGTGAATATTAAAACTTATTTCGACATCACTATGCCTTTAATGTGGAATTTTAATTCCATTACCATCTTTTAGAATTGTATTTGTTAAAAGTACTTTTTTAAAAAAAATGGAATCTCTTATTTGTTTTTCATACTATCAAGAATACCTACGATAATCAATAGAGAAAAGCTGATAATAATGACAGTTAATTTTTATTATGCATTTATTATGAATCAAGCACTGGGCTAGATGCTTCATATTGATTAGCTGTTTCATTATCTCAGGTTACGACAGGTTACATTTATTCACATTTAATACAGAATTTGGAATGCTTGATGCACCCTAATTTACTTAATCATCACGTCAACTCTACAAGGTAAGGACTTGTACTATCTTCTCTTGCAGAATCTGGAGCACACGGCAGCTAAGCAACTTGCTTATAGATGCAGGAACTGGTCGATGCCAGAGTGGTATAGGAATCCCAAACCTGCTCTCACAGACAAGCCACTTCATCATTTACATTTAACAAAGGAAGAAATTGAGTCCTAACAGTTCAGTAATTTTTCTAAAGTTATACGCAAGAAATTAATGGAGATAGATTATAAATAAAGGTTAATTTTAATGTTCTAATAGTTAAATTAGAAATGAAAGCCACTAGATCACTGGGTCTGAAAACCCCAGAAGCACAGATGTCCTGTGACCAGGCAGCCAATGGCACAGAGAGGCTGGGATAACTGACCCACAGACCCCATGAACTGGAGACCCCAAGTTCTTTCTCATGCACTGAGCCATATCCATTTGGATCTAACATACCTGAACTGGAAATAAAGAGACCAGAGACTTGTTTTCTTCTATTACTTCACAGACCGCTTTTCTGGTGATAAATCCTGGACCGTTTGGAAAGTTACTAAACTCTATGCCTTGACCCTTAAAAGACTATTTCCAGTCACAGTGCTGGAATTAATATGCAAATGAATGGAAGTCAATGCACTTTCTCACAGGGCAGCTGCCTCATGTATAGACAAAGTCAAGCTTATAGTATAGCCAATGCTTCATATAGAGTCGCCGTAAGTGAAAATCATTTTCAGGGTTTTTCTTGGTGTGAACAAAGTTAATGTTCATTCTAATAAGCTCATACACTTAAAATCTTAATTTTTCATTTTAAAATTAAGTGTGTGTGTATATTTAGAGATTGGAAGCTAACATTCTAGGATTATAAAAATCAGATGCTTCTTTCATGAGAGAAGAAAGACCTCAAGGCTGTAATATCCCCTTTAATATCATTTTTCAGTTCTGCACTATATAACTATCCTTAAAAAAGAAAAAAGAAAAAAGCACTTATGATGCTGAGCCAGTATTTTGAACTCCATATTAGTGAGCTTGCTCCATAAGATTAATCTGTGGATTTGGTAAAACATAAAGCAATTATTTAAATCAGAACCTCTAGCTGGAAATGTACTTTGCAAATACATGTTCAATAGTGCAAAACTTATATATGTGTTCATTAGCAGAGGTGAAGATTAGACCCTGGGTATTTATTAATAATTTAATAATAATACATTACAATCTCTGAAATCCAAAGTTAACTTTTTCAAATTATTGCTTGAAAAAAAAATATATTTGCCCTACAGGAACTATGAACATGGAAGTGTATACCCAAGCTGAACTCCTCATCAGATGCACCCCTTCATCCCTGAAGAGCAGGGCAGAGGGTGGTGGCCACTGGCCTGGCCTCTGTATTTACTGTATGTGGTAATTGTTCAACGGTGAACTGTCACTTTTTTAAAAAGAGGCAAAGGACATATGCCCCAAAGGGGCTTTTAACAATTTTAGATTAAATTTTCTCCAAAGAAAACATAATTCTTTATGTCATAAAACTGTAACCTTCAGTTTGGGCAGTAAACATGCTGAATTCTGAGCTCAGTTTCATTACTACTAACCTGCAGCCCTGTGGCATCCACTTTCCTGATTCACTTCTGCAGAAACGAAAATACGAAGTGGTGGTGGGAAGCAATATAACCCTTCAGTTTTTAAAGAATGCTGAATAATACTGAAAGTGAATTGAAGTACATTTGCCAAAATATTCAGAATAAGAGAGTAGCTCAATTCCATTAGTTTCTTAATGATAGCAGAATAAACTGACATAGTAATAAATCTTTATTTATTACTCTGTCAAACTATCCTACTTTGATATAGTCAACTCAAAAACAGTTTATTGAATAACTGCTATGTATACCAGGAGTTATGTTAGGATCATGGGCAAATAACATGGGTGGGTTCCAATTACTTCTCTCGAGGTCCCAGTACACATGGAGAAAAACAAGCCAAGCCAACAGAAGAACTGTCAACTAAAGTAAAACATGATTAATGAATATCAAATGCATTTTTTGTTCAGAAGTAGATAAGCTGGTCTTAACATTCATAGGGAGAGACAAGGGACCTAGAGTAGTCCCAACAATCTTGAAAAGAAGAACAATGTTAAAGGATTTATAATACCCAATTTAATAACCTGCTGCAGTAATCAGGACTGTGTGGTACCGATTAATGGAAGACATGTTCATCAACAGAACAGAGATTCCAGAAATAAACCTATATATTATTTCTTTTTTTTTCAAGTTTGAATAGAAAACTCAAGGATAAAAATAAATGTTTTTTCAACAAATAGTACTAGGAAACTGAAAATCCACATGCAAAATAATGAGTTTGGATGCCAACCTCATACTGAATGCAAAAATCACAACCAGTGGACCTAACACCTAAATGTAAAAGCTAAAACTACATCTCTTGGAGGGAACGCATGTGGATAAATCTTCCTAATTTTGGATTAGGAAACAATTTCTTAGATATGATAGTGAAAGTGCAAGAAATGAAAGAAAACTTAGAAAAATTAGACTTCTTCAATACCTAAAACACTTGTGCTTCAAAGGAGTCGTTTGAGAGTGTGAAATGACAATCCACAGCATGGGAGGAGATGCTTGTAAATAATATCCTGAGAAGGAACTCAAGTTTGGAATATGTGTAAAGACCTCTTACAGCTCAACAATTAAAAACACAAGTAACTCAACTGAAAAATAAGCAAAGGACCAGAGCGGACATTTATCCAAAGAAGATATGCTAACAGTCAATAAGCACATGAGAAGATGCTCAGCCTTAGTCATTAAAGAAATGCAAATCACACTACACTAAGATACCCCTTCACAATCACTTGGATGGCTATGGTCATAAATCACAAGGACAATGGAGCGCCCAGGTGGCTCAGTGGTTGGGCATCTGTCATTGGGGCAAGTCATGATCCTGAGGTCCTGGGATCGAGTCCCAGGACTAGATCAAGCTTCCTGCAGGGAGCCTTCTTCTCCTTCTGCCTATGTCTCTGCCTTTCTCTCTGTGTCTCTCATGAATAAATAACTAAAATCTTAAAAAAGAAAAAAAAAAGACAGTGACTAGTTTGGTGAGGATGTGGAGAAATCAGAACCCTCATATCTTTTTTGGCGGGAATGTAGAATGTTGCAGCCTTTTTGGAAAACAGTTGTGTTGTTCCTCAGAAAGTGAAGCATTCACCCTATGACAGCCATTCTACTCCTATGTGCTTACTCAAGAGAACTGGAAACAGGCGTACACAAAAATTTGCACACTAATAATCATGGGAGCATTCTCCTGACAGCTAAAAGGTGGAATCGACCCTATGCGTGCTACATGCTACAGGTACATACATACATGGTACATGCTGTAATGCACATGGCAACAACCCAAGTGAAAGAAATCAGGGCATTTCATATAAATACAATCATATAATATGTGGTCCTCTGTGTCCCACTGTCCTCCTCAGCAGGCCCTGGGTCTGACTCAGTGGGGGTTGAGTAAATGCTTGCTGAGCTGTTTAGCAGAAGAGTGGGGCAGGCATAGAGGCTGCAGTATGTTTTTTATCCAGTCAGTAATAAATTAAGGATTTTCCCACTTAGCTCTCTTAAGTATGTTCTTAAGTAAATAAGGGGCAAACCTCTCACGTTTTGCTTTACTTCAGGATATATATTTTCCTTTCAACAAGTCCACGAGAATGCCGTAGGTACTGATGGTCTTTCTAACCCCATGACTCCATGAAGATGTTCTTGCTTGCTAATGTCTGGGCCTTTGCTTGAGGTATTCCCTCTCCATGGCTCTGCCATTCCTTGCTGATGCTAACTCAACCTCAGGGGAGCCTTACCTGATTCTCCACATAAAGCTGTCTACACCCACCATCCAGGAACATAAGCCATTTATCTTCCTCTATAAGATCAAACCTTGCTCAGAGTACATGTCCATTTGCTTTTCATTGTTGAATGGCAAGTTCACGAGGCACATATTGGTCTCTGCACTCATATCTTCACAGCCTCAGACAGGGATTTTCACAGACTCAGTGCTCTTTAATAATAAACCATCCTATTTATGGTTTATTGAGGGATGAATACAATTTTTTGGAACTTGGAAACTGGAAAAAAAAAAACCTCTTCATGCTGTATTTAAACATGAAAATCATCTTACTTGTACCTGAATTTGTATGACTAAACATATATATGTTTTGGTTTATTTGTGGAAAAATGCATTCCAAATTATATTCTACAGTTTGATGTTCTACAGGATTTTATATCATTTCATTCCCCACATGGGCCATCTGCCAAGGGAAGGACACATACTCTCTTCCTGAAATCATGGGGCTAATAATATTGTTTTTTAATTTTTCAGTAGGCATTTATTTTTCATTATGCAGGCATGTATAGAATTATTACCAAATATTATCATTTAACTTTCATGTTATGAAATTTATGACTGTATGTATCTGATACCATAAATAGATTAAAATTTCCTTGAGGGCAGAGTTTGCATGTTGTTAATCTTTATACACTACAAAAAAGTACTCAGCATGGACTCCATAAATATTTCAATATCTATCATCTAATTACAGTTTTAAAAATATATGAAATCATATATCCACTTTAAATGCTTTTCCCCAAAATAAACAAAATAAAATTACCAAATTCACTGAAGTTACTGACTTCCTGCTTTTTTTAAATCCACATAATATATTATATTGTTATATTTAAAAACAAGAGTATTGTTACTCTTAATATATTGTTTCCTGTCACTTTACTTCAAGATGACCAGTTATTAGTAATATTTTATACTGTCACCAGGATGAATATGGATAGCCTAAAATAAATTAATGTTTGGTCACAGTTGTATATCTAGGACGAGTCAGTTATGTTTATTATTGGTTCCATTTTCTATTTATCATCATTTATAGGGTAATATAAGATCATTACTAGTCTAAAAATTAACTAAGTGAGATACCCTTCTGCTAAGCATTTAAAAGCTGTGTTGGAAACACAGTTGGATGGCATGGTACACATAATATGCATCGATACATGAACTCAGACTCCTCATGTGATGCTTTATGTAGTTCTGAAAGCTTGGAAAAGTGACTCAGTCATAAGCTTGACATCAAGACTACAACACCATAGGTTTTTGTGAGTTGAAAATTATTAGACCAGCAAAGAGCATTTTGTATTAATCAATTGTCTGCCTTTGGGAAAAATCTGCTTGCCTCTGTGCCATGCACTGTGTATTTTGAGAGCGTCAGTAGACTTCAGTGTTGAGGTAGAAATGACATTTTTGCTTCCACTTCACCAATGGCCAGTTCAAGGTTTTATCTACAGGTGGAAGTCACACACAAGGGTTTACACCAGAGTTGTGCCACCACTAACTGCTTTAGGAGGGAGACGTTCTCCCAACATGTCTGGAAATGAGGGCAGTTATCTGTGAAAAGAGCCATGAGGGAGTGTCAGCTGGTACTCCTGGTAATTTTATCAGATCAGAAAATAAATCCGAGATAGAACACACCCTACCTTATATCCACAGAAGTCTGATAGGAAAATCCTATTTTTCTAACCCAGGTGAGGGTGAGAATTAAAATAAAGACTAACTATGTAAACATTTCATATGATTTACATAAGCAATCATCTAAACAATCAACAATAAAGTAGGTATAGTAGTGATCATAATAGCTACCATTTGTGGAAAGCCTATTATGCACCAAACCCTTTATTATTTTGTTTAATATGCACAACATCTATGTGAGGTAAGAATCACTAGAATTTCCAATTTCCAGATGAGAAAGTAAGAGTAAGAAAGATTAATAACTTTCTCCCATAGCACATGTTTAAGAGTGTTGGGGATGGAGCCGGGATTTCAAACCATGAGTACTTGATCTTAAACTCTGGGTTTCCCTTCTCACAAAGTGTGAGGATGGTCGCTGCGTCCTTCTTTCTCCCTGCAGGCAGCTCTCAACTGCTGAGGTGGTGTCAGTCCATGCTGGTACCTGAGGGAGGGCTGAGGGTCCATGCACTGTCCCCCATTTCTGTGTCACCTGCCTGGCAGGGATCCTGTGTGTGCTGTTGGTCAGGCTGGGGAAATGGAGAGATACGGGAAGTAGTACAAGGGAAGAGTCAATAGATTGACCAAATGATTAGATTGAAAAATTGGATGCATTGGGATAATGGTGGTTTTGTAGAAGTAAACGGTAGCTTTCAGGGGTGTATTTTAGTAAAATGGGGTGTGTTTAGTGTGGAGAGCTTACCAGATGTGCAGAAGGAATATTCCCACATGGATTTAGAAATGTGTGTAGTCCTTACAACAGGGATCAAGGCCAGATGTCTGAATAATGTATCTGGAAATATCAAAGCCCAGGAAATAGGTGGTATTTTTGATATTTAAAGTTTGAAGAATTGCAGGAAATGATTACATAAGAGATGAAGGATGGGAGATGAGTCAGAAAAGAAGCAAATGGAAAGTGGGAGTTGAAACCAATCCTCAGTGACTTTCAAAAGGGAAGTCACTGATGTTGATTTAAAATGAGCCACTTGCTTTGCTTACTGAGGGGGTCCTATACAGGAAAACTTTTCTGCGAGATGGTGCCAGGGTCGGGATGACAGCACCCGACATTTGACGCTGACAGTGCACTCTGCTCATGCTGGGCACACAACTTCCCAGTTAATACTTACAGTGACTTTATAGAAAGATGGTTCACACTCGATGAATTAGTCTGAGAGACAAGTGTCATGACCCTAGTATCTGTAGGGTTCGCCTGGTGACAACCCAATCTCTACAACTGATTGTGAATTACACATGGGCACAGGACTCATGATCTGACTTATCTACACACTTTTGACTTGCCTCAAAAAGAGATGGGGGATGGCTAAAACCTACTGACAACTTCCATTTTTGAGTAATTACTTTGCCCATTAATCTGCTAAGCTCCTTAAAAAGGTAACTGATTTAATCCTATGGTGACCGAATGACACAAGCATATTTATTCCCCTATTATTACAGGGATTGGATCTGAAGGTGAATGACTAGGTGTGTCGCGCATCTGACATACATCATAAGTGGTAGAAATGGGATTCGACTGCAGGAGGGTCGGTTTCTTAAGAAAGACACGTGACCATCTGGAGAGGTTTCCATGAAGGCAGAAGGAGAAGAGAGTTGATGGCAATACTGTGACTAATACTGATGATAAGAATCGGAAGATAAGAAAAGGGGAATAAATCTTGGTGGCGAAGAAATAGAAGCACAGATAAACTTCATAGCTCCGCCCCCATCCTAAATTCCAGCTGCATGTCCAATGATGAACCAAAAGTCTGATATAAGGAAGTTCTTGTGGCATAAAAAATAGAGGGAAACTGAAGATCTGGTCAACATGCCTGTAGGTGGAACCAGCATCTGTGCACAGGAAAGCCTGGACACGGAGGAATGGGCTGATGCTACCAAAAGGGGCAGGGAAGCTAGGGGGAAAGCTCATGGGGCTTTGAACGAGGCCCAGGAGGGGAGCCCTTTGTCTCTAGGATGGGAGGAAAACAAGCAAATGGGAAAACATGAAGGGATGTTTAAAGATAGCTGAGATCATGACAATGTGCTCAGTGGAATAGGACATCATATTCTGGGCCAGCTTATGATTTAATGCAATGAAGAGTGAACATAAAACAAATAGAAGGGTTCCCACACAGCAGAGAGAGCAGAAACCTTGGGACCAGAGATCATCACAGTGGTCCTGGACAAGAGGCAAGCAAGCCAAGAATTCCACAGTGCAGACAGATGGAAGACTCAGAATGGCGGCCACAGCACTGGGGCAGGGCCGGGGGCACAGGTGGGCACACGAGTATGTTCCCAAAGCATCCTGTTCTCCCCTCATGACTTCACCACACTTCCTGGGGTTACTTATTGGAGATCTTTTCCCAGTTGCTGTAGTATCTGTGGGGCAGGAACTGGGACTCCCCACTAACTGCTGTATTCCCAGCACACAGCACACCTGGGCTAGGACACACGCTTTTGGATATGGGATTTTCTCCCCATTTCCCATCAGCCCCGAAGCAGACTTTTCATGTTCTCATGGAGAAAGATTGCCGAAGTCCTTCATAATCAGGTAACGTCTTTACAATGAGATGCTCCCACTAGAAATTTTCCTTGTTGGTATTTGCCTGTCAGAAATCTCTTAGCCCAGCAGTTCTTATGCAAATCATCCAGGGACCTTGTTAGAATGTCAGTTGTGATTTATTTCCAGGGTGAGATCCAAGTGTCTGCATCGTGTAGAAGCTACCGAGGAACGCTACTTGTCTATATTTAATGCATGGAGTACCAGGGACTTACTCCTTAGATCCCGGGTAAACCAAGTCCTTGCTGGTTCTGACCCAACCATCTCTAAGCCTTCTGGCATTTATGCAAGTCCGGTTCTTGGGCCTCCTCCCTTGCTGCCTTTTGACCTGCGTGTGGATCTCACTCTAATATTTCTTATATATTTTGAGTCTAGCCTGCCCACCCGATGTCAATGGCACCTTTGTTCTAATCTTTCAGACCAATCATGTTGTTTCCTGAACCATAATTCTGCCTTGAGTACCTATTTCCGGGCCACCGATATCAAGAAGGCACTAAGTAAAGATGAAGAAACCTGATCTTCCAAGTCAAAGCAGGTAAAGCCCTTTGTCACGTGGTCCAAATAACTTGGATTTGTCACTTTTGACCTTAAGACCTAAGTCAGAAGTGAGCCTTAGCCTTGTCCTCAGTTCTACTCACTCCTCTACTCGTGGTAAGTGAAAACCATTACCGGAGGAAATTTAGCTGCAATTCTGTTCTATTGATCAGTGAAAGGAGACCATACCACTTATTGAACAATGATTTGTTGAACCTTAAGAGGCTTTTTCACTCTAAAGGGTCAGAGAAGCCCCCCCTGGGGCTTCTCACTTTTGTGAATCTTGAAAGAAGAATCTTTCAACAGAAAAGATTCAAGCCTAGGAAGAAGGATGACCCCAAAAATATTGGTTTGAGGGAGTGTGATGCAATCAGCAGAGTAGGTTAATTCAGCAAGTGGTTGGCAGGAAGTGTTGGGAAATGAAGTTAAGAAGGTAAAGGGGAAGAGATACCTGGAGTCTTCCCCATGGTGAGAAATCTGGATTTTTGTTCTGGACAAAGGGGTTTCTCGTTCTAAGGAAGCAGTAACTAAGGGTCTCCCTTCCCACCTGTTTCTCACACTGATTTCTTCCTATCATACAACTCACGTCTTGGGATTGTGGTCTGACTGATGGGAGCACAGGTGGGAAGGGTCAAGTACACACCCCGAAGCCCTATTCCTGCCACCACAGCTCTCAGAGTCCACTTGGATGCTAGCACTGTTAGCTAGCAGAAGTGACAGGAGCCAGAAGTTTGACCTCAAGGGAAGAGACAACTCAATGCAAACCTAACTTTTCTTTGGATACTGCATGGAGCAAATCCAGAACCTAGCAGGTTTCTGGAGAATTCCATAAGACAAAACAGGTTTAAATTCTGGAAAAGTGTAAGAAGGAAATGTGGGTTTATAGGAAGATTTTTAGTATTAATGAGAGCTCACTATAAGAACGTAGGTAGTGAAATAGTGAGTTTCCCACTGGGATACTGTTTCCAATATCAGAGTGACTGTGCGATGTGGTTTCTAGGCTCCTCCTGGCACATGGGATAGCCCTAAAAGTACTGAGCTATTGATTGATTGCTAATTGCTGAAGACAGCGTTAACTCGGACCTGATCCTTTTGAGCCATGCAGGATTGAGACTCTGTGGAATACATTTATACACCAAAGCACACTGCTCAAAACACATTGAGACACCAGTAGTTGTGGTCACAGAGTGAAAAGTACAGAAGGGAGTGTTCCGTCCATTCAAGTCAGAGCGCCCCTAAAGACCTGTGTCTTCCTATCAAGAACGCGTTGACCTTTACTCTGTAGAGTCAACTCTGTTCAAGGATTTTTATTGTGCCCTATTTCAGCTGTAACAAGTCACTACAAATGACCCAAAATAACACAAATACATTATTTATTTTGTGGGTCTGGAATCTGAGGTCAGAGATCAGCTTCACTAGGCCAAGGGCAGGGGTCAGCGGGCTTGGCTTCCTTCAGAGGCTCCTGGGGGCCACTGCGTCCTTGCCTGTCCCACTCTCAGAGCTCTATTTCTGCACTCAGCACCACTCCTCCATCCTTGAAGGCAGCAGAGTCGCATCTCCAAGTCTCCCTCATCCTTGCACTGTCTTCTGCCCTTTAGAGTGGACTCCCCCATGGCCTCCCTCCTACCAGGACCCTTGCGATAACAGGTCGTCAAAATCAAGGGAGGAACTATTAATATGCTATTACCTAATAATATTGAAAAGCTCATCCTTTGCAGCAAAAGACTATTTGAAAAAAAAATGGTGTTTGTCTTTTAATGACATCCAGCCTGAGACCCAGGTCTCTCACGCCTGCATGAGAAGATAATACGGAACCACTCAGTTCTGGCCATTTCAGCTGCAATGAGAATCACCACTGCACCATCTATTTGCCAGTCCTGTCTGGAGAAGGTCACCTGGCATCACTGCAATGACCTAATTACACCAGGCATGAGGAACGTGCAGCCAAGAATTTTTTTTTAGCCTATGCTGCATTTTTAAAGTGTCCATAATCAACAATTGATGATTAATGGATGCAAATCACTCCGCCAAGATCATTTCAGTTCATGTGGCCACCACTCCCTTCTCTCTCCACCTGCACTTTACCATCTAGAATTATTAAACACAGATCTGTCTGTACAGATGAGTTCTACAGAAAGTGGTCCTCCAGCCTGGCTAAGCATCAGAGTTACCTGAGAAGTGTTTTTACGGACAGATTTCCAGGTGTCACCTCAGACCTGGTGTTGCTAGGAGTAGGCTGTCGGGTCTTTAGTTTTTAAATGGCTCTCCTGTGACTCCTGTGATTTAGCAGACCCGTGGGACTGGCATTTGGCCTCAGTCTGCTCCAAAAAACAGCCCTTTCCTGGACTTCCAATCATCCTATAAATATTCTCAACATTATTCTGGAGGTTACGGCGTTTTTTAGAAGCAACTTATACAGTCTCTATTTCATTTTGAGACATTTAGGCTTTTCTAGTTTTAGTTTTGTCAACCATTCCGCATGCTCAGATTTTGAAAGTCTAGTCCATTGTTGTGCTCTGAGTCCTGAGAATTCCTCCAGGTGCTGTTCACCTCATAACATCCCACAGAACTTTCCATTATATCCAAGCTGTAAATGACTGAACCTACCTCTCTTGACCTTGTGTAAGGATTTCCTTAGCTCTCTTGTCCCACAGTTAGAGTTTGCATTTCAACTCTAGCTCTCAATTATCCTTGAATTGTATGTAGTGTGTTTTTATTAGATTTCCCTTGACCTTTCATAGGAGAGAAATAATGGATGTGGAAGGACAGAGGCAGAGTTAAAAAGTCCCATCTTCTCATCATGAGGACTTACATTCATTCCCGAACTTGGCCAAGCCCTAGAGAAGCTAAGTTGTGTGTAGTATGGGTGCCATGAACTGTGTCCTTTCTCTACGTGTGGAACTACTGTCAAGTATCCCTTTGGCTTCTACTTACCTAAACTGAATTTCTGCATCTTCTACAGGTTTAAACATTTGAGTTCCTTTAATCCCAGCCAACCTGCTGTCAATGCAACATTTCCTAACACCAAAGACAGTACCTGGTCAGGCCTTGTCTAGGTGTAGATGCAAGATCATCCCCCCCTTCCATGGCTGGTACAAATGCCACTGCTCATCTTGACATCTGTCTCTGAGGGTGGAGCCCTCTGATTTCTGCGCTGCCCCAATCTGAAGATCCCTTCTGTCTGATTCATACCATATATTTCTAGAAGGCAGGATGCAGTGCTTATTCAGAAACCACTCTGCCATATGTGCATTATTCAGAATTTTCCCAAACTAAATGCTTGAAGGTTTTACACCTGTCTCAGTTTTTAAAAATAAAATTAAGGCAAAAACAAACAAACAAACAAAAAAACACGCTCTACTTGGTATGCTGTGTTTCAGAAGTATATGCTTAAATCCAAGGGATGATGGAGATGGAAAGTTATGAGTTATTAGCACAGCCAGGGGTGAGGATTGCTGTTCAGACACACACAGAATGGGGTGGGGCGGGAGGAGGAGAGCATTCAGCAGAGGTCCTGCATGTTCTGATTTTGTCCACATCCAAAACACCATTCTTGAGTTCCAGTGTTTACCACTCTTCTGTCCTTAGCAGTAAACACACAAAAGTGTCCCTCCACCCTAGTGTAGCCACACAAATCACCACTGTCATTTCATTCCACAACACTGCCAGGATTCATCCTCATTTCCACGTCCCTGAAAATGTCGAAGAAAGTGGAAAATATCATTTTTCTTCCTAATAGCTATTTCAACCTCTTAATGCCAGGGGAAATATACAACGTCATGCCACAAAGGTTACCAAGGCCCCCGACACCCTGAGTGTGTGGTGGTGAAGCCACAGCAGCCACTGAGGCACGGCCTGTGCAGGACTACTATGACATCAGAGCTATGGAGCCAGCCCTCTGGGAACTGACAGCCTGGACAGAGGCTGAGTTCATTCCCATCTAGTGAATCCATGAGTTTTAGAAGCATCCTCCCTAAAACAACCTTATAGTTGCTTGGCCAGATCTAGAATCTTAGAACCCAAATGGACGTCTAAGATTATTTTTTGAGAGCCAGGGTGAGGTACTTCCCCCAAAGTCACAAATCCAGCTCACAGAAGGAACAGGTCTTAGATACTGACCTGTCCTGTGGGTTTGAGGTGAGTGGGAAGGGCAGCAGAGCATGGTGTAAGGGGGCAGACCTGCAGATTGGACAGACATGGGTCCTAATTCTGGTTCTGCTGCTGGAGCTGTGGTTTTTGTTAATTTACTGAATTCTGTAACACTTAGTTTTGCCACTTATAAAACAAGTTAATAATATAGCACCTTATTTAAAAAATATAATTTAAGTGAGGCAATACATTCAGAGTAGAACCCTTAGCTAGGGGCTTGGCACCTCAGTGCATTAAACAGACATTCACCACCATGATGGCCAAGCAGTAATTTCTGACTTCCAAGTCCAAGTCTTTTCACTTAACCACAAATACCCTCTGTGGGTATGAGTCTTTCCAGGCAACATGGTTGGTAGTTTCGAGAAGGGACTACAATCCATCACTGGCCTCCACCACACTTTGTGCACGAAATTGACTTTATGATGCTCTTTGCTTCAAACATTGTATCTCAGGGTCTACCCCAAATATAGCCAATTTTCCCAATGATTCTACTTCTCAAGTGTTAAACAGGAAAAACTTCAGTTAAACATAAATTTAAGAGTGATATGGGTAGATATTTTCAATACGGATTCAGACAACGATTTTCCTTCACTCAATATTTCATGATTTGATTATGTTTAGATACTTTCATTCATGGACATCAGTACCCATCAATTACATATCTGACCAAGATTATTTAACTTCTTATGTGAAATTGAACACCAATGACAGAAAAGGGAATTCCGGCAAATGAGCTATGTTTGAATTTCCTAATGGTTAATTCCGGACTGTGGGGAATCTGAGCTTGTTCCTCTCCACGGAAATGGGTTTGTGTAAAAGTCAAAAGTAAGAGTGGTTTTAATCTAAAGAAGGGAGGCAGCAAGAAGAGACATTTTTTATGAAATAATATTAATTGTATGAAGCTGGCATGGTCCACAAGTCTTCAAGAGAAACTACCCCTCCCGCAACTCTTTTTTTTAGGGAAATTGCCATGAGCTTGGGGAAAAATTTCTCACAGATCAAAGATGAATGTTACTTTTCATTCATTATCATTTGGCTGAACTCTGAGAGAACTATTGCAGCACATTTCTTTAATGAAAGAAGAGGCAATAAATTAATGATTTTGAGAATTGCATGTAAATAACCAAGGCTAACTGTAAGTTAGAAAGATGACTTTTCCAAAACTAGAATGAAGAATTGCAATAATCTGCAACTAATACGCACATACATACACAAATAAATTAATACTTCCCAATTGGGTATTTATGGATGAAATTATTTTTGTTTACTGAAGTTCTCAAATAATTACTTATTTTTTTCATTCCATCCACAATAATCTTACTGGAAAAATATGCATCTTTGTTGAAAAAGATTATGAGTCAAATATATTGATGATGATGATGAAAGAATGGTGTTTTTGTTCTAGACATCAGTAACAAATAAGAAAATGCATGGGACTTTCCATCATCTATCAGGAGATTCTTCAAAAAATCACCATATTATTGCTAATAATAAACTTGAATTTATCCATATATTTTTTTGTTGTTTACTCTCAATAAAAGAAAAAAAATAACTACTTCCATCTCTTCCTCTGCCAAGATTTCCCAGTTGAAATGGGGAAAAATTTCTCTTTTAACCTTCAAAATAAATAGTCCTCCATATTAAATAATGTAACCTAGAATCCAAAGTAGGAAATATTATGAATGTGTCAAAGTCTTGCGAGCAAAGATATTGTGGCACAACACAGTCCCAATCATAATAGCACATAAACTTGATGTATAAATACTATCATATTTTAAGGGAGAAACTTACCAAGGCATTTGTATATTACGTATTCCATTCCTAAAAATGAAAGTTGTGTGATTGTTTTCATTAACCTTTCATTCTTATAGAAGGGCAAAATCGATAATAAATTTATTCAGCCAGCTGAAAGGCAATTTCGAGCAATTTCAGCTGGGATTTCATCTCCATGGCTTTTTTTCTTTTCTTTTCTTTTCTTCTTCTTCTACTTCTTTTTTTTTCTTTTTCTTTTCTACCTCCCACAAATCCTAATAAAATATGGTTTGCCCAAATATAAAACTGCAGATTGCAGTAAGTTTTCGAAGACATTGAATGAATTCCTCTTTACAGCTTGATAATTACCTGTCTAAGAATACTGATTCCTTCAAATTATAAGGTTGTGTTTCAGGCAGAAGGTTACTGAAATGTCCTAGAGCTAGAAATGTGTGGGCTTCTGTTTTTAAACACTCTACAGTGTTGACCGTGGTGCTATAACATTTTCAGTCCGATTTTATGCCTATTAGAAGCCGCTGACATAGAAGCAATTTTCGTCCTCTTGGTTTACTGGCTTTATTACTGGCCTCATCCAAAGGGCTGGAGTGAGATCATTCTGTCAATTATCAGCCTGTCAGTAATAGTACAGGTGAAATTTTTATGAACATGTCAGAGTTCTTATAAAGAACAGCATATTTCCTGCTGGCATTTCTACACTTAAACACAACTTTGTCATGCCCTTTGTCTGTTTTCCAAGTAGGAAATCCAAAGTCAATGTGCTCAAACTATTACATACCAGAAGGTATAAAAATATTTTTTAAACAAACAATGCATTTCAAGAAGGTCCAAATGTCAAGCAATTTTGGAAAGATTTTTTTAAAGATTTTATTCATTTATTCATGAGAGATACACAGAGAGAGAGGCAGAGATACAGGCAGAGGGAGAAGCAGGCTCCCTGCAGGGAGCCCGATACAGGACTGGATCCCAGGATCCCAGGATCATGACCTGAGCCAAAGGCAGACACTCAACCACTGAGCCACTCAGGTGCTCCTGGAAAGATTTTCAAGTGAGAGATACCATTTCCAGCCCATCCTCCTGCCCCTAAAGCCCCATCTCAGAGGCCAGGGCTGGCACCTGTTCATATTTTCATTCCCCTCGTTACTTTTCATGCACTTAAATAATATACTTATTCTTTTCTTTCTTTCAACAATTTCAGATACTCCTGTTATGGAATATGAGGATCCCAATCATTATATATGCACTTTATCCCCTTCCGTCTAACCTCAATTTCTGGGAGATATTGATATTTTTAGTTATCCTATTGGTAACATCGGCAAACTGGAATAATAAACCTAAAATTTGATTTATTTTGCTAAATACTGTAAACACTATGTGTCAGCTGTTTTACAGTGAGGTGACAGTGTCTCTGCTATTTCCTCATTGCTGCTTTGCACTCTGACCTCCTTGCTTGTCAACTATACCTTCCCCTGATATTGTTGGAAATGATACACATACTTTTTTTTCATAGACTTGATCATGCGTACTCTCTGTTGGTTGATTGATTCCAAAAGTTGAACACCAACAAACAGGAAGTATGCCAATGTGACTGTGTAAATATTGATCATTGTGGAAGTGAATGGCACTGGGGCTGGGCTTCCTTTTCTCAGAGGCTAATGCCAGGAACTCAAGGACAATGGAAAGAAAAGTTTCCTTGACTTCAAAGCAAACAGATTCCACCAGATGATCCAATTCATACCATATTTATTTTCATTTCCATTTGCTTCGTTACTTCCTACATATTTTTTAATGACTGTCTAGGGGCTTTTCTTTTTCTTTTTTTTTTTTTAATTTTTATTTATTTATGATAGAGAGAGACAGAGAGAGAGAGAGAGAGAGGCAGAGACATAGGCAGAGGGAGAAGCAGGCTCCATGCACCAGGAGCCTGACGTGGGATTCGATCCCGGGTCTCCAGGATCGCGCCCTGGGCCAAAGGCAGGCACTAAACCGCTGTGCCACCCAGGGATCCCCGGCTTTTCTTTTTCTTGACAAAAACCAACGCTTGGCTCTCATATCCTCAAAGTTATCCTTCTCATAATCGTTCATTTGCCACAAAGCCCCCTTTTTTGTCTCTCCCCTGCTGATTCAACAGAGCCTGTCTGTGGTCCTGGCATCTGCACAGTTGTCCTCTGAGTTCCTTCTGCTTTGCTCCTGGGTTAGGACAACCAGTTCCTAAAAATCCAGCTTCTTTCTCTTCTTTCTCGGTGAGTGTTCCTGGAGCTTGTTCTCCAGTTACCCCCTAAGAAAGTGTGTGTGGAGGGTCAAGTTGAGGATTCCTTGCACAACCTTATTTTGATCTCTACATTTGGTAATTTGTCTATAATATAAATTTGGGTTTAAGACTAAGTGTCCTTCAATTAAATTGTGAAGACACTCCTCTTATGGCATTCTAAATATCCTTTGTGGGGAATAGGATAATTAAACTCCTTTTGAGTAAAATTTCTTTCTGGATTTTGAGTTGTTTTTTTTTTTTTAGTAAATCTTTGGCATTTGAACATTTCAACATAGTGGGTACATATATGATTTTTACATTGGCTAGATCTAAAACTGCATGACTTCCTTATGTGTTTTGTAAACATCTTTGGTTATTTTTCTGGCTTTTCCTCTCTTTTTTTCCTCTTTTCGTTCTGAAAATGTTATTAGAATAATTTTAAGTTACTGAAGATTGTTCATATTTTCAAGTACTTGTTATTTTGATCTGTGTTCAGGGAAATTCCTCAGTCTCTAGCTTTTAACCTATCTCTTAATTTAAAAAATTGAAATTATGTATTTTGTTTTTCATAACTCTTCTGTGTTATATTTTTTCATGGCTTATAATACTTTATTATATATACAATACCTTCTCAAATTCCTCTAAGGCTAAGAATTAGGTTTTCGTTTTGTTTTGTTTAATTTCCCATGTGTCTTAAATTATGCTTTGTCCAGAGCAGTTTGTTTATTTAACTTTCCTTTTTATGTGATTGAGTTTCTTTTTACCTGGGTGTATTAAATTGTTTTCATGTTCAAAAAGGTAGGTTTATGCAGGGAGCTTGAGGATGATTTCTTCATGGTGGTGCATGCAGCTTCTTTCCTCAGAGGTCTTTCCCCTGAATAGAAAATGGAAGTGGCTCCTCTGTTCAGGTCTGATGGGCTTGTCACAAAGGATGCATACTTACTGATGGGGCAGGAAGCCAGCTGGGAGGACAGGACTCCCCATCCTTCTGATACCACATGGAGACTACTTAGCAATGGCAACACCCAGTGTTCCATAGGTCTCCCAAGGCAGTTGCCTTCACTTTCTTATAGGATGCTTAATTCTGAGATAAATTCCAGTATGAATACAGACAGCAAACAGGGAGAAATGGTTGAGCAGCACAGCTGTCCCAGAGGCAGACATCCAACCACCCTGCTTGTCTACTTCTGCCCTTGAAAACGGTGGACCCCAAGCTTGGATTGATTACCCAGGGCATTCCCTGGGAGGATGGCCTCCCACGAGACATTCCACTTAGACCTTGATTGCATATGCTTATTTCCCAATGTAAGCTCAAAACACAAAAAAGTCTTGAGAACTACAATGGATCCATTTTTTTTGGGGGGGGGGAATGAAATATACTGACCCGACTACACTAATGGTTAGGGTACTCTTCACACACACAGATAGCCCACAAATCCCATGGTTGAGCACTTGTAAACTGAATTGATCATCATATTTGATGTATTTGCCCATTCATTCAATAAATATTAATGCCAAACACTACTGTATGTCAGGCCATATTCAAAGTACTGAAAGTAGAGCAGGGAATAAAACAGACAGTAATTAAAATGTGCTATAATATTTTTTATTCAGTCGACTTGGGGTTAATATATTTTAAATATCAGAATATTTTGAAATGGAGCATAAAAATTGGAAGGGTATTGTTTGACTTTGCTTCATCAATACATGTACTTGGCAGAGAGAAGTAGATGATTAGGGCAGGTTTTATCTGTACTCCTAAATCCATGGATCTCTACCTGTAGCTAAAGTGATATTGCAATAGACATAAATTATGTAAGACTGCTCAGAAATACTGCAGGTAATGATGGGCTTCCTCATTGCCACACCAAATGGGGTCACTGTATTTTAACACTTATGTAGCAGAACAGGACTTTCTAAAAAAAAAAAAAAATTGCAAGGCTTAAATTAAGCGTAATAAGCTCTTATCCTTAAGGCACACTGGGATAAAGTAATCCAGGCTCTCTGATACTTCCTAAGAAATGTGTTGACTCTCAGGCTAACTTACTGTTCTGTGTTAGAGAGACAGTCAATAAAACACGTAAATAAAGGAGGCCTTGACTTTGAAGTCAGCTCGCATTGGGCACATATCCTCCATCTTCTGCTAGCCAGTTATGTAAATTCAGACAACTTCCATAATTTTCCAAAGCCTCATTTACAGCATTAAATTAAAAAAAAAAAAACAATTCCAATGCTTGCAGAGAGAAGTGCATAGGATGAGAGGCGAACTTGGCCTACCCTAAATGCTCAGTCAACACCACCAGTATTTTTCTTCTGTATTTAACATACCTTCCACATAATCTTCCCATAGCATATGCTGGTTTTAACATACTCAGCATTACATCTGTAAGTTGCAACTGCTCTTTGTACCTGAACAATTGTATTTTAGCTTCCAATATTATTTAATTTATTATAGGGAAAGCATTTAATCCCAACTTCTCCTTGTATTGCACTTGGCCCCACGTTGAGATATCCTCCCATGCCAGTCTGAACATTAACAAACTGAATTTACTTAGCTTGTCTCTGCTTCTCCTAGAGGGAGATACCCACAGTTCCGAATTTGCAAATGATTAAGTTGATTCTACCAGGGAATATTTCATGAAAATGACGTTCAGGGTCAACATTTTCAAGGTCAGCCATACTCCCACATTGTAACTGAAACTGTTAGAGGCCAGTTCAGATAAGGGCCCTTTACTGCCTTCCTTTGTGGCAGGTGTAGAATAACAAACCCCGCATATGGGTGGCTTGGTCAGTTAATCATCTGCCTGTAGCTCAGGTCATGATCTCAGAGTCCTGGGATCAAGTCCCACAAGAGCTACTTAGTGAGGAGCCTGCTTCTCTCTCTCTTCTTTGCTTGTGTGCTCTCTCTCTCTCTTTCTCTCAAATAAATAAAATTTTTTTTAAAAAAGTGTCAGTCATCACACAATGGTAAGTGGATGCCAATGGGAGAAGAGGGTGTATCAGTGAGAAAAGACTTGTTTATATGGTGATATTATATGAGCCCCCATATCTCTTTGGTTTACAATAACAATGGTTTGCATCTCACACATGTTACAAGTCAATGGTAGGTTGGCAGTAACCTTACCTTATGTAATATTTACTCTGGGACCCAGGCATTTAGCACAGCTTCTAAATATTAAGGATCATGATGATGGAAAGAAATGAGAAATAGGACCACATGCTGCCTCTTAAATGTTCTGTACAGAATTGACATATGCCAGTACCATTCATATTTTATTGTCCAAAGCAAGGCATATGCTCAAGCCTAATATGGATATGAAGTGAACACGTGTGAATAATACTACTATTCACCATACTGGATTTAGGAGGAATGATGTCATAGAGATACATCTATCTGTTTTTGTATATCTTGTGTGTTTTATATTATTCAAAAGAAAATCACAAGCCTGAAATGGAGTCACTTATATTAAGGTCCTAAATCAAGACATAATATCTAATCTAACTGCACTTTCAACACCTCCATCCATCAGGCAGGAATTTAAATTTTAACCAGTCAATATGGAATTTCCTGGCCAGCAGTAGGAAATTTACTGATAGAAGTCTTCCAGTCCCCTTAGGAGGAAGACCTTGGCTACCATGCTCCACTCTTTGCCAGTAACTTCCTTTTTTCCAATTCCCTCTTTGCCTTTAAAAACTTTTCTTTCCCACAGCTTGATGGAGTTCCTTTCCGTTTGTTAGATGGGACATTGCCCAATGCATGAATTGTTTAAGAAAGCCAAATATTTTAAATTACTCAGTTGATTTTTTTGTTCTTTAACAATATGCATTATTTCATGTCATCCTTATGTTAATCCTGTGAGGACTAAATATTTGTCATTATCTGCATTTTATAGACTTGGAAGTTAATTCAAAAGAACTTGGGGTCTGCAGAGACGGTAGAGGTAGGAAGCACTGTAAGGCCCCCACTCCACTAGGCTCTTTGGAGCTCCAGAATCTATTGAGGCTTGCATTCCCCGGACAAGGCTGGGGCTGTAAATGGCAGTTAGTTCAAGTCCGTTCCATTCCTTAACTCATCGGCAGCTACCCATTCTCCCCACCTAATCCACTGTCAGGCAGCCATGCAGGGTTCCAGGCGTGGCTTTCATGCCTACAGGAGCCTACAGGAGCCAGAGTGGGCAATGAGGACCCGGTGTTCAAATGCTGGAGGTATGTGTCCTCATCACAGATGGACACTGCTGACCATGGAGGTGCAGCCACAGAGGTGGGCAGCCACTGCTGAACACACCTCCCCTGTGCTATGTTGAACCCCTTGCCCTATCACTAAAGTAGCTTCCAGAGGATTAAATAACTGATTCTCTCCCCCTTTATTTTTCTCTTCTCCCCTTCTGGGAAAAAGCCAATATTAAAACAATGGTCCATAAATCCACTTTTTGTTTTTTACATGATTTAAGAGACTAATATAAGTTTTAAACATTACTAGTCTACAAGCTAGCATTATAGTAACACAGGTTCATAACTGCATATCTTTCTACATAATTTAAGAGATTATTGCATTAAAAATGATTAGTTTCTGTTTTTGGATGCATAATGTAATTTTGCAAAATCAGTAACTAGAAGGGGTGAGTTCTCAGCTGTAAAGGAGCAGAGGCTTTGTATGTTATTGAAGCTAAGCTGGCATATGTTCAAATTAGAGTGTTATAAAGAGGATATTACTCTCATGACAATTACAAAGAAAATAGTTATAGAATATGCACATGATAAGATGAACAGGGAATTAAAACACTTCACTACAAAAATCAGCTAAATATAGGAGACAGAAATGAGGGACTACAAAACTCTAAGACATACAGAAAACAAACAACAGAATGACAGAAGTGAAGTCTCCTCTTATCAGTAATTTCTATATATGTAAATGAATTAAACTTTCAGTCAAAAGACTGAGAGCAAAATGGATAAAAAAGAAACAAGGTCTAATTAAAAACTGTATGCAAGAGGCTCACTGGAGATCCAAAAGACACTAAAGGCACAGATAACAAAAGAAAAAATAGAAAAATTGAACTGATGATAATTAAAAATGGTGCATCAACTGAGTCGAAAAGCAACCTACTGAGTGGGAGAGAATATTTACAAACCACGTATCTGATAAGGGATTAGTATGCATGAGACAAAGAGGTCGCCTAAAACCCAACAACAAGCAGACCCTGATTCACAAATGGGTGAAAAACTTGCATAGACAAGATGCTCCTCTCTGGCTGGCTCAGTCAGTTGAGCATGTGACTCTTGATCTCCAGGTCATGAGTTCAAGCATCACATTGGGTATAGAGATTACTTAACCACTACCTCCCCAAAATTTGAATAGACGTTTCTCCAGAGAAGATATACAAATGGCCAATAAGCACATGAAAAAATGTTCCATATCACAAATCATTAGGAAACTGCAAATCAGAATCTCAGTGAGATATCACCTCACACTCATTGGATGGATATTATAAATAATAATAATAATAATAATAATAATAATAATAATAATAATAGTGTCAGTGAGGGTGCAGAGGAATCAAAACCATTGTGTGCTATTGGTGGGAATACACAGGTGCCTTAGAAAACAGTATGATAGTTCTTCAAAAAAATGAAAAATAGAGTTATCACATGATCCAACAATCTCACATATAAATATATACCAAAAAAATTGTAAACTGGGTTGTGAACATAAAATATGATTTCTATGTCAGGAAATATTTGAACACCCAAGTTCATAACAGCATTATTCATAAGAACTAAAATGACAAAGCAACCCCAGTGTCCACTGACAGATGAATGGGTATGCAAGATGTGTTATAAATGTAGACTAGAATCACATTCAGCCTTGAAAAAGAGGGAAATTTTGACATCTGCTACAACATGGATGAACCCTGAGGGCATCATGCTGAGAACGATAAGCCAAACTCAAGAACACAAATACGTACGATTCCACTTATATGAAGCATCCAAGTAGTCAAAATCATCAGGACAGAAAGGAGAATGTTTGCCAGCAAAAAAAAAAAAAAAAAAAGAAAGAAAAAGAAAAAAGAATGTTTGCCAGCATCTCAGGCCAGGGAGAAGGACAGTTTCTGGTTTGCTAGATGAAAAGAGTCCTGCATGCAGGTAGGGGGGTGGATAACACTAACGCATTTCATATCCCTGGGCTATAGACTTCCAAATGGTCACGATGGCAAATTTTATGTGATGTGTATTTCACCATGATTAAAAAATGAAAAGAAAAGGGATCTTGGGGTGTTCAAGAATTCATAATAATAGATTTTGGAATGCAGTGAGTTCACATTGGTGTCAATGAAATTTCCCATCATTGAAAAATATTCAAGGAAAACTACTTAGAGTGCATACAGAAGGGGGATAATTCAAGCATTCATCGCCTCTGTTTCTTTTGTCTAGTTACTAACACACTGCTTTTATTCTCAAGCTCCTAAAATACTGTGACTCCCCCAAAGTCTGGCAGCCAGGAAGGGGCTAATAAAAGTACAAGTCTCTCTCTTCTAAGTGACCACATATGCCAGAAAGGGAAAACAGACCCAACTATAAATTAACGATCCAGGGTTTCAGATTCTATTGCTGCAAATTCCAAATGTTGGATATGATTCTATCACATATAATTTCTTAATTAGTATGTCTGTTTGCTCTGCGAGTATAGTATGAATTATTACTATATTGTATCAAGTCATTCAGATAATCTGAGGATTGCCTTACTGATGTGACTGTGAATAAAATATAAGTATGTAGGCAATAGCATTTTTACTTATACCCCAGATGGGGACCATTCCTTTGGGTTGCATAATAAATAAGTAAATGTGTCAACTGAAAGCAGATAGTAAATGTTCCCTTCATCATTGTTTAAACAAAGGCTTTCCTTGAACAGGTGAGCTGTATCAAGGTCTTGAATTTTTATTGTCGGGGACCTGGGCAGGCAGCTCGCAGATGGGTCACTTTGGCATAGAGACCTTTACCTCCCCCTCTGAAATGAGTTTAGTTGCAGAAGCTGCTCTAGGAAAAGAACTAGCACCATAGACAACTATGTTGTCCTGTGAAGGAGGTAACATGGACAGGGAGGAGCAGAGCAAGGTCTGTTGGGTCAAAGTCCTCTCTGTCCCATTGTTACTGGGGTTCCCAGCACACATATGTTGACCAAATATTTGTTCTTTCTCATCTTCCTATGAATTGTGTTCCTTCCCTTTGAAGTCCCGACCTGTACACCCTTCTTGGTTCAGAATGACCTATATACCTCGTTTTGTCTGTTTTTCAAATTTCCATATCTTGTGGACTCCCTCTATGTACAAAATTAAATCTTATTTTCCCCTATTGATTTGTCTCATGTTAGTTTGATTCTTAATTCAGCTAGAAGGGCCTCAAAGGGGACAGGAAATTCTTCCTCCCCAATAATATATTTTTAGAATAACGCTATAAAGAAACAGTTAATATACTGAAGGCTCTCCTTCCTCACCCCTTTCTCTCAGGAGTTTTCATAATTTCACTGACCCTGGATCAACTGTGATATGATTCCAATATCATTATCTGATGTAGTGAGTTCAATGTTTACTGTTCATCAAACGAAAATGTAATATCAGGAAAAACATAAGAATTTTTATCATTAATTTTAATGATTAAAGCTTTTTACTCTAAATAAAATCTCAACCATTTTAACTTAACTCTTTTTTTAAATATAAGTAGGCACAAAATTCAAAGACTGATATGAATATGCCTTTTGTAACCTAATTCATTTGTTTATTTTTGTTTCGGAAACTAGATGCCAAATATATTGGTTAATAATTGTTTACTTAAAAATCCTAAATTATTATATCTTCTTGAACAGACATTCAGCATTTCAGAAACTCAAAATCTGAGAGGTGCCATCAGGGGACACCTGAGTAGCTCATGATACAATTAGCATCAGAGTGTTAGGAAAAGAAAACCTTTCAATCTGATCCTTAGCCAGTACGCCCATATATCATTTATTTTTAGGACACTTTAAATAAATCCAAACTTTTAAAATGGACTGGGATTATGTCAGAAATCACAAATGATATCAATGATATGTTAAAATTGCCACAAATTATCTTTCAATGTCATGAAGTTAAATTTGACTGGGGACAGAGTTCGGATATGGCCCTACCAATCTCTCTCAGAGAAACTCAAGTTCCATTGTACAAATATTACTCATTAGGAGCTCTTAGTATCTGTCATAATCATTTTGCTGTGTTTATTTTGATACCAGACACCAGTTCTGAATCCCCAATGCTGCTTTTCTTAATCTAATAATGACTAAGATGCATGTCAGTGAGATGCCTCTATTTTCAAAACCAGAAGCTTACCAAAATTACCTCTGTTATTGAAACTGATGCTGGTTATGCAGAATCCACAAGTTATTATTAGTTAAAAAGGCTTACATTTTGGGATGCCTGGGTGACTCTGTGGTTGAGCATCTGCCTTTGCCTCAGAGCACGATCCCCAAGTCATAGGATCGAGTCCTGCATTGGGTTCCTTGCTGGGAGCCTGCTTCTCCCTCTGTCTGTGTCTCTGCCTCTCTCACTCTGTGTCAATCATGAATAAATAAATAAGATCTTTTTTTTAAAAAAAGGATTAAATTTTGATTTCACTGTAGTTGAAAGAATCAGTTTGAGAAAAATGAAAGATTTTTACCATCTAATGAAAGATTTAGATTTCTTTAAAATTTTCTATTTGTAGGTCTCAGGAATAAGGTCCGGTCAATTAAACAAATATATTTCTTTGCATATTTAAAGAATTAGAAATATCTAGATGGCATTTACCAAGCAGGCTACTAAATATGTGGAGCTCTATAAAACAAGTACTTCTAGCATAGTAGTCTCAGATACATTCAAAGAATATAGATTACTGTCACTTGAAAATTTGCATTTCTTATTTAGAAAGGTTATTTAGAGAAAATCTACAGAAGAGTTTATATATTTTGTAAAGGGCAGCCCTGGTGGCTCAGCGGTTTAGCGCCGCCTTCAGCCCAGTGCTTGATCCTGGAGACCCTGGATCGAGTCCCACATCGGGCTCCCTGCATGGAGCCTGCTTCTCCCTCTGCCTGTGTCTTTGCCTCTCTCTCTCTCTGTGTGTGTGTGTGTTCCTCATGAATAAATAAATAAAATCTTTTAAAAAATAAAAAATAAATATTTTGTAAAGATTTTAAAATATTTTATTTTAAACTTTTATGTATTAACATTTACTTTTAATTATAGTACTTCATGTAATTATTTTAGATATTAACCTCATTGAAAAAAATATAAGATTGTGCAATTGAAGACACTGTGCAGTCTCTGCCCTGTAGGTGAGCACTCGGTACAACAGCACTGGAGAAACTAATCTGAGCTCAGAGGGTAAGGTGACTTCCTGGCTATGTCAAAAGCAAAAGAACCATAAATACAAAATTCTGGAAGCCAGAGAAAATTTGACACATAACTGAAGAACCAAAACCTGGAAGCAGTTCAGTGCAACTAGAGGGAAAGGAAGGAGGTGGAATTAGGAATTCAAGTTTGCATTTGATGCCCACCCTATGTACTTAATATGTGACGTGCAAACAGAATGACCCTGGAAACACACCCAGGAAAAGTGATGTGGAGGAAAGCCTAACATACATTAATCTCCCCCACTCATCAGATGCAAGAAAGATAGATCGACATAAAACTTACTTCATGTGGGGGTACTTACAGGTGGCGTAAGGGGTGTGGGAGTAGAGTCGGGAACAGGGCGCAGCACAGTAGTAACATAATAGCTAACGCAGCCTACTGTATGCCTGGCTCTGTTCCGAGAACTTTAAAAGAATTCATCATGTAGACCTCAGGGAAAAACTCTATGATACACATATCGTCATCATTCTCGATTTCCAAGGAGAGAAATTGTAAATAACCTGCCTCTAGATGCACAGCTGAGCCAGATTTGGGAGTTGAAATCTAAGTGGTCCTGGGCTCCCCCATCCATCTGCTGTGCGGTCCTGGGGAGGTAGCTAACCGCTCTCCTATTAACACGGGTGATAGCAGGGTGATCGTGAAGGTTGATGAAAACAAACGATAAGGTTCATGGCATACTGTCTGTGCCCAAGGAGCAGCTTTCCTTCCTCTTCTGTGACCCTCATGGCTCACATCCACTTATCATTACTCATGTACTTAGCCAAGGACTTGGAAAGACACCAGGGCCTGGCAAGCAGTCATTATCACTGAGGTGAGGAACGAGAGGAGGCTGGTGTGAGGTCAGAGTTACTAATTCTTGTTTACCAGTTCCCAGCCCTTTACGGGGCCGATCTCTCTGGTGGAAAGGCAGGAAATACAAGGAGATATACAAAATTCATCTCCCAGACCTAAAATCATCACCAGGTAATAGGGACGGAGCAGTTTGCAGGTACTAGGCACCCAGCTTATCCTACTTTACGTAGGCTAGCTGGCCAACTCACCCAACAGGCCCAGCAGACAGACAACAGGTCCTCCGATTCTTAGGCTCAGTGAGCTGGCATGGGAGCAAACCTGAACACTGTCCCTCTGTGTTCGCTTCCTCAGAGCCCTCCAGCCCTCGTGGAAGACACCCACCCCACCAGGCACTCTGACCTTGTCCTGATTTACTGCTGATTTCCATTTTCTCCAGTATTTTTCATTTCAATGTCAAAACCTTGTGGTAGATCTCTATAACCTCAATAAACAGGAGAACATCAGAAATTTTGGTAGTCTGCAGCCAGCCCTCATCTTATCATAGCAATTCCAGTTCAAAACCTTAAATTCTACCTTTTGTCCACAAGACATGTCCTACCAACCAAAATGCAACCTACTGCTATTATATATATTTTAACATAAGATATTCTGTTTTTTAATTTTATCTTTATTTTGTTGTTGTTAATAAGAAAGAGGAAAACTCAAGAGATCATTCTGATATGTAGCCAAATGTAAAAATCAGGAATTTAAGCAAAAAGCTTGACATGAATGAGGGAAGATGGGCAAAAGAAGGGTCTATAAGTTGGTTGAGAGAACATAGTTTCCAAATTATGCATTGTTTGGTGGAATTACAATTGAATATCACATAATCTCTTTTTGGTTATTATATAGGAAGCATTCTGGTAAGCCTTCACCTTAAATATCCTCTCATAGTCCTTACAACATTCTAAGGGGAAAGCTATTCTAACTTCCATTTTACAAAGGGAAAAAGTGGCAAAGAGTAGGCAATGTTCCCATGTGCCTGTAAACGTAGATTTCTCTGACTCTACATACTGGACTTCCAAATACCATGTAAAATCACCATTCTTGACAATATGGCAAATGACAAAATAATAATAATGGCAATAATACTAATAATGACAAAAGTAATAATTTTGAGTAAGAAAAATCTGTATTTGAGTCTCAAATTTTACACGTAGTAGCTGAAGATTCATGGGAAACTCACTCACCCTGAATGAACCCCAGCATCTTCACTTCCTAAGTTAAATGATAAAACCAGTGAGACCACATGTTCACTGAGGTAATAAGGACCACAGTGAGTGAAATCTCTGGGGGGTGAACAGAATAAACGTGTGCTTCTCACTCACATGAGTCCACAGCGATGTTTTGGGCAGCAGGCAGGTGGAGTGTAAGTAGAGTCCCAGATCCCAAGAGAAGTCAGTAGCTGTGCAGGCTTCTCACTTGGCCATTCCTAACTTCAACAGACTCTTAAAAATGAGATAGGCTACATGCCCAGGAGGAACAGGTGACCAGTTTGACCCCAGCTAGTAGACTCCTGCATAAAATGTGTATGTGAAACCCATTTTTTTGTTAATTAATAGCAGCTATTGCTGCTATTACTGTAAACCCTCGGCGCCCTTGGGAGTACTCTACTTTTAAAACAATATATGTGATTCAAGAATATTCACATTTGTGCAGCTAGCCCATGTTGAAACAAAGAAGCATTATGGGACACAAAAATAGAAAGTGGCTCACCTTTAGGAGACAGTGACATGGATCTCTCCCCAGGAAAATGTCTTTATTTGGTTAAGCCAAGGTTAAGTAACCTTCGCCAGAGAGAATCCCCATGCAGGAGTGTGTTACATAAAAATGTTTGCCTCTTTCACTACGCAACGTCCCTTTGCATTCCAAATCCTCCAACTGATCTAATTAAAGCTTGGTGAGGGAAAGGGACTAAAGAGAAAATTCAATTCAGCATGTAATTATCACTGAACTGAAGACTCCTTTTTTCAAAAAATGAATAAGCTATGAATCACTTTTCACGTACTAATTGAATAACTCCAGTTGAGTCAATATAAAAAAAATGATATATATACCCATGTGCCCACCACAGAGATACAAATGTTATTCATATCTGTTTATTTTCCATCTAATTCACAGGAGCATCTAATTTGACCCAGAGACACAAAGGAGGAGGCTCCATGGTGCTCAGGAGACACTGCAATAGTCTAATGCTTCCATTGATCTGTTGGTTGGTTTGTACTCAGGCTTTCTGGGCCTGCTTGACCGTGTGGCCTGGAGGTTCCTGGATGTCCTCCAGAGCTTCATGTGCCTGGAGGACAGGGGGACATGGAACTTGCTTCCCTTCAAGCAGGATCACAGTGTCCCGGCCTCCTCTTTCTTATTAACCAGCACCCTCACACCCACTATGGTATCCTTGCACTTGTTGGGGTTTCTCACCTTTGGTTCTGGAAAGTTTCACCCTGAATCTTCCTATAGCTTAGTCCTCTATATTATTTACGTCATAGAACATTTATTTTATTGACTCTGGGTGCCCTTCCCAAATGATAGCAACCAAACAGCAGAACTCACTTCCCTACCCCACACACGCCCATCAGCCAGCCGGTTGCTACCCCAGCACCCCATGTCCTGGTCTGACCTGTGTCATTAGTCCTCCTGGTTATTTGTCCATCCTGTGTGTCTCCCTTCCTGTAGGATCCATGAGAGCAGGGACATGTGTCTCATCTGTTCTGTGCTGCATCTCCAGGGAGTGGATGAGAGTGGTCCTCAAGGGTAAGAAAATGAGAGTACGAGCGGGAGGATGGGGGGAAGAGCAGAGGAAGGAGAGTAGATGGTAAGGGGAGACGGAAGACATAGCAGTCCAATAGATTCCATCATCACTCTCTTGACTCTTAATATAAAAACCCAAATCAGGGGCAGCCCGGGTGGCTCAGCGGTTTAACACCGCCTTCGGCCCAGGTTGTGATCCTGGAGATCCCAGATCGAGTCCCACGTTGGGACTCCCTGCATAGAGCCTGCTTCTCCCTCTGCCTGTGTCTCTGCCTCTGTGTGTGTGTGTGTGTGTGTGTGTGTGTGTGTCTCATAAATGAATAAATAAAATCTTAAAAAAAAACCCACATCAGGTTATATTTCAGGTGCTTCACTGAAATGAGAACTGGGTTGTGCAGTCAGGATCAATCCGCCAGTGCTGCTGATTTCTTTCATGTACAGTTCACATGCGCATACTTTTATGTCTTATTTTCCTTCATTCTATTCTAAAATTTCTAGAACTATACCATTTCCAGTGCTCTCGTCGTCCTCTTTCTTATCCATCTCGTCTTCCTCATTTTAAACTTTCTTTTCCCAGTGACAAATAACCCTCCATGAAATAAAATTCAACTCCACCAACTACATTCAATACTTTTTCTACAATTTGGAACACAACGGTCCATTTCCTAAATAAATTTAATTTGTTAACACATTATTTGGCATTGTGGGAATAGAGTTTCTTTACATTAACTTTACATGCATTTTTTTAATAATTCAAGCCAAAAATCTTTCACAATATTTCTACCATGTGTCAGTATATTTTCGACCATAGTGTTCTATTCCTCATGAGTCTTTCTTAGAATTGATCATAATTGCATAGTTTTAATTCAGTATCAGCAAATCTATAGCAAAAGGGAAACTGCAAGTGACATATGCACATAATAACAACGCTAATAATGGATCGTAGGTTAAAAAATAATGGTGCATTTCAAATGATTTTGCAGTGATTAAATATGATAATTGAAAATAATACATAAATATAAGAACTTATAGTGAAAATGTTATAACAAAGTGAAATGTGAGAGCGAAATTATGTCCATGTTACGATAAAAATTATATAAGATTAAATGGGAAATTAATGGGAAAGAACTAGATTAAAAAAAAACTAAGCAGAGTTTATGTTTAGGAAATAGAGAATTCTTGCTCTCTTTAGATTTTCCATAATTCATAGTCCCTAATACAAAAGGAGGAGGAAGGTGAAAGGACAAAGTTATATCACCAAAAAGAAAATAAAGGCATATTAAACTCAATTTTTTTTAAAAAAGTAACTTCCATGCCCAGAGTGGAGCCCAGTGTGGGGCTTGAACCCATGATCCTGAGATCAAGACCTAAGCTGAGATCAGAGACCAGACACTTAACCGACTGAGCCACCCAGGTGCCCCTAAAATCAATTTTTATCATGTTTTCCTTTTCATTCATTAACCAAATCAGTGAACTTTGGCTGACCGGTCGTTGGGGTGGCCCTCTGTGAGGTCAGAGCAGAACTCCTGACCTGGAGTCAGTAATACCGTGCACACGATGTGCTCCTTCCAGGAGCACACAGCAGCTAGCATATGTGAGATGGAAAACAGAAACGGTTGGACCATCACAGGCGAGAGCAGAAGACTCAGATCAAAGAAAGATTTTCTTTTTTCTTTTGAGGGAGAGACTTCATATTAGTTCCTTCACAATGTAAATAAGGTCACCATGTATTGTGGGGAGCTTTCCAATTGAGTGAGTGGCAATATTATCCTAATTTCAACAGCTTTTCTTACTATATGCCAATAAAATAATTTTGGTTAGATTTAAAATACCCATTCCTATCAAAATGGTGCTTTTGTAGCACCATTGACTTCTCTAATAAATTGTACTAGCTTTTCTTGAAGTGTGGTCCCATGTGATTCCCTACCAAACAATTTCCAAACATACAACCCTCTCCAGCCAGAGATTCGCCAGGCCCCTTGCAAATGAAAGGTCCTGAGATCTGTATACTAATATTAGTTATGCTGAACTTAAATCAGCGCTTCCTATCTTATTTCCCCATGACACCCTTTGGGTTGACAGGCATCCTGTGTTGACACCTCCCAGCTCACGTTTAAGCTGCGATTACAGCCCTAATGGCAGTCAGGGGCTCCGGGTGCAGGCTACCTGGACTGTAACTTCAGCTCGCCCTCTGGTGACCTTGGCCAAGTTTTTTCTCCTCAAAGTGAGAATAAAGATGGGATGATAAATAGGTCTTCTTGTGGGTGAGTGAGGAATAAGCAAGATTTTACACGTTCAGTGTTTTGATCCATGCCTGATACCTGGTCAGGGGTATAAAGTGTAATCCTCGTCAGACCCGTAATGATAATACTCTGAGATAACAGGAATACAGATGGGATTGCAGTCACTGGTATGAAAATTCTGGCGGCTGCTTCATGGGTGACTCTTGCACCTGTAGGGGAGCTCAGGCTGGCTCTGTCCCATAGCCACGGGCTGCCGGGGAGACCCTGGGGAAGCAGGGGGCATGAGCAGGCAGGTGATATCTTGCACGAGACATCAGGAGTGGCATCCTGCTGATGGGGGTCTTGCTCTGCAGGCTTTGTTATATGGGAATGTCATCTGGAGCACACACCGAACGTGATGACGACTTTCTGCCCCTTCTTGTCTTGGACTTCTCTGGGGGCCTGGAGGCTCTAGGATTGGACCTTCTCCTTCCTCTTCTCATCGCCCCTCTGAAAGACGGCATGACAACACCATGGGGTGTCTGCACACACAACCTCCTGTTTATGAACTTCACTTACACATGGTTCTATCCCCAATTCAGGGTCCAAGGAAATAATGCACGTCTCTGGGCCTCACCACTGAATCGGCTTGCCATGACCTTGTGCTCCCCAGGTCACCACACTGGGATCTTGCCAGAGCACAGGGATGATCCTGGAGTGTGAGTATCTCGGAAAGAATGTGCAGGCCTGTCTGATTCAGCTCATGCTGTAACCCGTGAGCACCCCTGTTGTATAGGGCGAGTCTGGCAAATAGGTTGGGATTGTTTAACATGCGTTGAGAGTTAAAATCTTATTCCTAGGCTCTCTGGGCTAATTCTTAGAGCATTTAGCACCTCGAATTTTTATCTGTCTCAGGGAATGGGACCTAATGTAGTACTTTGCCTTGTTAGAATTCACAAAAGCGCAGATTGGGGTACAGCCTCCAAAACACACAGATTCGGTGGAGGCGTTATCCCCACTTTTCTGCCTGCAGAACTTTGTCTCATGTCACTAGACCTCAGCGTCATCACCATTGCCTTGTGCCATGTCCTGGGCACCGTGAGGGTCGTGGGGGATCAGCATGCAGGAGTACCTTGGACATGCTCTCCACATGTAAAGCAAGACCTCCTTCACTATAATTATCATCCTGACTGTTGGTAACAATAGGAGCACTTAGGTTTTAAAATGTGTTCTTTGATTAATATCTTTGCTAACACAAACCAGAGGACACAGGGGCCACTCTTCCAGTTTGCTTATCACTGGTCCCTAAGTTGATAATGTACTCATCAATGGATGATAACGTTCTGAATCTTTTTTTTCAAAGACTTTATTTATTTATTTATTTATTTATTTATTTATTTATTTGAGAGAGAGAAAGCATGAGCAGGGGGAGGAGCAGAGGGAGAGGGACAAATAGACACCCCCAGTGAGCAGACAGCCCGATGTGGGCCTGGATCCCAGGACCCTGAGATCATGACCTGAGCTGAAGGCAGATGCTGCACTGATGGGACCACTTAGGTGCTCTGTTCCAAGTAATTTGATAATAATAATAATAATAATAATAACAATAATAATAATAATAATAATAATTAATGTCCTTTATCTGTAAGCATAGAGTAAATAATCAAGGTCTCCACTATGTTTATTTCCACTGCCTTTTCCAGAACAGCAGTCATCGTACAGGCCACCTGGATGTGGCTGGAGCTCCATGATTTCAGCTCCTTCATCAACTCCAGGATGACAGCACTATTCTTGCAGACCTTTGCTCCTTGTGTGGGTTTCCTCCAGTGCAGCAGAGGGCTCTTAAAACAACTCTTGGGAAGAAGCAGTATTTCTGTGATTTTTCAGTCGGGTAACTCCTGACATTCCCTCAGAAACATGAAGAAAGTCAGCTTTTGAGGATCTGCAGTATAAATGGAAGCCCATTGGTGCCCCAGGAGATAAGGAACCTTGCACAGCTGAAATGGGATCAAGTCAGTGGCATTATCAGCAAGAAGCACACTGTCACATTTTTGTTGTAATTCCGTGCGACAACCTCTGAGGACATTCCGTGGCTATCATATTTCAAGACTGCAAGTAATCTGTTAACCTTTCATCAAGAAAGTCAAAGAGCTTTTCCCCTACCCAATGCCTTATTCCATCCTAAAGAAAAAGTCATTGCTTGAAGCTCTTTTTGGAAATCAAATTATTCATTCTGAAATAACATTGAAATTTATAGCATAATAAGAGCATCCCCCATAGAGAGCTCCTCATCATAATTCTGACAAGGCAGCATTGTTGGTGACGCTGTGGAAATAAGTAGCTCACCAGCAAGTTACAATATCCCTTCCCTAATTTTGTAGTTGAGTTTCTAACTAAAAGAGGCAGTACAAAAGTTACTTTTTGTGAAAAAGCAAGAATGCTGAGGGTGTAATTATGAAGAGAGTTAAAGTTGACAAGTCACTGACAATGCAGCTGTTACACAATGACTTACCTTTCTGAGAGCAAGTGCCACTGGTTTACACAATTAGTCTGTCTTTGTGAAATGAAGAAAATGATGTGGCAGGACAGGACCCCCAAGACTGCATTTTAAGGCACACTTGACTCCAAAAAGCCTATGACTAGCTACTATTTTTAAAACAGGATAAAAGCAATGAATATTATTATTATTATTATTATTAAGCAATGACCATGCCTTTTTGTAAATAAACTTCATTATTCTTATACCGTGAGGATTTTCTTCTAGTGATAGTCACTGAACAGTTTGCATTTCAAGAAATATGTGTTCCTTTGGGTCAAAAATCAGATAAATTCTGGGGCGCCCATGTGGTTCAGTGGTTAAGCATTGGATTTTGCCTTACATTGTGAGCCCAGGGTCCTGGGATCGAGACCCACGTCAGCTCTCTGCTCATCATGGAGCTTCATCATCATCTGCTTGAGATTCTCTCCCTCCCTCTCTCTCTCTGCCTCTTCCATTCTGCTCCAGAAGACACTCTGTCTCTAAAATGAATAAATATATTTTTTAAAAAATCAGACAAATTCATGTGCAACGACCAAAGGGAAACACCTGTCTGTCCCAACAATGTATCTTTACAAAAAAAGCTGACTCATACATCAGGCTTCTGGCTGCAATTAAATACAATACGGAAGAGAGTGCGTTCTCTTCATCATAAGCAGGATTTACTTTGAGGTTTTAAGTGGATTATAGAATCACTGTGGGATTGATTCTAGCCTGCGCTTCCTGAGCAGACAGACAGAGACGGGTCACATGGATGGACACCAAAGGGGCTGCTGCGCTGTCTCATTCAGAGGCCTCCACTAAGGCCACTGGGTCATAACCTCCACCTCGGCCATGAGCAAGGAATCCCCACCAACCACACTGGGAATCCCTGCTGAGTACGATGCACACATTCTGAATGATGCTCTGTTTGGCCATCTTCTCTCTAAGAAAATAGCCCTGCACAACCCAAATTATACGAACATCTGATTTTGCCATTCTGAATTAACAGCATATCCTGGCGGCTAACAGTATCAGCAAAAATGGCACCATGATATTATTTTATTGTTGCTGTAATGTGTGGCGACTTCAAAGGACATTCATAGAGTATCATATTTTAAATGAAATGTGTTAACTTGTAATCAAGAAAGCTGGAAAAAAAAAAAAGAAAGCTGGGCTGTTCCCTCAACCCAATGCCTTATTCTAGAAAAGAGAAAAAGCCCTTGCTTAAAGTTTGTCTTGTTTGGAAATCCCATCATTCATCTTAATATAATATTTGAATTAATAGCATAGGCAAAATGTGCTAACTGCAAAAAATATTCTTCCTTTATATGAACCACAAGCCACACCCCTACAATAACAATTTTTGAACACTGGAATTTAGATTTCTTGGGTTTGCATGGATGAGTCTAATTTTTCTTCCACGATGCAACTCTACTAAAATTTGAAAATATCACCCATATTTTCTCTAATACTTCAATTAAACAGCAATTAGCTGTTTTAATACTTTCATCTGCACATGATTTTCATATTTTCTTCCATCTTCTGGGATTGCTCTAATTTTTAGTAGTTGTCTTAAAAAGGAGACATTTGATATGGAATATGGTATTCCAGAAATGACTAGAAAAAGTAGGAAAAATAAAGTGGTGTCATTACCTTTCTTGACTCTAATCCTTTATGCTTATTAACAAAATGTCCATAGTAGCATCCTGACACTACTTTTCTAATCCCATGATTGTATTTCATGTCCTTTCTAATGGAAAGTTCTTTTTAGAATGAGAACAACCCGCCTTCTGGAGTTTCCTTCAATGCTTCCACCTCCTCTTGTCTTATCTTTGTCTAGGTCCCCTTCCTGAACCACATCCAAGATTTTGTGGTTCCTCAGACCTTGTCTTCTGTCCTCTTCTCTGTTTGCTGTAGCCTCTGCCCTAAAGTAGCCTCCTCATGGTCACTTCCATAGCACGTTACCACCCAGTCCACATTTCCAGGTTCCCAGCCAGGCTGTGTTTATGTAGATGGTGACACAGAACCTGGACAGATAGGAAATTATCTCCCACCTGAACTCTTGATATTCTGCATGTTGTTTCATTTTTTTCACTTAGCAGAACCACCATGCATCTTTGTCAACTAGAAACCCAGAAACTGTTCCTGAACAGTCCCACATACTCGTCTATCCAGATCCAATGTATCACTGGGTTTTGCCAATTCTAATTCCTAAATGCTTGTGTGATCTGCAGATGCTTTTCCATTCACAAGTAGCTGTCCTTTCTTTGCCAAATGTGATATCCTCCTGCTAGGTGTCTACACATTTTCTCCAATCTGGGTCTAGCCAAAACTCAAAGGAATTGTCATAGGTTTTTTTCTTTTCTTTTCTTTTTTCTATCCAAATCTTTCATAGCTTCTTCTTCTTTTTTTTAAGATTTTATTTGTTTATTCATGAGAGACACACAGAGAGAGAGAGGCAGAGACACAGGCAGAGGGAGAAGCAGGCTCCATGCAGGGAGCCCCGCGTGGGACTCAATCCCGGGTCTCCAGGATCAGGCCCTGGACTGAAAGCGGCGCTGAACTGCTGAGCCACCCAGGCTGCCCCTTTCATAGCTTCTGATTGTTCCAAGAAAAAGAAATAATAATTCCTTCTCCTGGCCTATCGGTTCTTTCACTGAGTATTAGCTTGGTGTGCTAGCTGTATTTCTAAAAAAGAAACTGTATTTCTTTCAATGCCCCCAACATACAGGAGGCCTCCAGGACTCAGAATATGCTGAGCACACTTGAGAAAGCTTCTCTTTCAAGTTCTTAAGCTTAATATTAATTGAAATTTTATCATCCACTTACCCATAATGATTTAGTATTTTTTTTTAAATTTTATTTTTTCTATTTTTTTTAAAGATTTTATTTATTCATTCATAGAGAGAGAGAGAGAGAGAGGCAGAGACACAGGCAGAGGGAGAAGCAGGCATCATACAGAGAGCCTGACATGGGACTCGATCCAGGGTCTCCAGGATCACGCCCTGGGCTGCAGGCGGCGCTAAACCCCTGCGCCACTGGGGCTGCCCTGATTTAGTATTTTATACCATAAGGATTGCAAAGGCAATCCGTCATTTGACCAGTATTTTATCTTCAATATGTAGGACAATATCTGATACATAGTAGGGACTCAATAGATATTAATGAACAAGAATATCCATTTATGTTGAAAGACAAAATTTGCTTAATCTTTTCTATGCTTCCCTGAATGTGTGAACATAGGATTAAAATATTTATCTTTCTCCCTATTTTCTGCAACTTAACAATACATCTATTATAATAATTATAATTATATATATAATAATCTATTATAATTCTAAAGTGTTTGTTTTCTTCATATGTGCTATTTTTAGAGCTCAGTCTCACTGGAAAACAATAACATCCCTGATGGAACTTTTATAGAACTTCTGTACAGTGTTTCTCTTGTAGGTGAACGATATTGTATATGAGTCTGGATTTAATTACTTATATATGAATATGAATATGAATATGAATATGAATATGCTACGATTTCTCCTCTTCAGAGCTATCATTAAGAATCCATACAAGTACCAGCCAAAAATACCAGAATGAGAAATCTTACTTGTTAATTCAAATGAAAAATGAAGTGTGTATTTGTGGTGTGTTTTAGATGCACAATCAACTATTGTTTAAGTTCAAGGGAAAAAATTCAAAATGCAGACTCAAACTCAGTCCTTAGGTTGAGCACAGAGAAAATCCCCAGGCCTAGAATGCAGTTCAGTCTTCTTGGCTGTAGGATCTGGGTGATCACCTGAACTTCTGACTCATAAATGCATCCATTCATATTCCTTTCCATTTGCCCTATGTGGACCATGTAAAACTGAGATGAGAAAATAGATTTGAAGATGGAAATGTGCTCCAGGGTTGGGTGGTAATGAGTGAGTAGCTCATCCAATGTTGTTGATTGTCAACCCCTTGTAGTTTCTCATTCTCACGGTGCCTAGGGCTATGCACTCCCTCACCTGAGTCCTTGCAGCCCCAGCCACAGGCCCTGTGCACCTTCCAGTCCTCTCTGAGATAGTCTGATACCCCTCTTCCTCCCTCTTCACGCAGCTCTGGTCTATTTGTCCTCAGATCTTCACCCAGGCACCTGCCCCCGAGAGATGTACCCCTCTCCACTCCCCCTTGGACAAAGAGTCTAATCGAGGTCTCCCCTACAATGTTGAATGGCCATCACACTTGTCAGAGTTGTAATTTTGCATTTATTAATAACTATTGGATGGATTTTGGTGACTTTTCCAAGCATAGAGATTCTATTGCTGTGTGTCAATCGTGGTATCCCAGGAAACAGGCACCTTTTTTGTATTTAATAAATAGTGGTTAGATGGATCAGATGGGTAAGAATACAGATCTCAACATGTCTATCTATTTTGGGTCTTTGCTTCCTTGACCACTCCCTTTAAAAGGCATCACATCCCAACTCTTCCTATTTTCCTTCCATTTTTATTTTTCTCCATAACATCTAATTTCACTTGATATACTGTGTGTACTAATACCTTTTACATAGTTGGAATAAATAATAAAGGATTGATCAAACATAATTTAGCTTTGACTTTTGTATTTAAATCAGTCAGATTGTTTAGTCAGTGCTATTCCTTCTTAATGTGTATTAAAGCCTGATTTAAATTTTATTATCTTTATTTTTACATCTCCTGACCCTGGAGTTGCAAGAGGAGCTTAAAGATGATGACAAAGGGAAGTTTTATCATTAAACGGTGGTTAAGACTCTGGGCAAGGACTCAGAAATCTAGATTCAGATTCTGGAATTAACACTTGGAAGCTATAAAGCCTCAAATAAATTACTAAATCTTTACACCCCAAGTTTTCAACTGTAAAATTGGTAGAAGATGGTAATAATTGTTTACACGCAATAGTATTGTAGTGGGTGCTAAAGAGCTGAGATGAGTAACGTGGTTAGCACAACATTGAGTATACAGCAAATGTTTATACTGGGTAAACATTAAAGGAGGGGCATCCCGGGTGGCTCAGCGGTTTAGCACCACCTTTGGCCCAGGACATGATCCTGGAGCCCCGGGATGGAGTCCCACATAGGGCTCCTTGCATGGAGCCTGCTTCACCCTCTGCCTGTGTCTCTTCCTCTCTCTCTCTCTCTCTCTCTCTCTCTCTCTCTGTGTGTGTGTGTGTGTGTGTGTCTCATGAATAAATAAATAAAATCTTAAAAAAAAACATTAAAGGAGCTGTTACCCACCCCTGGATATTAGCACCCATACAGCTGAGTCAACACACATGCTTCCACAGGTGCGAGTGTCTCCTGCTGATACACTGGGTGGACTGTGCACAATGAACCACTGAGAAGAGTCTCTCATTCTGAAGACACCGTGTGCACAGCTATAGTCTAGGACAACCCATGAAACATGCTCTGAGGATTATAGTCAAATAATTGCTATAAAATATAGTGGGAAAGAGCTTGTTTGCTGCTGTATAATTTCTGGGAATTTCTATATGGAAGGTTGAAGTGTGACTTGGGCTGAGGGAAGCCTGCAGAGGGCAAAGCCTATCAACTTGTAAAAAGCAATGGCAGTCTTCCCCTCAGCCCACCCCCCCATGTAAAAAAATCAGAGAAATTAAACGTTACTGGATAGTAAGATAAGCATCCCCATTCACAAGAACTTTTGATTTTCTAAACACTCTTTTTGGATATTAGTGCAGCATTCTCATGCAAGCCAAAATTCATTTCTCAGACTCAGATACCTAAAATTTTCTTAATTAGAATTTTTGATGGAAATTCCTTTCCATATGGCAAATGTTTGCATTTTTAAAGATCTATTTTCAACTTTAAAGCATGTATAGGAAGTAAAAAAAAAAGACTATTTTATCAATGTTTCTGATACCTGTTTAAAATATTTAAAAGGGAGTTTTTTATTAATACATCAATAATTCATAGAAAATATGGCTTTGGAGTACAGGGAAATTATTTGTTGCATTAGTCATAAATATTCCCTCTACAAAACTTTACATTCATTATATATTCAACCAAGTTTCCTCCATAAATACTGTCAAGTCAAAAAAATTCAATGCAGTTTCTGCTTGAAATAAAAAATCTCGATTGATAATATCTAATTAAATTATCACCAAGATTGTTATAGTTTATTCAAGCAGAATGTGATCTCGTGTTTTCTATTTAAAAACAAGAGGGAACAGTATTATATTGGAAAGAAATCAGACAGTCAGCAGAGGTGGTCATTTTGGTCTAAAACATGTTCTCAGTTCTTGTAGAAAGATCGCAAATGCAGAACCACAGTGACACAGAGCTTGGGAGAGCTTTGTCACTTGGTAGATGTCAGGAAGAGAAGCTAGTT
The DNA here is from genome assembly GCF_905146905.1 of Nyctereutes procyonoides. Lineage (NCBI taxonomy): Eukaryota > Metazoa > Chordata > Mammalia > Carnivora > Canidae > Nyctereutes > Nyctereutes procyonoides. The sequence goes on from NW_026575043.1 coordinate 33,169,450, forward strand.
TGAACAGGGATAAGCCAGGATGGGGTACCATCAAGTCCACAGTGCCTGAAACCTGTGACCTCAAACACCCCCAAGATGACTCTGATGCTGCTCATTTTGAGAGGCAATATTATCTATCACATTCCGATGAACGTGTCTTAATTTCTGTCCTCATGTCTCTCGGCAGCTGTGACCCCAGGTTATGGCTCCCTGTTGATTCGTGCCCAGCACCTGAATGACCATGTGCACAGAGTTAGTTTTATTTGGAAGGATTTATCTCTTCTTCTCTGAGTCTAAATGATGGTGCATTTAATCTCAACTTTCCCAGTCTGCTAGACATACTTTTCAGATTTATTGTTCTATTCATGTGCTTTCTTTTTCATTTTATTAATTTTAGAATTCTTTTCTGTACCAAGGAAGGATTATATAAATTACCTCCTTCATCAAGGATCTGAGGAATTAAAATGTTTGTATCAGTACTCAGATACACACACACATGGACACCTATACAATATGTATCTACTGATATCCATATGGTGAGCTAATAATTCCTTCAGCATGTAGCACTAGGGTTAATACATATTATTAAAGCCTTTTTAAAATTCAGTAAAGTAATAGTCTATCAAAATTTGAAAATGCAAATAACCTTTAACAAAGAAAATACTATTCCAGGAATGTTATCACAAAGAGAAAAATATTGTTATTAAAATTACACGCAAAGACATGTTATTCAAGGCTATGTTGGTAGGGGCAAGGGTGGGCTGGAGAGAAAAGTAAATGCCTGTTACTATGTGAATGATTAAATACACCTTCTAGGGCAAGATATTCAAAAGGCTGAGGGACTTCTAGGTCTGGCAAAATGATGCAATAGGCTGGTACCAAACATTCACTACAAATACCTGCCTATGTTAAGTAAAGCAAAATTGTTTCTCCATATATGTATGTTTAAATCTGCGGCCTAAGGAACAAGAAAGAAATAAGTCTTCAAGTGTCAGATTGCAAGGTGAGAGCTGAAAGCTAACCCAGCAACCCAAGCTGATCTTACAGAAGCCAGGAAAGGTGATTTGAACCTTGTACTGGCTAAAAGATTAGGTTAGATTTTGAAACCACCTGGGGATAGGAGACCAGGCTCACCAACAGCTACAAGTCCAGTGAAATGAAGACAAATCATTCTACCACTAACCCACAGAAAGACGACAAAGATGATTTGTCAGGTATTCTTAAATTATCCATTTTTCCTTGGCGCTGCTCTGTCCACGTGAGACCCGTATCACCTGGCACCTGTTCTAATTTGCCCAATAGCATCATCCCCAGCACAGAGCCATGCCTGAGGTCAGCTACAAGTCTTGGGAATGTCCCAGAGGAGACTCAGCCCATGTTAAGTGGGGAGAGGGGAGACAAACACACCTGCCTCCTCGTTCACCTGCCTGTGAGTCCCACATGTTCCCTTGCAGCCCCCACAGGACTGAGCTCCAGTGGCTCCCAGAGCCAAACTGGCTAGTGACATGGACTTCATTGACCTTCCTCTCCTCCCTGCATCTCTTAAGACACCCTGCTGATTTTCCTGACATCATCTCCCAAGCCAAGTGCTTGAACTTAAGGTCGGTCTTATGTCAGGGTTCTGGAAGTATCTAAACTAAGATGGACACTTTTATGGTAGATCTGAGGTGGATTAAAAATTACCCCAAGAAAAATGAAAATTTTATCTTCCATTGATGTGAAGTCCACATTTACCCTACCTGGGACGGACAGAGACGTCTTAAACTGAGATAGCATTTTTATTTTTATTTTTATTTTATTTATTTTTAAGTAAGCTCCACACCTAGTATGGGGCCCAACATGGGGCTTTGAACTGAGCCCCCTGAGATCAAGACCTGAGCTGAGATAGAGAGTCTGATGCTTAACCCACTGAGCGACCCAGGTGCATCTAAGATAGTATTTTTAAAATATGGATGTTGGAGTTTCTTTTAAGTTGGTACGGAGAGGTGATGGGAATACAGTGATGGGCATGCCTACAGCAAACAAATTAAAAATTTCTGTGGGGAAACTTTAACAATATTCCTTGTGAGGATCTTACCAGGTGAAAAATAATTTGTGCTTAAAATGAACTTATAAATGAAAATTATTAAACACATGGAGAAACAAGTCACCACAAGTGAGAAAAAGAAGATGCAACAAGTAAAGAATTGGTGTTCCTGAGAACTTAACAAAAAGCAACACGAATGGAACCATAAAATACATATATCTAAACAAAAAGAGATTTTTAAAAAAATATCAAAAAGGAAGGACATTAGGGGGAAAATAATGATGTTTGAAAAAGAACCAGAGAATACTTTTACAAATAAAAAAATAAAAGTTTCTTTCTAATATAGTCTGAAAACATAAAACTACAAGACACAAAGTAATGAACCTGAGGATATGTGTGATAAAATGATGTAAAATGTGCGCCAAGTGGCAAATGGGCTGGAGACAAGGAAATATGTGGAGATTTCAGATGTGTAGATCATAGTTTGGCATATACTAAAAGCATAAGGTGAATTTATAATGCTTGTCTGGAGGGTATTCCAAAAGGTACCTTTAAGTGAGAAAAGCAAGAAGCAAATAAATAGGGTATAATCCCATCTTTTGCTAAACAATAACATCAAATGTAAATAGAAACTCTGTGTGTGTCATATTATGGGATCAAGGCAGAAGCCATTAAAAAACGCTCACTAGTGGGAGAGCCTGGAGGGCTCAGTTGGTTAAGGGTTTGACTCTTGGTTTCAGCTTGAGTCATGATCTCAGCGTCGAGACCTGCATCAGGCTCTGAGGATCTGTTTGGGAGACTCTCTCTCTCTCTCTCTCCCTCTGTTCCTTACCCACCAGCATGTGTTCTATCTATCTTTCTCTCTCAAATTAATAAATAAATCTTGAAAAAAGAAACACTTGCTAGCCTGTTTAAGATGCTGGACTCAGGATGAGGAGGGAAGGAGTAGGGAATAAAGCAGAAGAAAAATATGGTGAAAAAAGAATATAGCAGTTGTATTTTAAAAGTGAAATTATTTTCTAACGCCTGATATGATCTTACATAAGTAAATTTATAAATGTGTCTGTCATTCGCATAAAGAACGAATGAAAGAATGAGCCTCAAAATAACAGTTACAGTCATCTCCAGATAAATTTATGTGATTTTTATTTTCTTCCTTAAAAGCTCATAGGCTTTCTTTCTCAAAGGCACCAGGTTTCATTATGTAATTAGCTATAAAAGCTATTTTCCATTTGGAAAAATCAATTTTTTATCCTCATTTTTCATCTTATTTGAACCATCCCAAAGCTATGAAATTTGTAATGTGAAGAAGGAAAAGAGGCGGCAGGCATATTTCTGTGCTCAGGTATGTAATATTCTGCACCTGACATTCCAGAGTCTTCTCATGCACATTGCCTGTAGTGCTGGGCAGCTCTGAGGCTCCACATCAGCACACGTCGTGCTTACAGCCCAGGTTGGTTTGGGTACAGTCAAGCTCAAATGAGGAGAAAGAGAGTATTTGATCATAGCAACAAAAATGTACTATTTCATATCTAAAAATATTTTAAATTTCAGAAGCTAGGGCTCCTGTGTGGCTCAGTCAGTAAACAGACTGTCACCAGACAGTAAAGTGTCTGTTTTCGGTGCTCACGTCATGATCCCGGGCTCCTGGGATTGAGTCCTGCATCAGTTGCTCAGCAGGGAGCTTGCTTCTCCCTCTTTCTCTATGCATGCTCTGTCTCTCTCTCTCTCCCTCTATCAAATAAGCAAATAAATAAATCTTAAAGAAAAATAAATTTCAGAAGCTGGTATACCCCTTCTTTATTATTTCCAGTAGTGGAGAAGACTAATCTTAGTATTTACTGGATAATGTCTGTTATTCAAAATTATTTTATTATAAATCAATCTACTATTTATTAATTTGTACAATAAGACAAGTTATCAAAGCAAATTTTGAAACACCTTCCTATTCAACTATTGAAATTGTCATTTTCAGAGATAATGTCCCAAGCAAAGGCAGTACTGGCAAAAATGCATGAGACTATATCAAACCAAAAACTTCTGCACAGCAAAAGAGACCTACTGAATTAGAGAAAATAGTTGTGAATCATATATCTAATAAGGGGTTGATATCCAAAAGATATAAAGAATTCATACAATCCAACAGCAAAAAAAAAAAAAAAAAAAAAAAGCAATATGATTAAAAATGGCCAGAAGAGGGACATCTGGATGTCTCAGCGATAAAGTGTCTGCCTTTGGCTGAGGTTGTGATCCCGAGGTTCTGGGATCAAGTGCTGCATCCAGCTCCTTGCAGAAAGCCTGTTTCTCCCTCTGCCTGTGTCTCTGCCTCTTTTTCTCTGCTTGTGTGTGTTTCTCATGAATAAATAAATAAAATCTTTTTTAAAAACATTAAGTAAAAATAAATAAATAAATAAATAAATAAATAATAAAAAATAAAAAATGGGCAGAAGACATGAATAGACATTTTTACAAAAAAGAAATCCAGATGGTCAACAAATACATGAAAAGATGCTCAACATCACTCATCATCAGGGAAATGCAAATCAAAATCACAATGAGATATCACCTCACACCTGTCAGAATGGCTAGTATCAAAAATACTAGAAATAACAAAGTGTTGGCAAGGATGTAGAAAAGTGGAAACCCTCTTGCACTCTTGGTGGGAATATAAATGGGTACAGTGACCGTGGGAAATAGTATGAGGTTCCTCAAAAAATTAAAAGTGGAATTACTTTATGATCCAATTCTACTTCTGGCTATTTATATGAAGAAAACAAAAACTAACTTGATAGGCTATATGGACCCCCGTATTACTGCGGCTTTATTTACAATAGCCAAGATATGGAAACAGCCTAAGTGTCCGTCAGCAGATGAACAGATGAACAACACAATGGAATATTATTCGAACACAAAAAGAATTAAATCTTGCCATTTGCAGCAACATGGATGTATTTAGAGGGATTATGCCCAGTGAAGTAAGGCAGAGACAGACAAGTACCATATGATCGCATTTTATGTAGAATCTCAAAAAAAATATTTTAAAGCAAAACATGCAAACTAAACAGCAAGCTCACAGATCCAGAGAACGGATTGGTGTTGCCAGACCTGGGGGGGAGGGTGAGCAAAATGATGAAAGGACTCAAAGGAACAAAACTCCTGGCAGAAAATAAATCTAGAGAAGGTAATGGACAGCCTGGCAGATATAGTTAATAATATCGTATTGCCTATTTGAAAATTGCTAAGAGAGGAGATCTTAAAAGTTCTCACCCCAAGAAAAACAAAATTCTGTAACTGTGTGTAGTGATGGGTGTTAACCAGACTTACCGTGGAGAGCATTCCGCAGCATATACGAATATTGAGTCATTATGCAGCACGCCTGAAACTAACATGATGTCGGATTGTCAATCATGCCTCAATAACAAATGAATGTATTTATTCATTTATTTTTAAAGATTTTATTTATTTATTCATGAGAGACACAGATTGAGACAGAGAGAGAGAGAAGCAGAGACACAGGCAGAGGGGGAAGCAGGCTCCATGCAGGGAGCCTGACGTGGGACTCGATCCCGGGTCTCCAGGATCACACCCTGGGCTGAAGGCAATGCTAAACCTCTGAGCCACCAGGGCTGCCCCCACAAATGAATTTTAAAAAAGAAGTAACATCCAAAGAATTAGTATTCTGCAAATAGAATAACTTATCTCAAAGACCAAGATATTTCTGTGCTTATGCTACTTGGAGCCAAATGAAACAGTCAGCTTTTAGGCAACACTCAATTCTAGTCCAGTGGGAGTGTGTGCTTTTGTGAAACATAACTCTTTATTGGCTTTGACATTGTCAGAATCGTTACGCAGTGATGAAATGATGCTAAATACCTCAAAGAAGACTTTAAATAAGAAGTACATGTCTTGTTAGTGTCCTTCTGAAAGCCTCCAACCCCAAGCCCCACCCAAACACATGCACATATGCACACATAGGTCTAATTCTCTTTATACATAACAATAGACAATCTACGCAAAAGCACTACCTTTCACAGGCATTAGTAGTAGACCTTTAAAAGGAGCCAGCATTAGAATTTGAAAGTCAAGATATTATCATATGTATGGTTCAGGAAAAAATTGTTTCTTCCCTAGATTTTTTACAAAAATTATACACACACACACACACACACACACGTGCACACACACAAGTATTGTGCCTGAAACTGTCCAGGAGGACACACACGACCTTCCCTTTTGTATAACTAGCCCTTGAGCTCGTACACTGGGAATGGGTATCATGGCTCTGAGGGTATCATTATTTGGATTTTAATGCCAAGGCTAGAACTTTAGAATGACTGGCAATGAATCTGCATTTAATATCTTCATGTGATTGAGGAAGATAATTAGTCACGGCTGAATAAAAAAGATACCCAGCTGGAGTTCCACCTCATTAACAGGATGCTAGCAGAACATGTAAGGTTCTCCAGAATGGCACCATCTTGCTGTTCACATGAACATCAGCTTAATCAATGCTTTCATTTTGGTGTACGAGTTTGCCTCCACCCTGTCAGAGCGTGAGCAAAGTGCATCCATGTCTCAGGAGACTGAAGACCTAGTTTAATCAAATGAGACTTCATTGCAAGAGCAAATTTTTCAAATTTACTTTTTTACTGATAAATAATATCCTTGAATGAGTTATTTTGCCAGAGTGTAGTTTCACAAGTTATATGGATGAAAGAGGTTGAATACAACATGGACTATATTCCAGAAAATTCAGAATCCTTTACAGCTTTGGATACTTATTTGCTTCTATTATTCCAATTATTTTCTTCCATTAATATTATATTGATATAGAGATTGTTTTATATTCTTCCCCATATTTCTTTTTTTTCTTTTTTTTAAGATTTTATTTAGCCATTCATGAGAGACACACAGAGAGAGAGAGAGAGAGAGAGAGAGAGAGAGGCAGAGACACAGGCAGAGGGAGAAGCAGGCTCCATGCAGGGAGCCCGACGTGGGACCCGATCCAGGTCTCCAGGATCACACCCTGGGCTGAAGGCGGTGCCAAACTGCTGAGCCACCCGGGCTGCCCCATATTTCAAGTCTTTTAAGGGACTCCACTTCTCAAGATTAACCTCCACAATGTCAATTCTGTATTAGGGCTTTTTTTTTTTATTTTAAGGATTTTATTTATGTATTTGAGAAAGAGAGAGAGAGAGCACGAGCAGGGGAAGGGGCAGGGGGAGAAACAGCTCTCCGCTGAGCAGGGAGCCCAATGTAGGGCTCCATCCCAGGACCCTGGGATCATGACCTGAGCTGAAGGCAGGTGTTTCACCAACTAAAGCACTCAGGTGCCCCCGTGTTAGGCCTTTCTAAAATAATTCACACACAGCACAGCCAAGTGGAGGTGTCTGGGTGAGGTACTAACAGCTACTATGATCAGGAGCTTTGGTTACTCAGGGTCTTTTATGGTTCCATACAAATGTTAGTATTGTTTGTTCTAATTCTGTGAAAATTATTATTGGAATCTTGATGGGCATTATATTAAATCAGTACATTGCTTGGGGTAGTATGAAAATTTTAACAGTATTAACTCTTCCAATTCAAGCCCGCAGAATATCTTTCCACATATTTGTGTCATCTTCAATTTCTATCAGTATAGTTTCCAGAGCACAAGTCTTTCACTTATTTGGTTAAGTTTACTCCTTGATATTTTATTATTTTTGGTACAACTACAAATGGGATGGTTTTTCTTTATTTCTCTTTCTAATAGTTATTAGTATATAGAAATACAACAGATTTTTGTATCTTTTTTTATACTACAACTTTATTGAATTTGTTTCTTGATTCTAGCAGTATTCGGTGGAGTCTTTAGGGTTTTCAGATATAATACAATGACACCTGCAAATAGTGACAGTTTTACTTCTTCTTTTCCAATTTGGATGATTTTCTTTCTTTTGAAGTTTTTGTTTGTTTGCTTCTTCTGAATTGCTGTAGCTGGGAGTCCCAGGACTATGTTGGATGAAGATGGCAAAAGCAGGGATCCTCGTCTTGTTCCTGATCTTACAGGAAAAGAGCTCAGTTTTTCACTGCTGAGATGATGTCAGATATGGGCTTGTCTTATACACCTTTATTATGATGAAGTACATTTCCTGTATTCCTACTTTGTTGAGAGATTTTATCATCTCTACATTTTTATAAACAATGGATGGCATTCAAACACTAAGAAAAGTAATCAAAACCATAAGACTTGTTCCAAAACAAGAAAAAAAACTAGAAATAAATATAGCATGTGCACTGCTGTGTTTGTACAGCCCTTGAAGTAAGAGTGCTTTTTTAACATTTTTAGTGAATTAGAAAAGAATTTGTAATAGAAAACTTATAAGGCCTGTATAGCTTAAATTACCTGTGGCTTGGTCTTTTTCAGATTAAAAACCTTGCTGGCCCCTGATACACGAAACTGTAGTCCCAAAAGGACACAAGAAATCAGGCACAACTGGAGCAGTATTTTAAGAAATGATTCTCCATTCAAAAATAAATGAAACACATTTCAGAAGCAATATGAACAACAAAGATAAATCTTTTAGAAAAGTATATTGGTGCATATCATAGTGAACTAATAAATATCCAAGATAAAAAATACTTGGATCTAAAGCAAATATATATTTATGTATTTACATAAACTATTTATATGCATAAATATTTATATTTATAAATATATATATATTTCCTTAAAAAACAACAAAATACTAAGAGCTGATTTCTCTCAGAAAGAATAATAGCTAAAAGACCTTGATTATATATTCAAATATTCAAATTTCTGAAAAGGAAAATGTTGACCAGAAATTCCATATCTATTCTAAGTACAGAGAAAATTGGACACGAGTAGACCCATATTACATGAAATATAATGTAATTCTTTTGAGTATTACTCAAAAGAAAAGAAAATAACCCCAGAGGAAATTGAGATGCAGCAAGTGCAAAGTATTGATTGATCTAATTAATAATGACTTCAGAAACAACAGGAACATTCGTGAGTTTTAAGTATATAGAGAATTTAACTATACCAAAATAGAAGAACAGCTTGAATATAGGCAGGGTAAGTGGTTTCAAAGACTGAATTTTCTGATAAGTGATGTTATTAATTTATAACAAATCATAGTAAGCCAAGAAGAAATGCTTTAAACATTAAGAAATCATGAAAATTATATAGAATAGAAGATTTAAACCAAAAAACACTAGTAACTACATCAAATGTAAATTGAACAGTCTGGTAAAAGACAAAGATTGTTATAATGGATTTAAAAAAAACAACAACAACAACACAAGACTTCAAAGAGATGTAAATATTAGGACACAGAAAATGTAAGAGTAGAAGGATAGGGAAAAATATATTATACCATTACTAAGTAAAGAACGATGTCGCTTTCTCCACACTGACACATTTAATGATATAAAAGGATACTGGGTTATTTAATGAAGGAAGAAAGATGTTTGCATGCAGCTCACGCCTGCTTCAAAGCCCTTTAAGGCAAGAAATAACAGAGATAAATGAAGATATTCAGAATACTAAAATGGACTACCCACCAGGGAGAAAAAACATGTGTATGTGTGTATAACATGCACATGTTTATGTATAATACTATGAGGTCAAGGGCCAGCTGCTCCAAAACATGCCAACATGCCACTGACACATGGATTATTTTAAATAAAAATTACTTAGGAAACTGTTAGCCTAGGAAGATGGTAGAGTAGGAAGATGGTTGAGTAGGAGGATACACCTTTAGAGAACAGCAACATCAGTTCAGCCACTCCAGAAAATGACCTGAATTGGAGGAAAATATTTCTCACAGGTAGTCGTAGAGAAGAGACTACATTAAAAAGGTAGAAGAGACACAGATGCTGTTGGGAACCAAACGGGAGGGACGCCACAGGCCCAGAGAAGGAGGGTAGCAGACCCCACTCCAGGTACCCACACAGGGGATCTGCAATGAGAAGATGAGTCCCTATAACATTTGGCTTTGAAAACCAGTGGGCTTTAACTTCACAAGTTTTTACAATCAGTGGGGCTTAACACCTGGAACTTTAGGAATCAGTGAGCTCAGCTTTGGAAGAGCTGGAGAGTCCTAGGAAACTGAGTCTCTGCCCTTAAAGAGTCAGCCTAAGAACCCAACAGAGATAAGCAGAGAAGCAGTAGTTTGAAAAGTGCCTGGAGTGTATGAGAAGGAGATTTATTTGCTAATCTCAGAATGTGCACTAGAGGGCCAGGGATATTTGGAAGACTTCTCTAAAAAGAAAAGAGCTGATGGGCACCATTTCTCTCCCCTGCCCTCCAGCATAAACACATGGTTGCCTGCTGGAACCAGTGCAAACATTCTCCACCTGGACACATTGATCAATAGAACAGAATAGAGAGACCAGAAATAAATCTATGCTTTTATGGTCAATTAATCTGTGACAGAGGGGGCAAAAATATACAATGGGGACAAGACAGTCTCTTCAACAAATGGTGTTGGGAAAACTGGACTGCTATATGCAAAAGAATAGAAATGGACCACTTGCTTACACCACACACAAAAATAAACTCAAGGTGAATTAAAGACCTAAATGGAAGACCTGAAATCATAAAATGCCTAGAAGAAAGCACAAGCAGTAATCCCTTTGACGTCAGCCATAGAGATGTTTTTCTAGATATGTGTCCTGAGACAAAGGAGACAAAAGCAAAATTAAACTATTGGGATTACATCAAAATAAAAAGCTTCTGCAAACAATGACAATACAATCCACAAAACAAAAAGACAACATAGAGAATTGGAGAAGATATTTGCAAATGATATAGCCAATAAGGGGTTTGGATATGTTATATATATTATATATATATTATATACTTATATAAGGGGTTTGTATATATTATATATACACATATATACACATATATTTGTGTATATATATAGAATTTATATATATATATGAAGAATTTATATAAGTCAATGTTCAAAATACAAATAATCCAATTAAAAATGGGCAGAGGACTTGAACAGACATTTTTCCAAAGAAGATATCCATCCAGACGGTCAACAGACACAAGAAAAGATGCTCAACATCACTCATCATCAGGGAAATGCAAATCAAAACCACAATTAGATATCACCTTACACTGGTCAGAATGGCTAAAATCAACAACGCAAGAAATACCAGATGTTGGTGAGGATGCAGAGAAGGGGGAATCCTCATGCACTGTTGGTGGGAATGCAAACCAGTGCAGCCTTTCTGGAAAACAGTATAGAGCTTCTTCAAAAAATTTAAAAATAGTGCTGCCATTTGGTCTAATAATTCCACTACTGGATATTTACCCAAAGAATATGGAAACACTAATTCAAAAAGAATTATGTGCCCCTATGTTTATTGTAGCAATATTTACAAGAGCCGAGATATAGAAGAAGATCAAAGTATTCATCAAAAGATCACTGAATAAGGAAATTGTTGAATACGTACAATGGAATATTATTCAACCATGAAAAAGAATGAAGTCTTGCCATTTGCAATAACATGCATGGAGCTAAGGAGTATGATACCAAGTGGAAAAAGTCAGAGAAGGACAAATACCATATGGTTTCACTCCTATGCGGAATTTAAGAAACAAAGCCAACAAAGAAAAAGCAGGGTTTTTTTGTTTTGTTTTGCTTTGTTTTTCTGGGTTTGTTTTTTGAGAGAGCTAGAGTAAGAACACTAGCATGGGGAGGGGCAGAGGGAGAGGGAGAGAGAATCTTAAGTTCCACAGATGGAGCCTGACATGGGACTTGATCCTACAACCTTGAGATTATGACCCAAGCTGGAATCAAGAGTTGGACGCTTAACTGACTGAGCCCCCCAGGTACCCCCTCAAAACAGACTCTTAACTACAGAGAACAAACTGGTGGTTGCCAGAGGGGCAGTAGTGGGGGGATAGGAGAAACAGATAAAGGGATTTGGAGTACACTTAACATGACGAGAGCTGAGTAATGGATAGAATTGTTGAATCACTCTATTGTACACCTGAAACTAACACAACACTATATGTTAATTATGCTTGAATTAAAAAATGCATTAATAAGTTAAGAAAAAAAAAGAAATAGTCCATGTAAGGATACTCCCATTTTCCTTAATTCCCTGAAGCAGGAATTAAATCTCTTACATGAAAAATGCCTTCCCTGCAAAGAAAGCAAAAGCACCATAACACCAGAGACAAAGACATTATAGCTGAGAAAGCTGCAGAAGCAACCTTTTAACTTTTTTTCTGATCTGCTATTTCAGTCTAAATAGAAGTCTAAATAGAATTCCTCTCTATTTAAAGCTTCCAAGTAGCTGTTTTCTTTATGCTGTCAATTCTTCACAAATTTATTGTCTTTGTCTAAAATGTGTAAAAACTTCCTGCCTTAATTATTTCTTCAGGTATCAGTTTCATTATTGAGCCTCTGTGCCCAGGTAATATTTTTTTTTTCTCCTGTTAACTTGTCTCATATAAACTTAATTCTTAGTCCACCAGAAAGGACTTAAAGAGTAGAGGATAAATTTTTCCTTCCCTACAATGTATATTATCTCAAAACAGTATGGAAAAATTGACAAATAGAAATGAAAAAAGTCAAATTCTCAATTAGGTTAGAAAATTGTAGTGCAGCTTTTCGTGATTCATAGAAAGATGAAATAAATATTAGCAACAGTATAGAAGGTTTGAATAACACAATTACCGCTTGATCTAATAATGTATATTGAAAATATTCCCCTAAATCACTATAATAAACATTATTTTCACTGCATATGTAACGGTTGGCCTCGTGTGTTCTCTGAAAGCAAGTCTTGCAAGATATTAAACTAAGAAATAATAGAAATTATGTTTTCTGATCATAATGAAATTATGCTAAGAAACAATTTTAAAAAAATATTAAAATGATCACATCTGTTTAGAAATCAGCTACATATTACTAAATTACCCAGAAGAAAGAAAATGACATTCGGAAGTTGTTTATATTGAAATTAAAATATATAATAAAATCTGTGCAATACAGCTACTGTTTCCTTTAGAGAGAATGTTATAGAATTAATATGTGTATTTGACCAAAAAAAGTGAAAATAAATGATTACTTCTCCACAAGCTAGGGGAAAAATTAAATAAGGCTTAAAGAGAGCAGAAGGAAAATGTAAGAATCTCTATTTTGTCATAGAAAGTCGGCATAATCTCAGTAATAAAACCTAACAAGGATATGGAGGAAAGGAAGATTGCAAGTCAATCCCTCCAAAGAAAATAAATATAAATATCCTGAACAAAAACAAGATAAATTTATTATAGGAACTCTAAGTTGGTATATTAATATGTACAGGTATAAGAATATACAATGTAAAAACCAATCAAATAGAATAGAATAGAAAATCATGATTATTTCAACAGAAATAGGAACTGAATTTCAATAATTTTTTATCTATTTACAATAAAACACATTAGACTATGAATAAATGGAATCTTTACCTAATGAAGGATATTAATAACATAATTACAGCAACTATCATAATAAATTAAAGAACTGAAAAATATATCCCTCCTGGAAAAAGGATAAAATTAGGGTGAGCACAATTTCAGTCTCTAACATTTTACAGGCTATCCTAGACAGCAGCATAAGGAAAAAAAAAAGATAAAATCATAAAGATTAATAGGGATGTCATAAGAAATGTGACAAGTGAAAAGAAATATATAAGCAGGAAAATTATATATTCTACAGAAGAACTGTTAACATCAATAAGGGAATTTTATAGGTTTGTGGGGTGCAAGGTCAATAGAAATAACACTGTAATTCTGTTACCAGCAACAAATAGTCACAAAATGAAATTTAAAAATTTTACAATAGCAGTGTAGAGAATCAAAGGCTTAGGAATGAATCTAAAGAAAGAGCAGCAAAAATTAAATTAAATTAAATTAAATTTAAAAATAAATAAATAAATAAATAAATAGCAGCAAGACTTCAGTGTAGAAAAACAAAGTATTCCTGAGAGAAATTTTAGCATATATTCAGAATAAGTGTCCTTATAAAAGCCCTAAATTATCAGGGGGATATAAAATATTTATGTATGGGATGACTTAATATTATTATATATTAATTCTCCCTCAATCAATCTATTTATTTACGACAATGCCAGTTTAAATTCTAGGAATATTTTTGCATGAATTAGTAAGTTCATCCTACAATTTACATTAAAATTTTAAAAATAGGCAAAACAAAGGACAAAGTTGGAAAACATACAAGACTCCATCTCTCACCTAGGAACCAGACACCTCAAATAGACTGTTGGGGAAAAATCCTATATTTTTTTTTAATAAACTATTTTTTAGAACAGTTCTAGACTTTACAGAAAAATGGAACAAATCATACAAACCGTTCTCCTATGCTTTGTGCCCGTTCCCTCTGTTACTGTCATCTTCTGTTGTATGTTCTATTTGTGACAAATAATGAACTAATATCAACACAGCATTATTAACTAAGAACAGTTGTCTTCTGTAAAATCAGGTTGGACTCAGTTTTGGTTACTGTCAAAAGAACTTTCCCACGGCTTCATCAGCTTAAACTCAAACCCCACATTCCCTTCCATCCTCACTAAAAGCCTCTAGATAAGGACAGTTGGGAGAACCTGTCCCCACGACTCAACTGGATCTGTGACATGGCACTTTGTCAGAACTAACCACAGCTGGAGTTGTGTACGGAAAACATTGAAAGATTGATAAGCACTGCAAACTTTAAATGGTAACGCTCCAGTTATTGTCGAATATGTTACTCGATAAATACTTTTAAATTTATCTTTATATATTCATTCTGGACCTAACACAGGATATCTCTTCAGTAAGTATTTGTCGAATGAATGAATAACTACGGCGTGCCTAATATAAATCCACCCTCTTGGACATTGAAAATTAATCTACATTTAAAAAAATATATGTAGTGTTTACTTGGACACTTTTTGTTCTAAACCTGATAAAGTAACTAGTAATTCCTGGACTAATAATGTAACATATTTAATAATGTAAACAGTGGAAATACTAACTACTTGCTCATGATTAATCAACATCACTAGTAGATAGTAATTACACGACCATATGTATCTTGTCTTTGTTTAGAGAAAAAAAAATAAATGCTTTGAATGCTACAACTGTTTAAACCATGTTCAAAGCATTTATTTTTAAAGGTTTTTTTTTTGGCACTTTGTAAATGGTCTTACTCTATGTGCAATCTTTAAAAATCTAAATACGGAATGTGTTCCTGTGCATGACTTCGGTAATTCTGAATGAGTGCTATTTGTGCTGACTTTGGCAAATCAGATAATGGGCTCATGTGTCTGGAGCACCCACAGGGAGAGGAGATGTAGGTGGTATGGACTCAGCAGTGGACAAGACAGCTTTTGCAAGTGTGGAACTTGAGTTATTTAAGCAGAGCAAAAAATGTCCCCAGCTCTCTTCATGCATATGCTTCTTTTGTTCTTTGTATCTTGCCTGTTTTCTTCATCCATGATTTCCAACGTGAGATATTGTTACGCAGACTTGCAGCAACTGTAATAGATTTTAACTGAATTGTCCCTTAATCAAGTGCCGATTGCTCTTAGGCTCGGTTTACGAGACCTGCGATTCATGAGAATTAGCAAAGGTAATTGATTTCTAATTCAGCTCAAGTGTATTAATTTTGTACTTCCACCAGCTTGGGATTTACACATATGAACTTTGTAAAGAGATATGCATGGAGGAAGAAAAGATGACTTCGAGGTAAAACCTGTGTGCATAGCCAATTTGGTTTAGGTATGTTTCTGAGCCCTTAAAGAGTTGAGTGGCTTCTGTGTCTGGAATAGTTTTGATGTTGGATGGGCTGAGGCCCGAGAGGGAGAGCCACAGGCCCCTCACCAAGAGGGATCTTTGCACAAGAAAGAATTCAAGAGCAAGATGTGGAAAGAAAGGGACAAACTCATTAAGGAGAGAAATGAGAAAGAGAAATTTCACAACCCCGTCTGTCTCCAATGAAGAGTTTCAAAATTAAAAAATATATATATATATATATATATATTTAAATTATATATTAATTTAAGATTTATTGCTAAATGTTTAAATAATTTAAATAATTTATATTATTGCAGTATATTGCTAAATATTTAAATTAGCAAACCATATAGGGAGAAGCCTACTCTTTCACTTTGGGTTTATGACTTATTGGGTCGTTCATTTTTCCATGATCTTAGAGTTAGGGAATCACCTAGATGGAGTAATTTTAAGAAGGTCCAGCTTTTGTGGCTTCTACTGCTGGAGGGATCGGGGTGTGGTAGTCTTCCATGAGTCAGATCTTGAGACCCTTTTTGACCTGCTGACTTTTAGGTTCAAAGCCAGACTAAAACCAAAATGACTTTACTTTGGTCAACTCATCTCCCAAGATTCCTTCCCTCCTGCCTCAGTTTAGCTTATCTTAGTCTTCTTGTTTTGGAATATTACCATTTCTTGTATTTAGTTTCAATATTTATGTATCTTCAGTCACATAATGGAGTCTTTATTAAGTATTACGGTCCCTATATTCTCATGCCTCAAATAATTTTATTTCCAATCTTTCCCAATGGGTCTGGCTCAGCTGAAGTAAGGAAGTGGTCATGAGATGGGGACCTAGCTGTTCAAGGGAGTACAACAGTGATACATACCAGGACTTCCACACAGAGAAAATACTAAAATTTGGTTTGCCATTGTTTCACGTGCAAGTATATTATGGATGTGTCTTGTT
The DNA here is from genome assembly GCF_905146905.1 of Nyctereutes procyonoides. NCBI lineage: Eukaryota > Metazoa > Chordata > Mammalia > Carnivora > Canidae > Nyctereutes > Nyctereutes procyonoides. The sequence continues at coordinate 33,186,208 of NW_026575043.1, forward strand.
TGCTTAGAGTTTCTCCAATTTTTTTAATTCATTTTATCTCAGTGCCAACAAGAAAGAAGTATCATTACTAATTCAAAATTAAAGTAGCACTGGCTTTTCTCCCAGGGCACTATTTTTGCAAAATACTTTGTGGATAGCAAACACATCGTATGAATCATATTAATTTGCTGCCATCCCTCACCCATCCCTAGATGCCCTCCTCCTTCCTTTCCCTGCAGACCTTAGTAGGGGTCCCTCCACACACCAGCCTGGTAATGCAACACAATTTACAACAGGGACTAAAAATGTGTCTGAGCATATTTTTTTATGACAGCAACGTATTCAAAATATCAAGTGTAGGAAAAACATATAAACATGGGATCTTCAAGGAGCAATACAGAAGGCATAAAGTGCTAGAACATTTCTTGTCATTTGATGCAGTGAACATGTAGTTTCTCAAATTGTCAACTATTTCTCATGAGGAGATGCAGCTGAAAAATGCAAAATTCCTATCATTTTAATCTTCAAATTCCATGCCAAGATTTGCTTTTAAAAGAAGGTGTCAGGATCATTTCAATACAAAAAAAAAAAAAAAAAGAGAGAGAAAAAGGTAGGGGTGCCTGTGCATCTCAGTTGGTTTTGCATCTGAATTTTGATTTCCGTGCAGGTCGTGATTTCAAGGTCATGAGATCCAGCCTTCTCTGGGCTCTGAGCTCAGTGGGGAGGCTGCTTCAATACTTTCTCTCTCTGTCCCTCCCTCCTGCTCTTTCTCTCTCTCTCTCTCTTTCTCTCTCTCTCTCTTAAATAAATAAATAAATAAATAAATAAATAAATAAATATTTTTAAAAAGGCAAGGAAAAGGTAAAATTAAGCTTGATATATTTAAAAGATTTTATTATTTATTTATTTATTTATTTATTTATTTATTTATGAGAGAGAGGATAAGCACAAGCAGTGGGAACAGCAGAGGGAGAGGGAGAAGCAGACTCCCCGCTGAGCAGGGAGCCCAATGAGGGACTCGATCCCAGGACCCTAAGATCATGACCTGGGCTGAAGGCACACGCCTCACCAACTGAGCCACCCAGGAGCCCTGCAGCTGGAATAGTTTTGATGGAAGTGAGCATTTTTATGCTCACTTCAAAACTACAATTTTGACATGAGTGTGGGTACCAAAATTTTGTCAATTAACTCACCAGAAATGGAACTACTGAAATCTTTGAAACCGATTTATAGAAGATTCCAGCCTCCCAAGAAATAACAGACATAATAAAAAAAGCTAGAGGTCGTCTGAGCAGAACAGGCATCTGAGAAGCATGATGAGAAGCATGTGTGCTAGAGAACAGTGAAAGGGAAAAGACCACTGTCCTCATGTCCCTGGAATACTCTTGCTTCCCTAAATACTGGTCTCCTTTTTTATTTTATCTTATTGCTAGTCCTGTAGGTTCCAGATTCCAGGTCAGATACTTTTTCCAGCATGTAGAATTTGACTCACACTGCCTCATCTTTTTACGTAAAGGCATTTAGATTAAAGTGTGGGCTTTGGGGAGAACTCTCTTTTAATTCTACTTAAATAATTAAGTTCTCTGTGGGAAATGTATTTACGTGTACCCTTACTATTATCAAAACCCATGAGGGAACACGTGCGTTTTCTCTCATTCAATTATGGTAAAAACGAACTTTAAAACATTCTAGAAACTCTATGTGTTTATCTATAGATTTAGCCATTTGTTTCTTTAAAGACTTCTTTTCCTGAAGATGATAAATTAGGGTTTAAAAGGCCTACTTCTTCATTAAAAAAGCGACAATACGATTTCTACAATGTGTTAATTTGTTTTCTTACCTGAGATAATGAGTGGTCTAATAATTAACACATAATCAAGAAGTCTTTCATTTACCCATGCACAGGGAGCACTCATCATGAATTATACATATTGATAGGATGTTGTATGTGCAATTTTGAGACATGTGCATTCCCATTATTGAAACAGTGGCCTACCTAAATTATTTTGTCATTTTATTTTCATTTTACATTGATAATTCTAACTTCACGTTGGAGCCCATAAAAATATACTCACTAACCCTGGTATTCTGGGGAAACAATTTACTCTGTGAAAAGGAACAAGAATTTATATTTGTTGAGCTGTAAAAAGGCCAAAGCTTATAAAACTTCATTTCATATAGATATGTCTGTATGACAAAGTCAGAGTGGCTTCCTCTTGATTTACAACTACAATATATTTGTAGCCATATTTTATAAAAGATATTGGTTTCCTAAAATACTTATAACATACTCTTCCCATCTAGATATATTTCTTTGCAATGGTGCCCATTGCAGTTGATAAAATAAGACATGCTCTTCCTTTGGCCTCAGAGAAAGCATCTGTCTGCCCCAGCAGTGGCTGGGAAAGCAGAAAGGCTAAGGTCTTTTCACTCCAGAAATTCCTTCGGCTACGTTGACATAGAACCAGCTTTCCCCTCCCATATAATAATGCTGGGACATCCAAACCCTGATGGGAGAGAAGAAATAAGGGCATATTATTCAGGTACAAAACAATAGATGGAGCAGATAGTGACAATCAATTCTAGAGGAGGGAAATATGTAAAGAGAACTATGTGACTAGAAAGTTTTGTTTTCAGATGGCAGCCGGGCAATAGAACTGACTTGAGCAGAAGTAGGTTAACTCCAACCAGGCTGTTACATCTCAAATATCCAAGGAGGATTAAGAAGCCTCAGTGAGAACCCAGCACTGGAAGCATGAGCCTGGCTGTGCATCCCCGCCTGGCCACTCACTCCGTAGGCCAGCTAGCTCTGTTCTGTTGGTGTGACCTCATATCCTAGTAGACAATCTTGTATTATTCCAAGTTCTACACCTGCACCAGGCCCGTCGGTCCTTCCTGCAGACTTTGGGAAATTAGACTCAGAAAATCGGACAATTTTGGGGCGGGATGAATGGGGGGCAATGGCTGCTCTGTGACACGTGATATTGAAGAGTTGTCAGGTGCTCATATCCTCAATCAATAGGTATTTTTGATCCTTATCTTACACAATGCACCTCTCTGAAATATATTGAAACGTGGTTTAACATGGACAGTGTTGGCTCCAAGCACTGTCTTTCATGAATTCACAAACCAAGATTCTCAGCGAAACCCAAGAAGCGGGATGGACTTGAAGATCTCCTAAAATGGTTCTTGTTCACACTTGGACTTGCCAGCTGTAGAAGGAAGCCCAGAAACCCCTGACGTCACATGGTAAACTGACACTGACATTCATTTTGAAGATGCATCTGATGCTATGTTCTCTGCTCTTGTTGGGTCTGCCATGACCATTGCTATGAAAAACTGAGGTTGATGACGTCTGATGTCTACTGTAGCACCTTGTTCGATCTGAGCCTAGTTCTCAGCCTGGTAGCAAAGAGGGAGCATGCTGCCTGGGAGTGCCTCCGTGTCCTGTAGCATCTCCACCTCAGCTGAGTCCTCCTTGCGGCCCAGTCATGGCTCCAGGGCTCCTGTTCTCTGAAGCAGTAAATGCAACCCCTCCATACAGTGGTTGGAGGTGTTGATGGTGGCTCAGTACCTCTGGCTCCACAGCTAGTTATCTCCTCCAGGTCACTGCTCCTATAGCTTGTGTGACTTTCCAAGACACTAATGCCTTCTCAAAGTTATGCTCCCCTTATGATTGAGACCTGGGCCTGTCTTCAGCACGATCACGCCCCCTGGCTCCTGAGAAGGGGTCTCTTTCACTGCTGAAAGGGTGCCCTGTGTCTTCACACTTGGCTTATGTTGATGATTCATCACCAGCAGCCTGTCATTTTCTGGCTCCACAGGTGCATCAATGGTTCTCAGCCTTCATAATGAGCGTCTCCCACACATCTCTCAGGGGCCAGACACTGCATGAGGCCAGGAACCACCTCCCACCCTTCTGAGCTTCCCACAGGAACGTGGCTGGTGGTGTTTCAGGGGCCTATTAGCAGTGATGTGGTCCTACTATGTTCCCACTCATGACTGATCCATGTCCAGAATCCTACAGTCTGTTTCCTAGGACTCCCCTTGTTCCAACTGTCTACAGTTGGTGTGATGAGTAATCTAAACCCTGTGAATACAGAGCACCATGTGGCAGAAGGGAATTTGGGTGCTCAACAGCTGATCCTGGATTACCCAGGTGAGCCCAATGTTATCCTGAGGCTCCCCAATCCTAAATTAGGGGAAAGCAGAAGAGGAAGTCAGAGGATGCCAGGTGAGGACTTTGCCCGCCTCTGCCTGATTCTGAAGACAGAAGCCACAGGCCAGCGAGGTCTGAACAGGCTGGGAATGGCAGGGAAACAGATTCTCCCCTAGAGCTCAGAAAGTACCACAACCCGAAGGGAACCTTGACTTTCCTTAAATCATGAGTCAGACTTCTGACCTACAGAATTGTGAGCTGACACGTTTGTATTTTTTGAGCAACGTTTGATGGCAATTTATTAGAGCAGCAGTAGGAAACTATTACTTCTAGTTGGTTTAGGAGCAGCCTGTTCCTAGGACAGCACTCCAAAGAGAAACCCTGTAATGAATAAGGGCAGCCGGTGGTGAAACACAAGAGGCTATGTGAATAAATGGTTCCCATGTAAGGCCTTGGCCTGACCCCCTGGAGCATCTTTACCAAGATGCCTGGTGTGAAGCTGTGCTATCAGAGATAGCACCCCTCCCTATGGGATCTACGGTCACTGATGTTTAGAGGAGAGGAGCAGTGAGAGTTCCTGACTCTTCCAGTTAAATATCCATCACTGACTCGAGTAGAGTCCGGGTCGCAGTAGCATTAAGAGGGTATAGGCAGGAGCGTGGGGGTGCTCAGCTCGTGTCGGGTCATTGATAATATTGCCGTCCCTGAGAGTTCTACGGTAAGTATGATCACTAACACTTCTTGAGTACGTAGCACACACCAGGTTCTTGTTAAGCACAATCCATGTGTGTGTGATGGGGCTTCATCCTACAAGACACAAGAATAGTGCCCCCACATGATCATTGTCTAAGTCAGATTTGCTTGATCCTTTGCTCATCTCCACAAATACAGGATATTCCTTAAACCTCTAACCCATGGGGTTTGGAATAAAAATGTCAAGCAGACACCCACGTGTGCACAGGATCTTCCTTTAGGGAATATTGAGGGTTTTTTTTCTCCCATTGGAAAACATACAAGAAATAGTCACATTGTGGTGTTTAGGATATAGGGAGTGAGCACCCTTCAGTTCAAAATAGATAATGAACCCAAGATCTCTTTTCCAACAAACGTGGGATCTAAACAGAAAATTCATTTTGCAAAAGTCAAATAAAGCCATTGAGCCCCTCTAATGGACACTTAAGAGAAAACAAGCCATTGAGAAGTAAGCCCGCTTTTAATCTGGCTGCTGGAGAAAAGAGCCAGTGAGCACACAGTGCCAGGAGTGCGGTGTCCCAATTGAGCGTCCTGGGGGTGCATCTCGTTCTTTAGAGGGTTCTTGGAAGATCCAGTTCAAATATGATGACTTCTATGAGAAAATGTCAAACAACAGGATCCCAGAAAGCAGTCCAGAAAAGTCCTTTATACACATCCACTGGAAGCCCCTAAAATCTGAGAAAACATACTTTACCTGAGAAATGCTGCTGAGATGTTGCTTCTCTGGGTAGGAAAGATAAAACAAGGATTATAGGAATATTGGGAAACACACCACTGACACTATTTTCCTGGTAACACTCCAAAGTTGATTTCCTTGATTTTTTAGGTGCTTAGTGCTTAATTATAGTTTTTTCTTTTTTCTTTTTTTTAATATTTTATTTATTTATAAGAGATAGAGAGAAAGTGGGGGAGAAGCAGAGGTAGAGAATCTCAAGCGCTGAGTATGGAGCCAGACACGGGGCTCCATCTCACGACCCTGAGATCACAACCTAAGCCGAAACCAAGAGCCAGATGCTTAATGACTGAGCCACTCAGGCACCCCTTAATTATGTTTCCAGTTCAATTATATCATGTAGGTGTGGCGAGTAAAATTGAAATAGGCTGTTTGTCGGATACTTAAGATAATCTACTCACAGTTGTGGAACACCTGGAAACAGACTTAGTTCATATAAAAATTGTCTTGGAAAATTTAGTATAATTTTTAAACTATTTATTATATTCCTCTCAATCATACTAACCTGGTCTATAGGTACAAATATATTTATGAAGCCTTTCCTACATACGGGCATATTTACACTTACTTACAGGATCACGGAACCAGAACTAAACTAAAATTTTACGCTTCCTTTCAATCTTACTTTCACATCTAACATTGTATTTTGACCTCAAATAGTCTTTATTTTAGCATCTGTGAGGATACTGAATGGTTTTTTTTTACAATACTTAAGCTTCTTTTACTTTGAAGAGTGAAAGTGTTTTATTTTTTTTAGACCAGTATCTTTATTTCCAAAGTCAAATGCTTCAACGAGTGAAAGTGTTTTAAACCACAGTTTTGTAAATATATCTCTAAATCTTTTTTTCCTCATTTGTTGATAACAGCATTTAAAAAAAAAACACTTTTTTTTTTTTTTTTTTTTTTTGTAATTGTCTTTTAGCACTAATGCTACTTCTGAGTGAGCGTGTCCAAGCAAACAGGCCTGCCATCTCTGGACCGTAGCTATAGCACCAAGGAAGACACACAAACATGCACACACACACATACCCAAGTCAAACACAGAACTAATTTCTTTTGATAAAAAATAAAATAAAATGCACACAGAAATTTTCAGAGGAGTCTGGTGCTTCCCAGAGCAAGTCCACGCAGGCCTACTGTCACCATCTGAATACATGTAAACCCTGGATGGCAGGGTCCAATCTCAGCCTGAAACGGCCATGCACTTCACTAGAAATACAGTTGAGATCTCCTCCAATAATGTTGCTACCACAACAATGAAATCAAAATCCCAGATGCAAGGAATGCCAAGTCTTTCTTGAATCAAGCTGAGCGAAAGCTTTTTATCTTGTGAGAAAATATGGGAGCAGGCTTTAACTCCTGTTTTGGGACCAAACCCAGAGGAGAAAGACTTCCTCATGTTGTCCACCTTGCTTGTCTAGGCTGTCACGGTGTCAGGGTCCTGAGCCTCACACCGGTGGCTGTGTCCTGCTTGCTCTTGTGAGCGTTGATTCACTCGCTTACGCATATTTTTGGAAACTCACAGCAGTGCCAGAGGTTCTGTGGTCGCTCGTTTATGAGTCCACTCTGCATGACACTCAGCTACATGCCCCTTGGGGTCAGACGTGGCTCATTTCATCCCACAAATATGTTCTCAGCTGAGCTCTGCGAGAGATGATAAACCAGCCACACTCGAAGCTTTGCCCCAACTCCTCCATTCAAGGGTTTTCAAGAGTTTTTAATCACACAGATGCATTTCTAGGTCTGCTTCCCATCATACCTTGTGCCCCCATCAGATCATCTCCATTCCCAGTGCTGTGGCAGCTCTAGGTTCATGCAGGATCGTCCTGGACCCCATGCACACTGTTAGCTCTGAGACCTGCCTCTTCTCCTGACGTGGCCACCATCTAGCTACCCAGTTTGACTGACTCTGGGATTCCCCTTGGACCTCTTGCAACTTGGCACCTGCCTGTCTTAAACTTTGCACAGATGCTAGTTCACCTTCAGACCTTCTGCTGTCCAGGAGGAGGCTCCCTGCCCCATACTGTGATCCTCACAACCTAGGTGCCTGAGCTTCACAGCCTCTACCGGCCCTTCTGGCGTGAGTGAGGGAGAGGTTGTGCTGGGCATGTGCCCTCTTTGATTCCTGAATGGTGGTCCTGTCCTAAGTGTCACTACTGGAGAGTCAGCACTCACTGTGAGCCTCAGTTGACTGACCACATATGGAAGTAGCTTTTAGTCTCCTTTCAGTAAAACAACATGTTTCCTACAATGAAATTATAATCTGCTTATCATGCTGAGATTTTTAGATTTTTTTAAAGCTTTTATTGGTTTGAGAGAGAAAGAGCCCAAGTGAGATGAAAGGCAGAGGGAGAAGCAGACTTCCCCCACTGAGCAGGGAGCCCGATGTGGGACTCGATCCCAGGACCCCAAGACCTGGACCCCAAACCCTGACCCAAGCAGAAGGAAGACGCTTCTCTGATGGAGCCACTCAGGTGCCCTTGCTGAGATATGTATAGAATAGAAAACTCGCTATCAACTAAAAAAGTATTTGTCACAGATCCATTCAAATCCCTTATATATGCAAGATGATTAACAAGTTTCCATCAAATGAATCAGGTTAGGCATATGTTTATTTATTTTATTTTTTAAAGAAAAAGAGGGAGAGAGAGAGCATGGACCGCTCGCTGAGAGCAGAGCCCATTGCAGAGCTTGATCGCATGACCCTGATATCATGACCTGAGCCAAAATTAGATGCTTAACTGACTGAGCCAATGCTTTTCCCCAATTTTCTGTCACAAATACAGAAATGAAATAGAGATCTATTCACCAAAAGTAAAGGGGTGGGGAGTACAGGTATTTCTTTGGATCCATCCCACCTGTTCAGTGTGGGAAACTTGTATGGCTGGGTCATGAACTCCCTGCCTAGATGCAGTCATGGTGCCTGTAGAGACTCTGTTGGTTGGTGATATACCAGCCTGTTTTTAGAGCAATCACAGGAAAAAAATGATAACCCCAGCTCTAATAGATCTTATAACAACCAAGAAATGATGTATCTATAATCCTGTACCAAATTATGTTGGAAATACTTTCCTTTTCTCTGATGATGAAAAATTACTAATCTCATCACCTAATCATCTTTTAACTGAAAATAAGATGCTGTTGGAATGTTATAATTATCAAGGATACAAAAAAGTTCTGAATAGGCCAAGACATTATTGTCGCAACTCAGTTATTTGTATACTTTTTTGCTAATTATTTCTGAATGCCATATGATCAAGCAAGCAAGTTTCATGAAAGAGAAAATGTATCATTTTGGAAAAAGCATTTGTGTATGTACGCAACATATAGCATGCTGCGTATTCGATCAGAATCACGTAGAACCATCAAAACTAAACCAGGTAAAGAAACTAACTTTTCATTTTCTTTTGTTTTTTTTTTTTAAGATTTTATTAATTTATTCGTGAGTGACACAGATTGAGAGTGGAAGAGACATAGGCAGAGAGTGAAGCAGGCTCCATGCAGGGAGCCCAATGTGGGACTCGATCCTGGGACTCCAGGATCATGCCCTGAGCCAAAGGTAGTTGCTCAACTGCTGAGCCACCCAAGCGTACCCGGAATTTTCATTTACTTTTTTTTATATATATATAAATTTATTTTTTTGTTGGTGTTCAATTTGCGAACATATAGAATATCACCCAGTGCTCATCCCGTCAAGTACCCCCCTCAGTGCCTGTCACCCAGTCACCCCCACCCCACGCCCACCTTCCCTTCCACCACCCCTAGTTCGTTTCCCAGAGTTAGGAGTCTCTCATGTTCTGTCTCCCTTTCTGATATTTCCCACTCATTTTTCTCCTTTCCCCTTTATTCTCTTTCACTATTTTTTATATTCCCCAAATGAATGAGACCATATAATGTTTGTCCTTCTCTGATTGACTTACTTCACTCAGCATAATACCCTCCAGTTCCATCCACATCGAAGCAAATGGTGGGCATTTGTCGTTTCTAAGGCTGACTTTTCATTTTCTAACAATAAAGCTATAATCTAAGTGGAACGGTGGAGAATGTTCTCCTTCTTGTCAATTAAAAACAAACAGGCTTTTAAAAAATATATATATATACTAATCATTATTCTGTTTCAAGTGTTGATACACAAAAAATTTCAAAAATATACATTGAAATACAAAAGACCATCCGTTCTAAAACTTGGCACTTGATACTATTGAGAAAACTTTTATTTTATTTTATTTATTTATTTATTTTTTGATAACACTTTTAAGCGAAGTGTAACAACGGTAATTTTGTTGGTCTGAATCAAGTTCTGGACAAACCCCCACAGAATCGATATGTGATGAAATTTGGACACCACTTATCCTTTGGCATGATCCAGGATCCATTCAAATGCGTAATTACTTTACCCAAGCCTGTCAGGAGGATAGAATAACTGAAGCTTGTTGCCTTGGAGAGAGATGAGTGAAAATGGAAATAAGTACAGCTGAGTATGGCAAGGTGCTACAGGGGTGTTGATGAGATGGTCCTAGGGAAGATTGTCTCTTCAGAAAGGATTGATAGCCTGTCAGATGCAACCAGTACTCAGGTCTTCTTAGATTGCAAATTTGACTCCTTGAAGCTTTTCTGTTGGAGGCATTGTTACCTCATTTGTGCTCAGGGGACAGAGTAGGGGACTGGAAGAGTCATGAAGCCTTGATGAGGGACAGACATCTTCATTGACACTTGAGGGAAGAGTTGAAGAGTTACTCAGGTGAAATGATGGGTCCAAGGCTTCAGGGAAAGAAATAAGAAACGTGGTTATGAATGGACCTTATGTACACTTTACTCATCAAGCCAGAAAATGGGATCTTCAGAAAGTCTCCAGGTACCACTAAGCCTTCCTAAATCTCAAATATAAGCTCATCCTGTTTTTGTTTTTAAGCTGGTAGTAAGGTGTAAGCTTTAAATCATTTCTATCTCAAGCATACTGCCTGGAACAGAGTGGGTGACCAATAAATATTTATTAGGTAATTGTAGAAACAAATGAATGGATTCCAAGGGCTGCTCAGTTGCTGCCTATGCTCACATCATTTTCTGCATTGTCTAAGGTAATCAGTTCCTAAGTATATTTACTGTCCCCAGTCTCATTTCTCCCTCCTAAATTATAAATGAGAGTATGTTATTGTTCTATTTATAATCCTTCAATGATTAAGATTCAATTACTCTGAAATATGCTAGGACAATGGAACTTTGAATAACTGTTGTGTAAAGCAATTTGGCATCAAAGAATGAAAGCTTTGTTTCCAGTAATTCCAAGCCTTGAAGTGTATGCTAAGAATCCAATTAAAAAAAAGATTTATGCTCAGAAAATGTTAGGTACAATATGATTTATAGTAGGCAAAATTCAGACAGCTTCAATATATGTATATTATTCTCTGTTTACTTGATGAGGTTTCAGTGTATTCATTAGAAGTAATTCATTAAAAATAATCTGTCTAGATAATTCAAACACCAAACTGTCTTGACTAGTCTAGCTTTATGGTAAGTCTTGAGTTCAGACAGTACAAATGTTCCAATTAAAAAGATATTTTACCAATTCCATGTCATTTGCGTATCCCTATGAATTTCAGAATGAGTTTCTCAATTTAACCAAAAAAGTCTCCTGGAAAGGCAATTGGAATTACGTTAAATATGTAGATTAAATTGAGAGGATTATAATCTGAAAGTATTAAAAACTGTCAGTGACCATAATATATCTTTCCATTTCAGTGCAGAAGTTCCTCTTAATTGCTTCATATTTTGATATTGTTTTAAATAGGGTTATTTTTAATTTTATATTTAAATTTGCTGCTGGCATACAAAAGCAAAATAGATCCCTGTTAATGGACCTTGTACCTGAGAGCATGTTAAATTTACTTACTAGTTATGGTAACTTTCCTAATCCTCAGGATGGTGCACATAATAGAGTAAAAACAATCCTGTCATCTGTGAATAAGCACAGTTTTAATTCTTCCTTTCAAACTGTTTGCCTCTATTTCTAGCTCATTGTAGGGGTAAGGACACCTCAGACATGGTGAATAAAAGTAAGAATGACATCCACACCTTATTTAATCTTATGTGGGAAACATTTGCTGTCTTATTTTTATGTATGATTTATCTCAGTGTCTTGTATAGAAGCTCTTTATCAGATTGAGGAAGTTTCCATTAATTTCAAGTTTTCAGAAAAAAAATTATCATAAAAGGGTGTTAAGTTTTGCCAAATGCTTTTGCTGCACCTATTGGGATGACATTATTTTCCTTTATTTTCCATTAATAATTGGTAATATATTGATTGGATTTTCTATGTCAAACCAACCATTCCTTCCTGCGATGATGTCATTCTTATGCATTACTTAATTTATTTTCAATACACGTTTTGTTTCTAAAGCTCATTGGTCTAAGTAAATTGGCCTATAAATTATTTTCTTGTAATGTCTTTACAATTTTTAAATATCAGGAATTTTCTGGAAAGTATTACATCTTCTTCTATTTTAGCATTTGTAAAAAGTGTTTGTATGAGATTGGTAGTGTTTGTTCTTTTCCTGTTTAATAGAATTCAATAGTAAAACCATTTGGACCTTACTTTTTTATTTTAAAGTTTCTGGGAAGAAATTTTGTTTCTTCCATAGACAATGGGTTATTCAAATTTTCTGTCTCTTGAGTGTTTCTTTGTTTTCATTTTTGTAAAGCACTTTGAAGATTATATATATATATATATGTACTGTATCAATACACATATATTTGTATATATGTATATATTTTATATATATTTTAAATCACCTTATTGAGATATGATTGATATACTAAAAGCTTTACATATTTAATGCATACAACTTGACAAATATCCATGAAATGGTTATTACTACTATTTTGTGTGTGATGAGAATATTTAATAAAATATCTACCCTTTTAGCAATTTTTTTTTTTTTTTAGGTGGATGGAAGGAAGAGTAGCCTGCATGGGGCTCAATCTCACGACCCTGAGGTCATGACCGGATCTGAAATTAAATCAAGAGGCCGGCTCTTAGCCAACTGAGCCACCCAGCCACCCTTGTGAGCAGTGCCTTTTACTATAGGCACCATGTTACACTGTAGATCCCTAGGACTCTTGTATAGCTGAAACTTTATAGACTTTGACTAATACTTCCCCATTTCCCACCACCTAGCCATGTTACCACTACCATTCTCCTTTGTGCCTCGATGAGTTTGCCCATGGTAGATATCTCATGTAAATGACACCATGTAGGGTTTGTCTTTCTCCTTCTGCCTTATTTGACTCAGCATAAAGTTTCCAGACTCCTCCATGTTGTCTCAAATGGAAAGGCTTCCTTCCTTCTTTTGGGTCCAAACAGTATTCTACCGTGCATACATCACATTTTCTCTCTCCATTTTGTCGGCCTATGGATAGCATTTACGTCATTTTCATGTCTTGGCTATTGTGAATAATAATGCAATGGACATGGAAGCGCAGATACCTCTTTGAGACCCTGATTGCAGCTTCTTTGCCTACATTCCCAGATATGGGGTTGCATGATCACCTAGTGGTTCTATTTTTAATTTTTTGAATTATCTCCATACGGTCTTCCACAGTAGCTGCACCAATTACATTCCCACCAACAGCGCATGAGGGCTCTCCCTTCTCCACATCCAATCAGTTTCAGTAAAGTTTATTTGTCAAGGAATTTGTCATTTTTCACCGAAGTAGCTCAATTTATTGGCATACAAATTTGTTATAACACTTTCATACTCTCGATATAGGCAGAGTCTATAGTAATATCCCATCTTTCATTTATGATATTGGCAATTTTGTTGCTTTTTCTTTCTGGTGATCAATTTCACTAATTATATAAATTTTATCAGTTTTCCAAAGAACCAAATTCTGATCCTGATATTTTTCTCTTTCCTTTGTCTCTTTTCTACTTCATGGATTTCTGCTCTTATGTTTTGATTATTTTTTCTGCTTATTTTGGTTTAATATGCTTATCTTCTACTTTCTCAAGAAAAGCTTCAATCACTGTTAGCATTTATAAAAATAACATTAAATATATAAAACTGATCTTGTTATATATTCAAATTTTTGAAATATTATATTTTGCTGTCACTCACTTTGAAATATTATCTCATTTCTTCCGTGATTTATTCTTTGAATCAGAAGTTTCAAACATATTATTTAATTTTCTCATGCCTATGTCTTTATTAGAATCTTATATTTTAGTTTCTATTTTTTTGTGTTCAAAAAAACTATTAATAAATTTCAGTCTTTTGAAATAGATTAAGACTTGTTTTATGGTCCATCCAACGGTACATAATAGTAAACTTACCAAGATTCCTTGAAAAGAATCTGTATTTTCCATATTAAGTATAATGCACTACATTGTCATTTAGGTCAATTGGTTATATAGTATCTTTAATATCTTCTACATTCTTCCTGAATTTTTTAATACTTCCATCAATTTCTTTTTTTTATTTTTTTTTTACTTCCATCAATTTCTGAAGGAAAGATATTAAAATTTCAAATTCAGATTTAAACAGATTTAAAAGATTTTGTGTTTTAGTATTTCTTCAAATATTTTCATGCACTGATGTTAGTTGTATACGTATTTATAATTAAGAGTTCTCGGGCAGTCTGTGTGGCTCAGCGGTTTGGCACCTGCCTTCCGCCCAGGGCGTGATCCTGGAGACCCGGGATTGAGTCCCACGTTGGGCTCCCTGCATGGAGCCTGCTTCTCCCTCTGCCTATATGTCTGCCTGTCACTCTCAAGAATAAATAAATAATTTTTTTTTAAAAAAGAGTTCTTGCTTCATTTATCCCTTATTTTTATCAAGCTCCTATTTTTTTTTATTAAATTTCATTATTGAAGTCTGTTTTATCTGAAAATAAAAGTTATTCCTGATTTTTTGGTCATGAATTAAATATCTTTTCATCTCCTTTTATTTTCAGTCTATCTTTGTCTTACTTAAGGCATGCTTCTTATTAACAAATTGTAGTTCTACTTTAATAACCAGATTCCTAGGATGTTTTTATTATAATATTTGGTTATTTATATATAATGTAAATATTAGCAATTTTTATTTAGATTGGACTTTTTTTATTATATACCTACCTCTTGGGGATTTTTTTCATTCCTTTATTTCAGCTTTTCTGCCTTGTTTTGAGTTAATTAAATATATTTTATATCCTATTCACTCATGCATTGTTTTTTAGCCACACTTTTCTCACATTATTATATTTAGTGGTTTCCCCTGAGCTAAAATATGCATCTCTAACTTATGACTATCTACTTAGGGTCAGTCTGATAGTACTCAATGTCAAATAGGAGAATCTTCCAACAGTACAGTTGTATTTACTTTGTGCTCTGTTTATACATCAGATTTAATGTAAAGCCAATGAGATTCCCACTTCAGGATTTCTTTTTGTAAGACGTTCAATGACTGCCAGGCATGCTATAGGAATTGCACACTTGGTCACATATTTTTATACAACTTGAAACAGTAAGATAGTAGTAAAATCTTTCTCTTGAAATGTAAAATTCTCAGGTCTTCCAAAGCCAACATTCATTTTTGCCATACTTTCAGTATCTTCTCAAAAGACATTATTCCAAGATTCTGTCTCTACCTCAGTCAATGTGTTCTGGAGCCACTTCAATTTATCATTATCTCAGAACTGTCCATAGTTATGGTGGTTTTATACTCTGTCAATCTGGATAAGAGGACACTGTTTCCCAGAATCCTCTTTCCTGTATCCTTTCTGGTTTGGTTTAGCAAAAAGATACACTTGCTCAGAATTTGGAATAGAGAATTCAAGCAGCAGTCACTAGTCTTTTAAGGTCATTATGTTAGATCCAGAATTGCCCAGCCAGCAGCAGCTACATGTCCTTCTCTGCTCAGCTTCCAGATTTTGTCCCACCTGCTGGTCCTGTTGTCCAAAACTGAGCACAGGGCAGCATCAGGGCAAAGGCAGCCCTCCTTCACTGGTGCCCTCTGACAGCTTCAGGAAAACTGCTTAATGATAGTCTCAACTTCCAACTCACTAGTTTGAACCTTTATTTCCATAGTTCATCCCAAAGCTATGTGATTTCCTATTCCTCTAATAAATTTCTACCCCATAATATCCACAGTTCTTTTTATGTGAGCCATAACTGATGTAGTTGGCACCTGGAAATGGGATGTTGTCATACTAAAAATACAAAATATGTAGCATTGGCTTTGGCACCAGATGATGGAGCTACCTCCAACTGACACTGGATTGTGACATGAGCAAGAAAAGAATCTTTGTTGATATTTGAGTTTATTTTCCACAGGAATTAAACTGTACTGATTAATAGAACTCTGCTCTACAAACAAGTCTTTCGACACCACCCAATTAAAACAGCACCTACACAAGACTGTTCACCTCTTTTTAATTTACACATAGCATGTATATAATAGTTTCTTTTTTTTATTCATTCATTTTTATATACTGGACCTTAGAACATAACTTCCAACACAACACACACACACGTGCAACAATAAACATGTGTTGAGTATATTAATGATGGATTAATGTAATGGCTAGAATGAGTGCATAAAAGCATCCCTATAAACAAGAATACTATAAGTATTCAATGTTCCTGCTCGGTTTCCCTCTTAGTGCCTAGAGATTCTTGCCATCTAATATTCTATCCAAGCAAAGAAATCACTGAAAATAATTACAAAATTTCTTATATTGCATTTTATGTTCCTTTGTTCATACATTCTTTTAGTTAGGTGGTTCAAGGAAGGTTCATCAAATATACCCAAGTTCATCTCAAACCTGACCTCTCGAAAACTCTTTGAAAATTTTTAAAGGAAAATTATTTCCTGAGATAGGTCTATGGGATAATGTCTATGGTACTAGATGAGTCAGGTCCCGGAATTCGGTGTTGGGATAATCTTTCTTGAGAGGCATTTGTCTTCCATCTGTGCAAAACTGCACCCTGCAAACACACAATTCACAAAACCTCCTGTAGACCTGAGAGTACTGGAGGTCCTCAGATAGTACACCGGGGGTGGATGTGAAGGGCAGATGATCATAACAGCCATTTATTACCATATACCCACAGAGCACAAGCACTGTACTAAGCATCTCATGTCTATCCTCCATTTGTCACTGAAACTAAATGTGCAAGGCTGGCATTCTTAACAATTAGATACACCCATTGCAGGTGGAGAAATTATGGTTACACCTACTTTGCACCACACCTCACAGTGAGGAAATACTAAAAGTTAAAAATGAACCCGCAGTCCGAATCAAAATGTAGTACTTTTTTCATAATGTCAGTCTGTTTTCCAACTTATTTTAAAATAAAATATATCTGATAAAAGGAAACCTAAGACAATAGGGTAAAACCTACCTTGAGTTGACTTGATTTCCAGTTCTGTGGCCAGGGATGATTTGATCTTGGGCAGGTCACAGATCAGTGGCTTTCAAACTGTTTTAGTTGTCACATCCTTTCTTTGCAAAGAAATCAATCAATGGTGCCCTCAATGTAGAAGCAACATATCTAAACTCCTACACAGACCCTTCTTGCGTGAGGAAAAATCCCTGCATGCACAAGCTGCTGGCAGCCCATGTGTCGCCCCCTCTCCCCTGCCCCTGCACAGAGTCCTGACATCAGCACCCATGTTTTCTGATGGTCAGGGCCAGTACACATTTCTCCAGTCCCAGGCCCTTTATTCCTGCTGAGTCTTTCACGGCTAACTCAACTGTTTCCAGCAATTTTCCACAAATGCACACACCTCCTCTCAATCATCTTCTTTGTTCTAGAAATCTTAGTGATTTCCTTTAGAAAGAACAACTCCAGGTCTTCATTCTGTTTCTATCTCTCTTCAGTCTGTACCTCTGATGGTGGCTACAGGGAGCAGAGCCAGCAGCTCACCCAGAGAAAGGGAGCCGCTGAATTCCAGAACTTGCCTGAAAGTATTGCCATCATCCTCATGAAGCCTGTTTCTTCTTCTATTACAGTGCTCATGAAAATCAAACTATTTAACTTTGTGGGGCTTTGTTCTGTGTTGTAGGACAGCAGTGATTTAGCCCCATTCTTCCCTGATGTGACTAGTGTTCCCGAATGACAAGGAAGCTTGTATTAGAAGCCAAGAAACAAATCACTTTATGTCACAACTCTTGCTGAATGTATTCCAGATTCCTAATAACTGTCTGAAAACAAAAATTCAAGGAGAACCTGGTGGCTCAGTCAGGTAAGCGGCTGATTGTGGATCATGATCCAGCTCAGGTCACAATCTCAGGGTCATAAAGCCAAGCCCTACATGGGGCTCCATGCTGTGTGTGAGTCTACTTGAGATTCTCTCTCCCTCTGCACCTCCCCCTCCTCACATGCATGCACATGCTCTCTTTCTCTCTAAAACAAAAACAAAAACACCCTCAGAGTGAAAAAATTAAGTACTGCAGTTATCATTATCAGTTTTCAAGTAAATGCTCAGTGACTCAAACATCAAATCTCCAAATTCTCTCATGCCTCTGATCCTAGTTAAGGCATCTCACTGAAATTCTCTGTATCTCAATTTCTTTATCTCTAAGTCAAAGGAACTCTATAGAGTGTAAGACATTTAGATCCCTCCTATTGTAGGAAAATATGACATATGTGTCTTCCCTAACCACAGCACAACCTTAATAAAATCTTGCATACAATTTGGAAGCAATTAATTAAATATGAGTCCTAAAATACTGCATTTTATTCAAAACATAAACTCTCTGAGAATAAGCATAAATACTCCTTCTACCCAAAACACATGAGTACAGCCTGTTTTCCACCCACTACCATAGGAAGGTACAGCTGATGTGAGGTCAAGTTTCCCAAGTTAATGTCATGCCCTACAGCCAGCCTGGCTCCTAGCTGGTCATTTTTGCCGTCGGAGAAACAAGGCCGCAATGGCCACGTGCTGATAACAGCTTCCACACTGGTCTTTTCATTTTGATATATCAGCCATCTCATGTAGCAAAGAAAAATATAGATTTTCTGACTGTCACTACTAATTAGAGTCCCCGTAACTATTTTCCACAGAAGCTGGCACTCTTCCAAAATCACAAGCTCACAGTCATTATTGAACATTTTAAATTAGGTAAGACATGTAAAAAGCCCTGGTGAATGTTCACCAAGTATTAGCTTTATCATTTTTATTATTATTTACACTGGGGAAAAAGTGCCGAGAGCCAAAGCCAAAGCCCAGGGTAGGTGTAGCTCAGAACAAGAACCTGGTGTTGGCCCTGCTCTGTGCTAGGACTGGTCTCTTAAGATGTGGGTGGGATAATGGATGAAGGGGAACTCAGCTCCAAAGTACTTACCAGACCATAAAGACTTTTATAAAGAGCCAGAGGCCATTCGGTCAAGCAGTCGCTTGTTGAAAAGTAGTTCCTCAACTTTGGGAGGTTTTGCGATCCCAGGTTCACTTCAGTGACGGTGTAGGGCCTATGGGCACAAGTTTCTTTCACGTACAAAGGGATAAGTTTTAGCCCACTGTGTTAGCATAGCAAGGGCTGGGGAAACATTGGGAGTTGGTTTTCATTTAAGGAAGGACTCTTTTGTATTCATTCAACACACGTGTTTGAGTCTTTGCCCTGTGTCAGTTAATATACTACGTAAGTCTTGCTTAGGTGTCATGCTACAGGAGCCAATGGCTTTCTCTTTGGTAACACCCCTGCCTTACCAAGAGAACATGTTGAGCATTGTCTTGGGATGTGTTCTCCAGAGACAGAGCCTGACAGGCGGTTTCCTGAAGGGACGTCTCTGGGAGAAACCTTCAGGGTGGCAGAAGAGGTACGATAGGGCAGGGGAAGGAATATAGCAAAAACATTGCTTCCAGAGAAGTTCCTACCTCGGGCAGATGTCAAGCATAGCTCTGGGCATTACTTATTCCTCCCAGAGGTAAGAAGACTGGGTTTTTTACCCCAGCATCGGTCAGTCATCGGTGTAACCTTCTAGATACTTCCAAAGTCTGTTCTCCAGGAAAGGGGAAATGTGAGCTGCTGGGACATGGGTGCGCAGGTCAATGAACAGGATGTGGCGGGTGCAGCAGCACTAGCTCTGTGAGTGTTGATAGAGCCACTGATGGAGCCTCCTGGAAAAAGACACAAATAGGAGACAAAACAAAATAAACCATTTATGGCAGTTTTCTCTTATAATTTATTGAATGTATATTAGTGTAAGATTTGGCCAAGAGGCCCAGAAAGATGAGGACAAAGGGAAAAAAATCATAGACAATAAAAACAGTCAACATTGATTGAACATTTAATATGTGCCAAGGAATGTGCTAAATATTTACATGTATTAGCTAACTCAATATTTCGGCTTTAAGACATTCCTCCTGTCTCCAGTGTGGACACTAGGGGGTCAGTGAGGTCAAGTAGTACACTTGTGCCTCACAGCTGCTACACCGCAGTGAGGGACACCTCTCCTGTAACCCCCAATTTTGGTTCTGCGGTTTGCTACTTCTGCCTTTGTTTCTTCATGAGACACTGGGGGACTGGGTCAACCCCGGGGTAACACTCACAGTGGGAACACAGTGCTTTCATGGTAATATCTTGAACAATTTTATGAAAATGTTGTTTCTAGGATTCTCAAAAAATGCATTCCAAAATTCTCTAGGACTGGGAGCTTACATGGCTTAAATACCGTGGAAAGTTCTGGTGCCTCATATTGTCTGCAGCTCGTGAACTAGATGAAATGGTATTTCTAATAAACCAATAGCATTAGCTTGGGAACACATGCAGCTTACCCACAGGAGTCAGTAAACTATTTTTTAAAAAAGACCTAAAATGTTTACATTCAGGCAACGTATTGCATGTTGCAATCTGGCCATTGTCCCAAAACCAAAGATTTTCAAGCAATGGAAGGGAAGTGGTTGTTTTTGTTTGTTTGTTTTTAGATAATGTTCACAATATGAAAACTACTGTCTTCCAGTAAAGTAAAGGTCAAGAAATATAGAGGAGACATGGTGGAAGGAATGGGGGTAACAGGCAGGCAGAGGAAGTAGAGAGGAAGCAGCAGCGGGCACGTCGAGCACACAGGGTGAGAGGAAGTTGACATTCTCATCAGTGGGCCATGCAGGCAAGTCCCAACCCCATGTTGCTCACACGTCCAGTGAGGTGTGCAGCTGGAGACATGAGTATTGGACTAGCATGATCCCCTTCTAGAACATCAGCAGTACAGTATGTAAACGCAAAGCTGCATAAGGAAGCAACATCCAGAATGGAGAGTCAGGGGAATGAGGAGGCTGAGGGTTGTCGGCCACTCCTCACTGAGGGTTTCTCTGTGATTTGAGATGAAACAGGAGGAGGCTGCTGGCTGGATTCCTCTTCATGCATCCTCCACAATTGGCACTCAACCATCTCTTTGGAGACTCTGTGTGCCACAGCTGGTGCGTCCTTATCATTCAAATCCCAAATCAGAGGATTCCCTTCACATGTTTTAAACGTCAACATCAAAACCAGGTAAGTCCAAAGGGAACTCTACTGAAGACATTGGTGCCTAGAATGGTCATTGCCAGTGACTGGCAGAGACTCCAGATTCTCCTCTAATCAGGTGGCTACATGTGCACTTACAGCCATGAAGTGATGGACGATCTGTCACCACTCAAAGTCACCAATCCTCAGGAAAGACGTCCCCAGTCCTGCACTGATACATACGTATCAGGAGTCACTGGGAAGTTCTTGTGAACACACAGTCTCCTGGTCCTGATTCAAGTTATGTGTAGTGGCCACACGTTCCTGTTCCACCAAAGGACCATGAGCAGAAAGGGCCGACCGCTCCTTCTGGGCAGAGGTTTTAGGAGTCAGGACACAGGCTTCCCTTTGCTCTGTGTGGGCAACTTGGACATCTTTTCTGCCTTCTTGGAATGAGGAACCCAGGGAGGACCTGTGGCCAACCCACAAGGCACCACATTGTAGGCAGGACATAATATTTGTCTTATTTGGTCTTGCGAGCACAGCATGACCATCATCCTGACCAAGGGATGCCAACCTGCATCCCTCCTACCCTTGTGTGGGACCCATGGTCCTACCTGTCTAGTGAAATCAACAGTAACCCAGGAAGGTAAATACACCTTATGCAGTAACTATCTCCAAAAATGAACTGCAGTCTCTCTACACAGTGTAATTCCCTGGGGAGTCCCGAGAGCAGGTAGAGGGGGAACCCAAAGGAGTTTAAGACAGGACCCTCAACCTTCTGTCCTGAGTCAGCGTGAGCTGTGCCAGGAGCACACAGGGGCCTCGGCCCATGCACAGCAGGTGTGACACCTCAGGAAAGACAGGTCGACCCTTCGGGGTACCCTCCACAGGCCCTGGCAGCAGGCGGTCCTTCTGTGTGATTATGGCTTATGACACCAATTCCTTTTTATTGGTAGCAGTCTTCTGCTGTGACTTCTCTAAAGGATCACATGGGGGGCAGAGAACAAAATTATTAGGTGAAGTACTTCATGTCAGGGAGTAATCCATGCACAGAGTTTTAAGAAATAATATATATACACACACATACATGCCAAACATATATCTGATTAAATTAAATGTAATAAAAACAGTTGAAAATCAAAGACTATTCTTGAACAACAAGTTAAGTCTACAATTATATTTACAATGCTGGCCTATGAGAGTAATGGCAACATTGGCAAAGCCCTGGTTGGGGTTTTTTGTTTTGTTTTGTTTTTTGTTTTTTTTGTTTTTTTGGTTGGGGGTTTTTGTTTTGTTTTTCTTTCCAAGTGTTCTTCAAATATCTGGTTAAATTCCACAGAAGGTGCCCTCAACCTTTTTTCTTTAACACAGTTATTATATGATGGTTCTGCAGAGAAACAAATGACAGAGCAGGGCATCTGTATCCATATGTTTCTAGATCTATCTGCATCTCTATATATCTATAGAAAGAGGGAGATGTATGGTAAGGAACTGGATCACATGGTAAGGAGGCAAATCCAGGACCTGCGTGTGGTAAGCTAATACCCGGGAGTGCCAATTGTGTAGTCTAGTCTGAGTCTGGAGGCCTGGGAATGGGGACTCCCAGCAGCCTCAAAACCCAGAGAGAACTGGTGTTTCAGTTTGGATCTGGTGACAGGAATAAAACTAATGTCTAGCTTGAGGATGGATAGGAGGAGTTCCCTCTTATGGGGAGGGGGCAGCCTTTGTATCCTTCCAATCCAGGCCTTCAACTGCTTGGATGAGGCTCACCCACGTTAGGAAGGCAATCTACTTCACTCAGTCTACTGAATAAAATATTCAAGTATTCGTCTCATTCGAAGACACCCTGAACCCCATAACACAGAGTAACTGTTTATGAAATATCTGGATCCTGTGGTCCAGCAAGCTGGCACATAAAAATAACCACCACGGTTCCCATCCTTCTTAGGTGTCTTTCAGTTTGGTTTAGAATCTTAGGATATGCTGACCTTGTGAGTTTTGTCATAATGGTGTTGATTATTCCAACATATGCACTCATTTTGCCGCTCTCACCTGGATCGGGTTCTGCAGCCCCCAGAATCTTTCTTCTGTTCTAACACCCATCACCACACTGTGCTCCCACACATAAAGCACTAGCACGGAGCTTATAAAACAGACTCTCTCCCACCAGATTGTCTCTACCCACACAAAAACATTCCAGGACCAAATTTAATGAAAATAAAGAAGATTTTTGTTAAGTTACATCTCTGGCTTCATTCAAAACAACCAATTATACAAGACTCGCTGTGTCCTCCTGCAAGTTTCGTTTTGTAACAGAAGCCTGTTTGGACAATAAAGATGTGTAGTATTCCAATCATAATGCCTCCAAGGTCATGCTATTAGTATTGAAAATTTCATAGCAAGTGTAACAAAACTATGTACACAATATAATCTTTATTTTGCATCAAGCAGATGAGTTATTTTACAGGCCCTAGGTTTTCCATCAGAAAATCCCAACCAGCATATGTTAGGCAATTTCTTCTTCCACTGTGACAGGCATTAGAAAAAAATAAATTAATAAGAAATGACAAGTCTCGGAATTTAGCTCTCTTAGTTTCATGCCACAGATGACACAGGATGTATTCTTTTGTGGAGGTTTTCCAGGAAAGCTCTGAGTTAATGGTATGTGCTTTCCCAAAAGGAAACTGAATAAGATTCTACAATCCACAACGATATATAATACTTACTCAAACCAACTGATGTTCATAGCCTACATGTTTGATGGACGGCAAGGACTCTGCAGTGACATGGACTTTGGATTCGAATGTTGCCACACCCTTTACTGGCTGTGTGGCCTGTGGACAAATACCAAACCTATACATACATCAGTCTTATTTCAACAGTGAGACTACTAAAAACTACCCCATATAGAAACTTCAAGATTTGACCTGTTAACAGCGAGCCCGGAGTGCAGTAGATACACAGTCAATACTGGCAGCTGCTGCAGATGTTGAAAGCCCTCAGCAACACCCACAAAATAAAATAATATGAGAATATTTCTATTTTTTTAAGATTTTATTTATTTATTTATTCATGAGAGACAGAGAGAGTGAGAGAGAGACAGAGATAGGCAGAGACACAGGCAGAAAGAGAAACAGTCTCCATGCAAGGAGTCGATGTGGGACTCAATACTGGATCTCCAGGATCATGCCCTGGGTTGAAGGTGGCGCTAAACCGCTGAGCCACCCGGGCTGCCCAAGAATATTTCTTAATGAAGGTCCTTGATGAAAGAAGTTATAAAAATCTTCTAAAAATATTAATAGCTAAAAAAAGAATATATATTGTGTTTTTTTATGTTAGATAGCAGAAGTAAAAAGGATGTTCACTGAAAGCACTCAAACCCACCAAACACAATTTCTCCACATTCTAAAGAGACCTTGAAATTACTACAAACAAATACACACATGCATAAAATGTTCCATATCTTCTGAATCCATACACAGGCTTATTATGTTCAAACTGCAGAAAACAAAAGGCAAAAAGAAAAAGATATTATTACAGTATATCCCTTCACTAACCATGAGAGACAGATAATAAGGGGACATCTTTAATGGGCTGAAATAAAAACGAACATAACTTTAGAGTGGGATTCTATTTCAGACAAACACTAAATGTGTTATCTATTTGGTCTCTTCCTTAGGAGCTGATGACAACATTCTGTTGTCTCTTTCCAATGAAACGTTCCTGATATTCAAAAAAATCATTCATAGACTCCTTGGCTGAGAAAAGAAAGGATTATATTAATAGTTCATACTCAGCATCATTCTCTTGATCTCAATAATAGATGTAAAATTAAGGAAAAAAATCTAAAGTCAGAGTTTCTTTTAGTGATATTTTTAAAAAAATATTATAAATGCTTTGGTAATACTGGAATGTATATTCAGGAAGACATGCACTGAGCAACTTCATGACAGTGGACCTCCACTAAGAAAAGTGTTAAATGGAATTGTTCAGGCAAAATGAAAATAATACTAGACAGAAACACAGAAATACATAAATTAACGAAGAAAAGAAGAATAGATAAATATGTAGGTATATCCAAGTCATACTGACTATACAAAATACTGATAAGATCTTATGAGATTTCAAATATATGTAGAATTTATTTTTTTTAAGATTTTATTTATTTATTCATGAGAGACACAGAATGAGATAGAGAGGCAGAGACACAGGCAGAGGGAGAAGCAGGCTCCATGCAGGGAGCCGATGACTCGATCCCGGGTCTCCAGGATCACACCCTGGGGTGAAGGCAGCGCTAAACCACTGAGCCACCAGGGCTGCCCAAATACATGTAGAATTTAAATATAAGACAACAATGGCATATAGATGGAGTAGTATCAAATGCACTTAAAATATTGTAAAATCCTTTCATCATCTGAGATATAATAAAAGTATTGATTTATAGCAGATTTAATAAGTTAAATTTATTTGTTGTTAACCTTAGAGGAAACACTAGTTTAAAAAATATGTGACAAATTAATGTGAGCATTGAATAATATTAAAATAATTGATTAATCCAAAAGGAGGAAAAAGAAACACAGAAGAGGTGAAAAATAGAGAAAAAATTAAATAGTGGATTTTAATCTGAGTATATCAGAAATTACAATAAGTTATAAAAGATTTTTATACCACTTAAAAGACAAAGATTTTCAGGCCAAACAAACAAAAAAACCCACTATGATACAAGAATGAAACTTTAAATATGAAAACACAGACTTCAAAATTAAGGATTGAAAAAAGATATTCTCTGCAGATACTAAACAAGGAATACTCATGTAAACTGGTGACATTAAAGTAGACTTTAAGACAAAAATCACCAAAATAGATTCAGAAGTATCGTTTATAGTGTAAGATAAATATAAAAAGGACAGTCAATGAGGAATAGATAGTAATTTTAAATTCCTAATGCATATAATAGCATGGCCTAAAATACATTTTAAAAAATTTGAAAAAAAACTAAAAGAGAAAGCGTTCTGAAACATTTCATAAATCTCTGTGAAATATGAAACAAGCAGAAATAGTGACGAGATAGGAAAACTGAAACATGATTAACAAATTTTCTCTTTGTCTTTGCTCTTCAGGCAGTTTGAATATGATAGGACCTTTATTTTTTTTATTTTATTTTTTTTTATGATAGGACCTTTAAAGGAAATTCTATTTGTTGAAGTTTTGGGATCTGTGGTTTGCTCTCTGACATCAATTTTAGAAAATTACCCATCATTATATCTTCAAGTATTCCTTCCACCCTATAATCACTCTCTTTTTGGGAATTCTGATTAGTTGTAGATTTCTGCAGATATTTCTACAGATCTCGAATGCTGACTTGTTGTTTTTTCCCTCACACATTTTTCATTTTGTATTTTAGTTTGGGCCATTTTTATTGACCCGCCTTCAAGTTTTTGATTCCTTTCTTGGCTAGACTGAGATTACAGAAGAGCCTGGCAAGGTTGTGTTTCATCTCTGCCACTGTCAGTCCATAGCTTTCATGCCTGCAACAGGTGCATCTTCCCTACTGCTGGATGATCTCCAGGCTTGGATGTGGGAGTGGGAATTACCTGAGTTCATCCAGTTAGAAGTGGGGCCACGTTGCTATGGTTACCTTTGGTGCACCTCAGACTTCAAGTTCCTGTAGCAATCCTTGGTTTCTCAGGTAACTATAGGTTT
Source organism: Nyctereutes procyonoides (assembly GCF_905146905.1). Taxonomy (NCBI): domain Eukaryota; kingdom Metazoa; phylum Chordata; class Mammalia; order Carnivora; family Canidae; genus Nyctereutes; species Nyctereutes procyonoides. Next base: position 33,212,964 of record NW_026575043.1, read on the forward strand.
GCTGGACAGTTTCCTCCATGCCTGCTCTATCATCCTCCTTAGGTGTTCCTTTGCATTGCACATCAGACAAGCCCTGTTTGCACAGACAGGCCTGTTGTACCTCCCCCACCAGCATCCCCCGGACTGGGAGAGAGAGGGTTAATGGGAGCAGCACCCAATGTCCAGTAGGGTAAACCTCAGTCAGTCTCAGGCAGTCTCTGGGCCCATGGGTCTCATGGTGTGGCCTCCTCCACTCAGTCAATGATGATTTTGGAAAGAAACCCTATTCCTGTTCCTCTTTCATGGGTAATGTGGTGAGTGAGGTGGGAATGGGATACTGCCAGTGCTGGAAGAGCAACAGTGTTTGTTCTTGCACTTCCTCCCAGAGAGTAAAGTCTTTTGTTCTGCAGTGGAGATAAGGGATAGGATACAGGTCCAGATGGGATTTCATGTCCCTCCCACACGGGCTGCTGTTCTCCTTTGTCAGGTTCAGCATCACTGGGGCACTTTTTTAAAACTCTCTGCAGTCATTTCTGTGAACACTGTTGCTGAGTTCATGGATACAAAGCTTGCAGAGGGAGCAGGCTTTTCCAAGTTCTATGGTCCCCATGCTGGTGCTTCCCACTCTCACACCATCATTTTACCCATTCCCTGAGCACCCCAGCCTGACCTTCCTAAGGTAAGGCTAGTTTACATGCTGTATGTTCCTATGTGTCCCAGTCTCTTCTCAAAACCAGCTTCATATTTGTGTGGGTTGTTGTCACAAGGATCAGGATGATGCCCTCTCCAGCTGTCTATATCACATAGCTCAATCTTGAATTAAATATTTTTTTGAAGTGAACAAGGAGCTATTAGAAAACAATTAAAATACCAAGGATGTATTTCAAGAAATTTTCAAAACCTGAAATCGCCTAAACTACTTTCTCATTGTGCAACTAAGATATAAATCAATGACATATCAAATTGGAAATGATTCAAATGTCTAAAAACTAAGCAATATACCTCTAAACAGGCGATGGGTCAGGAAGAAGTCATAAATTAAAAAAAATAAATATGATAAAATATTACATATTAAACATGTAAGGAGAATTTAAAGCTTAGAAAAACTTTTATTTTATTTTATTTATTTTATTATTTTATTTCTTGAGAGAGAGAGAAGGCATGGGTGAGTGTGGGTGGGAAGAGCAGAGGGAAAGGGAGAGTATCTTAAGCAGGCTCCATGCCTGGTGAAGAATCTGATGCAGAGTCAATCTTACAACCTGAGTTCATGATCTGAGCTAAAGTCAAGAGTCAGACACTTAACTGACTGAGCCACTCAGGTGCCCCTAGGGAAACATTTATGACATTAAATTCACATGTTAGAAAAAATACATCTATTTGCATAATCAATCTCAAGATACATTAAAAGAGTTAACAACAACAAAGAGTTAGCAAAAGCCAAAGATGTGAGAAAAAAGATAATAAATATAATTATCTATTAATTACATAGAAATACAATAAAAATAAAACCAAAATATTTTTAAAATTTATACTCTCTAGCAAGTTTGATATAGAATATAAAAAAAAAGGACCCAAATCCAATATCCTGTATTTAAAAGGGAACATCACTACAGAGCCTACATACAGTAAAATGTAACAAGGATATATAAACTATTTTGCACCTTTGAAAAAAATGTTTAAAGATTTCATTTATTCATTTAAGAGAGAGAAGCCATAAGCAGGGGGAGGGGCAGAGTCAGAGAGAGAAGCAGACTCCTCACTGAAGGGGCAGCCCCATATGGGGCTCAATCCCAGGACCCTGAGATCATTACCCAACCTGAAGTCAGATGCTTAACCAACTGAGCCACCCAGAAACCCCTACATTTTTTTAATTTGAGACAAATTGGGTACACTCCTTGTAAAAACACTACAGAACTGATCTAAAAAAATCAGAAAATTGGAAACCCTAAATGACATTGTCTTATGTTAAAAATCCCCCATAAAGAGGGCATCCCGGGGGGCACAGTGGTTTAGCGCCACCTTCGGCCCAGGGCCTGATCCTGGGAACCCAGGATCAAGTCCCACATTGGGCTTCCTGCAAGGAGCCTGCTTCTCCCTCTGCCTGTGTCTCTGCCTCTCTCTCGATCTCTCTCTCTCTCTCTCTCTCATGAAAAAATAATAAAATATTTTTTTAAAAATCCCCCATAAAGAAAGTTGAGATCAAGAAAGATTCAACAGAGAATTTTTTCATTTAAGGAAGAAATAATACTTTTATACAAATTCCTTCAGAAAATAGAAAAAGAGAACATTTACCAGCTTGCTTTGAAAAGCCAGAATAAACATAATTTTCCCTAATAAGAAAACAACAAATTAACCTTATATTTTATAAAATGGGAAAATCAGAGATTAATTACTTTCATGAACTTAGATATAACAATCACAAATAACATATTAGCAAATTGAGACCAGCAAAATATAAAAAGCATAATATCACAGGTCTGATTAAGCCTATTTCAAACTGAAAAGTGAATTTAATATTAAAAAATAAATGTAATTCTTGGGGCACCTCGGAGGCTCAGTGGGTTAAGCGACCAACTTATGATTTGACTGAGCTCATGATCTCAGGGTTGCGGGATTGAGTCCCCCGTCAGGCCCCACACTCATGTGGAATCTGCTTGTGTTTCTCTGCCTCTCCCTCTGACCCTCCCCCTGTATATGCATGCTCTCTTCCTTTCTCAAATAAATAAATAAATAAATAAATAAATAAATAAATAAATAAATAAATATCTTCTCAAAAATAAATATAATTCACAGAATTCAAAAATAAAGTACAAAAATTCTCTATCATCAGTAGAAGAGACGCACAAGAAGTATTGCACAAAATTCAATACTTTTTTATAAGTACACTAAGAAATCCAGCAAAGAAGACCAAAAAGAAAAAAAAAAAAGACAAAACAACAACTACAGAAAAGAAGACAAGAAGACCAAAAAGCTTCCTTCATCCAATGAACTATATCCACAAAAAAAATTCAAACAATGGGAAAACATTGCACATTTTTCTCTAAGTTTGGAAACAAGATCACAATATTCATGGAACATTATGCCAAAAGTCTAGATTGTACTAGAATTTAAAGAAAAATAAAATATGCAACTAAATCTGAATGCATTATGCCTTGTATCCCAGAAATTGAATCCTGGGTATATACTCAAAAACCTGCAAGAATATACTTGTAACAAAATGGATGAATCTCACAGAATAATTTTTTTTAATTTTTATTTTTTTTGAATTTTTATTTATTTATGATAGTCACAGAGAGAGAGAGAGAGGCAGAGACATAGGCAGAGGGAGAAGCAGGCTCCATGCACCGGGAGCCCAATGTGGGACTCGATCCCGGGTCTCCAGGATCGCGCCCTGGGCCAAAGGCAGGTGCCAAACCGCTGCGCCACCCAGGGGTCCCCTCACAGAATAATATTGAATGAAAGAGCCAGATTCAAAATGAAAACACACTATATTTGTTACATTGTTAAGGAAATCAAGAACAGGAAACACTAATTTGTTAGGATAGAGTTCAAAATAGCAATTGACTTTTGGTGTGTTTGGGGTGTGACATTGCCTGACAATGCTGCACAGAGAAGCATGCCATAAATTCCTTAATTTGCATAGTGTTTTTTTGCAGACATATGCATACGTAAAAATAACATAACTGTACACTTAAAGTTTATGTATGCATTTATGTAAATAGTGCTCCAATCAAAAAATTTTAAAGAGTTTAGTCATGAGAGATAGATAGAGAGAGAGAGAGAGGGAGAGAGAGAGAGAGGCAGGCAGAGGGAGAAGCAGGTTGCCTTCAGGGAGCTCGATATGGGACTCAATCTTCCAATCAAAAAAATTTTAACTAAAAATTAAAAATAGAAGTCTTGTTTCTGAGTTATTGTCTTAACCCTAAGAAGTCTTGGAGCAAAATCACCCGGTAAAAAAGGAAATTAAGACCAGAGAGAAAAGTTAACATCAATGTCACTATGGCCTGAAGCTCACAACAAAGACTGAACTGGCACAAATGTGCAGTCAATCTAGAACGTTGTGTCCTGTAAACACTTATTTTCCCTGATGTTATAGATCCTCTAAGCTCCTCTACTGCCTTCAGAATAGCTGAAATCCCAAATGTTGACCTTATCTGAAGAGGCTCAGTCCCTTCCTAAACACCTGCAGTTTATCCACCCCCATGTTAGGTGTACGATGATAAAGAGATAAAGGACACATTCTTTCTTTGAAGGAAATCTCAGTCTAAAGCTGGCAGATTTTCTCCTTGACCAATTTTGAACAGTCTCCTCTGAGCCCTCTTTTAAAATAGGTCTCCAGCTTGGCCCCCATTCTGTCTTTTGGTCTACATAACCCAGTTTTAGGAAGAATCCCTCCATCCTTGATATCTGACCACCTTCAGCATATGGACAAATTCTTCACTCTCCACCCTTGATATGTAATCACTCTGTGTTGCCTTCAGCAAAAATCTCTTTATGTTGCTTTACCCAAACTCCCCTATCCTTGGCATCTCCTTTTTACAAATTCCATCCACTGACCCCCACCCTGCACCCGCCCACCCTCAAGCTCTCCTCATTGGCTTTAAATTTCCAGCCGTGTTGCTGTATTCAGAATTGAGCACTCTTACTCTCCCCTGTTTCAATTGTTCTGAGTAAAGTCTTCCTGACCATTTTAGCAGGAGTCAGAATATTTTCTTTTATCATTAAGAAAACCAGATTTGTGGACAAATATTAAAGTATATTATAATAGAAGAGTAGGGATAACACAGAAGATAAATACTACCTCAGAATGAATGGTTTATCTTGAACGCTGTTGGTTAGGTGTTGGTATAGCACCGAAGAGGTATCATCGGAAGAGGATACTGATGGATAAGATGCATTCGGTAGACAAATGAAGAGGAAAACAATTTCAGGAAAAAGCCACACCGTTACAGAAGCATAGGTGAATGTAAAGTGTTCTTGGAGCTAAAAATACTTCCTTGTCATTTGAGTGCTAATGCCATTGTGGAAAACTAGTGTACAAATTAGCCTGAGGAATGTGAACTATGGTTTATAAGTAAAGAAAGGATATTGGAGGTTTCAAGCAGGGATGGGAAAGGATCACATTCACATTTTTGGCAAACATCTCTAGAAATCTAAAAGAGAGTGATTTCAATGGGTAACATAGGAGACCTGTAACTAAATTGGAAACTTCTAGAAAAATACAACTAGGTAACAGTGGGAACCAGAAACTGGAGGGGAAAAGAAATGACTAGACATTACAGATTTAGGAATTCCTGAGAGCAATATTTGTTCAATTAGCTAGTGAAGCAGAAGGCAAGGTTTGGGAAAAGGCAGGAAATATTAATGACTCCCTAATTGGAAGGATCATATTGACATCAGTCATATGAGAGGCATAGAATTTCTTTAATTAATTTATTTATTCATGAAAGATATACAGAGAGACGCAGAGACATAGGCAGAGGGATAAGCAGGCTCCCTCCAGGGAACCTGATGTGGGACTTGATCCCAGGGCCCCCGGGGATCACAACCTGAGCTAAAGGTAGATGCTCAAACACTGAGCCACCCAGGTGCCTCGAGGGGCATAGAATCTTTAAAAGTGTATCTTAAAGGAAGATAATGCCTGTGGGAAGATTTATTTGGACATAACTCATAAGTAACAATTGGCAATGAAGGTCATGACGACAACCATGACCATGGTACCATGAAGCTGTTCACTGCTTGTCACTTTCCAGGCTCTGTATTAAATGCTACATACATTAATCTATTTAATCCTTAAGTCTATTATTATTTTCATTGAGCAGAAGAGGGAAATGCATCATGGAGAACTTAGGTCACTTGGTCAAAGTCACACAGATTGCTCGTGATACCACCAAAGCCAGGAGAGTCCCAGTTCTGTGCAGTAAACCACAACACATCAGGAACAGGGGAGAAGGCTCTGGGATAATGAAAAGAAAATCATCTGGAAGATGGAGAACTGATACCAAAATAACTGGCCTGGCTGGGGGAAATACAACATCAGAATAAACCAGGACTAATCCTGCACTTCCTTTAAGGTTAGATATTTTTTCATCAAGTCTGAAAACCTCAGTACTTAGGAATATACAACAGTGGGCAACTCATTAATCCACGTTAACCCTTTTGTTTTCATATTTGAAATTAGTAAGCTTGATATAATGATCACTAACTTATTTCCCAAATATTTAAATTTTGGAATTCAGAATAAGAAACTTGTAAGGAATTCTTGCCCTAACATTGACTTTTTTTTTTTTTTTTTTTAGTTCATGGAGAATAGTATAAACAAACAAGGAATTGCAATGAGTGAGCATGCCAAAGATTTATTGCTCTAAACCCAGAAATATATATTTTTAAGGTGCCATGAAACAAATGTGTTTTTCTTTCTCAGTATACTTATGGATCAGATAGTAAATTATTACAAGGACCCAACAAAAAGTTAATTTTCTCCACAGGCACCTATATTGTGACTTCTTTTTGAATCACAGCTACCTTTAATGATTTCAGAGCCAGTAAAGTAGGAGTTGAAATTTGGCTAGTGATTATGCTATTTTATTTAATTCAGCCATTTCAAGGTTAATTCATAATCATCTCTTTTAAACACAAGTGGTGTTTTGCTGGATTCTTCTAGGGAATTGCACCGAAGTCAGGAAGTCAGCAATAAACTGTTTTATGTCATCTAGGTCAGGCACTTATCTTCTCTGAGCAGGAGTAATCAGACCAATGGGACTGGATCACACAACCTCAGATGTTTAATATTCTATCAGTCAGCTCCTAAGGACCTCTGAGCATTAGAAAAACTCATTTACTGTTACTGACATATTAATTCCAAGACAGCAGTCAAACATTTTGAAAGCTGTACCTGGAAAAGTCATTTTTTAAAGCCAGTTATGCCAGATGAAACTGGAAGGGAGTTTTCATAAACAGGTGGCTGCTTATCAACAATAAGATAAAGAAGACAACTCTCCCCCATTGCCTCCTTCATCTGCTTTCATGATTCTTCCTCATCAATGCAATGTTGTTGGCTTAAAAATGCTTAAGAAAAGCAGACTCTTTGAAATGAACTTCAACTTTGTATCTGATTGGAAAGGGGCACTTTCCATCTTTCATAAATTTTTTCATATGAAGAAATGCATGTTGGGGATCCCTGGGTGGCGCAGCGGTTTGGCGCCTGCCTTTGGCCCAGGGCACGATCCTGGAGACCCGGGATCGAGTCCCACGCCGGGCTTCCGGTGCATGGAGCCTGCTTCTCCCTCTGCCTGTGTCTCTGCCTCTCTCTCTCTGTGACTATCATAAATAAATAAAAATTAAAAAAAAGAAAAAAGAAAAAAAGAAATGCATGTTGTTTATACGGCGGTGAGACACGCCAGGGTACTAACGTTTCGTGTTCTTCAACATAAACCACGTGATCTTCAAAAATTTAACTTTGTTGGGAAATACCTACTTTCTTTTACATGGGCCAAGTACTTTACATGGTCATTTAGGAGCAAAAAGTTCTGTATTCTACTTTCACTGACAGATGGTAGTATCATTTTCAGAATGGGTCAGCATGGGAAATAGTGGGTTTTAGAGAAGGGAGGACTCAGTGAAGCTTGGATTATCACTTCCATCAGCTTTCTTCTTGTTGATAGTGAGGACCTTGGGCCCAGAGAGGAGACACGAGCAGTGCATAGGGACCCAGGGCGACAACAGTAGAGGGGGGAACCCAGAACCCAGGATCTGCCCTCCAAAGTGAGAGCCCATTGGATGATACTTCCCCAGCCTATGAGGCTCATGCCAAAGTCTGCACTCCAACACAGCAGAATTTCTCACTCAAATATTCTTAGGTCAGTGTTGCTGTGAACACAGGATGTGTTTTATTCCAATTGACTACTTGGCCTCTCCAACTGTGTATTATGCAAGATGGCTGAGCCAGTTAACTATGGCTAGTCCACTTCTTACCTAACTCTGTCCTCTTTCAATCAAGCTAGAAGTGCACTCACACAAAAGGAAGGAAACCTGAGGAGAGAGTTTGCTGACAGCCACTGTCCCAGTGGCGGACTCCCCGTGCCAGCGCAGCATTTGCCCACACAGTGGGCATCCAGCTTGAGCTGCCATTGCATCCCAGGGTTGAGACATCTTTTGAGTATTTGTCAAACTAATCTGTGGCACAAAGACTGAGGCATCTTCTGAGAATGCATTAAAGGCTCAGGAAGGAACAGTGAGATGATTTGTTTATTTTTCAGTTTCTGCAGTTGTTCAACAAATATTTACTAAGCTCCTACTGTGTGCCAGGCATTTTCCAGAGCCCTGGGGATGTTGTGGGGGAAAAAAATACCTGTGTTCTCTTGGGCAATGTGCCAGGCTGTTTATTATTAAGGTGCTGCATATTATTCTCTTGGGGGAAATCCTCCTAAGAAATTAGGTTGTGGTCAGTACTGAGTATTATATGGCTTACTGAAAGTCAGTTAGCATTCACAGTTGGTAAAAAAAAAAAAAAGATTTTAAATATGTTTCTGTTTAGGGAAGAACAAGGTAATTGAGTGTTAGAATGACTGTAGTCAGAATGAGAACAATAGTCCCAACTTTCCTTCTTTTCATTATTTTTTCTGCAAAGATGAGAAAAGTATCTGTATGGATTGAACAGTTTACATAGTGCATTTGATGGCTGTGTCTCCCCCACAACCACCACATTCATTAACTTCTATTTGGAAACCAGCTCCCTCGCTGTGGATTCTGTTGATGGATACTCAGCCTGCTATTTAGTGCGTTCCCCTGCCCCTGCGTTTCCTGTAAACTGAGTGTTACATGGGGAGGCTTAGATTTAATTAATTTCAATTTTCTGGCAACACGTTAAAATCTCCAGAGCAATTATTTATTTTAATAATAAAGAAACTTGCCCATTTCCAAAATCATTATTCATGAAGCCTAGACAATACATATTTATGACTGTTTCTTATACAGCGAGGCTCCTACCATGCTTCCCCCGCATAAAGGTAATACCGACAATTATGGTTTTAATATTATGTTCCCCCTGCCACGGAAAAACTTCAAGCATAAACAAAACTAGAGCAAGTAGGACAACGAACTTCTATAGAGTCATTACCAAACTACCAAAAAAATCCAGAGTCTTGTTTTATGTTTCTAAACTGGATTGTTTTGAAGTAAATTCTACAAATCATAACAGTCGTCTTTGAATATTTATGTGCTTATTTTTAAAGGAAAGGACTCATTTTAAAAAAATACATTCAATAATATTTTAAAACTGAAAATAAAATATAAGTAATTAATATCATCAGATACGCTGCCAGAGTATCAATTTTCCCAATTGTGCCCAAAGGAAGTTCATACATGAGCATCTGCCTACATCTCAGAAAGCTCTCTAACATATGTTTCTCTCCCTCGTTTTTTTCTGTTTTAACTTATTTATTAAAGATTCTGAGTCATCTTTCCTGTAGTATTCCCACATTTTGGATTTTGCTAATTACATCCCTGTGTGGTACAGTGTTGTATGTTCTCCCATCCTTGGATTTTTCTGAACAGGGGTTAGATTCCTTCCTTCCTTCCTTCCTTCCTTCCTTCCTTCCTTCCTTCCTTCCTTCCTTCCTTCCTTCCTTCCCTTTTGGTATATTGTGTCATTCTGATGCTGTATGTATCATTCAAGAAGTTAACTATGATGTGGTTGTTTCATTTTTTTGTGATATTAGCACCCATTGGTGATCGTTGTCTAGTTTCATTATTTGACTAGATGTTTAAAAATAGGTTTGATTCTAATTCTATTTATGCTAGTATTGTCCCAATTGCAGAGAAAAAGCAATGAAAATTGCATGTGTATCTTCTACAGGGTACTGTGAGATCCACCTAAAAGGCTAGTTCTTGCCTACTCATACTGTCAGTAAGAAGTCACCACAGGCCCCCAGGATCTTGCTTTAGTCTATTTTGCACAGATTCTGTAAGATTGTCGATCAATCATTAACATATTGGAGTAGGACGCAAGCTCTCTACTACGTTCTCAGAAGGCAGAAAGGAATCAAAAAGATAAAAATCCTTTAGCTCATGTATTCCATATCCTATAGTATATCCTATCCTAAGCAATGCCTGAAACTGAGAAAGTAAATTGTTTTTAATTCCATTAAAAATGGAGAGAAAATATAGAGTTATTAATCAGCATGAGAATGTGCTTTGTAAAAGGTGGTCTTGTCTTCCAAGTTATGTTCTTGGAACTTGCCCTAATTCCCCCCAAATCCATCTGAAATACTACGGACTCAAAATGGAAAATCTGGACTTGGTTCGGAACAAAACCAACTAAAAGGAAAGTAGTTAGTTTGGAGATGGAATGAAAAGAGGACATGTGAATGGATGAATCATCTGTACTCAACTCCGGTCACTGGTATTCACCAACTATGCTTATGATTTTAAGAGCAGCAATGTTCTCCCATGCATTTCAAATCTCTGGAATTCTTATAAATATAATTAGATGGTACATAAATAATAATTTAATCCTGGAGACTCTACTAGATCTACTTATAACAGCTAAGTATATAAAATAATTGGATATACCCTCTAAAAAACAGTGTGTGTGTGTGATTCATGTGTGTATGCAATGCTTGTGAGTGGAACTCCTCCCATTCAAAACAAAAGAAATCAGATCTTTTTTTCACTCCTTGCCCATCATTCAGACCCTCCTGAATCCATACCTCGAAGGTAGCATAAAGGTAGGATGGGAAGGTAGCACAAATTGAAGTGAAGATTTTAGAGGTTAATTTTTAAGAAGCAAAATGTAATCAGAGGGTTTTGAATAATAATTGGGAAAACTTCTCATAACTCAATTAAGAGTTTAAGTTCCATAATATGGAGTTTAAGCTCCATAAGTGTCTCCAGAGACACTGAACCAAGAGGATACAAATTTATAAATGTAGACACGTATAGAGATTTATCATAAAATTGACTCAGGTGATCATGAAGGCTGAGAAGGGTGCCACCTGCCGCCTGCGGTCTGTGAGCTGGAGAGCCAGGAAAGCTGCCTTGCAATTCAATCCCAGTCTGAAGGCCCAAGACCTGAGTGTACATCCCAGGCCCCAATTTAGATAGATAGATAGATAGATAGATAGATAGATAGATAGATAGATAGATAGAAGATAGATAGATAGATAGATTTTATTTATTCATGAGAGACACAGAGAGAGGGAGCCCAGGCCCCAAATTAAGAGCACTGGTGTCCAACAGCAGAAAAAGTCCATGACTGAGCTTGAGTCTATGCAAGCCCTCCTAGGATCAATGATGACCAATTCAAATGTCTCTTTCAGAGAAACCTTCACAAACGCAGACACAAATCACGTTTTACCAGTAATCTGAGCATTCCTCAGCACAACCATGGTGACACATGAAATTAACTATCACAATAAGTATTTAGTGAGAAGACATTGGCTCTTTTTCTGCCTAAGAGATACAATTCTTTCATTAATATTGTTGAATGACCTTCCAAGTCAGCTATCAAATATCCCCTTTTAATACAGGGCAGTAAGAGCAGACTTGGTGTCATAAAAACCTTTTGGTTTTGACCATATCGTTCCAGGCAACTGCAGGTCCAAGTACTTCCTAAACATTCTCAGTACCTGCCCGGCCTCAGGGTCCAGGGTGAGTGAGAATTCCTTGTTGACACTCCACCAACATGTCACGTATAAACTTGCCCAGAGTACAGAGGAGCCAGTCCTAGAGGAAGTGACGGATCTGGGGGAGCCTGATGGGGTTCCTTTGGTGGTGTACAAAAACTCCAAACAGCACACTTATTGTGCTTAAGATACATGTGAAAGGATCAGCACCACTACCCTATTTGCCTGTGGTGACTGATGTGCAGGAGATGACATGACTTGCCCAGAGTCTGCAAAATAAGAGCATTCCTGCAAGTCTGCTCAGTCTTCAAGCCTCTGATATTTACTACTTTAACTTCTAATATCCAAAGTATAAATCTCATCTTCAGGGACTTATTATTTTTCTTATAAAAGGGAAACAAGCTAACCATTAGTCTGCGGATTTCTTTTCCTTTCTTTTATCTTTTTTTTCTGAGACTTAAGTGCACCACTGTCTGTTGCTATAGTGATTAGACTACGATTAAGAACATTATCTACATTAAACCATGTGGGGATGTGCACTTGGACGTTCTTCCTTTTTATCTCTCAAACACCTCAGAATCTCTCCTAATAAGAAACATAAAGAATGCATTTCTTTTCTGTCTTCAAAATAGTCAACGAGAGAAATACAGTATTTGGTCTATATTGTTAAAAACAAGACAACAGACCCAAGTAGAGTCACCTACACTAAGCCTGAGACTTAATTTTGATTTTGGAAGAGCCCAGAAATGGGATCTTAAACCCGTCAATCAGGAGTTGCCTGACCAGCACTGGTTAGACCCCTGCCATCCCCCATAAGGAAAGTGACCCTGCAATCACCAGCCTGCTGTTTTGCCTCATCTAACTTCCTTGTTTCCGTTCCCATCTGTCTATAAGTCTCTCCTTTTGAACAGCTGCATGAAACTCCTCTCTATTTGCTAAACTGTATGCTGTCCAATTCAAGAATCATTGGACAAAACCAATATGGTCTTTAAAATCTATATATTTGGATTTTACTCTTTAACATAAGTATTTCATGTAATAAGCACTTGCTATGGACTGAACTGTGTTCCCTAAAGAATATATCTATTGAAGCCCAACCCACAACATAATGGTATTTGGATACCAGACGTTTGCCAGGTGTTAAGAGATTAGCTAAACTACCAAAACATCGTGGCCTCTGCATCCATTCTGGAGGACCTTGAACTGTCACTGGACCTCCATTAAAGTTCATGACCTGGATATGAGCCCACAGAGTGACAGGTAAAAGTAAGCTCCTGTTATGACTCCACCAACCACCATTGTCACAGAATTCTCCCCCTCCTCTTGGGGCTTTTCCCTTATATAAGACCACTGTGAAGCTTGTCAAAACCTACTCTTTGGGATTTGAATTGACCAGTCTGACTTTAGTCTAGGAACTTCAACACAAGCAGGTACCTGTGTCCCGCTTTGTTCTCTCTCTATCTCTCTCTCTTGCATCCTGCCTTGGCCTCCCCACACTGCCCCTGCAGGACTGTGAGTAGTAAACTTCTCTATTTCTATTCCCTTAGTTCTTTTTTTGAAACATGGCTCACCATCCAATACCCCAGGACTTTACTTAACACATGTTAATTAAGCAAAATCACAACAAAAGGTAATTAGGTCAAGAGGTGGAGCCCCATGATGGAATTGATGTCCTTACAAGAAGATACCAAAAAACATGCTGTCTCTCTCTCTCCCTTCGCTCTCTGCCATGTGAGGATATACTAGGGAGGCAGCCATCTTCAAGGTAGGAAGAGAGCTCTCACTAGACCTTGACCATGCTGACACTCTGATCTGGGACATCTTGGCCTCTGGAACTGTGAGAAATAAGGCCCCCAGTCTACAGCATTGTGTCACAGGGCTCCAACTGACTATGACTATACTCACATAGTCACTCAGTGAGTCCAAGCCAGGAAGCCAATCACAGTCTCTCCATAGTTACACACATTCCCCAACACATGTGTACCTGTTAGTGGCCTGGCAGACCTAGTTAGGGGCTGGTCATGAGTTAGAGCCCTGTGTATATTATAGAGCTGCATCATTTCAGAGAATGTAGAATGCAGGAATGTGACCAACCCAAGGCATAATTCAAAGCAATTTTTTCGGTGCTGTATCTTTATCATTATGTAATCTATATGTTCACAGATCCACTCTGGCACCTCCCAAGAACTTAACCCTTCCTACTGCTCTGCCTACTAACACATTTCTCAGTGTGAATTTCCTAGGTTTGCCTGACTACAGTGTCACATATTTCAAAACCAAGTCTCTCTCCTTTTTCATAAACTCCCCGTTCCTCACCTGGCTATATGTTATCAGGAAAGCGAATAATTTACAATGTGATGCCATCCCTCTTGACCAATTCTCTTAATCCTATCAAAGGCATTTTATTTTATTTATTTATTTTTAAAGATTTTATTTATTTATTCATGAGAGACACACACAAAAAGAGGCAGCAACACAGGTAGAGGGAGAAGCAGGCTCCCTGTGGGGAGTTTGATGCAGGACTCGATCCCAGGACCCCGGGATCATGACCTGAGCCAAAGGCAGATGCTCAACCACTGAGCCACCCAGATGCCCCCCTACTAAAGGCATTTTAATCCTAATTATAAGAATATATAATTAAATTTTATAATAGACTTTTTTAAAAAGTAGTTTCTAAACTATTTTTTTTGCTTAGAATTTTTTTTTATCCAAAAAAAGCTTTCACTGAAATAAAATATATAAAATGGATAAAAAAAAAATGGCCTGATATCCAAAGCCAGTGGGGAGACACACTGGAGAGAAGCTCTCAGGGGCCTCAAGTCTTATTTTCCCGAGCACAACCTCGTCTGTCAGAATAATGGCTGGAGTCAGCCTCATCAGGGGAAAAGAGGGGAGTAGGAGAGGTTCTAATCACCACTTTCCATCCAGAAAATGAGTTGAAATCGACAAACACAACATACCCTATTTTCACCCACCACAAACATCTTCAGTGTCCATAGATGTTCTCTAAGGAGAAGAAATCAAGAAGAGACCAGTGTTAGAGGCTGTCCCATCTACTCAGTTTTTTATCTCAACATTGATGCCTGAAGGATCCCTATTGATTTTTGATCTATGACAAAAAGAAGTCAAGAGCTACAAACGCACAAGGGCATTTGATGATAAAATCTGTCCAAAATCCAGCTACAGAAAGCATTATCAAAAAGCTGCTTGGGTGATGGAGTAAATCAATTAGATTAAAAATAATATGAGAAATATATTTGGAAACTTCCTTTTGAAATATCCTTCAAAGAGCCTTTTGTTTTGAAGATACGAAGCTTTCAGTCATGTCAAATAGCTTTCCTTTCATTAATTTTAAGTTGGGGAATAGACAGAAGTCATACATAAAACATAATGAACAAGGGAAATGCAATAATACTGGTGCATTGCAGATCATACAAACAAAAACATTGTCAGATGGCACACAATACACTACAATACCAAGCTGTACAAACTATGATGTTTCAAATAGTTAAAAATAAAATAAATAATAATAATGAACTTTTTTACATGCATGTATAACCTAACTTTGTACTTTTCATAAATCAATTCTTGAGATTTTCACTACACCTTTCTGTAATATTTACAGTAACCCGCTCAATTAAATGTTGTACGTTGAGACACAGAGAGTTAAGTAACCTGATGTGGTCACCCCACTAAACCATCACTTATTAGATCCCTGTGTGTATTGATTCTGTGACTCACTTTAGCCAATAAAATACCTCGACAGCACCTGAAACTGTTTAGTTATAATATTCAAGAAGACCTAGTGACCCTGGGGATTTACCCCAAAGATACAGATGCGGTGAAACGCCGGGACACCTGCACCCCAATGTGTCTAGCAGCAATGTCCACGGTAGCCAAACTGTGGAAGAAGCCTCGGTGTCCATCGAAAGATGAATGGATAAAGAAGATGTGGTCTATGTATACTAATGGAATATTACCCAGCCATTAGAAATGACAAATACCCACCATTTGCTTCGACATGGATGGAACTGGAGGGTATTATGCTGAGTGAAATAAGTCAATCAGAGAAGAACAAACATTATATGGTCTCATTCATTTATGGAAGATAAAAAATAGTGAAAGGGAATAAAGGGGAAAGGAGAGAAAATGAGTGGGAAATATCAGTGAGGGTGACAGCTCATGAGAGACTCCTAACTCTGGGAAATGAACTAGAGGTGGTGGAAGGGGAGATGGATGGGGGGACGGGGTGACTGGGTGATGGGCACTGAGAGGGGCACTTGACCAGATGAGCACTGGGTGTTATACTATATGTTGGCAAATCAAACTCCAATAAAAAAAAATACAGTGTTAAAAAAAAAAGAAGACCTAGTGGCTTCTGCTTTTGCATTTTGGGGAGCTGCAGCACATGTGAGTGGCTACTGGAGATCCTACATGGGAAGACCATGTGAAAAACCATCATGAGAGAGAAAATCCCAGTTATCCCATGAATAAGCTGAACCAAGTCCAGATTTTAAGCTATCCCACCAAGGTACTGGATGAGAACAAAGTCGTCTCTAATATTTTTGTTCCAACTGCCATCTCACTAGACCTATGTAAGACACCCAAACACGACCAGGAAAAAAAAATCCATCTGAGTCCTAGTCAACACACCAAGCATGAGAAGTAACAAAATGCTTGTTGTTTTAATCCAGTAAGCTTTGGGGTGGTTTGCTGTATAGAAGTAAATCACCAAAACACATACATATGGTCACATTGTAAAAGGTGATAACAACCTAGGAAATATGGGTCAAAGTCCTGTACTTTTACTCAGCAAAACATCCTTTCTCATGATAAACACACACTAACACAGGCTCACACACCACTGAAGTATGGTGATGAGTTCCCTTGCATAACGCCTACAATAGAGGAATGTCAAAATTATCCCCATCTACTGAATTTTCTAGAACTTTAGATTTGTTTAGTTATAGTTCAAAAATGCTGAATATTCTGAGGTTTGTATATTGAACAATTCTCTAGGAAAGTAGACATATTTAAGTATTCTATTTTTTATCTCTACTTTGATGTCTAAAAGCATAACCAACACTTAATATCCTAATTCATTCCATGCCAACCCTGAAAATCTACTCTCTTTCTAGTGACTTCCTCACCTCAGTCAATACATCTTAATAATGCCAGTTACTTAGGATAAAAATTTGCAGTTATTCTTAATTTCTCTCCTGTTCACACCAATAATTCAGTCAGTTAACAATTATTATTGGATCATTCTTTAAAACATATTCCAGAAGTATCTATACTTCTAGACCACTGATAAAAACCACCAAGTTCTCACCTGGACACTACAATGCCACCCTTGTACCTGGCTTCCAGTCATCTCCTCTGTCAGTCTAATCTCATCTCAAAATAAAGAGTGACATTTCTAAAACATATATTAAGGAATTTCAGTTCTAGTATGAAATATAAATTCCCTGTAAACCAACACTGCACCAGATAACTCTGGAGATATCTGAATATTCTAGAGAGCAAACAAAAGCAGGTTTTCTGGGGAGGGGAGTCAAACTGCGAAGTAGCTAGCAGGGCAATGACCTCTCCTACTCTGATTTTTTTTGGTCTTTCCCCAAAAATCAGGCTGAAGCTATGTAGGGTATGGCAAAGGTAGCTAAAGCTCTGATAGAAAACCTGTTTTCTGGCTAGAAGAAAACCCAATAAAGAAGCCAGACAGATGTGGCTGGTTGCCAAAGTATGGGGGAATGTTGGCGGGAGAGAGCAAGGGAAGGATCTGCAAACTCTGCACATGAACACCCCCCCAGTCCCTGGGTCATCTCTGAACCACACAGGCTTCACCAAGGCTGGTATGATGAAACTGAGGTGTGGGCTTCCATCCACAGAGTGGGAACGATAGAGCTTCATACAAGTCTAGTCCACTACCTGCTAAGACAAAAACATCAACATTCTTCAAGAGCAGGAAACAAAGTACAGAAACTTCACAACGTAATATCCACAATGCTGTTAAGGATATAATTCAAAATAACCCAACACACAACAACAACAACAAAAATGGAACCCATTTCCAAAGAAAAGAGCAATCAACAAAAGCCAAACAGATGCCAGATGTTGGAATGATCAGAACAAGTCTTTAAAACTTTATCATATGTTTAGTAAAGAAAGGGAAATGCACTCAGCATAAATTTTAAAAAGACATAAAACTTCTTCAGGGAAATAAAATAGTGGGGAAAATGAAAATAAAATTTTAGGATTGCAAATTAAATATTGAAATAAAAATTTCACCAGATAGGCCAGTAACAAAAGGACATAATAGATGAAAGTTGCTGAACTCACAGAAGGTCAACAGAGCTTGCATGAAGGTAGCTCTTCTTGCCTTCTAACTGGCACCAGTGGAGTGCATTACAGCTCGCCAGTTAGCGTCCAGTGGCTTTCTGTTCTCTGCATTTCTTCCTATTGAAGTGAAAGTTTGAAGATTCACCACACAGAATCCATAAAGAAAAAAAAAAAGTTTACTTAAGAGCCACGACTCTATGGAAATACTGTATGATGACACGGAGTAAAATGCATGTTGCAGGACATTTTCTTTAAAAAAAAAAATGCAGTCCTTAACATGCTGTTTCCTGAACCCAAAATTTATTTTTTCGAGAATCAACACACCTTGATCCCTCCATCCTTCGAGGACCTTCTCAAAGGTCAGTCTTCTCACAGTGGAACACCCCCCCCACACACACACACACACCAGCTTCTATAATCTGGAGCACAACAGGTTTTTGTTAGGTTTTGTCTCTGGTTTTCTAGAAGAATGGAAGTGTGGTGGTAACTAGAATTTGTGTTTTGTTACCCACCCTAGCGCTGGAGGGTAAGTGTGACGGCCATTTGTTGAACACATGGATGAATGAGTGAAACACCTGGTGATAGGCAGTCTTTCCCAGACACCATGGGGTTTCTGGAACACAGGAGCATTTTGAGGGGGATTAGGGGGTCAGAGAACTGAGAAACTCCTGGCAGTACAGCCTCCCGCTAGGCAGAAGCCCAGCAGTGCACCCTGACCCCACCTTAGGCAGCCTGTCTTCTGCCCCAGCGGCATCTGTGTTGTTCAATCATCATCCCAGGACTCTCAGGATGCCCAGAGGTTGGGCCAGCCCCAGAGTAGGAACCCCAGCTCCAAAAGGGGATTATCGCCGAGTTGGGGCCTTCCCTGAGGAAACCTAGACCAGTCACTCCCCAGCCGGGAACCCTGCAAGGAGACAGTGATCTGAGATACCAAACAGGGGCCAAATTTTCTTTTTCCCCTTTCCCACCTGTCCCCCTTTATGTCCTCATGGAGACCTAATCATGACAGTGCCGGTGTCTAGCCAGGGGTCCACAGGTCAGACTTGAGCTGGTTCATAATCGCAGGAAATGTCAATGTGTCCCTGGGCCCCAGTAAACTTGATTTTAAGGCCTCCTCTGCCTCCTTTATGATTCTCGGGACTCTGGGAGGAGTAGGAAGTAACCTTCAGTGAGGACACAGTGAGGTCCAAGAGGGAAGGCCCCTTATTGCGGGAGTATATTTTGTCACTATAAGCCAACACCTCACTGTCCCTTAAAAAGCAAAGTCTGTCCTTGCGAGAAAAGTCATTCTTTAAAGAGGTTATTATTTTATGATATTGATAGTGAAGGATTAGTGGGCTTGGAGCTCCCACTGGTGGGTGTGATGAAAGGGACACCTGGATGCAGAGAACTATTTCTTTGACCCACAAGGTGAGCGCAGGAGTCCATTTTTCTGACCCCATTTCCACTCCTGGGATCAGACCTCCTAAGCATTGGATATTTCTTGAGATTGTATAGCTCACATTTGGGCCATTGCACCCTATGAGGCTCTTCCAGGGATGAGGTTCCTCATTTTGGAAAAGGGATTGGGGTTTTAGGCCAAGGGGTGTGAAGAAAGGGTAACTGAACATGTGTTCTGAAGACCAGAAAGTCAGGTGAGGATGAGGGAAAACTCTCCTGAGGCCTGGGATCAAAGAGATCTCAAGAGGCCCCGACCTTACCTGTAACTTCCTGCGTCATAACTCACATCTAAAATTGCTCTGATCCTTCAGCAGAGAAATGCTTGCATTTCTGAGTATCGTTCACACATATCTTCACAGGTGCAGCGAAACCGCATGGTCCAAATGCAGGGTGGATGAGGTTACAATCTGCATTCAGACAAAAAGCCAGGGCCGGAGAGAAATAGGACGGTCACCGAATGACCATTCGCGACCCAGGAATCAATCTAAACTGTGTCTGGACATGGTGAAGTCTTATTATAATATTATTATCTTAAAGTGTGGGGGTGACATTTTAGAAGCTTGGAGTTAAAGGCAAAAGGAAACCAATGCTAGCATTCGCACTTGCCAACGTCTTCTGCAGACGCTATCCTGGATCCCCGCGGTCCTCAATAAATGCCCACGGTCAACCCAGCACGTTGGCTTCCAGCCAGAACAAGCTCGGTGGGCTCCTTGGTGGTGGTGATGCTGCTGCCCAGCTCCCTGCTCTCCTTGCTGCTTTGACACAGTGGGCGGGCTGGACACCAGAGCACAGCGACCGCTGTGACCCCTGGCCAGGTCAGGAGTGGCTCGACTTCCATGGAGATGACCCCGCACACTGGCCTCCTGTTTCCAGAGACTGTCCTGTCCTGTTTTATATTTCTCACGTTTTTCTGCAATCACTGTTTCACACCATTATTTGAAATGTTGTTCTTCAACCTGAGATCTGATCCATAACTGTGCAGGCATCTGAATTCCCAAATGCATATTGACATTCCTGCGTAAATACCAATTGCAACAGCTTGGGGGGAATGGGGTAGAGGCATCTTGAGAGAATACGTGCTCGCTCAGAATCATCGTCTTTGGCTGCACTTGAGTGGCTCTCAGAAAATGGATCTATATTCTCCGAAGCAATCAGTGATGGGTAGTATCGAGACAGGCACTGTTACCATATTTGGAATATTTCTATCTGAAAATTATAAGAATCAAGGTTTCTTGAATTTTGAACACCTTGCACGAGCACATGATGAGAAGCATCCAGAATTTCTCGGGCCTCGTGTTTTGCACATGGCTAAGAGTGATGGAAGCCCCTCTTCCCCCCAATAACCCCGTGATGTGTGCTGTCTCATGCCTGCTCTCCAAACGCAGAAATGAAATGTGCAAATAAAACATGGCACAACTCCTGTCACGTACACCCTCGGCACACCCGTGCTAGCACCAATCACACCTGTATGAAGCCTTCAGTCATCTCGCCAAAGGCCAGGCACAAGGCACTGCAAAATAGCGATTTTATTTTTGCGTACTGCGCTTTCCTAGCGTCTTCTCGCACAGACGGAGACGTTTTCTCCGGTGGAGGTGCATGGGATTGACGTGCAAAGGGAAGGAGAACTGGTCCAACTCATTTCCTAGACGACAGTCATTCACCTGACCAAGGTTTAGTGGTTGGGATGCCCAACCTAGGGAGTGGCCGACCTTAGCAGAGGCTAAACCTGTGACAGCGTCCGCCCTGCCAGGAGGTCATCGTGAGCTAGCCAGCTTGCACAAGTTTCTCTAGCATGTGTGTGTGGCCAATAACTTCAAGAGACAGGGGAGCATCTCACATTGGGTCAGAGAGATTTATCTCCTGATCAGAGTAACAAAAATAATGTCTTCTTCAGGAAAAAGGCAAGGCACGTTGGGGGAAGGCTGCTTTGCCAACTTTCAGGCCTTCAACTGTGATGCTGAGCATCTACCTGCATAGGACCTTGGGGGGCGAGGGGAGCCCGTGCAAGGTTCAGGGTGCTGGCTTACGAGCGAGTGACCGATAACCCCAGTGGTCCTTTTTTCCTTCTCAGCTCAATTTAGGAAAGTCTGACAAGTAACCGTAGCAGTCACACAAGTGCTGAGGGGTGTCTGGGGCACTTGGCACAGTCGATGGATATTCCAGGGCAGATGCTGTCAGGAAGGGATGTGGGAGCCAACTTTCTGCTTACATCCGCAGGCCAGAGAAAGTTGTCTCCTCCACTGGGGAGAGGAAAGGCTGGAAAACAAATGGGCTTTGCTGTAGGTTTAAGTTCCCTGAAATGAATAGCTCTACCTATTGTTTATGGACATATGACAACTTTCAATTTCAAAAAAACAAAACAAAACAAAACAAAACGAAATAAAACGGAATGCTGGTACAGAAGCCCAATAACTTCTGGGAAGCACTTTAGATTTTGGTATTGGGAAGAAGAATAACTAGACCCAGATCATTAGAAAGGGTTTATGGAGACCACTGAACGTGTTCCACAGGAAGAAGTCTGCTCCCCTGTTCAACTGGGTGATGTTCAGAAAGGAGCGGAAATTGGAGCTCCAGACAAATAACTAATAGACGACTAAGATATTTAACCAACCAAGCCATGTAGACAAAAACTAAAAGCTTACATCTTTTTTTATTTTTTTATCTTATTTTATTTTTATTTTATTTTATTTTATTATTTTATTTTTATTTATTTTTTATACTTGTTTTTATTTAAGTTCAATTTGCCAACATATAGTATAACACCCAGTGCTCATCCCATCAAGGCTTACATCTGTAAACACCACACGCATTTTAGACGTTTTGCTTCAGCGCTTTTGTGCAGAAAGGCGAGTGTGCACTGTCCCAGGCTTTGGGAATCGGTAACAGTTTGTGTTTGCTTCAAGGATCACACAGCTCACAGCAGCCAGGCGGCTTCTGAAGTCCTGCCTGCTGCTTTCATTGATGTCTTTGCAAATTTTCTTTAAGAAGCCATAAGCATGTCTGGATACGTTTGACTACAGGTTACTAGTTTTATATAAGATGACAGCTGAGATCAAATGGACTTAAATTTCATTCTCCTGTGGTATGTATAGAATTCCTGTATATATTTTCTCCATGTGTGTATCTGTTATTTCTTTTTTTTTAAGATTTTATTTATTTATTCATGAGAGACAGAGAGAGAAGCAGAGACAGAGGCAGAGGGAGAAGCAGGCTCCTCACAGAGAGCCCGAAGAGGGACTCAAACCCAGGACCCTGGGATCACACCCTGAGCCAAAGAGAGACACTCAACCACTGAGCCACTCAAGCATCCCTGTTGTTTCTTAATTATATCACAAATATTCATTTTTATGACAGACGATTTAGAAAATATCAACAGCTAAAAAAGAAAGTGAAATATCTCCCTTAATCCCAACGCCAAAGTGAATCACTGTTACCTTTTTAGGATATTTCTTTCCAGTTGGTACATACAAGTTTCATTCCAAAATAATATGTAGTTTGTTTGAAATTCTGTTAATGTTGTCTAAAATGAACAATCTACAACAATTTACTAACAATCACATTACTAACTTATTTGCATTTTTTCAGAATCAATTTGATTAATGTAAGTGCGCTGTAATACATTTAGCAGTGGAATAATGTACGTGTAATAATGAATGAACGATCCACATTAACTATGGATCTATTTGGTCATTCTTGTTCTTCTTACTGAAAGATCTAGTCTGTTTTTCCCTTCGGTGGTAGAAAGTCCTAGTCATCCTCTTTCTGAATTCAACACCCAGTCCTGAGCCCACAGGTGGACAACACGGCTTGGGTAGACCAGCTTTGAGGAAGCTCCCTCATGCTTGAGTGTCTCCATGGGACGGAGCTACATCCACGGATTCTTATCACGCACCTCAGAACCGTTTTGTACTTCTCTGTTGTTTATGCTATATTATATTGCATCTTTTCCTTATAGCAGACTTATCCTAACCACTACATTTCCTACTTATATAACCATACATTCTTTTGAAGCAACGTTCTTGATTTCTGCGTAGTTCTCTGCCCTGAAAATCAGAACACTTTTTTAAAAAAGTTTTTATTTATGTATTTTAGAGAGAGAGAAAGAGAAAGCATGAAAGAGCAGGAGGGGCAGAAGGAGAGGGAAAGAGAATCTAAAGTGACATGGGACTTGATCCCACGCCCCTGAGCTCATGACCTGAGCCGAAACCAAAAGTCGGATACATAACTGACTGAGCCACCCAAGCACCACAAGATACTTTTTTTTCATAATAATATAACTTTGGTGCACAGCATAAATCTGGAAATTTATAAGAAAAAATGTCTTCTTTTTACAAAAACAGAAGCTTTTTTCAGA
Source organism: Nyctereutes procyonoides (assembly GCF_905146905.1). Taxonomy (NCBI): domain Eukaryota; kingdom Metazoa; phylum Chordata; class Mammalia; order Carnivora; family Canidae; genus Nyctereutes; species Nyctereutes procyonoides. Next base: position 33,236,700 of record NW_026575043.1, read on the forward strand.
GTTGTCAGAAGATTTGTCCAATACTACCCAGGATAGGGCTTAGCTATCATCATGCTTAGTAGGTTAGCTCACCACTGACCTCACATGAAGGAGCAAAAGAAAAGTTGCCCTTGAACTTCATCTGTTGTGACCTAAAATTCGTAATGGTCTCTGACAAAGGGTCATATGTGATGGAGTGTAAAAAAGTAAGGTGTTACAGGTTTTGTAAGATGGTAGCCCAGCCTTAAAAATTGTAGGAAATTTCCTGGAGGAAGTAAGGTCAGCAAGGAGCCTTAATGTAGGGATACATCTGGGTGAAGGAGGAGGAGGTATCCAACAGTCAGCAGGGAGAGAACCACATTTCCTTTCTCATAATCCAATTACTATTCCATGGAGTAAGATGGTGCTCATGGGGATAATGAAAAAGTAAATCTCTATTTATTCTTATTGACTTCATTCAAAGTCAGCTAAAAAACAAACAAACAAAAAAAATCTTCATTTTACATGCAATTTACATCTCTCTTCTGCCATAACATTAGCATTCTCTACAAAAGTGAAATACATGTTTAAATCTATGGGCTTTTCATGCATGGAGGAGCATGGTTTTGGCAGAGCTTTCAGCAGCTCCTTAAAGATGGATGGGACATTCAATCATTTGCTTAAATCTGTGTGTTTAAAGCTAAAGAAAGTAAATGGGCCTTCAGCGTGGTTTCTGGGTCACGTAAGCATATTATTTTTGCAGCCTCTGGGATGGTTCTTGATCGATAGCACAGGAGCAAATTACTTCAGATACTGCTGGCCTTCCCCCACTGAACTCTTAACAATAGGCGTTCAGGTCTGCTGCATTTTATCAAATGTTTAAACAGTGATTAAAATGACTTATGCTCTAGATTTTGTGACGAAATGACACAGTCACTCATTTCATGTGCCTCCTATAAACCTTCAGTTATTTTATAAGAGTACAGGATCATTAAACAAAGTATATTTGAACATTTGTACATATATAAAATACATAAAATGATTATATACAGCATATATAGGATGCCTATGTAAGATAAACTTCCTTTCAAGGATCTATAAATCTGATATTGAAAGTCCACAAGGGATGTACTCTTTAAGATATTAAATTTTTGATACATTTTAATCTGACATAACAAATTTCAATCAATAGTTTTTAGGTATAAACTATGAAAAACTTCTACGTGTTTTCTTCCAAATATTGTATAAAACTATAACAGTTACAAGTGCAGCCCAAAGGGAAAATACCCTGAACACAGAAGAAGAAAATGATAAAACATTAGCATTAGGGCAAAATGTCTATTTCAGTTACCATACAAGCAGAGATAAGAGCAAGCAACTATATTTGAATAATTCAATTTTAACATTAAAATTTGCAAAATATAAATATTATACATGAAATGCTTTATAAACAAAGATGTAGCCAATATAATGATCGAGATGGAGTTTTATGAAGACATTTTCTGTTTTATGAGAAATTATGAATTTAAAAATAAAAATATTAAAAAGAGTTAAAAAAATAAATGCTTCTTTTTACAAACAAACAAACAAAACAGAACAAAACAAAACCAGTGAGGAAAAATTGTGTTGTCTCCATGGCTACTCAGATGCTAAGGGGCCATATCAGGCTCTGTTCTGTTGGATGTGCCTTTCTCTCCATTTACTGCCACCATTGGATCAATGCACATTGTGATTCAGAAATTTAATGGATTCATCATTTGTGAAAAAAATAACCAAATGACAGTAAGCTGCCATCTGTATTCATTGTTTGTGTATTACCATATAAAAACAAGAAAGACAAAAAATAGTTAAGTATACTGTGTAGTCTAATCTGTACCGCACGTGTACTTTGACCCAGTCTGTCAAAGATTGCTCTCAACTATTGCAAATGCCAAATTCCTATGTTACAATTTTTTTTGTTTTTTTCCTATGTTACAATTTAATATTATTAAATTATTAAATTTATGTTTGAATAATAATTATTAAATTAATTAAATTTAACTATTTTAAATTCATAATTCTTTAATTATTAAATTAAATTATTATTAAGTTAAATTAATTTTTATATTTAATATTATGAAATGTATCTAATTGATACATTTATTCATTTACCTCCAGCCTCACCAGCCTATATCTCTCATTTCACCCAGGGACTGAAATGTAAGTGAATGCCATCTGTAAGGATATGTGCTGGGATATTTGAAGAACTCAACTTATATTCAGTGCTCAAGAAAGTTTCCTAATGGTCTAAACTCTGGAATGGTTAGGACATACATTCTAGAATCAGCCCTTACAAAACAAAAACAAAACAAACAAACAAAACAAGATCACTTAAAAAATTGATCCATAAGCATTTGATTACAGAGTTTATCCCTTTATGAACTATGTAGTTTATTGTAACACTGTCTGAGATTAGAGTTATCAGATTTAGCAAATAAAAGCATAAGATATCCAGTTAAATTTTAATTTCATATAAAACAAGTGGATAGGTTTTTAGTATAAGTATGTCCTCTGCAATATTAGAGACACCTTTCCCTATCTTTTTCTTCCTAATCTCTATCTACATAACCATTTATTATCTGTCTAAAATTTAAATTTAACTGGACATCCTGGATTTTATCTGACAATCTTCTGTAGGATGTTGTGCTAAACAAGGTCATCATGCAGTTGCTTGTTCCAGTATCTGTCCTTTCTCCCAACTTCCTTTTTTCTGCCCAATCTGCTCAGAGTCTCTGCTTGCATTTCCACTCTTAACAACCACATGGTACCTCTGGCCAATTTGTTTACACTAGATAGCCCCCCAAAGTCAATTCTTCCTTTGCAAAATGGAAAACTCTCCTAGGTTTAAGTCCCTGACTTGAATTTGGTTGGCTAGCCATTTCAGGCACCCCCACTGATTCGTGCACTTATCCCAGAAGTAGCTTGTTTTCTGTTGTGTAATCTATTCTGAAGCACATTTCATACAATGATCTTCCTGTGAACATTCTGCTTTATTTCTGCCTCTTAACCATTGTCTCAAAATGACATTTCTAACATGACAACATCTGGAGTTATTAAAAGACAATCATGAGTTGTTATCATGTTGAGTTCTCAACCCAATTCCTAGAATAAAGTATAGAGAAAAAGGTCCTTAACATCAGATTTACAATGATCTTTTGGGTTTGACCAAAAGTAAAGACCACAAAAGACAAAAGAAAGAAGTGGGACTATATCAAGCCTGAAAAGCTCCTGCACTGCAGAGGAAACCATCAACAATATGAAAAGGTGGCCTACTGAGTGGGAGAAAGTACTTGCAAAGTATTTTATGGTTACTATCCAAATTATATGAAGAATTCATACAACTCAGCATCAAAAATAATAGTGATAACCCTATTTTAAAAATAGGCAGAGACTGAATAGATATTTTTCTAAAAAAGACACACAAATGGCCAACACCTGAAAGTGTGCTTGACATCACTCATCATCAGGGAAATGCAAATCAAAATCACAATAAGATATCACCTCACTCCGCAGAATAAAAAAGATAAGACACAAGAGTTGGCCAGGTTGTAGAGAAAAGTGAGCTGTTGTGCACTATTGGTGGGAATATGAATCAGTGCAGCCACTGTGGAAAACCATATGGAGTTTCCTCAAAAGATTAAAAATGGATTTACCCTACAACCCAGAAATCCTCATTTTGGAGTATTTACCCAAAGATAATGACAGCAGGAAGTCAAAGAGTTACCTCCACTCACGTTTGCTGCAGCATTACTGATAGTAGCCAAAGTACGGAAACAACCTAATTGTCTTAATGATGAATGAACAAACAAGATGAGTATGTGCGTGTGTGTTTATGTGTGTGTGTGTGTGTGTGTGTAATGGAATATTATTTAGTCACGAGAAAGAAAGAGATCCTGCCCTTTACAACCAATATGTGGACTTGGAAGGTATTTCAGAGAAAGACAAATACTATATAATATCACTTATGCATGGAATCCAAAAAAAGCTGAACTCATAGAAACCAGACTAGAAAGGCAGTTAGCAGGGATATGGAATGGGGCAAAGGGGAGATGCTGCCAAATGTTCTCATCATGAAAAATAACTGGTGATTATGTGATATGATGCAGGTGTTAGCTAACACTATGTTGCTCATCATTTTATAATGTATGTGCATTAAATCCATACATTGGGGGCTTCTGGGTGGCTCAGTCAGTTAAGTGTCTGACTCTTGGCTTCAGCTCGGGTCATGATCTCAAGGTTGTAGGATCGAGCTCTGTGTTGGGCTCTGCACCAGGTGTGGAGTCTGCTTGAGATCCTCCTTCTCCCTCCCTGTGCCTTTTGCCCCACATATATGCTCTCTCAAATAAGTAAGTAAGCAAATAAATGAACAAAATCTTAAATCAACACATGGTGCACTTAAACTTACACGATGTTAATATGTCAACTCTATATCAATAAAGATGGGAAAAATTAACTCATACGTATAATTTAGCATTTGGTAGATTGGTTCTTCCCTCCCCCCCTTAGAAGTGAATTCTGGTCTTGTGACTTCTTCCCTCTAAAGAAATGTTAGCAGAAGTGTCAATGATGAGCAGCTGTTTCAAGAGTCAGAATAAGACTTACCATCTTTCTGCCTGCGGCCGTGGTGGTTTTGGCGGCATATTTTGAAACAGAGTGTCTGAGTGAAAAATTAGCAGACCCTCCTTGGTGGCCCATTTTGGACACATTGCCCTATAAGAAATAAATTTATCTTAAGAATTTAGAGTCATCAGTATGTGGAGTAAAACTACTTCATGCTGATGTGTATAACCGCTATAGATAATCTGAATCACTCAATAAGGCAGGCTTTTATGTCTGAGAGGAACTATAACAAGTTAGTCATTGTGTCCTTTATTGTGAAGCAGTGAACCAAAAATTAAAGTCATCCATTTAATTTTAAATAGAAACTAAAGGACAACTTTTACTCATTTCAGCTTGAAAAATACATTAGATTTTATACTCCAGATCTTCATCTTCTCTAAAATAATGGCATAGCTTTTCTCATTTTACACAGCTCTAAAAAGGGCATAACCAACTTACTATCCTATGCACATTTATGGCATTATCTATTAACTGCTTATAAATGAGTTTGTCTCTGATAAATTGCTTATATGTTAATTTAAAAATAATAATCTCTATCATTAATTATATTTTATTGAATAAAAGCACTCTATTTCTATTTATATGACATTCTAGATTACCCTGGTTGTTATTAATAAAATGTTAATGCACTGACTTATGCTCTGTGAGAAAAAAAATTAATAGGCTTATGAACAAATATCTAATATTGAAACTCTTTATACTGATCTGCATTACATCTGACCAACAGGATACCTTTGAAACCGACCGTCTGATTTTGTTTGACTTGCTAATCGTTAATGAAAAAACTAATTATTGGAAGGGACCATCTGTTGAATACACAGAATGTATTTGACCAGATGGAGTGAAAGGTACTCACAGGAGGAGACACACATTTAAATCTTCTGCTATACTTATGCCTGTGACTCCATTTTCCTACTTTGAGGTTTGCACTTGGATCAGCATCTTTGATGACTATTCACCTTGCTCTTCTCAATGGTTTTATACTTCATATTTTTCTCTCTTAGGTTGCAGAGAATTCTCCATGGTTTCCAGAGTGTAACATAATCTCTAAAGTCTCACTGGTATTTCTTACAGTTTCTTTGGGTTCTTACTCAGTCGTTTCTTAAATTCTTTAAAAAAACACTAATATTCGAGTTAAGGTAGTGAGAGTGCATAATATCCTTAAACACGTTTACGCCTTGGGCAAGCTTTAAAACGTGACACATGTCTAAGTTTATGTATGTTAATCCTAACTTTCATCCAAAGTGAACAATTGCTAAGAAAAGCACATAGTTTTTATATTCAATCACTAGCTACCTGTCACGTCTCCACATCAATGGCTATGGGACTGAAGTAATCCCAGGATGTAGCCATGCAATTTTTAACGTATCAAATTTTCTCACTTGAATTTATGTGAGTTTACATGTATCATCCCAAATAGTCTGTGAGGCTTTCAAAGAAAAGGACAATCCCACTTTCATTCCTGCATTCCTTGTATTAGGAACATATTTGATAAATGTGTTTTTTAAACAAATGTCTGCTTTGTATCTTCTGTGGTGCTTCAGTATAACGGAGCACGGTATTTGAATTTAATGGAGGCAGATTTTGGCTCTTCATTTCCTGATTGTTTCCTTTTATTTTCATACCAGTTTCTGCAGAGTGCACATATTCATTAATTCTAGCCCCTTCTCTCTTGTTTGTATATCAGGCTGGGTCGTCCATACCTTTTGGGCTGGCTTGGATCTATCCACTCAAGGAGAGAATGTAAATCACCTTACATCTGCAAATCATGTGCTGAAGAGATGTTGAGCATCAGTTCATGAAGTGGAGGGTCCATTTCCCCCCTTATGAAAACATTCCACATAGTATGCAATTCTAAAGGCAGGTCATGAACTATTTCTCTAGGTTTTAAAATATTTGGAATGTATAGGTGGGTGAGAGTCACATAACCATGTATTTAGTCATCAAATACATATTGAGTATTTAAAATAAATAATTCAGTGTGTTTCTTAATGATTAAAGCATAGACCCTGTCAGAAAGTAGTTCATAATTTATGAGGGAAAATAAGACAAGTGGATATATAAAATAAAATTAAACACTGCTATAGAAATACCAATAAAGCTAAGACAGAACAAAGAAGGAAAACATGGAATCCAGTAGAGGAAGGGCAACTCAGAAATAAAAGATATGACATTTGAAATAAGCCCTAAAGGTGGACATGACTTTCACTGGTAGAGATAAGTAAAGGGATCAGAGAGTATATTTCAGGAAGAAAATATTAAAGTCAAGCATGGAGAGAATTTTAGAGTTACTCTACAATATGAATGGAAATAAAGCTGTAAATATTGAACTCGGAAAAGGTTGAATATCAGTTTAAATTTTCTGAAATTTACTTGTTAAGAATCGAGAAGTCAGTGAAAGAGATCTGATGGAGAAAGTAACACAATCAAACGTGTTTTCTTCTTGTAAATCTGTCGACAGTGAGAGTGAGGGTGGGGAGAGAGAGAGAAGTCGAGTGTTGTAGGGAATAGCACCTATAATTTCCCAGATGATGATAAATTAATAAATAATAGTAATTAACAAATAATAAAGACTTGACATAATGTGGCAGTGGTTTTATTCCATAATTTTCAAAAGATTTTGTTATACTAGGGTTTTATCCATATGGTTTTATACCCCAACTGTCCTGTCCTTCTAACGGAATCAATTCCTAATTTGCTCATGTAGATGACTAATTAGATAGTTTTAATCAATAATCTTGATGCAAGGCCACTGTTCAGACCACTCCCTACCATTCCACCTCCTTCACCTCTTCCCCAGTGGCCTCCCTCCTTATCGCCATTCCCAAAACAATCCAGCCTCTCTTGTAACTCCTGTTCTTTTTTTTTTTTTTTTAAATACTTTAAATCTGACTATAGTTGACACACGACGTGACATTAGCGTCATGTATACCACACAGGGATTCAACAGCTCTCTATGTTATGCTGTGCTCACTGCAGGCATGGCCCCCATGTCACCGCACAGCACCGTCACAGGATCGTTGACCAAAGCTCCCTTTCACAATGAGTACTAGTCTCTCTTCCTTCTTCACTTGACTAGCTCCTACTTCTATGCATCAGTTTGGATGTTTTAAGCAGCAAAAAAAAAAAAAAAAAAAAACAGAAAACAATTTACCAGCTTAACCACTAATGGGGATTCATTGACTCTTACAGCTGATAGGTAAGTTTCATGGATGAGTTAGTTTACTAGCTCTACATTGACAGTAAGGACTGTGTTTTTTATTTTCTTTTGGTCCACCTGAACAGGATCTGTAACTATCAACATTACTCCAAATTCAGTCCTGCCTTCTACAAAGGTTCCCTTTTACTATCTATGCAGTATCTGCGCTATCTCAACCAACTTAACTCATTTTCAACACGTCCCCACTTAACACCGTAACTTTTACAACAGATGTTATATAATACCATGGGCTACAAATACACCATTTTAATTAGAGAAGTCTAATATCTCACAAAACCTTTGGCTCTTCCAACATTCCCTTTTCTTGTAAACCCTCTAAGAGTGAATAGCTATAAATGAGTAATTAAACGTTTGAATAACATCTTTTTTCCTTCTGTTCTTCTTGATGCCCCCAAACCTTGTTTTGAATGGTCCTGGTGAATTCTCAGATTCCAAGCAGTCCCACCGATAAACTATAAGTACTGCTGTTTGCAAAGCAAAATGCTTTGGTGGAAATCTGAGTCTTTGAATATCTCAGGATGAGGGAAGGTCCTTGGATAATTTAGGATCAGGACTATACTATTAGCTATTTGCACAGCCACAATGATGGAGACAGACGTCAAGATTCTAAGGGAAGTGTTTTCATATTTTAATCTTCTCAAAACATCTCTCTGAATCAGACGGAAGGAGGATGCTGCCCACATCAGGATGGTGCAGATAACAGCATTTCTCAGTGTAATTCCTAAGATTCATGGGCCAATAGTTTTATTCATGTTTGAAGTTTGCCCAGAAACTCCGGGCTGTGTTAAAAAAGAGAGAGAGAGAAGAGAGGAGAGAGAGAGAGATCTCTCTAGGGCATGGGGTACTAGTAGTGAATCCATTGTTATGATCTGTCGGGAGATTTTCCCTGTGGAGGCCAACAGTTCAGCAGCTTGTGTTTACTGGATTTTTTTCTTCTTACAACCCTCCAGGGTAGGGACTGTGCTTCTCCCCACTGCTCTCGTGGCAGAGCTGAGATTGATCGAGGCTGAGCAATTAGTCCAATGTCGTGTCGCTAGTAAAATGAAGAGTGGGGGATTCAGCTCTGATCTACCTCATAGCAGAGCGAATACCCATAGGCATTAGCTGTCCATTCATTCATTCATTCATTCAATATTTAAGTGTCATTCATTCGCCACATGACTGACACTTTTGTAAAAGCTGTGGTGTAGGAGATGAATAAGAGAAGCATGGAGGTGACTCCAAGCATCCTGCCTGAGAAGTGGACTATAAATAGATACATACATACATACTTAAAAATAAGGAAAATATGATAAAATAGTATGTTCTATGTGGAGAATAAGATAGGATGATGTGGTAAGAGGGAGGGGACCTCTGGGCATAGTGACCTGGGAAGTCCTCTGTGACATGGTCACTTTGACAGAGCTGGGAGTGGGAAGGAGCTGACCATCTGGAAGCCAGGGGTATGGAATTGCAGTGTAAAGTGTGCCCTTGGTCTAAGCAAGAGGCCAAGAGTCAGACTGTGTGGCTAGAGTGTTGGGGTGGGGGGTGTAAAGAGGGACAGGAAGGCAGTCGCCAGAGCAAGAAGTATGAGCCTAAATCTAAGTGCACTAGGAAATCCTTGGGGCCTTTAAGCAGGTCGGGGCAACCATGCTTCTACATAGAGGAGGTGGAGAGGAGGGGATGGATGTGAGGCACAGGGAGACAGGGACAGTCATCCAGCAGGGGGACAGCAGTAGCTGATGAGAAGGTGTTACCAGAGAAGGGGAGAGAAGTAGATAAATTTGGAACATGTTGGTAGGACTGAAAGGTCATTTTGTTGGCTCCCTTTTGAATGAATATTCTACAAATCGTTACAGGATACTTAAAAAAAAAAAAAAAAAACTTGTCATTTGTGAAAACATATTGTAGTGACTTCCCAAGTAGCCGCTATCCTATTCCACTTACGTTTTTTGGCTGTATAAATTCCTCCTGTGCTTGTCATCATCACTAGGCCATTTGCTGAGGCTATCAGTAATACTAAGTCATTGCAGTGTAAATAAAATGAAAGAAAAATATAACTTTAAAATCCTTGTTATGGTTGGAGAAAAAGAATTCTTAAAATTTATAAGACGTCCATCTTAGTAAATATACTTCTTAATGTCCACTCCTCCACATTTCATTGTATTATTTTAATTTTAAGCATAACTGTCCTTTTAAAAATTGAATGCAGAAGTGTGTTTTGTAATGTATGAGTGTTCCGTAAATTCCATTAAGTGATTCAGGCAAGAACTATTACGGAATACTTGCTCTTTTTTCCTCGATGCTTAAAAGTTGTGTTTTCCTCTACAATCTCTCAATGGGGTTTAAGTAAATTGAGTCCCACACACAGGGTACTATCCTTTGAATCAGGAAATCAGATAGTTTCATAAATCTCAGAAGAAATGCATCCCAGGGTCCACGATATGATTTGACCTTATTTAGAAATAAAGTAGCTTTTTGCAGTTTCATAGATGCTGGCAGAAGACATGAGGCTCCCGGATCAGAGACCGAGGAATTTACTACTCACAGGTGGCAGGAATCCCAAGTGTAATATCTGCCTGGCCTCCCATTGATCCTTGAGGTTCATGGAAGTGATGCAAAGGGCCCCAGTGGGTAGTGTGCACACAGCAGGTTGCGTGTAGCATGGTTTTCTTTTATTTCTTTTCTTTCTTTTCTTTTCTTTTCTTTTCTTTTCTTTTCTTTTCTTTTGTTTTTTTGTTTTCTTGTTTTCTTTCTTTTCTTTTCTTTTTTTTGTTTTCTTTTTTTCTTTTCTTTTCTTTCTTCTTTTCTTTTTTTTTTTTCTAAGTACTATTCCTGGTATAAATGAACCAAATGTGGGAAACACTGGGATTGAAGACTCATCCCTTTTATAGTCCTGGCTAAGAAAGTCTGCTTTTTCTATCAAAAGAGGGGCATCGTCTCATCCCTCAAGTTTGCTGGTTGCAAGGACAGTCTTGAAAAATGACCTGAGTAAAGTGGTCTGATTCCTACATTCTTGGTATAGTCAGCAAGAACGTATCTCAGGGCCCAGGCCAGATGGCTTCTACCAATAGCACATCCATAGTTTATGTTCCTAGGGTTCAATCTAACAGAAATATAAATAAAGCATTTTAAATGAATATAATTAGTGAGGTCCAATAAATTGCAACATAATTTATAAGAGTCCTAATTTATTTTTGTCACTATAAGATTGATGACAGTGACTTTTCTCACCAGAGCCTTGTTTCCTCTGAAGTTTCTGCCTCCTTGATCTTAAATTTACTCTCACTGAAATGTCCTTCAAACTTTTCCCATTTATTTTGCTGAACTTGTGAGGTCTATAGTAATTAATCTTACAGAATATCTGTATTATAGTATTCCCCACTTGCATCTCTGGATTACAAATGCACGAAAGTATCCTTGACCTTGATATCCAGGTATTCAGTTTATAAAGACATATCCAATATAGTCTTGATTTTTATTGATGTTTCTATTCATCTTTTTGCTTCTGAAAATTTGTGCAGTTTGGAGACGTAGCCAATTTGAGAAACTTAAACTGTAAGATCGTTCAATATCATTTGCTTTTGTTTTCGGTTATTTCATGCAGTTATAGGAAATCAAATTGCAAAATGATCCAAGTGACTTAATTAAAATAGAAATCTACTGTAGACATTCGGCATTCACCAATAGGAAAAATATGCAAGAAGCCTGGGGACCGAAATCTGGCCCCTCAAATCACAGCTGTGGTCATCTGGCTACAGACGTAAGGGGAAGTACCAGGTGAACTCTGTTAATCTACTTTAGGATGTCATCTTGTATCCTCTTCACAGTCTCTTCTAGGATATTTGTACAGTCCGTTTTCCCTACTGCGTTATTTCTCAGTGTGGTTAACACAGTCATTATAAGGCCCAAGTCACTGTGAAAGGCCAACATGCCTCTCCTGCAAAAACTTCACCCATTTTTTTAGGGGCTGGTCCCTCAACCTTCACTGAAGGAGGTTCACTAAAGAGCACAATTATAAAATAGGTTGTCATTCACTCTTCACATACATTTGGGCTGAAAATTGAGACTAATCTGCCTCTCTGAAATTTTGTTTTTAAGAAGTTATTTTTATTTTGAAATAATTGCATATTTGCGTGGAGTTATAAGAAATAATAACGTTCCTCTTATCCAGTCTGCCCCTATGGTAGCTTCCTGCAAAATCATTTTACAACTTGATGACCGGGATGTCGATATTAGTACAGAAAATACGCCCAACACATTTGCCACAAAAGTCTTCCCTCACACACTTGACCCCTTCTTCCCCTTGACGAGCAATCATCTGTTTTTCATTTCATTTTAGGAATGTTGTATAAATGGGATCATACGGTATGTAACCTTTTAGAATCAGCTTTATTCACATGGTATAGCTCTGGGGAGTCATCCAGGTAGCTGCGTGTAGCACACTTGTTCCTGTTTGTTCCTGAGTACTGGATCAGGTACAGGTGTGCCAAGTTTGCTTAGCATTCACCCATTGAAGGATTTCTGGACTGTTTCCAGTTTGGAGGCAATGATGAGTGAAGCTGCTCTGAATAGCTTTGTTTAGGATTCTGGGTGAACATAATTTTCATTTCTCTGGGATAAATGCCCAAGAATACAATTGCTGAATCATATGTTGGCCACATATTTAGAAATGTAAGACACAGGTGAGCTATTTTTCAGAATAGCTATGCCATTTTACATTTACATTTCTACCAGCAAAATATAAGTGATGCAGTTTTCCACATGTTTATCAGCATTTGGTGTCATCACTAGATTTTACTTTAGTCTTTGTGAAAGGTGTGTAGTGATATCTCATTTTGCATTTCTCTAATGCAAATGGATAATGGTCACCGATATTGAATATATTTAATATATGTAATATATTTTTACACTTATTTTCCAACCATGTAACCTCTAGGGTAACATGTCTATTCATGTGTTTTGCCCATTTTTGAACTGGATTTTTACATTTTTTACTATTGAGTTTTGAGGGTTCCTTAGGCAGTCGAGGGATGAATCCTTGTGAATATGAGTTTTGCAGCACCTGACCATTAGCTTGTCTATTTTAGCTCTTAACAATTTTCTTCAGAGCAAAAGATTTTAGTTTTGATAAAGTCCAATTTATAAAAATTTCCTTTCTGGATCAAGCTATTGGCTAAGAAGTCTTTACCTAGCCCTAGACACTGGAGATTTTCTCCAATTTTTTGTTTCATTCCCCAATTTTATGTTTTACTTCTAAGTCAGTGATCCATTTTGAATCAATTTTTGTATAAGATTTGAGTCTTAGGTTGGAGTCTAATTTTCTGCCTATGGATGTCCAATTATTCCATTACTCTTTGTTGAAAAGAGTATAATTCCTTCCTTGAATTGCTTTTTACCTTTGTCAAAAGTCAGTGGGCATACTTTTATAGGTTTATTTCTGGGCTTTCCATTCTGTTCCATTGATTGAAATCTTTTTTCCTTTGCCAGTATCACAGAGTTTTGATTATTGTGGCTGTAAAATAAGTCCTGAAATCAGATAGACTAAGTCTTTCCACTTTATTCTTCTTTTAAAAATTGTTTGGCTCTCCTATCTCATTAGCCTTTCCATATTAATTTTACTGAGATTTTGATAGGAATAGCATTAAACCTGTACATCCAACATTATAATGAGTCACTATGATTCTGACTGGCAGATGGATTTTATTTTTTTTTTATTATTTTTTAAAGATTTTATTTATTTATTTTTTTATATATAAATTAATTTTTATTGGTGTTCAATTTACCAACATACAGAATAACACCCAGTGCTCATCCCGTCAAGTGTCCCCCTCAGTGCCCGTCACCCATTCACCCCCACCCCCCGCCCTCCTCCCCCTCCACCACCCCTAGTTCATTTCCCAGAGTTAGAAGTCTTTATGTTTTGTCTCCCTTTCTGATATTTCTCACACATTTCTTCTCCCTTCCCTTATATTCCCTTTCACTATTATTCATATTCCCCAAATGAATGAGAACATACACTGTTTGTCCTTCTCCGGTTACTGTGGCCAAGTTCAAAAAGGGTGTTGCCTGAGTTCTCCTCTGGGATTTTGATGGAATCTTGTCTCACATTTAGATCTTTCATCTATTTTGAGTTTATCTTTGTGTATGGTGCAAGAGAGTGGTCTAGTTTCATTCTTCTGCATGTGGATGTCCAATTTTCCCAGCACCATTTATTGAAGAGACTGTCTTTCTTCTAGTGGATCGTCTTTCCTCCTTTATCGTATATTAGTTGAGCATAAAGTTCAGGGTCCACTTCTGGGTTCTCTATTCTGTTCCATTGATCTATATGTCTGTTTTTGTGCCAGTACCACACTGTCTTGATGACCACAGCTTTGTAGTACAACCTGAAATCTGGCATTGTGATGCCCTCAGATATGGTTTTCTTTTTTAAAATTCCCCTGGCTGTTCGGGGTCTTTTCTGATTCCACACAAATCTTAAAATAACTTGTTCTAAGTCTCTGAAGAAAGTCCATGGTATTTTGATAGGGATTGCATTATACGTGTAAATTGCCCTGGGTAACATTGACATTTTCACAATATTAATTCTGCCAATCCATGAGCGTGGAATATTTTTCCATCTCTTTGTGTCTTCCTCAATTTCTTTCAGAAGTGTTCTATAGTTTTTAGGGTATATTTTGAGAACCATTTGAATGGTAAATGGTTCTCCAACCTTTTATTTTCAGGTTGTAGGTGTCTTTCTGTATAAAATGAGTCTCTTGTAGACAGCAAATAGATGGGTCCTGTTTTTTTATCCAGTCTGAAACCCTGCGCCTTTTGATGGGGTCATTAAGCCCGTTCAGGTTCAGAGTTACTATTGACAGATATGAGTTTAGTGTCATCATGATATATATTTAGTCCTTGTTTTTGTGGATTGTTCCACTGAACTTCTTCTTAAAGGGGAGTTTTAAGAGTCCCCCTTAAAATTTCTTGCAGAGCTGGTTTGGAGGTCACATATTCTTTCAGTTCCTGCCTGTCTTGGAAGCTCTTTATCTCTCCTTCCATTTTGAATGAGAGCCTTGCTGGATAAAGTATTCTTGGTTGCATGTTCTTCTCATTTAGGACCCTGAATATATCCTGCCAGCCCTTTCTGGCCTGCCACGTCTCTGTGGAGAGGTCTGCTGTTACCCTAATATTCCTCCCCATGAAAGTCAGGGGCTTCTTGTCTCTTGCTGCTTTAAGGATCTTCTCTTTATCTTTGGAATTTGCAAGCTTCACTATTAGATGTCGAGGTGTTGAACGGTTTTTATTGATTTTAGGGGGGATCTCTCTATTTCCTGGATCTGAATGCCTGTTTCCCTTCCCAGATTGGGAAAGTTTTCAGCTAGGATTTGTTCAAATACATATTCTGGCCCTCTGTCCCTTTCGGCGCCCTCGGGAACCCCAATTAAACGTAGGTTTTTCTTCCTTAGAGTGTCATTTATTTCCCTTAATCTGTCTTCATGGTTCTTTAATTGTTTATCTCTTTTTTCCTCAGTTTCCCTCTTTGCCATCAACTTGTCTTCTATGTCACTCACTCGTTCTTCCACCTCGTTAACCCTCGTCGTTAGGACTTCTAGTTTGGATTGCATCTCATTCAATTGATTTTTAATTTCTGCCTGATTGGATCTAAATTCTGCAGTCATGAAGTCTCGTGAGGCTTTAATGCTTTTTTCTAGAGCCACCAGTAGCTGTATAATGGTGCTTCTGAATTGGCTTTCTGACATTGAAGTGTAATCCAGATTTTGTAACTCTGTGGGAGAGAGGGCTGTTTCTGATTCTTTCTTTTGAAGTGAGGTTTTCCTTCTAGTCATTTTGCTCAGTGCAGAGTGGCCAAAAACAAGTTGTATTGGAACACGGGGGAGTATCACTGGTCCGTCCAGCTGGTCTTCTGGGGGAGGGGCCTGTTGCGCTGATTTTCAGGTGTTAGCACTTGGGCGAGCTGCTCTGCCCCTGCCTGCTGCAGGGCTCAGTGGGGGTTGTTTACCCCGTGAGGCCCCAGGAGGAACAACCCCAGTGGCTATGGCAGCTCTGGAAGCCTGGATTCAGCCTCCGCAGGAACTACGGGCTCGGGCTCTCGTTCTCGTCCGCAGGGCCTGGAGGCTCCGGGGCGGGGCCGCTGATCTGCTCAGCTCGGGGCAGGAGCGTCCTCGCTGTCCTGGGCCCTCCCGGCCTCTGCCTGTCCCGGGGGAGGCCGGATCCTGGGCTGTGTCCCGGCGCCCTGTGCTCCGGGGCCTGCGCTGGTGGATTCGCGCTCCCGCCCCGCAGCCCCCTCCGCGGAGCCGCCGCCCGAGCCCCTCCGAGCTGCTCCGGGTCCCGCCGTGCGCGCTGCAGCCCTTAGGGAGCTCGGCGCACTCTCCCGGGGCGCAAGTGTCTGTTAGTGTCCCCGGGAGCCCGAGGGCATCCCCGCCCTCCTGGGTCCTGCTCCAACTCCCTGCGAGTCCCTTTCCCCCGGGAAGGTTGGTGCAGCTCCTGCTCCTCCGGGACGGGGCTCTCCTGTCCTGGGGACACTCGCCCCGGCCTCAGCCCGGCTCCTCCGGGGCCCCTCCCCCTCGGAGGCCTTTTGTTCCTTTATTTCTTTTTCCCCGTCTTCCTACCTGGATAGAAGCGCGAACTCTTCTCACTGTAGCATTCCAGCTGGTCTCTCTTTACATCTCAGGCCGAATTTGTAGATTTTCAGGATGGTTTGAAGGTTATCTAGGTAATTTGGTGGGGACAGGTGACTCGGGGACCCTGCTCTTCCGCCATCTTGCCCCTCCGACCAATGGCAGATGGATTTTAGCTGTGATAGTCAACACACACACACACACATATACACAAATGATAATTGTTGTTACAGATTAACACATCCTCTTAGTGTAAAAACCTTAGATCTTGGGACACCTGGGTGGCTCAGAGGTTGGGCACTTGCCTTCAGTCAGGGTGTGAACCTGGGGTCTGGGGACCAAGTCCTACATCAGGCTCTCTGCATGAAGCCTGCTTCTCTCTCTGCTTGTGTCTCTGCTTCTCTCCCTGTGTCTCTCACGAATAAATAAATAAATAAAATATTTAAGAAAAAGAACCTTAGATCTTTAAATACCATTGCAATCAACACAAAAATTGACAGATGGGTATCTTTCTGTTTTTTTTCTCTGAGGGCATACCTGTGCTTTGGAACTCATAGCTAGCAGTACATCCACAATTTGTCACTCACTTACACAAAGGAATAAGAACACTCGTCCTTTAGATTCCCCTTGCTCTCTGATGGAAAGTTTCATGGAGAGGAGCTGAGGTACATCCTTTCTGCATAGAGCACACTTGTGGTTGTACTCCTGTGTCTGAGGGAGGTCATGCCTCTTCTCTCACACTGACTAAGGTCAAAACCAAGGACACACCAGGATGCAGTGCTGAGAGGTGGAGTTTTTCAGTTGTGGAACAAGTGGTTTAAAGCCCCACGCTTGCCATGGTCTCTTTGGAATCTACTTCTTATGCATCTTCTTGTCTCTGGCTCTGCTTCTTAGAGTTCAGTTGAAAGAAATAATACTATTTAGAATCTTTTTCATAAATCTTCATTTGACTCTCATAACCTTGAAGAGACAACTAGAAGATATTCAGAGAACAAGACCTTAGCAGTGACCAGGGACTCACATTGCCTTTAGGCCACAGCCAAGTGGCTCCTCATGTGTCACTGGAGCTCTCACGCTCCTGTTTCTTCCTGTCTGGCCATTGAGCCCACTTCCCCACCTTTAGAAGTGATTCCATTTGAGCACTCCAGGCAGACTCTGAGGACAAGCCCTTGAATCATAGTTGAGGTCACATGACTTTCAGAAGAATGTATTTATCTATGGTCTTAACCCACATGAGAAACCACCCATTAAAAAATAAATTATCTATCAATCAAAACTACTGTTGTTACATGTTGGAAATTTCAGATTTAATCCAATTGATAGTCAAATGGAATAGAGAGGCCAGGCAAAAGTTGGTCGAAACAGGCTTTTAATGGGACATGCTCTTGGGCAAGGTTCCCTGGCCTGCAGGGGAGGGAGAGAGTGGAGAATTCATGGGCCAGGGAAGTCGTGCCCAGGGGAGTGAAAGTGGGCTTTTTAAGAGGGGAGAGGTAAGGGGTTGGGTGTCTGTACGGGGTGATAGATATTAAATATTAGGACATACTACTGGTGAAATCGATATGGGGCAATAACTGTTTATGCCCTTATATGAGGTCTGGGTAAGGTACAGTTCAGGTTTCCTGCACAGGTTTTATCTCCCCCTGATGACATGTCCTTGGGTGGTCTGCTGGTGATGGGAACGTTCTGAGGTGGGGGCAAAAAGGTGGAGGGTCCACTGCCATTTTGTTGGTGCCTCCCAACCCCTCTTGATCCCACCTGCCCAACAGGAAATACAGGCGATTCTCAAATCCTAGCCTCTCTTTCAGGGCAGTAGATACCCAGCCATCTTTCCTCATTCAGTAAAAATTTACTAGATACCGTGTGTGAAAAGCAAAGTTGTAAAATGCTAAATATGACATGTTTATGACACAGTATCCCATGATAACCACAACAATGAAAAACAGGCTATCCTCATTGTAGATTTTTTTAATTTAAATTGAGGATCAGATAATTTAAGCAATCTGTCTACCAACACACAGCTTAGGGCACTAAGTGGGGTTGGAATCTGTGTCTGTGTTGTGTACCTTGAACCCCAAAGCATATGTGGCATATCCACCTTGTGTCAGATGTTGTGCTGGGACCCGCCAAGCAGACACAGTCCTGCTTAACCAAGGGTGCATTCTCCAGCAAGCAGATGACATGCAGCCTTGTGAGCACATACACCTGGGCTGAAGGCTGTTGGGCAGTGCAGTGGAGCTGAACAGACAAGGACAGGGCAGAGGCTGGAATTCAGGTAGGCTGCTCACATCAGGGAGTGCAGCTCCAGGACCCAGGGAGGAGTCCCTGCGCCTGCTGCTTCCCACCCCTCTGGTTCCCTGTCTATCCATGACTGCCACCCAGACAGAGGAATAAAAATGACAGATGAGGTAGGATCTCTGAATGCCCTTGCAGCATGTGTGAACTTGCATTTCTCTCTCTGCTGGGTTAACTTGTGTTTCAGGGAGAAGGACATTCATTCAGGATTTTGCAAAGTATTTTGAAATGACATGAAGAAATTCCATATGTCAAAAAAAAACCCCACATTATTCATGTTAAATGAATAGTGACTCCTGCCCCAGCAGCTCAATACCCAGTAAGATGAGAAGGGGGAAGGATTGGTCTGAAGGAGCAGCTTGGCGTGAATATGGATCAGCACACAGGCTTCGCCTTGGGCATCTTGCTAAAGGATCAGTGCATTCAGATGGATACAGCTCTGGTGGATACTGATTTTTTTTAAAGCCTTAGTTGCTGAGAAGTTTGTATTTTCCTGTACTTTGTTCCTGTGCTAATCTAAGATGTTACTAAAAAAAGCCCAAAGGCATAAAATCAATCACTTACCACTTACATTCAAGATGTATATTTTTTAAAGCATTATTTGTTTTTGGATGTCACCAAAATGGATAAAGTGTCTATGGGTCACATAAATAACAAGTGAACACTCCCATGGGTAAGTTTGGTGTGTTGCAGCCATGTTGCTAGGGCCTTGGGCTAATGGATGGTGCATTGCATCACCAAGGGTAGGGGGGCATTGCTGGCATTGCTTGCCACATTTAGTTTCACAGTAAAGAAGGGAATAGGAAGAGGACACATCTTGGTATGTAAGCCTCATTGTACAGTGACTCAATGTGTTTTAGTGCAAGTGATGTGTCTTCCAAGATAAGGAGGAATAAGACTGGCCAAGGCCTCCTGACCACCCCCAGCCTAGGTTCCTGACAACGACAAGCATTTTTTTCCTTTTGTGGCCTTTCATCCAGGTAATTCCATTGAAGCGCCTTTTACCCTAGAAGTTTGTTTCACACACCCTACCCCTCTTACTTTATTGACTCTTACTCCTTCATTTTCCAGTTTAGATGGTGTTGCCACTGGGAGTCTTCCCAGACCTGTCCACTATGGCCCAAGCGCCATCTTGAGTCATCCCTTGTACCACTGCTCTCTTTCTCCATTTATCGATGCATATAACTTGTTATCCCACTGCTGGCCTCCCCATCTGGACAACATGCTTGAGAAGGGTGTAGACAGGGTCCCTCCTCTCCTGCCCACTCCCAGGTCTCCAGAATCTGCCTTGTGCCTGATGAATGGTGGGCTTTTCCATGAATGTCTGTGAAATGAAAATGGACTACCCTCTTCCTAGAATGAATTTAAGTTCCATTATATGCTTTCATCTTCACTCAACTACCAATTCCAGTGTTTCAAACAATTTGTTGTATTAGGCAAATAATCACATATTTATTTTCTTTTATTTGATTTCCAGGTTTCTTAGTTGATCTTACTGACCTGTAGTACCAAGCAGACAACTAACTATGCATGAGGGCCTACTCCATGTCTCTTGGATCAATCTGCTATTTAGATCTCTCTCCAATATACCCTATCCATAAGAGGAGGGATTACCCATGTGGTCTCTCAATGTACTTTTCTTTATGCAAGTTTCTGTAATCACCAATGTGATGATAATGCCTGTAAATTAGTTTTTGAAAGTCTTTCCTTGTACATTACTATGGCTTGATACTAAGATTATCAAATCACATTAACAAATTCACCTACTTGCATTTGAAAAGACAAGTTGATCTCAGAAAAATAATGAAAATCAGGATTTATATCTTCTGCACAAATTAGAAACATCACCTTTCTCCTAGGTAGTCAAAAACATAAGAAAGTTGTATAGTGGAGGGGAGGAATAGGCAGACATTTAGGTTTAAATTCTAGCTGTCACCTAGAATCTATGCATACTGGAGGGACACATCGCTTTTAAAAAGTCAGTTTCTTTAGCTGTAAAATGGAATAATATTACTGACTATGGAAAGTTTGGCATGGACTACGCATACCCTGTACCAGTCACTGAGAACAACGTTTGAGATCTTTTCAAGCACTCAGTAAGAGATAAAATATATGATTGATGCAGGTTTTGAGTTATGTTTCAACATCATATTTATGATATGTGCCTAAAAATATTTCCTAAGTAACAATATTCTTTACTGAAAATCCTTTATTACTGGCCTTAGTCATACTTGGAAACTTTTCTGAGGGAAAATCCTTTGTATATTTTTAAAAAGTGAAAAAAAATTAAAAATCAAATGTTTTAAGGAGAAAAAAAATGGGATCATTTTCAAATATAATAAAAAAAATGTTCAAAGTAGGGCACCTGCATGGCTCTGTCAGTTGAGCGTCTGACTCTTGGTTTCAGCTTGAGTCATGATCTCAGAGTGAGGCTCCAGGCTCATAGGGGAGTCTGCTTGAGATGATCTCCCTCCCTCTCTGCCTCTCCCCTACTTGCAAGCATTCTTACTCTCTAAAATAAAAAATAATAATAATCTTTAAAAAATATTCAAAGTCATAAATGATCAACATAAAGAACTTATATTTATTACTTTTATTCCAGGCCCAATAGTTTAGAGGTCCAACATAGCACACTCACAATTTAGCTCCAGAGAATCTGTCGAACTGAAATGTCAATCCATCCCATGATCTAATTAAACTCTACTACACAGTTAGACAGATATTCAAGAGTCAAAACTACTTTTCAAATGGCCAATGCATCCTCAATGATGCTATAGTATGCTAATGTGATTTTTTAAAAATAAAGCATTATAATCATTCAGAATGCTGGCTCTGGTGATGGAAGGTGATGAGAGTAGCAAGTCTCTCCCACTAAATTCTACGTCTCTGCAGCCATGATGACAACTCTTGATCAGACTTTGAGAATAAACTCCTGGGATCTTTTCACAGCTACTGGGTGGTGGTGCCATTCTGTACACCAGAAACAGGGAGCAAAGACGAACCAAGTTGTCAGCATGTTTAAAGGAACCCTAAAGATGTGTGATGGACAAGTGGTGCCTGATTTGGATGGCACCTGGTTTGGATGGCACCACGACTGGTTTCGTGGCAAGTACATAACCAATGGCCTTTAAGGAAATGACTCCTAGACTCCCAGGCTTTTCTGGGCAATGACATCTCATATGCATCCCTGCAGTTCACAGCTTGTGAGAAAGATGTGTCTGTGTCTCTCTCCACAGAAAGAGAGGGGAAGAGGGTGGAGGGTGGGGGTGAATGGGTGACGGGCACTGAGGGGGGAACTTGATGGGATGAGCACTGGGTGTTATTCTGTATGTTGGTAAATTGAACACCAATAAAAAATAAATTTATTGTTAAAAAAAAAAGAAAGAGGACAAGAAAGATGTTTTCAACTTCTCTAGCCTTCACCTACATATTTATTTTTTCCTGCTTCTACTAGACTACACCACTACTATAATAGATCTTAGCCATAACTAGAACCTCCTGCTCAGTTGTATGTGTCCTTCCAGTGACTCACTGAATGAATAGGTGGTTATGGGATGGCCAATGCTTCTGGTAACAAGTAGACACTAGAAATGGCTCTAAACCTGTTAATCATTCTATTGCAGTTCTATAGACGTGGTGCATATAAATAGTCAAATGTTTTAAGTATGGCTAATCAACAACAAGTAGCTTCAGTAAACATAACTTGACACTTTGAAAGTCAGTGAATGGGCTGGGGATCCCTCCAATGATCTTTCTTGTAAGGCTGATGGCTGCCTCTGAACCCAATACAAACGTGTCTACAACAGGTGTCTATGCCCTCTGATCTCTGTAGCCAACACAATCCCAAATCAACTCTTTCTAAAAATCTCATATAATTTTAGCAACTTGCTTTGCTGGTCCAGTAAGGCTTCTTTACTTACATAAACAAAGAGTTCAGCTTTCATATACTCAGTACTTAATCTTTCAGTGAGGTCATTCTGTTTTATATGTGAGAAACTGCATGGTTGATGGGGAACAGAGGGCCAGCTGAGGACAAAGCACAAGCCTGGGGCAGCACATTGAAAAGTTCTCAAAAAAAAAAAAAAAAAAGTCCTTGCAGGCAAAAGGACACTCTTCTGTGGACTCAACTGCCTTGTTGTTAGTACTTTGCTAAGGGCAAAAGGCAAGTTTAGCCCAATCCCCAGGACCCTATGAATCTACTTCAACATATAAAAACTTAGAAAACTTTGTCTATCTCTAAACCCCCCCAAGATACATGTTGGCAATCATCCCCCCAAGCACATGGTCCACCCCTATACATCTGAAGGGTCTCATAACTCAGGTATTATTAGATGGTAATAAGCAAACTTTTCCCAACAATAGCTAGCTCCCTCAGGGTCCTGGAAACCTTGCTTCCAAAAGTCCTTAGATAATTACACTCTCCATGACCCCCCTCCCAACTCACAGGTATATAATCAGCCACTCCCCACAAGCCCAGAGCAGCAGCTCTTCCTGCCCATGAGTCCTATCCCAAGGCTTTAATAAAACCACCATTTTGCACCAAAGATGTCTCAAGAATTCTTTCTTGTTTGTAGGCTCCAGACCTCACCCCACCAAACCTCACCTATATGCCAAAACTTCATCATGGTAACATGGAAGTAGGAAGAGCAAAGAGACTTGGCTTGCACTCATCTCTGCCACAAGCCAGCAATATGTCTTGGGTTCACTTATTTAATCTATTTGTCCCTCTATTTCTTCAGTTAAAACTGTGAGCAATACTATCTACCTTTCTGAGCTGTATAAGATTGGAAAAGTCCATATTAGTTGTCGGGAATGAAGGTAACCTCTATGGCCTAATCCATTTTATACCCTAACAGAGCCAATGCTATTTGGGCAATTATTACCTTTTTTAGTTTTCCTATTTATTTACAGAAACATACACATATATAACATAGATAAGATGTCAATAAAGATTTTAAAAATGAGCAAGATTTTATTTCTTTGAAGGAATTATACCATCTGAATTAGAATTATTTCATTGTCTTTCATGTTTTTTAAAAGATTTTATTTATTTATTTAAGAGAGAGAGAGCAGGAGTGGAGAGGGACAGAGGGAGAGAGAGAATCTGAAGTAGACACTGAGCTGAGCATGAGGCCCGACCCCACAACCATGAGATCATGACCTGAGCTGAAACCAAGAATCAGTCACTTAACCAACTGAGCCACCCAGCTGCCTCAGCTTCCATATTCTTAAAGACCATCTAACTGAAATGGAAAATAAATATCCTCCTTAATGGGTAAATGTTTAGCTCTATATGCCCTTCACAGCCTTCAGCTGAAACTTTTGGGTCAAAGACTTTGTTCTTTGAAAGAGGATCATGAGTCTCAGATTTAGTGACTTGTCCAAAATCACAAAGTTCTTCCTGGCAGAACAGGGGCTGACTTCTAGTTTCACACATTCCTCCCATACTATGCAGCTTTCAGAGATTTTCTCAGGATTATAGACCTAATGGTTGTCTGGAGTAATTATTTGCTTTAGAATTAACACTTTAAAAAGAGAAATAACATTTCATGTTTTGATAGGTTTACAAAAACTGCCTGCATAATTGGCTTCCTTTTTTAGCCTACCCTGCAATTTAAGCTAAAACTGATTTGAAAAAAAAGAAAGAAAGAAGAAAGAAGAAAGAAAGAAAGAAAAGAAAGAAAGAAAGAAGAAAGAAAGAAAATAAGTAAGCTTGTTTTACAAAAATTTTTTTAAAAAACTTCTCATCAATGCTTAAAAACAAAAATCAAAGCCTGCAAATAATATGCACTTTGCAAATTATAACACATTAAAACACATGTATTTACCTAGCAAACCAAGATTTGTTGGTGCTCAACAAGCAAGGAACAGATGGACAGACTTTTCCACTGGCATGTGTTTCTTCAATGTCTTGACCAAAGAGCTTGTCTAACTTTCCAAAATACTTTATAAGGTCAGCATTATGTACATATTTAACACACTAAGTAAAAGGAAAAACAATCTAATAATAATCTCTTTGGGGTGTCCTTTTTAAAAAAAAAAGATTTTATTTATTTATTCATGAAAGACACACAGAATGAGAGAGAGGCAGAGACATAGGCAAAGGGAGAAGCAGGCTCCCCGCAAGGAGCTGGATGTGGGACCTGATCCTGGGTTTCCAGGATCACACCCTGGGCTGAAGGCGGCGCTAAACCGGTGAGCCACCAGGGCTGCCCTCTTTGGGGAGTCCTTATGGCTGTCTTGATCTAAGGAAACTCTTTCAACAAGCTGTGCCCACTAATATCCTCTATCCAATGTGCTTTCAAAGTGGGAATAGCTTGGAAGTAATAGCCTATGGAGGGGATGCTGGTAGGCTATAGTCAACCATCTTCCTGAAAGGCAGTAGTGTCTGAAAGGACAATAGAAGTGAGAAATTTTTCTCTAATTTGACCTGAAAGCACAGTCTCTGTAGTTATACAGGTTTCAAACTTTCAAAATTACTGGTTTGCTAGCTATGTGGCCTTAAGTCAGTTACTTAAAATCTCTCACTCTCAGTGCATACATGATATAGGGCAACCTACGAGTGGAATAACTAGGATTGAACGGGGTAACAGATAAAATTAAAATGGAGCAGCATGCGGTTATAGAAGTAGTTCTTGCTGATGATGAGAAGGATAGTAATGACAGAGGACACTAGTAGTGACGAAAGCACGGTCATGATCTGGGTGCTGATGATGGTGATTCATTGCTTTACCACAGAGGCACATAACCATTTCATTTCCTCAGGGTGGACAGTACATATAGGTCGAATCAAAACAAGAGGATGTTACACATAGACTCTTGGACGGTAATGCTCATAATGCGAGAATCTGCATTTTGGCCAAGTTCCCAGACATATGGAACTAAGGGCCTTCATCAAAGTCCGAGGTGATTTTTCTGAACATGGAGCCCTTTGTTCAAAGTGCTCATCAAGTGCCAGAGACCCACCTGTGCTTGAGAGTTGAAAAATAAATCTGTTGATGGAATGGAATAGAGAGGGAAGATTCAATAAACTAATATTTTTAAAGCATCTAGCAATGCTGGTCACAGTGGACATGGCATTATTCAGTTCCTTGCTAAATTAAGAAAGGTTGCTGAAGAAAATATCTCTTGATGTCTTGACAAATTTGGTTGAGTATAATCTTTAAGAACTCTTTCCAAGAAAGAATGGGAATCAAGAATGTGGTGCCTGAGTGAAGTGTTATAACATAATTTCATATTTGACCAACTAGCTATGGAGTTTGTGTGGAATGAGTCGATGTAAATAGGTTTCATATAAACAGACGCCGTCTCAACGTGCAAACTGGGATTCATAAATATGAATTTTATTGCAGTTGAAAGCAAGTGTTTTCTTTTTGCTCTCCCAGGCACAGAATTTCATAAACCATGATTTTATCATCCTGGTCAATGGAGAAATAATTCAATATATTCAATTTTTAATAAAGTCCTCTGATTTAGAATAAATTTTCCTCTTAAAATCACTATGGAAGAAAGATTCTTACATACATAAGAGGGACTTTATTATACATATTTTATTTCCTTCTCAAAAGAGAAAACAGTTGAATAGCTGCAGAAAATAAATGAATTATTTCTCGCTGGGTTCTTCTGTCTTCCTAAACTGCATTTTGTGGGATTGTGATTCCTTTGAGCAGAGGGAATGAGGCATCCAGAGAAAGGAATGGGGTGTTCGAGGCCAGAAGCTGGCACGCACGGAGGCCATGGCCCTGGTGACACGTCCGGTGGTTTCCTCAGCCCTCTGGCTACTAGTTGGTGCTGATTACTCCAGGAATTGGGATGCCCATCTTCCTTTGTTTCATTTATAAACTAAATGGATGGTTTGCAGTTGTTGATCAGGCTGTGAAAAGTCTATAGAAAAGTGCTTTGAGCATTTCACAGCAATCAGAAGTGGTAATTGCTACAGGCCCAGTTTTGCCCACTACACACAGTGAGAAGTGTCCTGGCCCCTACAATGTTCCCGAGGACAAAAGGGCACACCACACACTTCCAGCTGAGGCTTCTTGGTTCTGGTCCTTTGCTGGGGCTAAGTCACCGGTCATATCAATAGATTCTGAATGACAGTTGCTTCCAGAATTTCTACATGAAGTGCTGGGTGCACTCTGTGAGCCTCTGAAACAGTGCTGCAGGGTCTCTGATGCAAGACAGCTTGGTCTAAAAAAAAAAAACCACTTAGCCTCTGTGTCTCTGTGCTCACAAACTACTATTTTTTTTAATATTGTTTCCAGTCATACTTTGGCATATAAATACAAGAGGCAAGATCTTGCCAGTAATGTGTGTGATTTTCTGTAATTTACAGATTTAAAATAAGATAAAATAAATTAGGGTATATTCATAAAATAGAATAGAGGATATATTTTGGCCCAAAAATCATGTTTGAAAATGATTTTTAGGGAACAGATTAATGCTCATAATATAAATTTAGTAATAAAAAGTCACAAATAGCACTGTTGTTCTTATTGTTGCTTTTTTCCCCCCATGGTCTTCTACAAATGTAGAAAGAAATGTACCAACATGATAATAATATTTATGTCTGGTCATTTTTACTTTCTTTTTGCACTTTTCTGAATTGTCCAAATTTTTCACAATGAATAAATTGTTGCTATGGAAAACTAGGGAAAAACAATTGCATTTCTTCAGGTACAGGTCTTAAAATCCATATCTCTATTATTATTCTCCAATGCTTTTCTTACATCATTGTCCTATATCTTCACAGAGATTGTCATGTTCAAAACATGAATTTTCTTGACTATTGGATATATGTAATATCTGGACTGGATCATTTCTAGAAATACCAAAGAAAGAAAAATATTTTTTTTCTCTTTTTTTTTTTTTTTTTGCTTCAAGAAAACAGAGGAAAGATGGAAGCTACTACAATGCTTATTTGGAAAATATTACATCCTCTGGCTGAATATTCAAGTTCTCTGAGCTCCACGCAGGCAAAGGCGTGTCACTGAGAAGCCCTCATAACTTCAAAAGGACTTTTCTATCTCTACAAACTCCTAGTCCTGAAAGCTTCACACATGAGGGTAAACCTGTTCCCTGAAATCTCCCAGTCTAGTCAACATGTCTCCAGCACCTCTTCTGGATATTAGCTGACAACCAAGATGTTGGACAGTCTGTAGCCCGACACTAGGGTGAGACGATATTCCCCAGCATGTGATTACTCAAATGTTCCACTAGAAACAGTGACCCCAGGACCAAGGGGTAGATTCCAGAAGTGAGTCTCTATAACCAACTAACATGTGATTTCTCAAATGTTCCCCTTTACCACCAGGCTTCCCATGGTATTCTGCTCCTGAGCAACGCTCATCTGAAAAAGGGAGTAAATACTCTAAAGCTGCTGCATTCTTCAAAATTGCTAAGGTAAATATTTACCCAAGGAGCCTTCTCTTTTAATGCCTTCTCTTTAAAGACTCACTGGTCTTTCGTGCACTTTGGGAAATGTTCTAAGGAACAGAATGGGATCCATTTGAGATTTGAATGATGCTCTCATCTGGCTCTCATGTGCCATGTATTTCAGTGTGTTATTTGTTTCTGAAATGAATCAAAGAGTCTGGTCAACAAAGGTCACACAGCAGAAAATTGTCACAGGTAAAAGGACAGACAATGAATCAGGAATAAATAAACGACTCTACCTCTTCCAGGACTTTGTGTATTTGTAGGAGTTGGTGCTAATGAGGGAATTCAATGTATTGATCCCAAAGAAACCCTCCCACACCCCACCACCAGCTTCTCTTCTTGAAACACCTACATCTCTTCTTGAACACCTACTGGGGGGTGGGGAGGGTGGGAGGGTGAGTCACCAGCAACAAGAAGAAAGGGCCTATGATTTAGAGCTACAAGGACATCCAGGAATTCTAGGATCTGGATTCAAATTCTGGCCCCTTGCTGTGATAAGCAGAGTAACGTCCATGTCCTAAATCCCAGAACTTGTGTCTGTATTACCTGGGCCAGAGGCTGCAGATGGAATTACAGTTGCTAACCAGCTGACCATAACACACATAGAATAGTACCCGGGATAGTATGAGTGGCCCAACGTGATCACCGAGTCCATGAAAATGGAAGGACAATGTGGCAACAGGAGAAAGGGCCAGCCTGCTGCTGCTAGCTGGTGCAGGAAGGGAGCCCAGCTGAGGGGTACAGGTGGTCCAAGGGCTAGGATGACAGGGAAATGCCCCAACTCCAGGGCCTGAGCTGGTGCAGCCCTGCTGACACCTGACTTTGCCTCAGGAGGGGCCTGCAAACTCCCTGGAAATCATGCACTCAAAGTGGTCAACACACTCCCAGTGACATAAGTGAGAGATTTCTTGCTATTATTACCTGAAAACCTTGAACATGTCTAAATCTTTCTTTTCATAAAACCTCAGGTTTTATGTGGTTAAATTAGGGTAATTGTCCTTAGCTTCCCAGGTTTGCTGTGAGAAGAGACAATTTTTGTCAAGGCAATACTGAGTTCCTGAAATAAAACAGGCCCTCAGAAGGTTTAGTGGAAGAGGTTTAAGTGGGAGAAATTAAAGGCAGACCACACTGAGAGCCAGTGAGGGTGTACAGTTACAGACAACAGTAAAACTGTAAGTGAGAATATCAGTTAGTACCACTGACTGGTAAACCATTCATCTTACAAAACCCAAGTCATGCCTACCTCTCAGGCTCCGTAATTGGCTGCCAACTGAATACTCTAGAGCAATTTTCACATGTGTTTTAGAAGGCATGCACAAAAAAATGTTTACAGTAGCAATTTTTGTATTACAAGATGGAAAAAAATGACCAATGACAAGAAAATTGATAAACTGTGGTGTAGCCATCTAATTGAGTACTATATCACCATAAGCAGGAATGAAACAATGCTTCACTCCAAACATAAGTGAATCTAAAAACACAATGCTGATATAGTCATAACAGCTTACATATAATAATATAAAATTTATTTAAGTCCACAAATATTCAGAAAAAATATTATTCAAAGATATATATGTGATAAAATATTAAGAAAATCAAGAGCATGATTAAGACAAAATTCAAAATAGTATATCTTAACTTTGGGGGTAAGAAGGATATTGGGTGTTTGGGGACAATACAAAGTTCATGAAAGAACTAATAATTTCTTATTCTAGCTAAATGGTAGGCAAAATTATAAGATACAAAAAGCACAGGCTATTATAGAATAAAATAGGATACACTCCATCAAAATTAAAAATCCCTGCTCATTGAGAGACATTTTTAAATAAATAGGCAATCCATAGAATGAGAAATACATCTTATATACCCATATCTATATTTTATATCAATATTATTGTCACTGATATATACATACATATATGTGACAAGTGACATATTATTCAAATACAGATACAAATATGATGAATAACTTATATCCAAGATACATAAAGAAATCTTAGCCATAAATAACAAAAATACAAACAACCCAATTTAAAAAGTAGGTGAAACAGTGTTCAATACACATTTCAACAGAAACAGAAAAGCAATAAGTACATGAAAAAATACTGTGCATCATTAATCAAGAAGGAAATGGAAATTAAAATTATAACAACATTGAAAAACACCCATTAGATTGGTTGATATTAAAAAATAGCTAGGGCAGCCCTGGTGGCCCAGGGGTTTAGCACCATCTTTGGCCCAGGGTGTGATTCTGGAGACCTGGGATCGAGTCCACGTCAGGTTCCCTGCCTGGAGCCTGCTTCTCTCTCTCTCTCTCTCTCTCTCTCTCTCTCTCATAAATAAATAAATAAAATCTTAAATAAATAAATAAATAAATAAATAAATAAATAAATAAATAAAAATATCTAAACACTAATAATATTAAAAATGTTGATTATGGGATCCCTGGTGGCACAGCGGTTTGGCGCCTGCCTTTGGCCCAGGGCGCGATCCTGGAGACCCGGGATCAAGTCCCACATCGGGCTCCCGGTGCATGGAGCCTGCTTCTCCCTCTGCCTGTGTCTCTGCCTCTCTCTCTCTCTCTGTGACTATCATAAATAAATAAAAAAATTTAAAAAAAATTTAAAAAAATTAAAAATAAATAAAAATGTTGATTAGAACATGGACTTGTTGGAACTGCCCTATATTGTTGGTGATTGTAAAATGCTATAATTTGTTTGAAAGACAGCTTCGCCTTTTTAAAAAATGTTAGACATAACTCCTGTCAAATACAGAGATTTCATTTCTGTGCTTTTACCCACAGAAAATGAAATCATCTGTCCATAAAATGACTTGTTCATAACAACTTAATCCATACAAGCTCCAAACTGGAGACAACCACAAGCAATCTGTGGCATGTCAGACCATGCAATGTCATTGTCCACATCAGAGAGGAACTCAGGACTAGTACACATAGTCAGAAGTATGAATCTCAGAAGATGCCGAATGAATGAAGCCAGACACGGAAGACAGTGCTGTGTGTAAGTCGACTTACGTGAGGTTTCTAGAACAAGCAAAACTAGTCTATGGTGAAAGAAACAGGAGAAGTGTTTTCTGAGTGGACTGAGCACAATGGTAGATGTGACCATGACTGGGAAGGACCAGAAGGGGATTTCCCATGGTGATGGGATGCTTACCATCTTCGTGGGGATGAGTGGTACATGGATATATGTATGCATTTGTCAAAACTCATCAACCAACATGGAAAAATCTGGGCATTTGTTTATTTGTAAATCATACCTAAAAGAAATTTTGAAAGAAAAATTCTGCATCTGTCCACCACTAATTCTTCTCTTGTGCTTCTCACCTAACTTCATGTGACTGCATTGTATCTGAAAACTTAAAATGAATCTACGACTTAGCTGATCAAGACATCTGGGAAATGTGGGCATCAAAGGGAAAATAAAGCTTCCCAAGTGCTAACTGAACCATTCACAGCGATATATTTGTTTGCCATGCGGACCAGGCTGGTTCTCAAAACCAGATGCTTCCATGGACTCTGTACCATAAGGAAGCAAACAGACCATTGGAGAACACAGGCTACAGCTAAATAGGGCAGTTCCTAATATAAATAAATAAATAAATAATATAAATACAATACTAATATAGGCAGTTCCAGACAATTGCTGACATGTAGAAATTCGGGTACAAGGTTGTCAGATTTCTAGATTTCTAAAAAAAAAAAAAAAAGAAAAGAAAAAAGAAAAGAAAAGAAGAAAGAAACCTGAATTTCTAAAAAGTAAAATCTCCAAGTTCAAGTCTGAGCTCAAAATTGTAAAATTAATTTCAAACCAATTTCCATCAATAACAAACCTAGCTACATGGAGCATTGCACTGTAAGCAGGAGTCACCAAATATATGGAGTCACCAAATCTTCACAGGTTATCTATGAACTTTTATGTTGTTCTGCTAAAGCAAATCGAGGACAGTCTCGCTGAAGTCACAGAAGTCAGGGAATCCTCATATCAACCCACCCTGCTTTCTAAATTTAGAGTCTTGGTAACAAGACACATTGACATTGACAAGGACTAGGAACTGTGTGGTGACACATAGGAAGCAATAAGGAACTGAGGGTTTATTTTTGGTTTCCTACATACTTGTCATGACTCTTCTGAAGCTCTTTGCAGCATCGATGCTGCCTGCTCTGGCCATGCTTCTTCAGTCTCTTAGCAATGATGCTCCTAACGGTCGCACACCCAAGTTGAGACCCTGTACCTGCAAACTGCCCTCTTATTTGGGCTCCCACTCAGAGCAGAAATTTCTAAAGTGTCATAATAACAGCTCTATTCACTACATTTAATTACATAACTCTGAATTTTGACAAATGCACCCACCATGTGGCTTGACCTCAAGCACACAGGAGGGTCCTTTTGTCCCTTGGCTGACACTCTCCCCAGATGCCTATTACCATTTACTGGCTGGGTCCCTGCAGGTCTGCCCTTTATCCTCTTCTTCTCTTGTTTCTAAGTCGGACTATATGTAGCCTCTTGCGCGCTTAATTCATGTAGCATGGTGTCTTCTAATCTGCGATGTTTCTGATGGGAAATTTTGCAGCCATTCTTACTGTTGCTCTGTACAAAACATATTTTTTTTTCCTCTGGCACATTTAATATCTTCTCTTTTTTGCTAGTATTCCTCAATTTGTTTACACCTGATTATATTTGAGATTATTTCTTTGTGTTTATTTTGCTTGTGGTTTGTTGAGCCTCTTGGATCTTTGAGTTTATAGATTTCATCCAGTTTGAAAATTTTTCAATTCTCATTTCTGCAAATATTTTTCCTCCTCCTCTTCTTCTAGGATTACGACCTGTCACATTAGTTACCTTCAGCTTGATGTCTCGCCATCATCCAACACTTCACCTGTGGTTTCTATTTTCCTTTTCAGCCTTTTTCTCTCCGTACCTCACTTTGAATAACTCCCGTTACTGTGCCTTCCAGCTCACTGATTCCTTGTCCTGCAGTGTCTAATCTCGTTTATTTTTTCTTTTTCATTTCAGATAAATCTAGACACCCTGTCTCAGTCTTTTTGTCATCCTTGTTTTTTTCTCTCTTCATCAGCATGACTTTGTCTCTATCACCTTGAGCAAAGGGAGCATGTTTATCATCACTGTTTTTAATATCGTTGCCTATGAAATCTACCACCCCTGTTGTGCCTGGGTCTATACCTGTTCATTAGCTATTACCCTCTCTGTCATGAGGTAAGGACCTGCTTTTCTGAACATGTGACAATTTTTATTAGATGCCTGACATTTTGAATTTTATATGGTTATGTCCTGGATGTTTATGTATTTCTTCACACAGCTTTGGACTTTGTTCTGTCATGAGCTAAGTTACTGGAAGTTAGTTAGATCCTTTTGGACCTTGTTTTAAGCTTTGTTAGGATGGATTCAGAGTAGCCTTTTAGTAGCTAACAGAGTCATAGTATGAAGGCGCTCTATTTCTGAAGATGCTAGCTGAGGTCAAACGTGTCCTGGGGTCTCCACTCTGGCTGGTGAGCTCCACTCTGTCCACAAATAGTTTAATCCCTTGTTTTATGTGGCTTCTCTCCTCAGGTTGGAATCATTTCATCCTGTGCTTCAGTGACTTCTCAAGGGGCCCTGTGGGTCTGCAGAGTGCTCCATGCAGTCCCTCCTCTCCTGCCCTCTGCCCCACAAATGTCAATCCTTTTCTTCCTCCCCAGCAGTGTCTCCTACTGGCTCCGCTCCTGTTTTTGCTCTCTACCCTTGTAGCCTGAAACTCACTCTCAGGCATTAAGCTGAAGTAAGCAGAAACCTCACCCAGCTCTGTTTCACTTGGCCTGAGGATGTGGGCCAGCTCTGTGTATTTTGCCCGGTTTTCTACTTGCATAAGGTGGGAGTGTGAATCTGGTCTCTGTGCTCGAATATGAGCAAAGTATTTAAAAAATTATAGAAAGAAATATGATTTGTTTGTAAACTTTCTGCTTTTTCCCAGATGTTTCTCCACATAAACTCTGTTACTGTGGCAAATTTAAAATTCAAGAGATGAAGCTTCCAGGGCCTGGGGAAAGGGGAGTGCAGAGTTACTAAATCAACAGGCACAATGTCTCCACTAGGGAAGATGAATAAGCTCCAGGGATCCTACAGAGCCTACTGCCCATAACTCTGTGCTATACATTTAAGATTTTGTTAAGAGGGTATATCTCACATTAAATGTTCTCATGACAATAAAATGATATTTTTGAAAGAGTAAATTAAAGAGATCAAGGCATGGTGCTCCTCTTCTTCTGGATCTTCCACACACCATTCCCTGCGCTCTGCTCTAACATTACAGCCCCTCACAGCAGAACATCAGGTCCCCGGGTCACCTTCTGGTGTGGCCCTCTCTGCCGTCTTATTTGGTATTTTGTAAGGAGTGTCACTCTCCGTGCATTGCCACCTTCTACAGTGTGAGGGCAGACTCACAATGACCCCTCGACAGCCTGTGAGACAGACAGTTATCATGAGCTTCATTTCAAGGTAACTTCTGTGCCCCTTTCCCGTGATACCCACACTGATAGTGTCACAGAAACAGCTTTTGTGCAAAGTTTTTCCACTTAGAATTTGAAATGTCCTCAGTTCTTAGCTAAAATTTTATTACATTCTCAGAATATAAAAATAATTTTGGCCAATTGTAATTTATTTTAGCAAAAAAATAGATCAAAACTCAGTTTTTCAGGTTCTACAATCCCTCAGCATCTGGTTCTGTTAGAAAACCTGGGCTCATTTCCCATGTACATACAGACACCTATCCTGAGTTCCTGACTCTATTTGAGAGAAAATAGATAAACTGTACTCTGATGTCTGCCCCACAGATTCTCTCTCTGGTCTCAGATTTTATCCCTTAAATGGCCATTTTCAAGTAGATTTGCAGAGATGGCATTATTTTATGAATCCATGTTATGAATTAATGTTCTTACATGTTAATTTGTTGCATTAATTGTCTTTTATTTTCTTCCAAACTTCTTGTACCATAACGGGTACAAATACAAGGCTATTGCTATTAAACCCACCCAGCTGATATCTTGTCGCTCCAGTAGAGAAACCTTTCATACATGTTCTGGGTACAGGTTATAACTAATATTTGCTCACATTTTAAGGCAAAGATATTGTTGTGGAGAAATGATAGAAGATGATAATGCATCAGAAACACTTGAGCTCCTTGAAGAGAAATGCTATTTTAGCCAATTCTGTGGATCCAGTGCCCTGAACACAGTCTGCCCTAAGGAAAAGTCTGTGCAGGATGCTGGACGTTACAGTTTCACAACTCTGGTACTATTGATGTTTGGGACTAGGTAGTGTATGGTTGCCAGGGGCTGTGGGATATTGAGGAGCATCCGTGGCCACTGCTAATTAGAAACCTGGGCAGTCGGGATCCCTGGGTGGCGCAGCGGTTTGGCGCCTGCCTTTGGCCCAGGGCGCGATCCTGGAGACCCGGGATCGAATCCCACGTCGGGCTCCCGGTGCATGGAGCTTGCTTCTCCCTCTGCCTGTGTCTCTGCCTCTCTCTCTCTCTCTCTCTCTCTCTCTCTCTCTCTCTCTCTGTGACTATCATAAATAAATAAAAATTAAAAATTAAAAAAAAAAAAGAAACCTGGGCAGAGTACCTTCAGCTATTCCCAATCTCTGCATTGACAAACGTCTCTTATGAGAAAACATTACCCCCATGTGAGAACTCTTATTCCAAATACCTTGATTAACTTATGCTTCTTTCTCCTATTCACTCCAGATGTTCTAAGGTACAGTTTTCAATATTTAAAGTCACTCAGGCATACACAAGTTGACTTGGCAATCGATATGATGGATTTTGCAAAATCATAGACTTTTACAGCTGTTAGAAAAAGAACATTTGACCAAAAAAAAGAGTGAAAGAAATTTTTCAGCTTACATCTTTTTAACATGGGCAAACAAACAATAAGCAATGCAGGAAAAGATAAAATCGGAGTACAGGAAACCAAACAAAATAATACAGGGGAGAAATAAAGAACAAAGAAATAATAAACAATAAAGAAGACAATTTACTTTCAGTTCAGAGTAGCAAAGTGATTTGCTAAAAGTTACTCAAATTCTGAGTCACAGAGAAAGCTTCAGAATCCAGGCTCTCAAAAAAAAAAAAAAAAAGAAGAAGAAAAAGAATCCAGGCTCTCTGATGCTCAGCCTGACACTAGTCCCACCACGTTGCTTTGCACACTCCCAGTCTATGTAGATCCTAACAAACAAAAACAACAATAAACACTATTAGGTATCAAGCTCTTACTATCACACCCAAGCAATTTTTAGCGTAATTTGCAGGTACTTTCTCATTTAATCTCCACAGCAACGGTTAGGTGAAATTATCACCTGCATTTTAGAAATGAAGTGATTAAGTAAAAGGTCAGTCCAAGACCACCAATCTAGTAAATGGTAGGTAATTTACAGTTAAAGGTCCTTAGAAGTGCCTCCCATGCCTATGTCTACTGTATGATCAATGCCGAACCTTCGCTAACACATGTACCCTAACGCCTCCCCCGGTTCAGTCTGGAATATATGCCATGCTTGTCTCTCCTCAGAACAGCTCCATGGCCACGACCACCAGGGAGGAACACAGTGGTGTCCACATCCATTCCTTCAAGATGCTCCCAAATGTCAACAACAGGGAAGTGGAATTAATGGAAACTATCTCCGTTTGGTGATTTCTAACGAACCCATTGACCCACAATCCCAGCACAGATTCACTCTGTGATTCTAGCAGAGAGCTACAAGCCGTTTCAAAAAGCAGTGGTTCGCATTGTCCTCTGAAACACTAATAAGTCCTGCAAGGATCCTACTAATGATCATCCCCTAACGTTGAGTTCATTTTATTGGTAATACCATTTTACATTTATTTAAGATTCAAATAAAACAGGCCCTTGAAAGATCAGATTAGGCAGGACACAAGAATGCATGTGCTAGTGGGGACGTGATGTGGGATCAGGGCTGAGATGCTGCAGGGGCGGGGGGGGAGGGTTCCTCCAGGGACCAGCTCTGAACACCAAGGAACTGTCTGCAGGCGTGGGCATAAAGATCAGGAGAGCTGGTCTTCTGACCATTGCTGTTGGTAATGTCTCCTAATCAAATGTCTTCCCTAATCAAAGCTGTGTATCATGTTCTACACAGAAATCGCATGAATAATTCAATTACATACCATCTTTTCCTATAGTAAGCCATGAGCGTGTTTGTTACCTTTATAATTGGTACTTTCACAGATGCCAAAGGGATGAGCTACAAGTTTTGTCAGATGCAATGTTTTTGAATTTCACATAAAATTTAAAATTTAATTTACATGAATTACATTTAAAATGCTCTCCTGACATTAGTAATCGTCCATAATAGAATGTAACTAGGAAAGGGGCTGGAGAAAATTAACCAAAAGCAGCCAGAGACTCACAGCGAACACACAGACCCAAGAGCTGGTCTCCTCCTCAGCAAGGAATCCCCTACAGAATTCCTGTTTGAATATTTCCAGCCATCTCAAGGCTTCCAGCTCCTTCGATTGTAGAAAGACTAATTGCTAGAGATGTTTTCCTCTAACAAGTTTTGATCCTGAGCAAGACACACAAAATACTGTGTGCCTGTTTCCAGAGGACAAATGGCATATGTGTGCCCCGTCGAGGAGCACCTGCGAGTCTCTGCTCAGTGCTCCCTGATCTCATAGGCTCCACGTTTCACGCTCCTATAAAGGGGTAGGAAGCCACTCACGCGTCAGTGTCCCAAACAGACTCAATTGAGAGCCTCTTACAACCTTTGGATCGTATGAATCTCTGAATTTCTCTACCTATTCCCTTCCAAAACATAAGAATTCTTTCATGAACAGAATTGTAGATAAAGAAACTGAGGCACCACGAGATTATGGCATAGAGTCAGATGATGATGTAGGGCCTCTGTGCAGCCAAGTGGGTAGCTCCAGGTGAGACAAGAAAGAGACCAGGCCCCAGGTTGGCAGGGAAAACCACCCTGTTTTCTGCATTTCTTCTTTTCTGTTTTTCCATCTTTCAAGGTCTCCGAGAAATGCGAGCCCAGAGCAAGGTTCCGCCTCCTTGTACAGAATTCGTGGGGAGCAGTTGACACACCGCATCTAGATGCAAGGGCCAATGCTGGAGTGATTGCCAATGGCTGTGATACAGAGAAAGGGAAAAAAGAAAATTTCAGTGTTTGTCTCCATGTTCCTCTCATTATAGCAAGACTTTCATTTCTGTGCACATTTTTAATAGCACCTTGTGCTTCTTGGATTTCAAGGGAAGGAGTCAATTCTTTGTCTTGTCATCTCCCAGGGCCACAGACTCTTTCTCTCCAAGGTACAATCCGACGTCTCTTTGTTTAGAAACCAGCGCAGCATTGAGTCCAACACTTACCTCCTCGATATTAATGACAGTTGAGCGGACCTGGTGCAAAAATTAGGCTTTTATCTGCCCTTCGGCTGCTGCTGTTTGGCAGAGGGAATGAGCTCTCTTCTCAACAAGAGGAAGAGCATGGTCATGGGGAAACCTACCCTTACACCCGAGAGGCCCCGCTCTGCCCTCAGGACTCTAGACACGGTCAGGGACTCGGTACTTTGAGGTCCCAGTGTCACTCACAGAAGCAAGTGATAAAACTGGACTTTTTCATGAATGCAAAGTACAGCAAATCTAAATTTTAATAAAGCATTTTAATACATCCAGACTCTAAAAATCAGCTCTGACAAGCGCACTTCTTTATCTGAATTTTTTAATAGTAAAGGAGCATCCAAGGAATATTAACTTATTCACAACCCAGAGACTGTCTGCTTGAGTGCTGTCAATATTCTTCAAGACAAAGGTGTGCTGCATGGAAGGGCTGCTACAAGATGACAGATTAGGCTGAGGTCTCCTTACAGGTGCACTGTTTTGTACTTTGAAGGGAAATATATATATATTATAAATATATATGTATATATATGTATATATATGTGTATATATATATATATATATATATATATATATATTTCATTCATTCATTTCATTTATCAATCATTGCAATGATTTTTTATTTTGGCCGGGTGCAATTTTCTTTTTTTTTAAATAATGAATTTATTTTTTATTGGTGTTCAATTTGCCAACATGCAGAATAACACCTAGTGCTCATCCCATCAAGTGCCCCCCTCAGTGCCGGCCACCCATTCACCCCCACACCCCGCCCTCCTCCCCTTCCACCACCCCTAGTTCGTTTCCCAGAGTTAGGAGTCTTTCATGTTCTGTCTCCCTTTCTGATATTTCCTACCCATTTCTTCTCCCTTCCCTTCTATTCCCTTTCACTATTATTTATATTCCTCAGATGAATAAGACCAAATAATGTTTGTCCTCCTCCGATTGACTCATTTCACTCAGCATAATACCATCCAGTTCCATCCACGTCGAAGCAAATGGTGGGTATTTGTCATTTCTAATGGCTGAGGAATATTCCATTGTATACATAAACCACATCTTCTTTATCCATTCATCTTTCGATGGACACCGAGGCTCCTTCCACAGATTGGCTATTGTAGACATCGCTGCTAGAAACATTGGGGTGCAGGTGTCCTGGCGTTTCACTGCATCTGTATCTTTGGGGTTAATCCCCAGCAGTGCAATTGCTGGGTCGTAGGCAGGTCTATTTTTAACTCTTTGAGGAACCTCTACACAGTTTTCCAGAGTGGCTGCACCAGTTCACATTCCCACCAACAGTGTAAGAGGGTTCCCTTTTCTCCGCATCCTCTCCAACATTCGTGGTCCTGCCTTGTTAATTTTCCCCATTTTCACTGGTGTGAGGTGATATCTCATTGTGGTTTTGATTTGTATTTCCCTGATGGCAAGTGATGCAGAGCATTTTCTCATGTGCGTGTTGGCCATGTCTATGTCTTCCTCTGTGAGATTTCTGTTCCTATCTTTTGCCCATTTCATGATTGGATTGTTTGTTTCTTTGGTGTTGAGTTTAAGAAGTTCTTTATAGATCTTGGAAACTAGCCCTTTATCTGATACGTCATTTGCAAATCTTTCTCCCATTCTGTCGGTTGTCTTGTAGTTTTGTTGACTGTATCCTTTGCTGTGCAAAAGCTTCTTATCTTGATGAAGTCCCAATAGTTCATTTTTGCTTTTGTTTCTTTTGCCTTCGTGGATGTATCTTGCAAGAATATATATATAGAATATATATAAGAATATATATATATTCATTCTGCCATAGGGAGAAAATAATATAGCTTTTCTCGTTTGAAAAACCACTAAGTATTTTAGATCTTTAGTGGAAAAAATTTTTAAATATAATTCTCCCTGGATTTGTACAAGACTTGTCAGTTCTGTTTTCCTATCTCTGTATTCAGCTCCTCATGTCCATCCCAACTGCCTTATTTCTCTCTCTTGAATTATACAAGAAACTCACATGCCCCTCACCAGGCCTCTGTCTCTGAGTCACCCCTTTTGGGAAGAACCACCTTAAATGGCTGGCCCCAGGATTATTCCAAAGAGTCACATGAACGGGTGTGAGGTTATGACAAGATGCTGCAGACAATGCCTCCCTCCACAAGGAAGAAAAGAGGAGGGTCCTCAGAACCCTCCCACCCTGACCCCCTCTTAGAGTCACATGAGGTTAGGGGTGGTCATCTCACAGTCAAGCCTGGGCTACTGCAGGGCCTTACTTCCTGAGCCACCTTAGGAAGGCTCTCAGCTGGAATGTTTGCATGTCTAAGCTCCCGGCAGTGTGGGTGTCATACATACTTCACCCTGTAGACGTGAGGGAGGCATCAACCACAACACTGGGCGGAATGTCTTTTTTCATTGACATATAGTTGACACACAATGTGACATTAGATGCAGGTATACGACGTACTGATTGGACAAGTTTACAGGTCATACTGTGCTCGCCGCAGGTGTCGCTGCTGTCACTAAACACAACACTATTACGAATGGGCGGGTGCCTTTATCATGAGGAATCTAGTGTGTAGTATATCCTCAATCATTGGTAACTCCCATTATTAATAAAATAAATGCAGATTTCTTAAAAGAGGAAACAGAAAGTGGATGTTTTGAAAAAAAAAAAACAAAGAAAGAAAGACAAGGGGAAAAGCTACATCACTATTGTCCCATAAACTAGAAATGCTGCCAGTGCAAAACTGAGGCCTGGTTAAGAGAGAAGGAGGTTACTTGGAAACACACCCACTTGTACGGGTAGGAAAGGATGGTACCGGAGTCCCCATGGGTGATTGCAGCAGAGACAACTGGGACCCAGTGGCCCCAGCCTCACCCTTCCCACCGTGACCTCCCCATCTCAGTGACTCAGGTTAGACCCATCCCAGCGCTCAATGTTCGGCCTGAGAAACATCTACATTCTACAAAGAGAAGGATGAGGGCATTTCTAGATGCTTTCATTTCTACCCCAGCATCTCTGGGAGAAAGTGAGATGACCACCATTTCATCCCAACGTGCAAATCCTCATCAGGGTACTCCAGAGAGCAAAATTTTAAAAATTGTAATGAAATCCAATATGTCAGTGTTTCCTTTAAAGGGTCGTACTTTTGGTGTCAGTTTTTATTTTTTTTTTTAATTTTTTTTTTTATTTATTTATGATAGTCACACAGAGAGAGAGAGGCAGAGACATAGGCAGAGGGAAAAGCGGGCTCCACGCACCGGGAGCCGGACGTGGGATTCGATCCCAGGTCTCCAGGATCACGCCCTGGGCTAAAGTCAGGCGCTAAACCACTGCGCCACCCAGGGATCCCTGGTGTCAGTTTTTAAAAACTCAAACGGTACCCTTAAGATGTTCTCCTGTGCATTTCTATAAAAGCTTTATAGTTTTACAGTTTATACTTAAGACTCAGATCTATTTTGAGGGAATTTTTGTATAAGGTGTGAAAACAGATTTTGTGGTTGTTGTTGTTTTTGTTTGTTTGTTTGCCTGTGGGTGTCTGAGGCTCCAGCACCGTTCATTGGAAAGTCTTTCCTCCGATCCTTCTTCCATTTAACTGCTTTTATTTATACCTTTGTCAAAAATAACCAGTTGGCCATATTCGTTTGGGTTTATTTTGGGACAGTCTGCTCTGCTCAGATGATCTATCTGTTTATCTCACTGCCAACCACATGGGTTTAATTACTGTAGCAAAAGAAAAGAAGTCTTGAAATCAAGTAGACTCATGCCTTTCACCTTACTCTTCTTTTCAAAATCATTTTAGCTATTTTAGTTCCTTTGCTTTTCCAAGTAAATCTAAGAATTATCTTGTCTGTGTCTACAAAAAAAAAAAAAGGAACATAGAGGAATTTTGATACAAATCCTGTTAAGTCTGTGTATCAGTTTGGGAGAATTAAAATTTTTACTATACTGAGTCTTCAATGCATGGCAGTGGTATAAACATCCATTTACTTAGATCATCTTTGATTTCTACAACGTTTTGAATTTTTCTATATGCACATCCTATATGTATGTGATTAAATTTCCACTGAAGTATTTCATTTTTTTCAGCAGTTGCATGAGGTATTATATTTTTTATTTGCATTTACATGTTCATTGATAGTAGTAAGAAACAAAGTGACCAGTGTAAGTGGTCATGACCACTTATGACCACATTAATCTCATTTACTAATTCTAAGAGATTTGTTGTTGCTGAGATTCTTTAGGATTATCTATGTAGACGACATTGTCCTCTGCACACAATTTCACTTCTTCGTTCCCAATCTGAATATTTTTGTGTCATTCTGTTTTCTCATTGCACCACCTGGGATGCATCACAACACTGAAGGGAGGTGCTGAGAGA
This sequence comes from Nyctereutes procyonoides, assembly GCF_905146905.1. Taxonomy (NCBI): domain Eukaryota; kingdom Metazoa; phylum Chordata; class Mammalia; order Carnivora; family Canidae; genus Nyctereutes; species Nyctereutes procyonoides. Next base: position 33,279,654 of record NW_026575043.1, read on the forward strand.
GGACTTTCTCACCTGGCCATCTTAGCAGGGGAGCACCCAGTTGCTCAGGATTGAGTGTGATGTTAGCTGCAGGTCTTTTGTGGATGCTCTTCATCATGTTGAAGGGGTTGCCCCCTATTCCTAGTTTGAGGAGAGATTTTATCACGAATGAGTGCTGCATTTTGTCAAATGAATTTTCTGAATCAATTGGCACGGTTATACGATTTTTCATCTTTAGTCTGTTGATGTTTTAGATTGCAACGATTTATTTTTGAATGTTCAACAAGCCTTTTATACCTGGAATAAATCTCACTTGATCGTGATGCATGTTTCTTTTTATACCCAAGATTTGAAATACTAATATTTTGTTGGGGATTTGCAGGTCTATGCTCATGAGAGATATAGGTCTGCAGTTTTCCTTCCTTTTAATGTGTTTTTCTGGTTTTGCTGTTATGGTAATTGAGGCTTCATAGAATGTTAAGAGGAAGAATGTTAAGAATGTTAGAGGAAGTGTTTCCTCTGTTTCTATTTTATAGGAGAGACGGTGGAGAATTGGTATCATTTCTTCCTTAATTTTTATTTTTTTAATTTCCATTGAAATCATTTGAACCTGGTGCATTCTGGTGTTTTGTAAGGTTATGAACTATTGATTAAATTTCCTTTGTAGATATAGGCATATTTAGATCATCTTTTTCTTCTTATGTGAGTCTTTTTTAGTCTTCTTTTGAGGAATTGATGCTTTCTACCTAATTTATAAAATTGGTGTGTAGAGAGTTGTTTATAATATTCCTTTATTATCTTTTTATTGCCCATGAAATAAGTGCTGATGAACACTTTCAAGTTTCAATAATGGGCATGTGAGTCTTCTCTCTCTTCTTCTCCAGCCTGGCTAGAAGTTAATTAATCTTATTTATATTTTCAAAGAAGCGGTTTTGGGATCCCTGGGTGGCGCAGCGGTTTGGCGCCTGCCTTTGGCCCAGGGCGCGATCCTGGAGACCCGGGATCGAATCCCACGTTGGGCTCCCAGTGCATGGAGCCTGCTTCTCCCTCTGCCTGTGTCTCTGTCTCTGTCTCTCTCTCTCTCTCTCTCTCTCTCTCTCTCTGTAACTATCATAAATAATAAAAAAAAGCTTTAAAAATAAAAACAAAGAAGCGGTTTTTAGTTTTGTTGATTTTCTCCATTGTTTTACTGTTTTAAATTTCATGAAATCTTCACTCTTTTTTTTTCTTATTTTGGCTTTATGCTTAGATTGCTCATCTTTCTCTAATATCCTAAGTGGCATCTCAGTCTGTTGGTTTTACCATATATACATTTAAAACTATAAATTTTCCTCTGAACATGGCTTTCACTACACTCTACTAATTTTGATAAATCATATTTTTATCTTCATTTTGTTCAAAATATTTTTAATCTCTTTAGACTTCTCTTTTGACACATGTGTTATATAGAAGTATTCTTTTTTTTAATAATAAATTTATTTTTATTGGTGTTCAATTTGCCAACATACAGAATAACACCCAGTGCTCATCCCATCAAGTGCCCCCCTCAGTGCCCATCACCCATTCACCCCCACCCCCCACCCTCCTCCCCTTCCACCACCCCTAGTTCGTTTCCCAGAGTTAGGAGTCTTTATGTTCTGTCTCCCTTTCTGATACTTTCCACACATTTCTTCTCCCTTCCCTTCTATTCCCTTTCACACATAGAAGTATTCTATTTAAAGTACAAATATATGAGTATTTTCTAGCACTTTCTCTTATTGATTGGTAGTTGAATTTTATTGTAACCTGAAAACATACTTTGAATTAATTATGTTTTTAAATTTGTTAATGTGTATTTTAAGGTCCACAATGTGTCTATCTTTTCAATGTCCTATGTAAGATTGAGAGGAATATTAATATTGCTGTCATCAGACGAACTATTCTATAATGGTCAATTAGATTAAGTTGATTGGTAGTGCTATTCAGGTCAACTCTATTCTTACTGATTTTTAGGATGGTTGGCCTATAAATTACTGAAAGAAGGTGCTGAAATATCCAAATATAGTAGTGGATTTATCTATTTTTTTTCTTTTCAATTCTTAACAGTTTCGGCCTTATGTATTTGTGTGCTATTTTTGATTGTCTACATGTTAAGAACTGTTATATTATCTTGGAGAATAGATCCTTTTATCATTATGTATTACATCTTTTCATTTTTGAAATGTTCCTTGTTCTATAGTTTGTTTTGTCTGAAATTAATATAGCCACTCCAACTTTATTTTGATTACTTTTATTTTTTATTTTATTTATCCATGAGAGACACAGAGAGAGAGAGAGAGAGAAGCAGAAACACAGGCAGAGGGAGAAGCAGGCTCCATGCAGGGAGCCCGAAGTGGGACCTGACCCTGCCCTGGGCTGAAGGTGGCCCTAAACCACTGAGCCATCTAGGCTGCCCTCTTTTGAAATCCTTTAACATAGTGTTAAATCTTCTTCCATCTTTTGATTTTATATTTAAAGTGGATTTCTAGGGCAGCCTGGGTGGGCTCAGCAGTTTAGTGCCACCTTCAGCCCAGGATGTGATCCTGGAGACCCAGGATCGAGTCCCATGTCAGGCTCCCTGCATGGAGCCTGCTTCTCCCTCTGCTTGTGTCTCTGCCTCTCTCTCTCTCTGTGTGTGTGTGTGTCTCTAATGAATTAATAAATAAAATCTTAAAAAAAAATAAAGTGGTTTTCTTGTAGATGACACATACTTGAGTCTTGATTTTTTACATGCAAGAACAATTTCTGTTTTATAATTTAGATCATTCACAATTTAAGCAATTATTGGTATAACTGAATTAATATCCACTATAATTTCTTTATTCATGGTACCTTGTTTCTTTTCTTCTTCCCCTGTCTTTCTTTGCCTTCTGTTTTTAATTAAATATTTTATATAATTCCCATTTACCTCCTGACTAAGCATATTGATTATACTTGTTTTATTTATTAGTTGCCATTGGGTTTATAATATACAATTATAACTAAGCTAAACTCATCTTCAAATAATACTTTTTCAGTTCACTTGTAGTATGGATAATTTATAACAGAATATTTCCTCCCTCCCTTTTCTTATGATATTTTTATCATTCATTTATCCATACGCTATAGTCACTCAATAAATTGCTACAACTATTACTTTAAACAGCTATTACTTTAAATAGCTTTTACATCGATTCAGATTTTTTAAAAATGAAAGATGCAATTTACTTTCTTTTTTCCTTTTCTGATGCTTTACCTTTCTTTATATAGATCCAAGTTTCTGTCCTATATCATTTTAGTTTTCTCTGAAGGACTTCTTTTAATATTACTTGTAGGACAGGGTTGCTGACAATGAATTCCCTCAGTTTATCTGAGAAAATACTCATTCTTCTGCCTTCTTTCCATCTTTCAGGATCTTCTTGCATGTTATATATGATGTCCAGGATCATCTTTTAAATTCCAATGACTTATTTTTATTTCTAGAATTCCTAAAATACTTTTTCAAACTCCTTTTTCTTCTTTTCTTTTTTCTTTCTTCTTTTTTTTTCATTTTTTTTGTATAATATCATGTTATTTCCTTTTTTTGTTAGTCCATTTTCCTCCCTTTAATTATTTTAAGTGTATTTATTCTTTGGTATTTTTTCTGATAACAGTTTCTTCTAGTTTTTGTTATTGTTAACATTCTGATTGTATTATTTGCACTTTTTCTTCATAAGGGATCATTTCATTGAATCACTTTTGTGGTGTACATTTGTATATACACATGGACATGTGTATGAATGTGTGTATGAGTGTGTGTGTATGAGAGAGAAAGGAAAGGAAAAAGAAGATGAAGACAGAGGTTAAGGACTTACATTCAAAAAAAAGGACTTACATTCAGTGGAAACTGTATATGGTTTGCTTGTTTTGGTTCTTTGCCATATTTTACCAAAGCATCACAAATCCTGGGGAAAGAAAGAAACAAAGATATGAAATATGAAAATAATGGTGAAAGATATAACAGAATGGGATGGCATAACTTACATTTAATATAAGAATGAGAAAGAACTAAAAAAAAAAAAGAATGAGAAAGAACTGAAATATGCAAACAGGGAGAAGTGTTGCTACAGATCCTTTGTGACTTTTATCTTCTTGAAATCCATGGATTTCATGTGTCAGAAATCAGTTTGTATAGAAATTTCTTGGCTTGGGGATTGCACCGTCATACAATTAATAATAACTGATAGTCCACACTTGCACACATTTTTCTCTTGCTTTTCTGAGCCACAGGTTGAGATCTTTTTTTTCTTCCTTTAATTGAAGGATTCTCTTCCAGGGCAGCAGCTCTATTCAGGGTTCCCAAGAAGCAATAAGTATTAGCATTTAATTGGTGCTTTGATATGCTAATTAACAACTGTACTTATATAGTTTTAGAACTGAGCACTCCATTAAATGTGTTGTTAGCAGAGCTCCAGATAATGCTTGAATTTAAACTTTACTAATGTATACCTCTGTTAAAATAATCCACAAATGGGTCCTTTCATTAACTCAGTTTCAGCATTACCCATTAATCTGAATTAGTGAAATTTCCCATGCACTGCTGCTTTACTTACTCAGAGGGATGGGTCTGGTCCATGTATTTCCCAGGAGAGAAGAGGTGTCATATGTACACCATCACTGACTACTCTATATCACATAGAAGCTTAGCATTTTACACGTAGTATATGGGTTAAATCCTCTGGCAACCCTATGATTCCCCTTCCCTTACATTTTTATTTCACAAAGGCTGGGTTAAGTGACTTTCCTAGAGTCACCACCTTATAAGTGATGGACCTGGTATCCAAATGCAGCTCTGCCTCCTGAGTGAAGACGTTAATCATTATTCTGCCGATACAAAGTCTGAATGCAGAGAATTAGGAAAGATTTATAAGAGATGTCAGTCCTTGAGGCTCAGTAAATATAGGTGTATGACAAATATCTGGGATTCAGTCAGCATGCAGTAAATACAGGCAAAAGGGAGGAACTACACATGAGTACCATGAGGAAAGTCTTGGAAGTGATAGATATATTCACTATTCTGAATTTGGCGATGGCATCACATGCCGAAGCAGTGCTTGTACACTTGAAATATATGCAGATTATTGCATATGACTTATACTTCAGTTAAGCTCTTTTAATTTGTTTGTTCAGTAGTTAAACATCCCCCATTTTAAGATCCTTCATGTTGGATATTCTCAATCTGAAGAATGTTTGGTGTTCATAATGTTGAACTTTACCTGAGTCCCATGCTTCCGAAAGGCAGTGATGGTTATGAAATCCCCTCACCCTTTTGTCTTCCCAAACACCTCCAACTTTTTGTGCTCCGTGGAACAGCCCCCGCAGAGGCCACCGTGCTTCTGTGTATGTCAAGAAAATGCCATCTCTAGTGTCCTCACGACTCCCAGGAAGCTCGTGATGACTTGCTTGTTTACCTGCCTCCATAAAACTTCCCCTCCTTTTCTTGGACATATTTCTCATCAATGAACATTCTCCCTGAGGATGTGGAGAAAGGGGAACCCTCCTGCACTGCTGGCGGGAATGGGAACTGGTGCAGCCACTCTGGAAAACTGTGTGGAGGTTCCTCAAAGAATTAAAAATAGATCTGCCCTACAACCCAGCAATTGCACTGTTAGGGATTTACCCCAAAGAAACACATGCAATGAAACGCCGGAACACCTGCACCCCGATGTTTCTAGCAGCAATGTCCACAATAGCCAAACTGTAGAAGGAGCCTCAGTGTCCATCGAAAGATGAATGGATAAAGAAGATGTGGTCTATGTATGCAATGGAATATTCCTCAGCCATTAGAAATGACAAATACCCACCATTTGCTTCGACGTGGTTGGACCTGGAGGGTATTATGCTGAGTGAAGTAAGTCAGTCGGAGAAGGACAAACATTATATCATCTCATTCATTTGGGGAATATAAAAAATAGAGAAAGAGAATAAAGGGGAAAGGAGAAAAAATAAGTAGGAAATATCAGAAAGGGAGACAGAACATGAGAGACTCCTAACTCTGGGAAACGAACTAGGGGTGGTGGAAGGGGAGGAGGCGGGGGGTGGGGGAGACTGGGTGGCGGGCACTGACGGGGGCACTTGATGGGATGAGCACTGGGTGTTATTCTGTATGTTGACAAATTGAACACCAATAAAAAATAAATTTATTTTAAAAATTTTAAAAAATGTACACTCTCCCTACTGCAACAACCTGAATTAAATAATTGCCTTCATTATCAGTGTGTTTTATCTTTCCTAGTACCTAGAGATGTTCACAGAGGCTTCGACACACCATGCATATTCCCGATATAATATTTGCTTGGGTGATGGGGGGTAGTATATCAGGGTTCTGGTCGGTTGTCAGTTGTTTATGTGTTCTTATAAACCCCTGTACCTGTATTTTCAGGCACTGGTAGAAACAGATTTACTGTTGTAAAAGTTAATCTTCCTTTCTTCATTCATCTTTTCTATAGTATCTGTGCTGTCTGTTCAGAGGAAAATGAGAACAGAATTAGAAATCCAGTCTGTAATGTTCTCGGTCTTCTTTGGAGTGAGCAGGATGTAAAAGCTTAGTGCTTAGGCACTATTGTACTGATTTCACTGCACTCATGTCTCTAAGTCATTTTGTCCAACTACCGGGTGGCAGACTTGGACAGGTTATTTGTGAAAAAGACTAAGATGGGAGGGAGAGAGGGGAGCAATAGTGTTTGCTGTGTAGCCTAGCCTGTTAGGCTGAACTGAGTCCTTTTGAACGAGAGGCATCATTTCAAGTCAGAATGGTCTCCAATGTCCTTTATAGGAAAAGAATGTGGGTGGTGTATCTCTTGTAAAAAAAAAAAAAAAAAAAAAAAGTCCTCTCTAGTTCTTCCTCCACGAGAAGAGTGAATTTCTTGGGACATCCCTTATGTAGTCCACTATCACACTGGTTTGAAGTCTCTACTCACAAATATGCCCAGAGACGTGTTATTTATTGCTCTGAGATGAGAATGTTAGTGTCGTAAAAATGTTTGCTCCAATAAAACCATGTTGTTTTCTTCTAATAATTAATAGTTTTGGGCACCAAAGACAACCAACAGCATTTATTGCACACCTCTTAGCAGTAAGTGGCTTTTTCTGTTTTGTGCTGGGGTTAGCCCTGATTTGAAATTGAAATATAACTATGAGCAAAACATGCTCAGTGGGGACCATCCCAAATCAGAGATGGCTACTCAGCCCAACTTCTTGTGATGGCTTCCAGTGTGAAGTAGGGAAGTATGGAGGGTCATAGTCCCAGCAGCAAAGAGGAGAGGTGAAGCAGGAGGGTTTTGGCGGCCATCACTTCAAACCAGTTGTCTTATTAATGCACTTCTGGGTTAAAGAGTCAAGTCATACACAGCTACATGTACCTGTCAGAGTGAGATCATCTGCCATGAGCACAGACTCCACAAATAGCCACCCACAATACAGAACATGATACAGAACAGAAATGGAGAACATTTACAAACCACCTAAGCTGTTTTATTAACTAACAGGCAACTGCACAAATTAGTCTCAAACCCCTGCAGAGTTGTAGGACACACTGGGTGCTAGGAATCTAAAAACTGAGTTTAAAACCACCCTAAATCTCCCTGCTTCCACATACTTTCTTATTCCAGAGCACTGAAGAATCTACTGGAGAAGAGAAAGATCTCATAATTTGGCCTCTTATTTATTTATTTATTTATTTATTTGTTTGTTTGTTTGTTTGTTTATTTATCTATCTATCTATCTATGAGAGACAGAGAGAGGGAGAGAGAGAGAGAGATGCAGAGACACAGGCAGAGGGAGGAGCAGGCTCCATGCAGGGAGCCTGATGTGGAACTCAATCCGAGTCTCCAGGACCATGCCCTGGACCGAAGGTGGCGCTAAACTGCTGAGTCGCCAAGGCTGCCCTTGGCCTCCTTTCAATATCACTAAACATGCCATCCACCAGTGGTTAAGGACATAAATACTCAAGCAAATACAAAAGGGAAAAAAAATCTCCCTGAGATAAAACAAAAAGCAAAGATGTAATCAAAAATAACAATGACTATGTCAATAGTAACAACAAAATAGGGTCACCCTAACTATTTTTGGTTGCAATGTAAAAAAAATGTCTGTGTTCCATAAACTTGGACTCTCACCGAGACAAGCTCTGATTCCAGGTTTATTGCTGACTAGACACCTTTGAAATGACCTCTGTGACCAAGATCCTCATGTTGCAGTCACTGTTTCTCAACAGGAACAGGACATTTGGTGATCTCAGCAACATTTTCATTTTCTTCTTGCAATACTTGTATTTGTAACCTGGCCAGCCAGTCTACCTGAGGGCTGACTCACTCTTTAAAAGTTACATATTCATTATTTCCTGGAGGTAAATCATTGGCTGCAAATGTTGCTCTGTAGGACCTGACTTATTAACAAGATTCTTACTGGAACATCCCTTTAGGTTTTTTTATCACTATGATGACGTCAGCAACTGCTCTCCCTCGTAGCTTCTGCTGTGACTTCCCCATCTCCATGCTCAGGGCATCCCAGCAGAGGGGTTCTGGGAGACGCAGACTGGCCCACAGGCAGCAGCCGAGCACCAGACTCAGGACTGGAACAAAGAGCCCCTGGAGCTGGGGTCTCTTCCCACCTCATCACAAATTAAATATTATTTTGTGCAAATTCCCGCTTCTGATCAGTGTTTCTTTCCTCTCTCCCCACTCTTGGCCTCTGCGAGATGGAGTACCATCTGTCAGTTTCTCCCCAACTGAGTTGTCTCTGATCTAAACCCACACCACTTTGTATCTTGTATGTACAAAAATATTTAAAAATGAGGGAAGAGAGCTTCTTTTATGTTTTTCCAGATTCAGGATGGGTCTTTCATCCTCTGCATCTTGGCAACCATAGTGAGTCTGTGGGGTGTCGAAGACTCGAAGATCAGTTAACACGTGAAAAGAAAACCTGACTGCAGATACACTGACACTTTTCCCACAGACGGATCCAGGTTACAGGGTAGTGCGGCCTTGGGACTTGCAGAAAGAAGGAGTGGAAGGGCTGCTCTGCAGCCTCCTGTCTTCCTCCCCATCCCACCTCCGAACTGCATTTCACTGAGAACTGAGCCCAAGTGTTGTGTTTATAGGACTGTTTGGGTGCCAGGGCCACTAGCAGCCTGACCCTGACCCTGACTTGTCTGACACCTGTTCAGTTGCACAGAGCACGCTCACACGGAGGCCAACCTCTGAATGTTCTCCTCCCATCTCACGTGGCTTCAAAGCACATGTGAGAGATTCAACAGTAACCACTCCAGTGAACAAGCCCTTTCTGAGGACACAGGTTTCTTTTCCTTTCTAATTAAATAAATCGTGTTTAGTTGTATTCCTAGCATTTGGGGTAGTGACTTGTGTTTGATCACAAATATGAGAAGTGGTCCCTGGCTCAAGGACCACAGGTAAGCCCGCAACACCCACAAGAAGATCCCCTCTATGCCCGTAAGATACAGTCCAGGTCCAATTATTTGGGTCTAACAGTATCATCGACTTGATCCATAAGGACAGTTTTTACTATTCCTTGCTCATAATAGGTTTGCCATAAAGTTTGTTGTTTTGAATTGATTTTTATCAAATTACAACCATTAAGTAAATAACTATTCCCAAGCAAAAGCGAAATTATTAGAAAATTGACAAGAAACATCAATTTAAAAATGAGAAGTGCCAACGTCCATAGAACATTTGAGTTTGCAGAGGCCTGGAGTACATTTAGTGCAACCCATTTATTTTAATACATATTCACAGAATGCAGGTCCCACATCTATTGAATCTCTGCCTCTTAAATCTGCATTTTAACCATTTTTTTCATGTGAATAATCTAACATTTTTAAAAACTGCCATTATAGCACTATTTTTCTATATTTTCAAAAATATTCAAACTTACTTGCAATAAAGACTTGCCCTTGAGGTTGAAAATGTGTTTTAATACAATAACAAGCAGCTAGGTATCTGAGCTAAATTATTAATAAGTAAGTTATTCCAATAAATCTTCATCCGCACCTTCTGGTCCTCCAGCTTATTTATTTCATTAGCATTATTGACCAGGGAACACAGGAAAGAAGGAATACAATCCATGTATATACATAAATAAAACTTACAGCCCTCCTAAAACACCTTCCTCAGAGGACGGCATTAGAACAGCTTCTACAATGTAGAAAAGAATTGAATGGTATAACAATGATTCTAATTAGTTTGGAATAACTTTGCAAATCTTTTTTTTCCCCCCTAAATGCAGAAAATATGGGAAAGATTAGTTAGTCAAGAATGGAAGAGTTAGTGGTGAGATACAGAAAGTGAGAGCCTGCTGTGGGTTAGCAACCCCTTCACTTCTGGATGGAAGTGGAGGAGGGCGGGGGATGGGGGTGAATGGGTGACGGGCACTGAGGGGGGCACTTGACGGGATGAGCACTGGGTGTTATTCTGTATGTTGACAAATTGAACACCAATAAAAAATAAATTTATTATTTTAAAAAAAATTCAAGTGCGGTTGTCAACGACGTGCTTTATTAACGTGCTTCCAATAAATTGTTATTTCTGATGTACCTAATGTATTCAGTGAAGGGAAACCCTAAATTAGAAGGGGTGGTTTCTATCGTCAGTTTACCATGATTGCCACCTCTCTTTGCTTGGGAAGAACGTACACACTCTTACTTTTTAAGTAGGGGAGTCTTTGAAAATAAACATTTTTCAGTTAATTACTAGAACAATTGCAGTCAATGACTCATTAGGAATTCTTACAGTACAGCACACTTTTTTGAGAAATTGCTACGAAGAAAATTAATTCTATAGATATGCCAACATACAATGAAATAAACTGTATTATAAGACAAAATAATTTGTAATAATAAAAACTTATTACAACATCTTTGCCTCATCAACTTTAGCTCTGACTTAGCAAACTATTTCTTGTGGTCATTAAAAGCACAAAAGAACATCAAGCAAAATTAGATTATCGTTATTGATTTTTGTCAATAAATTCAAAGTCAGAAGCCTGACTCTTGCTCAGTTAGAAACTATTTTATTTTTATAATTAACTCATTTGGAAAGGGAAATAAGGTGATAAAGAGCCCGATCCAAATAGATGACATCATTATTGTGATTTATTGCCATTTGTTACGAAACTTAGTTGATGGGAGACTGTTTTGTGTGGGGAAATTACTTCACAGGGAATAAATCTCTCCCTCCCTCTGCTTCTGTCTCTCTGTCTCTGTCTCTCTGTCTCTGTCTCTCTGTCTCTGTCAAGAAGAAATAGAGAAAGAAAAGCTTTAGGCTTACTGTTGTGCGATTCCGCTGCTGACACTTCTTACCGTGAGGAATGAGCCCTATTCTGCTGAGCTCTCACCAAGAACACAAGGCAGGTTTGCTGTCGGTGGAGAGATGGCACATAGCACACCCCCCCCCCAAAGATGCTGAGTGTTGGCTGACAATGCCCACCAAGGACTTGGGTGCTCCTCTCTCCAGCTGGTCGCCCTGTGACATTGTCACCATGTGTCCCAATTGCACTGGATTTGGCCAGCGTGAGCCATTTCCGAACGGCTTCTCTATACCTTTCTGAAAGCCTCCCATGATTTTGTGAGCAGTTGTTCATTTCTACCACGAGGTTCCCTTTGCACATCCCGCGTCCATCCCTGGAATGAGACGTGTCTCCACGGAGACTTGAATTCGCCCCGCCGAGGGTGGTCTTTGGACACAGACCTGGGAGCTCTGTGTTTCTTACTCCTCAACTGGAAGATGGAAATGACCTTGGCTGCTGCACCCTCCCCTCCTCACCCCTGCAGCCTCCTCCATCTCATTCTCTGCCTTCCGTGTGTCCACTCTGTACCAGCCAATTCTTCATGCAACAGCCAGAGGGACCTTTAGAAAATCATGCATGGGATCACTTCACCCACCTTCTTACACTCTCTTAAGTTCTTGATTTTGCACTTCAAACTTAGAAAGGAAAAGAAAGAAGGAACAAGGAAAGGAAAGAAGGAAGGAGAGAGGGAGAGAAGGAGGTAAAAATGCATCTAAGGGAACCTCCAGACCCAGCAGCCCTCACTCTACAGAGGCTCAGCTCTTCCCCACTGCACCTGACCCTGCCTGTCACCATCCATTCCCGCCACTCTGAAGGCCATGAGGAAACCAACTTCAAATAATAATAAAAGGTATAACAACGATAATGATAAGAAGCCGCACAACAAACTAAAGATGGCAAGCTGATTGCTTCCTGCTAATCACCCAGCCAGCATCTAAGTTAACAGTGAATGAGTACTTTTCTTAGCCTGAAAGAAAATACAAGGGATTTTATAAATGCACAGAATTGGGATTAATTTTTGGGACCTTAGCATCTTTTCCAAAATGCCAACCCTTTACTGAAACTGACCCCCCCAACCTCCCTGCATGCAGCAGCCTCCAGACTCTCCCAGCCCGCAGCCCCAGCAGTCCTCGCACACAGACTTCCACCCCGGATAGCAGGCCAGAGAAGATGCCTCCCTATTAAAAGAAAAAAAGTTCCAAGCTTGACTAGAACAGAAACATGAACATTTTATTCACTGACTGGAGATTCATATCTGATTTTCAAGTGACCAGAATTTAATGGACCAGAGGAAGAAACAGCCCAACAGAGAGAATTTTAAAAAGTCTCCGGGGAGATAAAAATAAATTGCTTTGTAAGTACATCCCTCTATGTGTCCTGCTCCTGCAAAGACGCTGCTCTGTGCACACTACAGGAGCATTAGCTATTTTTACCAACTCCTCCCCACGTTAGCACCTTGCTCATGAGAGGGGTTTATCCATTCACTGTTCAAATATTTACTGAACAACCCACGTGCCAGCCTGTTTCACCTCTGGGGATACGCAGACTGCAGTGACACAGTCCCTGTCTTCAAAAACCAGGGAAGTGTGATGGATTCAGTAATAAGATAAATGAGCACAAGAGCATGAAGGGCTTCCTGGAGGGTGGCACCTGTGGGGTGCTGCTGGCCAGAGAGGAAGGTGGGAGATGGGGTTGGGGAACCGCGTTGTAGAGTCGATGGAGCTCATCATGAAATTATTTTTTCCCAACTTTATGCTCTTAAACTTACTAAGCTGTCGCTACCTTATGAAAGTAGTTGAGACCAGAGGATGCAGCTGAAAATCCCAGAAGCAAACCCAGCAGTGCTTCCAAGTCTTAGGGGTCTGGGAATTTCTGGAAGAGAAGCCAGACCTCTGCTAGGGGGCTGTCGGGGGGCATCACTTCAGCAGGACTGGGGTCTCCCTCTGGCCCATCCCCCTGCTGTCTCAGACACCATATGGGGTGACGTGTTCCTTCATCCATCCTAAGTTACCTCCTATTCTTGGAGAGGAAGGAGCTTCTGGAGCTGTTTTGCTATTTCCTCGGGACGAACTTTAACATTGAGATAGAGGGAAGTGTCCGAGTTCCCTGGAGAGCAAGGACACTAAACGGGTGTCATTGGGGCTGGTGGGAAACAGCGAGCAGATCCAGAACAGGGGCTGCACAAGACATTCTCCTGCCTCCCTACTTTACCCTGTTCCACTGAGTTCTTCCTTTAAGTCTTTGAAATTGCCCCAACTGAGACAATCTGTCCCCTTCCCTCCACATTCCTAAATTCCTAAGCCTCCCCTCAAGGAAAAAAAAAATGCCTAAAATTTAAGATGCTCTTCTAACGATCTTATTCTTTCAGTTGAGATCAATTACTGGGAGGTCAGAACAAATCATTTCACAGACACCACAAATCAAAGTAGACACGGTGCACACTGGCCACTTGTGTTGTCTGAACTCGGTCCCACGGTCCGTCAGTGAGCATTGGGCTCAGAAATACACCCTGTGAATGAGCACTGGGTGTTATTCTGCACATTGGAAAATTGAACACCAATAAAAAATAAATTTATTTTAAAAAAAGAAAGAAATACACCCTGTGCAACTCACATGACGACACCTGCATGCTTTGGAAGCACTTACGTGTAGTCCTGAGGATCCCTGGGCTTTGTTAAGAGGCCAGACGTTTTCTGTTTACACAACAGAAGTGTCCAGTGCCAGGGAATTTGCAGCAATCCTCCTAGATGCACATCCAAGAGGCTGGAATCCAAAGCCCCCTCCACAGGCAAACAAAGCATGAACACATTCACTCACTCAAAACACATTTCCTTGGTGCCAGGAAATGCACTTGGCAATGGGGATGAAGTGACAAAGGAAACATGGTGCCAGCCTTCGGGGACCTCAAAACATTTTCATTTAAAAGGGATGGGTGAGACTTCTGTGTTTTCAAACAGGACACTATTGACCTACTGGAAAGGAAAATATTCACCTGGCTGGGCAATCCGTCCTTCCAAATAATGTGAAATAATCCTTGCCGAAATCTCCACAGAAGAAATGATCAGAAAAGAAGAAGAAGAAGAAGAAGAAGAAGAAGAAGAAGAAGAAGAAGAAGAAGAAATGATCAGTAACGTGATGCCCCTAAATAGCCCTCTGTGTAAAGTCCTCTGGTAGCAGGTGCTTCTGTGAGGTTCCATTCCCCAAACCACAAAGTAAGTTGTATCTTCAAATCAGGCCCTGGTATCCAAGGCCAGGCCAGACTGTTACACATTTTAATCTGAAACCTAGAATTCATCAGCCTGGTTAGGAAGACAGCCCCCTTGCAGCTCTGGCTCCCAGGAAAATCCAGTCAGAACGTGTGCTCGGGCATTCCATGCTTGTTCAGAAATGAGGGTAACAGTGGGTTTCTATTCATGGCGTGCCTACTGGATGCCTGACGCATACATAACGAACACAAGTAGTTCCATGATGCTCATATCAGTGTCCTGTGATACAAGCCCAGTATCAGCTGCACCCCCAAGTTATTGGGGAAACACAGAGGGGTTTGCTCAATTGCCTCTTAGGTTCCCCACTTATGCAAAGCAGAACTAAGCACTGAGTCCTGACAATGTGCCTATATATATGCACATATTTATCTATATGCCTCTTGAGAAAATGTAATCAGAAAGCAAGTCTCCGTATGACCACAGTTGACTCCACCAGCCACATTAGCGGGTGGATTTTTCTGTGAAGAAATACCCTACATCTGGTTGTATGTCCACTACGTTCATCTCTATGGTCCAATGACTGGCCACATCTTGGGAGCCTATTCATATCCAAGACATTAAATAGACCACAGGGTTCATGAAGCCATTCTTTTTTTTTTTTCAAAAGAAAGAAGAATAAATATTCCATACTAAAAATTTCTATCGTGCAAATATGTTGGAACAATAAATCCTCCTCAATATTAAATTAAATGTCAGCATCTAAAAGCAAATAAAGAATCAGTGAGTCTTTTTCTAATTTTTCGAGAATCCTGAGATTTCCTAAAGACCTGTCTACTTTGCACCTATCACATGGATTATGGAATTTATGGGAGTGAAGCTAAGCTCAAGGAGGTTGGGTGCAGCCGGGTGGAAGATCCGAGGTGCTGAGAACTCCAGCCGACCACATCACTCAAGCCCTCGGGATTCTGCTGTGCAAACATAACTGAGGCACATGCACTTGGATGCCCAGCTCAGGTGCAGAATCACTTTAGGAGGCTGTGAAACTTCTGAATGGCTCTGGACCCACCCTCGGCTTTCCAATTTAGTAAGATTAGGGTTTGGAAGGGATGTGGCCTGACCTGGCCTCGATCAAGCTGTTCCACCAAACCCACTTTATAAAAATAATAATAATAATAACTGTTCATCCTTTTTAATTGTCCTTTGACAACTATCTAAGTTTACATGTATCTGGTAACAGAAGAAAACTCTGAGGCAAAGCAAGTGTCGTGTTTGTGTCAAAATGCCACCCCTAAAATGATTAAGTATCCCAGGCCTTTGGCAGGAGCTGGGGAAGCATGAATGTGGTGAGGGTCCTCAGCTGCTTGGAACCGTGGTGCACTGTAGTGGCCATGAGCCCCCACGAAGCCTTCACAATTCATTTTTACTTATCTTATTTTCAAACCAAGGGACCTATAGATTCACTCTGGTGAAGAGTCAGGAGGGAAATCTGTGAGTTCACTTACTGCGAAGCATGAGTTCCTGTTTATAAGAGGACCTGAAAGCTACTTATCTGTGACTTCTAAGAAAGAGTTCACAGCAAAATAGCTGCAAGTCGCCAGTTTACTGAAGAACTGATGTCATTAATCTACCGTTAAATCTCGGCTACTTCAACAACATAGCAAAGTTCCCCCTAGCACAGGAACTTGGGAATGCCTAAAAATTTTAGGAAGACTTCTCATCAATACATTTTCAGTATTTTCTCCAGGCTTTCATGGTTTCAATTGCTGTGTTTTTTCATTTTTAATTATCAATGACTATTAGTTCAGCACTACCATTGTCACAGTTTTTAGCAGGTGCATTAATTGATTCTACAATATAGGGTGATATATATTTACATTAGTATTTTTGGTCTATGATTTTCCAACTCCGCTTGTGTGAATTATGTTCCGTAAACATGTGGATCATTACACGCTTACAGCTAAGGCACATATATTTATAATCCTCCAAAGTATGTTTGACAGTGTGATCAATCACTCACCTCTACAGACCTCCCAGGTGAAACTAAATGGGGCGTGGGTGGGGGTGGGCTGAACACTACTGTGGGAGTGAATGGCAGTGAAATATCACAGTGATTTGCATGGAACAGAAATTGGTAGATGCTGATTTGCATGGAAAAAAGAAGGTTCTCTTAAAAAAAGAGCTATATTG
Organism: Nyctereutes procyonoides; assembly: GCF_905146905.1. Taxonomy (NCBI): domain Eukaryota; kingdom Metazoa; phylum Chordata; class Mammalia; order Carnivora; family Canidae; genus Nyctereutes; species Nyctereutes procyonoides. The sequence continues at coordinate 33,296,363 of NW_026575043.1, forward strand.
GTGAAATACTTTGGGGTCAAAGTAAAAATCAAGCTTAAATATATGCAGGAATTCTCAGGACCTTCTGTGTGTTAGCAGGCATTATGAATCTCTGTGAATGAGATAAATCATATAGAACTTCTCAGATAAAATTTGCTGGTAAGTAACTATCAACTTTTACGAGGCCATAGATTGGGAAGTAATTGCTTAGAATAGTGCTAATATTATCATGAATCTCATCTATGGGAAAATAAAGGTCATAACTTCCAAAGCTATTCTGACCCTATGGAAGTCATTGATAAAAGCTATAGGCCCATTGGGCTAAAAGTTTAAAAAGCCAAAGCCACAAACTGTCACATATAAAATGCTGCTTTATTTTGTGGGTGCCACCATTCAAAGACCACCAGGAATGCATATGTAGGCAACAAAGTCAAGTTGATTAATTGAGGCATCAAGAAAGATGGCACACCATGAAAATCTCTACAGAACCTCAAAAGTGGGAGGTTGAGATGACTACCTACATAATTTGGGGCCAAAGTTTACCATAGGATGATGTTGGCAGAGAATGATGAGAGCCTATAAACCGGGGACAGGATAGAAGAGGCCAGTGACCTTGACTTCAGAATACGAGTGTCCACACATGGGGAGTGTTACTGTTAGACGCACCTACCGCAGCCTTACCCTGGAACACACGGGTCTGAGTGAACTATTCTCAAGGGCTTGGAGCTTCCACATTCTGGGTTGCACATCACGGCTGGGTCTTTATTTATGAAGGCAAATTTCCATTCTGTCAATCTTTTTGGGAAATGGCTCCATGTGGCATTCTACTCGACAGCCTGTCCTTTCTTTAAGAAAGCACGAATTACTTGACGGAGCTCCCTGCAGAGTATGGAGGTGTGAACACATGTTGCTGGCAATATCACAAAACTCAGGAATCAGGGCCTCAGTACAGTAACATCTGGGAGTAGCTTCCAAGCCTGGGAGAAGAGGACTCAACTTCTCTGGTCCTACGGTATCGTTCAAATTTGTGGCACAAGAAGATAGCATTATAGTGGCAGATGATAAGCACCTGTTTGTCTCTAGGTCAGCGGGGCTGGCTGTGGCTGAAAGGGCGCCTCTGTGGGTAGAATGGGACAACTCTTCTCAATCCCAGCTGCCAGGACAGAGGATGATGCCATCTTGGTAACGTGGCTCTCATGGCAATGGTAAGAAGGCTAAGCCGCATGGTGAAAGCACATGGGAAGCTTCTGCTTGACTCAGGTGCACTAGCATCCCGCTGACACATACAAGTCACATGGCCAAGCTCTAAGTCTGGGGAAGAAAGTACTCTCCCACCACGATGAGATCACAGGAAGCACGGGGGGCAGATCTCATACCCGCTCATTTCTATCCTTCCAGTCGAAGGCAATGTGGATATTTGATCCTTTCTCTTCATTTATAGATTGGGAAGCTGAGGCTCTCAGAAGTTATAACTTTCCAAAACATAATTATATTGACTTCTAAGCCAGGTTTTTTTTTTCATTAAAAGATTATCATTTAATTACAAACAAAATAAAGCACATTATTCCAATTGGCCAATGTCACCAATTAAAAACTTCAGAAGAGACACGTATAAGATTGAGCAATTCAGCTATAATAGCCTTGATTGTTTTTTTTCCCACAAATGAAAGGTAAGCCACAAATGAATAGCTAAGTCAAAGAGAGCTTTATTATCAGGCCTTTACCATTTATTTCAAATATATATTTTATCAAATAAGTAGCTCCCGGTACACTTTTCTAATACTTATTACACCTACTATAACACGCATTGCTGATATACTTCACTTAAATTTGCTATTATTTTTAATGATCTCCCTGTAATGCTTCCTCGACATTAAAAAAGAAAAGAAGAAAAGAAAAGAAAAGAAAGAAAAGAAAAGAAAAAAAGAAAAGAAAAGAAAGAAAAGAGGCACAAGAAGTTGATAAAACAACAGAAGGTAAATGCTAAGTGCACCTAACCCAAAAGTTCTGATTGAAAAAATCAGAATATAGATTGTTTTTTCTTTTTGTCTTTGTTTCTTGTTTTGCTGTATATGTGTTTTACTGGTAAAAATACTGGTTATAGAGTTTCTGATTTATTCAAAATCATGATAATTTATTCAGGCAACTTTAGTATTTTTGATACATTCATGGTCATGTTTTGATTGGTCTGGAGTGCCTACCAGTTCCTTCACAGAGCTCAAACCTGACTGACCACCAAGTCACAGCACCCCCTATTCACAAATTCTGTGCTGGGAAAAGAAAGTGCTAAAGCCTGTGCTTCAGAGAACCTCCCTCATTCCAGAATATAAGATTTTGAAGCAAAAAGTCCAATGATCACCTCCTTAGAAGGTGCACAGTGGCTTGAAACCCCCGTGTCTTGGTTTAAATCCCAAGACTGTCACTGAATCGCCCTGCCACCTCTTGGAATGTCCATTACTTCTTAGGTATTTATGGATAAGACCCATCTGGAAAGACTCCTTTAAAAATGTGCTACCAACTAATATATGTTAAGTGATAATTTTTATAACATACATATGTCCATCTATGCACATGAATATAGAGTATAGATAGCTACAGACGTACATACATGGGAAAACTCTCTCTGAACAGTGGAATGATAGCTCAGCACTTAGTGTTTTTCTTAAGCCCTTCTATCATCTTTCTAAAACATATTACTTTTCTAGTAGAGAAATAAAAATATTTCCATTTCATAAGCAGACATATTCAGAAGCCCCTGGATTGCTATTTCACATACTCAAGAGTCAGAGATAAGCACAAGGGAAAACTGAATTTATACATGTAGAAAGTGTCAGAATATTATTTTTATTTCTTAAAGCTCTGAAGAAATCAGACTGTCTTTCCTCAGCCAGCAATGAATGGTATCATCTCTCAGCTTGTGCACTGTGCCTCCTTGTTGGAAATTGGCTGCACACAGGCGGTGCTGCTCCATGCAGGGAAGTCTGTCCTTGTCAGCCGTCATAGGCCAAGCATCTGACAGCAGTGTATGTTCCTTCCCTGGTTCTGCTCCTAGGCTCCCATGTGCCCCCAAAGGGCCTTCACCCCTCTCTACCAATTCCCTATTCCAAGAGACTGAAAATATGCATGTCAACAGGATTCACTGCCCTTTGGCTTGTCTTTGGGTTTAGCTAACAGAAACATCTGGAAAAATCCTAGAGAGATGGGAAAATAAGAGTGAGGTGTGTCTTCTCCTTGTTCCTGGCCAGCAGCGTGGACATGGGCCAGCTGCCTCCCTGACTGGAGATCCATAGCTCCTATGATGGATTCTTCTCCACGTACCACCCATTCCCTGGGTTTGAGGGCTTCAGTCCTACCATCAGAGCCTAGAGATGGTCATCTTTCTCTCCTCCCTAATTGGTAACCGTTATTCCTTCTCTGTGTTTTTTCCACATCGTTGTACAGATTCTGTTTATTAAGCCCTCCTCAAATCGAATCACACAGTCTGTTTCTTGCCAACTCCCTGGACCACGAAGATACCGTTCTTTCCTTCTTTGTGTAGAAAATTACCTATGATATTTCATTTCTTTACCTAATTGGTTCCATTAACTTTAATTGAGTGTCCACTATGTTTGCTGCTCAGATAAACCCTGAGGATATAAGGATGGATAAGGGATGGACTTTACCATGAAGGACATTTACCAAGTGGTACAGAAGGGCATATAAACCATGTGACCATATAACGTATCGAAATTGGGATACTTTTGAGTAAGAAGGCAATTATTGCTAATAACTGTACTACAAAACTGGCCAACACTGTAAATGTCTTGGGCAAACCAGAGATGAACAGGTCACTGCTGACCCTGTAATGAGCACTTCAAGTGAGGTATGCACAGGTTCTCCAGATGCTTGATTGGAACTGGAGATACGAAGACAAATATGAAGAAGGTTCTCTTCCTCTATGAGATTAGTCCAATTTGGACTGTGGAACCAAACAGATGACTTGGACCAATGTGATGAGAGTTTGTAGATCAACAAACATTCCAGCAGGCCGGGCAATTGAAGGAAAGAGAGTTCTTATGGCCACCTGTGCATTGACTCTGCTGTTTCTGGATGAGAAATGAGAAGGTGGCTGTACGATATCATGTTCCATGACCAGGAATGTTATAAACACTCTTGTAAACTGAAATTTAAATAGATTGCCAGAATAAGGTTTTCTGGCCCCGAACATGCACCTCCTAGCTGAGGTCCTGCACAGACAGCTGACCCAACAGCACTCTCTGCTGAGGAGCAAGGATGCATATTCACTATACTTCACTATACTCAAATAGCCGTCCACCTAGAAAATAACACAGTAGGAGAGAGAAGGTGATACCCGGTGAGTTAATTAGTCCTCAGTCTAGTAATCACAGCACAGTACCTGAGCCAATAGCGGAGGTGGCCCTGGTGGAGGTCTTCCTTAACTCAGAGCAGAGTTTCTCCTACTCCAATTTCCTCAATGGTCTTTTGGAAGCTTCCCTAAGAAGAAAAAGTGGTCACTAAGTTACTCCCCTTCTCCTAAAGAACTTTTCAGTAAGGACCAATGCTCTGCTGACATTCAGCTTCCATCTCCTATTACAGTGTATTCATCAATTTCACATGAAACTTAGGCGGTGGCCAACGGAGATTGGACTATGTTGTCGACATTTTTTACCACCCAGGCACTTGGGCCTTAGGCTCACAGTCACTAGTTCACACGCTCTGGTGGTGTGTTCTAGTAAAAACCACAATGGCAATTATAGCAAACCAGACAGGAGACAAGAGTCTGACAATGTCTGTCCTTCACCACATGGTATCAGACCTGAGCACTGAGGAGGAATATCCAAGGTTGAGAGAAGTTATTGACTTAAATTTAAATTTTATGAAAAAAAAAAAAAGATCCTCTCTCAGCTGTTTGTTTTCTGCTTTGTTCTGTTTTTCTGAGGAGCTTACCAGTCACCTGGCTACTTAAGAGAGCTTGGAAATGGAGAGAAACTTCCTAATGGGTGGGCAGCAAGAAAACGCCAGCGTGAATTCTGTTCCTGGATGCCCATGTCCTGGAATACCTGCAGCTAACCTACAACCCCAGCAACTTAGCAGCTGAGAAGCATTGGCAGCTCAGGCAATAGGAAAAAGGAGGAATCAGGAGGAATCAGCTTCTTCCCTGCCATAGCTCGCTCTCCTCTGCTTCACGTCATCTTAGCAAAAATGGTCTTCTGAATATTCTAACAGCTTGGATCAAATTATCATGAATTTGAAAATAATAGGGTATTACTAGCTTAAGTTAAAGTTCTGACTTTTGAATTAATGTCTCTAGCAAGCAATATAATCAGCCCAAATTTGCAGGGTGTAAATGTGCTCTACCCACACATGTAGATTTACAAGCATAAAAGACAAAAATGTATCGGCTTTAAGGAAGAACTAATCTGCGGTCGTAAATTCATCGAAAGCAAAAAACATTAAAGTGCCATGTGAACTGGAAATATTTTGGGGAAATGAATCACAGGCTAATGTAAAGGCCAGATATAAAAATAATTGATATATAGGGGGAAAAAACACATCTTAATTAATCTTTCGGGAAAAAAGGTAAAGATACAGAATATTTTCTTCAAATAAAATTCTGGTGTAGTAAATTCAACATTAATTATTGATAATATAGCTCAAAGAGGAATTAAGAGGAAACAAGGAATTCCTAACACGATACACTGTGTATCAGAAAACCTGCCTCAAACAACACAGTAAAGAGTGAAGTATTGACGGCCTTCCTTTCAAGGCCTATGGAGGATGTTGTCAACGGCTCCCCTCAGCTTGAGGATGGGGATCTCAGCTAGTGAGGCAAGGCAAGACAAAGAGTGAAAGAAAAGTGTTAAAGAATGGGGGAGACAGGCAGGGATTTCGAACACGATACGATTATCTATATGCAGAAAAGCCACAAGATTGTACAATTGGAAATGAAGAGAGAGATCTGCAAGTTTGCTGGACCCTAAGTCAACAGCATTTCTATAAACAGACTAAATATATCATTAAAAACAGAAAAGGCGAAAAAAAGGAAGGGAGGAGGGGAAAGGGCAGGGTACACAGAAATGAATTTAGTGAGAGATTTGTCAGATGTTTATGGAGAAAAGTGGAAACCATCATTGAAAGACAAAGAAAACCTCCAGCAATGCAGGGAGATGCATGTGCTTGCTTGCGGTGAGACACGCCATCTTAGAGACTTAACTCAGACTCAGGTGAGTCTGCATAGTCAATGCAATCCCACCTGTGATCTCAACACGACTTATCTATTATTTATTTATTTATTTATTTATTTATTTATTTATTTATCAACACGACCTTTTATGGGACTGGGTGACATGTCTAAAATTCACGTATTAGTGAAGAGCCAATGATTGACATGAACATGGCACTTCTGAAGAGGTTGGGTTTTCCCCACACGCGAGGACTTACTGAGAAGTAACAACAATATTAACAGTATGGAATTTGCCAAATAGAACAACAGCATGAAATATGGGATGGATAAACAGACATGTGTGTACATTAAAACTTGGCTTATTGGGACGCCTGGGTGGCTCAGAGGTTGAGCGTCTGCCTTCAGCCCAAGGCATGATCTTGGAGTCCCGGGATCAAGTCACACATCAGGATCCCTGCATAGAGCCTGCTTCTCCCTCCACCTGTGTCTCTGCCTCTCTCTGTGTCTCTCATGAATAAATAAACAAAATATAAAAATTTTTCATTTCCTATAAATCACAATATCACTACTCTTCTACAACAAAACATACCATAAATTAAGTAGACACACATACACACACATATATTTTCCTGTTAATTAATATAAGAAAACGAGCCAGTAAAAATATTTGATGTTAAGATACGAACGAGGAAGACAGAGAAGATAAAATATAGATAAATATAAAATATATTCATTAACAGGGAAGCGCAAATTAAGCCAGTGAAATACTCTTCCATACTCATAAGACTGGCAAAAAATTAAGATGCCTGACACCTTGAAAGTCTGGGGAAAAATTGGAGCAACATCCTTGCTATAGACCGAATGCTTGTATCCACCCTCTTGCCCCTCGCAAAAATATTCACATGTTGAAATGTAGTTCCCAGTCTGATGTATTTGGGGTGGGGGGACTGGGGAGGTGATCAGGTCCTGAAGGTGGAGCCTGCTGCGTGGGATCTGTGTCCTTGTAAAAGGGGCTGGAGCGCTCGCCTCCCCTCCTGCCACATGAGGACACAGCAGAATGCCACCACGTAGGAACCGAGAAGGAGCAGGTCCTCGCCAGACGCCAGATGTGCTGGCGCCTTGATCTCAGACTCCCTGCCTCCAGAATGCTGAGGAATGATAAACGTCCAGTGTGTCTGACCTCTCCATGTATGACAGGGTGTTACCGCAGGCTGAGCCGACCAGGACACCCAACCACAGTCATCATAACCACTTCAGAACGCAGTGCTGAAATATTTGACGCTTAAAACCATGCAACAAGGTATTTAACAATCATACTCCTAGGTCTACACCCTACAGATCCTCCATTTTTGCACAGAGACGTGTACACAAAATACCGACTGCAGCGTTATTTGTTTTAACAAAGAAAAGCAGGGCATTCCTAGAAGTTCTTGGTGCTCTACTGTCCCATGCCTTCGTCCAACCATCCACAAAGGGGAGCGATTCTAGCTCCAAAGCCAGTCATTGTATCAGGATGCCCGGTCCCATCCCCACCAGACAAGGACCCGCTCACCACCACTTGGACGTCCACAGAAGCCCTGTCCCCTCCACAGGCCCTTCTGCTCTTGGCAACCGGTGTCGTCCATGTAGCATTGCTCTGTGCCCAAACGTTCATGACTGTCGAACCCCAAGTGAGTTCTCAGTCCACATGCAACCCACGTGGGCCAGGAGACCTCAGGTCTGCGGAGTCTCCCTGGCCGCTGTGCCATGCACACAGCTTCTCCTCATCCACATACACTTGCACATCCTCTTTGCAACAGCCCCAAACTTCTCCAAAAGTCCTTTTTGTAAAATCCTACATAAAACAGCCACACCAGTCTAGTCTTAAATGGCTTTCTTGTTCCTCGTGGCACTAACCGCCACATGACACCCTTGTTTCCTTGCTTGCTGCTCTCCTGGCACAAATCCTAGAAAGTGACTGGAAGACACTCTGAGCTTGGAGATTGATGAACACCTGCTCTGTCCCCTGTGTCCCCAGAACAAGGACCTCCACACAGAGACAGTCCAGGGTTGCAGGTTGGAGAAGCATGGGTCCCTCAGTGAGGCACTAGGAGCCACGGTGAGCGAGGTCACTCTGCTTTCAGCCTTTCACCTTTCACCCTGGGCCCTGGGGATCTACCTGCTGGAGGGAAGCAGTGGGCGGGGGGCGGGAGGGAGGGGGGCTGGCTGTTCAGTCTCAGAGAACAGCGTTCGTTCCTTCTTTGGAAGGAGTCATTTCCATACGGTCCCCTCAGCAATACCTGCCATCAGGTGAGCAGCCTCAGGAGGTGTGCACCGAGTGGCGCACCAGCTGCACTTCCCTATCCTTAAGATGGGTTCCTGGAGCCACCTCTTGACTGAGAATACTATATTCCATCAGGTGCTAACAGCGTCTGGAAACAAAGGGGAAAATCCTCAGAATCTGTGTCAGTTCCAGTCCAGGTACACGGCTGCCCTTTCCAGGGGCAGAAAAGCATCTGAGAGAGTCAATGTGCCTCCCGGTCACTGAGTGGCCTGCCCATGGGCGACGCCACAGTGACCTGTCAGTGTCTGTGGATGCTCAGCAACTGCAGGGAGCTCTAGGCCGGGGGATGGAAGCCCACATTCCGCATCCACGCGGGCCTCTATTCTGTCAGTGGCCTGTGGAGCTCCGCCACCCTCCCGCCGAGGAGATGCCACCTGCACAGGGCCACAACGAGGCTGACGCTGTCCTCAAGCCAGCTCCAAAGTCCCCCCAGGTGCGGGCGTCTGCTTCCTTGGACCACCGTTGACCCCCTGCTGCATTAGGTTGGGTTCCTCAGGAAACAGACTCTCAGCCAGAATTTATGTGTAGAAATTTTGTAGGGGCAGGTCCTCAGGAACAAAGCTGGGGGAGGTGATGGAACCGGCTCAGGCCAGGGAAGAGGCCCAAAGGTGATGTGGCCAGAATGGAGCTCTGGGACCCCGACAGCCCCACCCCAGTTCCCGACCGGGATGGAGACCCAAGCCTGTCCCCCAATTGGAGCCACTCTGTGGCTTTGGGCTGCTTCTGGGGGGGATTCATGGTAGGCCAGGCCCTGTGGGCAGTGTTGGGGCAAGAGGGCACCTCTGAATAGTCGGCACCATGGGCCCCGGGGAAGGAAGACCCCTCATCTGGGATGGGGATCAGGGCAACAGGGCAGCAGGGGTCAGGGGAAGGGGCACAAGACAGCCTTTCTGGTAGATCTTGCTGATGTCTCCACTTGCTGGAACGACTCTTCTTTTGCTAGGTGCACTTTGCACACTTCTCCATTAGCACGTTTGTGCCCCACACTTACCTCCCTACTAGTCCAGGTTTTTTCTGACTGAAGATGGCATCTATTAATTGTTGTTAAGTTAACCTAGGGGGTTATATAAAGTGATTTTTAGTGAAATACAAGAGAAAACATCACATAGGTAAATACAACTCTGTGAATTTCTTTTCAGTTATCTGTGTGTGTGTGTGTATGTGTGTGTGTGTGTGTGTGTGTGTGTCTTAAACATGGAGGTGGACAGCCCGGGTGGCTCAGCGGTTTAGCACCATCTTCAGTCCAGGGCCTGATCTTGGAGATCTGGGATCAAGTCCTGCGTCATCTAGTTTTTTTTTTTAATTTTCATTGATAACTTTCAATGATAACTCCAATTAGGTTGTTGCAAAAAATAAATAACAGTTGCATTTTGGTGACCATTTTAAGTGAAAGCAATGAAAAATTAGGTAATTTTTGCAAATACATTCAGGTACTTGAAAAGTACCTTAAAGATCTGAAAATTATGAATGGTGCACCATGAGGTATCTTAGAACTAAAACATAACCAACTATCCTCTGGGTCCTGTGATCACAGAAAGAAAAAACAATAATCTGTTGCATAAGTGTAAATATAATCATAAAGTATTATTACTTCTGGAACTTGTGAGAGTTCCCTTGCTGGAATGCTTTACGAAAGGGGGAAGCCGACACTCTGCCATCATTTATCTATGTTGTCAAGTATCTATGACCGCCGAACCTCAGAGCTCTCCAAAGTCATCACAAGAGTGTTCGTGTGGCAAATACCCATAGCCACGTACCAGTTTTATCTAAACTCCCAAATGACTCACCCTGGCCTAACAGTTTCTGAGAACCCCTGTTCACTGATGGTGGATTTAATGGTATTTACCCTCATTGCTCACATGGCCATAGACTTTGTGAAGAAAGGCAAGGACCTAAAGTAACAAAATCTGCCAACTTCCTGGATTCTTTCTCTATCCAGATGCGGCATCAAAATTGACCTACAATTTTTAAAAGTTTAGTGACTACTTTCTTTTGCAGCTTTAAAGGGACAATTTCTGACATTTTTGTTTAAAAAATAGACTTTTTAGTAGTTATGTAACATAAAATAGTGCTTTTATCCAATTTAGTGTGGAGAACGTGCAAGTCATAATGTTTTTGAAAGCGTTTGTTGGAACTACCTAGAATCCAAGATAACTGTTAGGGTTGTAGCCTTATTTGACCATATTTTTTAAATTCTTGTTCACTTTATATAATAATAATCAGATTTTTTCTAATAATAATAAGTACATTTAAAAATGTTATAGGTCCTGGAAAATAGTAATACTTTCTTTGGGTTCATCAATATGATGAAGAAATTGGACACCTTGATCACATTACAGTGCATGATTTTTGAATGAGAATATGATAACTAATGACATTTTAGGAATGATTTAACTCAACTGCCTTATTTTCTAAGTGAGAGATCTTATCCGGTCAAGGCCAAATAGTTAATGAGAAAACATTAGATAAGGTGCTAAACAAGATAGGGGATTCTCAATTTTTTTAATTAATTGATTAATTAATTAATTAATATATTTTCTTTCTTTTTTAATATTTTATTTATTTATTCATGAGAGACATAGACAGAAGGCAGAGACATAGGCAGAAGAAGAAGCAGACTCCTCGCAGGAGCCGGATGTGGGACTCGATCTCAGAACCCCGGGATCACGCCCTGAGCCAAAGGCAGACGCTCAACCACTGAACCACCTAGGCATCCCAATATATTTTCTTTCTTATTAATTTACTCTCTTCCTTATCTTTCTTTGAAAAGATCTTCCCACCCACCAACCCAAGAGAAAGCGAGGCTTAGATTGCACATTAATTTTCTTTACAGGTATACATATGCTTTTAAATTTTCCCGGGGGGGCAGTCCGGGTGGCTCAGTGGTTTAGCACCACCTTCAGCCCAGGGCGTGATCCTGGAAACCCAGGATCGAGTCCCACATCAGGCTCCCTGCATGGAGCCTGCTTCCCCTTCTGCCTGTGTCTCTCACTCTCTCTCTCTTTGTCTCTCATGAATGAATGAATGAAATCTTTAAAAATAAATAAATAAATCAAATTTAAAAAAAAAAATTTTCCCAGGGCTCAAAACATTTTGTTGTTGTTGTGTGTTTTTAATATTACCTTAAGTGGAAACCATTGTAATTCTCAAGACATGGAAAGACAATAGGTGTCTTCTTAGAAGTTTGGCATGTCGGTGCTGCAGGAGATCGGCTAGCCCTCACTTACCTCTCCTCGGGGACACATAAGGTTGGTGTGGACAAAGGTAAGGCCAGGCTTGGTTTCTGCCCCATTAATCCTAACCCCATACCTTTCTATCTCTTTTTTTTTTCTTTCTCTTTTTCTCAAGGAAAAAGAGAAATGCAACATCTGAATGTAGCAAATATAAATGAGATTATTAAAAGGTTAAGTTTTAATATTATACAAGATCTCTATTATAAAGATATATAATTCCGAAACGTTACTACTTTGAGTCTCATTTGTAATAAATTCCTTTAGACACCACACATGATCTCAGGAAGCTGGCTCACGTCCAGCACATTCAGCAAAGTTCCTCTGACTTTTAAAGGGGAGAAAAACTCTTAGGACTAGTCTCCATTGCTCACATCAGCGCCAAAATTTTGCCCTGTGAATCCATTTTCAGTCATTTTGTGTAGAGTGGGTAAATGCTGAAACTTCCACAAGCAATTCTGCTCTTACCTCTGACTCTGCAGCTGATGAGGTGATTCACTGAGGCTGCCGTGCACGCTGAGGAGCTGCTCGTGTGCTGGGATTAGGATGTGACCCGGTATCCTGTGTCGGGTGTAGATCTCAGGCAGGAGAGGAAGCGTGCTTGTGCTGTGACATTGCCGTTCAGAAACTCAGATTTATTATCAGATCCTCCCTGGGTGGACACACCAATGGTGAGTTGTTCAGCATTCCTGCAAGCATTCCTAAAGTGAGTGATTTCTCTGCATTCCGAACCAGTGTCTCATGAGGTGTCAACGTCAGCCAAGATAAACTGTAGAGAAAACAGAAGCATGAGGAAATTGTACATGCAAGTCAGTGATGTCATTAGCCTGAAAAGATGTCCTTCCACTTAAGATGACCTTCTAACTAGATGGTTTTCCTGACCTAGATTTTTCACCTTAATAGTCCCATTTGCTTCCTACCTGTCTACTGGCTGATTTGGTTTTCACTCAAATATGCCAGAAAATAAATGTGAGAACTTAATATCTTCCATTCCAGACATCACCAACAAAGTTCTAAGAAATTCCTCCTGCAGGTAAAAAGCTCCTATCAACCTTGCTTAAAAAGAAGCCAGAATGTTAGCAGAAGACAGCGAAGGTCCAAACAACACCTTGAGGAGGTCAGGACTCTTGCCAACTTACTAGTTTTAGAGTCGGGTTGCAGGACACACTAAGACTAGTTACTCTACCTTTGGGACGAAAGGAGGCAGGTTCTTGAACAGTGCTGAGGGTCCAGCCGAGGGACTCAGATTAGCCAGCTGCAGACTCGGTGAGCGGAAGGACTGGGAGCCAGAAGGAGGGTGAACACAGGATGTGGAGAGTGTTGGGCTGCAGTCGATTTTAATGAAAATAAAAGCAGCTGAGTTCAGGAATTGCATCAAGCTGGCTTAAAGGTGTAAGGAAGGCAAGTAAACCCCTGAAGATATATTTTTCTTAAGACTGACACTGACTTCCTACACAAATACATCAATAGTCTAAAAAGTGTCAGCCATGATCTGTGTAGAATCTACCTACATGTACCTTATTCAGTGTGGTCTCCACATGGTTCATTAAAAAATATTAGCTCTTGGGGCACCTGGTGGCTCAGTCGGTTGGGTGTCCAACCCTTGGTTTCTGCTCAGGTCATGGTCTCAGGGTCATGGGATCGATTCCCTACACTTAGCTGGGCGTCTGCTTGAGGTTCTCTCCCTCTGCCCTTCTCTGTGCTCGCATTCTCACATGGAAATAAATCAATCAATCTTTTAAAAAAGTGAGCTCTTATAATTAGGCATCAGTTTTGTTTTCAGAATCAATATTCTGACACCCACACCCCCATACACACCCTCCGAAGCTCCAAGGGAAAAAGAGCCGTGGGTGAGGTGGGGAGAGAATCAAGCGGCTCCCTGGGCCAAGTTAAAGCCAAATCAGTTGAAATCATAGCAGACAAGGCAAAAATCAAGGGAGAAAATGATGAAGCAGATAAAAAGTGCACTTAATTATGATTAAGGGGAAAATTCATAACTCGTAACCCACCAAAGATAGAGCACCAATGGCAGCTTAAGATTTAGGCCTAAAGCACAGCAGAATATCGTGTAGAACATTGAAATTGGCCACACTCCGTTCTTTCGGAGATAGAATTAGGTAAACACAGAATCTCTGCCTTGTACCTCACCTAGCAGGACCTGCAGTGACCCCACCCTGTCCCCCACAAAACGCTCACCTCCCTCCACCTTCACCTCTACCTGACACCACACATCGCCCACATACCAAGTTCCTAGAACAGCGAGTGTGTCAGTGCTGCCAACCAGCTTCCACCATCGCCCTCCTGCACTGGCGCTCCTTCCACTGCCCAGGTCATGTGAGACGTGGGGCCTGCTGGATAAGCCGCTGTGCCTCCCTGTCCTCCTGTGTATCCTGAGGGTAATATCATAACCTAAGTCACAAAGGTACAAGGGAGAATTAAATGAGGGAATCTCATCCTGGGACACACGCCATCACATTACCAGAAATACTAGACTATGAAAGTGTTTTTTAAGGCAGTAGAAAACACCTTAGGAATGATATGACCTAAAATTGCACACCACAAACACAAAATATTTCAAAATTTCACTAATATCTCTAAATTTGTAGTCGCTTCCTGGCTAATTATAGGTCAAAAAAGGTCAATATGATATTGAATCTTCTTACTCACAGTAGATTTTGCCATAAGACGATAAAGGGTATTATAGTGGCCTGGAAAATAAATATTTATCTAGGTATACACATTTCTTCTGTTCTTCCAGCAAAAACCTAATTTGCAACTCAGACAAGTTAACAAAACTCTGATTTGTGGGAATAGAGTTGCCCTGGAGATAGGTAATACTCTAAATAACACACAGGATCTCAAAAGAAGCTGACAAAATGAACAGCTGATCAGGCTGTATATTCGGAGTGCTCGTTCTTGGCTCGTAGAGAAGAGGAGCTGCTCAGATGGTCAGTGTTGCTCTGAAATATGCGGGGTAGGGGATGCCACCCTCCCATCACCATCACCTGGTGGACCTACGCTCCGACGTCCTCAATCAGCTCCTGTTCCTGGAGTACAAATTTCCATTCCACTCTCATTTCCAGATCTAACAGGCAAAGTCAGAATTTACTTCTCGGTTTATTATGCTTACGTAACTTTGTGATAGACAATGAGAAATTTCATTGACGTTTACACGACTTTTTAAAAAAACATATTTTATAAAAAGTTTGTATACATATACACAGGTGTGAGCGTGTGTATCCCAGAGGCTTTTGCATTGAAATGTTCCTTATGCCTGGATAACATCCCATTTTATTATATTTTTCTCAATGACCTCTATATTCTGAATGTTCATAGAAAATACATATCACTATAGCAAATTGTTATTTTTAACAAAATGTGAGTTAAATTTTGATCAAACAGAAGAAATACCTCTGCCAAGTCCCTGGTTTATCTGATACCCTAAAAATAAAGAAGTCAAGTTTCTAAGTCAAAGATATTTACTTGACAGGGAGTCTTCAGGTTTTGTTACTATTATTTCTTTGCTTAGTTCTCACAGCAACCTAACAGCCTACTAGACAATAAACCACCCCCTGGGGAAAGACCATCTAGTTAATCCTGGAACCATCATCAGCCAGGTAGGCTTTGGTTTTCACTCATTCATTTTCTCACTGACAGTCTTTGTGATCAAACCACGGCAACAAACTTCCGAGAAGATGATTAGGTACGCACCTATCCACTCGTGCTTTTCTCCAGGAGCTTGGATGTCCTTAACTTGTTCTCATGATATTTTCATCTCTTTTTACATACCTAGTCCTTTGCAAATGTGTTGATGTATATAGTGATGCAGAGAGCAAAAGCAAAAGAAATATAGAAAAAAAAAAGATTAAATTTCCTTTGTAGGCCATTGGCAAGTACTGGGGACAGGGTGACCCTCCAGGAACTTGACTGCCTCGCTGTTAATACTGTGCTGGGGGCAAAAAGCAGCCTTAGTTTAACTCCAGGACCCTGTGAGTATATTTAATCATAGAGACATTCCTTTGGAAAATTCGCCCATCTTCCCCACCCCAGCCAAGATACGTCTTGGCAATCATTCCCCCAAACACATGGCTCTCTGATATACATCTGAAGGGTCTCATGACTCAGGTACTATCAGACAGTAATAAATGACCTTCTCCCAATAGCTAGCCCTTCAAGGTCCTGGAAACCTTGATTCCAAATTCCTTAGAGACTCACGTTCTCCTTAACCCCCTCCAGATTTGGAAGTATAAAATGGGCCACCCGTCATGACCCCGGCCACTCCTTCTGCCCATGGGTCCTGCCTCCGTGCTTTAATAAAACCACCTTTTTTGCACTGAAGACATCATATTAATTCTTTCTTGACCTTTTGCTCCTGAACCCTGAACATCACATCATACTATACAGAGATAAAACAAAAGTTACCAAATTCCAAGAATAGATCCATGGAATAGCTCAGTTAAGTGGAACCCTAGGGATCCCATTACCCATCAGCTCATTTTGTGCATCAGAACACTGAGGAGGACCAGAGAGGCAGAAGGTGTCCACTGGGCTAGTTAATGCCTTCCTCCCAGGTGTGGTACAATCTCCAGTTCTTTCCAGCAGAAACCTTGCTCATTATGAAATCCACAGACTCAGAAAAGTAGAGTCAAATGCTGAGATCTTTTCAAGATGATTTTTGTGATGTCAGCTTCACACGGTGTGATTGCAAGAGAGAGAGAGCAGGGCTGCTGCCAGCACCCAGAAGCTGGACAGCGCAGGGAGCGGGGTGCACTATAGCCCTCTGGGATGGACCTAACCTGACACCCAACACCCAACCCAGATAGGCTCTCACTTTGGTGCGATGCTTTCCAGGCTGCTCACTCATTAACTCCTGTTCACTGAGCACCTCCCTAGGCAGTGACCTGCCCTAATGACCTATCAGAAGGTGGCCGACAGAAAGGGCCTTGACCACTGGGTATTTACACTCCGATGGTGGGAAGGCAGCAGCACACACAGGAGGAACCATCGCATGAATAATTAAAATATGTGATAAGTACTATGAAGACCGTGGTTAAAAAAAAAAAAAAAGACCGTGGTTGTCATGGTTTTGATGAAAGAGTGAAGGAAGGACTTCCTGAGAAGGAAAATTCAAGCCGAGGACTTTTGTAGGAAAAGTTAGAATGAAGCTCATTATTTTCCTAATCATAGTTTTTTTTTTTTAATGATGTTAATCTATTTCCAACCCAAAGCTCCAAAAGTCAAGGTTACTGTCCTGCTCACTCTGTGTTCTGCCGAAGAAGTGTTTGTTGAGATTCACCAACTAATTTCCAACAGCCCCACCCCACAGATGCTTCTCCACATCCAACTGATCCACCGAGGCAGGAATTATTGCAGACATAGATTGCTCCGTGAAGACTAATATGTGGTCCCTTTGTGAGCTTCTCCCAGGAGTTTCACCCCAACAAACAGTCATGCTGAGTGAACATGGACATTCAAGTTCAGACAGGATCGGTTCTCTGCTGTCTCTGTTCTTTGTTTCTCAGGATGAAGATGCCCCGCCCAAAACACAGGCCACTGGCCCAAAACACAGAAAACCAGAACACGAAGATCTATTTTATTAGGAGTCTCAAGAAAATGAATTTAAATGAGAGAAAATGGGATAAGTGGAAATTTCCAAAAATATATTTATAAATTTATTGATAATTCCCAATCTGATTCCTGTTTTTGGAACCATTTTTTAGAAAGTTTTGAGTTGGTCCACCCTACGGTGAATCTCATGTAGCGTTAATAAACGTCATTCACAGGAATCTATAATTGCATTAAATCTTCATCCCAATAAACTGACAAAACCCCAGTCTTAAGCACAATTCTATCTGCAAATGATCTTTGGTATTCAACAACTGATGAAGCAGTGTCTTATGTAAGTAAAATCACTGGTTTTGTCTGGAGGCTTACAGAATAATAAAGCTGTTTATACTGATTAACACGCTAATAAGTAACATCTTGGTTCCGAAGCATCTGCTTGATACCTGAAATGTTTGCCTTACCTACTAAGCCCTCAACTCCATGGCTGGTCACAGCCTCACTTAGCTGTGTTCCTCATCACCATTACTAAGCTCAGGAGAACATGTGGTGGGCTCTCTGCCCTCAGAATGTTCTGTGATGACCAAGCTCCTAGGGAAACCTGGTCACAAATGCCACCCTGGGTGAAATTTCACTGAGAAATGTGTGTACATTGGTTCTCCTGGTAAGATGTTGGCATAACATGGGATGCACGGTTTATTTATTGACATTTTTTTTTTAATCTAAGATAAATTCAGGGAAGCAAAGAGGTAAGATGACAGATACTCTGGATGCCAAATGGAAAGTCCCACTGAGGTGTGGGTCATGGCTTCACATTCCACCTCCACCGAAGCCATCAAAGTGCCAGCCAGTAAACACTTTGAGGCGTGGCATCCATGAAAATGGGATTAGCGTCTTTCTGAAAGAAAGCCATAGGATTCTAGCATGGGGAGGAGGAGGAAGAAGAGAAGTAATTCAGTTTTTAAATCTCATCCAGGTACGAAAACAGAGTCAGAAGATCCACAGAGACATTATGGGGTCATTTCCACAGCCTCGAACATGGGGTGACCATGGTCTGTCACAACAGTCTTCAAGGGATGTTGGATCAGGTCCCTTGATATTTCAGCTCCAGGTCAAGGGCCACCTACCAACCACCAGCATGAATTAATCATGGAAGGATCACACAACCCCACACACTACAAGGGGAAGTCGACCGCCTTAGTTCCACCCAGGAGCAGTTAAAACAAAATACATCAGAAAATACCCTTAGAGACAAAGAATGGAGCCTGAAAGAAGAGTAAACAAAAATGTGACAAAATGATTGATAAATGTGACTTCTGCCATAGATTTCCTAAAGTAGTGTAAGAAACCTGAAAAGCAACTCCAGAAACAGGGCCGTGTTCATGGATTCAATGAAGATGCATGTGTCTGCTCAGCAGGAGGCGAGAGTTTGCAGTCCACAGAGACACTCCCTCCTTCATACAACATGCCTTCTAGATGGGGGCAGGGAACAGGTGACATGTAAAGTGCACAGTGACAAATAAAGACGAGGTCCCCATGCCCTGGGGGCTCACAGTCAAGTTGTGGGAGGAGAAACGAAAATAAAGAGCCACTGCCACACAAGAAGCAACAGAGAAGACCCTGCGGATATGGATGGTCAACCTCACATGTTGCCCTGTCTTCATTTGATGAAGGTCTCATCCAAACCCCAACAGAGTCATGCTTTATGGGTGATGCTAGTCATGAGTGAGAGCAGGAGGTTAAACGGGGATGTGGGTCACACCCAGGAAGCCTGCAGAGCCACAGCGCTGGGTCAGAAACCAACTGGATTCATGGGGTTCATGTGCACATGTAAGGAAGGCCACGCACCCCATTGTCAGGTTCTCCTGGCACAGCAAGCTCCCTCCTTACCCGACCAGCTATCACCATCCCGGGGGTGGCTCAGTGTGGTCCTCTCCCCCCACCTCGTTGGGGTTTTAAGGCCTGAGCTCAGCTTCACACACGAAATTCATGATCTTGAGCCATCTGTCCATCACGGAGTCACGTCCATGGCTTCTGTGGTGACACGAGCAGGGGCCTGCAGGGACGCCAGGGCAGAGCAGGAGCATGTCCTGCCTCTGTGGACTTACAGTCTGGCCTGTGGTATGAGTTCTCTGCTCTGAAGTAACACAAACCCACTGATGAAGAACTATCTACACAGGAAGCACAACCCGATGCAACAACAAGTGCTTCCTGGTAAAAAAAAATTATGATTTTCAAAAGCAGTTTGAAAACTGTGCTCATTCTCTCTCTCTCTCTCTCTCTCTCTCTCTCTCTCTCTCTCTCTCTCTCACCCTGATACCTGGTGTTACTGTGAAGATTTAATAAAATAACACAGAGAAAGCGGCTAGCACATAGTAAGCGATCATAAGTAGATTAATACCCACCATTTTGGTGGTGATTGATATTTACTATTTTCTCATGCAAATAACATTATAATTTGGCACACTGTTTTGGAGATGGGACTGGGGCAGCCAAGAGCCTTCAGGCCCGACGGCCCGACACAGCTGGTACTCGGTGCTGAGCATCATCATCCAGAAGATGTGCTGCATCCCTTTCTGTGACTCTACTGCAGACACTTGTGTTTTACAGAGAAGGGGGCTGGCATCTAGAAAGATTAAGCATCATTTTCAGAGTTAACAGAGGTAAATCCTAGTAAATTTAGACCAAGCATCCAGACAGTCTGACCCCAGGGCCTGTGCTCTTAAACCGCTCTTCAAAATAAAACACAGCTGAGCAGAATTCAAGTCAAAAATATAAAAAGTGGATTAATTCTGCTTTTCTGTATACTATGGCATTGGGTTCAGACTCCAGAGAACACAGCAGAGGCATCCTGCAGGCCCTGAGGGATTAGCCGCGCACCCCCCATACCCCCAGTCTTGAGGGCAGAGATAGAGCCAGGCCAGCTCCCTCGTGAGGGGGCACCAGCCCAGGTCCCCCGATAGCCCCCTCTCTCACTCTAGCCACAGGGAGTGCAGTCTGTGGGTGATAGCATGACCCTCGTCTTGCACTTGTTGAAGGCAGTTAAATATAATAAATAACCACAATAACTCTTCTGTTTCACTCTGGCTGCAGAGAGTTGCTTAGAAATAACACTCCATCTCAGTTCAGAGGGCCGGGGAAGGGGTGGGAGAGATCCCTGAGAGCTGAGGGTTGTGCCAACCATCCCCGGGGAGATCTACCTGCTGCTGTTCTACTGCACCCCACAGTTCCCACGTGCACGAGGAGGGCCAGCTTCCCAGATCTCCCAATTTCTCAGGAAAAGCTACAAGTATGACATTTTATAAGAAATGCCTAAATTCCCAAGTATTGGGAATGAGTTGTAAATGAAAAAATTCACTTTTCTGTATGATGGGCCAGCACATCTGAGCAGGTTACATCTGTAGGAGAGTTTAGACACACAGACCCCAGCTTTACAAGCCCTTACGTCATTCACAGGGATGCTTTCACTTCAAAAACAAATCACAGGTTAATTCTGAGAACATATTTGTGTCATGGTTTCATGGAGACTAAAGAAAAAGAGATCTATTCACTATTTATCAGCACCTTTTCAAATTTAGCAATTTCCTCTTCTCTCCAGTGCCCACTGGGCTGATTCCGACAGGTCAGAAAGGTCAAGTGATGCAACCAGGGATGGTTCATAATAAGCAGGGCATTCCTGTAGGATTTGGGACCCCACCGCCATTTTTATTTCAAAACAGGTTAATTAATGGTCAGTAAGCCAAATCAAGACTGTTTTCATACTTATTGGGCAAAACCATAGAGGCAACATGCAAGTATCTCAAGCTTTTTTTTTTTTTTTTTTTTTTTTTTAATCAAATGTAGCATTTCAGTGAGCTAATCTTTGAAACCACCTTTTGGTTGGCGGAGGAGTCTGACTGAGGCTCAAAGCAAACAAAACTCTCTATTCAATGTAATCCCCACATTATCTTATTTACTTAGAACTGAGTATTCACTGAAAGTCAAAACCAGGAGAAATCTGGGGGGTTTTCCTCCTCCAATAACACAAAAGTCTGATTTTCAATTAAGTATCTACATCATCCCACGAGGCTGCTTCTGTAACCCACCCTGGCTGCCCCTGCTGCCCCCAAGCCAAGGGACTGAGCTGGATCCCATCAGAAGCCATTGGCTCAAATCGGCACCTTAGGATTCCTGTGCTATCCAATGAGCACCTTGAGTGATGTTCTCTTTCCAGGAGAATAGCAGACATGTAAATCGTGTTTCTTGCGAGTGTAAGAGATTAAAGCATTGGGTGTAAAATGGGAAACAAAAGTACATTTTTGTTTCAGCTAAGCTTCAAGAGAATATTTTTTACCAAATGGAATATTTGTGACATTTTTCCCTGAGAAACAATTCCACTCTTCAGAAACCCCTGTACTGAAAAGTCGAGGTTGGGAAACGTTAAGTTGGTTTTTATTTACTTATTATTTTTTTTGTTTGTTTTACACAACTTTCAAAGGATAGGACACAGATCAGTGAGATAAGAGAAGAGCTGTGTTCTCTCCAGCCATGTGCCCTGAGCAGCCGACCGTGTGAAGCTTAAAGGACCTGGCTAACCTAAGCCTTGGATGAAGACCTCTTACTTTTATTGTGCTGAAATAGAATTATTCATCAGGAACTCGAAGAAGTGCAGGGTAGACATCAGAAAGTCAAATGAGGCTGTGTTTCGAGATGAACCAGAGGGAGAGCGGAAGAACAGCAAATGCCACCAACACAGGGCTCCGTTGGGTCCTACTTCTGTGGGTTACAGAAGAGGATGTACTACCGGATGCTTTTGCACAGAGGAAGGGTCTAGTGGAATTTAATGGAAAAAGTTGGGGCTGGGGCACTCATCAGTTTTCTCCCAAATGGAAAAATTTGCTCTGAGTATTTTTCTCTTTCTTTTAAGATTTTATTTATTTATTGACACTCGGGGGGGGGGGAGAGTTGGAGATGGTCAAAGAGAGTGGGAAGGGGCAGAGGGGGGAAGGGAAGAGAGTGTGGGGGGAAGGTGAGAGAGACAGAGAGAGAAAGAGAGAGAAGGGGGGAAGGTCAGAGAGAGAGAGAGAGAGAGAGAGAGAGAGAGAATCACAGTCTGACTCCCTGCTGGACTGCATCCCATGACCCTGAGATCATGAACTGAGCTGAAATCAAGAGTCTGATGCTCAACCGACTGAGCCACCCAGTTGTCCCTCTGTATGCTAATTTTATTTCAATGAAGTTGTTATAATTTTTTTATGATATGCCATGAAATTGAGAGAAAAATATAATATTGTGTGTCAGGTCTGAAAACTTATCAGGAGTTTCAGCAGCCAAAGTGCTGTCGGGTTTTGAAATGCAGATTTCATCTTTCCTTGAATGTTCACCTATGGTGGCCCGGTGGCTGACATCCTATAGAGGCTCTACTGCACCACGGACATGGAGTGACATGGCCAAGCTGTGGATAATGTCACAGGAAGCTCCCTGTGATGGCAGAGTTGGTATTTTTGATGACAATACGCTGTCCATTTTTTATGTATGGATGATTATTTCATTGAAAGAGCACGCTATTTCCGTCAGGGCAGAGTTGCTCCCCTGGCTGTTCACCTGGTGTTAACCAGAGCACTGTCATCCGCTGCTCAAAGTGCAACAGTCTGGCACCCATGACACCGAAGTAGCCACTCACTCAGGAAGAATGTAGTTTCTGAGCCTGTAGTCCTTTCACAGTGCTCGAGGCAATCAAGGGACCAGTAAAATAAAAAATAATTAATAATAAATAAATAAATAAATAAATAAATAAATAATATAACAACAACAAAAAACGTGATCCTCAAAATATATTTTAAATAAGAGCTTTTACTAAATGAGTTAATAAATAAGATAAATAAATAAAGGGACATATGAAAGTTTTTCTATTTATTTTGTCAACTATTACTCACTAAGATCCAATAAGGCAGTTTTAAGATCATGTTTTGTGCTCCCAATGATTCCTGGTTTAAATACTCTCAAATTGATGGTGTAAACTAGTAACTACTAAGTACACAAATGCAGATTAATTCTTATGTATATTTCTTGAGATTTAGGGCTGAATCCATACCCAGTAAATCTTTAGAAGTCAAGTCAGAACATGTTTTAACCATTCTGTCAACACAAAGCTTCCTTTTACGGAGCTTAGACTCCACGTGCTCATTTCTCTTGGAAAGAAACTTAACCAAATCTCCCATTTTCTAGATAAGAAATGAAGGCCAGAGACCTTAAGTTTCTTGTTCAGGGTCACAGTCAGGAAGTGGCCGTGCAGGGAGCAGATCCATGACTGTGGAATGGAAACCTCCCCTGGAAGTCCTGAGCCAATTCAGACACTAAGCGCCACTCAGAGCTGGACAAGAACTCATGTCGGCAGCAGGGTGACAATAAAACACCACAGATTGGCTTAAATGACAGAAATGTATTTCTCCTAGTTCTGGAGGCTGGAAAATCCAGGAGCAAGGGGTTAGCTGATTAGGTTACTGCAGAGAAACCTCTCTTCCTGGCCTGCACGTGGCCACCTTCTTGCTGAGCCCTCCGTGTGTGTGCACACACTCACTTGCATGCACCACTCACTCACATACATGCACTCACACATGCACATGCACTCACACACACGTACGCACTTGCACGCTCACATGCTCACTCACACAAGCACCCACTCATGCACATGCAATTGTATGCATGCATGCACACACACATGCACTCACACGAGCTCACACATGTATGTATAAACACATGCAAGCACACAAGCACACACTTGAACATGCACTCCCACATTTTAACATGTATGTGCACATTTGCACTCACACATGCACATGCAAGCAGAGACATGCACTTGCACACATCCACATGCACACACATTCACACACACATGCAAGCACTTGCACCTTCACATGCTCACTCACACATGCACCCATTCACTCACACACACATGTACTTGCACACCACTCACACATGTGCTCACACATTCTCATATGTATGGGCAGATTCACACTCACACATACATATATGCACACGCACACACTCATACACACCCAAATACATGTACATGCAGCCACACACTCACATGCTCATGCACTCACACACATGCACTCACACATGCATTCACACACATACATTCTCACATGCATGTGTACATTTGCACTCACACATGCACACACAGGCACGTGCACACACTCACATGAACACACATGCACATGCACTCACATATGCACATATATACACATGCATGTGCACACTCACACACAGGCACTCACATTCACATGTATGCACACTCACACTGATAAACACACACATATGCTCACACAGTTGCACTCATGCATGCATGCATGCACACACTCACACAGTCACATGTTCACACATGCACTCACACATTTGCACTTTTGCATACATACACTCACACGCATGCACACACACACACTCACTCACATACAGGGCACTGTATCCTATATTCAAACTTTTATAAAATCACCATGTTGCTAGTTAATGTTACCCTGCAGAGAAACATGCTCTGCACATGGGACTTTTCCCACTATGTGAAATTTGTGTGGGATTATTGTACAAAAAAAAGTCAATGCCGGCTTTTCTGAAATGAATGTTAGCGAACATTCAGGCTCCTGTGTACAACAGTTTTCCTTATGCAAAGTCCAATTACACTGCAGGTAGGAACAGAAAGGCAGTTTTTGGTCACTTTTAAAATTTCTCAGGTATTTTTCTGTTCAAACAGAGAATCACTTCTTTTATAGAACAGGGTAAAGTAGTTCGGAGAAGTAAGTGCATCTTCCAAAATGGATCAGCTTGTCTCTTACTGCTTCCCATCCCTTGGAGAATTTCAGAGTGTATTCCTGGGTGGCAGTGAGAGAAGAAAGAAGGAAGAATTTCACACAGAGAAACAACGACACCAAAGCACAAAACCAATTCAGAACCTTCCTGTGTTTTAGAAAAACCATCTTTCTGGCAATTAGCTACATAAAATCAACTATGATCAAGTTTGGTTTTGCCAAAATGAAACTGATGATAATACTCATAATAGTTGGTTTACTTTTTTCTCTTTTTTACAGAAAACAAATCCTATTCAGAGAATCAAGAATATTGTCAAGCATATGCAGGGGAAGTTTGTTTATTTTTTTAAAGTAGAAAATAGCATACAAGCATTTAAATTTTTTTCTGTAAAAATTGATCTTCATTTAAGAAACAAACATTATTGTCCTATAATGTGTTGTATTCTTGTTACTAGAGGGGAACCATCTACTTCCACTCCTTAAAATGTCTATTTACTCATAAGCAGTGTGGCAGTAATATTCCTAGGCTTGTAACAGGTTACTGACAGCTCCCATCTATTCATTAAAATAAGCGTTATTGGAAGCTTTGACCAAAGTAGGCACGTGAAAGAAATTTATAAGACCTACCTTTTCCCCAAATATTGTCTTACTCAGAATTTCCTTCTAATGTGCATTGATTCAGTTCTTCTTAGTGAGATGACAGTGGTTTTGAATCTTGTATCATGTTACCAGCTGACTCTCTATAAAATGCTTTACATTGATGGGATGTATTTTAACTAGATTTTTAAAATATTTCTTTTGACTAATAATAGTTATTCTTCATCTTCAACTAATATTTTAAAATAATTATTATTCTAAAAGATAATGCAGAAAAAAACACATATATGTGTTTGTATATCCTGTCGAAAGATGTGATCCTGCTATTTTCCATATACCATTCATTAAAGATATTGATATTCTTGGCAAGGTCTGTTTCAACCAAGGGGTGATTTAATCAGCATGTGGAAATAATTCATTTTACATATGGGTCAAGGGATGCAAACATATTAACTGGAAAAGAAAATGCATCATCTCCTGAAAGGATATTGATTCGATCCTATGGATGAGACTTGACTATTGTACATTACTAATAGGAATCTATGGTTCAGTCCCTTATGGTCAATTTTCCACCATAATTTCAAATATTTGAAAGTCATATTATTTCACCAACTTGCAAACTTATTCTTTTCTTGCATCAAAAATTGATTCTTCTGAGTGTTTTCCATTTTAGCACAAATAATTTATTGGTAGATGCCTTTATGAGACAGCGGGAAATATGCTTATCTCTTCAATATCCTTTTAATAAAAAATAGACTGGAATCCATCAGGAATGTTTAGTCACATCAGGAGGGAGAGAAATTTGACTAACTTGTTATTGTCTTATGAAAGTGTTGAGAAGGGGTATTTTCGAAATAAGTTCTGATCTTTGTTAAATCTCTCTCCCTAGAGAGAACACCAATATTTGACTGAAGAGACAAGGAAAATGTATCTTCTATTTATACTTTCCCTGCAGGACTTGCATAGAAAAGCAAAGTAACGGAGAAACTCTTTGTAACCAATGCAGTAGTGCTGTGTGCAGAGAGACCTCTACTTTGTTAATTATTGAAGGAAATAAAAGCAGCATCCTCACTATTATTCATGATCTCCCATGTGATGCTTATCGCAGGAATTTTTTTAAAGCAATAGTTCAAGGATCAGGAAACCTGTGCTCTCTTTAATTACAAGGTATTTAAAAAATTATTTATTTATGATGGACCTTGAAGGTCACCTTTCTGTCTTCCCATTCCATCATGATACAGGTGAAGATCCAGGGAGGCTGTGTCAGTCAGGGTTCAGCAGAGAAACAGAGCCATAGGAGATAGATAGAGTAAGACAGAGGTTAGATATAGATATATAGAGAGATAGATATGTACAGGTACAGGTATAGGTATAGGTATAGGTATAGATAGGTGTAGATATAGGTATAGGCATAGGTAAAGGTATGGATAGATATAAATGATAGAGATAAAGATAAAGATGGAGATAGATGTAGATATACATATATATGGAGAGGTATAGATAGCTATAAGTATAGCTATGGATAGATACAGATACAGATAGGTATAAGTATAGATAGGTATAGATATAGATAGGTATAGATATAGATATAGGCATAAGTATAGGTATAGATAGATATAGGTGATATAAATAGAGATAAAGATAGAGATGGAGATAGGTATAGGTATAGATATACATATAGAGAGAGATAGATTGATATAGCTATAAGTATAGATACAAATAGATACAGATAGGTATAGGTGTAGATATAGATAGGCATATATACAGGTAGGTAGATAGATGATAGATAGATATAGGTATAGGCATAGGTATAGGTAGATACAGATATAGATGATATAAATCGAGATAGGGATAGAGTTAGATATAGATAGGTATGTGTATAAGTAGAGATACAGATAGAAATAGGTATAGAAAAAAAAGAAATAGATGCAGATAGGTACAGGTACGGATATAGGTGGATATAGGGATAGGTACAGATACAGATATAGCAGATATAGATGCAGATAGAGTATAATATGTCACGGGATGCCACGGATGGGACCGGTGCCCCCGGAGGTGGCGAGGCCTCAGCCGCCTGCCCGGTGACCCAGACCTTCCCCGGGAGCCCTGGAGACGCCGCGAAGCCGGCGACGCGCCGCTGAGATTCCCGCTAAGGCACCGCCGCCCGCGCCCCCACCGCGTCTCTAACCCGCGGTCCCCGCGCCGCCTCCCTCCGCCCCCCTCCGCCCCCCTCCGCCTCCCCCCGCGGCCGCAGGTCCCCGGAGCGCCTAGCCCAGGTGGCCCCGACCCCCGCCCCCCCCGCACCCCCGAGCCCGCGGCGCGCAGAGTCCGGGCCACACGTCGCGTCCCCGCCCGAGGTATGGGGGGGGCGGGCGGAGCTGAGCGCCGCGGGGGCCCGGCGGGGGGCGGAGGGAGCCGCTCCCGGAGCCGCAGGGCGAGTCCAGGAGGAGGAGGAGGAGGGAGCCCGCGGCCAGGCCTCGCCCCTGTGCCCCCAAGGCTAGGAGGGCGGCCTGCACCGAGGGGCGGGGGTCCTGGGGATGGGAGGCGGAGCCCTCCTGCCCTCCTCTGCCCTCCTCTGCCCTGCCCTCCTCTGCCCTCCTCTGCCCTCCTCTGCCCTGCCCTCCTCTGCCCTGCTCTGCCTCCCCGCACCCCAGCCTGGGGGCGTCTGCTGCGTCCCTGGACTTCTGACCATGGTCACCCTCCTTCCGGCCTGAAGTCTGAGGCCCTGAAGATACCGTGGGGGTGATGGCAGCACAGCAAGCCGCCCCACGCCCTCCCCTCCCCTCCCCTCCCGCTCACCCACGGCAATCCCAGCTCTTGTTCAAGAGCCTCTTGCTCCATCAGGAAGCAGAGTGAACCCAAGGCCCCCAGAGGCCGCCCAAGGCCCTGGACTGGGAGCTGCTTAGGTCACCGCGCCTCCTCGTCCTTCGCTTGGTGGGACGGGCACGGAGCCCCGCCACGGGCCAGGTTCGGTGTCCAGCCTGGGGTCCACCCAGGGCCCCCCGGGTTCCCAGGCTGGAGACAGACTGGGGAGACCCCAAACTCACAGGGAAGTCCCACAGGGGGCACGGCTGCGTGGAAAGGAGGCGACGGCCGGACCAGGCCCGAGGGGTCGGAGAGGCTTCCCAGGAGGGACCCCTCTACGGTGGAGAGGAGCAGGACCCGGCGGGGGACAGTCCTCTCCCCCCGCCTCGCTGCCCGCCCCCCCCCCCAACATCCAGACCCTGCAAGGCCCGGGCTCCACAGGGGCCCCGACCTGGGGCTTCCCCCTGCCTTTCCTTGCCCTGCACGCTCGACGCTGACCGTCACTCGGCGCCCACCCCCAACAGGCCAGAAGCAAGCCCTGTGTCACCTTTTCCTGAGTCCTTTGTAAATGGGGGTCTTCGTCTCTGCCCTGAGATAACATTCTGGCTCCACCACACGCCACTGGCCTTCGTGCGCCCCACAACCCTCAGCCGTAGGCGGGGTAAGGCAGGACTGTCTGCTGCCCGGGGCGGAGACTGAAGAAGTAGGATCGCTCTAGGTAGCGCGTGTTAAAGGGGGAATGTTAGAAATCCCTGCTAGGCTGTTGGCCTTCAAAATAGGCATCTCTTCCGCGTCCCACTCAGCGGCATCTCCCCATCACCCCAGCTCCCCCGCGATTGCTCATAGGGCCAGTGCACACAGGCGCGTCCAAACACTGCCTCAAGTCGCCATAATCTGGCCCACAATTCTGTGGTATCAGTGGGACTCTATCCTAAGCTCACAAATCAAGAAATGAGGCAGGGAAGAGAGTGAACACCTTGCAAAGGTCAAGAGCATATCACCGGGGGGACCTCCCTCTGCCCCCTACTGTCTGCTTCCAGACACCCCTCACCATGCCCAGAACCGTGGTCCCCAGTCCCCACTGGAAGGTGGAAGCACCTGCCCCATCCTCTCCTTAACACACCCCAGCAGAACTGTCTGCACGCTGCATCACAGACCACGTCCAGCCACTTCCCGGACAGGCAGACAGAGTTACAGAGTGTGACACAGCTGCGCCCCAGAGTCACCACCGGGAAAGTGATTTCACTGATGCCCCAGAAGCAGCAGGTACAAGGAAGGCCTCCGCCAAAAAGTGCTCGATGGCTGTTAAACAACAGCATCGACCTCCGTTTGCAGTCAACAGCATGCGCATCCCCCAAGCCTCCTGACTTACTGCCCCATTCCCGTTTCTGGATTAGTTTCAGAAAAGCAAGTAAAGAAAATACGACACCGTCAGAGAACCTTGTGTCCTTTTCGCTACCCTGGGAGGTTCTGGCTACTGATTATCACCATCGATGCTCAAGACAAGCGTGAGACACTTGCTCATTGTCTCAGGGGAAGTTCATGGGAGACTTTCTTTGAAATAGAGAAGAAATCAAGAGTCTTGACTAGCACACACTCTGGGACTCTCTCTTGTGTGGGGAATTTTCAAAGGAAAGCTGAACCTGTTACCTCCTGTGGGCACACCTGCGAACATTCTACACCTGCAAAGTAATAATAGAAAAATTTAAAGGCTGTGAAATCATGAGCCAACAACAAAACCAAAACAGATTATCCACATAACGTAGTTGCCTCGAGAAGCTCTATATTTATCGAGAAAGAGTCTGGTCGCTGAGGAGCTGATTGAGGCTGGGGCCTCTCCCTGGCCCTGGGGCAGCGAGGAGCGTGTATGAGCTGAGCAGTCGAGCTGGACCAGCTGACCCACTGCAGAGCCACTAGCCCACGCTGGTGCCAGCAGAGACACTCCCTAGGTTATTGCCATCTGGATTTTGAATATTCCCTTTTCCCAGAAATGTTGTTTCTTACAAACAAAAAAATTCTATTGCCGCAGAATCAGTTTGATGCTTTCCTTCCAGAATCTCAGTAAAGTGCCAAGTGGCACCAGGGTGAGGAGGAGCCTCCTGGGGAGAACTTTCCATGGTATACCCAGTTATGCCTAAGTACCCATCTTTGACCTGACAGTAAGAGCACTGGGCATCCAAAGGTAGATGGAATATTGCTTTTTGATAGGAAATGAGGGTGCATGTAGCGGTGAGTTGAACTCAGCAGAAGGTTCCATGAATGGGTGCATTCTGCAGACTCTTTGCTTGGAAGTCTTCTCTAAGAAACTTTGATTGATGCTTGGGCATTTGAGTTGACCCTAAACTGACATCCCTCATTGACATGCCTTGGGCAATGTATTAATTTTATTAATTTCTCAGCTATACATCTGAATAGCAATGTATCTCATACAAGTTCATATAAGAATCCAATAAGGAAACCCATGTCAAGTACTTAGCACCATGCCTGGGCCAAAGCACACACTCAGCTCGTACCAACAGCTCTCTGACCTGCAGTATTTGGCAAAAGACCCAGCACCGCAGAGGCACTCCCCAAAAGAATGCTCTCTTGCTACAGATGCAATGAAATGCCGGGACACCTGCACCCCGATGTTTCTAGCAGCAATGTCCACAGTAGCCAAACTGTGGAAGGAGCCTTGGTGTCCATCGAAAGATGAATGGATAAAGAAGATGTGGTCTATGTATACAATGGAATATTCCTCAGCCATTAGAAATGACATATACCCACTATTTGCTTTGACGTGGGTGGACCTGGAGGGTATTATGCTGAGTGAAGTAAGTCAGTTGGAGAAGGACAACCATCATATAGTCTCATTCATTTGCGGAATATAAAAATAGTGAAAGGGAATAAAGGAGAAAGGAGAAAAAATGAGTGAGAAATATCAGAAAGGGAGACAGAACATGAGAGACTCCTAACTCTGGGATATGAACTAAGGGTGGTGGAAGGGGAGGTGGGCGGGGGGTAGAGATGAATAGGTGACGGGCACTGAAGGGGGCACTTGATGGGTTGAGCACTGGGTGTTATTCTATATGTTGGCAAATCGAACACCAATTTAAAAAAAAGAAAAAAAGAAAACCCTAAATCAGGGCACCTGGGTGGCTCAGTGGTTGAACATCTGGCTTTGGCTCAGGTCATGATCCCGGGGTCCTGGGATCAAGTCCTGCATCAGACTCCCCACAGGGAGCTTGCTTCTCCTTCTGCCTATGTCTCTGCCTCTCTTTCTGTGTCTCTCACGAATAAATAAATAAAATCTAAAAAAAAAAAAAAAGAAAACCCTAAATACTCCACTCAGAAAACTGTTAGAAATATGGGAAGGGGGGTGTTGAGGAGAGAAAGAAACCTGGGAGACTCTTTTTTTCCTTTATTTTAATTTTAGTTAACATCCAGTGTAATATTGGTTTCTGGAGTACAGTGCAGTGATTTATCACCTGCATACAACATCCAGTGCTCATCACAACAAATGCCCTCTTTAGACACCTAACTCTGGGAAATGAACAAGGGGTAGTGGAAAGGGAGATGGGCCGGGGGGTGGGGGTGACCGGGTGATGGGCACTGAGGGGGGCACTTGATGCAATGAGCACTGGGTGTTATGCTAAATGTTGGCAAATTGAACTCCAATAAAAATAATGAAAAAAATAGTGAACGGAATTATAGGAGAAAGGAGAGAAAATGAGTGAGAAATATCAGAGAAGGTGACAGCACATGAGAGACTCCTAACTCTGGGAAACGATCAAGGGATAGTGGAAGGGGAGGGGGGCGAGGGGATGGGGTGACGGGCACTGAGGGGGGCACTTGATGGGATGAGCACTGGGTGTTATGCTCTATGTTGGCAAATTGAACACCAAAAAAAAAAAAAAAAAGAATGTTCTCTTGCACTCCCGCAGCCACCTCCCCATGTCCTCCAGCCTCTCGCATTAATTAATAACACTGTGGCTGTTTGCAGAAATTACGTCGTGTCTCACAGAATAAAGTCTAGCAGTTAAAAGTGTGATACCATAATGGCGCTGACTGTGAAGATGATTTCAGACCAACTGCTCTCAAAAGGTGCTGCTGAGCGATGGAAGCCACATTCATCCAAAGATTTCGAAGACAACAGGCATTTTGCTGTGTAAGTCTTGTCTTGTTTGAATTAAATTACTGAGATATCAGATAATTGTCAATCATTTCTGGTATTTTGTCCCTGTTTAATTCTACAAATGTTTGTTGAGCAACTGCACTCTCATCAGGATACCGTGCCGAAGGCTCCAGGGAGACCGAAACTTAGAAGACTAACACACAAAGTCATGGGGGGGTTGTAAACATTAAAATAAAATAATACATGTTCTAGCTTTTATGAAGGTCTGATAAATAAGGAAAGTATTACTTGAGAATTTTTCATTTGCAAATGGCAGATCCAACTAGTATAAAAGTGGGCAAAGGGTGGAACATGAAATTACAGAATTCTTCAGGGAACCAAAGTCGTGGAGTATTTAGTTGCAGGCCCGAGTGTATCCAGAGCCAGAGGCTTTAGGGCTGGTAAAAATCTGTTTCTCTATCCATGCTACCCCTATTTTCATGAAGTTTCTTCTTTGTGGACTTAATCATTATTGTGATTCCCCTTGGCTGTGCTGTTGGGTGTTACTAGGTCCAGATCCACATTCTCAGAGTTGAGCAATTATAAAGGAAAGAGAGGCTTTCTTTCCCAAAAGGTGCTGCAAAAAACACCTGAGAATGTGAATCATTCTTGTTTGGATTGTGTAACCATCTGTGAAGCAATCATTCTAGCCCAGGGATGGAACGTTCTGACAAGGCCACAGTCATGTGCTCTTCCTAGAACTTAGAGACTGGAGTCAGCCTTATATAAAACAATTAAATTAAAAAATAGTATAATTAGGGTACCATTTTCTGAAGAATAGGAAATGTATGTTGAGCAATTAAAAAAAAAAAGCAGCCCTATAGGATGCTCTAGTTAGGATTATGGTAGAAAGGAGCAACTGAGGGCTGAATCCGCAGGCTGGGTGGGAACTCATCCTCGAGGAAGAAGGCAGCAAAGACTTCTTCCAGGAAAAAAAAAGTTGCAAAAGAATAACTAAAAGTAAGAGCATTTAAAGAACCTGAGAGTTTCTTTGTTATAGTCCAATCTTAGAGGTTGTCAGTGCCCGACTGATGAGATATACCATGGTATAAGATACCTACATCGGGGGATCCCTTGGTGGTTTGGCGCCTGCCTTCAGCCCAGGGTGTGATCCTGGAGTCCCAGGATCGAGTCCCACATCGGGCTCCCTGCATGGAGCCTGCTTCTCCCTCTGCCTGTCTCTGCCTCTCTCTCTCTGTGTGTCTCTCATGAATAAATAAATAAAATCTTAAAAAAAGAAAAAAAAGATGCCTACATCCCATGTCAGGTTGTCTCACATGGCTAACACAGCTGCTGGGGCTCCAGGCATCCCATCACACTCTCACAGGTGGTGGGAAGCCTGCATCCGTAGAAGCCCCCCTCCCTGAAGGACATGTCCTGGAAGCTGTATGTGCGTCCCGCTGGCCGTAAGGGGTATGGCTGAGACATGCAGCCTTTGCTCCGCCCAGCTAGGCCATGGAGGTTGCTGTCCCATGAAGGAGGGACAAATGGGGACTTGGGGATGAGAAGGAGTCTCCAGCAGACATGGAAATAAATAAATGTAACACACGCTAGTACATGTTTTTCTTTCTGGAAGGCTATGGAACTGAAATCAAACCAGCTTATTGATAACACTACTGGGTTAGGGAAAGGCTGATCCCTCCAAACACTGGGATAACCCCCAACAATGACACTACTGAAAGCAGCTGGCTGTTTCGGGCACGTGGTACATGTGCTCTGAAGATCCATCAGAGGCAAAATTCTGAGAATGCAAAGACATAAGTTCTCAGCCTGTGGATTTTGGCATTTTGGGTCTTCCATGGAACAAACGGTGACAAGCAGTTACCAGGACACTTTAAGAATGAAATCCAGGAAATGATGCCTGCATTCCATTACTGAGAAATGAAAGTCACTGCCCAGGACGATCTCACCCAGGCCGTCGTGAAACACGGACCTTGAAGGAAAGAAATGAGATGTAAGGACCACGTGGTACCACGGGCAGTGACCTGTCCTGCAAAGGTGCAGACGGTAAAGGTTCCATCGTTGGGGCCACACACGCTTTCTGGAAGCCACTCACTTCCCCTGTGTTTCCTCGTGAAACACAGAAGCACAGGGGCCTGGCTCTGCACCAATCAGCCGCTGTGGACGGACATTGGACTTGCAATTAATACCAATGTCATGTCACAGAATATTCTTTTTTTTTTTTTTAGTTTTTCTAGCTGCTTAAGAGAATGAAAGTGTATTAGCTCCCAGGCCACAGGAAAGTGCAGGGGGCCAGCTATGTGGGGCCCCACTGAGGCACAGCAGGTGCATTCTCCTCAGTCCAGAAGTCAGGTGCTCCAGCATCATGACTCCCACCTGTGCACGTCCTCCCTAGATGACTCGAACCCCTCCAGAGCCAGAGCACTTGTCCTGAGCATGGCCCACAGGCCCACATGAAGGCTGTCCTCAGGGTAGCGGAGGCCTACTGCCAGCGTGAGGCCTGTGGGCATTTGTCCTTCCTTGCCTCCCCAACTGCATGCTTACTACCTGGAGACCAAATAACTCAAACTCAAATAACTCAAACTAAAGCCTCCCCACTGAAATGAGAATATGCTTCCTCCCAAACTCCAAAGTACATGAAGTCATCTAATGCCGAGAAAAATATCCATGAAAATTAAGGTAATAAGTATGTTTAGAATGGCACATAAAAGTTAAGTATGGGGGGGGGTGAATGGGTGACGGGCACTGAGGGGGGCACTTGACGGGATGAGCACTGGGTGTTATTCTGTATGTTGGCAAATTGAACACCAATAAAAAATAAAATTATTATTTAAAAAAAAGAAGTTAAGGGATCCCTGGGTGGCGCAGTGGTTTGGCGCCTGCCTTTGGCCCAGGGCGCGATCCTGGAGACCCGGGATCGAATCCCACGTCGGGCTTCCAGTGCATGGAGCCTGCTTCTCCCTCTGCCTGTGTCTCTGCCTCTCTCTCTCTCTCTCTCTCTCTCTCTCTGTGACTATCATAAATAAATAAAAAAAATTTAAAAAAAATATTAAAAAAAAAAGAAGTTAAGTATTAACATTGTTAAAACCAACGCTGAACCCATGAAATCTGGAAATCTGAAATACTCCCAGAAATGGATAGATGGTCCATATGCAGCAAAGACAATCAAAAGATGAACAGTTCAATAAATGACCACCATCTATTCAAAAATCAGTAAAACTGAGTCAAAATGCGCATAATGTGATAATGAGTGCCAGGAAAGCTGATTGAAAATGAGTGCTGGAACGGTTTCCTCACTTTCAAAAATCTGATAAGAAGGAATTTGTTTAAAATAAAGAGCTTGAGAATTTCAACTGTTTTCAACATATTGGGGGAGGGATCCAGGCATTCATATAAAAGCCATAGCTTAGAACCCCAAAATCAAGTCAAGCTGACCAGTTAGGTCTTATACACTCGACACCTCAAAATAAGCCATTGTTTTAAAACTTTTTCAAACCAAGTGTAAATACATCTTAATCCCAGGAACATCTCCAAGTATTTTTAAATTATTTCTAATTGTTACTGTTATAATTAGAACTAAAGCAAACATATCCAAATATACAATATATAATCATTTTATATACACTTACATATATGAAAACTTGATTTGTCTCTTTGTTTCCAGGGACAAAATACTTGATTCTTTAACTTAATTTACATTAGATAAAATATATTTCATGAAATTTATTTCATTCTACTCCTGTAACAAGATACTCCCTTGCCAATTTGATGTTAGTGTTTTAAATATCTTCAATGATTAATTTCTAGTTCTCAATGTAAATAGTGGTTGAAAAACTTACAGAACACTTAAGAACTTAATATTTTCAACCAAAAAATATTCCCTGGAAAAATGTCAATTCCAGGGGCGCCTGGGTGGCTCAGCTGGTGAAGCATCTGCCTTCCACTCAGGTCATGATCTCAGGGTCCTGGGGTCGGATCCCGCGTCAGGCTTCTTGCTCAGTGGGGAGTCTGCTTCTCCCTCTGCCTATTCCTACTACACTCCACTCATTCTCTCTCTCTCTCTCTCTCTCTCTCTCTCTCTCTCTCTCTCTCTCCAAAAAATAAATAAACAAAATCTTCTGTAAAAAAGTTACTAATGGAGATATAACAATAGAATTTGTGCTCCAAGTTTTAGAAGCTGAAGCTATGAAAAATAGATTATAGGGTTAATACTTTTCACAAAGCAGTAAATATATATTACATTTTTCCTGCAAATGAAATATTTTCTTGCAAAATGCATTCCCTTAGCATAATAACTCATAATCCCAAGATTTTGTTATCATCATTCTCATTTCTCATTTCCCTTCCCTTCCTCTTCCCTTTCCCCTCCCTCCCTCTCC
The DNA here is from genome assembly GCF_905146905.1 of Nyctereutes procyonoides. Classification (NCBI taxonomy): domain Eukaryota; kingdom Metazoa; phylum Chordata; class Mammalia; order Carnivora; family Canidae; genus Nyctereutes; species Nyctereutes procyonoides. Next base: position 33,333,320 of record NW_026575043.1, read on the forward strand.
TCTTCACTTTCTCCTCCTCCTTCCCTCCTCCTCCCCATCCTTCCCTCCCTTCTTCAATTCAATTACTCATGTACATAGTTTTGAAAATAGAAGGGAGATTTTGCTTTTGAATGCAACAATTCTAAATCATTTCTCCAAATAGTACTTCTGATATATATGTTGGTCTAAACTTTATACAAAATTACATAAATAGTAAAGGTAATTTATTTCTAGAACAGATTTTTAATAGCTTCATATATAGTCAAAGGCAATATTAAAAAGATCAACTTATGGTTTCAAGATATTGATAACTCACTAGTTTGGCTATGGCTTTTGTTCAAGATATTTATTGATAAACCAGCTGAAGGAAGTTAACTTAATCTTTACTGAATAATGGTTTTGTTTTGCTCAAACTAGACAGATGGTTAATCCATGTGGCACCATTTCCCATGCTTCATTCCTAAATTCCTTCAATCTCTTCATCGTTTTCTAATAAACTCTACTTAGTTTAACTGAACAAAATGATAGAAATTCAACTTTTTATTGAGAGTGTAAAGAAAGAAAGTATAATATAGAATAAAAAATAAGGCTTTTACATAGCATTTCAAGTGGAGGTACATTTATTCCAGTTCTTTAAGATTATTCAAGACAAAAGCAGCAAACAAATCAACTACGTGCAATCTTCCTAGTGTGACAAATGAATGCTTATGACATCAGCGCTCACCAACTTTCAGTGTTGTTGCCTGACCAAAAAGGAAATCTGTCCCTCTCATGTCTGTTCCTGGGATCCATGAGTGCCCATGGGGGAAGGTGCTGGAACACACTTTCCATTCCAGAAAGTGCATTTGCATTTCCATTTCCTGCGACGTGCTTTTCCACACATTGTCTTGCTTCATATTCTAACATTCAATGAAATCTGATTTTTTTTAAGTGCCATTTTCCATGCTAAATACACAGCGTTCACAGTTTTGTCTAGCGGATTCTTTATGCAGTATTTTCCATGGCACTAAGGATGTCAAAGTTATTATTGTGCTCGCACTCTGCTGTGCCTGACAGCTTTTCTTTAAAAAAAAAAATTCTCTGCTAAAATTTTGTCGCTCAATTTTGTGGTGGTTATCAAAGGTGAACCGCCACAAACAGTAACAAGCCTCCATGAGAGGGAAGCTACCCCCAGCTCTAAAACTCTTGCAGAATTTCCTATCTTGAAAATCCTAGTGGGAACATTGTCCTTTCTTTTGTTTTTATTTTATTTTATTTTATTTTATTTTATTTTATTTTATTTTATTTTATTTTATTTATTCATGAGAGAGAGCGAGAGAGAGAGAGGGGCAGAGACACCGGAGGAGGAAGAAGCAGGCTCCATGCAGGGAGCCCAATGCGGGACTCGATCCCAGGACTCCAGGATCAGGCCCTGGGCCAAAGGCAGGTGCTTAACCGCTGAGCCACCCAGGGATCCCCCCATTGTCCTTTCTTAAGACAGATCTGCTAGTAAAGGACAGTGGACATGTACCTGCTAGAGTGACACACACCTGGGGCGCCAACAACAGCCAGGGCCGGTGAGGACATGCAGCCCCAGGAGCAGGCCAGGTTGGAGGCCGCCCAGGTTTCTGAGAGAGCTCACCCCACTCACTGCAGGATTAGCCATGGGACTCTGTGGGACTTGCCCCAAGATCTTGACAACTCTGTTTACGCAAAAACCTGCCTGTGAACATTGATGGAAGCTTCGTTTGTACCCGCCACACTTGGAGGCAAGTACCACTCAGGAGGGAAGTGGGGGATAAGATGTGGTCCATCCACACAGTGGAACACTACTCGGCTCTAAGAAGCGATGAGCCATCGAGCGGTGAAAACACGCGGAGAAAAGTGCCTGCTTCTCAGTGAAAGAAGCCAATCCGAAAAGGCTGTGTACATACAGTATGATTCCAACTAAATATGACATTTTGGAAGAGGCAAAGCTATGAAGCTCGTCAGAAGGACAGTGGTTGCCAGGGCTTGGGGACGGGGAGAGAGCAGTTTTTTTCAGGTCAGTGAAGCTCTTCTGCACAATAACCGTGGATTCCTGTCCAAATCCACATGTGCAACATCAACACTGAAGGGCAATGTAGACTCCAGACTTTGGATGACAATGATGTGTCGGAGTCAGTACCAGAACTGAAGATGAAATTTGAAACTATGGCGTTATTTGCTTCATTTTGAATGAAATTTTAAAGTTGGTATCTTAACGCTGCTAAGGTTGGCTTTAATACATTTGCTAATGTTCCCTTTGAGATACTTCTTGAAAAACTGTTTTTTTTCTCAGAGTTTTAATAAAACAAATCCTATAAAATTCAGATACACCTTATCAATCATTGTCATTATTATCAATCTAGTGTACAGACCCAATAAGTTGACAAGCAAGAAGCAAACTCACTTGTTGCATGAAAACTTTATCTATGAATTTATGAACTCAAAGTTCATTTAAAAAACATATACCTTCCACATATATATATATTTTTGAGATTTATTTATTTATTTATTTATTTATTTATTTATTTATTTATGATAGACATAGAGAGAGAGGCAGAGACACAGGAGGAGGGAGAAGCAGGCTCCATGCCGGGAGCCCAACTTGGGACTTGATCCCGGGACTCCAGGATCGCGCCCTGGGCCAAAGGCAGGCGCTAAACCGCTGAGCCACCCAGGGATCCCCTATATTTTTAATATATATGTAGTTTTTAATATGGGGTATCCCCATTTCATCTCTAAGTCTTTGCTAAGTTACAATTGCAGAATGAGAAAGCAGGTTATGAGTTTAATAGTAATTTCCCATGTTAATTTCTGATACACTTTTCAATGAACAATGTGCATTGTCAAGCCAGGAAGTCATCTGCATGGAGACAAATAGGAGTTCATCACACAGATCCCACCCAGGAGAGAGGGTTGCGGGGTGTGAGCTGTGCTTTGTCCTCAGCCAGCCTTCATCACCCAGAGGGTTCAGTGGAGGGGGGCCAGTGGTGTTTCCCCAGGAGGGCACCTGGGGGTGAACATAGCAGGAGGGCCCTCAAAGCAAGCAGAGTGTGCCTGCCTCTCTCCCCAGGAGCCAGGTGAGCTGGGGAACTGTGGCCCCTATGCCCCACTCCCCGTGCACCCTGCAGCCCAGGTCTGACATCCTGAGGGAAGAGAGGTGAGGAGGCAGGTGCCACGGCAGCCCTAGGTCCTCCCCCCCTACCAGGATTTCACTGCTGCAGAGCTGGGCTGAGCTCTGGGGTACTACCTGAGTAACCTTTGGCCCCCATCCCAACCCAGTCATAGGAAAGTCCCAAGTGGTGCACCTACCCAACTCACTGGAGCAGGGGATGCAGGCCCATCAGTCCAAGGCCAGGGGGTCACTTCTCCACAAGCAAGAGAAACAGACAACCAAACTTGCCCGAGACTTTGCAGGCAGGATGGAGTTACTCTGTGCTGATGATCCATCAGGGGTCAAGCTGCCTCTCAAAACACTCAATTCTTCCTTCTTTCACTCAGTCTGACTTGTTCTGTGACTGGTGAACTCTGGGCCTCTCTCAAGCACTCCACTCTTTATCTTCTTCAGAACCTACTACTGGCACCTCCTGAAAAGTACCCGGTTGGGACGTATTGACTGTATGATGCTCAGTTCTTCCAGGATGAAGGCCTGCCACCGAAACAAACACTTTGTGAACAGGTGGCCGCACACAAATTTGACTCAAACTTCCTTGGAAAACACCATCAATTAAGAAGATTCATATAAAATGACACCACATCAGACGGAATGACATGAGTCATGCATAGATGAGCCCCTGAAGGTGGATTACGCACCATGTCAGACGATCGGTGGGCATCGGTGGGCATGGACTGTCCTCCTTGGCTGTATTAACCATTCCCCCAATTGCCCCACAATGGATACAAAGGAAAACAAGACAAGCAAACAAATAATGAGGCAGCGGCCCTTTCACCCCCATTTCCTGTGCATCAAGGAATCTTATTTCCCTTCCATTGTTTTATGTTAGTTTTGCCTTTTACCTTTTGAACAAAAACCAACGACAACACAAAAAGCAACTGCTATCCTGAAATAGTTCTATTCCGGTTTTATGTATTGCGAGACATAAAAATCAGATCATACAGAAGTAAGGGGATAATTTTCTCCCTCTTTTTTTTTTTTTTTTTTTGCAACCTTGAAAAAGAAGGCATTATTGACAGGATCATTTGTTTTCTCACTGCCAACAGATGCGGTGGCCAAAGCCAGGTCCAGGGAATCACGTATTGTCTTCATTTCAGACCTTTTCACTATCAAGGGGTTGGCCAAAAGAATTGCTATCCTCTTGTAGCTTTTATCGCCATGTACACCAAGGAAACATTCTCCTTTTACTATTCACTTTATTTTAAATCCTTTGTTTTCTTCTTAAAACAGACAAGATTGATGGATGATACTGCGTAGCCTACTTCTCACATGATTTATGAATAGAAAACTGGAAAAGGAGTGTGAGAAGACCCTTTAGGAAATTACAAGAATATTTCTGAAGCTTTTGTTTTTGGGAAAATTGAGACATGGTTTCTATAACTCTAACAAATACAAAGGATAAAATTTACAAGTTTGGAAGAGCTGTTTTATTGTTATTGCTGTTTCCCTTTTCCCAAAATTCACCTGGCAAATATCTTTACCTCTGAACAAAAGAGGAAACTCCTGTTAGCATCTTTAATTTATGTGAATTAACCCTTAGAAATAGTGATGAGGTCTGTTATTCTTGTTTCATCGTAGAAATAAAAAGAGAAAGAAGAGTGTATCCTAAACTATAAAAGTTTTAGGACAAAATGATTTGGTATGCAAAACATGAAAATAGTGACATGATAATAACAAAATTACATCAAGACTTTCTTACTCCTTCAACAGTTAATAACTAGACATTGGATCAACTTTGGAATAGGTTAAAGACTCAAGGAATCTCTAAATAATGTAGCTTTTGTTCTTTAAAAACTCATGTTAATTCTTTTTAATTAAATTAGATATATAATGGCATAATTGTAATTGTATTGGGAGGTATGCTCAATATTTGTTTTCACATTACATATATTTTTGGTATTTTCAATATGACAAGTCATTTACTTTGGTGATGTTCTATAAATTGAACTTTAAAAAAAAGTGACTTTAATTCTCCCAACGCATCTGCAAAGCCAATAAATTAGAATTCAACTCTCCTTAGAGCTTATTTAAGACTCCAAAATTAGCTCACTGTTTGCCCTTGTAGAATTCTTTCTATATTTTACAGTCACTCACTAAAGTATTCGAGAGAGGGAGTTATTTTAAGTGACTATTAATCTAACTTTTATAGACTTCAAAGCCCTTAAGAAAGGAGCAAGAATAATGGCAGGAATGAGGACAGAAGACTCCCGTGTGGTTGACATGAAGCGAAGTGAGAGACAGGTGCTTTTCTCTCTTTCTCTACTCCATCGGTGGAGTCTGCCACAGTGCGTTCCACAAGTATAGGAATATGGTCTGAATTCCTTCACTTTCAAATATTTGCTTTTGTTCACAGCCCAATTCAAATAACTTCAAGGAAAGATTTACCCAGTTACTTCAAACCACACGCATCTGCATCTGTGTCTTTGTAAGTTCGGTAGAACCAGTGGGAAGACAAGCAATTCAAGATCCATAATGCTGTGCTCCCTTCATGCATCAGTTTATTTCACTTAACTAACATTTGTGGAATACTAATCCATGTGCTTTCAAATGAGAGTACTTGTTTCATGTGGTATTCAAAATAAATAATTCACGAAGAGGAGGAGTCATTTCATGAATTTGAAAGTCTAAGTGGGTCTTCTAAGACATTTGCTAATCTTGATAAACCATGATCTTGGAAGCCAAGTGCCAATTCACAAACATGCACTATATAGCTAATTCTGTGCTTAATGTGAATGATTAAAAATAAATGATCTATTTGTAAACATTTCAATGCTCTCAGAATGGGAAAAAAAAGTCGTGGAATAACAGAAATTATAAAAACTATAATTTTAGTATCTTTTGGGGGGGGCAGAGTTCAAGCCAAAACTTAGAGGCTTTTTTATTAATCCCCTGTGAAACACCTATGGCAAGAGATCATGGGATGGAAAACTCAAAGAGTCAGCTAATGTCTTTTAAAGGTCAGTGGGTCTTTCAAGATTAGATTTCTAGTCATGATAAAATGTGAACTCAAGAAAGAATTCCTGCTTTCAAACTCAGAAAGACCAGGAACTTGATTCTTAACACTGATTCAACTATGGTGAAATTTGTAATGAGAAAAATTGAGGTCAGATATCCCTGGATAAAATATCTACAGATCATTACGTGGTACTATATGTCTCCAAAAGTCTTTCAAAAATGCCCCAGTCAATTCAAAAGGATTCTTTCTGAAATCCACAACTCTGATGACCTTTCAAGTTTGGTTTTTAGTTCATGGCCAAAAAATCAGAAGAAACAAAATACTTCTTAATCTTCAGAAGTATTGTGTAATGTTAACTGTTTTAAGTGAACAATAATTTGTTGATCCTTTGGATAAATATGTATAAATTCCCTCTCTTTCTTGGGAGTTTTTAAAGTCAATCATTGATTAAATGTGGGGGTTGTATGTATTTCCATCAAATAGAAAATTAGGGAAATAATCCAGCAATTCCATTTCTAGGTATATACACTAAAATGCATATATATTCACTAAAATACATCCACTAGACTGTTCATAGCAATACGCTTCACAGTGACTCCAAACAGGAAGAGATCCAAATGTGGATGAAGAGTAGAATGGATAAAGACACTGTGAAATGCTCACTGTGTGTATTATGTACCACAATGAAAATAAATAAGCTACTACAGATAATGCCATAGACGTGGCTCACGAGATGTTGAGAAAAATGCATCAAATATAACTGTTTCTCTTGACCTTATATAATGCAATGTTCAAAAAAACACTAATTTATGGTATAAAAAGTGATAGTAGTTATCTTTGGACAGTAGTGAGTGGAAGTGATCTGAGAGGGCACCTGATGCACTGGTGTTACTTCCTCTTGATTTGCGCACAAGTTGACACGTGCTCCTTAAATTCATGGAAATGTAGCAAGCTGCCCACATTTGATGTGTTGCGATTCTCTTTGCATTTATCCCTTCATCAGGATTTGAAAAAGAAGATGAGAATTCAACATTGGGAAGGAAACAGATCTTCTCTTACAGTTTTTAAGTTTCATTTCAAGTATTAAGAATTTTTAAATCATTTCAAATAACAAGAACTTTTAAAGACATTAAGTATCAAAAGGGAAACTTTACTTAACCTTACTCATTAATCACATGAATTGCAGATTTGTGCGACATCATTTTCCGGTGACAACCAATGAATTTTGTAAATCCAACCTATGAAAATGACCTTGATGATTTTCAGAATCTGTATAAACATATGGAATATTCCGCATAGAATTATTCCAAAGTGTGAGTCTGTAAATGATCAGAGATCTTTTTGAATTAGAGAACATGTAAATTAGAGGTAGTATATAATCTAATTTTTTTAAAGATTTTATATTTATTTGTGAGAAAGAGGGGAAGAGAGAAGGAAAGTGTAGTGGGAGGGGCCAACTCTGCACTGAGCATGGAGCCCAACCCGGGGCTCGATCTCATAACCCTGAGATCATGACCTGAGCTGAAATCAAGAGTTGGACACTTCACCAACTGAGCTACCCAAGTGCCTTGTACATAATTTAGTATTAACCTACACCTATATTCTCTGACATAAAGTCAGTAACCCAAGAACATATCCAAATACACAACTCAAAAATACTCCAAGACATACCCCAAAATACAACCAGATAACTTACTAAGTTTTGTACACTGGCTAAACAAACAGTATTTTAGCGTCTTAGTAGTACCTCTGGGTATTTTTTAATGATAACTCTCTTTATATGTAAATTAATGGGATTTTATAGAAATAGATGTTAACTTTAAATCATCTTTCCCTTATCTTCATTATTTTCCAATACATATTTTAGGGGAGATTTAAACTTAATATGGGATCCCTGGGTGGCGCAGCGGTTTGGCGCCTGCCTTTGGCCCAGGGCGCGATCCTGGAGACCCGGGATCGAATCCCACGTCAGGCTCCCGGTGCATGGAGCCTGCTTCTCCCTCTGCCTGTGTCTCTGCCTCTCTCTCTCTCTCTCTCTCTCTCTCTCTCTCTCTCTCTCTGTGACTATCATAAATAAGTAAATAAAAATTTAAAAAAAAATAAACTTAATATAAAGTTAATTGTCAAAGTGCCAAAATACTTGATAACCTAATGCTTCTTTCATCAAATAAAACTGTTAACTTGTCAGGAATATAGTAGTTTTGAGTTTGCTATTGCAATCAAAAAATATACTTATAGATTGTCACTTTCCTATAGTATGAAGTTTTGAAGGGAAATCAAATACAATTAAAATGACCAAATATAAAGCCACGGTAAAGGTAGACTTAATCATGCAAAATCTTTTACAGGCACTTGGTTAGCTCTACTTTTCTTTGCCATAAAATGTGCGGAGTGGGCTCTTCATACCAGGAGGTGCATTAGCAGGCTGTCTCTGCTTCAGGTTCGCAACCATCCTTCTTTGGTCTTACTAGTTTGTCAGGATTTCGGGAGTTGCACCGCGTGTGCTCCTGCAGCTCTCGGAAACCCGGATCCTTTCTCCAAAATCCACCTCAGGAGAAGACTCTTCCCTCCCTTCTCCCTGCCTTCCCAAACATTTTGCCATCCCTTCTCCACTAGAACACCCACAATTGACTTTTCAAAAGGTGTAGTAGGGTTTTATCAAATAAGATGAACCCTTAACTTGTCTACCTTTATTTTCTAGAAAAACATAAGGACCTGTTTTTATTATTAAAAATAATAATAACAGAAATTCCTTTGTAAAGGGAACACAACTAGGTCTGATTAAATGTTTGAAATGGTATAAAGGGGCACATATATGGAAAACACATGAACACAGTGTTTTAAAATAAAGTACCTTCAAAATCACCCTGATGAGAGTTTTGTCACCCCGTATTACTAGTGAGCAAGTTTTCAAAGCTAGAATAGTGGGAAACCATGAAACTGGTTACAGTAACCAGAGTTCAAAAGACACTTCAAATTCTTTACATACCTGGAAACCTGAGGACAAGCCCTTGGGCTTCTCTTTCCATCTCTCTGGTACACACTATGTGTGTTTATGTGTGTACATGTACAAATGCTGAGAGAATGGGTAGAGGAGAAAGAGAAAAGGAACAATTTCATCCTGATCAGTTAAACCAATTGCTGTGAGCTGCACTGACAGTTTCAGAACATAGACATATTTCGGGAGTTCTGAATTTGCTGTAATTGAACGTACAGATATATTTTGAAGTGGGGATTTGGTAAAAAAGGAATCCACTTAAGGTTTGCTTTGGGGAATATTTTTATACTATCCTTCTCTAAATCAACATTTGGTCTGTTTTTTTGTTTGTTTGTTTGTTTCCATTGATTCCAAAGTTTTCTTTGGGTCTTTTTGTTGTTGTTTTATTTCTTTTAGTTTGTTTATTTCGTTGGAAAGTTCAGAATTACCAGTATAAAGCACCTTGTTCCGCGTTTAATTTAATGGAATATTTTGTGTGGCACCCTTGAATTTAAAAAGAACTACAGAGGAATATGGAAAGGTCTTTCCCTTGGTCCCAGACAATTTGTATTCAAGAAGGTTGGAAAATGATCTGATCAGCAAGATCAAGATTTAAGTTGGTTTTGCTTTTCCTACTTGGTCCCGTGAGAGGTTTCCCACAATGAAGCTCTGGTGTTCCTTAGAGAAATGGTACATTCTAGGGCTGGGGTGAGTAATACATAACTTGACATGCTGGTTTTTCCCTCTGTGTACATACATAAACACTGTAAGATGTAAATATAATAGAACATTACTCATTCTGTGATTTCTTAATCAATCACATAATGAATAAGTGAGGACAACTTTGAGATGATTAAAAAGGAAAGGAGAGTGTGTAGATAAGGAAGAAATGTGGTTTATCCGATGAAATTACTAAATCAGAAAAATCCTATTGTTTTGGGTAAAGCCAATAATCATCAACTAGACTCTGGCATCTAAACCAGATAACATAACAACCAAAGTCAACCCGTACAAGCAAAGTAGAAAGACAGCCATTGTCTTCCTTACACTTGAGTTTGGAAATGTCAACAGGGAAGAGCAGAAATTGGAAGGGAGACTGTAAGGAAATGAGTCCAAGGGGTCTTACGTGATTCTTCAAAATATTGTTTCCTTCTGAGTTAGTGAACTAAATACATGATATATGTGCAAGATGTACATATGCAAAATATGTTTCTCTGAAAAGAGAGTAGCAGTGTTCAATACACCATATCTACCTGGTAATGAACAAAGGGGTTTGAAATATGCATTAAGCAAACATAAAAATGGTTGAAAAAATGAACATATCCCTGAAAATTCTAGTTATTTTAATCTTGAAATAAGGAAAATTATTTACATTTTTTGGAATAAAAATTTTAATACTTTTACTATAGATGAAGAACACTTAAAGGTAGGTCTGGAAAATTTTTTAGAATAAAGAGTATTAATTGTTCATTAAATCATAATGGAATTGGATACTTATTAACTAAGGACGTTCATAATAACCTTGTCACCAAACAATAGAATAGTTTTAAATAATGAACAATCCACAAGTATAAAGAATCATGTTTATAAAGACAACAAATGCACTATTAAGCTGATGTATTAAAAAAAGAATCATGAAGTTGAGCAGTTACATGTGGAAACCAAGTGGTTGAAATTATCCATCCATTTCCCATACTCACGTCGCATGGATTAGCTATCGAATGCATTCAGTACTGCTCATGGTGCAGGAGGAAGTCTGCTCGGCTGATGGAGAGGCTTTGAGCCTTTTCTAGTCAGAAGTTGGAAGATGATCTATCTTATCTCCTAAGATCAAGCATCGCTGTCATCATTTCCACAAGCCTGAGGTCGGCACATAAAACTATTCTCCTCCTTTGGAAACAGGAAGATGTCAAGTGACCAGAAAAATGTGGCCAACCCTAGTTGTTATTATATAAGGATGGTGATAAGAAAGATTCTAGAAATGGAGGTCGTGGTATCCACTCAGGGAGCTCTGAATACTACTGGATATTCTGCAAAGCACTGAGTTATGTCAATTGACAGCTATAAGGTCATCTACTCCAAATATGCAGTCCTGCCCAAATCCAAAACACTGATTCATGACAATATTAATTTGTAAAAAATATTAGAAATTATATAAGAACAAATCAAAATCTGTGACACGTGGTACAAGATAAAGGCCATTTTTTTATGAGTAGGAAGATCTCCGCTGTATAAAAAAATTCCGGTGTCCTCAGTATGAGCAGAATCCAGGGAAAACTTCCTGCTTTTAGAGGAGCTTGTCCCGGACAGGGGAGGGTGGAAACAATAGTAACAATTAAAAAATCCCCAATAGGGAAAGTGAAGTTCCCGAGGGAAGAAGGAAACAAAAACAAACACACAAAAATGGAGCAGATAGACCCAAATTCTAAATCAAGATATGACACTCGGTTCCGTAAAAGAAATTCCACAAAATAAACAGAAAATATTAACTCCTAACAGCTGACGTTAAGAGTTAACTCTGATAAAAATCAATTTTATAAAACAGATCTAGAACAATGTATAATATTCATTGGTTTATAAGAATCGTTAGAAGTTGCTAAAATTATAAATTATGAATCAATAAAAAAGTTGATAATTACAAAACATAGGGCTGAGATGAAAGCAGACTAATAGCTGTCGTTGTTGAACCTCCAGACACGCGTGCAGTGGAGACCCACACACCGACCACACTGCTCACATCCATGCTGAGGTCACCCCAGGCATGAGGGTAACTGAGAAGTCGCCCAGGGCAGCTCCCTGGCATCCTGCCTAAATCTGCTGTCATTGAGTTTGGTCCATTTTATTTTGGTTTTCCTTCCCCTTCATATTAAGGATACTGATCTGTCTCTCTTCTTTCTTTTGCAATTTCTTATCCAAGCAACAGTTTGTCTTTTAACTTTACTTATAACCTTTTTTGCAAAAGATCTTTTTATAGTTAAATATTTGGTATTTTGTTTTGTTTTCTGGGTTTATTTCTCTTATCTAGGAATATCTTACCATAATATTATACAGATATTCACCTAATTTTTCTTCTAATATTTCATTTTTCAAATTTTTCTTCAATATTTTTTCAGATTCAGATTCAATATTATACTCACTTAATTTTTATATTATATTATATTATATTATATTATATTATATTATATTATATTAATTATTATATTTATATTATATTATATTATATTCACCTAATTTTTCTTCTAGTATTTTGGTTTTCAGATACATCTGTACCATAATGTTATACAAATATCCTAATTTTTCTTCTAATATTTTGATTTTTGGACTTGAAATCTGAATCTGAAAAACATACATTCAGTTGACGTATGCTTATGTTCTAGGTTGTGAGATGAGAGACCCTTTAGACAATATCATGTTTTAAAAAAAAATTATTTCTCAGCTTAACTTTTCAGATATTGTTTCCCTACTTGCTTACCTCTATTTAGGAATTTCCTACTAAATCTTAATGTTTATTTTTTAAGACGTTTTGTAAGTGCTGTATCCATTTTATTACAACAAATTAATATTAATTTAACACACAGGAGTCCTAATTATGTGAAATAGCATATTGATGTAAAAGGGGCATGTAATATCAGAGTTTTTATTTTTTTATTTTATTTTTTATCAGAGTTTTTAGAACACAGAATTGGCACTGTTTTATGACCATCTTTACATGGTGGGTAAGGAAGAAAGGCACATAGACAAGAATGCTGAATTGTCAAGCCTTTGCCACAAAATTGTTGTTAACCAAAATACCCCAACAGGAACAGATGTGAGGGGAGAGTCAAGGACTAGGTTTGAACATGGTGCATTTGCAGTGCAGACTGGTAGGAGTGTGGCCTCGTGTGAGTATTCAAGTACAAAGACAAGTGACAGACGTCATCCATCAGGGCCATGGGGGAAGATAGAGACACTATTGTGACACATGCTACTATTAAGCATGCTGATGAGCCTACATTTAGGAAATGGTGTGCACGCACGCAGTGCAGAGTGAGGCAGGGGAACCAGCAGCTCCAACCTGAGAATGAGCCCATATCATCCACAGAAGCACATTGACCAAAGCAGCCTTGCTTGATAAAAATGCATCTCCTTAAAACATCCCTGCACTGCCAAGGACCCTTAATTATGTCAGTTCTGTATCTACTTTTACAGGATGATCAACTTCACAATAAAGTAGAAAAGCTCTGAAAGAAGGAAACCTCGTTCCGAGGTTCCTCTGGTCCCAGGAGGAGCCCCTTCTGTAGCCCTCGCTGCGACTCTGAGCTCAGAGAAGGATCCCCTCTTTGTTCCTGGGCCAGAGGACTTGGGTCCCGGCCACCTGCCAGCACTGGAGCTCACTGCACTGCTCACCAATGCAGACTGGCAGGGGACTCTCAGGTGCAGTCTGGGCTTACACCTGCAAGAATAGACGTCCTTGGTCAGTGACTGGGCCTGAGAACTAGGTCAAGGGGAGAGCATTACTGAGGCCCCAAAGAAGCCACCAGCCCCATGACCAGGAAGAGAATTACGCTCTTAAACCAGGGGACTCTTCATCAGCAGCAGCAGAAGCATGAAGATCAGTAATGAGTTAACAGCAGGTAAATTACAGAAAAACAGATATAAATGGCTGGTTGAGGGGCCAGCAGGCTAACAATAAGTTTGTGAATGTATTTGAGAAACCACAGCGTGGTTCTTTATAGGAGAATCTTCATTTCCTGTGACTGTCCTGAATTTGGTTTCTGTCCCCAAAATCTGCATCCATAGAGGAGATGCACCTGGGTTTAATGATGCAGTCTGTGGGAGCTGGAGAGGCCATATAAAAACTTTCAGGTATTTCAGTTTCAGTTTTCATCCACACGTGTGATGGAAGTCTGGGTATATATTTGATTTATTGAATATACAAAAATATATTAGTGCTGGATATCATTCATTGAGTTCTATCAGACAGTTTTTAGGAAATGTAACTTTTTGGTCTCATACTAAGCTTGCTTATTGCAGAGTAGACATATTCTTTACTCAACAACAACGTCGATTTTAGGCAAATATCCAATAACTGAATGTATCACTTTTTCTCAAATTACCACCATCCGATATCAATTTTTTTCACCCAACTTTATTTCTATATAGAGAAAATTGCTACCTTTCTTGATTTCAGAATCCACATTCATGTCATTATACCTTTCTGTTTCTAATATGACTTCAAATACAAAGGAACTGGAAGAGATCTATTTGCCTTATATAATTCTGACAAAGATCTCATCTGGAACATTTTCTCAGTGTGAAAAATATTTTTACCTAAGTAGAAGAGAGAAGAAGATACCCATGGAAAAAGTTAATAAAATTCCATAGAAATGACAAGGTAAAGTAGCTATAATGAGATTTCCTTGTGATGTGTTTAACTTAGAAGACAGAGATGCTCCCCAAATCTCCACACTAGACAGCCACGCTGTCACCCAGTGGACCTAGATACAGCCAATCTCTAATGGGGTTGAACTTTTGGTTTTAGTGCAAGGGAAACATTATTTTATTTTAAAATCTGGAAAGACCCTTCTGAGTGACATAGAAAAAGGATTGCGACCTTTGTAAAGAAAGGTTATTACCCTGAGCTCTGGTGGTTCTCGATGTAACCATTATCAGTGCGCAGCAGTCAGGAAGCGATCACCCAAGCTGGCTGTTTGGGCAAGATTCCGTAGAATAAGAAAGGCAGAAATCCTGGTTGTGTGTGGAAAGAGACTTGCATCTTCAGGGCACCTGCAATTAGAGCAGCGAGTGAGGAGAGGGCAGGCCGGAAGCCAGGTGTGGAGATGATTGAATGGGCCGCCCCTCCTACCCTGCTCCTAGGAAATGCAAAGTCTCAACTACAGCAATTATACGTTATTCTGACCAAATTTTTCCTTCTAGCCTGGTTTCTGTGGTGGTGGGAACATTCTGCATGTGCCCTATCAGGGTCGCGGGCTTAGCACCTGAACTACTGCTCCTGCGTGTGACCAGGAAAAGAATTGTTAATTTTATTTAATTTTAATTAACTTTGTAAATAGCTGCCGGTGACCAGTGGCTACTCTATTGGACACTATAGGCTCTGAGTGTTTGCTAAGAAAATACGATCACGTCTGTTCGTTAAACCAAGAAATTCTCAAAAAGACATTGTCACAGATACTGGGTGTCCTTGAGATACCCGGCACACTCACTTCAGCAAATGAGAAACTTCTAATAGAATGATCTAATCAGAGCAGATAGATAATTTGGCATAACCACCATAATATGCTGTTGCTTAAGTACTATGACTGGGTTGGTAAAAATGTGGAACCGCTTCCATTTGTTTCCAGAGCCGTACGTGGTGTCTAAGAGTGAGTGGATAACTCATGAATTAATCCAACACACAACCATCAGGTGCCTCACAAGCTCTATGCTCTTCAGACTATAGCTGGTGCAAAGAGGAGACACTGCTCCTCCCACCCAGTGCGACAGGTGCCTCACACGGCTGTGTCTTAGAACCAGATAGTTGGGACATTTCTAAGAGTTGAGGTGATCACAGAAATACAGACAAATATAAGATTTTAAGATCCTTTTTACACATAAAACTCACCATAAAATATCAAGTGTCAATGAACTTTCCAAAGAAAGGACATGATATAATCACATTCCATGGTGTCACTGGGCCTCCCCCCTACTCCGACCCCCACTGAGTCCTGTGAGGTCAGTCCTGGGGTTGTGTTTGCACAGGCAGTGAGTGATGCTGGGACAGGTCCAGGTGATGGGCACCAGGATCTGAGCAGAAAAGGTGAAGATATGGGGCAGAGGGAAGGAAGGATCCCAGAGGAATGCTGGAAGTAGATTCTAGAGAATTTGGTAAAGGGGGGAGAAAAAGTGTTATAGGTGGAACTTTCATAGGTAAGAGAATTCCATGGTGGCCTGGGACTTTCTGTCTTCGGTGAATGGTAACAATAGAAAGGTAAGGAATGTGAACACGGAGAGATGCTGAAGTGGGAGTTATGTTCAATTACACACAGATTGTGCCTGGGGACGTTCACACACAGATGTGCGAAGGGTGGCAAACACACAAGGGCCAGAACATGTACCTAAAGTTATTTACATTCACTGCATGCCATTTAGTAGCACTTCTATTAAGAAGTGGACATCGTCCCCACCACCTCGCTTCCCACAAACATTAATCAGCAGCGGCTGTGCTAGGCTTCAGAGCCACAGAAAAATAGAGTTTTGCTTTTTATTTGCATTTAGCCCTATAATTTAGACCAGGCAGCTGATAGAGGAAATCTTCAGCTTCTAAAGGGAAGCTGTATTTTGTTTTTTTTTTTTGTTTGTTTGTTTGTTTGTTTGTTTTTACCAAGGTCAGAATGACCTCCCTGAACGTCAGAGCACGGGCTCTCTTTCTACCCTGAGCACACGTGTGGTACACCTGCTTCGTTAGCAAATACCCTCAAAGCAACATTTCAGACTGAAGGGAACAGGAAAGGTCTCCCCGAGTTCCCTTCCCATACCTCCAAAACCTGCATCCTCGCACACACTAGAAGAATAAGAATGTCTGTCATTTTCTGAAATGTTCTGTGTCATGATGAGTTGTAACTCTTGATGTAACAAAGACCATATGTAGCATGTATGACATATGCCTTCTCTGGAGCTCTCTCTTCCTGGGCAGCAGTCCTCACTGGGGCTCGAATAAAACTCTCTCCCTCTTTTTTTATTTTTATTTTTATTTTCATTTATTTTTATTTTTATTTTTTTTTTCAAGCACACAAGGGTTTATTAGCAAGCTCGAGCTTGGGTCCTTATTTTTATTTTTTAAGAAATTCTACAGGATTTGTTCATTTTGCATGGACATAGCCCATCTCCATCTCATAGTCATGCTTCCAGAACACATAGTCCCCGGGGTTACTGCTCAACAGGCGAACCGGGCCAAGCTTTTCTACAGCAGCGCATCCATACTGGACAGAATGGAGCTTGGGGCTCCTGGGTGTCCATGAGGAGATCCCACCCTACGTAGGTGTTACCTCTGACAACTACTACTAAATTTGGCTGTATATCCTTCTGGGGTGCTTTGTTCTTCGATTCTATATAAAAATTTAAGTAAAGGTGATCATTTGATGCATACTGATGTTTTATTTTGTTCAACTACCTAATATCACATTCAGAGAACCTTTCTAGGAGTAACTGTGCAGATAATAACTATTTTAAATGATAGTAGTTGCCCTTTTAATAAAGTTAATTTAACCAATATGAACATAGGGTGAAAAGGATGCTTTTTATTGGGCAGTTGAGTAGTTTTGTTTTTTGTTTTCTTTTTTTTTTTTATGATAGTCACAGAGAGAGGCAGAGACATAGGCAGAGGGAGAAGCAGGCTGCATGCACCGGGAGCCCTACGTGGGATTCGATCCGGGGTCTCCAGGATTGCAACCTGGGCCAAAGGCAGGTGCCAAACCGCTGCGCCACCCAGGGATCCCGAGTAGTTTTTATTTTATTTATGAAAGTGGAGATGACTAGGGAAATAATAGGTTTAAGAAGATGTTAGAATCACACCTCTAGTTCGTACACATTAATTTTAAGTACAAGTGCACATATTCAATGGACAATTACATCGACAAGCGTGGAAGTTAAACTCATGTCTTACTGTCAGATTGATTACTCTGAACATTTAATCCTATTCATAAATTGCTACAGCTCACTACGAGATTAAGATGGGAACTTCACCACATATTAGATCCCACGTGCAAAGTGTGCACCTGCTGCCTTGTTTCATTGTTCAGATTCCTTCTCTGTGACATTTCCTTATACTCAGTCATCAGGCCTTGGCGTCCCACTCTGATACCTGGATGTTCTTGATTCTTTATCCTCATGCACCCAATCTGCTCCAGCTCTTCGATCCCCATCCCCAGTGATTCAGACCCACCGGGCACACACACAGTGTTTGCAGACCTGCTGTGTGTGCTGGATATGCTTTGAAGTCAGGGCGTGTCCACTGTCCATGTGCGAGATCGTGCATCATTGTTCCCACCATATTCTTTTATAAAGCAGCTCACTTACTTACACCCCCTCCTTGTGTACTCCATTGTCAGTGGCCACAGTGTTATCTGGAGAAGGATGAAATATGGGAAAACCTATCAATATAAACCCCATTCACTGTTTATCAAAGATTGATTAATTTATTTTAGACAGAGAGAGAAAGCGGGAGGAGGGGCAGAGAGAGGGATAATCTCAAGCGGACTGTGTACCCAAAACGGAGCCAGATGCTGGGCTTGATCTCACAATCCTGAGATCACGACCTGAGCACAGAATCGACTGCACCACCCAGACACCCCAACCCCATTTTTTTTTTAAACTTGCAGGTATAATTCACTTAGATGGAATCAGACCTCTAGCTGTGGACATCTGAGCTGTAAGGTTTTATAGATTGAGGACTTCCCATCATTCCTGCCCAATGTAAACTAATATGTATAGGAAAATTGACCATAATGAAAAACAGAAAATTGGAACACATTTGCAGAGACAAAGAGGCCGTATCACCCCCAGGAGAAATGAAAATGTTTGCAGTTTTTAACTTGCCACATTCAGTCCTTACATAAACACCTGTATCCTGTCTGTGGGTGTCTGTGAGAGCAAATAACACAAAAATAAATGCCTAACTTCAAAAACAAAGAAGGAAGGAGGAAATGCATATTGAAAACACACCTTAAATATTCTGGGAATGTTCCACTTGCACTTTTTATATGAGAGAGGGTTGCATTACATTCCTTAGTAAACCAGGATCATTGCCAATGGAGAGGTGGACACCTGGCATAGCTGGACTGCACCTGCTGAGCCGACACAGCCTCCCCGCCGTCAACACGGGACTCCTCACTTGGGTAGGATGGACCGGGTCCCTAAGCCTAAGCCCCAGGGTGTGCTGCTTCCCTTTTATATTCTCCGAAGCAGTTTGTGTAAGATTGGTAATATTTTTTTTGACATTTTTGATACACAGTGCATAGGGGCCTGATATGTTCTTTGATATAAAATTTTTCGTTAAATTCTTCTTTAAAAGCTATGCAGAGTTTGTTTCTTATTTTTCATAAAATATGCCTATTTCATCTGTCAAATTTATTAGTAAATGTTCATAACATTCACAACCCCTTTATTCTGTAAGGTTTCCAGTTGCATCCCTTCTTTTATTTTTCATGGATGGCACCGTTTTTTCTCATCTCCCTTGCTCAGTCTCAACATATATTTTCAACTTAATCTTTTCAAGAAACAACTTTAGCAGAACTAATTTCCATGGCTGTTTTTTTTTTCCTCCGCACCTCTTACCTTGACTGCTTCCTTCTTCTAATGACTATGACTTCAATTTGCTGTTTCTTCTAACTTCTTTCTTTGGAAACTGAGCACTGTGCAGAAAAATATAACATATTTTTCTTTCTAATAAAAGCATTGAAATTCCCCTCCTTTGCCTGACCTGCACAAAATAACTTTTGATATACAGAGCTTCCATTACTATTCACTAAAAATTATTTCTAATTTTCCTCCAATTTTTTTCTTTGGCCTGTGGGTTTTATAGATGTATTTTTGGATAATACTGTGAAACCTTCTACAAATCTTATTATTGGTTTCTACTTTAATACTGCTATGTATTGAAATGCTCCTCTGTAAGATTTCCGTGTTCTGACATTTGATGGCACGTGGCCCAGCAGACGCCTATTTGGGAAATGTGCTCTAACACTGGCAGCAGGTGTATCTCGGGGCTGTGGAATGCTGCACTTGTATGTACAGATCGATAATGTTCCTTAGATTGTCTACCTCCTTACAAACATTTTCTACCTTTCCTTTTAATTTCAGATGCAGGGATATTAACATCTCAACTGAGATCTTCCTTCTTCTCCTTTAGTGCTTTCAGTTTTTGCCTCAAATTCACTGAAACTCTGGACTATTTTGTTTTACTGTTAAATTTACCACTTTATTACCGCGAATGTCTCCTAGTTCCCCTGTTATTTGTGTCTTTCTTGAGTTCAATTTTTTCTGACGTTAACATTACCATGCAATCATTCTTAGTCATTTATTTCACAGAATATATATTTTTCCATCCTAGGACTTTCAACCTATTGATAATTATATTTAAAGCGTATCTCATTCCAGAACTTCAATGGCATATATGTTTGGTCACCTGATACTTTACCAAGGCCACCAAATCTCTATGCCCGTGAGAGTCCTTGTTCTGTATTCTTTACATTGGGTAATTTCTAGGTCTCATTCTTCAATGTCATTCTCCTCCGACTATCTCCAATTTGCTGCTCACAAGACCAGCTGATTATTTATGTCACATACTGTATTTTCAAATTCCTAAACTTCTATTTGATATTCTTTCATGGTTGTTGTCTCACTTATTAAGAATAATTTATTTTGGAATTGACCACAAATATGTTAGAGCAGCTGTATTAGCATCCTTTGCTACTGACTCTAGTACCTTAGTCATGTTGAGATCCATTTCTCTTGACCCATGTTTTCTTGATTAGAGGTCATATTTGTTTCCTTTTTTTGGACATTTTTTAAAAGGTTACATTTTCTTGATTTTTTTGTTATTTTTTTAATGTCTAGGCATTTATGACTGTATACTGGATATCACAAATGACACCTTATAAAGTTAGGAATGTAAGTTAGAAATAAATTTCTCACCATAACATGTTATTTTATGATTTAGGATAACTCAGCTATTTCAGATTATATGGGTTATGCTTATATAATACCTATATAATGGAAACTATCAGTTGAATGACATTTCAGACTTTATACCTTTTTTCTAATAAGCAACTTCACTGTGTCCATGTTAATTATATGCATAATATATCTTGGATTACAATTCACAATTATATGGACTGTGCACTTACAGTTTGTTTCTGTTTGTCTGTCTGTCTGTTTGTTTGTTTGTTTTTTCCAGAGGATTTCCTCACCCAGATTTCCTGCCGAACTTTTTCATTGTCACAGTCTAATGGGAGGGCAGAGTCCCTGGATAGTGATCTATCCATTGCAGAGCAGAGAAAGGTGGAAAGTGAATCTGTAAGGACATAAAGTATTTAGTGAACTAATCAATTATTTTAATAAAACAATTAAGGAAGCAATTTATTCACTAGATCATACTACACTCTATGTAGAATCAGACATACTCTTCCAGGCAGAGTGTTTAATGTTCTGTAGTGTTTCCTCATAATTAATGTGATTCTTATCTTTATGATAAATGATGTATGGCTACTCATTGTTTTATCCCAATGTGATGGAACATTAACAATTTTCTTTAGTGTGAATACAGTTTTAGACACTGATTTAAGGATACAAGAAAATGAAGTTGTGTTGTTGTTGTTGTTTTTTAATTTAGTATAATTCAGCTAGAGTTCTGAATTCAAATTCTGTTACATAAGCCTGGCCAAAAAAAAAAAAAAAATGTAGCATCTAAGTAATTTCTTTTGCTAACAGGTTCACAAATAATTTTAATACTATGCATATTTGGCAATTCTAAATTTAACATCCTGATGATTGAGTCACTGGTGTTCTCCCTCTCCATTAATAACTTGCTACCTTCTAATATCCTGATACTATAACACATATTATGGTTGGGTTTAGAATAAGTAAAAGATAAATTAAATAAATTCATTTAAATTAGGGTGATGTTTATTAGATAAAATCATCTTCTCTGGCAAAACCATTGGCCTATATTTTTGGAGGACAGCTACCTATGAGCTTGATTGGTGGACTCCCCATCTTGCTTCCCTCATTTATATTGCCTTTCTGGCCACAAGAGCCAAGGGAATTTGCAAACAACTACTTAAAAATAATAACCAATTTAAATGATTAACACATAAACTGAAAGCCTTTGAGAAAACCTGTATGCTTCTCAACTTAACTATTATAATTACCTGGGAAGAAATCAGATTCTGTCAAAAAGATTCAGGCAGGGACGCTGAGTGGCTCAGCAATTGAGTGTCTGCCTTTGGCCCAGGGCAAGATCCTGGAGTTCCAGGATCGAGTCCCACATCAGGCTCCCTGCATGGAACCTGCCTCTCCCTCTGCCTAAATATCTGACTCTCTTTGTGTCTCTCATGAATAAATAAATAAAATGTTTTTTTAATATTCAGACAAATTAAACTCTTAAGAGAATTATTACATACATGAAATTTTAGTGTATTCATTTACAATGGAGATTACAAAATTTCAAACATCATTCCATGGTTAACTCTACTTGTCTAAAGTTTGTGTGGGGAAAAGAAAAAGAAAAGGAGATATATTTACTGTTAGCCATGGCCAGATCATTTGTACAAGAAAAAAACACAAAAATATACATACAATGGAATAATAGCAATTCAAGGGAATAAATGATTGATATAGACAACAATGTAGATGAATCTCAAACATTATGCTGAGTGAAGAAGTCAGGGGAGGAAAGTCCATATTGTGTGATTGCATTTATTTAAAAAAAAAAATAGAAAATGTAAACCTACCTCTAATGAAAGAAAGAAGATAATGTTGCCTGGATGGTGAGTGGGCTGGATGGCCAGGTTTATTTTTACTGTCATGATGGTTTCATGGGTCTATGCATCTGTCAAAACTTATTAAATCGTGCACTCTAAATATGGTAGTTTTGTGTGTTAACTACACCTCAATAATAATGAAATCAATTCACCAAAGTCACACAACTGATGCCCAAAGCACATCCAACCTTGGATGATATTTAACAGAAGAACAATTATTATCCTCTGCCCTGATCATTCCTGACCTGTGTTATTTTTTATATCCTTCTGCATATCTCATGCCAGGATTTGCACACAGTAGTAGTTGTTGAACACTTTTTTAAAGCATTAAATCATTGACTAAAGACTATTACTTTTTTAAATATTCTCCTTTAAATTATTACTGCACCGTAGTCAATGATTTTGCTTTAACATTCTTATTTTGCAAAGTGAAAACATGAACACAGGGGATCTCCCTATTGCTGCAGTCTTCTACTTTTGGATCCTTCCTCCTAGCTGGTCATTTCACGCCCCTGCAATTAGGGTCCACGCTCCCCAGTGCCTGCTTCAGTGAAAGGATGCAGATTTGCTGGATGGGCAGCCAGCTGTTTCTGACAGTAAATCCACACATTGAAAAACACCTGCCTCTGTCCATAGCAAATATCACACTTGATTGGATATTTCCTTTAGAGGTAAAAGGAGAAAAGTGGCCCAGAAAACTTGATGTCAAAGGAATATAGGCCTACATAATCCATATTACTCTAGAAGTAATTGCCTTCTTTTTTGTGTTTTGAAAGATTTTATTTATTTATTCATGACAGACGCAGAGAGAGAGAGAGGCAGAGACACAGGCAGAGGGAGAAGCAGGCTCCATGCAGGGAGCCCAACGTGGGACTCGATCGTGGGTCTCCAGGATCACACCCCAGGCCGAAGGCGGCGCTAAACCACTGGGCCACTGGGGCTGCCCAGTAATTACCTTCTTGAAAAGTCTGGTTTTTTTTTCTTTTTCTTTTTTTTTTTTAATGCCTGCTCATTACTGTTATTTCACATGTTGCTATCTGACCAACACATATTTATTGCTCCACCAAAACTGAGCAATCAACTCTGACAGCTTAAACGTTTTTTTCTTGTGTTATGTGCCAGAAATTCAGTAAAATATGCATTACTTTCCCCACATGGCAATAACCTCTATAAACTCGAAACAGCAATCTTCCATTTTAATGACAACTGGGCTGTCTCCGGCACAAACATTTAACGTAGAATTGGGAACTCACAACAGAAAACCAAAGATGTGGATTACAGAAATTTCTGTGACAGCATAATTGGTTTGAAAACTCCCCAAATGGGTATAAACATTAGAATAGTTTTAATTTTTCTCAAATATTTGCATGAAAATATTTGCTTGCCATCCTTCATCTGAAAAGAAAAGGGCAGGGAAACTTTGCCAAAATACTTTCAGCAAAATACAACTGTGGGATTGCTAATGGTGGGGAGGGCTTGGCAAAGAAACCACTTGGTATTGAATTTGCGGGTTCTGTGCTAGCCATCGTGACACCCTGTAAGAGTGCGTGTTACAGAAGAGAAACAGTGGGCAGAACCTGTGTCAGTGCCATGCGGCCTCCTTCGTTGAGATGACAGGCAAGTAGCTTAGCTACCCTGCAGTTTGGTTTCCTCAGCAGGAAACCGGGGAGTGAAAGCCCCAATCTTACTGACTTCACAGCACCAAACATGTAAAACCCAAGGAAAACATGGAAATACTTTGAGGTGCTATGCAAGCCCGCGGCATCATTATTACTCCCCCGATGATCGCTAAATATGTACAAATGCATCATTCTGTGAGGCAGCAATACTTTTATAATCGAAATCAAACGAATAAGTGTCTATAAAAATTCTTTCCTATTATCCTTTGAGTTATCTTACCAACCAGTGTCTTTTGTCAGCCAACCTATGATAGTTTTGTTTATGCATTTTTTTCTAACCATTTGTGATTCATGGAAAAATCTGCAATGACCCTTAAGTGTTCTTCTTTCTGTTAATGAACATGCAGCCTAATGTAAAACCTGAATAAATACGATAACAAAAATAGGAAAAATCGGGGATCCCTGGGTGGCTCAGCAGTTTAGCTCCTGCCTTTGGCCCAGGACGCGATTGAGTCCCATGTTGGGCTTCTGGCATGGAGCCTGCTTCTCTCTCCTCCTGTGTCTCTGCCTCCCCCCCACCATGTCTATCATAAATAGATAAATAAATAAATAAATAAATAAATACATCTTTAAAAATTAAAAAAAATACGAAAAATCTAAAATGACTGCATTTGTTTGACTAAATTGTCTCTCCCCTTTAATTTGAAAATATAGGTATTGAATGAATTCTTTGGGTCAAAATAAGTGTGTAGTCAGGACAAGATGGTGAATGAGCAGAACGTCCAGCCCTGAAGGTGTTACAGAAATGAAAAAAGAAAACCTTGGGGCAACAGCTGGTTATTTAGGTTCTAGTCCTGGATGCAGATGGCAGGTAAGAAAAGGAGAAGCCAGGTGCACAGGACTCCTGAGCTGTGCCCCCTTTCCAGCTCTTCTGGGAAGTGACTTCCCAGCACCACCTTGGGGTGCAGAAGCACAGGTGCACGTACATCATGGGCTGGAAACCTACTAGATCCCCAGGACTAGGCTGGATGGGAAATGGACACAGACCCAGCAGACTGGGGGACCCACAACCTCTGCAGTTCCCCCTCCTCTCTCCCTCCACCCTGGGCTCCTAATCATAAGGGGTTCCTGCTCCTTATTCCCAGAAGGGCTGGGCTGCTTGGAGGAGTGACAGAGAGATTTAAGCCTGATTGTGAGGAGCAGTTCCCAGCCCTCCCATGCTTTCCCTGCTCTGGAAACAGTGAAAAGCTCATGCTGATGCTGAAAATCCCTCCCCTCTCCCCAAGTTCACATTCCAATGTGCTCCCCCTGAAACTCAGGTGTTTGCTCACTCCCTATCCCATTCCATGTAATGAGTGGAGCAGGTGCATCCCAGAGTTCAGAGGAAACAGGTGCATATCAGATTAACGTTCAACATCCTCAGGACCTGAGACTGGAGGGAGAGAAGGGAGAGGAGGGAGATGAAGGAGATGAGGCCTCCCAGAGGAAGGTGAAGTCAGGCCTCACTGGGGGTACTGAGCCAGCAGGTGCCCAGCGCAGGGACAGCCAGGTAGTCCAGCACAGCCTCCCACCAGGTGCATGCACACCTGCTGGAAACAGCAGTGTTGGCGGGAAGCCAAGAGCAGAAAAACAAGTGTGGAAAACAGGAAAAGTCTGAAAAATTTTCACACACTGCCAACATCCGTGGACCCGGTACCCAGGATGGGGAAGGAGATACTAGGGCAGCCTCCTGCCACCCTTCCCCCAGATCTAATGAATATTCCTTCAAATATTTTACTTTTCTCTGTATTCTAAATTCCACAAGACTCTAGTAGGTCTTTAATCCACATATTTACCCTCTCTGGTGTTTTTCTTTCCTCTTACATGCCCAAGTTTTTACCAGGAAGTCTTTTCCTCCTAACATGTCCTTCCTGCAAACCTGATGTTGACAGATCCCTTGGAATTTCATCTCCAAGATACCCTCTCCATTTCCGCTGTGTGTTCTCAGGCTGTTTTCCCTGGGTGTGAGGCTCTGGTTGCTCTCCGTAGCACATGAAGAGGTCATTCTATGTTGCTCAGTCTTCACTACTGTCACATCAGCAGTGACAGTTACTGCTGTTTTATTGAAGGTAATATGCCTTCCTCCTCTGGCTGCTGAACAATTTCCTACTTGAATTTTATTTTCAGCTGTTTGGCCAACACGTGCTTGCCTAGTCTGATTTCCATTACATTTATCCTGCCCTTGAAAATGTGTGCTGATGTCTTTCAACGATTTTGGAAAATTCTCTGTCATATATCTCCAAAGATCATTTCTATTCTCTTCTTTTTTCCCTGTATTTCTAGAGATTAAGTTGTCACCGTCCTAGGATTAGTATTTCTCTAGTGGTCTCTCTTACAGATTGACAGGCATCATAATAACATAGTTGAATTTACATCTTGTAGTATTGCCTGCCACATAGGGTTTATTTTTTAGTAAATGTTAAAAATCATTACTACCATTAGTACCAAAACTTCCTGGAAAATAATATGGTAAAAAACAACACTATAAAAATATATTATCAGACACCTGAAGTCATCAGTATTCTGAATTATACATTATAACAAGTGAAGGACTGGCCACTATCACTATTAGACAATGTGCTATGAGATTACTGGAAACTAAAAAAAAAAGAAATGAGTTAAGATATATAAATATTAGGGGATCCCTGGGTGGCTCAGTGGTTTAGCGCCTGTGTTCGGCCCAGGGCATGATCCTGGAGTCCCGGGATCAAGTCCCACGTTGGGCTGCCTGCATGGAGCCTGCTTCTCCCTCTGCCTGTGTCTCTGCTTCTCTCTCTCTCTGTATCTCTCATGAATAAATAAATAAAATCTTAAAGAAAAAGATAGATAAATACTAGAAAAATATATGTTTAAATCATTACTTGCCAATGATATATTAAAACATTAAAAATTTCAAGAAAATTAATGAAGAAAATATTATAAACCAAATTAACATAACGTTGTGATTCTACAGGGATGCCTGGGTGGCTCAGCAGTTGAACACCTGCCTTTGGCCCAGGGCCTGATCCCAGAGACCCGGGATTGAGTCCCATGTCAGGCTCCCTGTGTGGAGCCTGCTTCTCTCTCTTCCTGTATCTCTGCCTCTGTCTCTCTCTGTCTTTCATGAATAAATAAATAAATACAATATCTAAAAAAAAAAAGAAGGGAGTCTACATGAATATGGAATATACTAGTATCAATAGCTTCCCAAGTTCTAAAAATAGTATACGGATTAATGTCCTTAATATGCAATAAGCTTTTATAAATCATTAAAAAATTAACAAATAAAATGAACAATTTACAAAATAAAGACAGCAACTTGACAAAAGAAGTAATTATTAAAGGAATGCACATATATGCACACAAAAAGAAAGACAAATTATTAGCAGAAATATTTATAAATCGATGTCAAATAACTAAATGAAAGAAAAAATGACCTGATTTATAATTAGAAGAAGCACATTCACCAGAATTCACCGAAAAGCAAATTGCAAGAAATTTACATAAATTCAAACAAGATTTAATTTTTGCTCATATAGTCAACAATGAATTTATTTTCTTTTTAATGAGATAACCAGTGTTAATGAAAATACAGAGAAAGATCCATCTCTTCCAACTTCTAGCTGGAGTTTAAATCTATGTAGTAGTTTTAGAGGAATATTTCATAAAATGTATATAAAAGCTTTAAATGTATGTGGCTTGGGGATCCCAGGTGGCTCAGCGGTTTAGCACCTGCCTTCGGCCCAGGGCATGATCCTGGAGACCCAGGATTGAGTCCCACATCGGGCTCCCTGCATGGAGCCTGCTTCTCCCTCTGTCTGTGTCTCTGCCTCTCTCTTTCTCTCTCTGTGTCTCTCTCATAAATAAAATCTTAAAAATAAATAAATAAATAAAAATAAATGTACATAGCTTTTGATCAAGCAATGCTATTGAACTCTAGAAATTCATGCTAAGAAAATAATAATAGATGTTCAGAAATATTTCTTAAGGTGATTATCGGTGTATTTACCATAAAATCATTGTATCCATAAAAGACTTGAAACCACCTAAATATCCAAATACTGTGTGATTGTTTAACTAAATTGTGGACATTCATTATGGAAAATTATAAATATATGTAAGTTCTGATGGCCAAGACCTTTCAAAAATATTCCAGGTACAGATCTTTGATTAGAGCATAAGACAAATTTGATATATCAGCTGATTTTCTATAAGAGACTATCTCTATGGACATAGAGATGGAAATATTAATAAATAGATGAAGAAATAGACAAAAATAATTTGCAAAGAATATGCCATTACTATATCAATAATAGTCATTCATGTCTGTTTTTCATGCATTACAATCTTGCTATGCTGCGTATTCATTGGCTATATGATCATAAAAGAAAGTTTCGAATCACTTCAACATTTTTGCTGTAGAAAGTAGATCAAAACCCATAGAACTATAATATAATTCCAAATAAATTTAGAATAATTCCACGTATCCAAAGGTTTCAGGGAGCTTGTATTTTGGTTGATAGATTAGAAACGATGATTTGGTGATTGGTGAAAAATAATGCGTGAATGCTGTAGTCAGATTTACAAAGGTCTGGTGCCACTCACTACTCCAGGTGAACACACCAAGGCTACATAAACTGTGACAAACTGTTTCAACACCTGAAAGAGCACCTTCTATGTAAGAGAGAAGGAGGAGGTAACATTAGGTGTTTAAGTCATGCTGTGATTTAAAAATGTGTATTGAATTCAGGAGAGGACAAGGAAGTCTTTTGAAATCCTAGAAGAGGTAACTGGTGTTATGAGTCATGTCCTTAACATTAGCCTGGAACTGATGTGAAGGATGAAATGAAGGATTGTGTGGAAGCCCAATATCAAACGCTCAAATGAGAAGCGATAAGGTCCTGACCCAAGAGGAATCAGGATGAAGGATTTACATACAACCAAGCAGGTGCATGCAGTAGGGCTGGTGTGTTCGAGCAGGATAGGTAGGCTGTGGTGATGTCCCCAACATGGTGGAGAGGGAGAGATGACAACATGGTGGAGAGGGAGAGATGACTGCTCATGGATGTTACCCAGTTCCTCCCACAGAAACTCTATGAAGTCAAATTGGAATTCGCAATTTGAAGAAAGAAACTGGGTGCTTTGAGAAGTGAAGCAGGCGCTCTGTCCTCCTGCAGTGAGCTGGGACTGGAGCTCAGCCGGACCTCCACGCAGGAGGGTGGGAGGCCTTGGATTCCACTCAGGTCCCAGCCCTTCCGGAGGCACAACAATGTTGTGTTTTTCTGCCTTTTTAGTCCTTACACAGGCAAGAGCAGGTTTTAAGTACACCTTGGAGTGAGATGAGGCACTGACCGAGTTTTGCCAGCAAGCTGCCAACAGTGCCCATGTGGTGACTCTCCAGTGTGCCTTCTCAGGCTTTGGTTTGCAGTTATTAGCACAAATAAATATACTGAACCATGAATGCTAACTCACTTGGTCGACTTTAGAAAAGGTAAAAGGAGTATGTGGAAGGCCAAGCATACAAATGCATAAAGGTTTAAAAATGTGTTCATGTGTGATATTTACAGAAACATGTATTTATGTCACATATGTAAAGATAATCAATGTACATTGGCAAAGTAAAGAAATAGGGATCAAACAGAAATTATCCCCATGAGAAAGGAAACTATACAGTTATAAATGCTAATATTACATATTATATCATAATATATAATGAAATGTTCACCTGTTAATATCATGATGCCTGAAACAATTCAGGAGAGAGGATGGTCTTAGATGAAAAATATTTTAAGAAATCCTCTGCAGTGGTGGGTGTGGGTGAAGGGGTGAAGCTACTACAACTGCTTATCATTTGAAGATAAGGTAAAAGATGGAACATTTTGATGTCCCTGTGACCACCCTGGGATGTCAGGAATAGGAAACAGATGGAATGGGTTTATGAGGAGGTAGCAACGTGAGATACGAGAACACTAATGCTGTATCCTATGACCCCGCTAGCCCCAAAGCAACTTAAATTTATTAAGAGCCACTCCCCAGAAAGGCAATTTATACATCTAAAAATAGCCCCTTGTTTTATAGCAAAAGCTTTAAAACCCATATGTATGCAATTTCCTCACAACTCATATAGATGGTGAAGGTGATTAAAATCTTCCTAACTTGCTAGAATCAAAAAAAAAAAAAAAAAACAAACAAGAAATAACAAGTGTTGGCGAGGATATGGAGAAGAAGGAACCCTCTTGCTCTGTCAGTGGGAATACAAACTGGTGCAGCCACTCTGGAAAACAGTGTGGATGTTCCTCAAAAAGTTAAAAATAAAAATACCATACAGAAGGCACCTGACTGGCTTAGTTGGTGGAGTGTGCAACTCTTGATTATAGGTTATAGGTATGAGCCCCACGTTAGGTGTAGAGATTACTTAAAAAATAAAATCTTGGGGCACCTGGCTGGCTCCATCTGTTAAGGATCTGACTCTTGGTTTCAGCTCAGGTCATGATCTTGGGGTCCTGAGATTGAGTCCCTTATTGGGCTCCACACTCAGCCCGGAGTTTGCTTAAGAATTCCTCTATCCCTCCCTGCTGTGTTTGTGTGTGCAGTCTCTCAAATAAATAAGTCTTAAAAAATAAAGTAAAATATTGTAAACAATACCATATAATCCAGTAATTCCACTCCTGGGTGTTTACTGGAAGAAAATGAACACACTAATTTGAAAATTACCGGCACCCCTGTGTTTACCACGGCGTTGTTACTGTAGCCAAGATGTGGAAGCAGCCTAAGTGTCCATGGATAGATGAGTGGAGAAAGATGTGGTGCATACACAGAATGGACTATTACACAACTATGAAAAGGAATGAGATCCTGCCATTTGCAATGACATGGATGGACCTAGAAGGTATAATGTTGAGTGAAATAAGTCAGTCAGAGAAAGACAAATGCTATGTGATTTCACACATATGTGAAATTTAAGAAACAAAACATGTGAATAAACAAACACACAAAGCAGGATGAGACCCACAAATACAGAGAACAAAGCGCCGACTGCCGAGGGAAGAGGTGAGGAGACATAGCTCCCGCTGCGGAGTGAAGTCACGCAGGTGAAGGACACAGCACAAGGGACACATGGGTATCCTGGAACAGCCCCACGGGCTGACACATGGTGACAGACCACAGCCACACAGAAGGAGAATCACTGTGTCAAACCCCTGAACCCAACGTCACATGGTGTGTCAACTGCACCCAAATGAAAATAATTAAAAATCTTCTTAACCTGCAGCTACCAAAATATAAAATAAAACAAACAGAATACACAAAACTCTAATCCACTAGAAGCCTTTTTTAAATAGATTTTCTTCATTTATTTGAGAGGGACAGAGAGAGACAGAGCACATGCAGGGGAGGGGCAGAGGGAGAAGGAGAAGCAAGGAGCTCCACGCAGGACTCGATCCCAGAACAAGATCATAACCTGAGCTGAAGGGAGACGTTTCACTGCCTGAGCCACCCAGGTGGACCTGATTTTGCATTTTAGACCAAGGGGCTCTGATCTTAGAGTGAGCTGGCTAACTGTCCCTGGCTCTGAGCTTCAGTAAAAACAGAGACTAGGCCAAAATCTCTTTGGGGTCCGACCTAGGAAACATTCTGGTATCACTACAATTAGATAAGGAACTCCCAGTGTCCACAAACACAATCCCAGTGGCTTTGAGAGCCTTTGTGAGCGCAGTTCAAAGAAAGATCTCGATTTTATGAATAACAGTAATTATACTCGTGGCCTACTGAAGGGGCTTCCTCCTAATTACCCTTCCTCCTGCCCTCCCATCGCTCTCTTCTTAAAGACCACAAACACAAGTGCCACCGCTCGCTTTTTTTACCAAAGAAGGAGCTTTATAAATAAGTATAAAAAGTATCTTCAGAGAACTAGCGTAGCATCGCTCACAGTTGAAGAGCTCTTTAGGTGCTGAGATAACATACAGTCATGAGTTAAAAGAGAATGAAAAGTGTCAAAATCATTTTAGAATCTGCAATTCTTTTTAGTGTATTTAGAAAACATAAATGGGAAGACAGGAAATCCTCAGGAGCTGTTCGTTGGTTGTGTTACTGCCTTTCTGAGGTCTGCAGTGGAAGTACAGAAGAGATTAGGACAAGTGGTCCAATTTGGCATTTTGTTTATCATAAACACTGACAAACCAATAGTGTGGAATACCAAGGTTGTTGTCTTTTAAAAATAATTCCACGATGTCTCATTGAAAGGAAGACTCCTAACTCTGGGAAACAAACTAGGAGTGGTGGAAGGGGAGGAGGGCAGGGGATGGGGGTGAATGGGTGACGGGCACTGAGGGGGGCACTTGACAGGATGAGCACTGGGTGTTACTCTGTATGTTGGCAAATTGAACACCAATAAAAAATAAATTTATTATCAAAAAAAATAAAAATTAAAATTAAAAGTGACACTGATGCTCAAGGCTGTTGTTTCTTCATAGATGTGAATGATCACGGTCTGGCCAACAGAATGTCTTTGCAATTTCCTCAGAAGGGACTGGGGATAGCCGACAGGTGAAATGTCCTCCCGCCAAGATGCTGCCTGCCACTTGCTCCCAGCTGTGGAACAGGTGGAACAGGTGTCAGGGGCTCTACATCAATGCTGTTAGCTGCAGTGTCCTCGCAGGCTCTCCAACAGGGTGACACAGTAAGTCAGGCTCCTACACACCTGTCCGCCCTGAGCAAGACAATGCTTCTCCAAAAATAAGAATAATGCAGGAGCCAAAGGTTTAGACGGAGGGAACCACCTACCTCTGTGGTGCACGTCTTCTACATAGTCATGATGCGTGACCTACACAAGTTTAATGGCAACACGGTAAATGCATCACACCGTAGGACGTGCAGGAGGTGACAAGACATGACATATCTCTGCTTAAATCAGAACAACGGCCTGATGACATTGCCTACGAGCTTACCAGAAACTTGGAAAGTTGGGTTTTGATCAAAATAATAATACCTAACAATACTTAAACCATTGAAGCTCTAAGTCATTAAAATGGAAATTTGCTGAAAAATTCTCAGTGTTGTAGGTTTTACCTCAGTGTTTTCTCTTTCCTAGTGCAAGGGCGGAGAGGTGGGGGGGCGGTCAACGTGCTGCAGACAAACACATAAACAGGAATAACCGTTCATATCAAGTAAATCTAGGGAAAAATAGAAATAGTAGTCCCTTGTCCTCAGTTTTGCTTCCTATGGCAGGGGGTCTTGCATTGACCCAGGGTCAAGGTAGCAGCCACCTCCCTGGACGTCACCTGTCTGCAATGCTCACCTCACTACGTCCCCAGAACGGACATCTCAGCAGCTCAAGCATCACAGGAAGATGGCTGAGCTCAGTACAGAAGAGACTGTGAGAGAGAGGAACCATGTCCACATAATGTTGACTATACTATGTGGTTGTATTATTTTTCTGATTTACTACTAGTTCTTATTGTTAATCTTTTCCTGTGCCTGATTTACAGACTAGACTTTATCTCACATCTGTATGAAGAGGAAGAACCATGCATATAGGGTTCCGTACCATCCACACTTTCATGCATCCAGTTGGCATCTTGGAACCTTACCTGGAGACTAAGGGGGGGGGACTGCTGTATTTCTGGGATGATACCTTTACCAACCAAGGGGCACCAAGAGGCGCCCAGGATCACCAGCTGGGAACAGAAAGCAGGAGAGAGGCTGGGAGCAGCCCCTTCCTCAGAGCCAGACTCCTCGCTGAGCAGAGAGCTGGACATGGGGCTCGATCCCAAGAACCTGAGATCATGACCTGAGCTGAAGGCTGACGCTTCCCTGACTGGGCCACCGAGGTGCCCCAAGCTAATTGATTTTAAATCAAAAGATGAAGTTAATGAAAAAATTTTAATTAAAAAAAGTAAACAAGCAAAGCAGTATGTAAACATGCAGGATATTACAAACTATAGACTGAATCAGGCAAGTTTTTTGTTTTCTTTCTTTCTTTCTTTCTTTTTGAAGTGCTAGTATATTTGAGGACAGTAGAGACTGGCATTTATCAGGATTTTTCATACTCATCTCCCAGGATGAGTGGTTGATCAGAAAAATCTGCAGATATATGGTAAAGATTTTGGTACTACATTTGAACATGACTTGATTTTCATGTTTGTTGGTGTGAAATAACCAATGGCCATTTTTACTGTGTGCAAAGGTGACTTGTTTGTATATAACTCTTTCTTCCTTTTTATTTTTATTTTTTTATAATAAATTTATTTTTATTGGAGTTCAATTTACCAACATACAGAATAACACCCAGTGCTCATCCTGTCAAGTGCCCCCCTCAGTGCCCGTCACCCATTCACCCCCACCCCCCACCCACCTCCCCTTCCACCACCCCTAGTTCGTTTCCCAAAGTTAGGAGTCTTTATGTTCTGTCTCCCTTTCTGATATTTCCTACCCATTTCTTCTCCCTTCCCTTATTCTTTCTTCCTTTTTAAAATTTTTTTTTTTTCTAAACCATTCAAAAGTAAGTATCCCCTGAGGATCAGGGCCTATTGTCCTCCAGGATCACAGGACCACTTTTACATATAATACAATTAAGGTTCATGAAATTACCCACCACAAGGTCCATTTTCAGTTTTCCTGTATTATCCTTAGAGTGCTCATAATTTATTTTTTGTTAACTATTGTTCATTTTTAATCCCAGCACCTGGTCAAACATGGTACTGCATCAGGCCATTAGATCTTTCCAATTTCCTTCCTTCTTCTAACTCTAACACCATTCTTCCTTTTCTGTTTTTCTTTTCATAGAAAAATTTGACCTCTTTTTGTACAATGTTCCACATCTTAAATTCTTATGATTACATTCAGGTGCAGTATTTCTGGCAGGCATATTAAATAGATGGTGTGCAGACTCCACAATCACGGAGAAGCTTGCTGTACCAAGACATCGTGCTGGGGCCAGGCTAGCTCTGATGACCTCGCTGGGGTCCTGACCATCAGATCTCCTTCTGAAGAGCGTACTGTCCACTGTACATGGTCCAGACAGTAGTACCGTTATGTGTGCAGGTCATTCATTCATGTCCTTCAATGCAGATTTTCATCAACTATGCAAGCAGCGTGCCCTCTGTCAGATTCCCTGTTGCATCTCTTGGTCTAGGGACGTCTTCCTGTGTGCATCCTAGTTCACTTTACCCTGTGCACATTCTCCTCTCTCTTCTGGAAGGTTCTCTTCCATCAGATGTTGGATATCTCTATTCTCACTCATCTCTTACTTTTATCTCTTTACTTTTCTTCTCCTTTGGGGAGATTTCTATGTTTATCTTCTAAACCTTTACTATTATTTTTAGAGATTTTATTTATTTATTCATGAGAGACACACAGAGAGAGAGGCAGAGGCACAAGTAGAGGGAGAAGCAGGCTCCATGCAGGGACTTGATCCTGGATCCCAGGATGGCTCCCTGAGCCGAAGGCAGATGACCAACCGCTGAGCCACCTGGGCATACCACCTTTCTTATTATTTTATTATTATTTTACATTTAACTGGCATATTTTTAAAATTTTTCTATTTTCTTTTTGTTTTCTAGTTCTCCTATAGCATCATTTTCTCACGCTGAAGATATAGTGTCTCCTGTTAGCTCTCCAAGGGCTATGATTGTAGGCACATTTTAAATTTACGTTTTTTTCTCTTTGTTATCCTTGCTTCTTCTGGAGTCCTACAGGAGAGGGCACTGCTTAGGCATATTTAGGAATGAGGCCCTACAGGCTGATTTGAACTTGTTTTATGTGATCCAAGCCATAGGGTGAATGGGTAAGGAGTACTTCCTGGTCAACACTCTGTCAAAATCTAGGGATCTCCTCTGGGGAGCAGTTCATGCTCCTCAGGGACAGATGTTCTCCCTTACGGGTAAGGCTCTTGCCAGAGACTGACAATGTAAGAGGATGGTAAATCCAGGCAGCGACTGTGGAGGTGTCTCCCTATGCAGTGTATAATTCTCTTTGCCCCCCTTGTTTCCAGCCCAGAAGATGGCCCCTGAGTTTGCTGGGTCCTGAGGCTCTCTGCCCTCAGTCTTGCATAGAGG
This sequence comes from Nyctereutes procyonoides, assembly GCF_905146905.1. Taxonomy (NCBI): domain Eukaryota; kingdom Metazoa; phylum Chordata; class Mammalia; order Carnivora; family Canidae; genus Nyctereutes; species Nyctereutes procyonoides. Next base: position 33,369,617 of record NW_026575043.1, read on the forward strand.
CTGGCTTTCCTGGCTTCATAGACTTGTATGGGTTCCCATGAGTGAAAGGTTAATTGTGCCTAAGAGGATGCAGGGTTCAAAGAAGCAAGGTTTGTAAAACAACAGTCTTCTTACCTATTTTCACTTTCTTATCTGTCCATTTCTTTGCATATGTAGAAGCCTACAGTCCCAAGAATATGAATGCATGTATGATGGAGAAATATTCTGAGCTACTGTAAACAAGGGAAACAAAATAAATGTGAACTGGATCTGGGAAACAAGCAAGATTTGCCCAAATGCTTAATAAACTATCTGAGCTCAGTGAGGACTAATGTTCTCTAAAAATAACATCTGATAGATTACGTGATACTAGATTGAAAACTGTTCACTAATTCCTACTAGTTTTTTTTTTAAGATTTTATTTATTCATGAGAGACACACCTAGAGGGACACAGGCAGAGGGAGAAGTAGGCTCCCCTCAGGAAGCCCAATGTGGGACCCAATCCGGGACCCCAGGATCAGGCCCTGAGCCACAGGTAGATGCCCAACCACTGAGCCACCCAGGGTTCCCCCTGCTAATTTTTTAAATAGGTAGCCTCTGATTCAAAGTGGATTGACAAGATCCATGTTTATTTATCTCTCATGGGGAGACTAGAGACGCTGACTCTTTGATAAGTAGATTCTACCCTTCTCATTCACACAGAAGATGGAGAGAGGGAGTGGGGAAGGAGCAGGAACCTGGCCACCACCTCAGCCAGGAAGTGGCCTTCCCCAAGTCCTTCACAGGCTGACATTATAATCATAAGTATGCAAGCAGTCGTCATTTATGAGTTTGTGCATCTACTTCATGGACCCATTTCTTATTTTCATCCACTTGTAGACGGGATTGGTTATCTCCTTTTAATGATGGTAGCAAGACTCTCATGACCCTATCTCAAATTTGGCTTTCACAGAGTACACTTTGGTAGTGAGTTGAAAGGCATTTGAAAAGACAACAAACTATAAAATAAATAATAAAATTAACAACAACAACAAAACAGTAAAATCTTATCCATGATAAATAACTCAAAGACTCAATTTCTCTTTTTTTTTAAGATTTTATTTGTTTATTCATGAGAGACAGAGAGAGAGAGGCAGAGACACAGGCAGAGGGAGAAGCAGGCTCCATCCAGGGATCCCGACTCAGGTCTCTATCCCAGGTCCTCAGGATCATGCCCTGGGCTGAAGGCAACACTAAACCGCTGAGCCACCCAGGCTGCCCCAAAGACTCAATTTCTAATATTTGTACACTTCTTTTTCCCTGTATAGTCTCCTTCACAGCCTCCACTTTCTGAAGTTGGATTCCATTTGTCTCAGGGCCCCCAGTATGTTAGTCTCTTTCTATGATTTGATGTCATCTTCTGCATAAAGCAGTGAGAGGATGTCTCACTTTGTTTTTTATGTCTTTTTTTTATGTTTTTGTCTCACCTGTTCAGCCTTTTCCAGAATACTTCTGTGCCCTAAATCAAGTGTTGGCCTTAGCCTTCTGGTCAGTAAGCCAGAAGACAGGCTTCTAACAGCTCATGGAAGTCACCTCAGAGCCAAAGTTCCCCAATTCCAAGAACGTGAAACTTAAACAGTCTTCAAATGTTTCATATCACCCACAGACCACTGTAAATCAGGCTGTTAGAGGGGTTTGTCAAATTTAATCTTCCGTAATCTTCTACCTGAGTCTCTGAAATAAAAACAATTATAGTCAGACATTTGTAATTACTGAAGCTTTCAAGACCCATTTGCAGCAAACTGAAATTCATTACTTTCTCCATCAGCAAACTACTGCTCTGATATTACCTGCAAATCTAAAGAGAACCAATAAATAACTGGAGAAATGCTAGATTAAAATTAGCAAATAAATCATTAAGAGATTCATTAAGAACCCAGAAATGAGAGAACAGGACAATTCCCAGGTATTAGAGGAAACTAATTTAGAGTCACTTTGAGTAATGTAGTTGTGCCTAAGAGAATCAAATGCAACTTAATACTTTTGCACTCTGGTTTTCTGGAACCAAATTACATAATAACACGTGGTGTTCATAAAGTGATTGTGGTTTTTAATGTACTTTTTCTATATCTTTTCACTTATTCCCAGCTCACAACCCAAAGAAGTGAATAATCACAGAACCATATATTTTTGAACACTTGAAACATGTTATTTTCCTGCTTACTTCATTTAATCCTTATAAGCCTTTAAAAAAAGAGGTTACTAGAATCATATTCCTTTTTTATTATGAGGGCAATGACACTCAGAAACACTAAGTCACTTCTTTAGGATGGTTCCACTGATAGGGAGTGGCGGCAAGAAGCCACCAGGCATTGTCACATGATCATCAACCTCTTTGACCTGCCTGCATTTTGAGGGAGGGAATTGGATGTGGGCATGATTTACAAACTGCAAGTACTGCATAATATTAGAATGATTCTTAAGTTGTGGGAAAAGATACCCAGAGAGATCTCAAGACAACACAAATTTTTCCTGTTTAGAACCCAGGTAAGGCTTGGTACACAGGTCTAATCCCAACCGCCATGTGATTTGCAATATACTATATTTTGTATTCATCATGGCTCAAAATATGGCATGGGATAGAAACATCCAGTACAAGCTCCCTTAAATGATTTGAACCTAAGTGACCCACCTGGTAACCCGGTATTCATCATTCCTTCTGGAAAATGTACTGATTCTCTTCACAAGCTGATGACGCAACTAAAAGCTCTCTCTAGAATCTGCACATACTACTGCCCCACTAAATAGGGCTTCTGTCCTGATCAATGAACAAATGCACACAGGCCCACTCAGTAAAGCATGTCCATAATTGGTGCCAAAATGCTTGGGAACTCACTTTCGTTTTCAGGCATAGTTTATTTATACCTCACCCATTTTCCAAAGCCACATCTCAAACCAGAATATAAATTCTATGAGAGTAGGATTCTTGGCTAATTTTGGCTCACTGCTTTATCTACAGTGCCCCTAACAGGGTCTTCCACATGGGAAGTGTGCAAGGAATATTTACTAAATGAATTAATAAATGTCTTTATGAAACTCATGTATGTTTCTGGTGATAAAAGTAGATATAAACTCCAAAATAGGATGTAGATTTCTTGCATTATATATGGACTCTATCACAAGACCTCATAGGTAAAACAGAAGCTCTGAAATCATGCTTACAAAACAAATAATAAGATGGCAGGTTACTATGATTAACCATATACCACACAGCTTCTCACTGCATTACCTTTTTTAGTTTTGAAAGTATATAGTGATTTTCAGATGTCAGAGAAACAGCCTGGTCTACTCAGTCTGTTCCTATAGTTTCAAATGAACATTTTATTTATTTATTTATTTTAGGATTTTATTTATTTATTCATGAGAGACATAGAGAGAGAGAAAGAGAGAGAGGCAGAGACACAGGCAGAGGGAGAAGCAGGCTCCATGCAGGGAGCCCGACGTGGGGACTCTATGCCAGGTCTCCAGGAATACGCCCTGGGCTGAAAGTGGCACTAAATTGCTGAGCCACCCAGGGATTCCCCAAATGAACATTTTTGGAAGACTAGTTCTTAAGAAAGCAAGAAGGTGGAAGGAATAGTGAGTATTACTGGCAACTAGTGTTTTTGCTATCATCTCGGGAGAAAGTGAGATATCTTCCCTTTATGTTAACAGATGCTATTCCCTGATCACTTTTATACCAACCTAAAGAGACTTTAATTTGACCAGATAATTTGCAAAACAGTTATAGAATCAAAAAGGTTATTTTATTTCAATTCCCTTTTGCCATGTTGCTTTCCTGTGAACCATGCTTTACTGCATTATGTAGATAAAATGAGGAGAAAAAGTGAGGAATTGCCATTAGGAGTTATTATGACTCTTATTATTATATTATTTACTGAGCCAAGCTTGGAAGAGGCACCGGTTGCTTTGGCTCACATTTAACTGTCCATAAATCTGTCACATGGTAACAGCCAGCATCCACAAATGCTGAGAAATGCAGACTTCCAATAGTTCCGGAAGAGAGAGGAAATGAGGTCTGACAGCTGCTGTCACAAAACGAAACACAAACATTTAAAAAACATTAGGAGTTTTCTCACATTTGATTCAGTGAATTTTGTATTTTCTTGATCTCCTGCTGTGTTCCTTTTCTTCCATCTTTCCTTCATGTCTTTCTCCTCCGCTACCATGATATTTCACAGATACCTACTGAGCTTTGGTAGTGGTGGCCCCACAGGTCCCACCTGGGAAGACTCAAGAGCCGCAGTGAGGTCTGTGGCTTTTCTGGACTCTGTACTTGTTTGGGGTGTGACCAGGAGGCTGACGGAGTTAAGAACGAATGGGAAAAAGTCACCATGAAATGTCTTTGCCCTCTTTTCATGCAGGTCTGCAAAATTAAGGTAGGCATGCTGTAATCCATATGCTCACACACTCCTTCCAGGGTCCTAATAATTTTCCAAAACTTGATAGTTTTGAAAAGCCATTTTATTCTTTTGAATTTTTAAAACTTATTATTTTCTACTACACTTTGAATGTGACAGATATTTACCAACCATAGTATTAAGTATTAAATAAACTTCAACATTTTGTTGATGTTGCTTTGACATCACTTGGGTGAATCAAAATAAATGTGGATTAGGGTTTTATAGCAGAGAATACATGGATTAGTGCAACCACCAAGATAAGACTTCATTTTTCAATGTAATTAGAATTCAATTATCACAACCCATCATTTGTTTTGATTTTTTATTCTATTTTTTTAACGATTTTATTTATTCATGAGAGACACAGAGAGAGGTAGAGACATAGGCAGAGGAAGAAGTAGGTTTCCTGCAGGAAGTGGGACTCAATCCCAGGATCTGAGATCATGACCTGAGCCAAAGGCAGACCACTGAGCCACCCAGGTGCCCCACCTGTCTTTTGTTTTCAATGTGCTCATATCAAACTAAATCTTTCTAGCTATTAATTTGAATGTCCTTGCGAGAGGTAAATAATAAAAAGAAAACTTTATAACTATGATGATACTCGATGTAATAATTGTACAGAAGTCACACATTCCCAATGTTGAACACTCTATCTCTAGCAGATAGACTTTCATGACTATGAAAGCCTAAGATTATAGAAATAAGTGGTCACATTTGAATAGAGAGAAATAAACATGTTCCTAAATAACAAATCAAGTAAGCCTGTGTTTCTTCTGTGGTTGACATTAGTCTCTTAGAGAATGATGGAGATCTTTTCTAGGCGCCATTTTAGACACAGTGTTGAATTAGAAAAAGAATGACACTATTTGTTCCATCAAAGAGCTTGAGCTATGGTCAGGAACATAAGCTATACAATAGTAAAGTAAATCTGTTTAACATATAAGTTATTTTAAGAGTAAATCAGTTAAACTGGTAGATCAAAGGATGCAGATGTTTCTGTTGGCTGGGGATGATCAGGGAAACCTACACACTGCGAAGGGAATATCTGGTTCTTCACTGAAAATCCAGTTTTCAGTGTTTGTTCTAGGAAAGGAAAGGGAGGACTATTTCCTATCGAGGGAAGAGTGTAAATAAAAGAACAGCACATGAATGTTCAAAATGGGTTTGGTAGAGCTATTAATTTAAAACACTTTGGTTACAAATACCTGACACCGAAATTTAACTTAAGCAAAGAATAAATTTATTGGGTCCCCCAACTTGGAATGACGGCATTGCTGAATCCTGGGCATCCATGTATAGTTAAGTCTGTCTCTCTCTTCATCTCTGGGATCCAATTCCTTTCCTTCATTGGCGTTATTTTCAGAGAGGCTTTGCCCAAGTGTCAGGAAAGCAGGCAGCTATATACAAATAACACAAAATTCCTGTGTTAAGCATTTGAAAAACTTGATTTATTCTGTAATGTATCACTGAACTAATTACTGTGATCTGAATAATATAATATTGTGGTTTAGTCTGGGCTATGAGCTCATTTCTCTAGTGGTGAAGGAGGAAGATCCCACCTGAACTTGATGGAATGGGTTGTCCATCGGGGGAATGGTTTCATTTACCTGAGTGAGAGAAGAAGGGACATTTGTTGCACCAACTTGCCAAAATAAAGATGTTTCTCAGAGTATCTGGCAATAAAAGGGGAAAGTTAATTTGCCAAAAGATAGTGAACTATTTTAAGGACAAAGATCTTTTCCTTTATCTTCTAAATAATCAAGGTGGTTTCTTTGAAAGAGAAGTGATGCTCTGATGGCCATATAATAGGAAAATTAATCTGACAAGGGAAACAGAATAAATTGCAAGAAGGAGCAACAATAGTAAGCAGATGAATTTTTGAACCACCATAGATGTCTAAGGCGAATGTGACATGGTTGATTACTGTGGAAATAATGGAGTAGAGATCTTATTTATATCTATATCTGAGTTTGCTTTAAAAAAAAAACAACATTAATATGGCGTGTTGTTGAATAATAGGACAAAGGAACTGAAGAGCAGGAAAATGCTTTAAGGAAACGTCTAGAAGACACTTGACTAAAGTGAACTGGTAGTTAAAGGGCAAAGGATTTCAAAAATTCATCCTTTCCATTTTTCCTGAGACTGAATAATCTATTTCAAAACCAAATAATTCTGTGTTTACATAAAAGCATTTAATTTTCACTTGTGGTTCCACTGAACTGCTCTAAGCTATTTCTCCTGTATTCAGTTCTTCCTCATAGAAGGGACTGAAACTCCAACTTTTTATACCAAGTTTTTTTTAATTGGAATCCTCAGGCCTTGTGTCAGATTTGTATGGAAGTAGACTGTAAAGGCTGGTAATTTGAATGCTATCAGGAAGAAATAAGACTCCGAATGGCAAATAACCAAACCCTTGTCTCTTGTGTTGTATATTTTGCCTGGGGAAAGCAGAATTGAGAGCCCTTTGGTAAAATGATAATAAAACCAGTCTCTCCCATCTCAGGATTATTTGAGGGCTCAAAAGGATATACATATGCATGCATTTTAAAACTTTAAATATGAAAAAAATAAAAAATAAATAAAACCTTAAATATGTTTTATTCCGTGCCTTTCCTTCATTATAATGCAAGTTTATACACTGGTGAGTTAATGGCCAAGGTAGAAAGACAGGTCCAAGATTTCAGTTTTAGTACCTTATCCCAATAATTAGCAAACATACTACAGACTCTTTTTCAGTCATGATAAATGTTTAAAACATTGCATATTCTTCACTATCTTTTCAAATAACAGGAATGAAATGGATACAGGAATTTTGACAAGAACTTACCTGAGCTAAAAAGGATGCCAAGAATTACCAATCAACTCCATACAGAATATAATGTCTGAATTGAAGATTGTCCATATTTCAGACATTTTCTCTGGAAGGCATTTGTTGACATTCTGAATAGACTGGTTACTTTCACTGCTTCCTTCTATCATGCAGTGATGTGGGTGGTCATAGACACACTAGCTTGTGGCATCCACTTTTCTGGTAGTACAGTACGCATGAGTGCTTTCTTGAGGGAAATCACAAATTACTTGAAAAGGGCGATACAAAACCAGCTTCAGATTTCAAACACTGAGGTCAGTTGACATTTAGATTAACTGGAGATGTTGATGGCTTTTCTGTATTCTTTGCATAATTTCATTTTATTTTTTTATTTTTTTTTTCTTTGCATGATTTTAAATGCTAAAGAAGTAAATAGGAAATAAAAATCCAGCACTAAAATTCCCTGCTCAACTGAAAGTAATTGTTTATATTTTCATTATCTCAGGGATTACTTAAATATGTGTTTAGGTTAAATTGATATGTAAGGAGCTACACAAAGTAACAACACTTTTTTAGAACATGAAGTCAAAGAGATGTAGAGATATGAATATATTTGTAATATATTTTCAAGAAATCACACTAGCACAGAAAATCATCTCTACAATGTTGGAACTCAAAATCTGAATTTCTTGAGAATTTGTCCTTTGTAGCAAGACCTCTCTGCCTCCAGGACTTCTTACTTGCTACCATTTCCCAGGCATCCTCCGCCCCTGTGTCAGGCTTTTAATATTTTTCTGGTGTGTGCATATCACCCTCATCCACCTGGCTCTAAGGTACTGACTGATATTTGTAGACTTTCCACATGTTTGAATTATTCTAATTCTTTCCTTCTTCCGTGGGTGATTAGATTGGGAGATATACAGTAAAATAAAATTAGTTTTGCATGATATCTTTGTCTATTTGGAAAACACATCCTAATAAGTAGGTTTGGAAAAACAATCCAGTTACTCCAAGGTCAGAAAAATACGAGTTTAGCAAAACCAAGAATTTGTTATCAGTATAGTCTATCACTAAAAACTCAAAATTGAAGATAGGGAATCAACTCACCATATAATTAAGTAAAGGTTTCACAGATTTCCAGGTGGCAGTCCCTTGCTAAATGCTCTGGTTATCACCTCCCTGCTCTCTAGAGCAGGTGAGAGGTTTGGGCAAAAGAAGATAGCCGATCAGTACTTGACATAGTCGTCAACACTTGAGTTACCACATTTACTATATCTGCAAACCTATGAAAATATGTGTTTACTGTAAAAGTAGAGCTATGGTTTTAGAGCCAGGGGAATGACAAAAGGAAGGCTGTGCCAAGGTCATGCCCTATGCTGCGGAGAGAATTTATACAGCCTAAATTAGACTGACCTACTGACTTGTCTCATAAGACAATTTGTACAGTGTTAGTTGCTTGTATTTATAAAATTAAAATAAAAACCAGTGGCGGTGACATAGATACTAATAGTTCTAATTTCCAGTCCCTGCTGATTTCAACCAATTTCGATTAAATCCCTTTATCACTCTAGTGGTTCTTATATATAGAACCACTATATATATAGTGGTTTCGTGGTATGGTGTATATATATATATATTATATATATAATATATATATGGTATAGATCTATAGATAAATACAGAGATATAGATTTATGTATTGAAATGTGTGGGGATTTGTAACAGGAGATTGGAATAATCTTACAACCTGAAAAAAATTATTCTTCAGAAGAAAAAAGCAAAAACAAATATTCTCCTTAGAAATGACTGGTGACAAAATTAACATCTCTCAAGTTTCTAAGCTTTCTAAAGTAGAAAATAAAAACCTTGCAAAAACATTGCTTCTTTGATGCACAGTAAGTTATAAATTATCATGTGATTAACAATGAGAACCATCCTCCGTCCAGCCTTTTTTTTTTCTCAGAATGAGCTTGTTCTGTGAGGTGGGGGTCACAGGATGTGGGAGGGGGGAACACAAGGAAGTGGCAAGCACACAACCCCAACAGTAACAACAGAGACCAGTCTTCACATCCCCTTGTCCCTCTGGCTCAGTTTGGTGCCAACCGGAAAGCTCTAGAAATCTTAACCACTCTCCTGGAAATCCCAACCAGTTACAGGACCCAGAATTACACCCGTGGGTTTTCAAGGGATAGTAGGCCATCATCTCTGGGTGGAGACAATTCAGTGTCTGTCCCAGGATAGAGCTGGATCCTCTAACTGCACTCCCATTCTCTTGTCCAATTAGCTAATTCCATTACTTCCACAAAGAATGAAACATCTCATTTTACACTATTGGATTTTGATTCCACTTATCACACTATGTCAAGACTATTTTCTTTGTTTGAAGAAGTGTAAGAGATGGAATCATTCAATGTCTTGGTAAGTGGTGGGTACAACAGATACATACTCATGTAGAAATTATTGGAGTTGTACACTTCAGATCAGTGCATTTTATGCACATTTTGTATTTTTACATCAAAAAATGTTTTTTGAAATCATGACTTTTGGCTGGAGGAATTTGGTGATAAAATCATCAAGAAGGGTAAAGCAGAAAGAAAATACGAAGTAGCACCAGGCTCCTGTAGGGTCTCTTTTTTTAGAACACCCTGATCTTCATAAAGCCCCTTTATCTCTTTTGACCTTGTTTCCAAATCTTGAAATAAATGAACTCTAAGTTCCTTTAAGTCCTGCTCCTCACACTATTTGCAACAAAACCAAGTTTAGACTGAACAATTACCAAATCAATTTTATTAATGTGCAAAGTAGTCCCAACTGCATTCTAATACAAAATTTAAAAGTTCTGAATTATTCTGGGTTGTTAATGCCTTTAAGTTTTCATGATGATATTAAATTCATAATTAAAACACTTTTTATAAACCGAAGTCTATACTTATGCATTAAACAAACTTGGTTCTGCTTTTATAAAGATTGAGATTACATACTGGTGAATTCCTTAAAACTATCCTATAATTTATCAGTAATTAAAGATAATAATATATGTCCCAGGATGCTTTGATTTCTATATCAAACTTTCCTTACTTACTAAAAATGAAATTACATCACATATTGATTAACAGTAACTTAACTCCTCGAGGAGCTAGGAAAAACAATGACAACAAATGAAGCCCAAAGACAGAAAAATTAAATAATAAACATTAGAGCAGAAATAAGTGATATAGAAACTTAGGAAAAAAAGAATAAAACAGAAAAATGAAACCAGGAGCTGGTTCTTTGAAAAAAATTAGTAAAATTGATAAACCACTAGCCAGACTTATCAAAAAAGAGAAAAGATCCAAATAAACAAAATCACAAGTGAGAGAAGAAAAATAGCAAGGGACACCACAGAAAAACAAATTGGACAATCTGGGTGAAACAGATAAAGTCCTAGAAACATAGAAACTACCAAAACTGAAACAAGAAGAAATAGAAAACTTGAACAGACCCATAACCACAAAGAAAGTGAATCAGTCATCAAACAAACCAAAGTCCAGGACCAAATGGCTTCACAGGCGAATTCTACTAGACATTTAAAGAAGTGTTAATATCTTTCTCCTCAAACTATTCCAAAAAATAGAAAAGGAAAGAAAACCTCCAAATTCTTTCTCTGAGGCCAGCATGATGCTGATCCCAAAACCAGATAAAGATTCCACTAAACAAGAAAACTGTAATTATTAGTTCTTTAACAAGGAATCTTCAAAAAGAGGTTAATTGATCCTATAATTGTGAGTGTCCTTAAGGGGTTCTCTCTTCCATTCCATTGATCTATGTGTCTGTTTTTGTCATAATACCATAGTGTTTTAATTTCAGCAGCTTTGTAATATAACTTGAAATCTGGGATTGTGATACCTCCAGTGTTGTTTTTCTTTTTCAGGATTGTGTTGTAGAATATTTCAAAGTACGTGTTTATCTACAGAGGTCCAAGGTGTTTCTTGGATTTTTTTTTTAAGAGTCTAGTTGAATAATACATGGCCTGGAAGTCCAAAATCTATACTAAGGGAAATGAAATAAGTAGAGAGTAAGAGAAGAACCCTGGTAAAGAAGAATATTGGGCAAATATATATATATATATATATATATATATATATATATATATATATATTTACATATGTATGTATATATTTTAATTTTCACTCTGAGATGAAAGCCAACCAAAATCAAGGCACACTGGATATTAGATGGCAATGAGTTTGACATGTAGCCTAACACCTCCATGGTGGGAAAGCACATGTTACGACGCTCCTGTTGCTGAGTACAGTAGTGGACACCTACTGCATGCCCAATGCTGTGTTGCTGAAATAAATGCAAACCGTTGTCTCCTCATGAGGGGCGGTTGCCATTCTGGGAACAGATACATGTAGGTGGTTGGGGCCATATACACCAGAGGAGATAGACAAGTGCGCTGTTAGGGATTTAGGATATGTCAAATCAAGGGCATGGAGTTTTACCTAATTTAGTTAAATAAAGTTGATTTTTGCGTGTTTCTCATATATGTTGAAACATCACTAAATTCTCTCATTCAGTTCTAGTTCAGTTCTAGAGGCAAGACAAAACCCACTTGGGCATAGGTATTATCAATTCTATATTATTCTGGATTTGATTTTCTAACAGTGAACTTAGGAGTTCTGTGACTGGAGAATAATTTTCATTCCTTGAAATATTGTAACAGGTTTTGATGCCCGTGCTATGTCGTCCTCATGAAATGTTTCTCCCCTTCTTGTTTTCTAAAGGTGTTTGAGGAAGGCTGTTATGATTATTACATTTTTAACTGTTTAGTAGAACTTACAGACAAAACTGTCAAGTGCTGGCATTCAGTTTGTGCAAAGTTTGCAATTACAGATCCAGTTTCTTTAAGAGAGAGAGGTCACTCCACACAAGTCCTTCTGTTTTATGTCAACGTGACGAAAGTGTGTATTTCAAAGAATTCACCCATTTCCAACATGTTATCAGATGTATTGGTTCATAATGACTCACAATTTCAATTCATAAGATTTAGTAAAGTTTCCTCTTGATATTGCTTATTTCTCTTTCTTCTTGATCAGACTTGCAGGAATTCATCGATATTATTAATCTTTTCAATAAAGCAATTTTAATTTGTTTTTTTTTTCCATTTTTTTTCCTATTGATTTCTATTTGTTCCTTTATGTTTCCTTTTTTGGGGGGGAGAATAACTGGCTCCTTTATGGCTTTTGAGGCGGTAACATAGGCTGCTCATTTTTAACTATTGTTCTGTATGCCCTGGATACTTCATCCTTACTTGCACACGTGCTGCACCTGCAGTCCATGAGTTTGTGTGTGTTTTGTTTCATTCTCATTTATCTCCGTCTGCCTGTGTTGTTCTGCTTGTTTATTAGCAGCCTGCAGATTACTTATTAAGTGTTGCTTGATTTCCAAGTATTTAGAAATTTTCCAGGTATTGTCTTGATTTTTAGCTGAAAGACATTAACAGGCAGCTGAACTCTGCTCCCCGTTTGGAGTCAGTTTGGCTGTCCCTTCCCACAGTGGTTTCCTCCTGGCTTCCTGGGATCCATCCTCTGTGTGTAGCTTCACGCTTCTCCCACCTCCCCTGGGTACCAGGTGCAGGATTTGGGGCCGCAGTGTGCCCCCCCTGTGACCCCGACTTCCATCCAGGGGCACCATCCTGTACCACCTGCTGCCCTGGATCTGCATGTTTGGGATGATATCCTGAGGGAACAGTCAGAATGAATATGGGGTTTATTTTAGGTTCTTCCCATTTTTCAAGCATTCTGATGCCATGCCATGCTTCACTACCTAAGAAGAGTTTTTTACTTGTGTGTGTGTGTGTGTGTGTGTGTGTGTGTGTGTGTGTGTGTGTGATATGTATCCACCAGGACTCTAATAAGAATTATTCCATCTGGGAAGAAACTTAACATCCCCAGCCTAATTTTTGTTTTTTTTTTTTTTTGTTTTTTTTTTATTTATTTTTTTTTATAAATTAATTTTTATTGGTGTTCAATTTACCAACATACAGAATAACACCCAGTGCTCATCCCGTCAAGTGTCCCCCTCCGTGCCCGTCACCCATTCACCCCCACCCCCCGCCCTCCTCCCCTTCCACCACCCCTAGTTCATTTCCCAGAGTTAGAAGTCTTTATGTTCTGTGTCCCTTTCTGATATCTCCCACACATTTCTTCTCCCTTCCCTTATATTCCCCTTCACTATTATTCATATTCCCCAAATGAGTGAGAACATACACTGTTTGTCCTTCTCCGATTGACTTACTTCACTCAGCATAATACCCTCCAGTTCCATCCACGTTGAAGCAAATGGTGGGTATTTGTTGTTTCTAATGCCCAGCCTAATTTTTGAAACTGAACAGGTGAGTCACTTAACAAAAACTACCTAGAAAATCCAATTCTTCAGTACTTTCTGCTTGTACAGAAAAGTCTAGGAGAGGGTGACAGGTGTTACAGGTGAGAGAGAGGTTAAAAATAAAATTTGGGTTTGAGTTCAAAAGGTCAAGTGAACCAAATTTTAGCAAAAGGGAAACCTCAATTCTGGGGCAAAACTTCAAGGGCCAAGAGCACGTGGCAGTGCCTGAGCCTCTGGGAGCACCCACAGGGGATCTGCTCTCCTCCAGCGGCCCCTCTAAGCCTCCCTCCGCACTTCTTCTTCCCTCATACTCCCAGCCTTCTGAAAGAGCTCAGCTAAGTGCTCCGTTTGCAGATTCTTTATCTTTTTTACTATTTCATCATTTTTTAATTAAAGATTTTATTTATTTATTCATGGGAGACACAGAGGACAAGAGAGAGAGAGAGAGGCAGAGACACAGGCAGAGGGGAAGCAGACTCCCTGTGGGGAGCCCAATGTGGGACTCCATCCTGGGACTCCAGGATCATGACCTGACCCGAAGGCAGACACTTAACCTCTGAGCCACCCAGGCATCCCAACTATTTCATTTAAAAATTATTTAAGTCTACAGTTTGCAAAGTCAGATGGGCAAATTATTCATGTTTAATTCCTTAAGTGGCAAAACTTTGCCTTTCTCTTACTCTTTCTGTCCCATTTTCACCTAGTCTATTTTTGTTCCCAGGATGAAACAACTTATGAAACAGATCTTGACACCGGAATACTCTCCATATTTCCATAATTCTTAGTTAGGAAATATAAGTTACACAGTGGGACGTAAAATGAGAATAATATCTCAAGTGCTTGTTTCCTAAAGCTTAAAAACATCAGTGCTCCCATCCCATGTTACTGTGTAGCAATTGGCAGCAGAGAAAATGCGAAATGGGAGTCGCAAAGTTTCAAGGAGTCACTTCCAGTTATCAAAGTCAAAGAAGTTTATTAAGCAAGGATCCAGAGAGAGCTCTCAGGAGAGGGGTCCCGACAGGGTGGCCACTGGGGGGTTGGAGGGTTGGTTGAAAGCCCACCAGGGAGCCTGAATCCTTTTAAGATCTCTATTGACATCACCATTGAGTAAGGAAGGACTGGTGGTAACACCTTCAATGGCTTACTTCCTTCTTAGGGTCTGGTAATTCTTTGATGGTCACAAGTAGTTGTTATAACTAGGCCCCAACCCTGACACCTGGGACGGGTGGTATGGTTTGTTTATCTCTGGTTTCCTTTCATCTTTACAGTTTTGGAAATTTTGTGATCCTGATTCCGTGGTCCCCTACCTAGCCCTGCTTGTCTCTTACTCAAGGACAGATGGAGGAAAAGGCATTAGGTTCGAAGCTGATGACAACTAAGAAAGAATTCTTGGGACATCTTTGGTGCAAAAAAAAAAAAAAAAAAAAGGTTTTATTAAAGCATAGGGACAGGACCCGTGGCCAGAAAGAGCTGCCCAGGGGTCAAGAGGAATGGCCCTTTATATCCTTTCAAGTTGGAAGGAGGTTAGGGAGAAGGTGAGTCTCTAAGGAATTTGGAAGCAAGGTTTCCAGGACCTTGAGGGGGTTAGCTATTGTTGGCAAAGGCCATTTATCACCATCTAATAAATCCTGAGTTGTGGGACCTTTCAGATGTATATCAGTGGGCCATACACTTGGGGGATGATCTCCAACTTTTATCTTGGGTAGAGGGGTTAGAGATAAAGTAAGTTTCTAAAGGAAGTTTTATATGTTAAAGCAGACTCACAGGATCCTGGGGGTCGGGCTAAGATTGCCTGTGTTGCCCTCAGTAAAGTGTCCACACAGCGAGGCAGCTGAGCCCCTAAAGGAAGTTCCCTCTGCCTGTTTCAAGGACTTGTCGATGGGCTGTAGGCAGTAAGGACATTTAATTTTTCTTTTGCCTTTGTTTTTTCCTACATCAAAGACTTCAGTAAGTATTTCCCTTACTAAATAATTGAGAAAACACTCATGTTTATCTTACTTATCAGTAAGTAATCAGCCAACCATTAAGGCAACTTCACAAATAAAACCATTATGCTACAGCAGACATTATTACATATTATCAGTTTTAGCCACATTAAGAGATTGGTTTTTCCTCATTTGTAAACTATGCGTCCTACACTATGATTTCTGAACTACACATTCATCAGGAATAATAAATATATGTGTGTAGGGGTGATAATCTTCTCTATATTAAGATAGTCACTCTCATATGCCAGGACCTCTAGGTCATATTGGTGAGGGAACAGAAGGCCAGCTGAGGACAAAGCACAGCTCACACACCCTTAACCCCCTCCACCATTCTACCCCCCCCCACACACACACACATACCACAACCCCATGGGATATGCTTAGGTTCCATCAGGAATTTCCACCTGTCTTCCTGTGGATGCCCTGCTGGAGGGAAAAAATGACCTCAGCTTGCTGATGCCCAGGCCTCCAGGATCCTGTGGATCCTCTTTAACATATGAATAATTTTTTAAGACCTCCATGTGTCCTTACTACCCCAACTCCCAGATATATAATAAACCTCCCCTCCCAATCCTAGGGCAGCAGCTCTTCCTGCCCAGAGACCTGTCCCCCTGATTTAATAAAACTACCCTTTTAAAAAAATAAAATAAAATAAAATAAAACTACCCTTTTGCACCAAAGATGTCTCAAGAATTCTATCTTGGTTGTTGTCTCTGGATTTCACCCCACCAAACCTCATCTACATTCCAAAATTACATCGATATTAGATATCTTAGCAATAAAATTCCCAATGTTACCCCCCCAAAGTGCTGAGATTAAACCATTAACATATTTGTAGATTGTGGTCTCCACTTTTAGGTACACCTGGAGGTCCGTTCATGGTCCAAGTTCTGTGGGGTCAGTAAGAAATCTGCATTTGTTGCCTGGAAATGCTCATCTATCTCATGGCTTCTTACATTGAAGTAGTCTTTTTAAGGAGGAAAAATAATTCTTCCCTCTACTCTTCTAGGTTCCTGGTTGAGACCCTCTTGTAATAGGAAGATCAACAGGAGAAAAACATAAGTAAAATACTGAATACCTCCAGTACATATGGGACACACAAGGGGAAGTGAGTGATCCCCAGAATGGCCCAACCTTAAATACCGTCCCCAGCTGCAGCCGGTGTTGGAGGGAGGGAAGCCAGTCCTGGGAGACCACAGAAAAAGTTTGCTTAAAGAGGGTGTTAGGTTCATTATGCAGATTTCAGCAAGTTGCTTTCCCCACAGATAGGAGTTTTGGAGACTCGGTCATTCCCTCTTCCTAGTACAGGAGGGGGGACCTCTTACAAATGGAGATTTCTTTTCTAAATGTCAAGGTCTCTTCCCTAAGGGTAACTAATACTTAGTTGTCAGAGATTTCAGTTTCTTAAAAACAACCAGCTCAAGATAGTGTTGTGAAAATTTAAGATATTTCAAACATTAAAAGTAGGATTGAAAGTTCTGGAAAATTTCCTTCAGAACTCCATTCCCTGCTTTCGAACTGTAATTCAATTGACTCCTGGGCAAAATTTCTCATTGTTGTATTAGTGAAATGACAATAAAGGGCTTACATAGTCCAAGGGAGAAGGGGAGATGCTTGAACTGATGCCCTAGTGAAGTATATACACAAATGCCCAGCGAACAAATAAATCTCTGCTCATAATTACCCATCAGGAGTGTAAGTAAAAATGACCATGAAATAAAACATCAAAGCCTTTGCTGGGGCTACCACTGAAAACACCACCGATCCCAGGTTCTGGTGAACATGGGCAGCACTATGTGTCTCAGATGTTCCTACAGGGAGTATAAAATGGTACAACTTTGGAAAACTGGATGGTGTTTTCTTATAAAAATAAATTTGTGTGAAGCTGGCGAGCCTGAGGTGTTTTTTTTTTTTTTTAAACATAGGAATGAGAAGGTATGTCACCAAAATGACTTTTGTGTAAGGATATGATATTCAATTTATGCATAATCACAGACTGGAAACAATCCAAATGCCCCTTCAAAGAAAAAAAAATACAACAAATGTTTTTCA
This sequence comes from Nyctereutes procyonoides, assembly GCF_905146905.1. Lineage (NCBI taxonomy): Eukaryota > Metazoa > Chordata > Mammalia > Carnivora > Canidae > Nyctereutes > Nyctereutes procyonoides. The sequence goes on from NW_026575043.1 coordinate 33,387,257, forward strand.
TTAGAATGGAATAATATCCAGCAATATAAAGATGCAAACTATTGGTGCAAAATAATTACATAAATGAAGAAAAAGCAGCCAAGATAAAAAAAGCCCCTATTTAAGTTTCATTTATATATATTCAGAAGCAAAGGTCATCTATGATGACAGAAATCAGTATTGCAGTTACTTCTGGGGTGGGAGATTATCAGAAAAGGTACATGATAGAAATTTCTCCTTTTTTTTAACCTTTTTTGTTGTTGTTGTTGTTGAAATTTCTCCTTTGACTGGAATTACAGGACGTCCTCACTGAGCTGAGATCACACAGCAGGACACATTTGCCAAACTCCCCAAAGGCTACAGTTAAAATCCGTGCATTTCTCTGAATGAGCACTGAAGAAGTTTTGGAATATAGGTGAGGTCCTGGAGCAACGACCAAGAATTCTTGAGATGTCTTCGGTGCAAAATGGTGGTTTTATTAAAGTCCTGCGGCAGGAACTGGGGGCAGGAAGAGCAGTTGCCTCGGGCCTGTTGAGGGGTGGCTGATTGACTTGCAGAGTTGACGGAGGTAGGCAAAAAGGGAGATTTCAAAAGGATTTTCATATGCTAAGGAGGACCTACAAGAGGATGGAGGCCTTGCCATTGTCAAGTTAAAGATTGCTTTTCCCTCTAGCAAGGCATTAACATTAAGGCAAGTGGACACTTCCTAAAAATGTCACAAAAATCCCACTTTGAATAGGGTCCTTTGCAGGCTATCAGCTGTCCCTGCTCCCTCATCAAGCACTGTGCCTCAATTTAAGAAAATGCTCTTAAACTATTAATATTTCTCTGTAGTATTTTTTTCACTGTAGAATAGAGTTGCCCAAACCCTCAAAATTAAGTGTTCTATGTTTAGAATTTTGTTTTTCGGTTTTAGACTTTCCCTGTTGGGCCCCATGTACTATTTTATTCCCCAAATGCACGGTATTGCAGTCACGTCATCTCCCTTCACAGGGCCGTGTCTACACACAGCTAGTGGTGTTGGTGTCCACCCGCCCACCCATCTACCTGGCCATCTGCCTGTCTACCCACAATAGTTTCCTTCTATAGCATATGTTCACAGAAATGGAACTTCGGAATCAAATGGTAAGTATGTTTAACCTTGTAATAACTGTTTACAAATATATTTTTCTTTTTGTTTCTTCTCATCACTTTTTTAAGATTTCTTTGTATAGGGACTCCTGGGTGGCTCAGGGGTTGAGCGTCTGCCTGTGGCTCAGGGTGTGATCCCAGGGTCTTGGGATGGAGTCTCACATGGGGCTCCCCGCAGGGAGCCTGCTTCTCCCTCTACCTATGTCTCTGCCTCTCTCTGTGTCTCTCATGAATAAATAAATAAAATCTTGGGGGGGGGGATTTCTTTGTATTTTACTAATATTTTATCAATGAGATTTATTTTCTCAGGTAACTACGTGTTTCAGTTATCTGTTGCTCAACAACAAACAAAGCAATTGCTTTCTTATTCTTCATGGTTATTTGGTTGATGAAGGTTGCCTGGCAAGTTCTTTTTGGGTCTCAGGAAGCTGGAACTTAATTGAGTTGAACGTCCTGTGTAGTTTCTTTATTCACATCTGGGTCCTGGGGTAGCTGGGGGCAGGGGATGGTGGGGCACATCTCCTCCCTCCCTTCTCCCCTCTCCCTCTCTTCCTCACTCTCTTTCCCTCCTCCCACTTGTACTCATTCTCTGTCTCCCTCTCTCTTTCCATCTCCCTCTCTCCCCTCCTTCTCCATCTCCCTGCTTACCCTCTCCTTCCCTCTCTCTTTTCTCTTTTTTCTTCTCTCTCTGTCTCTCACTCCCCATCCCCTCCCTCCTTCCTTATACAGAGTCTTCATAGGACTAGCATAAGTTTCCTCACAACATGTGGGGCTCCAAGTAGACAAGCTCTTTACAGGATACCTGACTTTCCCCAGAACTGGTATTTCAGGAGAAGTAGGCAGAGAGAGCCTCCAGCTTCTTAAAGCCTTATCTTAGATGCCACACCATGTAACTCCCACCCTGTTCTGTCATCTGTGAATCAGATTCAAAAGAAGAAAAGTAGTTAAGTTCAAGAAGACTGGGAGGGATCATAAGTTAGGGCACCTTTTGGAAAGGACCCAACACAGTGAGTTAAATAAAAATGCAGTTAGGGATACTGAATAGCTCAGTAGATTGTTCTAGGGGCTGGAGGACCACAGTCAAGGCTACACAGTGAGGGGAAACATCCCAAATAATACATTGCTCTCGCCCGGAGAATCAGAGGAGCACTTGTCCTCTGCATGCTTTGGGCTAGTTCTCTAGGGAAGGTTCTGTTGATGCACCTTATCAGTAGCATTCAGTTTACCTGTGTGTGTCCTTTTTGCAAGAAAGAAAGAAAAGCAATTTTTTAGCTGTTTCAGCCCTCTGGCTCCTGTAAAGGGAGTTAACTGGGCAGATATTTGGGGAGAAAACGTCCCAGTTAAAGTGAACTGTGGGTATCGAATCAGAAGGTCCCTGGGCCCAACAGCTGGCCAGCAGCTGAGCTAAAGGAAGAAGGGTAAGATATTACATAAATTGGAGGGGAAACAGAGCACTGGATTATATAAGACCTCGTAAGGACTATCATGAGGATTTACTATTTTGCATTAGTGAGATGGGGAGCCAGGGAGAGTTTTGAGCAAAAGATGGGGATGACCTAATTTCATCCCTCAGGTTTCTGGGCTGAGGACAGTTGGGAGATATCAACAGTGGAGGAACAAGATCAGTTAGAAGACAATAAATCCAGAGGAGGGATGATGGAGGCTGGTACCAGGTAGTAAGCTAGTAGAATAAGAAGATGGTAAACAGTAGGTTCCCGATATATTCTGGATATTTCCCAAAGGGATGGCTGCAGCATGAATGAGCAAAAATAAATGAATGAAAGAGGACATGGAGTTTTGGGCCTGAGCCGATTGAAATTCAGAGTTGCTGTCAATTATGGTTCGGAAAACTAGGAAAATCAAGCCTGAGTAGTTCAGAAATTCAGAATTTAACATTAAGTGAATGTGTATCATTGGAGATGTTTCTTAGGTTATTTGAAATATATAAAACTGGAAATGCAGGAGGCAGTGAGAGAGAAGACTAGGCTGGAGACATAAATGTGGATAATGTCTGTCAGATGGTTTATAAATCATAATGTAAGTAAAAAGAGACTGGACTAAGCCCTAGAATCACCAGACATTGGAAGGCTGGTTAGAAAGGAAATGTGGAAGAGAAGAGAAGCGGTAGCCCATGACGCTGGAGAAAAGTCAAGCGGGTGAAGCACCTTGCTTCCACTGACACTAGCGGTATCAGTGAGGCCCTTATCAGAAAACCATCTTTACATTGGGGCCCCGGCTGCTGTCTGCTGGGAAATGAACGTGAAGGTAGTCAGATGCTCCATGGACAAGCAGGCACCCCCCTCCCCCCACCCCTTGTACTTGCACGGGGCACAACCTGCACAGCTGCAAGTGCAGAAATGCCAAAAGGAGTCTCCCAAACTGAGGAAGTATGTAGAATGCTGCAGAAGCCCATGCTACCGGAGGATTGAGAACTTATCAGGGGATTTAGCAGAATGAAAGAGAATGGTGACCTCGGCAAAGCTGTTTTGGGTCATAAGGATGTTGAGGACTTCAAAAGCAGTTACAGCAGAGTCTTGAAGGAAATACACATAGTTGCTTCAATTTTAAGAGAAAAATCTGCAGACAGTGAAGATACACGATGACACGGAAATTTTCTGGAAGTGGGGTAGGGAAAGCTGGACTAGAGGGAAACTTGTATTTAAGGAAGTACAGTTTTTTCTCATTTCTTGAAAGACAACATCTACCTTCTACTAAACATATTCTTGGTGCCAAATGCTATAAAATAGCACTATTTATATGATCCAATTTCAACATCATGACAACCTTGTAAGACAAGAATTATCATCTGTCTTTTAGAAATAAAAAGATTGAGTCTTGGAAAAATGAAATAATCTGCCTGAGGTCATCTATGAGTAAGTGCCCATGCTAGGATTTCTGTTCACAGCTATCTGACCTGAAAGTCATTTTCTGGTCATACTTTCAAGTAGGCCATTCTGTTAATGGAAGAAATAAGAGTATTCTTGTGTACCAATGTTAATGATACAATAAGGAAAAGAGTAATTAATGGAGTAACAGGAAGAGGGAAGAGAAGTGTTAGTGGGAATGGCACAGCCATTCAAAGGCCAGAATTGGTGTTGGAAGTAACATATTTGTATATGCACACATGGAGCACACACAATTTATGGGAACGATTAGGGAAGCAGAAGTTATGATCATAGATGCTAGTAGGTGGGTGGATGTGGTGATGACTATAAAAGTTCTCTGTTCATTGCTATAATTTTCTCAATAGTTAGAAAGCAAGAACACAAATTAAAATGGAGATTGTGGGGGTGCCTGGGTGCCTCAGTTGGTTGACTGTATCCCTTAGGCTCAGGTCATAATCCTGGGGTCCTAGGATCGAGGTTCATGTCAGGCTCCCTGCTCAGGGGAGAGTCTGCTTCTCCATCTCCCTCTGTGTGTTGCTCCCCCTGCTTGTGCTCTCTCTTGTGCTTGCTCACTTCTCTCTCTCTCTCTCTCCCTCTCAAATAAATGAACAAAATTTAAAAAAATAAAATAAAACGAAGATTAGGGAAATATGGTTTCAACAGACTCTAGAATAAGTTTGCGATAGTCATTGGGGAAAGGGGAGAATGAAGGGATAAATATAGTGTGCCAGTCCTGGACGTAATAGAAACTGCTCCTGTGGTCAAAAGTTTCAAGTGAAACAAGTCATTGTAGTGCTGTGAGTGCGTGTTTTGTAAACACGCTCAGCTGGGAGGGTGAGGAACCCAGGAGGGGATATCTGGATACGATGAGTAACAGGCACCTTCTATGTAACGTGGTTTTGCAAAGTTGCAAAACTGACACTGAGAACTAAAAAGAAAGAAGAAAATATGAATGGCTCTATACGCACTTCAGTAAAAAAAGTATCTGGAGGGTATTGTTAACAGTGTAGGACTGAGTTGGGATTGATATCCATGGAAGATATGAGGCTCTAGCCCTAAATGCATCAAGGTGGGGTGGGTTCCCCTGAATATTGTTCAAATCGAGCAGACAGAACAATAAGTCACTTTGCAACGTGGTAGATATGAGTGAACTTGAACTTGTTTTCATATGAAAAGTCTTTTTTTATAAAGATTTTATTTCTTTATTCATGAGAGACATAGAGAGAGAGGGAGAAGCAGGCTTCCCATGGGGAGTCTGATGCAGGACTCGATCCCAGGACCCCGGGATCACAAACAGAGCTGAAGGCAGATGCTCAACCACTGAGTCACCCAGGGGCCCCTCATATGAAAAGCCTTAAGTGTGCTCCTCTCCAGGTGGAGATTTCACTTTCACTACCATCTTGCAACATGTCATACTCTTCAGCTTCCCAGCTAAAAAGTATATGTTCCACCTCCGGTCGTGCCTTACAGTCTTCCTAGTAGCCGCCTGTACTGACATACAGACTTACCTGGGAGAAATGTGCCCGGGACCCCATCACTGTGCACCAGAGACAGGACAGCTGGTTGTTTATCTGCTAAAATTAAAACATCCCCACAGGGTAGCCTGGGTGGCTGAGCAGTTTAGCACCGCCTTCAGCCCAGGACGTGATCCTGGAGACCCAGGGTCGAGTCCCATGCTGGGCTCCTAAATGGAGCCTGCTTCTCCCTCTGCCTGTGTCTCTGCCTCTCTCTCTCTCTCTCTCTCTCTGTGTGTGTGTGTGTGTCTCATGAATAAATAAATAAAATCTTAAAAACAAAAAACAAACAAACAAACAAAAATCCCCACAACTAAAGGAAAGCACTTAGGGGCATAATTAAGGAGATGGAATCTGCACTACGTTTAGGTTATTGCTTTTAATGAGATCTTTACATCTTCCCAGAGTCACATCGTGGAAATAATGTCTTCTTATGATTTTGTCTATTGATTTTTACATAAGAATAATAAAATCAGGAGGGAGCAATCCCTGTTGGGGTGTGGAAGTGCAGATATTATCCATTGGGGAGCCTCACTGTAAAGTGCATTTTTAACCATTTACTTAGATGTGGGAATATATTGAGACTCTTTTTTTCTCATTGGATTTATTTACTTCAAGGTTCACAGAAATAAATATTCCTTAGACCCAAATTTAATAGATTTATGTTAGACTATCTTAAAGAAAGAAAATATTTGAAAACTAAAAGGCTAGAGCTTCAGAGATATTATTAAAAAGAGAATCTAAAAGCAATGATTTTTGAAACTTCTAAAATGGATCCATTTTTGATAATAATGGGAGATAATTCCAAAAGACTATGAGTCTAGAAAATGTCAAAGTAATGATGGTTAAATGAGATGGCCCAGTTTTCATAATTAAATTATGTGATCGTTATAATTTTAAGGCTTCAACCTGCAATCTGCTATAAAACATATGGATTCCATAAGTTGAAAAAGAGTGAAATAATATATAGGACTGTAAACCTGATAATGTTCACCTTGCTCTATCCAGGCATCGTAGATGGCTGCTATGTTCATGATCACATTTCCCAAGGAATGGTGAGCTGGTGTGATCCAAGGCCCCGTTCTTTCAGAGCTGTGAATCCTATTCCAAATCTCGACTCCGGGTGGTCACCTATGGGGTGGACACGGGTTCACCCAATCACTCTTTTGTGTCCTCATTGATGATTAGGCTATAACATTTAACCTGCAGATGAATTGATGCTACAAGGGACTCTACGTCTAAGGAAAATTGATATCTGGATGCCTATTCCTCATGTTAACGTATCTGGGGTACCAACACGGCTTAGAGAAAGGTGTTGGTTTTGATTTTTCATCTAATTTGAGCTATGTGACTGAGTACTTGGGGGAGAATGTCATTTCCCTTACAGGAAGACCTAATCATAATACAAAGCATGGCATAGGGGACAGACGTGAGCTTTATGGTAAGAGAGATCTGTTTGCTAGTATCTGTCTTGTTTTCTTTGTCTGCCACTCATTCTTTCTACCTTTATTTTAACAGGTTTGTTGGTTTTCTTACGTGTGTTGGGTCCTACACTAGGTATCAGCACTGCCACACAGTGGCACAATGGTTGTGACTATGTTATGAAACTTCTGGGCACGAAGTCTCCTCACTAGTGAGACGATGGTCCAAGTCAATATAACAGGCTAACCTGGTGACACTATTTTATCTGTATCATTTCAACCTTAAAATGTCCAAATTACTTAATTTCCACATTAACACCAGATAAGAAACATGCCTTCATATAAAGGAATCCCATGAAGTGTCTCATGAAACACTTTCTGCACTGTGTTTTCTTTCAGTAAATTTATTTCCTTTCCACTCTTCATAGCTAAGCTCTTCTGAATTTAGTTTGAGTCTCAATTTCTCTTTCCTCATTTGTGATTCCTTTCTTAAATGTGTGACAGCCCTAATGTCCTTCTCAGTTCTGTTGAAATATTTGCAAAGTCTATCACTCTTTAGCCCAAATATAAATCTCCTCTCTGAGGTATTTGACATTCTTTCATGCACAGTATTTGTAAGTGGATACTTGGTACTGATTATTAATAATAGTAAATTCCATGGAAATGGTCCCTGTCTTTACTAATCTTGAACTCTGGCACTCCTGGTCATCCCTCACTTTTTGAAAATCTTACACTTTTGTGTCTTGTATCTTGTGACATACTCGTTCTCCATTCACATTCTACGTTTCGGTGTCCCTCGCCCCCCTTTTTTGGTTTGCATCAGCACATTTTATTTAATCAAATGTTTTATTTCAAGGCAATTGTAGATTCATATGCTATTTTAAGAAAAATAAAAGAAACGTTTTGGGTCCCCTTTACCCTGCTTCTCCCATAGTAGTAATACCTCCAAGTATCGCAAGCAGGATACTGACATGGCTGCAGTCAAGATAAAGAATATTTTCGTCACTGTAAGGGTTCCTCACATTGTTCTTTTACAGTCACGTCCACCTGTCTACAGACCTCAGACCCTCCTTAGACCCTGACAACCACTAATCTCTTCTCCACATGTATAATTTGACTATTTTAAGAAATGATTTAAAGGGAGGAATGCACTAAATGATCCTAATGATTGGCTTTTTCATTCAATGAAATTCTCAGAAACTTCATCTAGTTTTTGGGTACCCCAGGAGTTCGTTTTGTTTATGTTTCATTGCTGAGATGCAGTCCAATGCCATTTGTTTCTTGTTGAAGGACAGCAGGGTTGATTCCACATTTGGACTATTGTGAATAAGACTGCTATAAACATTCATGGACAAGTTTTTGTACGAACATAAATCTTTACTTCCTGGGGATAAATGCCCAGGAATGTAATTGTTGGGTCCTATGGTAGTTGAAAAAGAAGAATAAAAAGGGGAAATTAGTCTATCAAATTTCCAGACTCAGCATACAGCTCTATTAATCCAGATGATGTGTTCTGGCATAGGATAAACCCAGAACCCAAAACAGACCTACAGAAATATGCCCAGCTGATTTTTGGCCAGTGTTCAAAAGCACCTCAGTGAAGGAAAGATAATCTTTTCACCAAACTAATCTGGAGCTATGGGATGTCCATGGGGAACAAACTCTCAAAATTTGTACAAAATGGATCACAGACTTAAATGTAAGATATAAAAACTATAAAACTTTTAGAAAATAAAAAAGTAGCAGAAAATCTTTAGATTTGACACAAAATACACAATCATACATAAAAGATAACATTGGAAATTGGACGTTATAATAATTAAATATTTTTGTTCTGTGAAAAGCACCAATACAATGATAAAGAGATAAGCTACTGGGTACAGAATAAAGTAATTTAACACACATATCTGGTAAAGATACAGGATATAGAGCATAAAAGCACTCTCAGATCAAAATCACCTAGAAGTAAACAATCTTAATTAAACGTGGACAAAAGCAATGAAGGGATGGTTCACTAATGAAGATACATGGATGTCAGAGGAGCACATAAAAGGTGTTTGACATCACCAGAATTTAGGTAAATACATATTTAAATCATTTTTAAATAGTTTTTTTTTAAAGATAACATGCATACAGGAAAGTGCATGGAACCATTTCACAAGGTGAACATGGCCAGGTAACTGCAACGAAGATAGAGAAATAGGACGTTCACCACCAGCACCTGTGATTCCAGCCTCTGGCTCTCAGGTTTGCTTGCCCCTGGCAGGCCCAGAGCTCACTGCTTCCACCACCATGCAGCCTTGCCTAGCCTGGACCTTTATAAAAGGGAAATGTATTGAATGCCTTCTTTTCACATTTTCTTTCTTTTGCTCAATATTATATATCTAAGAGTCATCCATGTTACAATGAATAAGTAGTTCATTGTCATGGTTGTAAAGTGCCACATTTTCTGAATTTATCACTACTGGAAACCCTAGCTAGGTCTGTTTCCATCTTGGGACTGTTATGAATAGTGCTATAGGAAAATTGTTGTATATGTCTCAATATCTAAATAGCTAGTCCTTTTTTTTTAATTTTTATTTTTATTTATTTATGATAGTTACAGAGAGAGAGAGAGAGAGATGCAGAGACATAGGCAGAGGGAGAAGCAGACTCCATGCACCGGGAGCCCGATGTGGGATTCAATCCTGGGTCTCCAGGATCGCGCCCCGGGCCAAAGGCAGGAGCCAAACCACTGCGCCACCCAGGGGTCCCTAAATAGCTAGTCCTGTGTAGTTGTCCTGCATCCCAACAAAACTTGAAGCCATGAAGAGAATACAGCAGTGAAATTGTCCTCGTGTTTGCACGTCATCTGTTTTTCTCACTTACTTGAAGCTGTTTCTCCTGATTATATATCTGAATCAATTGGATTGTTTTATAGTAAAATACCATGGGGCTTATTAGTTTTGTATTCAATCTTATTAGACTTTGGCAATATACGGATACATATCTATAGTAATATAAAAGAAGAATATGACCATGTGTTAATAAATCATATATATTTTAATTTCCTGTACTCACTTGAGTGTATACATTCCTGTATTCTACTAAATTTAAAGTATGATTTTAAAATACTGGGAATGAAATATGGCCATGGTGTGTTGACCATCTGTAATGGGGAATATATGTGCCTCTCTGAGAAAATTTCAGTGGCAAGGGTATCGACTCTTGTATTCTTGGGTAACTAAGACCACTTTATAAGTCTGAATTTAAGACTTCTATTAATATATCATTTGCAAGTGCACTTTCATCTACTAACACAGTTGATACATTGTACAAGATGAAATCAAGATAAGTGACAGAAACATCAACTTTTCCTTAGAGTAGTGATTTTATTTATCTTTTAAAATTTAAAGATACTTTGGAAGACAGAGAACTCACCCAAAAATACCTTCTGTGAAGTATGCCTGTACTGTGTGACTTAGCACCTCTTGGTCACAGCCAACTGGACCAAAATGGACATCTGACTGAAAAGGAAGCAGATAATAAGCTACATACATAAAATTATTTAGCTTTAGGGCTAGTAATATTTTGGAGCCAGAAAAGAGGAGAGAAAGCAGAGGAGAGAGACAAATACACCATCCCTAATATCTATGAAAAGGAGACCCCAGTGTTCCATTTATTTTCCCTGGCGCATTCGCAGTGCTGGCTTCCAGCTGCATTTCTTATTCACCGATTCTAAGGTGTCTCTATCCAAACAAGGAAGTAGGTCTTTGACTTGGTTTGGATGTTCTCAGGATGTGGGATGAACCCACAGTTGGTCCTCAAATAACTCTGGTCTACATGGTTGGTGGAATGAAGCTCACTGAGCATGCGGTGGGCAAAGGGCCTGTGGTCTTTGATATTAGCTATTATGGGGACATTTGCTCATTTTTATGCTTTAAACAGTGTTCTTGCTTATAGATAAGAGAGTGTATTTGTTTCTTCTTGATCTATCACAGTCACCGAGTGGCCTTGTCTGAGCTGCTGTTCTGTGAAATTGTTTACGTTTGACAGAACAGCAAGGCTTTGCTGCAAGGCCAGCTCCTGGCAACAGCAGAGCACCACCGATAGGGCCAACACATTTTTGGCCTGCCAGGGCTTGCTTTGTTTTCCTCAAACTGAAGCATGATAGCAAGAGCATAAAAGGACAACATCAATTTTAGGGAGGGAGTGAGGCCCACTAGGGGCAAAGGTATAGGGACGAGTGTGGTTTCTTGATGTTATTGAAAGTCAAGGGGAGCTACTTTCATGGAAGCTTTAATCAGCTATTTTACTGATTTTGAAGCCAGGAAATACACTCTTCTGCCAAAATGCTGGTGTGGCAGTTGATGGAGCAAGGAGCTAGGGAAAACATGACTTATTAGTCTCTGTATGTTACCAGATTTCTTCCTAATATATGACACCTAGTTGATTTTCTACTGTGTCTGGCGTCCCAGCATAGTACAGAGTAAAACAAGCAATGAATGCTAATGGCTAAGAAATTAGTTTTAGCATCAAGTTTCTTGGGTTTAAATTACTACTCCTCAATATACTACCTGTGTGATCTATAACAAATACTATTTTATGCCTGCATTATAGTATTTATAGTATAGTAATATTAATACGAATCACTTCATAGAGTTGATTTCAGAAATAATATAGCACTAACAGTGCTTAGAATTAAGGAATTAATGTCAGTTTATTGTTTCTCTGACATTTAATAATAAAAAAAATCTCTAATATCCATTATTCTTTTTAATTGATACTTCAAAGACTCAGAGAGAGAAAAGACAATATTTGAATCAAAAAACAAGAATAAAGAGCAAAACGTAAAAATAAACATAAGCCTCCAACAACATCCAGTATCAGGCACACAAGCTTCCCCCCCAACAGAAAGGCCAGTGAGGGCCATGGCTCCTTCAGGAAGACAGCTGTATTGGGTTCTCAGTTCCATCTGTGCACAAGTAGAGGCCAGGCTACAAGCAAGTGAAGGGCTGCATTATCCTCCTTCACCACAGAGTGATAACTTCAGTGTTTGGAAATCCTTAAAACTAAAATAATTACTCATAATTGTATTCAATTACAGCGCATGACTATAGATAATAATCTTGAATCTGCCCCTCATATTCAAATATAACAAACAGAAACAAATCTTGAGAATATCCCCAGAAGTGTCTGGTCAAATAGCAATTTATAACAGTCTAGTAAGTTATTTAACTATGAAAACATAAAAAAAAATGCTTGATGATTTGGTGGAAGAGAAAGCACAAATAGAATATGGTTTTGGCATGAATCGGAATTGTAAATATTTTGCCCATTAATACACTGAATTAAAAGCATTCAAAAGTAAAATTCAGATAAATGGAATGAGTAAGTGATGACACCTGGAAGAAAAAAAAAATTAAGTGAGAGAAAATATTCTTTGAGGAGAATCCGAGAAAGCATACTTGTCAGAGCCCAAACTTCAGGTGTGGATGCATTCTTTAACAGAGTGAATCATTCTGCGCACTTATTCAAGGACATATCCGAAATAGTCTATTATCCTGATTGAATGGCCTCAGAGCCACTGAGTTTCCAAGCTTACTGGTTTCAATCTTTTTCCTTTCCTGTGAAGGTCGTTGTAGGAAATTGTCTTAAATATACTGCATACAAATCCTGCCCCTCACACAAATGTTCAACATCTCTCTATTCTCTATTCTCATCACAGTGTATTGCTCCAACTAAAGTAGGTCAACATATCAGAATAAAATATATCAACATATCTTATAGTTTCCTATTTCTGCACAATACCCAGATCCTGGTCTGACAAAGAACTGAGCTTTCGAATTTCCTCCACTTGTGGCCTCCAGGCCCTGCTCTTCCTCCAGTGTTTGCTGCTCAGGAAATAATGTTTCCATCCTGCTGTTGTTCAGTCCACACACAGAAACATTATTCTTTAAAGGACAGCTGCAAATGGTGCTTTGAACCTGAAGTCACAGAATGTCGATCCCCTTCTCAACATTGTCCAGCAGATCTTCATTTCACTTAGAATAAGGTCCAGGTTTTTTGTGCAGGCATACAAAGCCCTACAGGAACCAACCCTTGGCTACTTCTCTGACTTCATCTCTGACTACACTTCAAATAACTCTCTAACCATGTTCCCTGCCTGCTATTTCTCAAACATACTTTAGAGCCTTTGTATTTGCCATTTCCCCTTCGGCCACAGGGATTGCCTCCTTGCTTAAATTTTATTCCTTGCAGAGAGCCCTTCCCCATTCACCCCATCTAAAATAGTACCTCCATTACTTTCTATATTTTTTTTGAATCCTTTAAATTCTAGCTGGAAACACTCAAAAGGTCAATGTGTGAATTTCCATGTTTTTACTTTGCAAGGGAACTCATGAAAAGTGCTTATTAATGTAAAGTATGCTGGTTAAATGTTCAGCAACCAGCTTCCTGAACCAGGAAAACAAAATTCTAGAGCTTGATATTGGGAAGAAATGATAATAATTGGTTGGAGATACAGTGAGTTAGCTCCAGTGTGAAAGCGGGCAATGACATTATTGGCCCATGGCTTCTCAGAGTTTACAGTGTTCTTTGTGGGAGGAGGAGCTAAACTATTGTCTCGAGAAATTCTTGAAATGTTGATGTCTTTGCTGTTGCAAAATAATCCAGCTTGCCTTGATCTGTACAAATATATTTGAGGATGGAGGGTTGGAGCATCAACCTGGCTTTAAGATTTCTGGTACTCAAGCAAATGTCATCATTATACAATTCACAAGCCTTGTGATAAAAACACACAGATTGCTCAGGAGAAGAATGTGTTTTTGCATATAGTACTAAAACCAGTGGTAGCTCTCCTGAAAAGCTTCAAGAGGATAATGCATAATGTAACAAAAGAATGATTATTACTTTAATAATTTAATAATTATTATTACCCTTTTCCAAAAATTGTTCTAAGCACTTTATCTTTGGGCATATTTCATTTTATTCACCAGTAAACTCTAGAGGGATATACTGTCTTGCCAATTTATTGTTATTCAACTATATTAAGATTGAAGATGATTAAGAATTTTCCCCACACAGCTAGCAAGGGGTTGTGGAATCTTCTTTTTAAAAATGTCTTTCCTGGGGCGCCTGGGTGGCTCAGTGGTTGAGCATCTGCCTTCAGCGCAGAGCATCATTCTGGAATCCTGGGATCGAGTCCCACATCAGGCTCCCTGCATGGAGCTTGCTTCTTTGTCTGCCTATGTCTTTGCCTCTCTCATGAATAAATAAATAAGATTTTTAAAAATGTCTTTCTTTTCTCCATATAAAATAGGAAACAAAATATATGCAACTTCCTTCTTGCTCAAGGGAAGGTAATATAAAATCAGAACCATAAATATCCCTTTACTCAAGGGTTCAGTATAAATTAATGAAAATATAAAACCAATCACTTAGACCTAAATACATTGTCTTTCAGACTATGTTTTATTTATTTATTTATATTTTTTTAATATTTTATTTATTTATTCATGAGAGACAGAGAGAGAGAGAGAGAGACAGGCAGAGACACAGGCAGAGGGAGAAGCAGGCTCCATGCCAGAAGCCCAATGTGGGACTCAATCGCAGGACTCAGATCACGCCCTGAGCCAAAGTCAGATGCTCAATCACTGAACCACCCAGGCATTCCATGGACTATATTTTAGAAAGCACTGCTCACTACTAGTAAGAGAAGTTAATGATACTGAATATTTATGACTCACATAAATTAGAATTAATTAATCAGAAGAAACAAATAGACAAAATCACCTATAGAGTCACCTATATGTTGACTCTATAGGCAACACATGCAAATATAAAAATTAGTGAAACATTTGGTTGTAGATTGTTGTTTGAAGCACCCAGTTATTTCTGTGGGTCCGAGACTACTGGTGTGTGCTAGCAAATTCTGACTCTCTGAACTCTCTTATGGCCAATGTTGGGGAACAAGTCATAAGAACTTATGGATCGCAAATTCTCAGGTGAAACAAACTTGCTAAAAGTATAGGGATTTAGGAGGTTTTTTGGCTTCATTAATAATAGACTAAAACAACCTGCCTTTCAACCTACCTTAAAATTTCTATACTTGGTGTTGGCTCTTTAGTGATATGGAAGCATATACTTGTTTTATAATGATAAAATTAAGAAAGAATGAAACAAAAATCTTTCTTCACTAAATTCCAATTATAAATCATGTGAAATTACTTTGGCATGTAGTAAACAGAGCTCACTCCAAAGCTTAGCAGTATTTGCTGCACAACTAATGAAGTCATAACAGAATTGATTCCAGTATATGGAAAAGAAAGACCGAGGTCAGACAACATCTTCCAATCAGGACTTCAACCCCAACTCTGACAGGAAAGTTCCAAAAGCTCCAATTCCAAATGTATCATTTGGAAGAAATTTCTTTGTAGTTTGTATAAGCTGGCTTTACACATGATTTAATGTTTTAGCATCTGCTTTATAGTTACTGAAGATCAAACATGAGGGCAAACACTTGAAAATTCACCCCAATTATAATTTGATTCAATGAAGAGTCCAAGGGAAGAAAAATAGCATTTTTTTTTTCTTCTCAGGCTGTTTGCTTTGAATTAAACTCTTGTTTGACAAAGCAAAGATGAAAAAAAAAAAGGGAGTTTAAAAAAAAAAAGACAAGATGGTGTCCTAATATTTTAGATAGAATTTGTCAAACAATTAACAGTTAAAAAGCATTCAATAGTGTTGACTTCAGCAGCACATTTCCTAAAATTGGAATGATACAGAGAAGATTAGCATGGCCCCACACAAGGATGACATGCAAATTTGTGAAAGATTTCATATTTTTTGAATGCACGTGGAACTCTCTCCAGAATAAATCACATTGGATCACGAATCAGGTCTCAGCTGATACCAAAAGACTGAGTTACCCCATTCTTATTTTCAGACCACAATGCTTTAAAGTTTGAAGTCAACCACAAGAAATAATTTGGAAGGACCACAAATACATGGAAGTTAAAGAGCATCCTACTAAAGAATGAATGGGTGAAACAGGAAACTAAAGAATAATTTTAAAAATACACAGAAGAAAATGAAAATGAAAACACAGCAGTTCAAGAGTTTTGGGATGCCACAAAGGCAGTCCTAAGAGGGAAGTACAGAGCAATACAGGCTTTTCTCAAGAAATAAGAAAAGTCTCAAATACACAACCTAACCTTATACCTAAAGGTATAAGGAGAGCTGGGAGAAGAACAGCAAACAAACCCAGCAGGAGAAGGGAATGAATAAAATTAGAGCAGAAGTCCATGATATAGAAAAAAAAAAAAAATAGAACAGATCAATGGAACTAGGAGCAAGTTCTTTGAAAGAATTAATGAGATCAATAGCCCCCTAACCAGATTTATCAAAAAGAAAAGAATAAGGACCAAAATAAATAAAGTCATGAATGAAAAAGGAGAGATAACAACCAAAAAATTATGATTTTGAGAGAATATTATGAACAATTATATGCCAACAAATCAGGCAATCTACAAGAAATGGATGCAGTCCTAGGAACATATAAACTACCCAAACTGAAACAGGAAGAAATAGATAACCTGAACAAACCCATAACCAGAAAAGAAATTGAATCAGTAATCAAAAATCTCCCAAAAAAACAAGAATCCAGGGCTAGATGACCTCCCAGCTGAATTCTACCAAACATGTAAAGAATTAATACCTCTTCTTCTGAAACTGTTTCAAAAAATAGAAATAGAAGGGAACTTTCCAATCTCAATTTATGAGGCCAGCATTACCTTGATCCCCTAAACCAAAGACCTCACTAAAAAGGAGAATTATAGACCAATGTCCCTGATGAACACAGATGCAAAAATTCTCACAAAGATACTAGCCAATAGGATCCAACAGTACATTAAAAGGATTATTTACCATGACCAAATAGGATTTATTCCTGGACTACAAAAGTGGTTCAACATCTACAAATCAACAAATGTGATATATCACATTAATAAATAAAGGACAAGAACCATATGATCCTCTCAACAGATGCAGAAAAAGCATTTGACAAAATACAGCATCTTTTTTAATTAAAACTCTCTGAAAAAAAAAATAAAATAAAACTCTCTGCCAGGTAGGGATAGAGAGTACATACCTGAATATCATAAAATCCATCTATGAAAAACCCACAGTGACTATCACCCTCAACAAGGAACGCTAAGAGCTTTTCCCCAAAGGTCAGGAACATGACAGGGATGCTCACTCCCACCACTGTTGGTCAACATAGTACTATAAGTCTTAGCCTCAGCAATCAGACAACAAAAAGGAATAAAAGACATCTAAACTGGCAAAGAAAAAAAAAATAAACTGTCAAAGAAGAGGTCAAACTTTCATTCTTTGCAAGCAAGATGATACTCTATGTAGAAAACCCAAAAGACTCCACCCCAAAATTGCTAGAATTCATACAAGGATTCAGCAAAGTGTATATAAAATCAATGCACAGAAGTTAGTTGTATTTCTACACACTAACAATGAGGCAGAAGAAAGAGAAATCAAGAATTAGTTTGGTGCAATTTGATAATTGCACCAAAAACCGTAAGATACCCAGGAATATATCTAATCAATGAGGTAAAGGATCCATGCTCTGAAAACTATAGAACATTTATGAAAGTAATCGAAGAAGACACAAAGAGATGGGAAAACATTCCATACTCATAGATTAGAAGAACAAATATTGCTAAAATGTCTATGTTACCCCCTCAAAAATCTACACATTCAATGCAATCCCTATCAGAATACCATGAACATTCTTCACAGAGCTAGAACAAACAGTCCTAAAATTTGTATGGAACCAGAAAAGACCCCAAATGGCCAAAGGAATATTGAAAAAAAAAAAAACACACACACACACAAAGCTGGGGGCATCACAATGCCAGATTTCAGGTTGTACTACAAAGCTGTGATCATCAAGACAGTGTGGTCCTGGCACAAAAACAGACACACAGATCAATGGAACAGAATAGAGAATCATAAGTGGACCCTCAATTCTTTGGTCAACTAATCTTTGAAAAAAGAAGAAAAGACTATCCAGTGCAAAAAAGGCAGTCCCTTCAACAAATGGTGTTGGGAAAATTGGACAGCCACATGCAGAATGAAACTGGACCATCCTCTTACACCATACACAAAAGTAAACTAAAAATGGATGAAAGACCTTAATGTGAGACAGGAATCCAACAAAATCCTAGAGGAGAACACAGGCAGCAGCCTCTTTGACCTTGGCTGCAGCAACTTCTTAGTAGACATGTCTCCAAAGGCAAGGGAAACAAAGGCAAAAATGAACTATTGGGACTTCATCAAGATAAAAACTTTTGCACAGCAAAGGAAACAGTTGACAAAACTAAAAGGCAACCTACAGAATGGGAGAAGATGTTTGCAAATGTCTTATCAGATAAAGGGCTAGTGTCCAAGATCTATGAAGAACTTACCAAACTGAACATCCAAAACACAAATAATCCAGTCAAGAAATGAGCAGAAGACATGAATACAGTTCTTCAAGGAAGACATCCAGATGGCCAACAGACACATGAAAATATGTTCCACATCACTCAGTATCAGGGAAATACAAATCAAAACCACAATGAGATATGATCTCATCGGTCAGAACGGTTAAAATTTAAAACTCAGGAAACAATAGATGCTGGCAAGAATGTGGAAAAGGGGAACTCTTTTGTGCTGTTCTTAGGAATGCAAGCTGGAACAGCCACTCTGGAGAACAGTCTGGAGGCTCCTCAAAAAGTTAAAAATATAACTTCCCTATGACCCAGCAATTGTAATAGTAGGTATTTTTCCAAGGATGCGAACATAGTGATCCGAAGGGGCTCCTGCACCCCAACATTTACAGCAGTGATGTCCACAACAGCTAAACTTTGGAAAGAGCCTAGATGTTCACTGACAGATGAATGGACAAAGGAGATGTGGTCTGTATATACAATGGAATATTACTCAACCATCAAAAGGAATGAAATCCTGCCATTTGCAAGGACAAGGATAGAACTAGAGGGTATTATGCTAAGTGAGATAAGTCAATCAGAGAAAAACAAATACCACATAATTTCACTCATAAGTGAAACTTAAGAAACAAAACAGATGAACATAGGGAAAGGGAAGGAAAAATAAAATAAGTTGGAAATAAATAGGGATGCAAACTATAAGAGATACTGAACTCTAGGAAAATACTGAGGGAAGTGGTTGGGGGGATGGGGTAATTGGGTGATGAGGATGAAGGAGGGCACTTGATGTGATGCACCCTGCGTGTTGTATAGAAGTGATGAATCACTAAATTCCGCCCCTGAAACTAATAATACAGTATATGTTAACTACATTTAATCTAAATAAAGAATGGGGGAGAAAAAGCATTCAACATTCACCATGCATGACACAAATAAATAACTGGTTTAAACATTCTTTATTTTGAGACTGGTATAGATTTTAGCCAGCTAAAGTTGTAAAATTCTACAGGGATGCGATCCATCTGATTCAATGCATCTATTCCCTAAACAGAGTACGTTGTATTGTCTTAATCTCTGTTCCACTGACTCTGCTGATATGTTTCTATACCGCTACCGCTTAATGACATTTTTAGACTTTATCAAAGACCCTGTAATGTGTCACTTTAGGCTCAGTACAATGAAGTACTGAGCAGCCCCTGGAGCTGCCTTTCCCAATATCCACTCCAGAGATAAGATTAAGTCAATCACCCTTGTGTATCCCCCCAACCCCCCTTGCCAGTGATTCATTAAGAGATATCAGGGAACCCATCGCTCTGCTCTCACACTCAAAGTAAATCTTAAATTATAAAAATTAATAGCACAATAAAGCTATCAAGTTAGTTCTGTCATGATCTTCCTTTTTAGAGGTTAATACCGTTTTTTACTCCCAAATGATAGGGGCAAGTGTCAAATCCATTGGACTTCATATTGAGTGACCTTGTCTCCTCTCCAGACCCTTGGTTTGTGCAGGTAGGAAGCCACCTGTTTCTTGTGAATGGGAAGGGAGTGAGGGTGTGTTTGTGTGCAATGGGATCTCAGGACGTGGAGGCACCTGTGTGTCCCACAGGCGGGGAGGCCGTGTTGGAGGCTGTCTCATCTTCTGCAGGCAGAGAACATGACACGCATTTAATTTCAGAGGGTGTCTTACTATCTATGTCCTCCTGTTCTAGGAAGGATGGAGTTCATTCAGGAAATGGTGTGCTGTCGCGCAGCGGGTCCAGATGGAAAGTCCCTGCTGAAGCAGTGGCTGCTGGAACATTCCACTGAAAGGAATGGACCTAGCTTGAGCTTCAGCTCTTCTGCTAACTGTACAGCCATGAACAAGTTAGTGTGTTTGGACCAGACTTCACCTCTAAAGAACACCAATGTGTAGATTTCAGTGACTGTCATGAAATGAGAACATTTGTAAACATGGGCAGCATGTGGCCAAGGGCTCGCTTGACCCGCTCCTCAAGCTGGGTTCCCTCCTCTATGGGGAGTTGGCCTGATGCTTGCCTCTCTTAGGGAACTTCTGTAGACTCTATTGATGCAGAACCACTGCAATGATATGAAACAGATTAAGAATGGCCACAAAGGGATCCCTGGGTGGCGCAGCGGTTTGACGCCTGCCTTTGGCCGAGGGCGCGATCCTGGAGACCTGGGATCGAATCTCACGTCAGGCTCCTGGTGCATGGAGCCTGCTTCTCCCTCTGCCTGTGTCTCTGCCTCTCTCTCTCTCTGTGTGTGTGTGACTATCGTAAAAAAAAAAAAAAAAAAAAAAAAAAAGAGTGGCCACAAATTCTCAGATGCTGCTTTCCTTGACAGTTTGGATTTATGTTGTTCTTCCTGAGTGTGGATCTGCTGTGAACTGCTTTGAGCCCTAGAACAGGACAGCAGTGATGCTATTCTCATTTTCGGGGGTCCAGGTCTTAAGAGAATCGTGACTTCCATTTCCTCTTATGTGGAAAAGTCATTCTTGGAGATCCAAGGAGCAGAGACATCCACCTGGTGAGATCTGAGATTACATGAAAGGAGGAGACAGGTGCCTAACTAGTTGGGCCTCAGTGACTCCTGGCCCTAGACTTTTGAGATATTCTTTTTTTTAAGATTTTATTTATTTATTCATGATAGATAGAGAGAGGCAGAGACACAGGCAGAGGGAGAAGCAGGCTCCGTGCCAGGAGCCCGACGCGGGACTCGATCCCGGGACTCCAGGATCGCGCCCTAGGCCAAAGGCAGGCACCAAACCACTGAGCCACCCAGGGATCCCCATTTGAGATATTCTGATTGAGGGCCCAGATGTGTTTGTAGAGCAAAGGTGAGCTGTCCCAGTGAAATCTGTCCAAAATCCGAAGTCAGTAAACAAAACAGAGTCTTGGTATCTGCGTGTAGTAACTGATACCAGGGATGTGGGATAGGGAATTCTGTGTAGGGCTTCGACTTTACAAAACGGTAAAAGAGGATGGTCAAGTAGAGGTTTAGAAGGGGGAGCTGGAGCCTCAGAGGTGGCCCTAGTGTGGGCAGATGAGCTGGTGCTTGCAGGGAAAGCTGGGAGGCACGCCCTTGTAGCTGCTGAGGTGGGATCTTGATGAGGAGGCTTGGAGAGGGCTGTGGAAGCTTGTTGCTTCTGTGCAGGGGCTGCTTCTGTGTCTCTGCAGGTCCACAGGTCAGGGGCTGGGCCAGCAGGGTCAGCCATCGGGGAAGAAGAGGTGGATGTGGATGGAGGACAGCTGGAGCCTGGTCGGGCATGTCTACATCAGCCCTCCACAGCCTGACCATGAAGATCTTCCCAGAGTAATGGTTGCTTCTCACCGTTCTCTAAAACCCTGTCTGGGTTCCTCCACTGGCTGGTTCTTACCTAGAACAGCTGAGAAGGGGATCCCAAAAGACATGTTTCCCAGTGCAACACAGTGGATAAAGTGAAATCTAGCATGTGGGCAACATACAGCGTGGTGAAGGCATGGGGAAAAATACAGCTTTTTTCTTTAATTCAGGTAGGTCACCCTTTGTCCTTAATAATGACTATACTATATTTGATTCATTAAAAGTTGTTGAAGATTTAAGACTTTGTCCTATCCCTTTGAGATTGCTATGAAATGAAAGTATGAATACAGGGACGCCTGGGTGGCTCAGCGGTTGAGCATCTGCCTTCGGCCCAGGGCGTGATCCTGGAGACCTGGGATCGAGTCCCAGGTCGGGCTCCCTGCATGGAGCCTGCTTCTCCCTCTGTCTGTGTTTCTGCCTCTCTCTGTGTGTGTGTCTCTCATGAATAAATAAAGTCTTAAAAAAATAAAAAAATAATAATAATAAATTAAAAAAAGAAAGTATGAATACAGATAACTGAGTTAAATGTGAATATAAATGTCCAGTTTATAAAGAATTGAGAAATGCCTAATAAATTTAAATGAGTTTTTTTTTTTTCCCCAACACTGCTTTGGAAAACATGGATAAGACTTGACATGAGAATGGGATTTTTGACTTTTTCACTTTGAATGAGAGGGAAACTTGCAATAGATGCTAATCTGATTTCTGGTGTTGTAGGTGCTGTGGGCAGAGGAGAGGGGGAGAAGGCGGAAGCTTGACCCCATGCACGTCCTTTCCTGATGACAGAAGCCATGACAGAGGCTGATGAACCAGGACACAGCAAAGAGTGGGGGTCAGACCTTTCTGCCATCGAGGCACAATAGCTCCATGCATTCCTAAAACGTGCCTCAGTAAGTGTCCATCTCGGACAAAGCTAAACTGTCCCTGTGGCTTTGAGAAAACCCATGGAAACTGGAAGTGTAAATGCAGGTCTCTATCCCCCGTCCAGGTGCCCGGGAGGAAACATCTCCTACTGCCTGGGTTTCATAAGAAGGCTGAGGGGTTGATTGCGTATTTCCCCTTTAACTCGTATTACTACAGAATTATATATTTCCAACACACCAGGGAGAAACTTATGTAAAACAGAAGTCTTCAGAGGACTAATTTTCAGAGTGCTTAGGCAAGAGCACATATTGAAATAATTATTTTAAATGCAAATAACAAATAATTAGATTTGATGTTCACAAGGGAAAGATTACACTCAAATACGATACGACAGGGTTCAATTTTATCCATGAAAAAATAACTATAGGGAAAATATGATAATTTACTAGGAGAAAGCATTGAGTTAAAAACATTACAATGCAGGCAAATTAATATCTTAATTTTTAAAACATCAGCTCTAGTGAGTAGGGATTGTACAAACTGTGCCAGGGAAACTTTTTGTAAATAAGTAAAGGGAGTAAGGGTTTTTATTTGGTTATATTCTCTCATAAAACCTGGCCAAACTAAGAATTGAAGAATGAATCTTAGGATGACTTTATAAAAGAGGCCTCATTGCTCTGACTTATTCTTTTTACTATACAAATTTAACAAATTTATTCAGGTATACATGATATTCAATAAATTATAGTATTTAAATGTACAATTTGACACTTTTGGCCTTAACTACCCACTTGTAAAGTCACCACCACAATCAAGATACTGAACATGCTCACAGTTATCCTCCGGAAGTTTCTTCCCTATGATTCCTCCCTTCCAGCCCCTGCGTCCTCCTTCCTAGGCAGCCACCCATCTGCTCGCTGTCACTACACATTAATTTACATTTTTTATACTTTTATGTAAATAGAATCATATAGTATGGGGGTTTTTTTTGGGCTTCTTTCACTCAATGTGATTATTTTTAGATTAATGCACATGTTGGCACTATCCATGGTGCATTCCTTTGAATGGATGAGTACCTCCCCACTGCATGTTTAACCATTCACTATTGATGAGCACTGGGTTCTTTACAGTTTGGCTGTTACACATAAAGCTGCCATAAACATACAAGCCTATGCATGGGCGTGTGCTCTCATTTCTCTGGGGTAAATATTTAGGGGTAGAATGGCTGCATCATACGGCACATGCATATTTGGCTCTTGGAGTAAGTGCCGAACTGTTATCCAAAGCAGTTCTGACATTTTAATTCCACATTAGGGACTGACCATCCTCTCCCTCGCCTCTTCAGCATGTGCTTAGTTGGTTTGATTTGCTTCTTCCCTTTCATTTCCTGCCTTTTCCTTTCCATTTTTTTTTCTTTTTCAGTGACTTTTGCTTTTTAATAAATGTGAAAGGGTAGAAAGCATGGGCTTAATTTGCATTTTTCTAATCGCTAAAAATGTTGAACCTGTTCCTATATGTCATCCATATGTCTTCTTTGGTAAAATGTCAAAATCTCTTCCCATTTTTCTTAGTTGTTTGTTTACTTGTTTTTGAGTTTGAAGTATTTTTTTAATGTATTTATTTATTTATTTATCCATGAGAGACACAGAGAGAGGGGCAGAGACACTGGCAGAGGGAGAAGCAGGCTCCATGCAGGGAGTCCATCCAGGACCCCGGGATCACGCCCTGAGCCAAAGGCAGATGCTCAACCACTGAGTCACCCAGGCATCCCAAGTTTGAAATATTCTTTATATACTCTGGATATGTGATTTCTATCAGATATATGATTTGAAAAAATATTTTCTCAGACTGTGGATGGTCTTTTCAGTCAGCAAAGAAAGTAAAATTTATCAAATATTTTATGGATGATGTTCTGAGATCATTTCCAAAAACATCTTTGTCAACTCAAGGTTGTTTCCTGAAACAAGATGTTTTTGGAAAATGCATAGTTTTAGGCTTTATATATTTTGGCTCCATGTACCATTTTTAAAACTAATTTCTGTATATAGTGTGAAATATGGCACTAAGTTTATTTTCTTACATAGAGATATACAATTGTTCTGTATCTTTGTTGAAAAGATGATCTTTTCTTCACTGGATTCCTTTTTACTTTGTTGAAATTGAGATGCCCATATGTGCATCTATTTCTGTTCCATTAACCTGCTTGCCCATATTTATGCCAACATCACATCGTCTTGCTTACTGTGGCTTTCTAGTAAGTCTGAAAATCAGGGATTGTAAGTCTTCCAATTTTTCTCTCTTTTTATCTGTTGGTTTGACTATTCTATGTCTCTGCATTTCTATATAAAATTTAAAATCACTTTTTAAATTCTACCAACACGCATGTTGGAATTTTGATTAAATTTGCATTGGATTATAGGTGAATTTAGAATATTGATTTCTCCAGTGCGTGGACAATGTGGTTCTATTTCCTGATAATTTCTCTATATCATATCTATCGTCTTCATTTTATAAGTCTTAGACATCTTTTTCAGATATATCATAATGGATTTTGTATTTTTGATATTGTCATACCTGATATTGCTTTTTTAATTTTAATTTTGATTGCTTTCTGAAAACACAGTACAAAGATCTATTTTTGGCTTTTTTTAAATAAATATTTTTAGAGTAGTTTTAGGTTTACAACAAAGCTGAGAGGGAATTAGAGATTTTTCCATAGCCCTCCCCATTATCAACATCACTCAACAGAGTGGTACATTAACTACCAAGGATGAACCTGCATTGACACATCATGATCAACGAAAGTCCATAAACTTAGCCTTCACCCTTGATGTAGTACATTCTATGGTTTAGAACAAATGTAATGATATATAGCCACAGTTATAGAGTATTTAATTATAGAGCCACCACCTAGAGTATTTAAACTGCCCTAAATGTCCTCTGAGCTCTACCTATTTTTCTACACTCTCCTCACTCCTGACAAGCACTGACCTTTGCACTATCTCCATAGTTTTGACTTTACCAGAATGTCATATAGTTGGAATCACACTGTATATGGCTCTTTCAGATTGGCTTTTTTTTTCATTTAGCAATATACATTTAACATTTCTCCATGTCTTTTCATGACTTGATGGCTCTTTTCCTTTTAGCACTGAATAAAATTCCATTGTCTGGATTGATCACAATTTATATATCCATCACCTACTGAAGGACATTTTGGTTGTTTCGAGTTTTAGCAATTATGCACAAAGTGTCCATAAGCATCTGTGTGCAGGTTTGTGTGAGGGCCCTAGTTTTCAGCCCCCATGAGTCTATAGCAAGGAGCATGATTGCTGTGTTGTATGGTAGGAGCATCTTTACTTCTGTCCCCACCGACGTGTGAGAGTTGCTGAGCTCTGCCTCCCCACCAGCATTTGTGGTCAGTGTTCCAGGTTTTACTCATTCTAATAGGCGTGTAGTGGTATCTGTTGTTTTAACGTGCATTTCCCTGACATATGATGTGGGGCATGTTTTCTTGTGTTTACTTACCATCAATATATCTTCTTTGGTGAGGTGTCTATTAAAGTCATTGGCCCATTTTAGTCAGGTTAATGGGAAAAGTAAAAAATGTAGAGCAACCATTGACTAAGGAACACATTTAAAACAAAATGACATGGAATGTAATGTCTTTCTATACAAATTTTTAAAAATAATAAGTAGTACTGGCCTATTGATCAAAACTGGTTTCTACTCCCTTTCTATTAACTGGGAGAGGTATGTTTGTTTTTTTGTTTTTTCTTTTTTGGTTATTATTGGAAAAGAATTACCCAGTCTTACTATAGCAGTTAAGTTAGTTACCTTATTAGTAGAGCGATGAGGTCATGCCTATTCCAAAATATTGATTATTTGTATTAAATACATTTCCTTGTAAATAGCTCCACAGGAGATTTATTTTACAGAATAAATTTGAGCAAGCCAGCTTAGATATGGATTATGTAAATACAAACCAACTAAGGGTAGAAAAGAAGGCTGAGGCTGTTCCAGGGGAATTATTTGGAAAGAAGCAGGTCTGATTGCTTCAAAAGAGGATCATTAACATGATGTTAATGGACATGACTTCTCCAGCAGAATGAGACATTTATATTCGTGCAAGAATGTAGCAGATAAGGGTCCAGAAATTGAGATATGATTTGAAGATCTGCTACTTACCTTTCCGGGACTCTCTGACATTTAGTTCAGAACCAGTAAACCCCCTAAATCATTTCCATTATCATGGAACTTGGATCAATTATTTCTCACTAGCACTATCTGGGTGGCCTCTGTGTTCTTTTACTCTCTCCCTGGAGATTATTAGTGTTGGCATCCTTTAGGAAATAAACTTTTTTAAAAAATAAACTTGATTATAAAATTATAGGGTATTAGCTCTGATTTCAAAACTAAGGAAAACACAGTTGCTTCTGAAGGCAGCCAGCCATAGTGACCACATACGGGATGTGGTTGTCTTGGCATTGGATAATTGATTTAAGTTCCAATTAAAGTTGTTGGTTGTAAGCTAAAGTCCCCGGGGGTTATGTGCTCATTAAATCTGTTTAATGTGCTTATTAAACTACACAGATCCTTTGCCAGATCTAAGAATGTGATTAACTCTCTTAGGTTGAACACTTCTACAAATATCTATCCATGGTCAGTTTGCTTCCATGACATAGGTTTTTATATTACTTGTTATCTCTTTTTAATGCTACCATCAGGGAATGAAACCAATATTTTCCTTACAACTCATCCGTTTATAGGGAATTTTTGTCATCAGCATTTGTGATACATTCAGCAGGTATAACTTATTCGCAACTTATGCAAATAGTCATTGATAAAATGTTTCATTTTGTACACCAAATATGCATATGAAAGAGGCTATTTTCGCATGCAGTCCTGAGGAATGTTACCTTCAGGTGATAGACGCTGGAGTGTGGTGGGAAATGCACTGTGGTCGGAAGCACAAGAGCCTCACAAAGCCTCCATTAGGTAGCCCAGGCTTCATTGCTTAAAGCTTCCCACTGGTTCTTCTTCAAACACAGCACTCCTCAATCTTTAGGTAACATGAGGATCCCCTCCGCTACAACTCCAGAGTTTCTGACTTACTAAGTCTGAAGTAGAGGCCCCACATTTTCCTGTCCAATGGGTTCCCTGATGATGGCGACCCTCTGGTTCAGGGAACCCACTTTGAGAACAGCCTCTCCAATGTGGGGAGCTGCTTTCCAGCTTTCTTCACATCCCTGGAAAGCTCTGCCCTTAGGTACAAAACCTTGGTACCACTGAGGTTTATACCCAGTTGTCATCCTTGGTGAGTGTTTTCCTGACAAATGGCCCCTCTAAAGGGGGGAGTCTAAACAGGACTCTCCTGATTTATTTTCTGCAGAACTTTTCTCTCTCTTTGTCTCTGTGAACATCTCTCCCTCTTTTGAACACACGTTCACATACACACATTAGAAAAACATGTGTTTGCATACTAAATAATATATAGTGTACCAATAAATAATTAAATAAATATAAAGTCAGTTTTGTTTATTCACTTACAGGCCATCCTCACTGGAATGTAATATCCTCATACAGAGGATTTTTGTTTGCTTGTTTGTCTGCTGCCATATCCTCAACAAGTAGAACAATGCCTGTCACATAATAGATTTACAACAAATGTGGGTTTGGTGAATGCATATATCATAAATCTGGCCATACTTCCTTTCAAAAGAAAAAAAAAAGCAAAACAGTTGGGAAGACTGGAATTTGAGGACATAAAGAAAGCTAGATAAAAAGTCATGTAAGCTGGTCTTTATGGAGCAGTGGAAAGAACATGAGCCACGGAATAATGGTTCCTGGGTCTCAGCTCTGACTACATTATGTGCCAATGGTGGACAAGTCTTGGTTTCTTCACTCGTGCAGTGGGAATTATGCTTGCTACATTATTATGATGATTCAGTGAGATAAAGTCTTTAAAAAACTGCTTGTTGGATCTGAAAAGACTAATCTCCTTTGGCATCGTCCTTTATATCACAGAACAGAGCTTAACACTTCTTGCATCTCCCCATGTTGGTACAAACCCTAAAGAAGTCCCGTGGAAGTGATGCAGCAGCTTCTGTCTTGACATAGGGACAAGAAGTACCATTACGATGGCATTGGCGCAGGGCTTGGATCTCTCAGACACCCACCATAATACATAGGGGAGTAATTCCCTTGGAGAAGTTGATGTACATGCACGATACCACTGTGTCAAGTACATATTGTTTAGATATACGCATGCTCACCATGCTCCTTGAGGCGCATGCAGACATTTCTTCTTTTCCCTTGACTTTGGCCTTGGCCATGAAATGTGCAAAAGCCAGGCAGCGCTGGTGGCCCAGTGGTTTGGCGCCGCCTTTGGCCCAGGGTGTGATCCTGGAGACCCGGGATCAAGTCCCACTTCAGGCTCCCTGCGTGGAAACTGCTTCTCTCCCTGTGTCTCTGCCTCTCTCTCTCTTTTTCTCTCTCTGTCATGAATAAATAAATAAAATCTTTTTTAAAAATGTGCAAGAGCCTTAGGTTGTTGTGCTTTCTCTCTCATTCTTTGCCTCTGCAGGGGGAAGAATGTGTTCAGGGTGACCCAACAGGTCCAGAAGAGGAGGATAGACATGTGGAATAGAGTCTCCCAGATGAGCCTGATACTAAATACATATTTATTGTATGTTAAAAGATTTTATGGATGCTGGAATCAGTACATTTGGAACATATTCTAGGCAAAAAAAACAAAAACAAAAACACGTGAAGTATACCTATTGCTCTTTTGGGGGAAACATATTTTCTCACCAAAAACAAAACAAAACAAAACAAAACAAAACTTTGTTCTAAATAAAAGCTCTTTCACAGGATTGTTATGAAATTTAAATGAGATGGTGCAGGCACGAGGTGGTACTCTCCCCTCGTGATCATGTGCACTTGCCAGGCTCTATGCAAAACCCTACAGCTTACCTACTTATTGCAACAGCATCATGTAACATAAATTGTTATTGTTCTTACATGTCTCCAATAAAGCAACTGCGATTTATAGAAGTTTAGGAACTTGTCCATGGCCAAGCCGCTAGGAAATGTTTGCTGACTTCTCTTAGACCAGAGCCTACAGCCTTGACTGCATACCTGGGCTGCGGCCCAAATGCCTGGCTTTCTTCTTCCACCATCCCTACTTTATAAGTCCACTTCAAACAAAACTGCCTAATGTTTAGCACTCAGTAGACCTTCTTAATAGTTTCTTTTAATTATTTTAAAAACTTATTCCTAAAAAAAATATTTTTTGCCATTTGCATAGACAGGAGATGGGGGTTTCATCAAATAGCTGAGAAGTTACGACACCTCTAAGGTCATCGTTCAAACAGAAAGTAAGTGTTCCAGGATCACTGCATTTTATAATATTACTTGCAACCTTGGGCGTCTATATTAGTCCTCTGAAGAGTTTTAACACCTAAGTATCTTCAGTATCAAAGACTGGTTTATATGTCTTTGGAATAAGCCACAATACTTCATAGAAGTATTCTCCCCAAAACGATGGTGTTTTAAGACTAATCTTTGATATATACTCCCAAAGAGGATGTCTAAAGTATTTGGGAAAAAAAATTTGAAGGGAAAAATTTGTAAGTGCAGGTTTTTCAAATTAATGTATGGCGATTTCGTGTCCTACTTTCCTTGTAATCAGAGCACACTCTGCCCTTTCTCAGTCCTACTTTGCTATTTTTGGAATTGCCATGTTCTTGATAACTTAATGGATCAATCCTCTCCATTTAAAATCACAAGGTGATTCTCTCTCTCTCTTTTTTTTTTTTTTCTTAGAAATTTGGACTCGTTTTTTCCTGTCTTGATCAGATAATGTTCAAAATACTCTCCTATACCAGTAATTACATGGTTGGTAAGTACTATCTGCATTTTAAACATTTGGTTTATACCACCCTGCTCTCATTCCATTTAGGTCGATGGTGATGTGGATGCTCATTTTAGAAAAACAATCTACCTGTAAAGCAGGCATGATTTGTGTTTCCTTAATCAACTAAATGTCAGCCTTGGAAAATATTGAGCATAATTTTATAAATGCTTATTTTGTGGGGCAAAAAAAAATTTGACATTTGTCATTAAATGATATTGCCAGAAAAAATCTCTTGTACTCTATCCAGAAAATAGCCTCATCAATGATCATAAATCTTGGGGAAAGTCAATATGTATATAATCACATGCCATGGTTCATGTGAGACCCACAATTTCAAGGGACGTAATTTGAAGGTTCAAATATATACTGACGAATCTGGTGTAAGTCAGTTTGGATGGAAAAATAATAGTCCTCAAAGGGAGAAAACTTCCCTAGTGCGAAGGAGCACCGTTTTTGTGGAGCCAGGGTTTGCAGATTGGAAGCAAGGAGTGGTTCCCAGTAAAATGTCAAACCACACTGGCATATCCTGCCCTCTTACTCAGGTTTTTGGAGTAATTTTCTGTGC
The DNA here is from genome assembly GCF_905146905.1 of Nyctereutes procyonoides. NCBI lineage: Eukaryota > Metazoa > Chordata > Mammalia > Carnivora > Canidae > Nyctereutes > Nyctereutes procyonoides. The sequence goes on from NW_026575043.1 coordinate 33,418,359, forward strand.
ATGGAAAGAGAGAGAAATTTGCTAAAACTGAAAAGCCTGAAAGCAACAGAGTGGGTGCTCCCTCTCTTTTTAAGGAACCCAGAGCTCTCCCGTAAAGGCCGGGTACTACAAAGAGAAGCATTGGATGAATCCCGGGCTTGTGTCTGGCTGTCCAGCAGTAATAGGACCTGGTCCCTTTCCATCCATATGCTTTTCTATGGCTGTTTGCTAAAGTTCTGCTTTAGCACCCCAGGGTACCCAGTTGTTTGCAGAGATTTGCTACACCGGAACTGAAACCAGAGGCAGAACCGGGAGTGCAGTGGGTTTAGAGGCTGCAAGCTCTTCTGCTTCCCAGGGATACAGTATTCTCTTCCAAGAGCTTTTTACCAGATTTTTTTTCAAATCTTATTGAATGGAATTGTATCACATGGCCAGTTCTAACTGTCCAGGTAATTCAGCAAGAAACTATGTGCTTTTCCAGGCTTTACAGTGGAAGTAGGCAAAAAAAAGAATAGGTTTGGGTATTTTTTTTTTGATTGTCCACAAAAGCTGCCTACCACAGTCTCTTGAAGCCTTTTTAGCTCTGAGGGCTCCATTGCAGTGGAGGAGCCTAAGTGGTGGCTCAGAGGGGTTTGCCTTGGACAAGAGGTAGAGAGAGGCAAGGCGTGGAAAGTAGGCAAGGAAATTAGGGCAGCCCCAGTAGCCCAGCAGTTTAGTGCCACCTTTAGCCCTGGGGTGTGATCCTGGAGACCCAGGATCGAGTCCCATGTCAGGCTCCCTGCATGGAGCCTTCTTCTCCCTCTGCCTGTCTCTCTCTCTCTCTCTCTCTCTCTCTGTCATGAATAAATACATAAAATCTTTAAAAAAAAAGAAAAAAGAAAAGAAACTCCAGGCCGTGGTGCCAGCAGGTGGGTCAAAGCCAGGCCAAGTGTCTGATGGAGCACCTGCCCAGAAGACCGTACATCCGGACAGGACAACCCACTTTGACTACGTGCTAGTTCTATCAATCTCTCATGTGGAATAATGTAAAGACATAAGGTAAAGGATTGCAGACTGGCACTCTGAGTATGGCTAGAAGGTCTGTGTGTGTGTGTGGGGGGGGGTCCTCAGATTCCTTTTGTTGTCTACACCCCGTGTAGACCTCTCCCAGCTGGGTGTGGGAGTGGCCCATTCCTACTTGGTGGCCATCACTCTTGTGATGATCAGGTTAGATGGCAAAGGTAAAGGGTTCTGCAAATGCAGTCAAGGTCCATAAGCAGTTAATTTTGCATTGATCAAAGAAGACTATCCTGGATTGGTCTGACCTGCGCAGAAAGCTCTCCTCGTGGGCACACAGGTGAAAGCAGAAGCCCTGTTGTTTGAACTGTCTGTGGGGATGGCAGCTTCCAGGAGCTGAAATCTCAGTCCCCACAGAGTCAGGGGGCTGCACTGTACCCATATCCCCCCAAATGTGGCAGAGGAGGTCACAGCCCTGGCCAACACCCCGACTTCAGCTCTGTGGGACTTTGAGCAAAGCACCCAGATGATCTGTGCCCAGGCTCCTTCCTCACTCATAAAACCCGAGACAATACAAGAGCATCAATTTATGCTGTTTAATATGTGCTTAGAGTTATTTGGTTTAATATTCTCTCTTTGTCAGACTTTCAGAGAAATGCTGGCCCCAGATGCTCGTACATCAGCCGGGCAGTACTGCTCTCATCCCATAGTACCAGCAGCGGATGGGCTGTGCTCCTTTTTCCCTTACTGAACAAAATAAAGTTCTCATTGAACACTGTCATTGTAAATTAACAATTAGGGGATCCCTGGGTGGCTCAGAAGTTTAGCGCCTGCCTTCGGCCCAGGGCTTGATCCCGGATTCCTGGGATCAGGTCCGCATCGGGCTCCCTGCGTGGAGTCTGCTTCTCCCTCTGCCTGTGTCTCTGCCTCTCTCTCTCTCTCTCTCTCTCTCTGTGTGTGTGTGTCTGTGTGTCTCATGAATAAATAAATAAAATCTTTTAAAAAGCAATTATATTAAATAGGTGATAATATATTTCCTTTTTCATTGGATTTGTTTAACAATATTTGTTGTTTTTTCTGTAGAAGCAGTGATCTAAATGATATTTCAAAACGAATTAGCACACACCGATTTAAATCCTTGAGGGGGGCAGCCCTGGTGGCGCAGCGGTTTAGTGCCGCCTGCAGCCCAGGTCGTGACCCTGGAGACCCGGGATCGGGTCCCACGTCGGGCTCCCTGCATGGAGCCTGCTTCTCCCTCTGCCTGTGTCCCTGCCTCTCTCTCTCTCTGTGTGTGTCTCTATGAATGAATAAATAAAATCTTTAAATCAATCAATCAATCAATCAATCCTTGAGGGATTGCTTCCTATATTTATGTGTTTAAAAGTTGGATGGAGAAGAGGCATCTGATACCCTCTTCATTATATTCCTAGGTACTGCCTTTTTCAGTAGAAAATAGAAATATTAGAGAAATTATAACAAGAAGTTAAAACTCATTTATATTGTTCAGCACTACTAATGAGTCATTTGGCTACCAATCATTACCTACACAAGTGATCAGATTTATCTCATAGCACACAAAATACTCTTTTCTCCTCACACATTTGAGTATAATCTGATTTATTTGGTACTATCATCAAATGAGAAAGAAGAAATTTACTGTGAAATAACATAGTAAACTAACTGTTAACTTATTTAGAAAGACCTGAGATGTTTTTGGTACCAATCTCCCTCCCGACTAAATGAATTAGCCAATTTGGCTGTGACTTAATCTAATCTGGAAATGATGAGAGTTGTTACCTGTCTATACAACAGGGAGGGTGAGTAGCTCCACTGGGTCACTAGCACAGGAGTGGAAGCCTCTTCCTTCTAAGGGCTTTCTATGTCCTAACACGTAGGTGTCAGGTGTTGAACAGTTTGTACTTTGTGGCCTGGAGAAGCACAGCTTTCCTCTCCTGAGCACTTTTCCTCTTTGAACCTCAGACTCTCATTCTCACACCCAGGCTCACTCTGAGAGGCCGTCCCGTACAGGCTACGTTCACCACCACTCTGGGTTTGGTGTCCGTGTCCATGTGGGAAGACAACACATACCACTCGGAAGAAAATTTCCAGGTGACACAGATACTGCTTTCCATCTTATTTGAAGTCAACCAAGGCTTATTTTCAGTTTGTTAGCTCTGAATACGAATGAGTATTTTATCATCTTGCCAGGAGGCAGGTCAGTCTAGAAGCAAGGATTCGGAAGCAGTCCAATAGTAGGGGTGAGGACAGCACTTACTCCTGCGACAGGTTGTATTCCCAACAAAAATGGCATGTTTTTAACTGTAAGTCATTTTGTTTTATTAGGATATTGTCACCAGCTTGACCCCAAGACTTGACCTTGACTGCCCACCTGCATGTCCTCACAATCTTTGTTTCAATGCTTAGGGTTTTTTGTGTGAGAAATTATAATTTCTTATGGTATGGTTCTATGTTAACTGCCCATAAGAGATGCTTCAGAGGACAGAGTAATATGGAATAAATAATAAATAAATCTGTTCTCTCAGGGACATAAACTTTGGGTTGAAGAAACCAAACAGATGATCAATATTCACGGTTGGAATGTTGAGGGGACCTGGGTCAAATGGTCAGAACTGGCAAGGTCTTTCTTGAAAAGGAGATAATTTTAAAGGACTGATGCTGTGCTGGAAGGAGGAGAACAGGCATGATTGGAGAATAAAGCCCAAGGAATGGGGAACGATGGGAAAGCATGATGAGCCAATTTTGTGTGCAGGTCAATGAGCTCTGCTGGCCGGCCCAAGCTATGTGGAGGATTAGGGAAAATCGATGATTATGGGATGCAGCTCCTAAAGAAGGTTGGATAGAACACTGTGCCATATGTTTTTAGGGGGATGATTAAAATGAAGGGAAATTTCTGAGATAATAATGTCAGTAGCTAACTTCCACTGCGTGCCTGTTCCATTCACTTTACGTGCTTATGATTCCATTCACTTCTCATGCCAACCCTCTCAGGTGGATGCTGTCATTACCCCCATTTTGTGCAGAGGGGATGGAGGCAAGGGTTGTGAACACCTGCTCAGACTCCGCACAGTGTTCGTGCAGCGAGTGTTCAAACCCAAACAGTCTGGCTGCAGGACACACTCTCCTTACAAGACAGTCTGCCTCTTAAGAGAGTCAATTCAGAAATCTGTTTGATTCCAAAAGAAATAGGTCATGTTGTAATTGAACTGCCATGAGTTCGCTGTGTGCTGAGTTACAGGGAGAGACCACCCCAGGGGAAGTTTTCACATAAAGGGAACTTTATTTGCAGCAGATGAGGAGATCATGGGGAGTAATTTCCAAAGCTATAACTCCCAAGCAAGGGTGGATGGGTTCTTTTCATTTAGGATTAGGATAAATATTTAGGCAGAGGAGCCCTGTCATCACACATAGAGGTGGGCGTGAGGGCACGCATGTATCTGAAGGAAACCTGCCTCCATGTACACTGTATATTGTGTAAATGGGCCTCCTGCTCCAATTTGGGTGGGTTTCAGTATTATAATGAGGTAGAGGTCACTGCGGGTCACTCTGTGGGCCACTCCTTGGTCCATTTGTACAGGAGTTAGTCGAGGTTGAGCTCACACTGGGCTGGGTGTCTGGGGACCAGAGCTGTCTGCTGGGGCACTTGCTATTGCCTGAGGGGTAGGGTGGTTCATTTTTTATTTATTTATTTTTATTTTTAAAAGATTTTATTTATTAATGAGAGAGAGAGAGAGAGAGAGAGAGAGAGGCAAAGACACAGGCAGAGGGAGAAGCAGGCTCCATGCGGGGAGCCCGATGCAGGACTCGATCCTGCATCTCCAGGATCATGCCCTGGGCTGAAGGCGGCACTAAACCGCTGAGCCACCCGGGCTGGGGTTGGGTGGTTCAATCACTGGATGCTGCGCCCCTGGGGTCTTTGTACTGGGTTAAGAAATAAACTGGAGTGAGGAATGTAAGGAAAATGTGGGACAAAGGTCAATGGGTGCAAGCAGGTGGTCAGGAAGGGTCAGGTCTTGGGGTGAGGCTGGCGACAGCATCGAATGCAGGAAAGCGCTATCCACAATGTTCAGATTTTCTTTCCTGATATAACACCTGCTTTTGGAAAAGGGTGTCTTTTTCATTAATGTTTCTAATTACTTTCCTCCAGTAATCGTGCGAGTAAATCATCAAACTTTGAAAAGTGCACAAAAATGTCACATATCTGATCTTATAGTGTAGGGAGGGGAAGATAATTTTCCCTTTATCTTTCTAAGTTCTGGGCTGAGACCCCCTCTTCCCCCCATCATATAAGGCAGATTAACAGGAGAGAAACAAACAGAGGTTGCATAGCACACGTGTTTCCTGTACACATGAGAGAAGCCCAGGAGAAGGGAGCGTCTCCCTGAAATGGCCAAAGCCACTCCCTTGAATATCATCTCTGACTAACCACACAAGAGGCGGTTTATAGGACTTTTTCTGGCAAAGCACAATAAACAAAAGTATGGCTGTGATGCAGATTTGTCAGTGTCTTCTCTATTGGCAAGGCTTTGTGAAGGTTTGTTCATCTTCCTCTCGTTCTGGTTCAGGGAGAGACACTCAAGAATGGGGATTTCCCATCTAAAGGTCCATTCCCCTCACAGAAGGTTAATGTATAGTCTTTTCAAAGACCTTCTCCTGTGTCTGCAATTTCTTAAAACCATCAGTGTAAAATAATCCTTTTGCCAAAGAGGCATATTACGAGTTGGCACATTCTGCTTCTCTTCGATAGATCAGAAAACCCCAAGAGGCCATTCATCCTAATAATTTGCTGGTTGGCAGTCCAGAGTTAATTTCAGATGAACTTTGTTTACATCATTTTTAGACCTATTTTCTCGGTCACCCATCAATTTATACTCTACAAAAATGTGTATCCTGTCAAAAATTGAAATAAATTTAACATAGCTCAGTTAACTGCTTTTATTAATTCTCACATGTCCTTTAGGTTGCTAGAAAACATCATTTGCATTTCAGGAAGCTTCTCTGAAATTGTCCCCCTGGTGAAGCCTGAATGGATTTCCGGTTGATGCCTAATTCCCCTAATACCTCATTCTCTTGTTAACACCATTGCGTGCCTACACTCAGGCTTATCCCTGACACGGTCAATGTTTTGCCAAAAGTGTTTATGAGAGCACTAGAGGGTAAAGCACCTGCACGCTCAAATAGAAAATTGTCTCTATTTTGCCTATTAGTTCAGCTTTAGGAAAAAAAGTTAATTGTAACTCGTAAAATATGTTCTGAGATAAGGTCACCAGCTTTGCCTTGCTGATTTAATGAATGTGAAATTATAGCTGTGTTAGAGAGAGTTTTATTTACCCGCCTCTCTCAATAAAGGTAAGCATTTAAAATAATTGAAATGATTGGGCATATCACATTCAAAGGTTTGGGGAGGTTTGACATTCCTGAGGAAATCGCAGCAGTGTAGGGCTGCGTCTTGTGTTCATAAATTTTATATTCAACTGCATGTATTTTTGACCTTCTGGTCTTTGCCAAATGTGATACCAGGTACTAAGGAAACAAAAGGAAATGGTTCATCTCTCAAGGTGTTTATAGTCTAGAAGGGAGGCGGATGAGTGGAAGTGCTCGTGTGATGACCAAGCCATGGTGAAGGCAGGAGGGAGGCAGTCCCATCAGAAAGGTGACTCCCCCATGGACTTCATTTAGAGGAATATTCCTCGAGCTACATTTATGAAAGTCTTTCTGTGGCTTCCACATGGGGTCTAAACTCCATAAGTCAAAGAGTATATGAATGTGTGCTCAAAAAATACTCACCCAAAGTGCATTGCTCTCAGTACCCTTTAACCACATGGTTTTAAAGGAATCAAGAGGACTGGTCTAATGCTGACTGGAAGAAAAAATTCATGGGTGTGAGTTTGCTCTAGAAGAAAGCTTCCATAACACTTTTATTCACAAGTCCTGCCCTATAATTCCTTGTGTTGATGTGGGAAACAAAGACAGAAGAGAAATTGTTAAATGTCCTTACTCCCTACGGCCCATTGACAAGTCCTTGAAATGGGCAGAGGGACCTTCCTCTAGGGATTCAGCTGCCTCAATGTAGACACTTCGCTGAGGGCAACAGACAATCTTAGCCCAATCTCTAGGATCCTGTGCATCTTCTTTAACATATAAAAATCTCTTTGGAAACTTCTTGTATCTCTACACCCCCCAAGATGCATGTTGGCGACCATCCTCTAAGCATATGGCCCCAAACAAACATCTGAAGGGTCTCTGAGTTAGAAACAGGCAGGGCTCCATAGGGAGAGATAGGTAGAGGGCTACGTGATCAGGCTCACAAAAATCCCAGGAATGTTGATGCATAATGAAACCAGACCACCCTGCTCTGGGCATCAGAGGTGGGGTCTTTCTATGGCAGTCACATTGTGACCAGCCCCCCAGAGAAGAAGTAAGGCATTAAAGATATTGTTGCCGGTCCCCCCTCAAACCAAGAGGTCATGAGGATGATAAGGCCACGGACTCCCTGGTCAGTTCTAAATAAAACACTGTCAATGGAAGTCCATGTTGACCACCCAGTTGGGACCCCTCTCACTCCTGAGAGCTTTCTCTGTGTCCTTGCTTAATGGAGTTCTATCACCTTGCTCACTCTCCTTTGTCCGCAAGATTCATTCTTTGACTCCCTGAGACAAGAACCTCCCACTCCTGCTTCAACATCTCATCTTTTTAAATTGTTTTATTGTTAATATACAAAAGCATATTAGTACAGTGGTAGTGTATAATTTGCCAAAAAAATAGATTATGCAAGTTGATTTGTGTTTGTTTTTTTACTCAAAAATGTGAGATTACATTGGTTTATTTATTTATTTATTTATTTATTTATTTTTATATTTATATTGGTTTATTTTTTTTTAATTTTTATTTACTTAGGATAGTCACAGAGAGAGAGAGAGAGGCAGAGACACAGGCAGAGGGAGAAGCAGGCTCCATGCACCGGGAGCCCGATGTGGGATTCGATCCCGGGTCTCCAGGATCGCGCCCTGGGCCAAAGGCAGGCGCCAAACCGCTGCGCCACCCAGGGATCCCTTTATATTGGTTTAGAACGTAAAAAGCTTGTCACTTCTCAAATCATTTCAGGTTTCCTTTGTTAATAATGTGAACAATATGTTAATTTCCTAAATGTCCTTCATTCCAGAATTCAGAATAATAATATAATGCTAATACATTGTGTTTGAAAGTGCTATGGTCCAGACACCACAGGATAAGCCCTACTGTGAATGAGGTATTATTATGCCATTTTTAGAGATAAAACATTTGAGTCCTGACTTGTCTAATGTTCACCAGCTTGTAAGTGGCTTAGTTTTGTGATCAAGCTCTTTAGAAGCAGACTTCACAGCCTGGACTTCCATCGAAAATCTTATACTGTCCATGATTCGTACAGGACACGTGAAATATAGTCACTCTTAACCTGTTCCCTTTTGTCTGTGGCTGTAAGATTAAGGTATTTTACCATTAAAAGACATTTAAATAGGAAAATTGAAATGGGTATTTTTAGATAAAACTGACTCTGTAGCCTTCAAGAAAATGCAACTGTGTGGATTCCTGGTAAGTAAGGAAAAGAGAAAGAAAACTTAAAAGCCTTCTCTATTAGAATCCATTCCAATTTTATTTTAATTCAAGTCATCAGTAGAGTTAAAGTAGTTAAAATATGTAAATTTAGGACTTGGCAGTGAGACAGGAAAACAGATTCCATGAAGGACTGCTTTTTTGCCCCTTTTCCTGCTTCTACTCTTGCGAGGACCTGCACCCTCGTCCTGCACACCACCCATGATGCAGATGATGTATGCCTTCCTTATGAGGGACAAGGAGTTAATGATTTCTTCAGGCTTCCAACACAACAGATACTATCTAAGGAGTGACCAGGTGGGGTCATCATGTATTCCAGACCACCAGCACTATACAGGTTGGTGCCAAGACCCCTTGGCTCCAGAGAATAAGTGACTTATGGAAGATACCTGGACACCTGTCCTTGTTCCGAATGGTTCCTGGATGCCTGAGAGGACATGCCCACCAGACCACAATCCTCAACAGAATCCAAGGCATACGGCAAAGGAGAGACTCACTCCCCTTTTATCTCTAAGTCTGCAATTCAATAAATTCTGCTCTCACCCTCTCCTGGCTCACTTTAATTTCTAGCCTGCATGAAGCCTGGGACCTGTTGGTGGTCCTGCAGGACCCCCTCTGAGTCCTCTGAGCTGGCCTGCCTACCTCAGAAACGTAAAAAAAAAAAAAAATCCATTTTCAGAATGGGTGGTTAATAAAAGAATAAATAAATGATACCTGACCAGTATGAAGCCTTCCACTACCTTTTCTCTCTTGGAACCTCCCTAGGCAGAGTTGTAGACATGAGGCTCCCTGTAACTCTTTACCAGCTCCTGGGGTACATGGAGCCCACACACTTGCCCACTCACTTCCCACAGTTTGTATCTTTGTCTTTTCTTTGACCCATAATTAAACTCTGATTCTGCTTATGTTGTCTTCAGCCTCCCTGGACTGGACAGTCTCCTAGACAGTCTTGGGACAGTTCACCTTCAGCAATGACTTTCTTAATGGTGTAGGGGAGGAAAAAAATTTTCCCTTTACCTTTTTAGATTCTTAGCTGAGACTCCTCAGTGATAAAAGACATATTAAGAGAAGAAAAACAAGCAGAAGTTTCATAATATGTATACCTCCTGTATACATGGAAATACCCAGGAAAACGGAGTGATTTAAATAACATCTCCAACTAAAGACAGCAGATTCTGGGAGGGAGGGGAGCCAGTTTTGGGAGGTGACCAAGAAAGGTACAGTAAACAAGGGTCACATTGACATGCAGATCTAAATCCTTGGCTCCCCACTGATGAGAGTTTCCAGAGAGATCCAGTCATCTTTCTCTTACAGGAACAGGGAGAGACACACCTTTACAAGAGGAGATAGAGATTTTTCCTTATAAACATACATGTCTCTTACAAAAGGGTAACTTCTACTCGGTTTTTGCAGTTTCACCTATGTCTCCTTTTTTTTACAGTATTTTTTTAAAGATTTATTTTATTTTATTTTATTTTATTTTATTTTATTTATTAATGAGAGAGAGAGAGAGGCAGAGACACAGGCAGAGGGAGAAGCAGGCTCCATGCAGGGAGAATGATGTGGGACTTGATCCCAGGTCTCCAGGATCAGGCCCTGGGCTGAAGGCATCGCTAAACCACTGAGCCACCAGGGCTGCCCCCCTTCTTTTTTTTTTTTTTTTTAAATAAACAGTTCAAAATAATCCTTTAGCCAAAAGGCATATTTTGGGTTGGTATATTTGCTCCCTTTCAATAGAAATAAATTAAACTCAAAATGATATATTTAGTATAGCAAAGTGTGAGAAATAAAATAATCACAACGGTCATCATCTTTTTTAATTTTTATGAATTTATTTCTGAAGCTTGACTTCATTCAGAGTGACTTGCATTCACATTTTTCTTTGCATATAGACATCAGCCTATGTTTAGGAGTCAAAAGTCAAACCGATGTCAGCTTATCTTCATAATACATTTTTAAAAGGCCCATGAGATCTAGTAATCAATACCCTTTTCATTAAGTGTGTTGTCTATTTGTTTCTAAATATGTCCTTTAAATAGATATGACAGAATAAAAAATATACTTGTAGCTGATAGGACCAGATAAGAAAGCCTTTGTTTATAAACCTCTGATCACAAATACAGATACTTTTTGACACTCTGAGCATAGAAAGTACGTTATTTTGTACCTTCCTTACTGTTCTAATGAATATAAAATTTAAGTATTTGCAAATCATCATTGACAAACTTTTGTTCTTTTAACCAAAGAAAATATCCTGCCACTTCTACTGATTCTGTGTTCCAGCCCATCATTTCTCAGTATTAACCAGAGTTAAGACAAATGGCTGCTAGATGATGTTGAATTATTTCTGGATGACAGAGGAAAGGGTGAAGCCCCACCTCCATACTTCCGTTGCCATGGTTTTCAAATGAGATGCTCCCACAGCCAAAACAGATCCTTGCTGTTCTATTCATCACCATTTGACTACAAGAGCCAGTGAGCACATCTCAGATCTCTCTTGCTCATGAAGGCAGACAGAATGAACATAAATGATTAGAAAACACCACCTGCTCTGTGCTTAAAGCAGGAGGAAAAAAAAGCAGCCGTGCCATTTGGGATGGAAAACACATTAGCTTAGGCTCAGCATGCCACTCATATAACCAACCATAAAAGTTGTTAAGTTACTGAGGGTGTAGGATGCAAGGATGGCAGGTACCTGTTTTCTATTTGGGAATTTCTATCTGAAGACTGTCAAGGACAGAGTAACTGATGAGGCCTCTATGGAATGTCTTCTAGATCTCAATACTTGCTATTAGGAAGATGAAAATAAGAAATCTTGTGAAGACAACAAATCATCTATAAAGTGCATCAGAAGATCCAAAACGTGGCCCGCAGAGCACTCAGCTGTAGCTGCAGCTCCCCTGTGAGAAACAGTGAAGAAAAGATTTTTTTTCAGCAGGCTTTCACTGATGTAACAGCTCATAACCCCCCAATTTTTCATTTACCTTTACAATTAGATAAGAGGGCTACAGACCATGTGGACTGATACTTTAATTTTTGTGCAAACACAATTTACTGGAATCATTAAACTTTGAATGGACAGATTAATCACCAATAAAACAAATGTTGGTTCTCCCTTTCCAGGTGTCTCTCGCCTGTCTTAGCATGCTGCCAGGAGGATGAAAGATTCTTCTTTCTTAAAAAGCCTTTTAATTACTTTATAATCTCTTCCCAGGTTTCACCTTCAATTAGTCAACTAATGCCTAAAGTGATAAAGTTCTATGTGACTGGTGGTTTTAAAATTTATTAAAAAAATAACTTGGTCTTGAATATAATAATACACGTATATTCTCAATTTAAATATAGAAAGAGTATACACAATTATTGAAATCTTGTTATTTTTCATTGGTGAGGTTAGAAAATCTGAAATTATATTTCAAAATTGAGCAAGTGAATCATTATTTTGAGAAAAATTGGAGCTGTGTTTTCTCTTTATTTTCCAGCTTTCATGAGCTATAATTGACATATAGTACTGTGTGAACTTAAAGTGTACAACATGATAATTTGATCATTTTATATATTTATCAAATATACACAGTCATAAATACTATGCATGATAACCACAATGAGGTTGATTCATACAACCATGACTTCACATTTTTGTGTGGTGAGAACACCTAAGAGTTACTCCCTAAGCAACTTTTAAGTATACAGTACAGTATTAACTACACTCACCATGCTGTTATGCAGGGTCCCCAAACATACTCGTGTTATAATTCGAAGCTTGTATCCTTTGATCACATTAAATCACTTCATCCACCCTCTTCCCCTCTATCCCTGGCAACCACCAATCTACTCTCTGTTTCTGAGTACAGTCTTTTTTTAGACTCCACATCTAAGTTAGATTGATCATACAGTATTTGTCTTTCTTTGTCAGACTTATTTCCCTAAGCATATGCCTTCAAGGTTCATCAGCATTTTGGTATTATTTGCAAATGGCAGGATTTCCCTATTTTTTTGGTTTGGCTGAATAATATTCCATTTATATATATCACGGCTTTATGCATTTGTTCTTTGATGGACACTTAGGTGGTTTCTTATTTATTTATTTTTATTTATTTATTTATTTATTTATTTATTAGGTGGTTTCAAAGTCTTGGCTATTATACATAATGCTGTAATGAACAGGGTGCCGCATATATTATAGCTTTGTAATATAATATGCAATCAGGAAGTCTTATGCCTTCAACTTTGTTTTTTTTCATCAAGATTGCTTTAACTATTTGGAGTCTTTCATGGTTATGTATGGATTTTAGGATTTTGTTTCTATTTCTGTGAAAAATGCCATTGACATTTTCACATGGATTGCAATGAATTTATAGGGGGTTTTGGGCAGGATGGACATTTTAATAATGCTAATACCTCTGATCTCAGATCTCAGTTCCTAATACCTTTTTGCATTAAAAGAAATATCTTGTTGCATTGTGAGTCAATAGATCATGGGGATATAAGTGAAGAATGGGAGAAAGCTGGAAGACATCCCACCATCTAAGTCTGGTAAAAACTAGCACCAGAATCCTTAGTAATATTAATGTATTATAACCCTTTGCATAAAATTATAATCATGAGTCCATATTGATATAAGTGATTCCTTAATAAATTAAAATAAATAATTAAGAAAGAAGAGAATGCTCTTAATTATGGTAGAATGCCAACTAATAAAAGTAGAAAATACAACAGACTTAGAAAATACTATTTTGGCATCATATGAATAATTGAGTCAAGCTGGGGCACCTGGGTGGTTCAGTGGTTGAGCATCTCTCTACGGCTCAGGTCATGATCCTGGGGTCCTGGGATCGAGTCCTGCATTGGGGTCCCTGCAGGGAACCTGCTTCTCCCTTTGCCTATGTCTCTGCCTCTCTGTGTCTCTCATTAATAAACAAATAAAATCTTAAAAAAAAATTGAGTCAAGCAAGAATCATCAATAGAGCTAAAACTAGAGGACTAATTTGATGAATAAAATACACCTGCAAAAATATAGTATTTCTTCAAAATATTTATTATTAATTACAAAGGGCAAAGTAGTAACCCAATGGAGAAACCTGGAGGTCAGTCTCTCAACCAACTGATCGTAGTTATGTCACCAGTAATGAAATTTGCCTCTTGATATGATGCATTGGGAATGGCACGGCCCTATTTCTGTAGTGTTCTTGCCCAAACACATTGACCAAGTCTCATCAGGGGGAGTTATCAGACAAACTGACATTGAGACCATTCTACAAAGTGACTTTGGGAGGCTATAGAGTTGTTCTAGATTAATGAGATTAAGGAGACAAATAATTGCAATATGTGACAGTGACTTGGATACTGGATAAAAAAATAAAAATGAAAAACATTATTAGAGATATTGCAGAATTTGGATATAGACAATAGATTGGAGAATAGTCATGTCAATGTATTTTTTATTTCGATAATTGTACTGTGATTTTTTATGGAAAAGTACTTTTCTTAGTAAATATACACTAAGATACTCAGAGGTGAAGGATCATGATGCCTGTAATTGTCACTCTGATGTTTATAATATAATATGTATAATAAAGCAAATAGGAAAAATACTTAGAAATAGTTCATCTGGGTAAAGACTATAGAGGAATTATTGATGTTTTACATAAAATTGAAATTATATAAACAAAAAGACAAAGAGAAATATATACTTCTCTAAACAAACATACTGTTTAGAAAGAATAAACAGTAACTAAGAAAACAAATGATAGAGAAAGGAAACATTCATGAAGAATAATGATCTTCAAATGCTACTTATGTATTCAAATATTAAAAATCAACACAAACAAATATAAATGAAGAATAAAGGTATTACATTGAAAAGGCAAGAAAGGAATCTATCTGTACCTTTGTGTGTTATAGAGCTTACACAAAACTTATTGAAATGGGCATTAAAATGATACCATTGTTTGTATCACCTAAAGATACTGCGGAAAGACTCTGAATAAGCCTTGGCAGAAATGCTCCAAATAAATGCACACAACTATAATATTTAGAGTGAGAATGTCTAAGCCCCTTGCAGTTGTGGAAAAGTAATCAAGCAGAAGAAATTACTTTTACAGCTTGGATTCATTTAAAGTGTTGCTATTAAATTCAGGTGAATATTATTCTAGCATTGGGCATTTTTAACAATACTAGTCTGTACAGCTAATGCCAAAATTTTCTGTGGCAAAGACACAAGGACTTCTATACCAAATGCTCTGCTAGTCAGAAACAATTTGTCCACGAAGAGTATGTCCCTGATCTTCTGAGTGTTGACTTTGCTCAAAATGGTATGCATTTTGAAATAAAAACACAAATAAAAACACATATTGTACAAATAGATTTTATGCTTATAGAATTTAGATCACAGGTCCACTTAGTGTGAAAAGTGGGGGTTTGGTCCGCATCCTAGACTGTTAAGGGAGAAAGATTCATCAGTGACTGATGGCTCTGAGGATGGAAGGGAACTACTCGAGTTCTTGGAGGGAACACAGACATGCTAACATTGATTTTTGACCCAGTGAGGCCCATTTTGGACTTACTTCCAGAACTGTAAGAAATACATGTGTGTTGGTTTAAGCCACTAAATTTGTTGCAGTAGCAGTAGGAAAGTCATGCAGACCCTCTGCTGTTGAGAGTTTGAGATTTTCATAGCCTGACATTTGGTGCGTTGGCTCTGTCTGATTGTGAATACAGACTGTTAGATCAACTCTTCCTCATGCACACCACAGCATCCAGAAGCTAGCACATGAGGAAAAACGAGTTCTTTAAAATTCATTGGATACTTGCTTTGAGGAAATTGTTTTGGTATCTGGTGAGTAAATGATGAAAGGTGATTAGAGGTGACATTATACATCATTGGCTGGTATGTGTTTGGCCAGTAATGGCCATCACTTAGAAGCAGTGTCCATAAGCTCAATTTTAGAAAAAAAGACAATAGCCACAAATCATTTGATTCTCTAACTGCAACTTGTGTCTCTCATACTTTGCAGATCAAAAGTGTATTAAATTACTGTGGCCTAAGATGAGATAAAAATATGTCATATCATTAGGCAGTAAACTATAGCCATAAACTATGGAACAGGACATACCTTTTAAGGAATATAGCTTCTAATGAAGAATACAGATGAGGAAATAAATATCCCAGATGCATTATAAGATCCTCACTGAGTGTGAGTACAGCATCTATCTCATGTAGGGAGGCATAAGTGGAGAATCTTATGAACTCTGTGGTCATCGGTAATATCAGAAAAAGTAACAGGATAGTTGGTTTTACTCTAGAATAGCCAGTAAGTTTGTCTTCTGCATTCATTTTATAACTGAGGATTCTGGAATACACAATGGTTATTAATTTTCCAGTATTAGGAAGATAGTGACAGGGTTGAGATATCTCTTGACTCAGTTATGTATGTTGTCCATTCACAGTGCTGCTGCTATAAACATCTCTTTTGGTTTTATTCACCACATATGGGTAGATTAATGCCTTTTTAAGAGGGTCATTTTGAAGCTTAATGTAGTTTAATGTTCATTCATTCAACAGATATTGATTGAACAGTTTATCTGTATTCACACTGTTCTGGGGAATGTTTGGACTTCACTGAAAATTAAATTTTAGAAACAAAAAAATAAATATATCAGAAGTATATAGAATATATTTTATGTTAGAATGTTTGCTTTGAGGGAAATAGACTGAAACAATAGTAAAAGAGAAGTCATTTTAGGTAAGGTCATCATGGGAAAGCCCTGTGAGATGGGGACATTTGATAAAATAAGTCAAATATATGGAAAACTAGGGGGAAAGAATAAAATTGTCAGAATAAAATAGTCCATAGTAAGTAAAAGATTTGAAACATCCATGAACTGAAAGAAAAGAATGTGGAGATAAAATGAACAATGGCTAAGAGTTGATAGCGGACCATGTGACCTACAAGGCAGCAACATGGAAGAGAAAGACGGGTGTCACAAGTGGGGCCTGGAAAGAAGGTGGTATGTGGGATATGGGTGAACAGTAACACCCCCTCTGTGTCATCCATGCCCTGAGTCCCAATTTATCAAGGTTCATCACCCCTTATTTCTCATCTTGTTATGTATTCTTTATTTGCACCAAACTCATGCCACCACCCACACCGTGAATTGCCATGCTCGCTACCTTCAATCTTTTTACTTCACAGCTTCATTGAATACCATTCGCATATGAAGGTTTATCAAAAGTACCATCTCTTCCCAAAGTTCCCTCTGAGCTCCAGAGCTGAATTAATGACACTCCTCTATGCACCATTAGCATATATTTGTCATAGTACCGACTATATTTATATTTCTTAATATGTGGCTGATTCTATCTTATCAACCTGTTTATTCTAAGCAATCAATGTATTTGAAATTTGCTTCAGGTTTATTACCTATGATTTTGAAGAAAACTAGATGTTAGATGATCCTCAGCGTTAATCTTGCGAAGATTTATTGGAAAGTCATTGAACCCATTGGAGCCAACCTTGCCTTCTGCAGGATGATCCACAGAACAGAGACTCAAAGCATGGTCTCTGGACCAGGCTGCTTGATTTTGTGTCCTCATTCCAGCAATGACTTGCTGCATGAGCTTTAGCAGATCCCACAATCTCTATCTTACCTGCTTTGTCTGTAAAATAGGAAAATGACACTCCTTGGATTGGTTTTGAGAATTAACTAAATGTAATTTATAGTATGGCTAGGACAATGCCTGGATTGTAATAAACAATCAATAATATGTTAGCTGAAATTATTAAAAGCTGTCAATATCAGAAAAGTATGAATGATAAACATTTAAACATAATCACTCAAGAGAGTACAAACAGTATTAGGAAAATTCTGGTTAAGTCAAAGGAAAATGAGATCCCATTTTTGAACAACCAGGCAGTAATTTTAAAATGTGAGAAAATACCTAGTATTGGTGGACACCTAAGGAAATAGCCATTTTAATCCTGCTGTGGGGGAGGTGCACTGACTCCGTGTCTTCGGAGTATACGAAGCTGCCTTGAAACCTAGAGTGCACGTGAACCCCACCACCAGATACACTAATGGAAGTTCTTGTGCTGAAAGACAGACACCACATCCCACCACAAACTCAGGAAGGTACTGCAGTTGTGTAATGGCAAGATGCCCACTACGAGGGAATGAGTTAAATGAGTGACAGTCCACAACTATGCTGCAGGGCTATGTGGTCATCAAATGAATAATGCAGATCTGCTTGTGCTAACTGAAAAGAGATAGGAATATACAAAATAATATTTGGGGACATATATAATTTTTTCCACAATAGAATCATACATTTACAAAAGTTTACTAATGGTGGTAACTTCAGGGTGATGAAATATTGGAATGATTTTTTTTTTCACTATTGTGTTCTTATATTTTCACTATTTTAAAATATTAAATGTTCTTTAAAAATGTATAAATGGATTAAGTTTGCCAACAGCACTATTGCTTGAGCTGGCTTTCAATGGCCAAAAGTAGAGGAGATATTTTGGCTCTTTCCTATGTAGAAAATTAAAATAATTTGGATTATAATGATAGGTAAACACACACACACAGTACAATCATATCAAAGCTAAATATAGGTAGCATTTTAGTATCTAGCATCTAGTAAGCAATCTCTCTATATTATCTATTATGAATGTTATCTTTACTATTTTTGACCTACTTAGTTGAATAATAGCTTATTTCTGAATAGAAGTAGATAGGTCTGTTACTGGATATGTTTGGGAAATAACCACTTTAAATAAAAACAAAACAAATAAAAATAAAAAATCAGAATAAATAAATAAAACTTTTAAAATCATAAAAGTTTTCAGAATAAAGTATAGTTGAAAAACTCTTTGAATAGAATTCCCTGATTATGCTATTTTATTTTTTTATTTTTATTTTTTTGATTATGCTATTTTAAAAGGACCAGCCTGTGTGAATGACGCTCCTCTAATTTTTTTTTTTAAGATTTTATTTATTTATTTGAGAGAGAGACAGCATGAGAGAGAGCAAGCACAAGCAGGGGCAGAGGCAGAGGGAGAAGCAGACTCCCCTGCTGAGTGAGCAGGGAGCCCCAACACGGGACTTGATCCCAGGACCCTGAGATCATGACCTGAACTGAAGGCAGACGCTTCACCAACTGAGACACCCAATGACCATGACACTGAGATCATGTTTGAATTCTTAAAATACTGTGACCTCAGGCCTGTATGATGGATTTTGGAATATTCTGATAAGGAATGGGTTTAATTGCCCTATCTTTCAAAGTGAAACACTTAGCTATAAAGTCTCTTGGGACATTTCATCATAAAAATCTGTCTCACCCTTAAATATTCCATCATAATTACTATGAGAGTTATGAACATGGACAGGTGAAGACAAAAACTGGAATGGAGAGTCCCAAGGAGAAGAACTAGAGCGAGAACTCTATTCTGGAAGTACGTGATTTTAAGGAAGAGAGAATCTAATAAGCAGTAGAAATGTGTGCTAATAAAAGACTGTTTCCATCAAGCAGCATTGCCTTACAGAGCAATTACATGTGTTGTTTACTCAACTTTTTTTTTTTTAAAGCTTATTAACACTTCTCTAATCTTTTTTTCTTCCAATTTACAGGTTAAAAGATTTCTTGTCACGTGCTTTCATTATGAAATTTGGTTCTCATTACAAAAGAAGTAATATAGGTACTAAGCTTATGGCATTTTTGTGTTTCTTACAAAGCAGTCAATTCAGGAATTTGAATAAACATGCTCATTGTCTTACACACACAGTATTTTCTGAGTTTATAAAATTTATTGGGGGCATTTTATTGTAGAGAATTACACCTTAAAATCTACAGTGGAAAAAAGGTTTCGAGAGATTCTCAAATGATTATCACAATCCTTTGTGAACATCTGCCACTGTGTCTGGCGGGAGAGGGTGGGTGGACCTGTGTGGTGTGCAGTATTTCAAAGCAAGCCATCTTCATTGAATTTGAACTTCCCACACAGACATATCCAAATAATAACACTTTTCTACTTTATGGGAAGATCTCTACTTAGAAATCATACCAGGCCATTATGTGAACTCTAAAGTTCTCTACTTTTTAATGTTTTTAGAAGACTCAGGTAAGGGACAGCATACATCTGATCTCATTTATGCTCAGACCATCACAAATCTGTAGTGTTTTATGTGAAAATATTCACAGGTGTTGTGTTCCGAAGAGAGAGCTCTTCAGAGAAGGCCAACAAGTTAGATTCCTTGGAAAACATGATTAACAGTTCTGGACTAGGATAAGCCTATTTAATTGCTTTTCAAAATATTGCAGTATTGTTCTGTGTGGGTTCAACAACATCGGAGAAGCAGCAACACGATCACCTCACTACACAGGCAACCGTAAGCAGGGAAAAAGCCTGTGCCCTAGGGGCTGGGAACAATCTGTATCAACTGCATCAACATCTCCTTAGAAAGACACAGCAGTCATATCTGGCAAAGGCATGTCATCAGTGTTCTGTTCACAAAAACAATACGTGAAAATTCCCAGCTAGATTCCTTTATACTAAGGTTGCCATGCCCAAAAGGGACTGCATCTAAAAGCACATGGGTTTTTAAAAAGATTTATTCATTTGAGAGAGAGACAAAAAAAAAAAAAAAAAGAATGAGTGAAAGCATGAGTGGAGGGCAGAAGGAGAGAGAGAATTGGAAGCAGATTCCACACTAGGTGCAGAGCCCGATGCTGTGCTCGATCGATCATGATCTGAGCTGAAACCAAGAGCTGGATGCTCAACTGACTGTGCCATGCAGGTGTCCCTTAAATACACATGTTAATCCAAATGCAGAGAATATGCCAATTATGGCAATACACAGGGTACATGTTTTCACTTCTACTCAAGGAATGAATTAAAATCCCACTTTGAAGGACAATATGTTGCCAACATGAACAAGCCATGATGGATGGTAAGTTTCATAACAAAATGATGTGTTTGAAGTTTTCCTCACATAACTTCCTTGTGTTGTATAGTCACATGAACTTTCTCTAACATGAAATATGGAAATTTTTCTCTACAATGATGTTATTTTCACTTATTGTCACAAAACTTTGTAAGGCATTTATTTGACAAATGTCACCTTACTGTTGAGTGAAATATATAACAGAATTAGAAAAAAAAAAAAAACTAGATTAAACCAGAGTCTCATTTACCAGTCTAAAATCTTGATTTTTAAGGATACAGCACTTCCGTGCTTTTGTTAATCTAAAACTGGCTTCTTCAAAGAAATCTTAAAAATATTCAAAAATAAAGCCAACATTCAACTGTGTGCAAAACAATCTTTAAGGCTTGCAAGGCTTGCTTTATAATCCTATTCCTTCTAACTACCAATTTATTAATCAACACAGTTGGTCTTTTTTGGTTTCTGATTGATCTTGAAATTGTAATGTTAAGAGTTTCAAAGAGCAGTTTAAGCTGCTTTAATGATGCTTATTTAACTGTTGCAAACTTTGCACTCAAGGTAAGAAGACTGGCAAAAACTGCCTGTGGCTTTATCAGCCCTTCCTATAGGGCCTTTCTTCAAGGACCAGGAGGAGGGAACCTGACTCCCCGGTCACTATGAATCTGTTCCTTTTCAGCAATATGTTAGACAGGTCTGAGGGTAGACTCACATGGGGACCATGAATGTATTGCTTTGTCTCTTCTCTACCAGACATAGTTGGCATTCCACAAAGGTGTAGGGAATTAATATGAAAACCTCAAATAAATCTGAAGCATGAGTAATTAAGTAAAGTATTATTAATAAGACAGATTAAAATTTTGACATTTTCCTTTACATTCCAATAGTATGGAATGAAAAAATATGAACATACAAACACATGTGGTTTTAAATCTTGTAGTGGTAGCATTCAGGAATAAAGAAATAACATTGGGCTGCATTCTCATAAGAAGAATTGATTGAGAATGGAATAATTATCTAGTAAGTCCTAGAGGTAGTTAGTTCATCATGGTAATTAAGGTTGACTTTATGCATAATAATTACATTGATCTTATATTTCCTCTTCCTATTTCTAGACTAGACACACTACAATGTATCCCAAAACTATTTCGACTTATCAACAATGAGATGTCAGATTTCAGTGTTTCCCGGCTTATAATGGACTTTTAATAATTACAACAAATAACTAAAATAGTAGCATTAAAATTATTTTCCTTTATTTTAAAGATTTATTTATTTGAGAGAGAGGAAGAGAGAAAATGTGAGTGGAGGGAGGACAGAAGAAGAGGAGAAATCTCAAGCAGACTCCCCCCTGAGCAAGGAGCCTGACGTGGGGCTCAATCCCTTGACCCTGAGATCATGACCTGAGCTGAAATCAAGAGTCAGACACTTAACGGACTGAGCCACGCAGGCACCCTTAACTCATTTTAGAAAGCACTTTCAGTAATATTTTATTCTTTAATACTTATATGATCTTCTAGGTTTCATTTTCATTTGATGTAACCTTATGTATTTCTGTTGTATCATATTCTCATTAAATATCAGTAAAAAGTTATTTGGATATCATTCTATATTTTATCCATTTTTATTTTATGATATGTTTATTTTTTTTTTAGGTATAGAAACTAACCTACATTTCCTTTTGTGGGGCAGTTAATTGGTTTAAGACTCTGGTCATTATTTAAAATTAAATGAAAAATTTCATCTAAGTGTTTTCTTAAGGGAATTAAAATGGCAGAAAACAAATCTGACTTATAGATAAACTATAATTAAAATACATGACAAGAAAAATGTGACAGGAAATACAGCTTAGAAAGTATAAATTATAAATTTATCGTTGTTTCCTGATGTACTGGATTACTTCTGAACAAAAAGTTTCCTGTAAGGAGTTCTATGGGTTATTTCTTGCATTTTCTTTTTAAAAAGGACAAAATTGATGGATATATTTAAATGATCTTGGCTCTGTCAGCTGTAATAAGACTCTTTGCTTTAATGAAACAATGAAAAGCTGGAAATGTTTCATGGATTCCAGATTCAGTGCTAGGACCCTGCAACTGAGGTGGCTTGCAAGATTCCCAGCCCTGGTGTAGGTGTCCCAGGGTGTGGGCAGGACTGTAAATAAATAAGAGGGACCTCACTCTGGGTACTTAGGTTATATACGTCATACGACAAAGATGAAGGACAGGCAGGCATAATGAAAATCTCAAATCTGTTGACTTTAAATGAATGCATGATTATCATGGATGGGTTTGACCTAATGAGATGAACTCCTGGGGGACATTGGACCTTCTTGAAGAGAGAGATCGGAAGTTGGAGAAGCTTTCTTGCTGATTTTGAGGAAGCAAATTGTTCTTAGCAAGGGATTAAAATAACGGCCTCTGGATAACAAATACCAGAAAAGACATCTCAAGAAAGTGTTTCATCAGTTAGAAGGAAGTTACTTTAACTATATTATGTTTTGCTCACATTATCTGAATGTACTTGACAATGCATGATTTATATGCAGAGGCACTTTTCACACTGACTTGATAAATGCCCCCCAGAGTTTAAACTTGCTCCTTCTACATTCTTTTTTGCTTCCAGGATCATCTCTATCCTATAATAGACTAGTAAAATAATTAAGAGTTTGAATATTATTTTCTCTATAAATTGAGAAGCACGGTATAATATTATTCTACTTACTGTAGAAAAAGTTGAAATTGGCCAAGTATTTTCTTGGAACTGAAAGTGGAAAGTGCAACATATAATTGGTAAAAAGCAACTTAACAATGGTGAATTGGGATATAATCCAGTTTTACTTTAAAATTTCTAGCTACAGAAATAGACTTTAGCACCTATGGATGATAAGTATTTATAATACAATTAATTATTAATGTATTTTCAAACAATGCAAAGAATCTGAGAGACTAAGAAATAGAGAAATGCATAGAGCCATCCTTAAGAAATCTGAAAAGAATATAGTAGGAAAGAGGTAGGCACTGAAGACCTGGCTAGCCTCCTGGTTAAGCCATGTAGGGTGTTGATAAATAGTCATATTAAGAAAAAACTGTCCACATATATTTACACTTTGTTCTGTGAGGACGTCATGGACATTAGGTTATCTCAGCCATCTTGCAGAAGAGCTAATAAGTGATGATTGGAAGCTAGCGATCGACTGAATCAATCATGACAGAAAAGACCAGGATATAGAAGAGCTGATTGATGATAAGACAGTGAACAATAGTAAATCTATTGATCCTTGACCAGCACTCATTAACTGAAAGGTGATGGGTGAGGAACCCTCCCTTCCTCTGTGTCTCTCCTTCACCCTCATGTTATTACCATGCTCATAATGCCTCTGAGACCAGCTATGTTTTTATCCATTGGTTTTCCCACACAAAGAAATTCTGTGACACCTGTGGGTGTCCTTCAATTTACCATAATTATAACACTAAGTGGAGTTAACACAGACCCTGTAGGGTCAGGGCTCCATCCCAGAGCATCAGGTGCCAGTCACCAGCAGCAGGTACCCAGGTTACCCATAACTTCTGTCCATAATTAAAGGTTCCCATGACCCTTCCCTTGGATTCAATTATTTTCACGAACACCTAATGGAATGGAAGAAAACACATTTGCCAGTTTATTATGTAGAAGAAGATACAGGGCACAGATGAGTGGTCAGATGAAGAAGTAGCATGGAGAAAGGCTTGGAAGGTCTAGAGCACAGTAGCTCCTGTCCCCATGGAGTTAGGGCATGCCACCCTACAGTGTGTGGACATATGTACTAGCCTGAAAGCTCTCCAAATCTTATGTGTGGGGGTTTTATGGAGGCTTGATCACATATGCATGATTGAAATTTACCTCCATTTCCAGTCCTATTTCCACTCTCTGGACAATGGGCAGTGGGGCTAAAAATCCTAAGTATCTAGTCTTGGATGACCAGGCCCATCCAAGAGCCCATAAAACAACAATGAGGTTGTTTTAATCAACCTCATGAAAACAAACAATAGTGCCATCCTCTTAGGAAATTCCAAGATATTTAAGAGCTCTGTGTTAGGAACCAAGGACCAAATATTATAACAAAAGATGCTTCCAGTGCTTTTTTAAAAGATTTTATTTTTTCATGAGAGACGCACAGAGGGAGACAAAGACCTAGGCAGAGGGTCAGAAGCAGGCTCCTCACAGGGAGCCTGATGTGGGACTCGATCCCAAGACCCTAGGATCACTCCCTGAGCCAAAGGGAGACGCTCAACCACTGGCCACCCAGGCATCCCAAAAGATGCTCTCAGTACTCTTCTGACTTAGAAAATGATAAGATTTTTTTTTAGGATCTTTGCATCAGGAACTGATGACTGAATTTTAGAAGAAGAGATTTTCCTACTATCTCTTTTTATAAGAGTTTTAGAAGTTCTGTGTGGTAACCAGGAGACAGAGACCAGTATATGTATTTCTGGTTATTTCACAGGCAGTGAAGTCTTAAGGACAAACCATCTGCAGCAGTTGAAAGAAGAGGTTCAATATCTAAAGTGAACCTGGAAAACTTACGAACATTCCATTTTCTCTGTCTAATCTTTCTCTAGCATACCCAACTGTAACTTGATACATTTGTTATTGATAATATGTTTCACAAAGGCATGAATATGGGGATTATTAGTCACGGCTGCAAAAGCATGTTGAGTGGAGTTTGGAGACAGGACGTGTCACTGAACATCCACGTCAGGAAAGAATCTGGGCAAAGGTAATTGGATTAGATGAGGAAGCAGGATCATCAAAATAAATGTCTTTTACTGGAGAGTCTAATCTACTATTGATCCGCCTCTAAGTGTATCATCTACATCAAATATAAAAGTGTTAATAGAGAAAAAAATTAGTATGTCTTTGTCAAGACCCTCATTTTGACTGGGAGTTTATTTTTTTTTAATTTTTTTTTTTTATTTATGATAGTCACAGAGAGAGAGAGAGAGAGAGGCAGAGACACAGGCAGAGGGAGAAGCAGGCTCCATGCACCGGGAGCCTGACGTGGGATTCGATCCCGGGTCTCCAGGATCGCGCCCTGGGCCAAAGGCAGGCGCCAAACCACTGCGCCACCCAGGGATCCCTGGGAGTTTATTTTTTGTGAAGTTCAGTGGGACCTTACCTAAATCGCACTGCCCCTGATGGAAGACTTCATAGAACTGTAGCTTGGCCATGCAGGTTGTGGATATGTCAATCCTAAATTAATGCACCTTGAAAACATTTTGTGTAAAAATATGCTATGAGTAAAAGCTAATGGTAGTTTTTTGGGGGGATGTTTTCATATCTGGAACAAACTGGTGTGAATATGAAATCCACTTTCTTACATACTAATCCTTAGTGTTGGCCCAAATCAAGGTGCAAACATTTTTTAAATTCATCAAAAAAAATTTCCTAGTTTCAAACGACAGTGGAAATTATTCAAAATTAGTCTTCTGAATTGATATCTATATATGTATCACATGCAGAAATGTGTAGAAGTCATTCTTCACGGGTAGCAAGTGACACAGCAGAGGAGGGAGGAGTGGCAAGACTGATGTAAAATTGCCTGGATCCCCATCCCACCTTGAGAGATTGGGTGGCGTTAGGTGATATATAGGTACATATACTTTTTTTTAAATAAATTATTTTTTATTGGTGTTCAATTTACCAACATACAGAATAACACCCAGTGCTCATCCCGTCAAGTGTCGCCCTCAGTGCCCATCACCCATTCACCCCCCCACCCTCCTCCTCTTCCACCACCCCTAGTTCGTTTCCCAGAGTTAGAGGTCTTTATGTTCTGTCTCCCTTTCTGATATTTCCCACACATTTCTTCTCCCTTCCCTTATATTCCCTTTCACTATTATTCATATTCCCCAAATGAATGAGAACATACACTGTTTGTCCTTCTCCGACTGACTTACTTCACTCAGCATAATACCCTCCAGTTCCATCCACGTTGAAGCAAATGGTGGGTATTTGTCGTTTCTAATGGCTGAGGAATATTCCATTGTATACATAAACCACATCTTCTTTATCCATTCATCTTTCGATGGACACCGAGGCTCCTTCCACAGTTTGGCTACTGTGGATATTGCTGCTAGAAACATTGGGGTTCAGGTGTCCTGGCGTTTCATTGCATCTGAGTCGTTGGGGTAAATCCCTAACAGTGCAATTGCTGGGTCGTAGGGCAGGTCTATTTTTAACTCTTTGAGGAAGCTCCACACAGTTTTCCAGAGTGGCTGCACCAGTTCACATTCCCACCAACAGTGCAAGAGGGTTCCCTTTTCTCCGCATCCTCTCCAACATTTGTGGTTTCCTGCCTTGTTAATGTTCCCCATTCTCACTGGTGTGAGGTGGTATCTCATTGTGGTTTTGATTTGTATTTCCCTGATGGCAAGTGATGCAGAGCATTTTCTCACGTGCATGTTGGCCATGTCTATGTCTTCCTCTGTGAGATTTCTCTTCATGTCTTTTGCCCATTTCATGATTGGATTGTTTGTTTCTTTGCTGTTCAGTTTAATAAGTTCTTTATAGATCTTGGAAACTAGCCCTTTATCTGATATGTCATTTGCAAATATCTTCTCCCATTCTGTAGGTTGTCTTTTACTTTTGTGGACTGTATCCTTTGCTGTGCAAAAGGTTTTACCTTGATGAAGTCCCAATAGTTCATTTTTGCTTTTGTTTCTTTTGCCTTCGTGGATGTATCTTGCAAGAAGTTACTGTGGCCAAGTTCAAAAAGGGTGTTGCCTGTGTTCTCCTCTAGGATTTTGATGGAATCTTGTCTCACATTTAGATCTTTCATCCATTTTGAGTTTATCTTTGTGTATGGTGCAAGAGAGTGGTCTAGTTTCATTCTTCTGCATGTGGATGTCCAATTTTCCCAGCACCATTTATTGAAGAGACTGTCTTTCTTCCAGTGGATCATCTTTCCTCCTTTATCGAATATTAGTTGACCATGAAGTTCAGGGTCCACTTCTGAGTTCTCTATTCTGTTCCATTGGTCTATGTGTCTGTTTTTGTGCCAGTACCACACTGTCTTGAAGACCACAACTTTGTAGTACAACCTGAAATCTGGCATTGTGATGCCCCCAGATATGGTTTTCTTTTTTAAAATTCCCCTGGCTATTCGGGGTCTTTTCTGATTCCACACAAATCTTAAAATAATTTGTTCTAACTCTCTGAAGAAAGTCCATGGTATTTTGATAGGATTGCATTAACGTGTAAATTGCCCTGGGTAACATTGACATTTTCACAATATTAAATCTTCCAATCCATGAGCATGGAATATTTTTCCATCTCTTTGCATCTTCCTCAATTTCTTTCAGAAGTGTTCTATAGTTTTTAGGGTATAGATCCTTTACCTCTTTGGTTAGGTTTATTCCTAGGTATCTTATGCTTTTGGGTGCAATTGTAAATGGGATTGACTCCTTAATTTCTCTTTCTTCAGTCTCATTGTTAGTGTCTAGAAATGCCATTGATTTCTGGGCATTGATTTTGTATCCTGCCACGCTACCAAATTGCTGTATGAGTTCTAGCAATCTTGGGGTGGAGGCTTTTGGGTTTTCTATGTAGAGTATCATGTCATCGGCGAAGAGGGAGAGTTTGACTTCTTCTTTGCCAATTTGAATGCCTTTAATGTCTTTTTGTTGTCTGATTGCTGAGGCTAGGACTTCCAATACTATGTTGAATAGCAGTGGTGAGAGTGGACATCCCTGTCTTGTTCCTGATCTTAGGGGAAAGGCTCCCAGTGCTTCCCCATTGAGGATGATATTTGCTGTGGTCTTTTCATAGATGGCTTTTAATGTCAAGGAAAGTTCCCTCTATCCCTACACTCTGAAGAGTTTTGATCAGGAATGGATGCTGTATTTTGTCAAATGCTTTCTCTGCATCTAATGAGAGGATCATATGGTTCTTGGTTTTTCTCTTGCTGATATGATGCATCACATTGATTGTTTTATGAGTGTTGAACCAGCCTTGTGTCCCGGGGATAAATCCTACTTGGTCATGGTGAATAATTTTCTTAATGTGTTGTTGGATCCTATTGGCTAGTATCTTGTTGAGAATTTTTGCATCCATGTTCATCAGGGATATTGGTCGGCAATTCTCCTTTTTGGTGGGGTCTTTGTCTGGTTTTGGAATTAAGGTGATGCTGGCCTCATAGAATGAATTTGGAAGTACTCCATCTCTTTCTATCTTTCCAAACAGCTTTAGTAGAATAGGTATGATTTCTTCTTTAAACGTTTGATAGAATTCCCCTGGGAAGCCATTTGGCCCTGGACTCTAGTGCCTTGGGAGGTTTTTGATGACTTCTTCAATTTCCTCCTTGGTTATTGGCCTGTTCAGGTTTTCTATTTCTTCCTGTTCCAGTTTTGGTAGTTTGTGGCTTTCCAGGAATGCGTCCATTTCTTCTAGATTGCCTAATTTATTGACGTAGAGCTGTTCATAATATGTTTTTAAAATCGTTTGTATTTCCTTGGTGTTGGTAGTGATCTCTCCTTTCTCATTCATGATTTTATTAATTTGAGTCTTCTCTCTCTTCTTTTTAATAAGGTTGGCTAATGGTTTATCTATCTTATTAATTCTTTCAAAGAACCAACTCCTGGTTCTGTTGATCTGTTCCACAGTTCTTCTGGTCTCAATTTCGTTGAGTTCTGCTCGAATTTTAATTAACTCTCTTCTTCTGCTGGGTGTAGGGTCCATTTCCTGTTTTTTCTCTAGCTCCTTTATGTGTAAGGTTAGCTTTTGTATTTGAGTTCTTTCCAGTTTTTGAATGGATGCTTGTATTGCGATGTATTTCCCCCTCAGGACTGCTTTTGCTGCATACCAAAGATTTTGAACGGTTGTATCTTCATTCTCATTAGTTTCCATGAATCTTTTTAATTCTTCCTTAATTTCCTGGTTGACCCTTTCATCTTTTAGCAGGATGGTCCTTAACCTCCACGTGTTTGAGGTCCTTCCAAACTTGTTGTTGTGATTTAGTTCTAATTTCAAGGCGTTATGGTCTGAGAATATGCAGGGGACGATCCCAATCTTTTGGTATCGGTTAAGACCCGATTTGTGACCCAGTATGTGGTCTATTCTGGAGAAAGTTCCATGTGCACTTGAGAAGAATGTGTATTCAGTTGAGTTTGGATGTAAAGTTCTGTAGATATCTGTGAAATCTATCTGGTCCAGTTTATCATTTAAAGCTCTCGTTTCTTTGGAGATGTTGTGCTTAGAAGACCTATCGAGGGTAGAAAGAGCTAGATTGAAGTCACCAAGTATAAGTGTATTATTATCTAAGTATTTCTTCACTTTGGTTAATAATTCGTTTAAGTATTTGGCGGCTCCCACATTCGGGGCATATATATTGAGGATTGTTAAGTCCTCTTGCTGGATAGATCCTTTAAGTATGAGATAGTGTCCCTCTTCGTCTCTCACTACAGTCTTCGGGGTAAATTTTAGTTTATCTGATATAAGGATGGCTACCCCTGCTTTCTTTTGAGAACCATTTGAATGGTAAATGGTTCTCCAACCTTTTATTTTCAGGTTGTAGGTGTCCTTCTGTCTAAAATGAGTCTCTTGTAGACAGCAAATAGATGGGTCCTGCTTTTTTATCCAGTCTGAAACCCTGCGCCTTTTGATGGGGTCATTAAGCCCGTTCACGTTCAGAGTTACTATTGACAGATATGAGTTTAGTGTCATCATGATATCTATTTAGTCCTTGTTTTTGTGGATTGTTCCACTGAACTTCTTCTTAAAGGGGAATTTTAAGAGTCCCCCTTAAAATGTCTTGCAGAGCTGGTTTGGAGGTCACATATTCTTTCAGTTCCTGCCTGTCTTGGAAGCTCTTTATCTCTCCTTCCATTTTGAATGAGAGCCTTGCTGGATAAAGTATTCTTGGTTGCATGTTCTTCTCATTTAGGACCCTGAATATATCCTGCCAGCCCTTTCTGGCCTGCCACGTCTCTGTGGAGAGGTCTGCTGTTACCCTAATATTCCTCCCCATGAAAGTCAGGGACTTCTTGTCTCTTGCTGCTTTAAGGATCTTCTCTTTATCTTTGGAATTTGCAAGCTTCACTATTAGAGATGTCGAGGTGTTGAACGGTTTTTATTGATTTTAGGGGGGGATCTCTCTATTTCCTGCATCTGAATGCCTGTTTCCCTTCCCAGATTGGGAAAGTTTTCAGCTAGGATTTGTTCAAATACATATTCTGGCCCTCTGTCCCTTTCGGCGCCCTCGGGAACCCCAATGAAACGTAAGTTTTTCTTCCTTAGGCTGTCATTTATTTCCCTTAATCTGTCTTCATGGTCCTTTAATTGTCTGTCTCTTTTTTCCTCAGTTTCCCTCTTTGCCATTAACTTGTCTTCTATGTCACTCACTTGTTCTTCCACCTCGTTAACCCTCGTCGTTAGGACCTCTAGTTTGGATTGCATCTCATTCAATTGATTTTTAATTTCTGCCTGATTGGATCTAAATTCTGCAGTCATGAAGTCTGGTGAGTCCTTAATGCTTTTTTCTAGAGCCACCAGTACCTGTATAATAGTGCTTCTGAATTGGCTTTCTGACATTGAATTGTAATCCAGATTTTGTAACTCTGTGGGAGAGAGGGCTGTTTCTGATTCTTTCTTTTGAGGTGAGGTTTTCCTTCTAGTCATTTTGCTCAGTGCAGAGTGGCCAAAAACAAGTTGTATTGGGAAAAGGAGAGAAAGAGAGAGAAGGAAAGAAAAGAGAAAAAGAAAAAAGAAAAAGAAAAAAAAAGGAAAAAAAGAGAAGAAAAAGAAAGAAAAAGAAAGAAATGTGGAAAAAAGGGGGGGTGGGGGAAGCAATCAGAAATCAAAAAGAAAAGAAAAAGAAAAAAAAAACAAAAAACACGGGGGAGTATCTTCTGATTCTGTAGACTTTAAGTCCCTTGACTTCCCCTGGAACTGGTCCGTCCAGCTGGTCTTCTGGGGGAGGGGCCTGCTGTGCTGATTTTCAGGTGTTAGCACTTGGGGGAGCTGCTCTGCCCCTGCCTGCTGCAGGGCTCAGTGGGGGTTGTTTACCCCGTGAGGCCCCAGGAGGAACAGCCGCAGTTGCTATGGCAGCTCTGGAAGCCTGGATTCAGCCTCCGCAGGAACTACGGGGCTCTCCGTCCGCAGGGCCTGGAGGCTCCGGGGCGGGGCCGCTGACCTGCTCAGCTCGGGGCAGGAGCGTCCTTGCTGTCCTGGGCCCTCCCGGCCTCTGCCTGTCCCGGGGGAGGCCGGATCCTGGGCTGTGTCCCGGCGCCCTGTGCTCCGGGGCCTGCGCTGGTGGATTCGCGCTCCCGCCCCGCAGCCCCCTCCGCGGAGCCGCCGCCCGAGCCCCTCCGAGCTGCTCCGGGTCCCGCCGTGCGCGCTGCAGCCCTTAGGGAGCTCGGCGCACTCTCCCGGGGCGCAGGTGTCTGTTAGTGTCCCCGGGAGCCCGAGGGCATCCCCGCCCTCCTGGGTCCTGCTCCAACTCCCTGCGAGCCCCTTTCCGCCCGCCCGGGAAGGTTGGTGCAGCTCCTGCTCCTCCGGGACGGGGCTCTCCTGTCCTGGGGACCCTCGCCCCGGCCTCAGCCCGGCTCCTCGCGGGGCCCCTCCCCCTCGGAGGCCTTTTGTTCCTTTATTTCTTTTTCCCCGTCTTCCTACCTGGATAGAAGCGCGAACTCTTCTCACTGTAGCGTTCCAGCTGGTCTCTCTTTAAATCTCAGGCCGAATTCGTAGATTTTCAGGATGATTTGAAGGTTATCTAGGTAATTTGGTGGGGACAGGTGATTTGGGCACCCTGCTCTTCCGCCGTCTTGCTCCTCTTCCCTATAGGTAAATATTCTTAATGGCTGCTCATATGTCAGTTTTTAAAAGATAAATAACTGTATTATGGGGATTAATTGTGGTAATGCATTAAAGAAATATTCCCAGACATCTGACATAAATTAAATCCTAATCAAACTGCTTAATAATAACAGATCCATGAGGAGAAAAGGTATTGTGGGAAAAGAAGAAATATGTGATGCTTCAAGTCCTGAATAGATGTTTAACCTTGAGCAAGTCTCTGAGCCCCTCTGGGCCTCTCATCCTTATGATTCCTTCCACCTCATTGATTCAATAATCAGTTGAACATGAAAATATGTAGAATAATTAATTCAGGGAGAATAAAAGTAAAGGTAAGCCCTGGGAAATGTCAACAGTTTCTCTCTGGATGAACGTGCATTCCTATAAATGATCTCACATAATGTCAAAAGGAAATAATTTGAGGATGGGCTACTTATTCTACAGAAATGTTACTTCAAGCTAAACTGTCTTTGTATTCTCCAATTCTTGGCAGGAGGCATCATTATATCATAATTAGCACACAGTATGTTCTTCGGACACATATAAAAACATAGAAAACATGTTAGATATTATCCTCAATTCTAAAAGGATTTTGAAATAGTGGATCAGATAAGGATAATATAAGATCAGATAAAGTACTTCCATGGGGAGACCTGGAACCTCACTGGTTCATCTCTGTGGTTTTGTTCTAGTAGCCGTTGTCTCTCTCATCAATACTTATGTATTTTCTTCTTTGGAGAAATAGCATCTTCCTACAAAATTAATCTTGTTTCAACCTCTACAGCTAGTGTGGGAGAGTTCTATTATGAAAAGGTCTTTGCAACAAAAAACATTGGAGTATCAGAAATATAAATGAAACATTTAAAAATCAGGAAGCAGGCCATGGAGGTCACAATCCTTTTATTCAACATTATACGAGTTATTATCTGGCCTGATTAGGTTAGCCAAAATAGACAATACACAAACCAGGGATCCCTGGGTGGCGCAGCGGTTTGGCGCCTGCCTTTGGCCCAGGGCGCGATCCTGGAGACCCGGGATCGAATCCCACGTCGGTTCCCGGTGCATGGAGCCTGCTTCTCCCTCTGCCTGCATTGCCTCTCTCTCTTTCTCCTCTCTGTGCATTCTCATGAATAAATAAATAAAATCTTTAAAAAAAAAAAATACACAAACCAATGACACTGTAGAGATGAAAAGAAATAAATAAAACTATAATTTGCAGATTATATATAGTCTACACAGATCTATTTTAATTAAGATATTTTAGTATTGCTATTCAGAAATAAGACAAACGTACAAAATTTAATTATATTGCTTTAGACCAAAAATAAATTTAGAAAGAGGCAAATACTTAAAAAATATAGAATAGATAGTAGTCATTAAAAAAAAAAAAGCTATTTAAGTCTTCGGGGGAGAAGGAGGGAAAAAAACATCTTTATAGAAAGACTATAAAGAAGACCTATATAAGACTATATCCATGCATTGCAATACTCGATCTAGAATTATCTTTGTAGGGCTCCTGGGTGTCTCAGTTGGTGAAGCTGCTGCCTTCAGCTCAGGTCATGTCCTCAGGGTCCCAGGATGGAACCGCATGTCAGGCTCCCTGCTCAGCAGGGAGTCTACTTCTCCCTCTCCCTCTGCTGCTGCCCCTGCTCATGCTCTTTTCTTCTGTCTCTGTTTCTCAAATAAATAAATAAAATTAAAAGAAATCAAACTATTTCACTTATCACAATGAATTATTCATTACAAACTAAATATACATGTAAAAAAATAGTTCACGTAAAAATAGCTATTAATTGCAGCTCAAAAGACATGACATGCAAAAGAAAAGTAATTCAGAAGGGAAAATATGAACAGATTTATGAATGGAGGACATTAAAGTCTAATAAACAAATTAGAAATTCACAATGATTAGTAAGGTGCAAAATAGAACCACAATGAAATACCTTTTCTACCTGGAAGAATGGCAAAATTTTAAAGTAGGTAATAGTAAGTATCAGTAAGAAATGAAGGAACAAGATCTCATACTCCCTGAGGAAGTTCAATCATTAAACCTGCTGTTCATTATTCTTACTTCTCTCTTTTATCATTGAAATAGAATACAATAAAATTCGCATACAATAAAATTCCCATTTTAGAAGCTCATCATTTGCTTCCTTTTAGTATATTCACAAAGTTGTGCGACCAACACCACTACACAATTTGAATGCATTTTTGTTACCCAAGAACTAAACCCTGTGCCCACAAGGAATCAGCCCTCATCCTAACTCTTGGGGTCTATGCACAATGTTTTATACAAATGGGGTCGTTTGATATGTGACCTCTGTGTCTGGCTTCTCTCACCTACCGTTGTATTTCCAAGGTTCATCATGCTGTAGTATTTATCAGCACTTGGTCACCTTTTATAACCTCTACCAACTTGCTAGACTTGTTCCTCAAGTACAATAGTTTTCTTAATTATTATTTGTATTGATGTTTCTTTCCACATTTGGTGGAATTCTCCAGTGAAGCCATTTGTGTGTGTGTGTGTGTGTGTGTGTATGTGTGAAATATTATTATTATTTTAATCTCTTTACTTCTTCTAGGTCTATTCAGATTCTTTCTTCTGCAGTCTGCTTTGGGAGTCTGTGTCTTTCTAGGGATTGGTCTATTTCCCTTTGGTTATCTAATTTGTTGGCATAAAATTGACTTTCATCCTGTACTATAATGCTTTTAAGATTTGTCTATATCATGTCAGGTATCATAACTGGTTGCTTTTTGAAGACTTTGAGTAGTATTTTGATATATATCACCGTTTTTTTAATCAACCACATTTCCTTTTATTTCTAGAGTTTCACTTTATGAGTTAAGCTGCAAGAACATTCCCATCCCTTGTGTGGACAAATATTTTCATTTCTCTTGGATGGAGACCTAGAGGTTGGATTAATGGGATGTATGTTTCACTTTGTAAGAAACTGACAAAATTGCTCTCTAAAGTTACTGTGTCATCTTGTATTTCCACTGGCAAAGCAGGAGATTTCTAGTCCCACTTGCTAGTGAGCCCTCGGTATTGTCAGTTGTTTTGTTATGGCTGTTGTTGACCTTAGCCATTCTATGAAGTGTATCATTCTCTCACTATGGTTTAAAATTACATTTCCCTAATGACTAATGATATTAAGTGTCTTCTTATAGTTTACCTGTCATTCTTAATGGCAAGGTTTACATTTATTCTTAAAATGAAAATGAAATAATTTACACAATAATATGAAAAAATTATTTCTAGAGACTCTGTGATAATTGGAATTACCAAATACTGTAAAACAGAATGAGAGATTCCTGTGTAACTCAGTCGATTAAATATCTGACTTTTGTTTTCAACTCAGGTCATGATCTCAGGATCATCTCTTTTTCAATCTCTGCCCCTTCTCTTGCTCTCTCTCTAAAATAAATACATCTTTTAAAAATTACAGAATGAAATTATTTTTCATGGTGGTATCCATGATTAAATCACATTTTATTTTACAGAAATTATTTTGGGGGGATGCTTGGGTGGCTCAGCAGTTGAGCATCTGCCTTGCAGCTCAGGGTTCAGGGGTTCAGTGATCGAGTCCCGCATTGGGCTCCCTGAAGGAAGCCTGCTTCTCCCTCTGCCTATGTCTCCGCATTTCTTTTCTCTCTCTCTCTCTCTCTCTCTCGTCTGTCTCTCATGAATAAATAAATAAAATCTTAAAAAAAAGAAATTATTTTGGGGTATTGAAATATATAAGAAATTCATCAGAGAAGGCATGCGGGCTCTGCATATGTTATACAAGAAATCCTAGAATTCTGGAAGGGAGTTCCCAAACCTGTGCACTGGGTTCTATTTTAATCAACATCCTAATTCACTTAAAGTAGGTCAGCAAAGTAGGTTGAAGTTTTGGAATGAGTTAAAGACCTCTTCATTTATATCAGGAATTTACTTAGACCCTCAAATCCAACAAGACCTCAACAGAGTGGTTAAGCCAATGCCAGCTTCCCTCAAAGTAGCACCCGAACTGGGTCTTCTTCTCCATGCCACTCAGGAAGATTAGCTTGTATTAATCTTCGAAGGTGAAGTTGAGAAGCAGGATGGGGAAGTATGTGATGACATTGGCCAGTTTCCCAGGTGGGAAGGATAGACTCCCCACTCCCTGTGGATAAGAACCATGCAGTCCACAATGTCCTGGATTGCTCATCTGTGGTGATTCGCTGGCTGGCAAGTTGCACCTGCAGCAGCAGCATGACCTGCTCAGAGGACACCAGACTAGTCTTCACAAGGACACATGGTATCTGTCACGTTGAAAGGAAAGAGGAGGCAGTGACAGCAGGATTGCCCTAGGAGCCAGGGGCAACTCTGAGACTCTAAAAATTAAACACATACCTGCTCTTTCACCTGGGTGATTCTACACTCAGGTGTTTGTATGAGGGAAATAAGAGCATTCATAGAGAGTGGAATGGGGTTTGCTGGGTACAGAGTGTGGTAGAGGAATAAGTTCTGGAAAATGAGAGGAGTGATGCTTGCATAACTTTGGGAATGGACTTAATGCTACTGAATTAAACGCTTGAATGTGGTTAGAATGGTTTTATGTCATGCATGTTTCATCCCAATTAAGAAGACATACCCATTGAAAGACATCTACAGAAATGTCCATGATAATTTTATTCACAATAGCTCAAAATGAGAAATAATAAAAACATCTATCAAAGAGTAAATGACAAAATATATTGTCATAAATTCATTTAGAGTGAGGGTTGAGCAAATCACAGCCAACTGGACAAATCTAGCCTGAGCACTCCAACTGATCTTCATATATTTTGAGCTATAAAAAAACTCAAGAAAGTTTTTCTTTCTTGAAAAAGACAGTAAGACAATAAGACATTACGAAAGACAATTATGTGATAGAGACCAGTGTGTGACCAGCAAAACCTACAACAGTTACGATATGGCTTTTTACGGAAAGAAAATTTACTGACTTTTGATTTAGGTGGTAATTACTACTCAATAAGAAGAACAAATCATTGACACTTGAAGCATAAATATATCTGATAAGCATTAGGTTGAATGAAATAATCCAAGCACAAGAGATATATACTGAGTAGTTCAATTGATATGAAGTTCTAGAAAGGGCAAAATCAAGTGAACATCTTCAACATCGATAGAATTTGATTAAACTGACGAGTGCTTCCCTATATTATCTGCTGAGAAGGATATGATGTGACTTATGTGATATGAAGGCAAAAAATGCTTAATGAAAATTAAAACCATGAAGAAACATCAGAAAACAAAATCTGAGGGCTATTCTACAGACAAATTGGCTCGGACTCTTAAAAAATATTGATGTCATGGAAGACAAATAAAGGCAGAAGAATTATCCAAGTTTTCTTTTTTTAAAACTAAAGTATCAAGACGAGATACAGTGCATGCCTAGGGGCAAATGCTGTAAAGGATATTCATGAGGTAATTAGAAATCTTTGACTATGGATGGTAGTTTATATAATGATTCAGCTCTGTTTCTAAGGCAAATTTAATATATTTTAAAGCACTTAAAATATATTTTAAATAAAATACATAATATGTTTAAAACATGTAACATGAAATGTTTTTAAAATATGTTTAAAATATTTAAAATTATTGGAAAAGCATCCACATATAATTCTTTATCTACTTGAAAGGAACAAAGCTCAATTCTGATTATGTGAGATTATATTCTTGATTTTGTAAATCAAGCAGATTAAGGTGGTATGGTTCCCCTGCTCTAGATAGTGGCAGAAGGCCAGATTTATGATTTGCTGTTTCTCTCTTCCTTTTATAAGCTTTGTCACAGAAATTAGGTTTTTGAATCTGAGGGCCTCATATGCCCTCAGAGAGATTACACTAAACTGCATCTTTGACCCCATCCGTGTCATACAATCTCACCGGGCTGTCATTCGGGTCCTTTCCTTTACAAGCTCAGCAGGAAACTGCAAGATGGAAATAGACAGAAAATACTATTGGTAGTTGATAAGTGACCAGAGTCACCCAGTCCAGGCCTATCTCATCCAGCGGCTTTTCTCAGTTTCATAATCCACTTTTATAACCTAAATCATGAATAGAATTAAAACCAAAAGATGCATCAATTACTTGGAAAAAATGTTCCTTTGGGGAAGTGTGATTGGTTACCTCCCTTTGTCAATGGAGTTTTTTTACCTGGATAATTATTTCTTACCCTTTAGGTCTCATAAATAAACAAAGAAACTTTTGTTACAGTTCACACATCCCTATGCCACCAACAGCTGCTATTTACTTATATATATATATATATTGTATATATAATATGTTATATAAAATATATAATATTGTAATTATATATTATATCACTGAGTGCATATCTGCTGAGTGTGCTCTCCTAGGAGCTGACGTGGAAGCAGCTATTATATATTATATAATATTATATATTTTATATAATATATTATGTATAATATTTATTACTTATATATTAACTATAATGAACTTATAATATATTATAACATAACTTATGTTATGTATAAGTAAATTATATATATATGTGTGTGTATATATACATATAATCATTTATATATATATTTATATATATATATATATAAAATCAATCACAAAGCTATATTGAGTACTTGTTACATGCCAAACACTAGGAATAGAAAGTTAAGGATATAGTCCCTCCAATTACAAGCTATTTGATATTAGTTATTTTGTGGGGTACTAAATATTACAGTAAAATCTAGATTTTTAAATATAATCGAAATGACTGGATATTAGAGTAAAATTAAAGCTACTATTTAACTTATTCTCTGGTCTAAGATATCTAATAACAAGGTATAGATTCTAAGGAATACCTGAAGTGTTGGGAACATAATCTATACAGTGGACAGCTCCTCAGATGCATCTCACAGGTCGGGTGCTAGGAGGCTGGTCCAGACTACAGCCTGCGAGCCCTTCAGCACCTGGACATTGAGTCGGTGCCCCTGGGAATGAACTCCTACCTCGCAGCTACTCCCGCTTCTCCGTGTCCTGTAACTGGAGGATCAAAAGAACATTAGTTCTCCTTCTGGGTAGAGATAGGTGAACTGACATGTCTAACATGGACTCTAAATTCTTTTGGGTGACAGGAAGTAACCTTGTGGCATAGGAGCACAGGGACAGAGGTATTAAAATATGTATTTAGCTAAGAGGTGATGTTACCTTAAAAGTAAAGTATTTTGCAGAGCTTTGTGTTCTGAAAATGTATTAAATAACTCAAGAAGTAGGTGAGAGTAGCAAACCATTATGTTGAGAACTATTTTTAATTAACCATTGGTCCTCCAAAATAAGGTAAATTAATGAAAGAAATCAGAAATTGTGTTAATAAATTAATATATGAGTAGGCTGAGAATAAGAAATAATCTGCTTTTTTCCACTAGTTAATCATGGCTCAGGATGTGAAACTTTTCCTCAACAATCTGTTGGTTGCATTATTTTGGAAATTTAATGTATAATGTCATAGATTTTTTTTCTGTCTCCTTTTTTATAATAACTTGAGAAGAATACTTCATAAGCCATTTAAGCGTACATATTACTCATTA
The DNA here is from genome assembly GCF_905146905.1 of Nyctereutes procyonoides. Taxonomy (NCBI): domain Eukaryota; kingdom Metazoa; phylum Chordata; class Mammalia; order Carnivora; family Canidae; genus Nyctereutes; species Nyctereutes procyonoides. The sequence goes on from NW_026575043.1 coordinate 33,458,292, forward strand.
ATACTTAAATGTTCAAAACACTTCATATGATCTTCCCATATTATCAGACAATCACTCTGATAATTTCTTACAATACACACTCTCTATTTTCTCATTGCTACTTGCCCCATTCTCTGACCAAGTGTCCAGTGACCTGTCCCTACTAGCCTTCCTCCCGCTGACTGAGTAGTTTCCCTGTGTGTTCTGCTGCACACCGAAACGTTGACCACACTGGACGGCGGTGCTGACTGTGGCCACCTTCACACAGACCCTACCAATCTGGCTGCTGCTCCCACGTCAGCTCCTACCAGAGCACACTTAGCAGATATACACTCAGTGAGTTCCACCTGAACGAATGCCTGGACCACTAGCCATTCATGGCATGACTTCCCTAGATGTCTTCCTGTACAAGAATGTGTTTTTGTGAATAATCAGAAACCCACAAATACTGGCTTGATCAAGTAAAGAGTCTTCTGGCTGTCATTTAGCAAAAAGCCAGGAGTCAGGCAGTGTATACACAGTAGAGGTACTACTGCACAGTGTCCTCAGGGAGCTGGTTTGCTGATAATAGGCATTTAATGTCTTTAATGAAAGATTAAAAGCATAGATTAACACTTTGGCTATCCAATCCTTGAACTCAATTTCCACAATATATGTAGAAGTCCTAGGTTACAGCTAAATAGTCTAAATTAATGTTAGTTAACCCACAAGGGTGGCATTACCCAAATAACTAAGAAGAGGTATTTCAGGAGTAGGCTACTTCTTTTCTTTAAGTAGAAAATCCAATACAAATGAACCATCTTCAAATTTCCTGAAATGTTAGATCCCAGAAAACTGTATTATTCCATGAAAGTCTACAGAAGCACCAGGAAAGAAAGGGTATGTATGAAGTTTGGAGTCTCTGAGTTAAATGGAATTGAATGTAACTGAATCTATCTCATTATTGCAGAACTTCAGAGAGTTTTAGTCGGTGAACTAGAGTTGTGGGCTCCTAGAGAGTGACATTAAGGAATGCAATTTCCATTTTTTAAACTAAAGAACAATTATGTACTTAATTTGTTGTTATAGCCAGCTTAGGGCTGCCAAAGTAAGATACCACAGACTGGATTAAACAGAAAGTTATTTTCTCATAGTCTAGAGACTGGAAGTCCAAGATAAAGGTGCCCACAAGTTTGGTTTTGGTGAAGCCTCTTTTCCTGGCTTCTTTCTTGACAAGAGCTCTCATGGTTTTTCTTCTGTGTGCATACACACAGAAAGAAAGAGGGAGAGAAAGATTGAGACAGGGAGAGAGAGAGAAAGAGAGAGAGAGAGGAGAGAGAGAGAGAGAAAGGAAGAGACTTGGTGTCTTTTCTTCCTCTTACAAGGACACCAGTCCTATTGTACCAGGCCCCCTCCTTCATGACTTCATTCAACATTACCTACCTCCTTCAAGGCCCTATCTCCAAATATGTTCACATTGAGGATCAGAGCATCAACATCTGAATTTAGGGGGACAAAAATCAATTCATAACATTTACTCATTTTAGAACAATTTAATTTTTGATCAATGTTGGTATGAAAACTTAGTGATGGCTTCTAAATAGTGTATAATTTTAAAAGCATATTAAATAAGACTGTTCCTACACTTTGGCTAAAGTTTTTTTGACAGAATGAATTTTCCAAAAATGTTTCCAAAAATATATCCTATGTTTTTCTAACAATAAGACTTTGCTATTCCTCCTATAGAATATTGAGTATATGTCCCCCAACCATGTAGCTCGGTGGACTTTGTGACTACCTCAGCCAGTACCATATGGTGCAAAGGATGCTACGTGACTTCAAAGCTACTGCCCGATTCTCTTAGAACACTGGCCATGGGAGAAGCCAGTACCATGTGAAAGTACAACAGCCCTGAGGCTTCCATGCCATGAAGAAGCCCACACCAGTGAATGTGGAGAGACCATATGGAAGGATCTTAGGTCTACATGAAAAGAGAGACATGTCTGATAGTACCCATCTGCTCCAGCTTCAACTCTTTCCTTTCTAGCCACACATACTGTAGCCACACAAAAGACCTGGAACCAGAACTGTCCATCAGAGCTCCTTCCTAATTTCTGACCTACAAAGGAATGACCTACCATGAATAATAGATGACTACTACTTTTTTTATAAGCCACTAAATTTGGGGCTGGATGGTTATATTGCTAACTGAAAAATAATTTGGAACCTAAATATACAATTGATACCATTGATTTGGGATCGTGTGTCGGGTAGAAATTGGAAGAACATAGGAGAATGTTTGCAGAAGCATAATGGTCCTAGAGGTGGCTGTTGGTAAGGGAATAAAAAAAAAAATCAGCAAACAATGGCAGTGGAAGCTAAGGAACTTAGGCTCCTAGTCATGTAATACTGGAAAGTTGGTGGCATAGTTGTATGCAACTGGTGAACAAGAAATATGCTTAGTGAATTTATTCATCCAGCTAGGAAATTTCTAGACAGAATGTGGAAAAAAGCAGTTACAACAAATTGAAGATAATTTTGAAATGACCTCAAAAAAAAAAAAAAAGAAGAGAAGAGAAAAGTTTGTAGAGTGTTAGGTTGTAAATGAACAATGAAACAAAAGAAAAAAGAATTAGGATAAAAAAGGACATACTGATGATGTTTGGAGCTTAAAACTCCCATAAAAGGACTTAAAAATACAAAACAATGTTAGTATAGAATCCATTGGAAAAAGAGATAAATGTACACGGGTTTAAAAACAGAAATCTATTAAATATTACAAAATTATGAAGAATTTTGTCAAATTTCCAAAAAGAAAAAATATCCTACATGAAACTAATTTAAGAGTAATGAATTTCGGGATCCCTGGGTGGCGCAGTGGTTTGGCGCCTGCCTTTGGCCCAGGGCGGAATCCTGGAGACCCGAAATCGAGTCCCACGTTGGGCTCCTGGTGCATGGAGCCTGCTTCTCCCTCTGCCTATGTCTCTGCCTCTCTCTTTCTCTCTGTGTGCGTGACTATCATAAATAAATAAAAATAAAAAATAAAGAAAAGAATAATGAATTTCAAGGTCAAAATGTATGTACATCTCAGCCAAAAGTAGAAAGATGTATTGAACATTGTTAATGAAAACTAATCACTGCAGTACAGTAACTGATGGCAGCAAACAAATTCTGGGTGAAGGCAGAGCTGAAACTGTCAGAAGTAGTTAAGATGTACACAGATGATTCACAAAACGGTTGCACATTTACATAAAATAAGAATCTTCTGTAAAACTTGGAAATGAGAGCCCATGTCTATTCCATCCTGCTTATGGTGACCTGAAGGTAGACCTTTTTTCTGGAGAGAAGTCATAAGCTGTCAGCCCAAGACACATGTTAAGAAAACCCAGCCTGAAGGTTTGAATGCTTAGCAGGTAGAAACTGAATCAACTCTTCGGAGCTACATTAATCACATGCTTCCAATAAAAGGACCTCAAGGCAAAAACACATCCTCTATTTTGTCCCTCACATAGAATATATGGAATCGTCTATGATCAATCAAAAATGTGCCAATTTGATTTATTTCCCTCTTCTTTTTTTCTATTTATTTATTTATTCATTCATTTTACATTTTTTAAATTAAAATTCAATTTGCCAGCATATAGTATAACACCCAATGCCCCAATACTCATCCAATCAAGTGCCTTCCTCAGTGCCTGTCGCCCTGTTACCCCAACCCCCTGCCTACCTCCCCTTCTGCAAGTTTGTTTCCCATAGTTAGGAGTCTCTCATGGTTTGTCTCCCTCTCTAATTTTTCCCACTCAGTTCCCCTCCTTTCCCTTATAATCCCTTTCACTATTTCTTATATTCCACGTATGAGTGAGACCATATGATGATTTGTTTCCTTCTTATACTGGAAGACATGGGTCAGTGTTTGAAGATGGGCATCTTTCTGGTCCTAAAGGGCCAGAGAAAGGTTTGTTCTGGTTTTGAGCCAGAAGGCACTTACACCTGTGAATGCAAGCGGATGCTTCTCTATGATGGTAGGGGATGGATGGGGCTTGGCAAAGCCTTCTGGCCTTTGCACATGTGCTCTCAGACTCACTGTTGGAAGGATGCCCATGTCTATCTCATTATTTTTGACTGTCTCCTCAAATACAGACATCATGGACTCCAACCACCTGGTTATTGGTGCAGAGCATTTATCCCTGAGATAGTCTCATCTGGTTTTCACAATGAATAAGAAATATGCTTTTAAATCATTAAGGAAAGATTATTGGAAACTTTCATTTGATACTTAATGCTGAGTCTTGTGATCAAAAAACAACACACCCTAGGTGAAGCTACTTTAGGCAGAATCCTTTCTGTACATTTATCTTTTTAGTCTCCTAAGGCTCATGTAAATAGTAAATAATTTGAAATTAGAATAAACATTACTTTAAATAAATACTTTTGTTTTAAATTTTTAAAATGTCTTCTTGCTCTAGAAATGATTGGAAATCATTGGTATAAGTCATATATTTGGTTCAGAAACTCAAAGTTTTTCTTTGAGGATTAAATTCAATTGAAAGTATAAATTTGATATTTCTGGAGGAAAAAATAACCCTTTATATTAGCAAATATATATATTATTTAAAAATATATATTTATTTTGGTGTGGAAAGAACACAACGTGAGATCTACTGTCTTAGATTTTCAAGTGCACAATATAGTATTTCTAGCTATAGGCACAATGTTGGACCTCAGATCTCCAGAACATATTCACCTTGCATAACGGGAATTTTACACATATTGATTAGCAAAACCACATCTTCCCCTTCCCCTTGCCTCTGGCAACCACCATTCTACTCTTCGTTTCTATGAGTTTTATTATTTTAGATAAGTGGAATCATAGCATTTGTCTTCGTGTGATTGTCTATGCAATATATGTTTTTGACTGTTAAATAATGCCTCAGTTTTCATGCCTGTAGCCTGTTTTTACAGCTGATGCATTAATCATCTAATCTGTAACATTTACATCTGATACATTACGTTCTTTTTTCTGATAAATAAGTGCACTTAAAAAAATGTGTCTGTTTCCTGAACCAGAGTCAGTCACTGTAAAAATCAGTGTACAACACCTCAAATGGTGAAATGGCAGACATAAGAAGCCAATGAACCCTTATCTATTTCACTTCAATGTTTATGAGAAAAAACACTGCAGGCTTGATGTTCCAGTTTCTTACTCCCTTCACAGAGATTTTCAACCTAATAATCATTGCGTGTTCTGTTAAACTGTTCCAGTTTCCAACACATGTTCCTAGTTTGTTGGAGCTCTAAGTCCTGGGATGTGTGCTGAGATCCAGCCTACTCATGTTGCCACTCCGTGACCAAGCTGTCAGATAAATCGGTCCCTAACCATTAAGACACCTAAGGGAATTTAAGCCTTAAAGTTTTACTCAGTCATGTGCAGAATAAAGATCATAAAAAGGCCCCAAAGCTTCAATGTGTAGCTTTGAAAACAATCTTCTTGGGTGTGTTAGCATTACTCCATCAACAACCTAACTTTTTATATTGTTCACTTTCACGCTAAAATAAATAAACGTGGGATCATCCAAAGAACTTTGCAGGCATTATATTTAAACTTCTTTATAAAATTTAATACTACATTCTGCTTAAAGAAGGAACACACACAACACTACGATCCCCTTTATTATTTTAAACAAAAATGTTTGCACAGATAATAGCAAAATATTTGGCTAAATAGATAATACTGGAATATCCAAAGTACCTGAGGTTGTACCTACTATAAAATATAACATAATATCAGTTAATTCATACTAGTCTATAAAGATGCCATTATGTAGTTACCATTATCTCTCAGGTAGAAGGTTGATCCTGAGGGTAGGAATTCTCTGGAATGAAAGTATATTTGGGCCAAACATGACATGTAGGCTTCAGAGGTATGTAGTACCTGTATCTGTGTTTGGACTGGAAAAAAAGAAATTCCTTGGAAATTCCAGCAGGGAAGGATGAAATATAAGGAAATAACTCCTTACAAACTGCAGGAGACCTGAAGGAGAAAGGTCAGGGAAGGTCACCTCTAGCTCTCGCATTTGTCATCTGCATCCTTCCAAATTAGAGCAAAGCACTACAAATGGCAGAGCTTCGCACAGGACCACTGTGGGCACCTTTCATGCTTGCACCTGGCCAGCTGCTCTCATGCTTTGCTGTGGCTGCAGAACTATGGCTTCTTTCTTCAGCCATCTGAATCTCAGGCAAGGAACCCCCACTGGGAGAACCCAAACCAAAAACATGTTTGCAAACAATTGTGGGAAACATGATTCCAAGGCTTCCTGTGAACACAGTGGAGAGTGTAGGAGTGCGTGGGCTCATGTAATGTCGCCTGCAGACAGGGCATCTCAACACATATATATCAGGTCCTTCCCACACTGCTCGACACATCAGAGAATGTGACCCAGTGGTGCAGGGATCAGTGTGCTGCTAACTATGACTCTCCCACGTTCTACCTATATGATTTTGGACAAGATAGGCCATCAGTCTAAGATTTATTTCCTCTTCTGCAAGAACTGGATATTATCATCGGCCACTGTGTGTGGTTGGAATGTTTACATATACTTCATGGTGTCTGAACACATAGGAAGATACCTGAAAATGTTCCTCCTCCTCTAAAGCCATGTCTTTCAACTTCAGTTTAAACTACCTCTCCTTCGATGTTTGGAGGAATTTTGCTGCTATGGGTAAGCCCTCCTCCTCTCTATGTTCTTTGCTGACATTTGCAGCTCAGCTCTGCCATCTTTTCTAGCTGCTCTGGGCAGACCAGTGCAATGCAAACACAGAAGGGCAAGGGGGGTGGGGCACCTGGGTGGCTCGGTCAGTGGGGCCTTTGACTGTTGATTTCAGCTCAGGTCATGATCTCAGGGTTGTGAGATGGAGCCCCATGTGGGAATGGAGTCTGCTTGAGATTCTCTTTCTCCCTCTCCCTCTGCCCATACTTCTACCCCCTGCTCATGCTCTCTCTCTCTTGCTAAAAAAAAAGAAAAGAAAAGAAAAAAGAAAAAAGAAAAAAAATATTTTAAAAAGAACAGGAAAGTTACTCCAGCAGTGGACTGAGAAATCTAGACTAAGAAAGACTCAAGAGAATAAGAGAGAGGCCTAATGGCTTGGGAAATTGTTAATTGCAGTGAATTTTGATAGTAGCTGAAGAATAATAACATGAAAATAAGTATGAATGAGAAAGAAGAGAGGAGGTGGTATCAGAGAGGCTCTTTAGAGCATTCTTGCTTAAAATCATTATGAATAACTTCTGGAAGTTCAGTTAGAAACACCATTCTCTGGTCTCCCCAGAATCAACTAATATTAAAACCTTCAGTCACTTATAGCTAGCTATTAGACAGAAACTCAGATCTGATCCCTGGTGTGGACACTTTTTCAGGGAGTTGGCTACCAGTGCTTAAAATAATTATTTGCTGTTCATGGTTTTAGAGGATTTTTGAACCATTATCTATTTGAAACATGTCCTCTTAGAATGCTATCTAGTATCTTTAATATTTCAGTATTGAATGCACCTAATATTTTGTGCATAATAATTCTCTCCTCTAAAAAGAGAAAAATTTTGTCTGTTCTGAAACAGTGATCTTCTATCCAACGTAGTCCAAAGGCCAGTTGAAAAGATTAATTATATAAGATATTTGGTCAACTATGCATATTAACATTAACAATAAGACTCATATAAGCTTTAAAAAGAATGAGTCAGTGATATTTATAGTTCAGCATTCTGATTGGTACTTCATACTGATTAGCATATGAAATAACAGAATTAATAGAAACAGAGTATATTGAAACTAAGTCGTGTAAAAGATATTTTGATATTTGAATATTCAAGCGAGTGGGATTTTTTTATTGTCTCATTCCCATTATTCAGTGCTATTCCATGTACCTGGAATTGTTATGCAGAATATTAATTTAATATTGGATTTTTATTGGAATACAGTTTAGTCACATCAAATCACCAGATCGATCTGTGGGTCTCAAGACTATAGGTAGAGATGAGAGGACAAGATGATTCTTATTGTGTAGATGTACGAAATAAATCAAATATGCAAGTAAGAGATTGAAGAAAACCAGCGATGATTGATTTCAAAGTCTTGATAGGTATCTGCTGCCCTGTTTGAAAGAATAACTGTAAGAGAAAAGTCCTGGAGACAGTAGAAATACTTTGAAATTGAATAAGGAATTAATTACATATGCCTGCAACATTCTTTTCAGGTGTCAAGCTCCATAAAATTTATTCTTTTCAGAAAAGTTTCCCAGAACCCTCAAGTTTTAACATTTTTCAGCATTTCCAGTGAGTTAATATCTGCTGGATCTTTTTTGAACACTAATTTCAGAAGGACCAATTTTGTTCATTTGCTACAGCAGAATAACTCCAACATGTAATGTTAAATACATTGTAGATTTATTTTACAAATATTTATTTTATCGTAATTAAATCCCATTATCAACAAGCTACGCAAGAAGATGGGCTGGTCCATGTTCATTTATGTTCAGCCTAGTTTCTTTGGCTTGGTTCTCAAGGTCACCTGTTACCTCTAAGCTAATGGAGCAAGAAAATTCAACTTGCATAAATGACTCAGAATCAGTAGATATGTGTCCTAGAAAATACGGTGTCCAACATCACACACATGCAACATACAAGCACACATATGCCCATTTTTTCTTCATGTTGTGTATTATTCCATAATTATATAGAAACTTCCAAAGTAACCTGGTAAGTTGGTGTTTCCAGTTAACTAAGGTCAAACCAGGCTAGTGGTGGGTCCACACTGATCAATCAGGGCAAATGTCCAACTGACTAGAAGAATTTTGGTCCTTGCTCTGTTTCAGAGTTTCCTGGGGTAATACCAGTCCCCTATGGGACTCAATACCTGAGACTCGAGTCAGCAAATTTCACACGGAGCCTTGCAAGTGATTTTGTCGTTGAAGTCACTACAGAAGAATTGCATTTCGTGTCTGTGAATGCTAACATGCCACGCAGATGAGTGAAGTTTCAGTTCTTTTATCTTCATGCATTATTAACTATCTTTCCGTTGTAGGTTTTCTAGATGTTCTTGCCATCCTCTTTTAAATTGTAGTGCATGGTTACTTCACGAATTACAATTCTCTTTCTGTTGAAATAACGGTGTTTTATGTGACTCTTTTCATGGGCATGTGGCGAAGTTTACAGGTCCAGGAGGAAGAGGGAGAAAGATACAGGACAAAATAAGCCGTAAAGTATACGTGGAGCATCTTTGACTTTAAGAGAAGCAGAGAGACTTGGAAGGTGCTGTATGTGAAGCTGGGAAACTCAGATCCTAGGTGTTCACTGCTGGAAACAGTTTAATTCAGAATGAAGAACTCTTAAAAACGGAGGTATGATAAGAAGATAATTATTTATATTACTCTTTGTAATATATTAATATTAAAAGTATCTCATGAGGACAGATTTAGGAACTGAAACATAAATGTGTATATTTAAATATATTCATACATATATATGTTTGTATATTTAAATCTAAGTGCATTATATTTGTGGGAAGTCCAGGTTCATATGAAAAATGGTGTTTACATAAAAAATTGTAGCAACCAGAAATTAAGTGTATAATAAGTGTATTTTAAATGTATTAATTATACTTCATTTCTTTGTATTTTATTTACTTTACTTTGATTCCTTTTTAGCTCATTCTGGTTAGTTAAGATTTTGCTACTCAGCCGACTTAAAGATCTCAAGGGAAAAAAAAACACATTTTAATCATAGTTCTGTGTACAAAGAAATGGCATGTTTATTTTGGAATCTACATATTCTCTCACAGAATTCACTATTTCTTTGCCACATTGGGTGTTTTCCTGCCTTATTTTTCCTAGCCTCAGTTGTTTTACTAAGCTATAAATGGTATATCATAAAACCCATCTTTCTGAAGTTACAATTTAGTGGTTTTTAGTACATTCACAGAGTTGTGCAACCACAACCACTATCTTGTTTCAAAGCAACTTCATCCCCCCAAAACCCCCAATGGCAGTTTCCTCCCCTGGCCCCTGGCAATCATTCATCTATTTTATGTCTCTGGATTTACCTATTCTGGACATTTTATATAAACAGAATCATGAAATGTGGCCCTGAGATCTGGCTTCCTTCACTTGACACGTTTTCACGGCTCATCTATGTAGCAGCAGGTCAGTCCCTCAGTCCTGTTATCCACACGACCACAGGATACATTTTGTTCATCACCAACTGGTGGCTTTTATGAGTAAGGCCACTATGTTCAAGTTTGCGTGTGAATGTGACTTTTCACTTTATTTTATTTATCTGACAAAGAGACAGAGAACATAAGCAGCAGAGGGAGAGGGAGAAGCAGCCTCTTTGCTGAGCAGGGAGCCTGATGCAGGATTCAGTCCTGGGACCCTGGGATCATCATGACCTGAACTGAAGGAAGATGCTTCACGGAAAGAGCCACCCAGGTGCCCCGAGAATGTGCTTTCAACCCTTATGGGTATTTACCTAGTTGTGAAATTGCTAGGCCATATAGTATCTCCATATTTAACATACTGAGGAACTGGCAAATTATTTTCCAAAGTGACTGCACCTATTCTCATCAGCAATGCATGAGTCCTCATCAATACTTATTTGTCTTGTATTAATATTTGCACACTAAATTTTCATCCACCTTTACCTTCTTAATTTTAATTTTATTTCTTTCCATATTTTTTCCTCAGTGAATGCAATCTCTTCCACCTTTGCGAGCTGTGTATACACTTCACATTAGGTAAGGACTTTAGTTTAGTCCCTTAGATTGTACTGTCGAATATTCACAACAACCTATATGATAACCATTATCAGCCCCAGTTCATAGATGAAAAGCCATACCAAAAGCCTCAAAAACTTTCCCAAGAACACAAAGGTATTCAGTGGAAGAGGCTCTATTTAAACCCATGAGCTTTTGCAGCTGTACTCTAACGTCCACCTCATATTCTCACGTTTTCGTGATTTCCCTGTGATTTTCTTTTTATAATGACTCTTTCCCTGTTGATAAGCAGCCCCGTTAACACTCCTCCTTGCCACTTCTCTGGCATCCCTGTGGAACTGGGTCACTGTCAGAGCTGTGAGCTGACTCTTTCAGAGCCTCTAACTGTGGGCAGTGGGTCCTTGAGAGCTGTAGAGCAGGATGGGACTTTCCTCAAACCATGCACAAACGAGGTCTCTTAGCCCTCATGGGGACTGCCTGTTAACCCAGAGGCACAATGGGACATGGATTTTGGTCCAAGTGACAATATGTTCTATGCAAATTCTGTGTGTCTTAGACAAATGAACTGTGATTGCCATAAAATGGTATTTGCCTCCAAATTATGTTTTCACATGATAGATGTCAATTGAAATATTTGAAAATGAATTCTCTTTGGGGGAAGATAATAATTATATTTATTTTTGTTAAAAACTTACTATATATGACAATTAATATTTTTCATATATTATGACCTCTTTTCAGGTCAGTTTGTTATTAGATATTACATATGCAGAAAGTGAAGTGTAAAGGATTATGTATTTGCCTAAATCTCATAGCTCAAAGTGGACAAGATGGGAATCGATATCAGGTCTCTGACTATGAAGTCCATGCAAATACGAATAAAAAAAGCATGATTAGACATAGTACTGTAATTACCTGGAGATGGAATTGGACACAGTTTTGTCATTTTGGGGATTTTTCACTTCTTTCTTTCTTTTCTTTTTTCTTTTTTTCTTTTTTTCTTTTTCTTTTTCTTTTACTTTCTTTTCTTTTCTTTTTTTTTTTTTGCTATTCAATTGGAATCATTTTGGAGACTAAATAGTATAGAAAATAGTGAACTTTATAAGTATGAATCTTTTCAGATGTTATCTTGAGAAGAATAACAACTGAGCTCCATGGGGTCATCTTAGCTATTATCTATCAGGAAAATTAAACAGCACAACACAATCCTGATTGTTCTGGAGCAATGCTAATGTCATTTTAATTGTGTCTCTTTCAACAGAAATCAAAAGGTACCAATGAATGCCAAAAAAAATATCTATCCTTGAAAAATTAATGGATCTGAAAATAAATCCATCTTGCATTCATCTAAACATTGTTCTGATATTTTTTAATGATCACAAATGGAAAAAAAGAAGGAAAATGTGTAAACTCTGTACAAATTTCTCTTTAGCCTGAATACTTTAGCAAACTTAGAAAGAAAAGTTGGATAGAGCAGCCACAAAAATAGTTCTGATGCTTTGAAAAACTAGGCTTTTATGTTAATTCCCGAACTTACTTACCTCTAAATGGTCATTATCTTTTAAATACCTGACAGAGGGACTTCACTCTGGTTGTGAAATTTCCCGACCAGGGAATTCACCTCTACCCATCTCTCCAAAATATGGAGGCAAACATGCTTGCTAACTAGACATTTCACCATCTAAAGATGCTAGTACAGTGAATGTTTTCTAAAGAAAGTAGGACAAATGACATAAAAATGTCTTAAACAATAAGGAGAGTTGATCCCAATTTAAATAGTCAACCTACATCAGATACTTTTGTTTCTAAGTAGTAGAAATGCTGTCATAACCTGCCTTGTCTGTGCAGATTGGTATTTAGGATTTATCTCTTTTGTCTTACAAAGATTTCTTTATTTTTCAGAATCATTCCATACTGAATTGCTTATTATTTGTTCATCAATAAAAATGAGATTCTAAGTGTTAAGAACTAACTCTGGAATAGTGCAGGTTCTCCATGTTAGTGGGGTTCTTGAGGGCAACACTAAAATCATACAATACCTTACATGAGTTGAATGTTCACACATAAGCTTTTGGTTTACTTTTTGTTTTAGTTTGCGTGGGCATGATAATGATTTTGTATTTTGGTATGTACATTTTGATGTTGATATATCACCAATGTTGTAAAATAGCTAATACAGTTATACATAAATGAACATTTACTATCTCAGTCACAGATGAAACATATTTTTCTATATAAAGAATATGTGTGTAAAGAAGGACAAACAATGAATGATACGGATCACACAGAAATGCTGAAACACCACTTTAGTTCACAGTAAAGTATAATAATCTGCTCTGATGTAAAGCTTTCTAATAGTAAAATATATTCACATCTTTGTCACTTCCACAAAAAGTAGATGGAATTATAGAAATCCAAGCATCTACATTCCCTGATAAATTTTAATTTCTATAACATAAGCCTGAAATAAACAGGATGGATGTTGAGCCAAACTCCATATCATCATATATTATTCTTATTTATAATCTCTAGAGGGTATAAAATTTTGTATTTATAATGGTCAGTGATTATATATAACTTCTGAATTTATAAGTTTTATGTCCTGCAGTTTGGATATGGAATGTACTCCCTGTATCCAACATTACTGTTTAAACATCGCACTCATTTCAAACCAAGCTCTGTGTTCATTTTCCATACAGTATTTGAAGCAGATGGCACGTAATCTGAAAGATGTTTATTTTATTTTTTTAATAAATTAATTTTTTATTGGTGTTCAATTTACCAACATACAGAATAACACCCAGTGCTCATCCCGTCAAGTGTCCCCCTCAGTGCCCGTCACCCATTCACCCCCACCCCCCGCCCTCCTCCCCTTCCACCACCCCTAGTTCGTTTCCCAGAGTTAGGAGTCTTTATGTTCTGTCTCCCTTTCTGATATTTCCCACACATTTCTTCTCCCTTCCCTTATATTCCCTTTCACTATTATTTATATTCCCCAAATGAATGAGAACATACACTGTTTGTCCTTCTCCGATTGACTTACTTCACTCAGCATAATACCCTCCAGTTCCATCCACGTTGAAGCAAAATGGTGGGTATTTGTCGTTTCTAATGGCTAGGGAATATTCCATTGTATACATAGACCACATCTTCTTTATCCATTCATGAAAGATGTTTAAAATCACAAATGAGAAGGAAATATTAATAAACTCAAACTGAAACCATTAACAGTAAAATTTCCTATATTTATTTTCATGGTTATTAATTTCACTAAAATAAATCCTACTTATCAAAATGTTCCAGCCATATTGAAACGAGTGGTGATGTGAAGTGGTAGATGTACACATGTCGGTTTAGAACTGGAACTGATATTTGAGTATATATTAGTTTTCATTAATATTAAAGATAGGGTGAAGTCTGAAGAGGAGCAGAATTTGCCACCCCAAAATATTCCTCTTTAGCGTAAGAATGACATTAAGCTCATATTTTTAAGAAATAGCAGACACAGCAGAAGCTTTGAAAACCAACAACCATTTACATTTACGGACACTCATCATTTTATTGTGTTTTGCTTTACTGCACTCTGTAGATATTGAGTTTTTTACAGATTGAAAGTCCATGGCAACCCTGCATCAGCACGTCAGTTGGCATCAATTTTCCAACAACACTTGCTCATTATGTCTCTGTATCACATTCTGGCAGTTCTTGCAGATTTTCAAATATTTTCATTATTATTACATTTGCTCCGCTGATCTGTGATTGGTGATCTTTGGGGTTTCTATTGTAATTGTTTGGAGGTGTCATGAAAAGCACCCATACAAGATCACAAAGTTGTTGGACAGCTCTCTCTGTGTGTGTGTGTGTGTGTGTGTGTGTGTGTGTGTGTGTGCTGACTGCTCCAATGAGAGCCTTTCTCTCCTCCTGGGGCCTCAGTACTTCCTAAGATACAACAATGTTGAAATCGGATCAATTAATAATACTACAATAATGTTCTTTCAGGGTTTAAGTGAAAAGAAGAGTCACAAGTCTTTCATTTTAAATCACAAGTTAGAAATGATATAGCTGAATGAGGAAGGCATATCCAAGGCTGAGACAGGCCGAGAGCTAGGGCTCTTGCACCAAACCATAGCCAAGTTGTGAATGAGGCGGATAAGTTTTTGAAGGAAATCACAAGTGCTGCTCCAGTGATCACAAGGGTGGTAAGAAAGCCAAACAGTCTTATTGCTGACATGGAGAAAGTGTGAGGGGTCTGGATAGAAGATCAAACCATCCACATCCTTCCCTAAAGTCACAGCCTAACCCAGAGCCAGGCCCTGACTCTCTTTACTTCTGTGAAGGTGGAGGGGAGTGAGGAAGCTGCAGAAGGAGAGTCTGGAGCCAGCAGAAATTGGTCACAATGGTGAAGGGGAGAAGCGTCTCCATAACATAAAGGGGCCAGGTGAGGCAGCAGGTGCTGGTGGAGAAGCTGCAGCAAGCTCTCCAGAAGGTCCAGCGGGGGCAATTTAGGAAGGTGGCCACACTAAACAACAGATGTTAACGTAGATGAAACAGTCATCTGTTGGAAACAGATGCTGTCTGGGAGCATCCTAGGGGGAGAAGAGAAGTCGGAGCCCAGCTTCAGAGCCTCAAGGGACAGGCTGACCTCTCATTAGGGCTCAAGCAGCTGGTGACATTGAGTTGAAGCCAATGTTTCTTTACTGTTCCAAAAATCTGAGGGCCCCTAAGAGTCATGCTGAATCCCCTCTGCCTGTGCTCTAGAAATGGAACCACGAAGCCCGGATGTTGTGAACAGGATGCGAAACCTGTTCACAACATGATTTATTGAATATTTTGAGCCCAATTTTGAGACTTACTGCTCAGGAAAAAAGATTTCTTTTAAAATACCACTGCTCATTGATGATACACGCTTGGTCACCCAAGAGCCCAAGAGTGAAGACGTACGATGAAGTTAATGTTGTCATGTTTGCTAACACGAATCCATTCTACAGACCTGCATCAAGGACTCATTTCAACTTTCAAGTCTCGTCATTTCACAAAAGCTTTCATAAGTCTACAGCTGCCATCAATAGTGATTCTGCTGATGGATCTGGGTAAAGCAAGTGGAAAACCTTCTGGAAAGGATTCACTAATCCTGATGCCATTAAGAATATCTGTGATTCATGGGGAAAGGACAAAATATTAACATTAACAGGAGTTTGGAAGAAGGTGATTCCAACCTTTGAGGGGCTCAGGACTTCAGAGGAGGAAGTCACCTCAGATGTGGGAACAGCAAGAGAACAGGGATCAGAAGTGGGACCTGAACATGGGACCAGATCGTTGCAGTCTCAAGATAGGGCTTGAATAGACAAGTGGCTTCCTATGGATGAGTGAAGAAGTGGTTTCCCAAGATGAGTCTATTTCCTGGTGAGGATGCTGTGAAGATGGTTGAAATAACAGCAATGATTGAGAAAATCATGTAAACTGTGTTGATAAAGCAGTTTGAGAAGATGGACTCCAATTCTGAGAGAAGTTCTGTTGTGGGTAAAATGCTATTAGATAGTATCACATGCTGCAGAGAAATCATTCATGAAAGAAGAGCCAATCGATGTAGCAAACTTTGGGATTGTCTTATTGTAAGAACTTGCCACAACCACCCCAGCCTTCAGCAGCCACCACCCAGGTTGGTCATCAGCCTACACCATCGAGGCAAGACCCTCTACTGGCAAAAGATGACAAGTTGCTGAAAGCTCAGATAATGGGTAGCAATTTTTAACAATAATATATATATTTTTAATTCAGGTACTTTTTTAATACATAATGCCATTTCACACTTAATAGGCTGCAGTATAGCATAAATATAACATTTTATGCACTGGGAAGCCAAAAAAAATTCATTTATTGCAATGTTTTATTTTATGAACCCACACTATCTCCCAGGGGAGTTTTGGGGAAATTTCCATTTGTAAGCATCTGTCTCTCTGTTCCTGGAAGAGAAGGTTGATTAAATCTTTAGAATCTCTTACCAATGGAGGAGGCACCAGGCACCAACCTAACTCTGCTTGACAACCATACTCTTTTTTTTAAATTTATTTTTTACTGGTGTTCAATTTGCCAACATACAGAATAACACCCAGTGCTCATCCCGTCAAGTGCCCCCCTCAGTGCCCGTCACCCAGTCACCCCACCCCCTGCCCACCTCCCTTTTTACCACCCCTTGGTTGTTTCCCAGAGTTAGGTGCCTCTCATGGACAGCTGTACTCTTGTCACTTGTTATTGCATTTTTTTCCTGGTAACCTTCAATGAACAGGCTTACCACCCCCCTACCCTCACCCCATCATATCTTTCTTTTGTCATTAGCTGAGGGTGGTATTTAAGGGAGTGGCTTAGGTCATTTTGAGAAATTACTCAGTTTTCCGGGGTATCTCCCATGGATAGAGAAGGTATAAATGTCATTATAATTGTTTGCTTTTCTCCTGTTAATCTATTATTATGGGGAGGTGGTCATAGCCAAAAACCTAGGCAGATAGAGGGAAAACTATCTTCCCTCCCCTACAAGTACAATAAGAAAAGACAAAATAATAGTCATTGTAAATTATTAATGAAAAATGGTAAACCAAGGCAAATGTCCAAAGCCAGGTGTGTCTCAGTCTGCTGCTTTGCATTTTAATATGCTCTTGTCTCATAGTCCCTTATGAATTTCTCACAATTTTTTTTTATCAGCAAGTCACTACTTAAGTATGGCAAAATAATATCTATATCTTTTCACCTATCATCCCTAGTGTTGGTGCATTGGTTCTATTGGCACATGCACTATTCTGCTATTTTCATAGTGCTATATTTTTATATTAAGGCACAGACTTTTCAGGAAGATGACATTTGAGAAATAAGAAATATCTATATTAAAATAAAAACTTACTGTTGCATTGATTCAGGTCTCTGAAAAGCAGATATGCCAAGACAGAATTCTTCATGCAAGTTTTGTTGGGGACTAGTGCCTGTGAAGGACTGAAGAGGAGAGCGAGAGGAGAAATTAGGGGAAGCCCCTACCCCACAGTGCAGGTCTGATAGCTCAGAAAGGAGAGAAGAACCAAAGAAGGGTTGAGTAAGAGTCTGAGACCCCACTGCAGTTCTGAGTGTTCCTCAAACCATTGGGGGCTATAATTGGACTGGGTGGGAAGTGGAATCCATGCTGGAGGGCCCATTTGTAGTTTCTATCTTTGCCCTCATGATCACTTCCTTGGTGGGTCGTCATGCCATTTTTGGCATAATAATGACAAAGGTCGGCTAATGTCTTCTTGGGAGTTCAGCATTTCTTCCATGGCGGATGTTTAATATATAACACAAAAATCTCGGTCCTTATATCTATTTTTATGTGCTCATAGGCATGCTTCTACCCCTGAGCTTGTCTCTGCTCTTTATTCTAAGTGTTCAGGCCACTGGACGCTAGCCCGGGATGTGTGTGTGTGTGCGTGCGTGCGTGTGTGTGTGTTAGTAGCAATTAGAATCCATTCCAATCCTCAAATAGAAAATCCCATTTTCCAGGAAGAATTTTCTTGCATTTTCTTGAAGGGACATATTTGTTAAAGATCTATACGTAGGAGTTTTTTTTTCATTGTACCTGAATTAAGATTAAGAAGTTTTAAATGAAAAAAAAAAGAAATTTTAAATGAATGAATGTTAATATGAAAGTTTTATTATCAAATGGGATTTTTAAACGTTCTTTATCTAATATGTTTCTATACTTAGATGTTCCAATTGATTTTACACAACTATGTATTTTATTACGATGTCAAAATTGCCTCTTCTCAGCTAGACGATGTTTGTTCTTGACGGAGAGTGGATAAATGTTGTTTGCTTCATTCATCTTTATGCTGTTTTTACTTAGACAAAGGGGAAAAGGTAAAGGAATATCCTCTGTTTTCGTTACCGACCCTATGTGCCAACATTCTTGTTTCTGGCACTGCAACAGAAATGGAGTCCCTGAGGGACAGGTATCATCAGCTCACTTCATTTCTTAGTGGATGCCAGAAGAGGCTGTCCCTATGAATATTTTATCCTTTGCAATGTATTCACTGTGATGTTACAAATAAACTAAACCAACATGAAAGAAATAAAGGAGGCACGGGGTGTGCTTGACCTGGGGGAGAGGCCCTCTGACAGGTGTGCTTCCCCAACTGTTCAGCAAGTTGTTCCTAAAAGAGGACTCTAGCCAGCAGATCTCCATGTACCATAGATAGTTTCATAAGGAGGAACTGCTAGTGAGGAGCATAGCAGAGACTGCTCACTGGCTCTCCAGGTGTCATAATATTAATTCAGCCTTTCTTCTATAAAGCTACAGTTTCCAGTCTCTCATTTACAACCCTGTAGTGGAGTTCCAAATTACCCCATTACCCACAGACACAGATGGAGATTGCAGGCCTTGACTTTGAGTAAAGCAGTGTATAAGCAAAAGCAGGGAGAGAGGTCGGTCAGTTGATCTGCGTATAAAAGTTAAAGTATTTGCTGAGTTGGAAGACAGAAGGGATGTGAGGTCCCTGCTGAAACCATAGCTTACATGTCTCAACACAGATTGCCTCCAGACTTCTTACCAGAGAAAGCTAAATTCTTAATTTGCTTCAACATTGTTTTGAGGACTTTGTTTGAAGTTAAATTCTATTACCAATATGTGCAAGGAATTGTACCTTTTGCATTTTGATGATTATTACTAAAATTTCCTCTAAGAAGGACATGTTAATAAGCAGCCCACCACTGCTGCTACAAAGTATTTTCATCTCATACTTTCCCTAATACCTAATATCATTAATGCTTTATTTAATCTGCTAGTAAGTTGGGAGAAAGATGTTTATTTTCTCAATGTTGTTTGGAGTTGTTTTCCTGATCGTCACTGAAGCTAAAGAGATTTTTATTATTTTATTAGTCACATTTATTTCTCTTTTATGAATTGCCTGCTCTAATAATTTTTCTTGCATGATTTGTCATTTTCATTCTATTTTTTAGAAGTTCTGAAAAGCTTTGTTATGATTTCGAGCAAATTCATTATACAACTAGATAGATAATTTCTGTGTCCCGTAGGCTTACTTTGACACCCTCGAGATGTTGTCACTCAAATTTGTGATTAGTCAAATTATAACAATGTGCTGTTAACACCTTTAGTTATTTCAGAATAAAAGTGAAAGTTAAAAATACCATGATTTAACACTAGCTGTACTTCCTCCAGGAAAGAGAGGAAAAAATGTGAGATGCTCTGCAAAAATCTCTCCTCCAACCATTGAAGGTATTTTAGACTACAAGTTTCAATCATACATTCTGGAATAATAAGAGATTGTGGAAAAAAAATAACCAGAGGGAAAGGTTTTCTTAGAGGAAGATTTTTTTCATTTGGATTTACATTATTCTGTCCTGTTCACACCCTTGAGGAGCTTATAGATGTTTTGTCTCCAAAAATACTTAATAGAATCTTACAACCCTCCTTTTTCTAGTGAAAAGCCAAATAAAAATAAAAGCAGCTAAAGAAAAAAAGAAACATTTATTTCAAAGGAGCAGAAATAAGAACAATAACTTGGACCTTCTAATCAAGAATAGAAAAAGAAGTAATGCTTCACTTTATGGATCTAGTATGCACTAGAAACCAAAGCCTAACTAATCATGATATTTAAAGAAAAGATATTACAGATTAAATTCTTATGTACATAAGTGCAAAAGTCCTAAACAGATGTTGGCAAGCTGGAGCTGGTGGTTTTAAAATAGAAATAAAAAATTATAATTGAGGACAGTTTCTGAAATGAAACTGTGAAATGAAAATGTATTAAATGAAAATGAAAAAAATAAATAAATAAATGAAAATGTATTAATATTTTTACCACACAATCAGATAAAAAGAGGGATTAAGGGGATGCTCATATTAAAAAAATGCAGAAAGTATTAATATGAGCTCATGCTTAGTTTAATGTAGTTGTAGCATGTTGCATATATATATATCATCAATAAATATATCATATGATATATATATATATATTGATTTATGTATATCTTAGCTTACAGGGTAGGCATGCATATGTAACATGTTTTCAAATACAACTATCTAATTGAGAGGAACAGGAACCAGTTCCTATAACCAGTTCACACCAAGTTATTTCATATAAAGTGCACCTACAAAAGTCAATCCTATTACTTCATTGAATAGAAAAATCTTACTTAAAATTGATACTATACAGATTCATAAAATATCTAGGAATAGGGGTGCCTAGGTGGTTCATTTGGTTCAATATCCAACTCTTAATTTTGTCTCAGCTCACAAGCTCAGGTTTATGAGATTGAGCCCTGTGTCAGGTTCTGAACCCAAGTGTGGACTCTACTTGTCCTTCTCTCTCTGCTTCTCCACCCCGCCACCCAATTTGTGCTCTCTCTCTCTCTCAAATAATCAAAATTAAAAAAAAATGGAATATAATAAAAGATGTGCAAGTCCAGGACATTGAATATAATATAACATGGTTAAAATATATACTTGAAAAATGCCATCTTTATAGATTGGAAGACTCAGTATTTTGAGAATGTCAGTTCTTTCCAGATTATAGATTTGAAACAATTTTAATATAAACTTGGAAAATTTAAGCACAATAAAAACATCCGTTCATCAAAAACAAAATAAATTACTAATAAGGAATAGGAGACACCATTTACAAAAGGAGGAGGAAATAGGGATAAAGCTCTTATCTGACAAATGAATTAATTTAAAAAGTAAAGATGACATAGTTTCAGGAAGTCAGGCTCAGCTACCTGAGTTACCTATGAAGGCTATTTCAGAGTATCAGCACATCTCAAAGCTAGATTATGGAAAGATTTGCTTTCCAGATCATGTGGTTTTGGCAGAGTTTGATTATTTTAGTTGTTTAGACTGAAGGCTAAATTCCTAGCTGATTATTGGCTAGCGATCACCCTCAGTTTCTTTGTGTTGTGGCTTCCTCAGCATGGCAACTTGGTCTTCAAAGACTGCAAAGGAGAAATTCTGCTAGCAAGATGAAAATAATGTTACATATCCCAAGAGAGAAGTGACATTGCATCACCTTTGCTATATTCTGTTTTGAATGAAGTCATAGTGAATGGGAGGGGATTACACAAAGGCATCCCAGGAGATGGGAAACATTACGGGCTATAGTAGAGTCTATTACAGAACAAACTTAGAATCAATAAGCATGGAAAAAATCCTTATGAAAATATACATTTGGGTGAAAATGAGCTAAGGAATAAAATATTGCTGCTAATTCCCATGTATAATTTCTCTGGCACACTTTACTACTACGGAGACATGACTTAAATATATTTGCATTCAACATGATCTTTCTCTACTTAGGTCTTGAGTATCCAGATTACTTACCTCTGTGGCACCAGGTTAGCAGATCTTTTGCCTTGTGCTATACACAGATCCCGGAGTGAATGCAAGAGCAGTTCAGTCTAAATGTTCTAAGAGCAGCTGAGTTTCAGTCCTGTCCTGGGCCAAGAGCATGAGCAGTGTCTGTGTAAGCAGATACGTTTATTGCCAATGAACACTACCATTCATCTATGTTGAGTTGATCAGTCAATTATCAAATGCCATTGTCAAAATACAAACAGTAATCTCTTTGTTCTACATCCTCTGTGCATAAGGATGAATCACTCAAAGCAGAAATGCATACTTTTGCACCAAGTATCAATGGCTAATTGTTAACTTGAGGTCAGAAATATGCTAAAATAAAAGGAAAACAACATTTTTTGCTATCAATAATTTTTATCTATTTCATTCTTTGAGATATTTGGAATATTTTCTCTCAATCTTGATTTCTTTCTTTCTTTTCTTTTTTTTTCAATCTTGATTTCTTTACGCGCTGTTCGGTGTTTTAAACTGGAGTGGATGCTTCTTGGGATTGTTTTCCTTCCTGTAGTGTAACTGAACTAAGCTTGAATACTGTGTGTTATTCAACTAAGCTTGAATATCTGTTAATGATTTTGTATTGCTGTGCAAATGTAAAATAACAATAAATATGCGATGCACACTAGCTACCCTTTGATGGAATAGTTTACTTCTTGATCAAGATCATCTTTATAGAATGGTTAAAATATGTGGATGGATATCAGGCATTTCTTTCTTCTAGGTATCACCATCCCCAGTTCAAACTACTTTCTCTTTCTAATGTCTTTTAAGGCGTCTTTTCTGCCAAATCCCTTTATTGTCATAAGAAAATGTCAAATCCACCTTCAATTTAGGAAACTGTTAAAACACATGGTTCTACTCTTAATTGGAAAACTGAAATAGATAATAATCCCGGCTATTTGATACAGACTCTGACTTCAAACTCTGCACTTCTTAAGGACTTTAGGTCAGGGAACACATTATACTAACAGGATTATCTGATATGGGAGCTCTCCCCATTTCTCTATAGGTAGTTTAAAACCTACCCTTGCCTCATGCCAGCCATAACTGTGCACTCAGAAAGTCAGTGTGTTGGCTCAGCTTTAAGGAAGCATCTTTGTGTTTTTAACCAAGGTCTGGAAAAGTGTGATGGCAAAGAACCATCAGTTCTGACTTCCATATTTGTGGTACGTATTGCCATCCAATACACAGCCTCACATTGTCCACTACACTGTATAGCATCCCAAATGACACAAGAGAGAGCATTCTCCTATATAGTCATAAGGGAAATAGTTCTGCTTCTCCTGAGCAACAACCTTCATTTTATGGACCCCATGGATCCCATAAGTAACCACATTTTCCTATATACTTGCTGGAAATACGGAATGCAAAAGTAACTCAGATTGGTAAGTTATCTGACTTTCTGACATGGGTCCTGTGTGTTAAATTTATTTCTAGTTCCATGTAATTTTTTCATTCAACCACTGGCTTCCTCTGACTTTCCTGTTCTTTGTCTCTGTTTCCTTAAGTCCTTTTTAAGATGAAGACGGGAAGTGAATATTATAATTGCATATACAGTATATGAAGTTAATTTATTTATAATTAATTTGGATGCATAATGAATATTTAATTTAGATATAAGCTGAATATTTAATTTAGATATAAGCTGATCTTACAATTACATGTATCTCAAGTTTTTTCATACTCTTATTCTGAAGTTTGGTTAACAATTTATTTCTTTGTTGACACCTGTACTAGATGTAGGTAGAAAATGAAGAGCAATGATAATTAAAATGATTTAGCTTTAGTATTGCCTTCACTACAAAGCATGTTAAGTTTTCTATGTTACCTGCAAATTTTCTTGCCTCGACGTGAGTGTAAACAGAGGCATAGGGTGAGGCAGTCAACATCAAGTAAGAGACTCACCAGCACAGACTACACAGTTTAGCTATGGTTTAATTACTTGTGCAGTATAGTTTCACCTATTTATAACACACACTTTCTTCTGTTTACAATCCTTTACCCTTCTTTTCTGTCTGAAAATTATTTTCTTTCTGTCAAGATACTCTGTAGTAATATCCTCAATAGATCCTTCTCTTGTAAGGTATGTTCCTTTCCTGACATCTAATATAATACATGATAATAAATTGTTTATATGTCTGTTGCCTTGCTCATCGATTTTTGAGATCAGAAAACATATCATTATTATATTTTAATGGAATTTCTAATATAATCCCTGACTTAGTAAAATTAAGAAATATATGATTGAAGTACCTCTCATATATCATAAACCTGATAGAAGTAATAGGAGTTATTTTTTCTAATGGTAAAGTTGCAATGCATTCCATGCACTATTGCTGTTCATGTAAGTCTCCTTCACAAACAAAAATATGTAAACATAGTAATTATAAAAATTAAAATATAAACTGGGCTAATATACTAAAAATATACAGAAAAACAGGTGCAGCTTATAACTAATAAATGAATCTGATTGAAACTAAATAAGTGAGGAGTATTCAACTTCAGATCAGGACTATGCTGCAAATAGATTTAAATGTTGACATATTTTCAGGCTCCTGGGTGTCTCAGTTGATGAAGCATCTACCTTTGGCTCAGGTCATGATCTCAGGGTCCTGGGATTGAGTTCTGCACTGGACTCCCTGCTTGGTGGGGAGTCTGGTTCTCTCTCTCTGTCTGCTGTCGCTCATATTCTCTCTCTCTCTCTCTCTCTCTCAAATAAATAAATAAAATATTTAAAAAATATTAACACATTTTATTTTAATATAACTAATATCTATGCATACTGTTTCTATGAGAAATATCAGCAACTTGCATTATGTATTGGATCTTTTTTTAAGGATAATCAGCTTTTTTGTTGTTTGTCACCAGAGAAGTTAGGCTAATTTTACATTTTTATATAAAATAAAGTTCTTCTTAGAAACAGGCTACAGTCTCTATAGTATATATTAGTAAAAAAAATTTACGTTAGTAAAAAGAGCAAGGTCAGAGTATACACTGATCCAAGAAGAAAGTTGGCTTTTCTTTTCTAATGTCAAGATAGAAATCACATTGAAGATAAACATTATTTGCTGGTGAACTATGAAATCTCAAAGAGAGAATGCTGTAGCTAGCTAACTCATGATTAAATTATCCTGGACATTTGCCATGACAAACCTCACAAATTCCAGATGATTTTCTTCTTTTCAATCAAAATCTTTCTCCTGAAATAAAGGAGATTTCCTTGGCAGAGTATTGGAATTAAAATTAACAAGAGAAAATCAGTTTGTTAGGTTGTTGGAGGAGAGAAAAGTATTATTTGATATAGCTACATAGAAATCCTACTACTTAGGGATGCCTGGGTGGCTCAGTGGTTAAGTGCCTGCCTTCAGCTAAGGGCATGATCCTAGAGTCCCAGGATCAAGTCCCACATTAGGCTCCCTGCATGGAGCCTGCTTCTCCCTCTGCCTGTGCCTCTACCTCCCTCTGTGTCTCTCATGAATAAATAAAATCTTAAAAAGAAAAGAAATCCTACTACCTAAAGTCATTAAGCTTCCTTAGTTTCAGAAGTATCAAGCTGCGCCCTAAAGACACATGAAAAATTCTGGTTGTATTTTTGTGAGAAAAAGTTTAAAATGTAAGTGCTAAGTTGGCTTAGTTATCTTATTGTATTTACTTTCTTACATAGAAAATATTACATTACACAAAAACCATATTATGGTGTAGAAAGCCCTTTTTCTATTAAATATGATAATGTATTAAAATATTCAAAGGGCCAATAGAGAATGGCACACTTTGTTAACACAGGCAAAAGATGCATTTCCATATTAATGGTCAGAAAGGAAAGTTTATTAGAAACTGTTATCCCGTACTCAGTGTTTTTAATGTTGTTATCAGAAAATATGTGTAATTTAAGAAACAAAGCGAATGAGCAAATCGGGGAAGAAAAGACAGAGAGGCAAACCAAGTGGACTCTTCAGTATAGAGAACACTTTGCTGGTCACCAGAGGGGAAGGTGGGGAGTAGAAGTAGGGCACACAAGATGAGTGTGGGGTGATGTATGCAAGTGTTGAATCACTGTATTGTACATCAGAAACTAATATTACTCTATAGGTTAACTAACTGGATTTAAATAAAAACTTTTTAAAAAGGAAGGCATCTTCAGGGTTGTTTTACTAAGACTGCATAAATGGCTTCTGTGTTTTTCTTTATGGTTGGATTAATTATTAGACTTTCTATCCCATATCTCTTGTTCTAAAGCCAGTCTTATTGGACCTGTATCCAGGAATATTTCCAGGTTTTATACTAGCTTTGAGCTGGTATATTAAAATATTAGTAAATGAAACCAGGACATATTTTCTTTTATAATACGATAAAACAGCCTGTTATCTTCAAATCAACCAAAATATTAACTTTTCCAGATTTTTCCCCTCATTCTGCACTCCTATGAATGAGGCATACAACAAGAAAAATAATTTAGAATCAAGGATTTATCTTAAAAATAAATAGATGATTTCACATTTCCAAAAACACTGAAAACACATAGATTACAAATGAGCCCTGCAAAGATGTCTATCCCCTATTCCTTCATTTTCTTATCTTGCTAGGGGAGTTCCACAAGAGAGAAGAAGAAAAATAACTGGCTTGAGATATACAAATAGAGAATTCAAAGAGCGGCTTTTCTTTTTGATATTATACGATTGCATTCCTTAAACAAAAAGAAACGTTATTTTTTGTTTCTTCATAAAATTTAAGATAAAGAGCCTCATAATACTCTTATGGAGATTGGAGGGCCTGGGGGGCACAGTCAGTGGGGTGTCTGACTCTTGGATTCAGCTCAGGTCGTGATCTCAGGGTTGTAAGATCTAGCCCCACATCAGGCTCCATGCTCCATAAGGAGTATGCTTGAGATTGTCTCTCCCTCTCTTCCTCCTACTCATACTCATTCTCTCTCAAATAAATAAATAAATAAATAAATAAATAAATAAATAAATAAATAAATAAATCTTTAAAAAATGTTTGGAAATCATAATTTTGATAAAGTGAAAATCAGGAATTCCAAGAGAGAAGCTTAGTATCATTGTGTTCATCCCACTGAATAGTACAGATATTTTTTCAACCACACACATCCACAATCATCACTTTATCTACTTGCAGATCATAGTTATATAGGCTGAGAAATGATGAATTAGGTCTCAGTAATAGCTTCTGGCTTTTACTGTCCAAAGTTTGGAATTATTTTGTCTTTGACTCAATGTGTTAACTTGCAGTATGATTGTTCAGACTAGTTCAACATTTGATCTCTGTTCTGACACTTGGTAACTTAGAATAAGAATCTGTAGTTTTGACCCTGCTCAGTCCTGTTCAGTATGATATTCAATCAGATAGACCAGAATAGGCAAGTGAGAAAACTTTGGAGATACACTGTTTGGATCAAGTCAGAGAACATCCTATTCCAGATCTTGATTTTGAACTAAAAGACAACTTGGTCCATGGGCAAGTCGAGGTGTTTCTCTGAAAGTAACGTATTTGACACTGACAGCAGTAAATGCAGTCTGTTTGTGAAGGCAAAGAAAAAAACAGTGCATAAGAAAAATGGTAAGTTCAGGAATGATAATTATAGTCACTAAACATTTGACCTATGTCTTTACAAATTTAAGGAGAAATTTAATTAATAAAACTTCCAAAGGTTTTTTCTAATTAAAAAAGGAAATATAATATTTTAACTTAATTACTTATTGTCAGAAAAATAGAGTGAGTTGGCAGTTAATTTTGTCAACAATAAACTTGTTCATTATCAACAATTTTTAAAGCATCTTCCAGGTATATGTTTTTACAAAGTTTACTGATACACATGGGTTATAATTAAAATCTCAAAAGTCCTTCTTGGTATTATTTTATTAAATTTGTTGAAATAATCCTAAGAAAGCACTTACACAAATCTAAGCAACAGATGAGTTGGCCTTGAATTCATTGCCAATGCCTGAGGACTTCCTTTTTTAATAAGCACCCCAGATATTCTATAGAAGTTAAAACATTAAGCATGTTTGCAAAACACTGACCTAGAAAATGTGAATGAACTGAAACTACTGGCTTTATTTTACAATGGTGTCCACTGTCCAATGCTGAGTGGTCTGAGGAAGCATGAGAGACTTGCCTTTAAAGGACATGAGAGCAGAAGAGAGAGATGATTTGTCCAACCATTAAAATACAGGTATGTGGGATCCCTGGGTGGCGCAGCGGTTTGGCGCCTGCCTTTGGCCCAGGGCGTGATCCTGGAGACCCCGGATCGAATCCCACGTCGGGCTCCCGGTGCATGGAGCCTGCTTCTCCCTCTGCCTATGTCACTGCCTCTCTCTCTCTCTCTCTCTCTCTCTCTGTGACTATCATAAATAAATAAAAAATTAAAAAAAAAATACAGGTATGTGCGCTATAGCTGTCTCAGAAAGGGTGATTTTAGGGTCAGAATTACATGGTTAGAAATACATTCTGGTTCAAACTTCTATCTTTGGGAAGAAAAAGAATTACTTTTATGTTTCTATCTAAGCTGCCTGGTCCCATTTCAACAGGGGCAGAATTGAGAGATAATTGGGGATGACTCCCTCTCCAGTAATAAAGACTGTGTAGTCCATCCTCTAGAAGGGGTTTATCTATCATGACAGATTCTGGATGGGGATGATGGGTGAAGAATATCAAATATAAAAATGTAGTAAGAAGAAATTTAAAAATGATGCTTCTCATTCCTTCTTTTGATTTGACATAATATATATATATATATATATATATATATATATATATATATACACACACACACTTATATATATATTTTTTCTGATCTTGCAATGAATTTATGTTCTTGGAATAACTTATAGAATAAAAAGCAGAAAAATTCTCTAAATGTCCCATTTACCTATGGTGAGTATTATTTATATCAGGTGGCAGCATATGCTACTAAAATGTTCTTAAAGTGAGAAATCTGTGATTCTTTAATAAATCCTTTCCAAGTAGAAGTAAAGTCCCAAAATCTCTATGATTCAGGTTTTTAGAAGAAAAATCACCCTAGTTACCTTACATTAAAAAGTTGTAGTAGAAAGAAACAAAAAAAGTCTAGGAAGGCTGAGTTCTGCCATTAAGAATGATCTCGGGAGAAAGAAAAGAACTTATGAATTAGAGCCAAAAGCAAATATTTTAGGATAACCATAAATTTGTTTCATGGAGATATTCCAAGTGAAATTCTGTGCCTAGGTGTTTAGTTCCCTCCTGATGATATCATACATTTTCAATGATATTACAATTGACCAATTGACTTTATATGTTGTGAGTAATAAATAGCATGGACATGTCACAAAATCAACCCAAGCACTTATTTCCAGCCTTAAAAGCATAGATCCTCCCCCCTTAAACCTGAGCTTTCTAAAGGCAGTTGAATCATTCATCTTAAATTGAAACTCAAGTAAAATGTCTCTCAAGTCTATCTCACTGGGTGTTCTGCTACTTTTGAGAAGGCTGCTGCTTCTACCCACTGGTCACAATAGGTGGGTCCTCAGTGGACCTCTCCTTGCCAGCAGGCAGAGGACCATCACTGGCTCCAATGTCGAGCAGGATTGTGAGAGTCTGATAGAGATTTTTCATCTCTTATCCTCCCAAACAGCAGGAAGAGCCCAAGGAGAGAGAGGTCCATGTGAGGACAGCTGAGAAGTAGAGCTATGGTTCCTTTCAGAGTGCAATATGTAATGAACAAGAAGATACTTCCAGGAGTGAGAGAGAGTCATGCATCAAGAAAACTGAAAAGAGCTTCTTGGAATAGATAGATGAACCCTTATCTATTAGAGACAGACCTGCCTTGGTGACTGGTGACTACAAATCAAACGATTTCCTTGTTTGTAAGTTGCCTTCTGACCCAGAGTTAAAAAAGTTGGGCACATGAATGTGAGGTAAGTGTTCTCAGAACACGCACATCTTCCATGATGGATCACACATCACGTGCATATTGATCCTAAAACAATGAGAACGTGTTTAGGGGAATAACTATTTTGAAAATGTAATCAAAACACTTTACCAAATATTTTGCAATAACTTCTGTAATTTTGTTTCTTTTTCCTCTTTGTTTTTAACCTATAGGACTTTCAGGTTTCATATGAAGAGATAAGTGATTTTTCTTTTAAAATTGTCCTGTTATCAAATGACATACAGAGAGTTGCATTTGTCATGGCCTTTTTCAAGCGGATTTTATAGTAGTAACCAGTGACCCAATGCTTCTCAAAATCATATCTTGAATTAAAAAATTCATCCTTCCAATATTTCTGTCACTTATTTAACTCATGAGGCTTTCTCATCTCTATATATGGAATATTTTACAGAAGGAAGGAATGTATGCTATTAGAAATCAGAAATCTGTGTAAAACTGCTCTTCATAATTTATCTGCTTTATGATACAGGACAACATCAACATGTCAACCAAGGTCTCTCGTTTGTATATTACAATTATATTACAGCAGGAAAATATTAGCATATGGCCTCTGTGTGTTGCCATTTGGCAGAGAATATCAATTGTGATAATTTATATAAAGCCATATTGTAAAAGGTTAAACCCTGTATACATACTAACCAAGAAGATAGTTATGGTGGTGGGAAGCCATGGGAAGAGATCTCTTTAAATTTTATTTTTAAGTTTTAATTATTTAAGTTCCTGTTATTAACATACAGTGTAATAAGAGTTTCAGGTGTACAATCTGTGATTCATCACTTCATACAACCTGGTGCTCATCAGGACAGGTGCTTCCTTCATCCCCATCACCTGTTTCCTCCATCCCCCCACCCTTCTCTGGTGACCATCAGTGTGTTCTCTAAAACACTCTCTGTTTTCTGGTTGGCCTGTCTTTGAACCCTTTGCTTATTTGTTTTGATTCATAAACTCTACATATGAGAGAAATCATATGGTATTTATTTTTCTCTGACTGACTTATTTCACTTAGCATAATACTCTCTAGGTCCATCCATGTATTGTTAGAACTTCGCTTATGTAAACCAAAGTGATGATTATATTCAAATTGCCCCTTTTGAAATGAGAATATTAGTTTAAGAAATAAACATTCCTCTTATGTAGTTTATGGTCAAATCCTAGGCAGTGATGGAATCAAAAACCCATAAATATTTTTATTTGAGAATATTTTACTAGTTGATACCATTAAAGTAAAAATTTCTAGAGTTCATCTCAGCCTTTGTGATATGAAATCTGGGTATACCTAAAACTTTTGATACAATTTATCTTTTTGACAGATAATGCCACTGAAGCACTGAAACGCAATCAAAACACATTGACTTAAAATTAAAATTCAAAGAGATAAGAGTCAAATCAATGCATTCTATCTTTTTCTGCATTACCAAAAGCTCTCTTCCTTATATCTGTCTTGGATTATCGCTGAATGTGTGTGTGTGTGTGTGTGTGTGTGTGTGTGTGTGTGTTGGGGGGGGATGTGAGGAAACAAAAGAAAACCTTTCCTGTCACAGCATGGTGCAAATGCCACCATGAACAAATGATCTTTTTGGCTTTTATTAATTTAGCATATCAAAAAAGACATTCTTTGCTTATACCTCTCATTAGTTGCCTTTAAAATAACTATTTGAATTAATAATAAATTGTTTGACTTTGTCAAGGAAAGATGATTTATTAATTTAAGCATTTGAAGACTAAAACATAGTTCTGTGATGTGCTCAGTTTATTAATGGCTTACATTTCTCTTACTGGGTGCAAGAACATTACTATTCAATAGCATTCTATGTAATAGTACTCTTCATCACAAGGTCAAGAGCTGTGCATGTCATGGTCTTAGACTGACAAGAGAATTGGGGTGATTGATATGTTGTAAGTTTGTTCAATAAAATTCTAAAAAAAGTATTTCTATACTCATTCATTTCTTCATGTGGATTTCTGAAGTGTTATGGAAAGCAACCACTAAGGATGCAGATAGTAAATCTGATTCAGAATTTCTGTGAACTGGCTAAGTACAAATTGGCAATTGGCATGCCTGATATAATGATGTTACACCTTTATTTCTGTTCATTTAGAATGGATGTAAATCCTTGTTTTAAGTCATTATGTTTGTGATAATTGGTACAGCAGCAATAGGAAGGTAATACAAGTGTAACAAATTTCGCCCATGTAGAGGACAGACCTGCAGGATGGTCAGGCTATCAAATGAATATAGGTATTCATTGCTCTATGTAATCCCATGTACGATCACTTTACAGTGTGAACGTCAAAACTACATCTTTCTTATTGAATCCAATCCTGCTCCCTTGACTGTGGCTGGTCATATTTACTTTCACAGTTTTCTAGCCATTTTTTAAATATATGTTTTTATTTTTTATTTTTTTTATATATAAATTAATTTTTATTGGTGTTCAATTTACCAACATACAGAATAACACCCAGTGCTCATCCCGTCAAGTGTCCCCCTCAGTGCCCGTCACCCATTCACCCCCACCCCCCGCCCTCCTCCCCCTCCACCACCCCTAGTTCATTTCCCAGAGTTAGAAGTCTTTATGTTTTGTCTCCCTTTCTGATATTTCTCACACATTTCTTCTCCCTTCCCTTATATTCCCTTTCACTATTATTCATATTCCCCAAATGAATGAGAACATACACTGTTTGTCCTTCTCCGGTTACTGTGGCCAAGTTCAAAAAGGGTGTTGCCTGAGTTCTCCTCTGGGATTTTGATGGAATCTTGTCTCACATTTAGATCTTTCATCTATTTTGAGTTTATCTTTGTGTATGGTGCAAGAGAGTGGTCCAGTTTCATTCTTCTGCATGTGGATGTCCAATTTTCCCCGCACCATTTATTGAAGAGACTGTCTTTCTTCCAGTGGATCGTCTTTCCTCCTTTATCGTACATTAGTTGACCATAAAGTTCAGGGTCCACTTCTGGGTTCTCTATTCTGTTCCATTGATCTATGTGTCTGTTTTTGTGCCAGTACCACACTGTCTTGATGAACACAGCTTTGTAGTACAACCTGAAATCTGGCATTGTGATGCCCCCAGATATGGTTTTCTTTTTTAAAATTCCCCTGGCTGTTCGGGGTCTTTTCTGATTCCACACAAATCTTAAAATAACTTGTTCTAAGTCTCTGAAGAAAGTCCATGGTATTTTGATAGGGATTGCATTATACGTGTAAATTGCCCTGGGTAAAATTGACATTTTCACAATATTAATTCTGCCAATCCATGAGCGTGGAATATTTTTCCATCTCTTTGTGTCTTCCTCAATTTCTTTCAGAAGTGTTCTATAGTTTTTAGGATATATTTTGAGAACCATTTGAATGGTAAATGGTTCTCCAACCTTTTATTTTCAGGTTGTAGGTGTCTTTCTGTCTAAAATGAGTCTCTTGTAGACAGCAAATAGATGGGTCCTGTTTTTTTATCCAATCTGAAACCCTGCGCCTTTTGATGGGGTCATTAAGCCCATTCACGTTCAGAGTTACTATTGACAGATATGAGTTTAGTGTCATCATGATATCTATTTAGTCCTTGTTTTTGTGGATTGTTCCACTGAACTTCTTCTTAAAGGGGAATTTTAAGAGTCCCCCTTAAAATGTCTTGCAGAGCTGGTTTGGAGGTCACATATTCTTTCAGTTCCTGCCTGTCTTGGAAGCTCTTTATCTCTCCTTCCATTTTGAATGAGAGCCTTGCTGGATAAAGTATTCTTGGTTGCATGTTCTTCTCATTTAGGACCCTGAATATATCCTGCCAGCCCTTTCTGGCCTGCCACGTCTCTGTGGAGAGGTCTGCTGTTACCCTAATATTCCTCCCCATGAAAGTCAGGGGCTTCTTGTCTCTTGCTGCTTTAAGGATCTTCTCTTTATCTTTGGAATTTGCAAGCTTCACTATTAGATGTCGAGGTGTTGAACGGTTTTTATTGATTTTAGGGGGGGATCTCTCTATTTCCTGCATCTGAATGCCTGTTTCCCTTCCCAGATTGGGAAAGTTTTCAGCTAGGATTTGTTCAAATACATATTCTGGCCCTCTGTCCCTTTCGGCGCCCTCGGGAACCCCAATTAAACGTAGGTTTTTCTTCCTTAGAGTGTCATTTATTTCCCTTAATCTGTCTTCATGGTTCTTTAATTGTTTATCTCTTTTTTCCTCAGTTTCCCTCTTTGCCATTAACTTGTCTTCTATGTCACTCACTCGTTCTTCCACCTCGTTAACCCTCGTCGTTAGGACTTCTAGTTTGGATTGCATCTCATTCAATTGATTTTTAATTTCTGCCTGATTGGGTCTAAATTCTGCAGTCATGAAGTCTCGTGAGGCCTTAATGCTTTTTTCTAGAGCCACCAGTAGCTGTATAATAGTGCTTCTGAATTGGCTTTCTGACATTGAAGTGTAATCCAGATTTTGTAACTCTGTGGGAGAGAGGGCTGTTTCTGATTCTTTCTTTTGAAGTGAGGTTTTCCTTCTAGTCATTTTGCTCAGTGCAGAGTGGCCAAAAACAAGTTGTATTGGAACACGGGGGAGTATCACTGGTCCGTCCAGCTGGTCTTCTGGGGGAGGGGCCTGTTGCGCTGATTTTCAGGTGTTAGCACTTGGGGGAGCTGCTCTGCCCCTGCCTGCTGCAGGGCTCAGTGGGGGTTGTTTACCCCGTCGGGCCCCAGGAGGAACAGCCCCAGTGGCTATGGCAACTCTGGAAGCCTGGATTCAGCCTCCGCAGGAACTACGGGGCTCGGGGCTCTCGGTTCTCCGTCCGCAGGGCCTGGAGGCTCTGGGGCGGGGCCGCTGATCTGCTCAGCTCGGGGCAGGAGCGTCCTCGCTGTCTCGGGCCCTCCCGGCCTCTGCCTGTCCCGGGGGAGGCCGGATCTTGGGCTGTGTCCCGGCGCCCTGTGCTCCGGGGCCTGCGCTGTTGGATTCGCGCTCCCGCCCCGCAGCCCCCTCCGCGGAGCCCTCCCGAGCCCCTCCGAGCTGCTCCGGTCGGTCCCGCCGTGCGCGCTGCAGCCCTTAGGGAGCTCGGAGCACTCTCCCGGGCGCAGGTGTCTGTTAGTGTCCCCGGGAGCCCGAGGGCATCCCCGCCCTCCTGGGTCCTGCTCCAACTCCCTGCGAGCCCCTTTCCGCCCGTCCGGGAAGGTTGGTGCAGCTCCTGCTCCTCCGGGACGGGGCTCTCCTGTCCTGGGGACACTCGCCCCGGCCTCAGCCCGGCTCCTCGCGGGGCCCCTCCCCCTCGGAGGCCTTTTGTTCCTTTATTTCTTTTTCCCCGTCTTCCTACCTTGATAGAAGCGCGGACTCTCCTCACTGTAGCATTCCAGCTGGTCTCTCTTTACATCTCAGGTCGAATTCGTAGATTTTCAGGATGGTTTGAAGGTTATCTAGGTAATTTGGTGGGGACAGGTGACTCGGGGACCCTGCTCTTCCGCCTTCTTGCCCCTCCGACTAAATATATGTTTTTTTATTGGAGTTCAATTCTAGCCATTTTATTTTACCTATAATTTAGATAATTTATATGAAACTGATTTTTCCTGAAATAAAAAGTTTGAAATACTGTATTTCAAATAAAAACAACTGAATTATGAGCCCATTTTTTGTCACAGTGTGGCTGAAGGCTGCATGGAGAAAATGGCCTTGGTTGATGAATTTCAAGCATAGGTGTTGAACTCCTAGATACACTGAAATATATTTCTGTGTTAGAGTTGCTCCAAAATGGACTCCCCAAAATGTGTCTAAAGTAACAACTTATTTTGAGTAGTTGGTTAGCAAATATGTTTCATATTCTTATCAAATGAGAGCTCACCTCTAAATTCTTTTTTTTTTCATTTTCAACTTCATGATTCTGCTTTTATTGTCTATTCCATTATTCATTTACTCAACAAAAAGCTATTGAGTTGCAACACCCTCCCACCCAGTGACTGAGTCAGTAGACAGGTCTCTGAAGGTAACATAAATATTGGAAAAGCTCTCTTCACATGCTGTCTTTCTAAAATCCTTTCTGATGCTGTAAGCCCCAATCTATT
Organism: Nyctereutes procyonoides; assembly: GCF_905146905.1. Lineage (NCBI taxonomy): Eukaryota > Metazoa > Chordata > Mammalia > Carnivora > Canidae > Nyctereutes > Nyctereutes procyonoides. Next base: position 33,494,367 of record NW_026575043.1, read on the forward strand.
TCTCGAGGCCTATGATGATTGCCTCCTGAAAGGCAATGCTCTGTAATGGTAATAACATGGCATCCGGGGCCAGAGTGGATTGAAATAGTAACCCTACTACACCATAAGTAATTTGTCATGGAATAACTACACTTTGTAAGCCTTTGGTTTCATCATTTGTGAATCTGGGGCATAACATTAAGTAGAATAGTCCATCCAAAGATTAATTGCAAATATAATGCACTCACTTAATCCACTACCTTTGTAAACACTGCTGACAGAACTCTTCATGTCAGGCTGGCAAAAATCTATACCTTAGTTCTAGGCAGGAGGTATAGGGAATGGTGATACTAATACATCCTTTTTTTTTTTTTGTTAATCAGTAAAAAAAAAGTCTACCTAAGGCTCAAATTCTGTTAAATCATAGCCCGTTAGACAGAACTCCTATCTAGACAGTCAAACCTTACTTCTAGGGAAAGTAGACAAGAAGAATCTAGAGTAGAATCAGGTGGATTATAAGTGAAGTTAGTGAGATAATGGGAGCGCTCATGCTCAATTGTTTGGAGATCCAAACTTGACTTCTCTCACTGGGTCAATTTCTATATGATACGTTGTAATAGCATCAGTTCCCTATCCTTAGTATTTAACACAATCGTAAACTTTTATTCATTAGTATAATTTTTTAATTAAGCTTTTAATAAATAAAATGCTCCACTTCACTTGTATGAAGGAAATACAAATCAAAACTGCAATGAAATGCCACCTCACACCAGTCAGAATGGCTAAAATCAACACAGGGAACAACCAATGTTGGTGAGAATGAGGAGAAAGGGGAATCTTCTTATACTATTGATGGGAATACAAACGGATGCAGATGCTCTGGAGAACAGTATGGAGCTTTCTCAACAAGTGAAAAACAGAACTAACCTATGATATAATAATTGTACTCCTGGGTCTTTACCCCAAAATACAAAAGCACTAGTTCAAAGCCATACATTAATCCCTATGTTTATAGTAGCACTATTCACAATAGCCAAATTATGGAAGCAGCCCAACTGTCCATCAACAAATGAATGAATAAAGAAGATTTGATGTATATATACAATTGAATATTAATCAGTCATTAGCAAGATTGAAATCTTGCCATTTGCAATGATGTGGGTGGAACTAAAGGGTACAGTACTCAGCAAAATAAGTCAGTCAGAGAAAGACAAATATCATAGGATTTCACTCATATGTGGGATTTAAGAAATAAAACAAACAAAGGTGGGGGTGGGGGAAGGAGAGAGAGACAAGCCAAGAAACAGACTGAACTACAGAGAACACACACTGCTGGTCAGTGTGGGTGGGGGGTGGGGAAAACAGGTGATGGGGATGAAGGAAAGCACTTTTCTTGATGAACATTGAGTAGTGTATAGAATTGTTGAATCACGATATTGTACACCTGAAACTAATATAACACTGCATGTTAACTATAATGGAATTAAAATTAAAAATTTTTTTAAATAAAAAAATGACAGTTGTGAGGTGATATCTCATTGTAGCTTTGATTTGCATTTCCCAGATGATGAGTGGCATTGAGCATCTTTCCATGTGTCTCACGGCCATCTGGGTCTCTTCTTTGGAGAATGTCTGTTCATGTCCTCTGCCCATTTTTAATTAGATTATTTGGTTTTGGGGTGTTGAGTTGCATAAGCTTTTTATATATTTTGGATACTAACCCTTTATTAGATACGTCATTTGCAAATATCTTCTCTCATTTTATAGGTTGTTTTATAGTTTTACTGATTGTTTTCTTGTGCAGAAGCTTCTTATTTTGATGTAGGCTCAATTGTTTATTTTTGCTTTTGTTTCCATTGCTTCAGAAGACATGACTAGAAAGACATCGTTACTTGAGCCAATGTCAGAAAAACTATTGCCAGGGTTCTCTTCTGGATTTTTATGATTTTAGATCTCACATTTAGGTCTGTAATCCATTCTGAGTTTATTTATGTGTATGGTATAAGAAAATGGTCCAGTTTCATTTTTTGCATATGGCTGCCCAGATTTCCCAACATTATTTGTTGAAGAGTCTTTTTCCCACTGTATATTTTGCCTCCTTTGTCAAAGACTAATCTACCATATAATTATGGGTTTATTTCTGAGTTTTGTTTTGTTCCGTTGATTTTGGTGCCAGTATCATGCAATTTTGATGACTACAGCTTTGTAAGATACCTTGAAGTCTGGAAATCTGAGGTCTCCAGCTTTTTTTGTTTTTTAAGACTGCCTTGGCTATTTGGGTTCTTTAGTGGTCCCACTAAATTTTCAGATGGTTTATTTCTAGTTCTGTGAAAAATACTGTTGGTACTTTGATAGGGATTCCATTAAATGTCTAGATTGCTTTGGATAGTATAGACATTTTGACAATATTTGTCATTCCAACCCATGAGCATGGAATGTCTTTTCATTTCTTTGTGTCCTCTTCATTTCTTTCATCAGTGTTTTATAGTTTTCAGACTCCAGATCTTTCACCTCTTTGGTTAAGTTTATTCTTAGGTATCTTCTCATTTTTGGTGCAATTGTAAATGAGACTGTTTTCTTAATTTCTCTTTCTGCTACTTCATTATTAGTGTAGAGTAATGCATCAGATTTCTGTACATTGATTTTGTATCCTGAGAATTTACTGAATTCATTTATTAGTTCTAGTAGTATTTTTGCTGAAGTCATCAGTTTTTTTCTATATACAGTATCATGCCATCTGTAAATAGTGAAGCTTTTACTTTTTCCTTGCCAGATTGGATGCATTTTATTTACTTTTATTATCTAATTGCTGTGGATAGGACTTCTAGAACTAAGTTGAATAAAAGTGGGGACAATAGACATCCCTGTCTTATTCCCTGACCTTAGGGGAAAGCTCTCAGTTTTTCCCCATTGAGTGTGATGTTCACTGTGGGTTTTTCATATATATCACATCAATAAGAGAAAGGGCAAGCTATATAATCATTTTAATAGATGCAGAAAAAAAGCACCTTGACAAAGTACAACATCAATTCATGAAAAAAAAAACCCTCAACAAAGTAGGTTTAGAGGGAACAAACCTCAAGATAATAAGGGCTTTATATGAAAAACCCACAGTGAACATCATACTCAATGGGGAGAAACTGAGTGGAGGACATCAGTGAAATCCTTAATAAAGAGATGTCCTCCACTCTTCTCTCAAGTCCAATAACAATCTTTATAATCATTAATTTAAATTATCTGTCAGTCATATTATTTATATCTGTTTTGCCTTATATTTGCCGTCCTTTCATTTAGGACACATTCCTCTGTCTCCTCATTTTGTCTGACTCTCTGTGTCTATTTCTATGTGAGGAAAGTCAGCTATATTTCTGCTCTTGAAACTAGTGGGCAGGGTTCAGCCTTTTAGTGATGTAGCACTTATCCTCCTCTGAGTACATGTAGCTGCTGCCAAGACTGGGGTCAGCTTGGGCCACTCTGCAAAGCTCTTTGGGTGGATGGTGCAGTTCTCAAAAGGTGTGCACATCTTCCCCAGGATGTGACCAGACACTGCTCAGGCAGATGCCTTGCATAACACCCTAGTCAGGTGATGCAGTTTTGATGAAGTTGGTGCTGGTCTTCTGGTGGGAGGAGACTGGCAGCATGGTGACTGAGGTAAATGTGATTGGAAAGGGAGGATCCACAAAGCAGACTGTGGAGGGAGTGCTTGGTTTAAGCACCATGCTGATTCTTGCATTTGGCCCTATATTTATGCTGAGATGTAGGGGAAGGGAAATGGTGCTGCCAATGTCTTTGTTCCTAGAAGGGTCTCCTTGCCATCCCTGCAGAAAATACAATATATTTTCTCTTGTAATATTAGTTTTCTTTACCTATTACTGTTATCTCTTTGATTCACAGCAAAATTCTTTTTTAAAAGATGTATTTATTTATTTTAGAGAGAGAATGAGAGAGTGGAGAGGAGGGGCAGAGGGAGAGAGAAAATCTCCAGCAGATTTCTTACTGAGCAAGGATCCCCATGCAGGGTTCAATCTCAGGACCCTGAAATTATGACCAAGCTGAAAACAAGAGTTGCATACCCAAGAGATTAAGCCACCAGATGCCCCTACACCACAAGCTTCTTAAATGTAAAGCTCTTCTAACATTTCTTGGCTTACCCACTGCACCTAGTACAGTGCTTATTGGATAGAAAACAGTCAGTAAGTCTGAGGAAATAGATTAATATTTAATACATAAAGGTATATCTGTTATGAGATTTTAGATAATTCAAAATACAATTTTTAATGGAATAAAATAGAAAATACTTTTTTTAGAGATACTGAAATATATTACTGGTGAATATAATTTAGAATTCATACATCTCTTTCTATAAATCACTATGTGTTCTGCAAATTACACATGGAAGCTTAAAAATGAAAACTGCACCACTCAAAAATAAAAAAAAACTATGACTATGATAAATTTAATAACAAGTAAAACTGTTTATATATTAGCAGTAATTGATGATTAAATCCAGATAGTGAGTTTTAAGTAAAAAACTCCACTAGAAGGGAAAATTAAAACCATGATACTGAGACAATCTTTCATATTTACTATTGTTATTTCACAAAAAATAGGCCTTCTATTTACGTTTCCTTTATTGGATCATTCTCCAATTTTAACAATCATAAAAGGAAAATGAGTAGACAAGCAAAAAATAAAATCCTGCTTGACTTCAAGTCACACCCAGCTACCACATTTCCTTCCTCAACTGACACTAATCAGACTATCTTGACAACCACTCTACTGACAATAGGTTTACAGCTAAATCCAACAGCCTGTTCTCATCATATTAGTCATTTTAGTAGCAATTGACTCAGTTGATCATATATCTACTTATGAAACACTTCACATGGTGTCTAGATACTCTTTTCTTCTTATAATCAAACGGTGGAGTCTATTTCCCACCTCCTTGAATTTGTGTTTGCTTTGTGATTTGCTTTTTTCCAGTAGAATGATGTGAAAGTGACCTTATGCCAGTTTCAGGTTTGGTCTCAGATAGCTTTGTATAACTCTCATCTCCTTGAAATCCTGCCTGGATACCACATGAACAAGCCCCTAGCTAGCTGGGTTAGGAATGCCTTTTGGAAGAATATGAGTTGTTTTACCTGAAGCCATCTCAAACCAATCAGCCCTTATTTTACCCCAGAGTTAACCACAGGTAGGACTGAGAGAGCACAGTTGAGACAAAAGTGCCCACTGAATCAAGCCTAAACTTTGTTTCCTCAGAATAAGCTATAAAAATAGTTTTTGTTTTTATCAATAAAATTTGGGGTCATTTCTATGATCAAAGTATGATTAATATTGTCTAGAGGCATCTCAAATACCAGACCCTTTCCAGTCTTCCTCATCTTAGAAAATGGTATTACCTTCCAATCATTCACCTACACACAAAACCCTGGGTTATCTTGTTTCCATTCTTCATCAAACTTCACATTTAGTTCACACCTTTTATTGGGTTCCCTAGCAAGCAGAATCTGAGACAAAACTATTACATGCTGCAACTTTATTAAAGAGTAAAGGGCAAAGGGAATAAATCAGAGGAAGTGGGAAAGCCATTGAAGTTATTTTATCATGTTGGCCACTACTAAATACTACTGCTTGCTCAGTTTCACAGTACAGTTATCTGAGAAGTGCAATAATTGTACCTCAGGACTGTGTGGGAGAAAGAGGTAATTAATTTCCCATGTGCCTTACCCTTCCAGCTCAGCTGTCTTAGATTAGATAAATGTTTGGTCTTGGGCTGATAACATTTGCACACTTCAGCACATGTGATGCACAGTGGGCAAATTCTTCATAATTTCCCACCTGAGATTTCACAATTGTCCCAGGTGGGAGATCAGACATTTAGTTACACTTCTGAGAAGATGGCCAGAACCTATGGAGAACTAATGATGCCTGCCCACAAGACATCCTTTCCTACTACAGATGCTTCTAGCACTACTGAATATTCTTGGTCTTATAGAAAGAGTTGAAGGACCTCTCATTTACTACAGACTTCATCTGCTACAAATCCTTCTTTGTCTCTATGTCCCTTTGGAAATGGCAATTTTTAAAGTTACCTTATAAATAGACCTCAGCAACTTTCTCAATATCTGAACACATTCCTGCAAAATCCAGAAAGGCTCTCCATAAACTGTGGTTTTTATATAGGAAGTATAGAGTATAGCAACTTATCATTATCTTAAAAAGATAAAATATGTCAGGGCATCTCCAGAATTCTGGAACTCCAAAAACTTCACCACCATAGCAGTCTTCAGAATTTTCAAGGAGTATATCTTCCACGGTGTGATATACAATCCTGGTGGGGTTAGGGCTTATTTCTGAAGTTCCCTTTGGCCCATCCCACTTGTGGCCATACCTGATAAGTCAGTGAACTAATGTTGCACAACCATCTGAGTATTCATTCTGCTCAGACAGGAAGTGGGGAAACAGTCACCACAATTTATTGGCACCACTGAACAACCTGTGAGATAAACTCTGACCTCCCAAAATCAAACTGATAGAAACAGAAAGCAGATTAGTGGATGCCAGAAATGGTAGTGGGGAAGGTAGAGTTGGTCAAAGGTACAAACTTCTACTTATAAGATGAAAGATCTAATATAGGAGATCTTCTGGAGATCTAATATAGGCTATAGTCACAACGAGGTGACTATAGTTAACAATATGATAATTATATATTTTAAAGTTGCTAAGAAAGTAGTTATTGAAAGTTTCACCACATACAAAAGATTGTAACTATGTGAGGTGACAATTGTGTTAACTAAACTATCGTGGTAATTATTTTGTGATACATACATACATGAAGTCATTGCATTGTATATCTTAAGCTTATACAATGTTATATGTCGTTTATTCCTCAATAAAGCTGCATATTTTTAAAATAAATATGTAATCAAAAATTTTATTATCTATCTTGCTCCTAGGAGTACTGAGATATAATAGATACTATAAGTATCATTGTGAGTCATCGCTCCCCCAAGTGCCACACTCTGGCTTTCCGCTCATTACATTAATTATGACAATCAAGTGTGGATGTCTCCCCCCCTCCCCCGCTATTCTAAAGTCCATTGATACTAGAAAACCCAATTCCTTGGGAGATTCTTCTGTCAGTCCTGATCAACAGCAACCATCAAGCTTCGCTAAGATCTTACAGCCCCTTCAGCCCTGCATTTCTTACCGCCCTAATGTTGGGAGTATCTGGTGTATCCCCAGGATCACAGATTCTTAAACATGACCTAATCCATTCAAACTGTTCAACTGTCTGAGCTTCATGACCTCTTTGTCAACACTACATCAGGATGATTAGCAACTCCACTATGCCAAGCTTTTGTGTCCAACTTTCAAAAATCCAACCCCATTCAGACTACGAGATCTAGTTCCAAGTCACCTTGCAAGAATATTCAAGGTCCAGTAATGAATTGAATGTCTCCACCTCAATACATTTTTCTCTTTATCAACCTTATAGTCTAGTCCTCTTCTCTTAAACTAACATCTTGAAAGTACACTCATACATATATTTTCTCTGCTTCACCAATATTAAATGGCTTTGCATATTCTTTGGCTTATGATTTCTTCCTGAGTCAGGGATTGTACTCCACTGATCAGACTATTCTAAAGGTAATTTAACATGAAATAAATAAAAAGTACTGAGGGCTGAGATAAAGTCATTGCCCAAACTCCAGGCAAGGAGAAATTATTTTTCTTTAGCTAGCAGAATGGGGCTGCTTCTTAAGGTTTCAGAAGAATCTGGGAGTTCCAATTTTTTTGGATGTATCCACGAAACATGCATAAAGTTTCCTTTTTTTTCTATATGGGCTGTTGATGGGAGATATGTTGTAGCTGTGAATTCTTTCTCCTTTTGCAGCTTTGCACCCTTTGCAAATGGATCCTGGGCTTCGTTCTCAGCACAGTGGATCCTGCCTCTGTGAAGCATGCAGTCCCACCGCATGTGAACAATTTTCCACCAAACTATTTACCAAGGAAAGTAAGCTCCTTACTGTAATCAAACCAGTGAGTAATCTAGCTCTAACTTACATCCTAAATGTCTGCTTTCAACGATCTTAGACTGAGTTTCCAGAAAGGACTGTCCACGTCAGAAGTTGCTACCACTTCTTAAGGAATAAAAACTTGAGGTGCAATAATAAAGATGAAATGAATGAAGTGGACATTTAGGGAGACCCAATACAAAATAGGTTGAGTTAGATTCCACTGAGTATCTCATTGGATGTTACAACAACATCCTGCAAGTTTTTTGACTGCCTCACAGGCAACTCCTTCATCAGGAGAGAGGAATAATTTATTCACAAACCTGTATCACAATTAAAGCATGAAAGAAAAAAAAAACAATTAAGGCATGAACTATCTAGAAGTGCAGATTATTTACACCATGGAATTGAAATAAAATCTCAATGTTTCACATTTCAACAGCAATAAGAAAACTTATTGTGGGAGGCCAGAGAATGACAACATCCATTTGACACATACAGTCAGTCATGATCATGGCAGTAATGAATGGAAGGAAGGACAGGTAGGTTGAGTGGATCTTCAGGAGCATTAGGTAGGGTCTACTGCAAACCATTAGCCTGAATGTATCTGTATCTTTATTTAAAATAGACATTCCCACCACGTTCCTGATGACCTTCCCTGGCCTGCAACACCCGTAGACCCCTCTCAATGTCTGCTTCCATTGTTGCCTCCCATTTAGACAGACTAACATGAATCCACTCACCGGATCACATCGTTTTCCTGCTCAAAGCATAATATAAACATACACACAAAATAGAAAACAAAGTGGGACAAAATAAAAAAGTAATTTTGGTTGTTTCTCAGAGATAAATAATGATTTTAAGTTTTCTATGTATTTTCTATCATAGATGCCCCAGTAAAGACATGTTACTTTTAAATTCAGAAATTGATAAAAAAATTTAAAGCAATATAAATATTCCATTGCCAAAACTGAAGATGTGATATGATCAGAGGTCTAATGTTAGGAAATATTTTTTCCTTTAATTAAAAAAAAAAGAAATGCCATTTATTATATCCCTTTCTACCCTACATCACAAGAAGCGTACTTTCCGTATCTTCTCTCTTACACGTACGTACACTGACAACAGGATGTAATGATGGCTCTAGGAGATGGGTTGGTTTTCAGCTCTGATCCTCCTGTTGCTCTCTATACCGTGTTTTGCAAAACCAAGGGACGGAAGGTATGCAGCCACTAACCTGACTAGGAATTTTTAGTGTCATGCAAAGTGAGGACTAATAATGACTCTAGATGACTGGAAATATACCAATTACCAATATACAATTATGCATTTTGGAATTTACTGGGTCAAGGGCAGCTAAATATATCTGCTCCTGAGGTTGTATGAATTGCTTTGAATATAAATTTTCTTTCAAACTAATTTGGGGAAGAAGATCAATTTCATGGTTACAAAAATGGACTATTTTTATTTAATACTGTATATAGTGAAATGCCTTCTTGGAAAACTGTTTTAGAGATTTAAACAAATAGACAATTTATTGAAAATTACAGGTGGAAATCATCACCACCACCGTCATCATCTCTATCATTATTTTTCTGGACCAATTATTTACCAAGGGTTGTGATATAATCTTTTAAAAGAAAAAAAAACTTTATATTTTAGAGCTGTTTCAGGTGCACAAAAGAATTGAACAGAACATATAGAAATTCCCCATATGCATCCTGCCCCCACTATACTCTTCCCTCACCAGGTAGTACATTTGTTACAACTGATGAGCCTACATTGGCACATCATTATCACCAGAGTCCATCGTTCATGTCAGGGTTCACATGTCTAGAACTTACATTCTGTAAGTTTAGGCAAGTATGTGATGACATGTATCCACCATTAGAGTATCATACAGAGTATTTCACAGTTCTGACAATTCTATATGCTCTGGCTGTTCATCCTTCCTTCCCCTAAAGCCCTGACAACCACTGATTTTTTTTTTATTAGCGTTATATTTTGTCTTTTCCAGAACTTCATATAATGGAAATCATACAGCCATTCAGATTGGTTTCCTCACTTAGTTTTTTTTAATAAATTAATTTTTATTGGTGTTCAATTTACCTACATACAGAATAACACCCAGTGCTCATCCCGTCAAGTGTCCCCCTCAGTGCCCGTCACCCATTCAACCCCCACCCACCGCCCTCCTCCCCTTCCACCACCCCTAGTTCATTTCCCAGAGTTAGGAGTCTTTATGTTCTGTCTCCCTTTCTGATATTTCCCACACATTTCTTCTCCCTTCCCTTATATTCCCCTCACTATTATTCATATTCCCTAAATGAATGAGAACATACACTGTCCTTCTCCAATTGACTTACTTCACTCAGCATAATACCCTCCAGTTCCATCCACGTTGAAGCAAATGGCGGGTATTTGTCGTTTCTAATGGCTGAGTAATATTCCATTGTATACATAAACCACATCTTCTTTATCCATTCACCTTTCGATGGACACTGAGGCTCCTCCCACAGTTTGGCTATTGTGGACATGGCTGCTAGAAACATCGGGGTGCAGGTGTCCTGGCGTTTCATTGCATCTGAATCTTTGGGGTAAATCCCTAACAGTGCAATTGCTGGGTCATAGGACAGGTCTATTTTTAACTCTTTGAGGAACCTCCACACAGTTTTCCAGAGTGGCTGCACCAGTTCACATTCCCACCAACAGTGTAAGAGTGTTCCCTTTTCTCCGCATCCTCTCCAACATTTGTTGTTTCCTGCCTTGTTAATTTTCCCCATTCTCACTGGTGTGAGGTGGTATCTCATTGTGGTTTTGATTCGTATCTCCCTGATGGCAAGTGATGCAGAGCATTTTCTCACGTGCATGTTGGCCATGTCTATGTCTTCCTCTGTGAGATTTCTCTTCATGTCTTTTGCCCATTTCATGATTGGATTGTTTGTTTCTCTGGTGTTGAGTTTAATAAGTTCTTTATAGATTTTGGAAACTAGCCCTTTATCTGATATGTTATTTGCAAATATCTTCTCCCATTCTGTAGGTGGTCTTTTAGTTTTGTTGACTGTATCCTTTGCTGTGCAAAAGCTTCTTATCTTGATGAAGTCCCAATAGTTCATTTTTGCTTTTGTTTCTTTTGCTGTCGTGGAGGTATCTTGCAAGAAGTTACTGTGGCCAAGTTCAAAAAGGGTGTTGCCTGTGTTCTCCTCTAGGATTTGGATGGAATCTTGTCTCACATTTAGATCTTTCATCCATTTTGAGTTTATCTTTGTGTATGGTGCAAGAGAGTGTTCTAGTTTCATTCTTCTGCATGTGGATGTCCAATTTTCCCAGCACCATTTATTGAAGAGACTGTCTTTCTTCCAGTGGATCGTCTTTCCTCCTTTATCGAATACTAGTTGACCATAAAGTTCAGGGTCCACTTCTGGGTTCTCTCTTCTGTTCCATTGATCTATGTGTCTGTTTTTCTGCCAGTACCACACTGTCTTGATGACCACAGCTTTGTAGTACAACCTGAAATCTGGCATTGTGATGCCCCCAGCTATGGTTTTCTTTTTTAAAATTCCCCTGGCTATTCGGGGTCTTTTCTGATTCCACACAAATCTTAAAATAATTTGTTCTAAGTCTCTGAAGAAAGTCCATGGTATTTTAATAGGGATTGCATTAAACGTGTAAATTGCCCTGGGTAACATTGACATTTTCACAATATTAAATCTTCCAATCCATGAGCATGGAATATTTTTCCATCTCTTTGCGTCTTCCTCAATTTCTTTCAGAAGTGTTCTATAGTTTTTAGGGTATAGATCCTTTACCTCTTTGGTTAGGTTTATTCCTAGGTATCTTATGTTTGGTGCAACTGTAAATGGGATTGACTCCTTAATTTCTCTTTCTTCAGTCTCATTGTTAGTGTATAGGAATGCCCCTGACTTCTGGGCATTGATTTTGTATCCTGCCACGCTACCAAATTGCTGTATGAGTTCTAGCAATCTTGGGGTGGAGGCTTTTGGGTTTTCTATGTAGAGTATCATGTCATCAGCGAAGAGGGAGAGTTTGACTACTTCTTTGCCAATTGAATGCCTTTAATGTCTTTTTGTTGTCTGATTGCTGAGGCTAGGACTTCCAATACTATGTTGAATAGCAGTGGTGAGAGTGGACATCCCTGTCTTGTTCCTGATCTTAGGGGAAAGGCTCCCAGTGCTTCCCCATTGAGAATGATATTTGCTGTGGGCTTGTCGTAGATGGCTTTTAAGATGTCGAGGAAAGTTCCCTCTCTGCCTACACTCTGAAGAGTTTTGATCAGGAATGGATGCTGTATTTTGTCAAATGCTTTCTCTGCATCTAATGAGAGGATCATATGGTTCTTGGTTTTTCTCTTGCTGATATGATGCATCACATTGATTGTTTTACGAGTGTTGAACCAGCCTTGTGTCCCGGGGATAAATCCTACTTGGTCATGGTGAATAATTTTCTTAATGTGTTGTTGGATCCTATTGGCTAGTATCTTGTTGAGAATTTTTGCATCCATGTTCATCAGGGATATTGGTCTGTAATTCTCCTTTTTGGTGGGGTCTTTGTCTGGTTTTGGAATTAAGGTGATGCTGGCCTCATAGAATGAATTTGGAAGTACTCCATCTCTTTCTATCTTTCCAAACAGCTTTAGTAGAATAGGTATGATTTCTTCTCTAAACGTTTGATAGAATTCCCCTGGGAAGCCAATTGGCTCTGGACTCTTGTGCCTTGGGAGGTTTTTGATGACTGCTTCAATTTCCTCCTTGGTTATTGGCCTGTTCAGGTTTTCTATTTCTTCCTGTTCCAGTTTTGGTAGTTTGTGGCTTTCCAGGAATGCGTCCATTTCTTCTAGATTGCCTAATTTATTGATGTAGAGCTGTTCATAATATGCTTTTAAAATCGTTTGTATTTTCCTTGGTGTTGGTAGTGATCTCTCCTTTCTCATTCATGATTTTATTAATTTGAGTCTTCTCTCTCTTCTTTTTAATAAGGTTGGCTAATGGTTGATCTATCTTATTAATTCTTTCAAAGAACCAACTCCTGGTTCTATTGATCTGTTCCACAGTTCTTCTGGTCTCAATTTCATTGAGTTCTGCTCGAATTTTAATTAACTCTCTTCTTCTGCTGGGTGTAGGGTCCATTTCCTGTTTTTTCTCTAGCTCCTTTATGTGTAAGGTTAGCTTTTGTATTTGAGTTCTTTCCAGTTTTTGAATGGATGCTTGTATTGCGATGTATTTCCCCCTCAGGACTGCTTTTGCTGCATCCCAAAGATTTTGAACGGTTGTATCTTCATTCTCATCAGTTTCCATGAATCTTTTTAATTCTTCCTTAATTTCCTGGTTGACCCTTTCATCTTTTAGCAGGATGGTCCTTAACCTCCACGTGTTTGAGGTCCTTCCAAACTTCTTCTTGTGATTTAGTTCTAATTTCAAGGCATTATGGTCTGAGAATATGCAGGGGACAATCCCAATCTTTTGGTATCGGTTCAGACCCGATTTGTGACCCAGTATGTGGTCTATTCTGGAGAAAGTTCCATGTGCACTTGAGAAGAATGTGTATTCAGTTGAGTTTGGATGTAAAGTTCTGTAGATATCTGTGAAATCCATCTGGTCCAGTGTATCATTTAAAGCTCTCGTTTCTTTGGAGATGTTGTGCTTAGAAGACCTATCGAGGGTAGAAAGAGCTAGATTGAAGTCACCAAGTATAAGTGTATTATTATCTAAGTATTTCTTCACTTTGGTTAATAATTCGTTTAAGTATTTGGCAGCTCCCACATTCGGGGCATATGTATTGAGGATTGTTAAGTCCTCTTGCTGGATAGATCCTTTAAGTATGAGATAGTGTCCCTCTTCGTCTCTCACTACAGTCTTTGGGGTAAATTTTAGTTTATCTGATATAAGGATGGCTACCCCTGCTTTCTTTTGAGAACCATTTGAATGGTAAATGGTTCTCCAACCTTTTATTTTCAGGTTGTAGGTGTCCTTCTGTCTAAAATGAGTCTCTTGTAGACAGCAAATAGATGGGTCCTGCTTTTTTATCCAGTCTGAAACCCTGCGCCTTTTGATGGGGTCATTAAGCCCATTCATGTTCAGAGTTACTATTGACAGATATGAGTTTAGTGTCATCGTGATATCTATTTAGTCCTTGTTTTTGTGGATTGTTCCACTGAACTTCTTCTTAAAGGGGAATTTTAAGAGTCCCCCTTAAAATGTCTTGCAGAGCTGGTTTGGAGGTCACATATTCTTTCAGTTCCTGCCTGTCTTGGAAGCTCTTTATCTCTCCTTCCATTTTGAATGAGAGCCTTGCTGGATTAAGTATTCTTGGTTGCATGTTCTTCTCATTTAGGACCCTGAATATATCCTGCCAGCCCTTTCTGGCCTGCCACGTCTCTGTGGAGAGGTCTGCTGTTACCCTAATATTCCTCCCCATGAAAGTCAGGGACTTCTTGTCTCTTGCTGCTTTAAGGATCTTCTCTTTATCTTGGGAATTTGCAAGCTTCACTATTAAATGTCGAGGTGTTGAACGGTTTTTATTGATTTTAGGGGGGGATCTCTCTATTTCCTGTATCTGAATGCCGGTTTCCCTTCCCAGATTGGGAAAGTTTTCACCTAGGATTTGTTCAAATACATATTCTGGCCCTCTGTCCCTTTCGGCGCCCTCGGGAACCCCAATTAAACGTAGGTTTTTCTTCCTCAGGCTGTCATTTATTTCCCTTAATCTGTCTTCATGGTCTTTTAATTGTCTGTCTCTTTTTTCCTCAGTTTCCCTCTTTGCCATTAACTTGTCTTCTATGTCACTCACTTGTTCTTCCACCTCGTTAACCCTCGTCGTTAGGACTTCTAGTTTGGATTGCATCTCATTCAATTGATTCTTAATTTCTGCCTGATTGGGTCTAAATTCTGCAGTCATGAAGTCTCGTGAGTCCTTAATGCTTTTTTCTAGAGCCACCAGTAGCTGTATAATAGTGCTTCTGAATTGGCTTTCTGACATTAAATTGTAATCCAGATTTTGTAACTCTGTGGGAGAGAGGACTTTCTGATTCTTTTGAGGTGAGGTTTTCCTTCTAGTCATTTTGCTCAGTGCAGAGTGGCCAAAAACAAGTTGTATTGGGAAAAGGAGAGAAAGAGAAAGAAGGAAAGAAAAGAGAAAAAGAAAACAGAAAAAGATAAAAAAGGAAAAAAAGAGAAGAAAAAGAGAAATAAAAAATAAAGGTGAAAAAAGGGGGGGGAAGCAATCAGAAATCAAAAAGAAAAGAAAAAAGAAAAAAAAAAAACAAAAAACACGGGGGAGTATCTTCTGATTCTGTAGACTTTAAGTCCCTTGACTTCCCCTGGAACTGGTCCCTCTAGCTGGTCTTCTGGGGGAGGGGCCTGCTGTGCTGATTTTCAGGTGTTAGCACTTGGGGGAGCTGCTCTGCCCCTGCCTGCTGCAGGGCTCAGCGGGGGTTGTTTACCCCGTGAGGCCCCAGGAGGAACAACCCCAGTGGCTGCGGCAGCTCTGGAGCCCTGGATTCATCCCCCACAGGAACTACGGGGCTCTCCGTCCGCAGGGCCTGGAGGCTCCGGGGCGGGGCCGCTGATCTGCTCAGCTCGGGGCAGGAGCGTCCCTGCTGTCCTGGGCCCTCCCGGCCTCTGCCTGTCCCGGGGGAGGCCGGATCCTGGGCTGTGTCCCGGCGCCCTGTGCTCCGGGGCCTGCGCTGGTGGATTCGCGCTCCCGCCCCGCAGCCCCCTCCGCGGAGCCGCCGCCCGAGCCCCTCCGAGCTGCTCCGGGTCCCGCCGTGCGCGCTGCAGCCCTTAGGGAGCTCGGCGCACTCTCCCGGGGCGCAGGTGTCTGTTAGTGTCCCAGGGAGCCCGAGGGCATCCCCGCCCTCCTGGGTCCTGCCCCAGCTCCCTGCGAGCCCCTTTCCGCCCGGGAAGGTTGGTGCAGCTCCTGCTTCTCCGGGACGGGGCTCTCCTGTCCTGGGGACACTCGCCCCGGCCTCAGCCCGGCTCCTCCGGGGCCCCTCCCCCTCGGAGGCCTCTTGTTTCTTTATTTCTTTTTCCCCGTCTTCCTACCTTGATAGAAGCGCGGACTCTTCTCACTGTAGCGGTCCAGCTGGTCTCTCTTTACATCTCAGGCCGAATTCGTAGATTTTCAGGATGGTTTGAAGGTTATCTAGGTAATTTGGTGGGGACAGGTGATTTGGGGACCCTACTCTCCCGCCGTCTTGCCCCTCCTCGGTTTCTTTCACTTAGTAATGTCTATTTAAGTTTCCTTCATTTCTTTTCATGGTTTAAGCTAATTTCCTTTTAGTGGTGAACAATATTCCATTGCCTGGATGGGCCATAGTTTATTTATCTGTTCACGTACTGAACGACATCTTGTTTGGTTTTTGGGTTTTTTTTTCCAAATTTTATAATTATGAATAAATTTTCTATAAACATTCATTTACAGGTTTTTGTGTTGACCAAGGTTTCAACTCCTTTGAGTACATACCAAGGAATCATATGATAAGAATATGTTAATTTTGTAAGGAGCTGTCAAACCATCTCCCAAATAGCTGCACCATTTTGAATTCCCATCAGCAGTGAATGAGCATTCCTGTGGCCCCATAACTCACCAGCGTTTGGTTTCAGTTTTCTGAATTTTGGCTACTATGATAGGTCTACAGTGGGATCTCATTGCTGTTAATATGCAGTTCCCTGATGGCTTTTGATGTTGAGTGACTTTTCATATGCTTATTTACCATCTGTATAAATTCCGTGGTGAGATCTCTGTTTAGGTCTTTGACTACCTTTTAATTGAGTTGTTTGTGTTCTTACTGTTGAAATTTAAGAATTCTTTGTATATTTTGGATAACAGTTTTTTGTTTTTTGTTTTTGTTTTTGTTTTTTTTTTGCTTGTTAGGATTTTTTTTATTTTTATAAATTTATTTTTTATTGGTGTTCAATTTGCCAACATATAGAATAATACCCAGTGCTCATCCCATCAAGTGCCCCCCTCAGTGCCCGTCACCCAGTCACCCCCACCCCCCGCCCACCTCCCCTTCCACCACCCCTAGTTCATTTTCCAGAGTTAGGAGTCTCTCATGTTCTGTCTCCCTTTCTGATATGTCCCACTCATTTTTCTCTTTTCCCCTTTATTCCCTTTCACTATTTTTATATTGCCCAAATGAATGAGACCGTATAATGTTTGTCCTTCTCCGATTGACTTACTTCACTCAGCATCATACCCTCCAGTTCCATCCATGTTGAAGCAAATGGTGGGTATTTGTCGTTTCTAATGGCTGAGGAATATTCCATTGTATACATAGACCACATCTTCTTTATCCATTCATCTTTCGATGGACACCGAGGCTCCTTCCACAGTTTGGCTACTGTGGACATGGCTGCTAGAAACATCGGGGTGCAGGTGTCCCGGCGTTTCCCTGCATCTGTATCTTTGGGGTAAATCCCCAGCAGTGCAATTGCTGGGTCATAGGGCAGGTCTATTTTTAACTCTGTGATGAACCTCCACACAGTTTTCTAGAGGATAACAGTTTCTTATTCAGATGATACATACTTGTCATGAATGACCCTGGTCCTCAGACTACCTCATGAACTATATGAAATTTCTCTGCCCATTTTACAATATTGGGATTAAGTCATAGAGCGGTTAAGTTACTGTCAAAACCATTCAGCTAGTCTATTGATTTGAGTCCTTTGGGAAGCAGAGGCCAAGGCACAGAAGTACAGGAGGTTTTGGGGAACTGTGAAACGCCTGTGAAAAACATATGACAAGGGAACAGGCACAGGCAGGGAAGGCCTTTGGAATATGATTCTGGTCTGACACATTGGAAGGTGTTTCAGACTGCAAAATATCATCTTTTGGGGTTTTTTTTCTTTCTTTCTTTTCTTTTCTTTTCTTTTCTTTTCTTTTCTTTTTCTTCTTCTTCTTCTTCTTCTTCTTCTTCTTTTCTTCTTCTTCTTCTTTTCAAACTATCATCTTTCAGAAAATTTCAGCCAGTCTGACAGGAGGCCCTGGAGCAAAGATTGCCCTGACAGTCCATCATCATACTGAGTCATTGTAACAGAACTTAAAGGAGAACTTTAAGTTAGGTGTTAGGAATCAAAGTTTCCAAATTAGACAAACAGAATAGATCCCATCACCAATAGAAGAGTCCAAAGAACTGGATTAAACCAATCTGCATTTTATATATATTCTATACATTACATACAGTTTTGTTTATTCTCACTGCTGTGTATTTGGTTGAATGTTTGTACTATTATGAATTGGCCTGATAAGAACATTTTCATACATAATTTTTGCTAAACAAGTATATGCACAGCTGTTGGAAAAATACCTAGTATATCTGCATTTGCTTAGATGTAATAGACAGTGGTGAAACCATGCCAGAATATTATGCGAGTTTGTGCCTCCGAGCAGCAGTGTACGACACTTACAAAATGTCCATATTTTCACCAAACTTGGTGCTGTGAGTCTGTTTTCTGTAATGTCTCTGGTAGGTTCGATTTTTTCTCATTTTAGTTTTAATTTGCATATCCTTATGAACTAAAGTAATGGGCTTGGAAATGTTATAATATATGTGTTGCTTATTTGAATGTTATGTATTTTGATATGCCTCTGTAGGTCCCCCTTTTTTACTGACTTGCCTATTTTTGTCATTGACTGTAGGAAAATATAAATACTAATCTAACCCACCATCAGATAAATGTACTCACAAATATATGCTGTGATTTGCATTTTCCCCAATTATTGGTTCATTTTCATGAAAAGATATTCTTAATTTTAATAAATTCCTTTTAGAATATTTTTAAAAGCCTCTATGGATTGTGCTATCTTAAGAAACTTTTGCCTAAAAAGGAGAGAAATTTTTGCCTACCCCAAGGCAAGGAAGGTTTTCTATGTAACCTCTAGAAATTTTATGTTTTACTAATCACATTCAAATCTATATCTGAATTGACTCTTATGCTGTAGTTTGAGGTAGTTGTCAGAAGTCATTTATTTATATTTGAGCATTTAAGTGACTGAACATCATTTATTACAATGATCATCTTTTCCAAGTCCATGGCAAGGTCATCTTTTTAAAAAATCAGGCAGTTATACATGTGTGTGTTTCATGATTTAACTATTATGTTCTTTTTTTTAAGATTTTATTTATTTATTCATGAGAGACACTGAGACAGAGAGAGAGAGGCAGAGACACAGGCAGAGGGAGAAGCAGGCTCCATGCAGGGAGCCTGATGTGGGACTGGATCCCCGGTCTCCAGGATCACGCCCTGGGCTGAAGGTGGCGCTAAACCACTGAGCCACCAGGTCTGCCCTATTATGTTCTAATAATATTTTTTCCTTGCATCAATATCAAGCTGCCTTATCTATAATTTTATAATGTATTTTGATAACATGTTTTATAAGTTCTTCATTTTTTATTGTTCTTTAAACAGCAGCTTGTCAATGTCTACAAAATAAATATTCATGCTTATAATTGGAATTTAACTTAGTATATTGATAACTGGGGTTGAATTAACATCTTTATAATATTGTGACTTACAAATTACTAATAGGATATATTCCTACATTTAGTAAACTACATATGGTTTCTTTAATATTTTGTAGTTTTCAGTTTAGATCCTTTTATATCTGTTATGAATTGATTCCTTGGTATTTGATAATTTTGATGCACTGCAAATGGAATAATTGTCTTTAAATTTTAATTTTCCATTTCTTGGTTTCCAGTTTATGGAATATAATTTATTTTTATGTATGAAGCATGTAGCAGTGATCTTGATAATATCATTTTAAGTTTTAATAATTTACCTCTAGAATCATTTAGATTGTCTCATTTAAATTCTATTTTGATTATTGATTACTTTTTAATGTCACCACCATTGCATTCTTGGATAAATCCTACTAGATCGTGGTATGTTATGATATCATATTATGAATTGTTTCATTTTACTTTTCTATTCAATATAATATTAGTTATATATTTTACTTACACATTTGGTAGATTTGTCAGTAAAAGAATGTGTACCTGGCATTTTCTTTGTTGGAAGGATTTTAATAATAGGTTACATTTCTTTAATGGATATTGAACTATTTAGATTTTCTATCTATCCTTCTGTAAATTTTGTTGTTATTCTCCCAAAGGAAGGCAAAGCCCTATTTAAAATTCAAATTGAATGGCAGAAAATTGCTAATAATATTATCTTTTTAGTGCATGTAGAATCTTGTAATATAAGTACCTGACATCAAGATTTTGATTGCTGAGACATTCATCTTAAAAGACATCTACCTTGAATAAACGTGTTGCCAGCTGTATGCACAGCCACAAGCAGAACAGCCAGATTAGGATAGCCCTCCCACCCTCAAAAATTTCCCTCCTTGGGACGCCTGGGATGGTTTGTATAACTGACTCCATGAGTGACCCTGCTTCCACCCTGCCATGAGACCTCAGAATCCTCACTATCGGGTGCCTGGGTGGCTCAGTCGGTTGAACATCCACCTTTGGTTCAGGTCATGATCCTACGGTCTGAGTTTCCTAACTGTTTCTACCTGCAGACCTGCTGGGTGGGCCTCAGGCATGCCCTCCACCCTCTGGGGCTTGTAAGTGATAGATCTCTTTCCTCCAAGTCTCTTGATGAGTTTTTACTGCAGTGGGTCTTACAGTCATACCAAGAACCAGGACGCTGGACTTGGTAAGGGAGTAGGAAGTGGAACTCCCTGTGAAAAACAGGGGGTAGTTGGGTGCTTTAGGCCTTCCTAGCCATGAGGACACAACAAGCCTAGAGTGTCTTTGTTTCTGGTGACAGTAATTTGGATCTCCTCCTTTTTTGGCTGATCAGTCTTACTAGAGGTTTATCCATGTTGTTAATCTTGTAAAATTATAAATTTAGGCCTCATTTGGTTTTACCTATTTAATGGGTTTTTCCTTTTTCTTCTATGAACTTCTACTCATTTGTATTATTTTCTTATTTTGAGAGTTTAATTTTTCTAGATTCTATAGATGTAGCATTAAATCAATGATTTTCAGATTTTCCTTATGTTTATCTGTTTTCTAATATATTAACTTACTGTTACATATTTCCATACTAACTATGATTTAGCTATACTCTGTAAGTCTTGACATGTCACATACATATTATCACTCAGGTCTATATGATTTATATTTTCTTATATGTGTCTTCTTCTTTATTCTACTGATCCATGTTTTCTTCATTCTATCTGGTCAAAATTAATCCCTGGAACTAACTCTTAACACATTGTCCTGCAAACAGCTCATCAATACTATCTCCCTTATTTCTATTCCACTAAAGTTAGGAGATATGTTATTTGAGAAGATCCATAAATTCTTCTCAGATAGATTTGAAAATTTTCATTCATATTGCACTAGTCAGTGAAATAAATGAAAGGGGAAGTGTTTCAAAAGAGACATGTAAACCATTATTATACCATTAGTGCACAGTCACAAAATATTTTTGTTTTCTTTTACAGGAACAAGAACTAGTGTTTCATAATTACTTGGCTGTATAAATTCTTGCTTGGTATTTCATAATTTGGAGCTATCAGAACTCTTTGCCGTGTTAGATATCCGAGAGAAACTATTGCTGACATGAATTTATGTGCTTCATGACATACTAATGCAAAATTAGGGATGTTAACTACGTGAACAGGTAGCGGTGAACATCGTTTCATCCACAAAGCCAAAAATTGAAATGCCATATACTAATAGAAAGCCCTTGGCGACATTTGTCAACTGGAAAATGTTTTCTTTGAAATAGATACTCTTCAGTCTACCAGCTGTAATTATTTTCTTCTGAGTTTATAAGCTAGTGCTCTCATCTGGAATTCTGAACTCTATGGAAGACAACACTCACTTAGCAAGGAAAAACGTACAACCATCAATGACAAACTAGGGAGAGGCCATCTTGGCCAACAGCTGAGCCTTTTTTTGTCATGAGCTAAAACTAGTTTAATAGTTAGAAAGTGGTGTAATTCTCTGAAGACTTTTCTTTTTTATAGATCTCTCTCTTATCACAAAGCTGATGAAAATTGGTAGCAATATAGGAAAGCCACAAAAGTAACAATTATGAGAAATAACCAGCCTAAAGATGAAGATACTTCCTCCCACCCATTGGCTACTTTTGTAAATGATGTTTTTTACTTAATAAACTTTGGAGCTTATAAAATGAGCACAAGGGTTGATACTCCACATTTTCCACAGGAATATTTGTGACGTGTTCTATTTTTGGTTTTTTAAAATGACTTTAAAAAGATTATTCTACCCATAATACTTTTATATAGGAAGCAGACATGGGTTGTATTTTACCAACTTAGTCATTTTGTTTCTGGGATACAGGAGTTTTAGTGACAAAAAGAAAAAAAACTCACAAGGTAATTCTAAGAAACAAATGAAATAAAAGTGGCTATGTATATAGTCCCTTCTACATATATATATGTAGCCACAAATGTATTTATAAGAATAATTTTCTATTAAACTTTTCTCAAAAATTAAATTGAATTTTACATCGTTTCACATATATGTAATTTAAAATAAGCAATTTTGTGACTCCACAAAAGATGACAGATTATTTTTATTTATGGCCAAATGTAGATAATTATAAACATTTTTCAGGTCTATACTGCTATGGAGGCCCCCAAACTTACAAATTAACAGAAACAAAAATGCCTAAATTGTAAAGTTAATTAAGAGCATTTTTTTTTAGGAGGATTGGTGATTTTTTTTCATGTTGGAAATAGATAACTGACTTGGGGCTTAGAATGCAGGGATGTTGTGGCCAGTTCTGTGGTGTATTTAATCCATTTTTCTATATTGACTTCAATTATTCTATTGCAAAAATGTATATAACTGCATTGTAGAATATAGAATTGATAATGTTAAAGCTTCCTATTTAATCCAATCATAAGAGATAGTTACTGCTACTTTTAAGATGTACCACTTAAAAACTTTATAGCCATCCAGTTCATTTAAATATAAGCTGAAGCTAAAATTCCAAGTAAATTTTATTTAAATTGGTATCTATCTACTCCAATTGTTTTTTAAAAAGGAACACCATTCACTGGATGCTTGCTGCAGCTTCATAGTAGGTATTTGCAACTTGGTACATAAAATATGTGAGCAGAGCCAGGACACATTATCCTAAAAGTTTCATCACAATGCACATTCTTGTTTTTATTTGGCTTCCTGCACTACCCTGTGCTCTGTGACAAAACAGTTCCAACTCTTTGTGTTATATGAAGTACTGGAAAGTTTTGTTTGCACTCTTTCTGTACGAAGTGACTGGGCTTCTCACAGGAAGAATAAAGCAATGGGAAGAAGGAACAGAGTTTAGCGAGTCAGGGAAGTAAAAAGTTACCCAAAGCAGAAGAGAGGAGGCTGGTCCATGAGAAATCCACAAGGAGGTAGGAGATGGTTGATCTTCAGGTGTTGGTTGAAACACATGGCAGATAAATGCTACCTTTGGTCTATACCTTTATTTTATTTTATCTAGGTAAAATTCCAGTCACTTATAACCTATATCTTTAAGGGAGCTTCTAGGTACTAGCATTGGCATCTTTAAGGCTAAAAGACTAGGGGTTATGGTCTTTCAGCTCCAAGGTTGACATCTGATTCAGAAAAATAGAATATATATATTAGAAAGATTTTCAAAGCTCACCTGAATGATACATCACACTTAGAGAGTGCTTTCTATGTCCCACGCAGCTTCATGTGCTTTATAAAAATGATCTTTTTAGTCATAAGAGCCCTATAAAATAGATGCTAGAATTAACCTTTTTTTTTTATAAATGAAGAAACTGAATGACAAAAAAATTGTGACTGTGAAATACTAGGTAGGTAGTTACTGAAGATTGGGGGGTTGGAGCCTCCTTGACCTCGTTCCAGGGTGCCTGCTGGGAGGACTGCCCTGACCTGGAGTCTTGTTTCTCTCTCTCGTTCCTGTTCTCGTTTCATAGTGCTGAGGAGGAAAGAGCTGAGGAAAATTCAAATATCAAACACAAACTAGGAATTATCTAAGAATAATTTACTATTTCATTTACTGAATATTTATAAGTGCTTCTTAAATGCTCAGGAAGCACCCATTTTATCAACATGAGCCTGAGGGAAAATTAGGTAGCTCTGTTCCCATATCTCCATTGTCTCTTTACTGCATCCCCTCTATGCCTCCTCCCCTCCTTGAATCCTGTCCCTAAACCCACAGATTTGGGCCATTCAGAAATTTTGAGAAGAAGCTACAGTTTTCTATGAAACATCATATTAAAATGGCTTTCAGTTTATAGACTTATCTTGACAACTAATCTGGTAAAATACTTTATTTTTTTTTGTAAAATACTTTAGTGGTTCTTTAGCATGTAGTGTTTTTTTTTATAAAATAATATATAATCTCTGACTGAAGTCAGTGGATATTTGAAAATGTCAGAGGACACAACACCCATAAGGAATAGGCAGACAAAATTAATTTCTCAAATTTAGAGGAAATGTTGCTTTCAGATTTCTGACTAATGCCAAGTGATGATCACATATTATGACATCTTTAGTATGCAGCGTCTGCATAAGAAGCATTACCTAAAAGTGGAATTTCACAAGAAAAGAAAGACAGAGTATGTATTTGTTTTCCCTCAGAAATCCTGACAAGGATGACTTGTCATCTCCAAATTAACTTAACATGCAAATAGGAAGAGGCATGCATGAGGTAGATGGAACTTACATATGCTGCACATGCCAGGGAACACAATGATCAATTTTAGAGAATTTGATACTTTGAGTTACTGCTATTATTTTATTCATTATGAATTCCCATTCTAGATGCAACAAATGAGGGTCACCCCAACTTGTTTTTACTCAGTCTGAGTAGGTTTCATAAGGTTCACACTTTGATAGTCTGATTACTGCTTCCTTAAAACAACAGCTAGAGAATGACTCAAAACATCTAGGCAACTGACTTCAAAATATTTGAATGTTGGCCTTTTTGCTGGAATATTTCTTTGTTCTATATTTGAGCAACATTTCTATCACTTGATTTATAGGTTCAGGTTTAGGACTATAGTTAAGGAGAGAAAAAATGAGGAATTTTAATTGACAAATAAAAACAAGATTGTAGTATTGTAACAAAAAATGATTGCTTTTTTATTTAAATTCAATTAACCAACATAAGGACATTATGTAATTTCTGATGTAGTGTTTGATGATTTATCAGTTGTATATAACACCCAGTCCTCATTACATCAAGTCCCCTCCCTAATGCCCATCACCCAGTTCTCTCATTCCCCTAGCACCTCCCCTCCAGTGACCCTCAGTTTGTTTCCTAGAGTTAATAGTCTCTGTGGTTTGTCTCCCTCTCTGATGTCATCTTATTTTATTTTTCCATACCTTCCCCTATGTTAATCTGTTTTATTTCTTAAATTCCACATCTTAGTGTAGCCATATAGGTTTTGTATGGTATTTATCTTTCTGATTGACTTATTTCACTTAGCATAATACCCTCTAGTTCAATCCATGTCATTGCAAATGGTAAGATTTCATTTTTGATGGTTGAGTAATATTCATATATATATATATATATATATATATATATATATATATATATCACATCTTCTTTATTCATTCATCTGTCGATGGACATCTGGGCTCTATCCATAGTTTGGCTATTGTGGACATTGCTGTTATGAACATTGGGGTGCAGGTGCCCCTTTGGATCACTACATCTGTATCTTTGGGGTAAATACCCAGTAGTGTGAGTGCTGGGCCATAGGGTATTTATATTTTCTACTTCTTGAGGAACCTCGACACTCTGTTCTCCAGAGTGGCTGCACCAGCTTGCATTCTCACCAACAGTATAATGGGGTTCCCCTTTCTCCACATTCTCACCAACATTTGTTGAAAAAAATATTGTTTGTTTTTTTTAATATTTTTATTTATTTATTCATGAGAGACACAGAATGAGAGAGAGAGTCAGAGACACAGGCAGAGGGAGAAACAGGCTCCATGCAGGGAGCCCGATGTGGGACTCGATCCAGGGACTCCAGGATTATGCCCTGGGCCAAAGGCAGGCATCAAATTGCTAAGCCACCCAGGGATCCCCCGAAAAAGAAATATTGTTTAAAATGAAAAACTAAACACATTACACACACACTGGCATGCACACACATGCAAGCACAAACATATACACACATGCACACACAAGTGCACACACTTTCCCTACTCCTCTGCTTCCCTGTATCTTAGGAAGACATCCCTTATTTAATGAAATATTGCTGCAGTTAATGGTCATATAAGGGCTTCTTCTGAAAATGTGAAACAAAAAACAGATGTGGTTTTGGAGACTTCAACATCAACTTATTCTCTCTGCTTTTTGGAGGTATTCATATATAATTTCATTCTTAATCTGTACTTAATGTGAAAATGATTTTAAAAATGTAATGATGACAAAATAACATATTTAAATCAGTTGTTAAATTTTTGATTCCTTCCTCTTATGTGTTAGCATGGCCTAAATATCTGTAATATTTTTCATATTTAAGGTGGAAGCTTTACGTTTTCATGTACTGAGCTAATAAAGAAATTGCACAATCCCTTTCTCTATTTTATAGTGATATTTAGCCTTGGCTCCCTACAGTGAAAATCGAGGAGCTGATAAAGATGGAGATTTAAATCATCAGTGTAGTCTACTTTTGGCAAGTCCTCTGAAGTAGGTCTAGCACAGTTCTTTATAATGTGCAGATAAATACTATCTATTACCCTATCTTTTAATATCAGATGGGACTCTGAGACTTAATTATCCTCATTTTTTTCCCATATGGTTCATAGTCAAGCATTTAAATATATGGGGTTAAAACCACAGGCATTCGGCTTTATCACTTCTACTTCCTTGGTGATTCTACAGCTTAATGGAGTCTGCTTTTTCTTTTAAACTTCATAGCAACTTTTCCTATAAATCTCCAGGCCTATAATCACACTTCATTTTGTGAACCAACCTTCAGTGTGTCTCTCTTTTACCATAAGTTTTTTTTTTCCCCCTCGGGAAGTAGGCTCTCCTTTTCATGGATACACAATGCAACCAGAATGCATTATTTATGAGTTTGGATTGCCTGGCTCTCAGCCATAATACACCCATTACAATCTTTGAAATATTAAGATTTTTTTTAAAGTTGATTTTACTCTTTAAAGAGGCACATAGCCTAGCTGTGAATGTGCACCCTTAGACTTTCACGACCCTGTGAAGGAGAAGTATATCACTCAAGGAAGGATGCTCTAGTGACAGCCTGTCCCCGTGCATCATTGGTATGATATGGCTTTGATAATGTACTGCCAAGTGTCGCATATCAGCGAGCACTGGGGCGAGGAGAAAAGTCATTTTAATCAATTATTAGTGTTATGTATCATCAGAGTGTCACCAGCTGGCATTCAAGAACACAGACCTCTACAGAAGACGTTATATCACTGCTATTTCCATGAGTTGCATCTTTGAGTTCAAGGTGAATGAAAGCGAGATTGTTAACAGACTCCTCAAAAAGTGTGGTGATCTCAGTGTTTACACAAACACTGTCAATGTTGTCAGGTAACAAGTAGAAATATTAGCTCAAATTTCTCTTTAGAATTTTAAGCTCTTTGAAAATTCTACTCACAAGTTCTATGTGACATTGCTTCCTTCAGAGTACACTTGATTGTAGATCACGATTACTTTAAAAATTATTTTATAAACCATGTATACACACATATACACACACCTCAAAAACATATACACACAACTACACAGACATACACATCTCACTACAAACACACACAAACACACATACACAGTTATACAAACACATATGCGCATATGCATGCAAACATACACATATACACACCTCATAAACACATACACACACCTATACAAACACACACATACACAAACCCATACCTACACAAACATACACAAATGCACACATATCCATACACATACACACATGTATATGCAGAAGCACTAAAAAAGAGAATCCTATCCTATTCTCTTTATCTTCCTTTATAAACCTCTATCTACTTTTAACATTTTTTTCAAAAATAAAAAATATAAACTCATGAAATCTATAAGCTTATTTCCTCCTTCCTTTCATTAAAAAAAAATTCAACTTACTTCTAGTGAAAAAACATACTGGGTTCTTCTGTTGCAAAGCACATCCCTATTCTAGTTACTGGTAAAATTTTAAGTTAAAAAAAAAAAGTACTATGGAACATTTGCTTTAAGGTATGAGTTGTTTAACCAAAAGTCATTGCTTACAGTTAGATGAAGAGAAAGTTGTGTTGGAACAAGAGGCAGAGGAGATGTGGTCAGCCTGTTTCTCCTAGGGCTCCTGCTCACACAGGAATTTTTGGCTCTCAACCATGGCAAATCCAGCCAACCCTTAATAGGCCCCCAAGATTGGATTTCCTTGATGTCTCAGAGTTCCATGGGAGATCCAGAAATGAGAGCAGAAATATTTTCCTGTGCAGTCTAAAGAACAGTTCTAACTAGGCTTCTGGGGTAAATGTTTGAAAACATCTGAAATCCACTTCTTCCCACCATTCTCCAGTGTTTTGTAGGCATTTCCTACTTGTCTTTGAAAACTTATTCAAAAGTCACTCCTAAAAGTTTAGTTCAAATGTCTTTTCATTATTATTATTATTATTATTATTACTATTATTATATTTTTAAAAAAGAGAGAGAGAGGTGAACAGGAAGGGAGAGGGAGAGAGAATCTGAAGTAGGCTTCACACCCAGGTGGAGCCTATGATGGCGCCCCCAGGCAGGGTTCAACCTTACACATAGTTAGGTGCTCTCTTATCATCATGTCTGGAGCACATTGTGGCTACAACTGTTTCATTAAACCACTATATTCCTTATAAAATTCTGTCTCTTTTGATGAATGGTAAGGCCTTGATTCCAAGGACTGCATCCTTCTTATCTTTGTGTGCCTATCACCTAATCTAAAGTCTAAATCAGAGTAGACCTTCTCTGTTGAATTAAATGGAGTTCACCTTTGATTTGCATGTTAAAAATGGATTTGGAATAGATAGTGAGTCTCCATAGGATACTTCCAACACTTAAAAATGTGAACTGACATGTATAACCAAGAATGTACATGGTTTCATCTACTTAAATTTCCTAACGACTGAATTTTTCACCTGCCACCCGGGGTTTTCCAGGTCTCAGACATGTTTTCAATCATCATGAACCTAGAACTAGAGTCCTAATGATTGAGATTTCCTTGCATCTAAATGATCCCAAAGCTCACCCTACAACATTATGTCTGCCTTAACTTTCCCAAAATAATACTGATAATTCTCTACCAACTTCCATTTCTATATGGGTATTACCTCGGGATGTCAAAAGTATCAGAGGAAAAAAAAGTGTGAAAAGACTAGAAATACAGAGGAGTAGTTCATAGGTCTAACTCCATTACTGTTAGTGTGATTTTGACCAAGTTAATTCACTCTTCAGGATTCATAGGCACCAGAAAACTAAGATTATTTACTGGTATCTAAAGGTTAGCGTTTGTTATTGTTTAGGTCTTAGTTTTTCCTTCTTCCTGATGAAAACCCAAATAGCTCATCTGAATTTTGCCAATTTTTTTTCTGTGAAATTAACCATTTATTTGTGAATTCTATCTTTGTTTATTTATTTAACCAGCATGCTATAAACTTCCAAGACTGGTCCTATTCTAGGCACTGAAAAATATATTAAAATTTGCCTTAGGTCTTTACTGCTCAACCTTACCAAGCAGAAATTATTTTGATGACCACAGGTCTTTTATATATCATTTATGAGCTCTTTTCAAAATTATAATTACAATTAGGCATTTTTCTTATTATATATAACATGTAATAAAAATACATTTTATGTAATGTAACATAAACCACGTAATACATACTACATGTATAATGTATGAAAATTGAGTGGAATATTAGACATTATAAATGAACAAAAATAGTGCAAAAATAAAATCTATAATCATATAACCTAGAAATATATGATATATATAATTTTATGTTTTGTATTTATATAATATGTATTATGCAAATTGTATACATTATACACATGGAACTGAATCCACTTCTTATTTTACAGCCTATTTTTCTTGATGAAATAAATATCATGAGACTCATTGTATATCAATAAATATTCATCTAAAACAGTAGATGTGCCCAGAAACAAAAGAAATCCTTGACTTCTTGCAATTTTGTTTTCATGTTTAAATGAGGAGATGTAATGACCCAGCAGAAGTGAGGTAACGCTGATTTCATGGACTGTGGTACCGTGGATCCAAGAAGTGAGAACTTAATCTTGTCATCTAACAGGGAAGATGCCAGTCTGTGACCATGGACAGTGAGGAGCTGTGTGATAGCAGAGCTGTGCTCTCCTTCTGGTTTGGTCATGAGAGCCCTTCCACCCTGCACTGTCCATCAAGAAACTACTTGGCAGAAACTGCTCCAGCAACACAAAAAATAATAAAGACTAAAATAAAAAATATAAGGCTTAGTACATCTTCCCACTGAACCTGTCTCTATGCTTTAATGTCACTTCTTGTCCCTTACTGTTGGCAGCAATTCTCATTTCTAGTAAGTCAAAGCTATGTATTTGAGCGACATTTGACTGTTGTGCCAGAAGTGGCCTGGTCAGCTCATTAGAGAGCCAGTGGCCCAATGGGATCTTCTCTAGCATAACGGCAGGGAATGTGGCTAGTCGTCACACATGCTTCAGTCATGTGCTCCCATGAAGCTACTGATCAGTGTAACCCTGAAATGTGTGCTAAAATTCCATGTCTTTTAATGCCACCTGGTGATCATAAAAATCTAAACATCTGATTTTGGTATCTGGATTCAGATAATCCCGGCTGCGTGAATTTGTAAGTCTCGTTATTGGAATATCCTTTACACCGAAGGGCTCACAGAAGATAAAACTTGATGGCTATAATGGCTTTAGTTTTAATGTCAGTTCTTCGCTTTGGGTTCTTTATATGTTAACATGCTAATTGTTTTACCTAATTTTAGTTCTTCAGTCATTTATGCAAAAATATTTATTTGGTATCTGCTTTATATTGGACACTATTCCAGAAGCTGATGAAAATAGCAGTGAACAAATCAGGGACATCCCTTGTCCTCACAGAGATTTTATTCCAGGAGGTAGAGACACAGTAAATGGTAAACCAATAGATGAAAAATATCATTACATGTTAGCATCATGTATGATGGAAATCAAGAAGAAATCACAGAGTCCATGAGAAACTGGAGAGCATACTTGAATTAGATAAGCAGACTCGTGCTAGAATAATCCAAACAAAACTATGGGTTTGATTCCTTGTTCCTTTGTTTTGTTTCTAAGAAAGGGCCATTTACAAAGATCTGAGCTTAGTGGAAAAACAGGAGTTGGTAACGCAAGAGCTAAGAACCACGGAATTTAATGCTCAACCCTCGACCTAAGAGACAAGAGGTGGGAAGGGGACAGGCAGCCACAGGGCAGCTGTGTGAAGCAGTTGACGTCTCAGGAATCAGTGACCCCTGGCAGAGGTACTAACAGCCCAGGGAAACTTCATAAGGATGCTGACAAGGCCATGGACTCCCTGCTCACCCTCATCTCTCATTCTGATCTCTTACCCAGAGCCCCTCACACACTGAAGCCAACCAAGACCAGGACAGTGGAGCCCAATGGCATTTGCTGTGCGTGTGAACCTCCCTGAGGATAGGCAAGGTGGAGAAGCGAGATCTGGAGGGACAAAGGGAAGAAATTCAGAGAGCAACACAACACGGCAATGGTTCTACGTCACTACTTGCTCTCCAGGTCTCCAGTGAGGGGTAGAGATGGGGCTTAATGTAAGAGTGTCCATGGAGTGATGGCATTTGAAATTCAGCATGGAATTTCAAGGAAAGAGTGCAGGGTGAGAAAACGTCCTGGCTTGGCAATTGTCAAAACTGAAAATGGGAAGATGGGAATTTCACAAGATCATACTGAGTATTAGCACAGACGCCTCCCTTATTCTCCCACATGGTTTACAAACAGTGCTCTCTGACTTCTTCAGTTTTCAAGTCCCAAGAGGAATAGGGAGACATAAAGTTTTAGCACATTGAATCAGCTCTTGAATAATTGTACAACAGACTTCAAATCAAACCTTGTACAACATAAGCAAAGGACTATTTAGCAACGTTTTAGGTACAAAGACTGTTTTCTAAATAAGAAATATGGATACCGAAGAACTATGGGTACCATCTGGTGAGGTGATATACTTATTAGGGTTTGTAAATATGCTCCTGAAGGTCCAAGCATGGAAGATGAATCTTGGGATTTGGAATGCAGGAATATAACCCTGATATAACCCAAAGGAGGGATCTTGTGACATACCTCTTTCTCTTCAGGGAATAGGGGTGTCATCAGAGTCACATGACAAGTGAACTCATAGGATACACGAATTCATAAGAAAAAAATGAATCTTTGAAATGGGGGCTATAGAAATTTTATCTTGGTTTAATGGGCAGTGAAAATTCTGGAAAGATTTTGGACAAGGAATTAAAGTGACCCTGTGTGTATATTATGTGAATGTGTGTTGGAAAGATAAATCTGTTTATAGTGTCCATGACAAGCTGGAGAATCCTTGACGTTGAAGGCAGGTAGAGAGACTAGAAGTTCTGACAACAGCCTGTGATACAAGCAATAGACCTTGGCTTGTACAAACTGCTAATCCTTATATGAATCTGATTCTTTGGGCCTCATGCCAGTTCTCGATCTGAATTTCTAAGGCCTTAAATATCATCTCTGTATATGAAATTCATTTATACTGCCCAGCCTTCTGTGGGTAACAGACTTGGAAATAAGCCCACTTCTTTTCAATCTCCTCTTATTTATTGTTGAAGAATTTCTAATTTATCCAAATGAGACTATTAATGCCTATTACCTCTCCATCCCCACTCCAGTCTTAATCACCACCACCCCCTCCAAAATGTATGTGCAATTCCATTTGTTTGGACTGTCTTTTTACTTGTTCATCTGGCAAATATTTCAAGACTCATCTTAAATTTCACTTTTTCTGTAAGTGTGCCCTGCACTGCATTGGCATCAAGGAAAGCCTTCTTTATACCCTTATACACATTCTACATACATATCTTCATTGCTATGCTTCTTTTTTTAAGAATTGTTTACCCTACCCCATTTTCCCTGCTATTCTGTGAGCTCTGTTAAGAAAACAAGTCTATTTAGTGTGTGCATACCTTCTATCACATTATCTGGGCACATATCATGTGCTTAACAAATGTTTATTGAATATATATTAAGTAGTGCTCAGATTTATGTTTTATTGTAACATATCCTAAACATTCCTAGTTTATTTTCCATATTTTTCTACAGATTTATCTTTTTTTATTAGAAAATACATCTATCTGAGAGTACAAACATTTTTATCATCAGTTAAATAGCAATAACAGTAACACTAAGTGTTTTTGATATGAAGACATAAACTGCACCTATTCATGGTAAATTCTCCAAATTGTGTGCATAATATCTCAGGGAAAATAATACCTCCCCGAAGTCAAAGCCTGACCAGCCTCAAAAAGTTTAAAAAAATGTTATATTTAGCCATGATTAATATTCAACCTAATATTAGATTGGAGCCTATATGTGATTTGAATTTTCCCCTTTGGAAAACTGAGGTGCTTTGTATGGATTGTGTATAGCATACTTTGAAAGAAAACCACAACATATTCTTAATTTATCTCCATATCTGTGATCAGAATAGGTTATTTGTTTAAATGATATTAATCAATTCAAAAATTAGAAAAATAACACAAAAGGAATGTGTTTTAGAATTCATAAACAAGCCATCGCTTGTTTGTTTTAAAAGGACCTTTGAGGTCCTTTTAAAAATTTTCCTTTTCACAGTAAACATGTATGTCTTATGATAGTTGATGATACTAAGTACTTAAATAATATTAGGCAAACTGAAAAAAAAATGGCCTCATACTTTGAGAACAATGAAATGGACGTAAGTTTAAGAAGGCATTCTTTTTTTAATAATAAATTTATTTTTTATTGGTGTTCAGTTTGCCAACATACAGAATAACACCCAGTGCTCATCCCATCAAGTGCCCCACTCAGTGCCCGCCACCCAGTCACCCTCACCCCCCGGCCCTCCTCCCCTTCTACCACCCCTAGTTCGTTTCCCAGAGTTAGGAGTCTTCCATGTTCTGTCTCCCTTAAGAAGGCATTCTTCATCAAACTAGAAAAATTAGTCTGTTTGTCAGGATAATATTCTTTTAATTGAATATCTAAGTTGCATCACATTTTGCATTAATTTTGCCTGAAATAATTACATAGATTTATATCTATGTGATTAAAAGAATTTATAGTTATCCATCCATCCTAATGTCCTGAACATTGGAAATCTTACATTTTAGATATTTTATATAACAATAAACCTTTAAATCAGAAAGTAATAAATACATGCTAGGGAACATATTTAGCCAAACAGTAGTTTTTCCTCAAAATTCATGATTCATGGATGCCTGGATGGCACAGTCAGTTAAGCACCTGACTCTTGGTTTTTGGCTCAGGTCATAATCTCAGGGTTGTGGGATCAAACCATGCTTTGGGCTCTGTGCTCAGCCTGCTTGAGTCTGCTTGAGATTCTCTCTCTCCCTCTCCTGTTCCTCGCACTTGTGTTCTCTGTCTCTAAAATAAATAAATAAATCTTTATTTTCTTTTTTCATTTCTCAAGTGAGGTGTCTGATTACATTTAGTTGGTTATACCAGAAAACCTTACTAGTGATGAACATTCTTGTCACAGGACAAGAAGAAAAGTCAACATGAACTATTACTTGTCACTAGACTTAGAGGCTGAAAACTTGGAAGCAACAGTGACCTATTTTCTTCCATACTGCCCATAACAGTGATTGCTTCTGTTAACCATAGCTATACAAATTATATCAATATTTTATGACTTAATGTCTTGCATGCTTTCTTGACATTGTTTTTTTTCTTCACAGTATGAGCCCTTTGACGGTAAACATTTTTCTCACATGATTTGTTTTCAGCATCCACACTCTCTACCCCTTTCCTAAAAATTATAGCATGAATTGAAATAATTGTATTTATATCAGTTAGATATCATATTAAGTTCATTTCAAAGATTTCATCAACGGAATATTGAAGAAAATTTTTGTGCCTAAGTATGGAATGATAAAATATTAAACATAAGACCATTATAGTTAAAAAAGTAGTTACGTTGTTTAGTAGATATAACTGTATATTTTATTCATACTTTGCCTAAAAGATACTATCAAATATAGATTTGATTATACTGCAGAGAATTTTCTCTGCTGAGTACTTCTTATCCTGAACTCATATTTACTTCTCAAATTCCCTTGCATTCCATGGGTATATGCTTTTTAGAGTGATAATACACAACTAAAATATTAAAATTTTTCTGTATGACTGAAGTTATTAATAATTATACTTCAAAAAAGCAGTCTGATTCCCATTATGTTGCAAATGAAATAAATACTGTTATATCAATATCTGCATAAAATAATTTATATTAATATGTAGCTTATTTAAAATAAAACCACAACAGAATCTTAAACAACTATAAAAGCCACAGCAAAATCACAGTTTTTTATTTGAAATAAATAATAAAGATAATTCTAACATTTCAGTGACTCAAAACTGAAATAAAACTAAATAAACAGGGATGTCTGGGTGGCTCAGTTGGTTGAGCATCTGACTCTTGCTTTCAGCTCAAGTCAAGATCTCAGGGTCATGGGATTGAGCCCTGCATCAGGCTCCTCAGTCAGTGAGGAGTCTACTTTAAGATTCTCTCTTCCTTTCCTCCTTTCTTCACTCATGGTCTCTCTTTCTGAAATAAGTAAATCTTACAAACAAAGAAAAAACACTAAGTCCTATATGAAATGCATAGCATATGACTCTTGAAAATACCTGCAATTTCAAGAATACACTTAATAATTCTATCATTGAAAAATCACTAGAAAAAAATATTTTCTGTAATGAACAGTATCCCAATACAAATCCCCATATACCCTCTGAACACAATTAAAAAGAAAAAAAAAGACTATCAAACATTTAGGAACAATGACCATCTAACAAAGAAACTGTGTCTCTAAGATCCTTTCATCTTCAAATGCTCCACATCCTACTATAGCCTGATTTCTATGTTATATGAGGTCCCTGACAATATCTTATAAACAAATTCACATAGTTTGCCCATCATCAATGAATAGGAATGTGATCATTGTGTCCTAACTATTCCACTTCATCTTCTCTATAATAAGAATCCACATGAGTTCTAAATTTAAGAATTGTATTCAATGTGATGGTATAGCTATTGCATACTTAATCACAGACCTGAAGAAAAGCAATGATTCCATACAACTACTTTGACCTTAATCCATTATTATTGCTTTATTGAGTTCTAAGAAACTGAACGCCCACAGAAATGTTTAGACTTCTTAGACAAAGAAATACCCATTTAAAACAGGTTTGAATTTGTCAGGCTTAATACAAGATCATGTTTTTCATAACTTTCTAGCTATAAAAAGCAGCTTGAAAGCAAAAGGAAATCTTAGCTTTGCCAGAAAATGGAATAAATTAAATACTGGGAGAGTTAGCATAGAATCATTGATATAGACTTTCATAAATTCCAAAAGAATCCAAAAGGATAGCTTTGTTGGCATATAATATTAGAAATGGAAAGAGCACTAGATCCAAATGCCTTGCTTTGGATAAAAGGAGGGGTTACTTATCTTCTTTAGGGTCACTGCCTCAGATCAAAGATTTCTTCTGACTTCAGTAGATTCCTCTCAGCAGCACTAAATGACTACTTTCCCCTAGGACATACATTTTGCCTTAATATAGACTCTTTTATTAAAATATTTCAGTTTCCAGTAAGGATTCAAAAATATGTTAAAAGCAGCAATTTATATTTAATTACCATTGGTAAGATAATTAAATTGTCAGATAACAGTGCCCTAGGGTTTGTAATTGTGATGAATTTCCATAGTTTATTGTAGGCAAATCAATATACAGGAGACCAGAGAAAGAATTGAAGAATGTAATTACAAATACAATTCAATCCAAGACAATCCTAAAGGGGATTGGTTTGCTGAGGAAACATGGAAAATTAGTGCTATCTGGAATTTTCTTTCATATACATGTCCATACTAAGTACTAGCTTTGTACCTATGACTATGCTAAGTGCAATGAACACACAATACAATGAAATGGAGTCTCTGGTGTCAAGAACATAGTGAGATGGAAATACTAAAGGAAGATAACTATACAAATTTTTGAATGAACCTGTAAATATGCAGTGACAAATTCTACACAAATTACTATGATAGCCTGAAGATCGGATGGAATTATGGAAATCTTTCTAAAGAAATGATACAAATGTGAGTTTTAAATAGTAGTTTTGGTGTAGTATGTAAGAAAAGGAATTCACAATCAGGAGGGCAAAAATAGTAAAGCAATAAAAGAAGGCACACTTATAGTAAACCTTTCCTCATCAGGTTCAAATTTTCTTGGAGAGGTTGGGTAGAAGTCTGTTGTGTCCTAGGATTTTAGGTGGTAGTATGTCCCTAACCTCAGTGATAGATTATGATTATTGGCAGTGGTGCAGTTATGACCAGTTTCAGTTGGCAAATAGATCATAATTTACTCAGAAGCAACTAATTATGATGGTGAAGGAGGATGGCAACGTAAGTTGTTCTATATTAGAAATATGCTGAGATATAACTAAAAACACTATGTGGGGGCACCTGGCCGGCTCTGTCAGAGGAGCATGTGACTCTTGATCTGGGGGTTGTGAATATGAGCCTTACGTGGGGTTCAGACATTACTTAAAAATAAAATATTTTTAAAAAAGAAAAAAGAAAAAAAAACCCACTATGTCAACATAATCATACAGGATTTTCATACAATTCACTCATATTTATTTTTAAAAAGAATGAATCCACAACTGTGACTTAAATATAAATGAGCCCCCTTAAATATTATATATCCCACATCTCTCATTATTAACAATTCAAAATAAAGATTTTGCTGAATTGCTTCACTTAGAAGTTCTTTCCCCCTCACATCAAATTTCACAAGTAAAAGCTAACACCACAGGCATGAAACAACCAAAGCTGGGCCCACTGAGTGCATAGTTTGCTGTTCTACTTTTCTTCACGTTGTTTTTTGTTTTTTGTTTTTAATGCCTACTTAGTTCTCATTATTAAACTTTCAAGAGGTTTTAAATTTTAAGTTTTTCAATTCATATATATATATATATATATATATTTATGTCATAAAGGAATTGTTTAGCCCAATTACAAATTATGTAGTTCACATAGAAAGTGGAATTGCATGGAATTCTGTACTCACTGTAGAAATTTAGTCACAAAAGTACCAGGAGGTTTCCAGAGAACAAGATAGAATGAACACTGTTTTATCTTCACAACTCCCTCTATCATTAAGCTTCGTTGATTGTGAGGGAATGGAAGCAGGGAAGGGGAATAAACATTACAAACACCAAGCGAAGACAGCGTAGCTTGTACTGGATTACAAAGGTGCATGTTTGGTACAAAGATACCATCTCTTTCTTTCTAAATTTCCACCAATTGCCATCTGTGTGGAAACAGGATCATCAATCAATGTAAGCGGGTTATACTGTGTATTTTCCCCATCCTTCTAATATTTATAGATCTTAGAGAAATCACCTGTCTTCATGAAATTTGTAAATTGCTAATGGCATGTATGTTTCTAACATACAATTATCTTAAAATATATGAAATATTAAGATTAGGAGTGATGCCATGTATCAAGGAATAAATATCAAGGAATAAACACACACAGATACACACAAACACACACATGCACTTTTATATTTCACATAAATGTCCAATCAATTATTTAACTCTCGCTTTTTTTGCTAAACTATATCAATATGGCTATAATACACAAATCTGGAATGTGTGTCAAACAAAAGGAATTCAAAACTGAACGACACATTATGATGCTAGAGCATTTAGAGAGTTTCTTGTCATTAGAACAATGTGATGATCTCCTATTTTGTTTCATGATCTCTAGAACTTTGTCTACCATGATGGTTAAGTTATGTAAGAAACGTCTCACCAGGCAGGTGCCTGTGTGGATCAAACGAATCAGCAAACGACTCTTGATTTTGGTTCAGATTATGATCTCAGGGTCCTGGGATTGAGCTCCACTCAGGCTCCAAGCACAATGGGGAGTCTTCTTGAGAGTCTCTCTCCTCTCTCTGCCTCTCCCCCTGCTCATGTGCTCTCTCTCTCAAAAAAAAAAATTAATCTTTGAAAAAAAAGGAAGAAATGTCTCACCAGACATATGCTCATTTTTTAAAAGTATATCTTTATCCCCTAAACTGGCACTGTAAAAAATTCATATCATGTATGGGCTCTAGCAGGTGGATTCCTGCTTCTTCTAGGAAACTAGAGGACTTGGGATCCAGTACTATTCAAGTCCAACTTCTCAATGTTAGGCAGTTTTCTGTGTTCATTTATTAAATGTTAGTCAAAGAGGGTCAAGCTGCTGAGAGCAAGAAGTAAAGATGTTTTTCCTTTAATAGTAGCTACAAATCTCTTTATAGTGGCCTGCCAGTTAAAATTTTGGAAGCTTTACATAGAATGGATCAGCTCACTATTTCTATTTTAGCAAGTTGCGTATCTACCCAGCACTGTTATTACAGAATTGTGTGTACCTGTAAGGGCAATGCAAATAGTTCATAAGCAATAAAAATCTTGGTCATATCACACTTCCTACCAGTGGAATAATGTGTATATATTGCTTAACATAGAATATATTTTCCTATAATTGCATTGTGAAGGACATATTGGTGGTTAGTGCTCTGTAATGAGAGTGCCTGCCCTACATTTAGAAATTTATCCTTGATAGAAAAGAGACTGAACTCTGGAGAAATCTGAAACAAATGTTCTGGTATTTAAACTGACTAAATATTCTCAAGTGAAATCAAACTTGCTTTCCATGAGTCTTGCCAAATCCCTCCCAGCATAGTTATAGAGAAAGGTATTTGTCTGTCTATGATGACAATCCTATAATATTTCTACCTACGAATAAGGCAATGAGATTTGTATGTTTAGAGGAACTGTAGCATAAGAGTAGATTTGACAGGAGTTTTTTTTTTAATTTAAGATTTTATTTATTTATTCCCGAGAGACACAGAGAGAGACAGAGGCAGAGACACAGGCAAAGGGAGAAGCAGGCTCCAAGCAGGGAGCCCAATGCAGGACTTGATCCCAGGTCTCCAGGATCATGCCCTGGGCTGAAGGCAGGCGCTAAACTGCTGAGCCACCCGGGCTGCCCTTGACAAGAGTTTAAAGTAAAATGCACCCAGTTACCCATATTTCTGTCCTGATCTCAGCTATGTTTCTATAGGATAAAATCATATTATTTCTCGTTACTTTGAGGAAGTATCTATTGTCTACTTAAGTCTATTTGTCCTTGAAGATTTTCCCCAGAGGGTCTTCCCCCTTTAATCATATTTTAGGAGCAATATTGTATACATTATATACAATTACAGTTCTCATAAATACATGCAAGATTTTGAATGTATATAGATTAATGTTTTAAATTTTTGTCAGAAAAAAATCAAGAAAATTCCTATAAATGAAGCTATCCATATGATTAATAAGAGCTGGTCAAAGGAAAGATAAAAAGCTTATCAAATGAACATGTATGTCTATCACCCTACCACTAGAGATAATAAGGAGTCTGAAATGCATTCTTCAATGTATAGACAATGAAACATGCAACTATCATCCTGCAAAAAGAAGATTCCTTCCAGCTCTTCAGAATGGTTTATGGTCATCTGTCACTGTTTCCATACAGAATTCTTAGGCATCCACCAATAATGGGAATTTTAGTTGACTTATATTCAAATCAAATTATTTCCTTTAATAGTATAGCAGATATTTCGACTGCAAAGTAATGTTTTATTTGTGTACTTCAATGACTGATGACACATTTCTCAGAAAAAATCTGCTTCATAAAATGAAGCCATGAACGTCCATGCCACGCTTATATCCTTTGTTCTGAAAATCTTTGAGTCATCTCCTACATTGTAGATGCTAAATAAAGGAACTTGGATCTCTTGGCACTAAGAAAAGATGGCTTTTCACTTATAAAACAAAGTTAGTTAATTTTCATAAGAGATGAAATGTAATCAACTATGAAAATAAATTATGTTCCTAATTTTTAAGATCAAGAATAACTGTGGTTTAATTATAATCACCTTACATAAAGGGGTTTTTGATCTCTTATGTCCTGTGTTTGCAAATTGGGGGAGAAGACACATGTCAAATTATCCTTAAATTTCTCTGTATTTCCAATATCTATAATTACATAATTTATTATTTTAAGCATATTAAAGTGTAAATCTATAATACTTGCATTTCTTGATTAAGTACTATCTACCTACCTTCTATATACTTAATATTTATTGAACATTCTCATTTTCCAGCTGCTGAGTCAACTCCTTTCCACGTATGGATTCATTCATTCATACTATCATTGTACACATTTGCTATTATCCCTAATCTACATACCTACCAAATACAATTCTGAGAGACCTGCAAGGCAATCTTGTATTCAAGAGATCCAAGTATAGTTTACTACTTGATAATGAACAGTAGAATTGTGAGTCAAGCCAAGTCAGCTTATTCTAGAAAAAACAGTCTCTTAGCATATATATATACTATATATGATATAAAATATTAATATATTATATAGTAATATAACATAGTAAGTATATATATATACACATAAACATTCTCTTACCATATATATAATACACATGATATATATGGTGGATTTCTATAACATACATAAAATATAATCTAATCTAAGAGAATGTTTATAATATATATATTAGCTTTCTATACATAATTTTTGACATATTTGTTAATGGAGATCTTCTTCCTCTATGTAGGAAGTGATAGATATATATTATAAAATGGGTGATCCATCTCATACGAAAATGATGCTACTAGATCAGCATTGCTGTTATCATTTTTTAAGTTTGTTTTTCAATACAGGTGATAAAGCTGTACTGACCTATTCACAACCTTTACCATGTTAATTTCCTAGGTGTGTTTTCACTCTGGGACAATTATGTTTTTTAATAATATCTCGAGATTGTCAATCTCATTTATGGGTAGTTAGAGAAAATATGTATGACTATATCTAATGAAGGGACATATTTTTGAATGGCTTTTTACTATAGCACTGAAGCCTGATACACAATGAGTTTCAATCAGTTCTTTTTTAATGAATCAATTTACGGTAGGACGTATCATCTGCAATTATTCACAAGGCACATAACTTTCAGTTAAACCAGAAATTCTTTATTTCTCATTCCAAGTCTTGGACTATCCTTTCTTCCCATGATGAACTCCATTGTCCCAGGTCATAGCTCCTCAGAGCAGAATCTTTCCATTCTGACCCACAGTCTCTATTCTCCAGGCAACTGTCTTTCCCTTATTCCTTCCCTATCCTGTAACAAAAAATAACAATAAAAAGTATGGGCATTTTCATTTTACAACACAATTAAAAAGAGTTACCTAAATATGAACACTGGTGTCAGAAAAAAAAAGCGATGAGAAATGATATGTAGCAGTATGGGTGAAATAGAACTTTTAGTTTAATATCTAGTTGAGTAAAAGCTATTAACAGAGTGCTCTTTGAAAATATTTTTACAGGGTATATCCCCAATTAATCACCTTTGGTATTATATTGCAAATTACACATCTTCAGAGATTATTTTGAAACACTCTTTGGATTACTGCCTAAAAGCTGATCAGAAGTCACATTTCATCTGTGACAATGTGGCATTAAGAAATCTCAGGAAATCACCACTTATCATCACCAATTTCCTTTTAAGATCAGTTCTGGGACACAGTGAAGTGCTAACATTTCACAATTACTTTCAGGTCACTCCAGCATGTGCTGCACAGCAGTCTTTCTCTACAAGCACAAGAGTTTCAATAATAAGTAAGAGGTAACCTCTGCCGTAAAGAAGACAGAGTGCATCAGTGGAGACTGATATATGTACAATTATCTGTAACAGAAGACAGAGTGTGTGATTGTGCAAGGGAGAGCAAGTCACCAGGCTCTCCGAGAGTCAAAGAGTAATGATGAAAGTGACGTAGCTGGGTTCCAAAGCTGATGAGTTTTTAAGCAAGTAAAAAAGAAGAAGAGATTCCAAAATTAAAGACCTAATAAAGAAGACTAACTGGCTGGGTATGTGCAATATGCTGCTGGAGATAAGAAGGCGAGAAACAGGCTGATGAGAATGGAGTGCCTTGTGTGTGGTTAACTGGAGTCCAGATCTGGAAAGTCCTGCATGTCACACTGAAAACTCTGCACAATTACTGAGATCATTGCTGAGCAGGACTGTAGACATGTACATTTTTATTTAACTTTGTTTTGTTTTTGTCTAAGAGAAAAAAATTCAGAGGAAAACAAAATATACTTGTCTACACATTTTTGTTATTCCTAATACAAAAGGTTATTTGAATCTCATAGAAAAAACTGCACATTTTTTACAACTTAATTTGTTAGTATTGATAAGAAAGGTTATTGTTTCTCAGACCTCAAACTTAATATCTAGGCTATATTCTTTATACATAAGATAATTCCTTTTAAAATTTACAAATAGCATATGAACATGTCACTAAATAATTAAGCATTAGCCATGTATATTGAGGAAATTGGGATAATATCTTTTTACAACTAACTCATTCCCATTCCATGCCAAGGGATAAATATTTGGTATGTGCATATATTATACACATATATTTTTATGTAAATAAATTATAATATATACAATGTTCTATATCTTAGAATTCTTGTCCACTTAACAATGATATTTCATTCTTGACTTTTCTAGTATTTTAAAACATGTCACAAGGAATCTTATCTATTCCGTACATCTCTTAATTCACAAATGCAAATTTTAGCTTAGCTTTTAAAATGTTAATAAATTCAAACCAGAGTTTATTTTTTATCATTTTTAAAAGATTTTATTTTTATTTATTCATGAGAGACACACAGAAAGAGAGAGGCAGAGACATAGCAGAGAGAGAAGCAGGCTCCCCTCGAGGAGCCTGATAAAAGACTCAATCCCA
This sequence comes from Nyctereutes procyonoides, assembly GCF_905146905.1. NCBI lineage: Eukaryota > Metazoa > Chordata > Mammalia > Carnivora > Canidae > Nyctereutes > Nyctereutes procyonoides. The sequence continues at coordinate 33,538,548 of NW_026575043.1, forward strand.
GGACTCTGGGATCACGACCTGAGCCATAGATAGTTGCTCAGCCCCTGGGCCACCCAGGCACTCTCAAACCATAGAGTTTAGTCAAGAATATCTAAATTTTAATAATTAAATGTTTCTCTTTCTTTTTAAAATTTCATTTTAAATGGTTTTATATTAGCCTATCACACATAATATTACTTTTTTCATAGTGTACATTTGTTTATTCTTCAATGATTGATTCCTTTCTCTTCTTAAATGGTTCAGCCGCAATTAAATAATTTTTAAATCTCATATTTATCCTTTCATACTTTTCTCCATGCATATATAAACAAATAAATCTTCATGTATATTTATGCATACCCACTTTTACATGCACTTACATACACTTGGCCTCGTCTCTTAAAAATGTGTTGTATTAAACACAATTTTAGGAGACAGGCTTAAAAGGTAGAGAAGTAGGAGAATCTTGAGTTCACCTTGTTCCACAGACACACCTGGGTACCAGCCACATCTATGCAATTAACCCTGAACATGAGCTGAATGAAAACTTGGAAGAATAGATATTGCACAGCTAGTCAAAGAAAGAAGGGCACATCAAATAGGGTAGGAGAAGCAGAGACGTGGTTGGGAACCAAACCTGCAAGCAGGGGAGACATCACAAGCACAGGGAAGCAGAGGATCAAATCCCTCACTGCAGACCAGTGCTGAAAAGACACGTGTGGTTTTGAAAACTAATAGGGTTTAACTCAGGGCACTTTAAAATCAGCAGGTTTAATTCAGCAAAAGCTGGAGGGCAAAAGGAAGCCAAGTCTGTGCCCCTAAAGAGCCAGTATAATAAATAAGTCTGAGACACAGTACAGAGGCAGCAGATCAAAAGAGCATGGGTCTCTGTGAAGATTTATTGACTAATCTTAGATCATGTGCCAGAAGGGCAAGGATCTGTAGAAGATTTCTACAGGAACAAAAGTGCTGACAGGTGGCATTTTTCTCACCTCCCCCAGCCAAGATAGCTGTTTGCTTGTTGCAGCCAGCAGTGACACTCTCCATTTACCTTGCAAACACCACACGCCTTGCCCTGGCACCCCTCTGCAGACCAACTCCACTGAACATGCCCACCTTGGCAGCTCTCCAAAGCAGCTTCTGCACCACCTCACTTTGGCAGGCAGCCCTTGCCAGGGCCAGCACCACTCTGGAGTGACTCCTGCCCTGGGGAAACAGGGAGATAACCCCATACATTAGTACACAGCAGTCTCTGGAGCTGGGCCTCAAATGGCTCTGCGGGGAGCAAGCCCTGCCCTTTGGTGTACCTGCACCTGTGGTGGAGATGTGACTGGCAGACAGCTAGGCTGGGTACCAGCTCTGCCCACCAATAAGCCAGTGGGAGCTGCAGCTGGGCCTCTTAGCACATGGGGAGCAAACCCTGTCCAATGTCTTAAATAGGCAAAACCACAGCAATCAGACAAGAAAAAGAAATAAAAGGCAGCAAAATTGGTAAGGAAGAAGTAAAACTGTCATTGCTTGAAGATGACATGATACTATAGATAGAAAACCTTAAAGACTCCATCAAAAACTATTAAAATTAATACATGAAATCAATAACATTGAAGGATACAAAAATTAATATACAGATTATCTGTTGTGTTTCTATACACTAATAATGAAGCAGCAGAAAGAGAAATTAAGAAAATAGTCCTATTTACAATTGCACCAAAAATAATAAATTACCTAGAAATAAACCTAACCAAAGAGGTGAAAGATACATACTCTGAAAATATAAAACATTGAGGAAAGAAATTGGAATGACACAGACAAATAGAAAGATACTCCATGCTCATACAAAGCGATCTACATATTTCATTCAATCCCTATCAAAATAACACGGCATTTTTCTGAGAACTAGAATAAATAATCCTAATATTTGTATAAAACCACAAAGACCCCAAATAGCCAAAGCAATCTTAAAAAAGAACAAAACTGGAAGTATTATAATCCCAGATCTCAAGCTATACTTCTAAGCTATAATAATCAAAACAGAACCCAGAATAACCAAATTGAATAATCAAATAGAGAACCCAGAAATAAACCCACACTTTTATGGTCAGTTGATCTATGACAAAGGACATATACAATGGGGAAGACAGTCTCTTCAATAAATGGTGCTGGGAAAACTGGGACAGCTGCGTGCAAAAGAATGAAACTAGACCACTTTATTACACCATTCACAAAAATAAACTCAAAATGGTTTAAAGATCTAAATGTGAGACTTGAAATCATAAAACTCATAAAATAAAACATAGGCAGTAATCTCTTGGACATTAGCCTTAACAACATATTTCTAAGTATGTCTACTCAGACAAGGGAAACAAAAGCAAATATTAACAATCAGTACTACACCAAAATAAAAAGCTCTTGCATAGCTAGAAAACAAAACAAAATGAAAAGGCAAACTATTATTTTTAAAAAATATTTTATTTATTTTTTCATGAGAGACACCGAGAGAAAGACAGTGATACACAGGCAGAGGGAGAAGTAGGGCTCCATCCAGGAAGCCTGATGTGGGACTCGATCCCGGGACCAGGATCACGCCCTGAGCCAAAGGCAGGCACTCAACTGCTGAGCATCCAGGCGTCCCAAAAAGGCAACCTATTAAATGGGAGAAGACACTTGTAAATGATATACTTGATCATAGGTTATGCATTTCCTAAACTCTGTATGACCTGCTGAGTTAAAATGATTTCCACTTTATGAAAGTAGAGAAACCAATTAGGTTTATGGGATAATCAACCAACCATAGTGAAATATGAGCAAGATTTAGGGACTACTAAAATTTCTATTTTTCTCTTGTTTGTTTTTTGTTTTGTTTTGTTTTTGTTTTATCTTTATAAAGGAATGGTGGCTTAAACCAGTTTGGGTTTCCAGATGAGCTGTTACTCTTCCTTGGCACTTTAGAGGCATTATTCTAATGTCTTTGTCCTCTAATAATTCATAATTGTGCTTAATCAACTGAGCCACCTAGGTGTCCCTCCAATAGATTTTTTTTTAATTTTCTAATTTTGGCTGAGATATTATTTTGTCTCTGATGGTCTGTAGATTCTCCATACTGTGTCTTGGTGGAATATTATTTTTTTAATTATTATGAGAACACCAGAATTTTCTCTTCTATTGAATCTAAGGATTTCTTTCTTTCACCATTTTGTGAAAATTCTCAAACTTCGTCTATTTGAATGTTACCTTTCCTTCATTCTTTCTAAATTGTTCTCCTATAATTTTTATCACAGGCCAATTTGAACATTCTCATTATTTTCTCTTTAATATTTAAAGTGAATTCCTATTTTTTGCATCAAATCTATTTCACAGTTTAGTAACTTCCTTTTATGTTATTGTTATCTGATGTTCAACTATCCATTAAAATTTCCATTTTAATGACCATTTTAGTGTGTATGAGTATAATCACTTTGGAAAATTTATATATTTCTTTCTAAGTACAAAGATGCACATACCCTAAAGTAAGCAATTCTAAAAATGCAGATAAAACTGCACTAAGCTATATCCTTTAAGAAAAATAACACAGAAAGTAATTATCTATTAGCAGTATAACAGAAAAATGACAGAATGAAAAATAAAATATAAAAAAAGAAAAAGAAAGAAAGAAAAATAAAATAAACCAGAACTACATGCATCAACAATGTTGAATGACAAATACATAAATGATCAAAAAAGAAATGGAGTCACAGAGAAATACACAAACTATGTTTCTATTTTTATAAAAATCAAAAGTAGAAGTATTTAGGGATAAATATGATGTAGCAAAGCACTTAATGTGCAAACCAATTTTTTCCAATTATTTTTTAAGATTTTATTTATTTATTCATGAGAGACAGAGAGGCAGAGACACAGGCAGAGGTAAAAGCGGGCTCCCTGCGGGGACCCTGATGCAGGACTCAATCCTTGGACCCCGGGATCACGACCTGAGCCCAAGGCAGATGCTCAACCACTGAGCCACCCAGGTGCCCTGTGGAAAACCAATTATTAACAAAAAAATTGTAAGAGTGCTTAATGTCTGGAAGAAAAGAAATGAAAAGCTTGTGGAAGGATGTTCAGGAGAAGTCCATGACACTGGTAATGCTCTGCTTTTTACTCTTGGTTGGGGGTACATAGGATTTGCTTTGTCTTTAGTTCTTGCTGGGTGTCCGTCTGTACCTGTGCATTATTTACACGATGTGTGCATTCACAGTGATCTCTGGTGAGAGAGGCAGATGGGTGAAGAAACGTGACTTTATCTTAGGAGGTGAGTATGATTTGAAATATTAAGTAGTAGTTAGAACTGTAAGTTGGTTATAAGCTCAGCAGCTGTTGAAATGCAGAGCTTGCTTTTTACAGAGATTGCTTCACTGCCTTCTGCTCAATTTTAATGTCACTTCTCAATATTTCAACTGTAATTGACTGTAGTATCCCTGTTAGTTAAAAAAATGGAAAAGGGCCAGGTTTATTAAATCAGTGTGCTTAATTTAATGGTCAATTTAAAACCACTTTTTAACTTTACAATGGCTCTACATATTTTTTTGGAACTAGATGCCTATCTTGATGAGATTTTTATTTAAAGATAACTCTATAACTTGCTGCATAAAAAAACCTATTCTGAGTAGCTGAGGATGTTTTGTAATAACTGAGGCTTTTACTACATATATAAGTAATAAATCCAGCTCACCTTAAATGGTATCACTCTGAACCTTATTTCTGAAGGGAAATGACAATAACACATTAAAGCACTGAGTGCACATTTTACCCAAACCATCTGCTGTGTGCCTGTCTACAGGGAGGCCCCTCTGCTGCTGGTCAGTGATGCCTGTGGCTGTCCAGCTCTCCACTGCAGAGCATCCAAGTGGATGTAGACATGTGAAAATAACACAAACCCATCACCAAATACACTAAATTAATGAAAATAGTCCTGTAAGCAATGAGTTAGAGACTGCATAGAAGTTTGTTTCATGACCACAAACAAGCTTTGTCTTTTGATCAGTGTTTGTAACAAAGCCACAACATCATTTTCCCTCATTTAAATAAAATACATTTTATTCATTTAACTTAGTCCTTTCTTATTCTAATTAAGATAGAAAAATTCTATTTTGCATATTTTTGTAGGACAACTGATTTTAAATAGACCTGAAGGAATAATACAAACAACACTTGTTTTCCCTGTGACCGCTCAGTAACGAAAATAGTTTCAAAATATGTATTCCCTTTAAAAGAATGAACAATTGTTTTTATTTATCCAAATCATTGCTTATTTTAAACAAATACATTAGTTTGTGACATTCACTTTTGAAAATACCTGTTTTAAAATTGTCAGAAAGTTTAAAGTTTGAACTCACCTCTGAGAAGGAAAAATTTGCAAAGAAGTCCTGAACATTTGATGGGTTATATTTCACTATGGTTGGTTGATTATCCCATAAACCTAATCGGTTTCTCTACTTTCATAAAGTGGAAATTATTTTAACTCAGCAGGTCATACAGAGTTTAGGAAATGCATAATTCGCTATAAATATTATTGAATCAGATCTATGGTGTACACGATTTGGCTAATCATTCTTAGCTTTGGATATAATGTAAAGCCCTCCTTGATTTATTTAAATTCTCATATACTTCATAAATATGGAGATCTTCCCCAGAGTCCTGGCCTAGTGCAGAGACATACTCCAATGGGTGTGGGCAGCCACAGCTATAAAGATTTTTAAGTCTCTACTAGGTTTATTATTTTTACTCTAGCATTTTATTATGACAGACTTCTTTTCCTCAGCATTTCAGCATATAAAGTTCAGACTTGGAGATTTCTATAAATGGAAAGTTTTTCTTTTATAGATTCTAATAGCAAAGTATACTTGCAAAAGTCCAAATCTGAATAAATGTGACTAATTATCAGTCCTGCAAAAATCCAATGCTTTGCAGTTTCCTTGCAGCCATCTTTTTGGCATTTGAACTATTAATACCCTAGATTTCAGTAGTAATTAATCAAAGTAGTAGATCTTCAGATAAATCTTTTACACTAAGTGTTATAGAGTAATAGTTCTCAATTTTTTCTATAAATATATCAAATAATAGCGTTTTCATAGTTAAAAGATAATTTATGCCTTTAAATTCAGTAGAATTTGTTTAATTTTTATGCAGAAATAAGTCTGCTTCAAACCTAAACTTACAAAAGCATAGGGTTTTAAAATACAAAATTATCTACTGAAAGAGTTCATTGGCATTGACCAATATTATTATTATTACCTATCTCTTTTGGTGGTGGTTTTTAGTTGGTTTTTTGTTAAGCTGCAATTAAAATACAGAGAAACACACAGACAATTTAACGAGTTTTAACTAATGTAAACAAAATCAAGCTGCAGAACAGAAAGTTACACATGGGGAATCAATAATTTGTGAGGACTCGCTTTGGAATTATGTAAATCTGTATCCTTATCAAATTTGCATATACTCCTTTTAGAACTCATTGATAATTTCCTAATTCCATCATTCATTTGTATTTATTATTTATAATTTTACTGTACGTAGAGATTTCCCTTTGCCCTATGGTTTACTTATGCATTTAGTCATTTATACCAGATTGGATTCATGAATCCTGTTTTATTTAATGGTTTATAATTCAATACTATGCTTATTTATGTAGTTAATGTAATTGTGGATATGGCTCTATTTAGATCTATCTTCTCTCTTTTTTTTTTGAACACTTCTCATTTACTTGATATTTTTCCTCTTGCCTTCCTTTTATTAATTGGGTATATTTAAAACTATATTTTAATTCTTCTATTAACTTTTCAGTAAAATTCCTAATATTTTTAGTGATTGCCTGAGGATTGCCATAACTTATCACACAACTACCTTGAATGTATATCATATCAGTTCATTTATGAGAGGAGTTTATAACAATCTAATTCCATTTGCTGCCTCATGTTCTGTGTCTTAAGGATGACACACATTTTAATTTTATATATGTTACTGTGGTCAAAACACAACATTGTTTTTACTTACCATAGTGGTATTTGTGGTGGTATTTGCCTTCATCTTGCCTGTGGTTTGCTGAGCTTCATGATTCTGTAGGTTGATTTTTTTTTCACCAAATTTAGAAAATATGTTTGTGTGATGTCCTAATACCCCTTACTTTTTTTTCTCACATGCTTCTGAAAAACCAGTTACACAGATGTTTGTACTGTTTCATATCTTTCAACTGCTTGTCATATTTTTCTAGTTCTTTGCAGCAATCTTCAATTATATGCTTGCTATTGTGGATGATAAATTGTGACACATCTGTCCTATCTTCATCTAAAGATGTTCAGTCTTGTTCTGGTGGACATTTTTATTATCTGCCATCCTTCTTTTCCTCACAAGTTTAACTTTAAGTTTTGTTAGAGAAAGTCTTTTTGGCTTTTGTTCCTTGGTCTATGATCCAAGTTATGGTCTTCAATTCTGAGGCATGGCTTTTCTGGGGTCTCAGATGAATGCCTGAAGCACCTCTAACTGGTGGTTGGCCAGATCCCTAGCATCTGCTTCTGTAATACCTCTCAGACCGCTGTTCATCTTTTAGCTCAGGAACAATCACTCTGCTATGACACACAAATCATTTCCACTGATTATTCACACAGCCTAGTCCTTGGCAAGTCGCAGCAGGAAAACAAACATGATATGCATTTTTTGGTGTCCCATCTGTGTGTAGCTTTCTTATTTCTAGGGCCGTGACATACATATTTCTGGGAACTTAGAATGTGATGCACACATGTAACTCTATGCACAATGGAGAGCTGCATGCATGCTAAGATGTGAGAAGGCTGTATGTTTTCACCTCTGTCTGACTTTGAGGCTCTGGACTTGTGGAAAGAGAAGACCAAGATGAAGATGTAGGCTAGCACTAGAAATTAAATGGTTGTAAAAATCTGGGAAGAATTTATTCAAGAAGAATGGTTAAATCTAGTCAAGAGCAGAGACAATATTCAGCTTGGCTGGGTGTGGCAAACACATCCCATAACACACACACACAGACCCCTTGGCAAACACTGGGAGACACGCGGATGTGGACAGTTAAGGAAATCCCTGTCCATTCATTAGCTGACCAGTAGGCCAATGGCACAGAGACTTCAGCAGGTCCATGACAATACAGACTGAACAGAGTTATTTCAGAAAAATCACTAAACAAATTTAAGTCAACAGCTACAACAACAAATAAAACAGCAACAACAAAACATAAGAATGGGGAAAATCTCTTTTCCACAGTTGCCACATCCTATTAACATAAAATGTCATGTCCTCAGTAAAAGAAAGGCAGGAGAGGGAGGACAAGAGAAACAAGAAAGTATGACTCATACAGAAAAGAAAATAACAAAGGAAAAGTTCTCTGAGGAAGCATAGTTACTCATCTAGGCAAAAATTATTAAATTGGAAATTTTCAGATATATAAGAAACCATGTTTAAAGAAGTAAAGGAAAGTATAAGATTATAAGATGCCGTTTCACCAAAGAGAACAGCTGATAGAAATTATAGGAAAAGAACCATAACAATTATGAAGTTTTAAAGCATAATACTTAATGTAAGAAGTTCATAGACAGGGAAAGCAGAATACTTGAGCTCGTAGAAGAATGCCTCTGCTGATCTGAGAGAGGGGAATTGTGATTTTCCAGTATGAAGAACAGAAAAAAAAATGAAGGAAAGAATAGTCTCCTTGGTAAATGGTACTGGGACAACTGGACACCTGCATGGAAAAGAATAAAGTTGGATCGTTATCTGATACCATTTACAACATTAACTAACATTAAATCAAATACCTAAATGTAAGAGCTCAAACTATAAAACTCTTAAAACTTGTAAATCTTCATGACCGGGCAGCCCCTGTGGCGCAGCGGTTTAGCGCCGCCTGCAGCCCAGGGCGTGATCCGGGAGACCCGGGATCAAGTCCCACGTCGGGCTCCCTACATGGAGCCTGCTTCTCCCACTGCCTGTGTCTCTGCCTCTCTCTCTCTCTCTGTGTCTCTCATAAATAAATAAATAAAATCTTAAAATAATAATAAATAAATAATAAATAAATAAATAAATAAATCTTCATGACCTTGGATTAGGCAATGATTTCTTAGTAATGGTGCCTTAACCAGAAGCAATGAAAGAAAAATAATTTAAAAAAAGCTAAACTGGGCTTCACTAGAATTAAACACTTTTGTAGCTCCAATGGCACTATCAAAAAAGTGAAAAGATAACCCACGATGTGGGGGAAATATTTGTAATTCAAATATCTGATGAAAATCTAATTATTATCCAGAAAATAGAATGAACTCTCACAGTTGAAACATAAATGACAAATAACCCAATTAAAATATGAACAATGGGGATATGAGCAAAGATTTTAAATAAACATTTCTCCAGAGAAAATAGACAAGCTGCCAGTAAACACAAGAAAAAGTGATCAACATCATCATTCATTGAGGAAATGCAGATCAAAACCACAGTGAGAGCCATCAGGAAGGCTGCAGTACCAAGGATGAGCAAGGAAGTTAGCAAGAGAAGTTGCAGCCCTCAGACACTACTGATGGGAACAGAGAATGATGCAGAAATGGGAGCAGAAAATAAGACAGCATCTTATACTTTACTTCTTTAAACATGGTTTCTTATATATCTGAAAATTTCCAATTTAATAAGTTTTGCTTTGAAAACCAGGTTAGCACTTTCTCCAAAATTAAATACTGAGCTATTATATGACCCAGTGATCCCTCTCCTAGATGCATATTGAAGAAAATTGAAAACACACGTCAACACCAAAACTTGTTACATGGATGGATGTTCACAGCAGCATCAGGCCAAAATCCAAAGTGTGGAAATAACCTACATGTCCATCAACGGTGTTGATAAGATTGGCATTTTCCATACCATGGAATAAAGAGAATGAAGCATTGATCCAGGCTGGAACATGGGTGAACTCTAGAAACACTGTGAGAAGTCCAAGAATCCAGACACTAAATGTCATATATTGTACAATTCAAATCATATGAAAGATTCAAAATGGGCAAATCCACAGGAACAGAAAGCAGATTAGTACTTGCCAAGGATGAGAGGAGGGGGACATTGGGAAGGACCCCTTATGGGTACAGCATTTCTTTTCTGAGTGTCAAAAGTGTTCTGTAATTAGATTGCAGTGATCATTGTATTCCCTGTAAATAGTCTAAAAACCACTGAATTCTCCACTGTAAAAGACTGAACTTTATAATATGAGAACAACATCCGAATAATAAATAAGATCTTGAAAAAGATACTCAATAATACTCTTTTAAACTTGACTTCGTTTCTCTAGCAACTTGCATGCTCTAACTAACATCTGATTCCAGCCTCTGTAGCAGGAACACAGGATAAAAATAAAACTGCTTTACGAGATTTACATAAGAAGGATTAATAAGAACAGAAGTGCCCTGAGCCTTCTTTCATGTGGGTTTGGAAAAAAAAAAAAATAACGTATGCTTATGTGGGGGGGGGGGAATCCCTCCTCTACCTCTCAAGATCTTCTAGATGGGCTAAGAATTAAAGTTATAAGAAACAGATTAACAGGAGAATAAAAGCAAAGTTTTATTATTGGAGGCCCATTAATGAAATAGAGACGCAAAGAAGTGACCAAGGCAGGCACTTTTTATACTTTTTATAGAGACAATATACTTTTTGTATAAATTTTTATACTTTTAAAGAGACAATAGATTTGTGAGGAATTGACAGGACAAAGTAAACAGATGTTTAGGAGCTTTAGTTAGTATGGAATTCTAAGTAGAATTTAAGGTGCGTTAGTAGATTAGTAAGAAGCAATTAGAGTTGTTTCCACAGCCTTCTTGGCTTTACAGTTTGGATTTCTGGAATTAAGGATACCTTTTTTTCTTAGTGCAGGGAGGGTACCTTTCACATGGAAGATTTATTTCCTGTTTTCAGGGGACAAAGGATGATCTGCAGTAGCTTCAATTCCAAATAACCAGGATACCACTGTGGTACATTTTGGAAGGCCTGCCCTTAGCTCCTACACTTATGGTTAAAAGAAAAATAGAAGGTTAAACGTACTTTGTGTCCTCATGTTGTCTTCTAATTCCCAATTGTCCCTTCCTTTCTAAGGGTCTCACAGAGAAAGAAATAGAAATTCCAGGAAAAAGCTCAGTGACTGAAAACAGTAGACTCAGTGAATCGGACTTTCTGAGTGGAATTCATAGATTGGTAGATAAATGTTGTATCTAATTTTTATTCTTTTCTGAATCATTACATTTACTTCAGAAAATCTGAAACCAAGGTTGAAGGAAATTAAGGACATCAAATAAGTTTTTTAAGAAGTTAAAATATAAAGTGTTTCTTAGGCTTTGGTAAACTGCATACAGTAGGACAAAAACATATGTGGAAAATTAGTGGTCAGTGACCATTATGTCATTAACATGCAACAAATTTTGGGGTAGGCAGCTTTTGTCAGATTGTGACAAATTTATTTGTTCTGTTCGGAGTAAGAGGTCAATGCAAGGAGGTGGTTTGTAGATACACTTAACTTTTAATGAAACGTACTTCGTTTAGATTTTAGGGAGTTCTATGGTGAGAATAGGCAAAAAAAAAAAACCTACTCATTTCTTCTTCAGAATATTTTGTTGAAAGGACTTTAATTTTTTAAAAAGACTTCATTTATTTAAGAGAGAGGAAGAGAGTGAGAGAGCACAAGCAGGGGGAGGGGCAGAGGAGAAGCAGACTCCTCCCTGAGCAGGGAGCTGGAGCAGGACTCGATCCCAGGACCCTGGGACCTGGGACCATGACCCGAAGTGATGGCAGACGCTTAACCAACTGAGTCGCCCAGGTGCCCCAAGACTTTAAAAGTTTTAACAATAATAGATGAAAAGAAAATGACAATCTACTGTGGTTGTGTACACACATACACACAAACACACACAAACACACAATATAAATTAAGCACATGGATACACAGAGTATAAAACTAATCACCCCTTGGAAATAAATGGAAAGCAATCAATACTACCCCAAAATCAAAGGAATTTCTGTTACTTTTAAAAACACCATTAAGAAACTGTATGTCAAATGCTTCATCCTTCCTAATAGTTCTCTCTTAATATGAACAATACATTTGAGTACTCACCTAGATTTTTCATAACATTGTTATCATAATAGAGAAGATACTGAGTGCCAAGGATGGTGAATGACTCAGATTACTAATATTTATAATTTGTAAAAGGCAAAAAGGATCAGAATTCATATTTTCATAATGGGCATGGTGTTTATAACAAAATAAAAACAAATGAAAAAATTTGATATATTTAATTAATTCAAGTGTGTATCTTGTTAGTGGAAAACTAGGTACATGCTATTGAACTTACTATCCTTGATAGTTCTATTAAACTAATTCCCAAAATAGCATATAAAATTTGTTATTTTATACAAAACGAGATTTAGCTCTGCAATGTGAAGAAGCCAGATAGAGCTATGTAAATTACTGGAAGTGAATAGTTTTTAAAAATAATAAGGCGATGTGTTTCCATTAAGTACTTTGGAGAGTTAAATTGTCTTCAGTCGTGTGTGTGTGTGTGTGTGTGTGTGTGTGTGTGTATGATTGCATGTGTGTGATTGCACAAAATAACCATAGTTGTTTTATGACCTAAATATTTTTTGCATGGTTTATTTAATAATTTTTAGTAGAGACACTGTTTTCCTAAATTGTTTATTTGAATGATAAGCATATACCATAAGGAGCACAGAAGTAAATATGGCATTTATTTGTATTTTTGGAAACAAATTTTCTGTACCTTCCTATATATGAAAAGTACAGAAACATAAATTATTCCTTTTCTAATTTTTAGTTAAACTTGAAAAATTAATATGTATTTGAAAAACATAAGGTTTTGTGTGAAGGTGATTTGATTTTAGTTGGTTAATCAAAAAAAAGTGATGTTAGAAGCAAGGATAAAGAAAAAGTGATTCATTTAGTAAAGTAAGGACTGAGTATTGATTGTTCAGGAAATAACACATCCTTATAAAATGGATTTTTAAAATAACTATTTTAACTTGCTGTAAGTGGAACACCCAGAGTATCAGATGTTTGCTCATCTTCATAGCAATTCTCCAGAACTGTCTTTAAATGTAGGAGCATTTTATTTCCAAGGCACATTTTCAACTTATGTTCCAGAGACCATGAGCATCATCCCAAATCTGGCAAATCAGAATCTCTGGGTTTGGGACACTAAAGTGCCTGTGTTTATCAGACATTTATTCCACCCCAGTTGTTCTTATGCTAAAGTATGAGAGAAAGGAGAAGAGGACCCAGCACTTACTATTTGGCATAAATGGCAAACACAGCTCATCCTTTCTCTCCCACAATCCCAAATACTGTTATTATTATAATACATATTGTTCCTACTTTATTAGAACCTAGAAAACAGGTTCAGAGAATCTAAGATTCTGTGATTTGTAAGAGGACATGTAAGCATTCAAATTCCACAAGTGATCTATGACAGAAAATATTTTGTATGTGATCGGTACTTAGAGGAATTTTCAGAATGAAAGGTTTAAGAATGACCGGGTTAGTTTGTCCCACCATCTGGAGTCACGCATTCCCAAAGAAGCTAAACTCTCTAATGTCCTTTTCAAGATGCTGAATATGTGATAATGTGGGTTTTTTGTTTGTTTTTGCTGTTAGAAAATCAATTGGGAATACAATTTCCCAGAAAATTAAAAAACACAAAGCACAAAAATAAACTCTAAAATGCTAAAAACAAAGTCTCAGCCATTGTCGTCACAGGATAATGTAGGCAGTGTGGTCAGAAACGACACTTAGGAGGCATTTATGCAAAATTTGCAAAATGACAGCTGAATAAAAGTGTCTATCTAGAGAAGCCAAAGGTAATATTAAGTTACTTGGTGCTACATGCATGTTCACTTAGATTAATTTTTTTCGTACTGGCAATAATTCCTGGATAAGGAGTAACTAGAAAAAGTAGTCTAAACATTCTAGAAAGTTGTGTTTCTTGGTCTCACTGAGGCACGTTCCTCGGTGTATCAGATGCATTTTAAGAACATACTAATTAAGAAGACTTGATGTTTAGCTACCTGAAGAAGAGATTTGCAAAGATTTTGCTGTTGCTCCATAGAATTTACAATAATAAAAGATTAACAACTGTGGAAATTGAATCACACATTTCAAAATAACATAACACAGCTTTTAAGAGTTTCTTTGTATTATTAAAAAGAACGAAAGCACCATATTTGCAGCCAAATTCAATGTATTAGATACAGCTAAGATTTGTTTGATAAAATCTTCTTGTTCCTTTAATGAAATACTTTCATCTGTGCCAAATGTAACTTAAAAGTTTGTTTTCTGTACCTTCCTACCTTTACAAGCAAGTGATAAGTTCTTTTTCTTTGATCTTTTAATTAATTCAGCTCTGATTTTAGTTCTAACAACAATTAAACACCTGTACTACAAAATTCTGCCCTGATATATTGTGAAAATTTCTAGATTAGCCACACAACTCCCATTAAAATTACTAGTTCTACATGCTAATTGCCCATGTGATAGGATAAAAATTCCCCACGGTGCTCAATAACTCTTAAAATTCCCCACTTCTCCCTTTGTCACCAACTGCTAATAAGATTGTGTCACCTGCTATTAGCCCATACCTGCCATTATCCCATTCTTCTATAAAAAGGGCAAAAAGAAAAAGAAAATCCAATTGCAAATCTTTTCTCATGGAGGGGATGTGAACTATGCTATAGTTTTGAATATATACGTAGCAATTATAAAGCTCTCTTTGATGCTGAATTAATGTAGGGAATTGAGTATTAATGTAAGATAATTCTTACATATTTTCTAAGCCATATGATGTTCAGTTTTGATTCAACTTTTAGGTCAGATTTTTCATAACAAAGTACAAAAAACGCAAATCAAAGTCACAAATTAATGCTGGAGTCTATTAGACAGAGAGCCAAAATTGGCCATGTGGCTTATCAAGATTTGTTCTTCTCATTTTATAGGCTTAATTCATTCTCACATTTTTTTTTTCTTGGATAAAGAAACATTCTCCTTGAAAATTTGGGAAAATATTACTTTTTGTTATTTTTGACTATTACTTTGAGGTAATTTTTTTAAAAAATATTTTATTTATTTATTTATTCATGAGAGGCACAGAGAGAGAGGTAGAGACACTGGGAAAGGCAGAAGCCCTCTGTGGAACTCCATCCCAGCACTCAAGGGCCATGCCATGAGCTGAAGGCAGACCCTCAACCACTGAGCGACCCAGGTGCCCCCACTTCGAAGTAATTTTGATGTAATATTTGATGAGGAAATGATTTGAAATAGCTCCATTTTACATGAAGTGTAATATTTACTTCTCACCTACAGCTGCTATGCTCTTCCTAATTCTCCACCTAATCATGATGTTTTGCATATTAAGGTGGTGACCCTGGGGTCTGTGGTCTATCATCAGAACCACTCCCTGCCCTGCAAGGAGGTTGGTACACATATGTCCTCATGCTCTGTTCAGGAAAGGATCTCAGTCTTGACCTCCTGATACATGGCTTCCAGACTCCTCTGCTGCCTGAAAGACCCCCCAAAGAACTGTGAACATGAGAGTGCCTAACACAGCATGAATCTATCTCTAAAAGTATTATAGATCAGTGGTTCTCAGTGGGAGCAATTTTTCACCCTGGGGGAGATTTGGCAAGGTCTGAGACATCTCCGCATGTCATAACCGAAGGGGTCATAATTTTGCATGTCATAATCTACTGGCACTCAGTAGGTAGGGCCAGAGATGCTGCTAAATACCTGCGATGCATGGGACGGCTCCCTGCAACAAAGAATTACCCGATGTAAAATGTCATTAGTGCCAGAATTGAGAAACCCTGTTTCAGACATTACAATGCTTAATTCTAAAACTATTCCAGAGCAAAATATAGAATATGTGCATAATGGATAAAGTTAGTTTAGGTTAATAAACAACTAAATGTACTCATACTAAATATAGGAAATATTTTCATTTTTTTCTTTATTATTTTTTAGGAGAGGGGGAGGGACAGAGAGAGAGAGAATCTTTTTTTAATTTTTTTATTGGAGTTCAATTTGCCAACATTTAGCATAACACCCAGTGCTCATCCCACCAAGTGCCCCCCTCAGTGCCTATCACCCAGTCACCCCAACCCTCTGCCCCCTCCCTCTCCACTATTCCTTGTTTGTTTCCCAGAGTTATGTGTCTCTCATGTTGTGTCACACTCACTAATATTTTCACACATTTTCTCTCCTTTCCCTTTATTCTCTTTCACTAATTTTTATATTCCCCAAATGAATGAGACCATATAATGCTTGTCCTTTTCCGATTGACTTATTTCACTCAGCACAATACCCTCCAGTTCCATCCACGTCGAAGCAAATGGTGGGTATTTGCCATTTCTAATGGTTGAGGAATATTCCATTGCATACATGGACCACATCTTCCTTATCCATTCATCTTTCGATGGACACCGAGGCTGCTTCCACAGTTTGGCTATTGTGGACATTGCTGCTATTAACATCAGGGTGCAGGTGTCTCGGCATTTCACTGCATCTGTATCTTTGGGGTAAATCCCTAGCAGTGCAATTGCTGGTTCATAGGGCAGATCTATTTTTAGAGAGAGAAAACCTTAAGTGGGTTCATGCCTGGTGTGGAGCCCTGTGACTGGAAGATCATGACCTATGATGAAATTAAGAGTTGATCACTCTCCAGACTGAGCCACCCAAGCACCCCAGAAATATTTTTAAAGACAAAATATTTACTTCAATTTTTACAAAGACATTTATTTTTTTCTTGTTATGTTTGTGTCTTGCTCACCTGGCTCTCAGCTTCATGAGGATGGGGCAAGGTAGACACAGAATCATATGCTACTGCCTGGCCCAGGCCCCTAGTACAACATAACCTGCCAAATCTAGAACATTCCTGTGACAATTTTATTTTTTCTAGTCTCTCAAGGTAGGATTTTGCTAAATGTGAATCCTTATTATAATCACTGTTAGCGAATCTATTCTTAGGAAAGAGACATGTGGAGAAAAAATGATTACTACCTACAAGATGCTTTGATTCCTTTAAGAACATGATGAGTATTGATGTATCTACATGTGAGGGGGGTATCTGAAGTGTGCAAGGGGAGGGAGGGGTGGTTACTGCTACTGTGTCTTATACTGTGAAAATTGAATTGGTGAATTTTATTGGCCAAACTTTTTGTTTACAGATTTAAATTTGCCATCAAAGGAAATGAGTCGTTATAGTACTAGTATTTTCATTTATATTTATATCCATATATGCTCTTTTGAATACAAACTACTTAATAAAAATAACAAAACAGAACAAGAAGACATCAGGAGTATAGAGAAAGTACATATCCAGAAAACTTCATTAAAATATCAATTTGATTAAGATTTTATCTTTTCCTAATTTAAAACATATATAACAGTACATGATACATAAATATTGGTATGTTATTATATTCAATTATATATATACATATTACATATTAGATGCTATATATAACATTACATATCTGATTACATAATTACATATATCATATAAAATACATTTAAAAAATCATCATTGTACTATGTAGAAGACAATGGAAAATAGAAAAAAATGAAATATATTATAAAAATAATAAGAATATTAAGCATGCATTGGATCATTTGAATAACTTAGAAAAAGCCAGTTGGTAAGTTGGAAATTAGAAAAAAAAATACTGATTATAGAGATGCAGGAGAAAAGGAGAAATTAAAATAAGTTATAGTCATGTAATACCTCAGACAAGAAAGTTGCATTTTGTTTTGAAAATGAAAGGCAAACCATCAGAAGAATTAAACATGCTTTTTAATCTTAAAATATGAAAAGTTGAAAGAAATAGTGACTTAGGTTGACCCAATGAGTAAGTGAATAAATAGGAAAATACATGTTATTAAAATATTTTAGAGGGGGGGATGCATTTGATGAGAGTATGGAACAACTTTGCCTGGAGCTTGAAATTCGAGAATGTGAGGAAACAGAATGCAAACACTGTCCTATGATTGCATTCATACATCTGATGCCTTCTCTTCCTTACCATCAAATTGCAGTATATGAAGGACATTTCTAAAAAAAAAAATGAAAATATCACAGTTCAGCAGCAATTTACCTTCTGAAATTTTTGTATCTATGGAGAGCAGAATTCTACTATGTGAGAAATGTTGACATGGATATAATCATCACAGTAGAAATAAGTAGGTGATTTTGACTAAAAGAAAGCTGTACCTCTGCCAATTCAGAAGACTGTGCCCTGTGTAAGTGTTCATGGGTGCAGACCAGCCTTCAGAAGAGAAAAAAAAAAGTCCTATCTGAGTCAATGCAACCACTGGATTGAATAAGAGAAACTTCCACTAGCTAGCAAGCAGGTCAGAACCAAAAATAAGCTGTCATTTAACAGAGCCTCAGATCAACTCTACCATTTCTTAAGAAACCAAGACAAATCATCAGGAATAGATTAAAGAACAAAACAAAACAAAAACATGACGATCAAATAAGAAAACGGGGGTGGGGGCACAAAAGTCAATATGAGAAATACATTGGTCATCCAGATTACAAAATTATCAGACACTAAGAAATAAATGACTAACATGCTAAATAAAATATTTTGAAAAATAATTGGCAACTAGAGAAAGATAAACCATACTGATTCTACAACTAAATATGCACAAACTAAAATCCAGAACCTAATATATCTTAATTGCAATTAGATACAACTGAAAATGAAATAGGTGAATTAGAAAACAGGAAGAAGAAAATGCACTAGGTGCATTTTAAAGAAAATAAAAGATGTGGAAATTATATAAGAGAGTATAAGACCTTGATGGATATGTTTAAAAAAAAGAATAGTGGTGCAATTGGAGTATGTAAAAATGAGGAGAGATAGAGAACAGATATTTTCAGAGGAACCCAACCTGGGGCAACATCCCACAGATTGCTATAAACTTCAGTGAGAGAAGAATATACTGGAAAACTCATAGCAACATTGATAAAAGCTAAAGAAAAGGAGAGAATCTGTTGGTATTTATTAAATAGCAATCAAATCATCTGGATATTAGTTTTCTTTTTCTTTTGCATTTTAAGACTGGGCACAGTCAGAGCCAAAGAATGACAGGAGGAACTATTATTTGTTTATTTTTATTTCTAAAGACAGTTGCAAATCATTTTTTATCAAATCTTGACTTAAAGGACTCCTGGGTTGTCAGGTGCCCACCTTTGGCTCAGGGTCCTGGGATCAAGTCCTGCAACTGGCTCCCCATAGGGAGCCTGCTTCTCCCTCTGCCTGTGTCTCTATATCTCTCTGTGTGTCTAAATAAAATCTTTAAAACAAATCTTGTCTTAAAACCTTTTCTATGACACTTTCTTAATTTATTTGTGACTATGAAGAAATAGCATTTCTAACTTTATTCTCATTGGATGTATATTCTTTGACAGCTTGCTTTTGATTATAGTCCATGCTTTATTACCATTTTGGTTTATGTACAAAAATTACAATTACAAAAGTTAGTTGCTTAGAGCATCCTTCAAATATTTATTGTTTTCTTTTATCTTGGTTAATGTATTTATTCAGTGTTACTGTTTAATATGTGAATTTGTAATAAGTAAGCTTTAATCTTACTGCTATTTTCCCTGAAATTATATTTTAAATTGCTCTATTGTAATGTAGGTCAACTCCAAATCAATCTCCTTGCACATAAAACTCTTTCATTAACAGTGGATGTGAATATTTCACTCAGCTAGCTCTGGTATCAGAATTTATGTGATCTGAGATAAATTGTCTATATTGGGAGAGCTTACCCCATGGTGGTCATTTAAAAAAAATACATCCAACTATTTTAATCTACAATTAATTATTTCTCCCTAATCTCTCCATGAACTTTCCTCCCTTAATGTTGCTACTGTCATCTGATACAATTTAGATAATTACTGAGCCAATATTCCTGTGACTTTGCAGGGAGAAAGTAAGCAATTTTTTAAAAATGTCATTAATTCCAGTGAGTCACTTGGGTCAGAATTAGATTACTGCCTTGGGTTGAACTGATCAGGGCCCTTGTGATCTAAAAGAGTTAATGCAATTTTCTTAAAATTTAATTAAAGCTAGGACTTAGCACATTGAGAATCTTTGTGGCAAATGTGCAGTTGTTAATAAATATTCTTGGTCTGTCCTCTGCTTAAGCAACTCATGCAAGAGTGACATATTTAGATACTGACTGGCTATTCTCTTTATTTCCAACTACGTGAATTTTGACCCTGAATAATTAGTGTCAGAGTGCACAATAAGGAACAAAAAATTGGCAGAAGGATATGATAACAATGTAGATAGATTTCAAACTTAAAGATGAGCAAGGACAATCTCCCCTCTGCTCACATGTCACTACATTTTTCCTGTCCCGTTTCCTCAGATTTGATTAGCAGCCAATGTTTATTTAGAATCAAATGTACAGTACACAAGTGATCCATGCATTGCTGAATCTAAATGTTCCCCTCTTAGTTCCATCTCTTGTGACCGTGATCCCTTTATATCATATATTTCATCTTTTGTATCCTTGTGCAGACTTTGCTTAAGCTATCAAAAGGACAGACTTGCTATCTCATGAGATTCTCTAAGAAATTTATAATTTTGATTTTATATAAATGATACCATAGAAAATGATGGAAAGCTCCCCACTTAATTTTGTAAAGGCAGAATTAATTGATTATCGAATATTGATACATATACTACAGAGAAAGAAGAGTAATGAAGTTCTCAAATGCAGATCAAAAACATAAGATGTGAGATTCTAAAGACTAAGGGTATATGTAAATAATTTATAACCAAATTTGATTTATTCCAGAAATACAAAACTAAGAAAATTTATCAACATAAACATTTATTTCATAAATATTTGAATGCAAAATATTACTATGAGAATATATACTGGGAATAGTAAAGATTTGTAGTTATTAGCAGTAAAATTCCAAGTGAAATAATTTCACATAATAAAATTGTTTTATCAAAGATAGCAAATATTATACTAGAGTTTGACATTACAAGACAATTTCAATTAAGATCAAGAATTAGACGGGATGATTAAATTATAATTTAATTTTGATTCAGAGGTTATACAAAATAAACTCAAAGAACTTGAGAAAAAAATTTTCTCCTTCCTTCCTTCCTTCCTTCCTTCCTTCCTTCCTTCCTTCCTTCCTTCCTTCCTTCCTTCCTTCTTTCTTCCCTCCAAGAGAGTGCATGTGTGCACATGCAAGCAGCAGGGAAGGGACAGAGAGGGGATCTTATATAGGCTCCACACTCAGCATTGACTCCTATATGGGATTCAATCCCATCATTTGAGATCACAACCTAAACTGAAATCAAGAGTTAGTCACCCAACTGACTGAACCACCCAGGACCCCTCATACCATTTCTAAGGATCTTGAAGAATTTTATCATGTTATAAAAATAATATTTCCAATGTTCAAAGTACTTGACAACTTTATGTTCATAATTCTTAAATTTGGCCCAGGGAATTGAGCATAAGAATACATAATGACTAAATGGAATAATGTCACTGTTATGCTGTGACACCAGTTATAAAATTTTTGTAAAATCTATCAGACTTCCAAATATGGAGTTTATAACTCAAAATTATAAAAGTTCTTATAAAAAATATTCCCCTATTCCTATTTATATAAAAAAAATCCTGGGCACAAATAAAACATTGTGGTGATTCTTTAAAAAACAACTATTAAGGAGATATTTTTTAACATTGTGGGCTCATTACAAATGTCCTCAGGCAAGTTGTCACATCTCCCAACTCAAACTGTCTATGGTTGGAACAAGGAAAAATATATTACTTTAGAAAATTTATGAATATGTGGAAAAGTCTCCATTTAAACATGCCTTTCACATAGAAAATCATGTGCCTCTTTTGCACTGTAAGTTTATTATTTAAATTTAACTTCAATTAATTAACATATAGCCTATTATTGGTTTCAGAAGTAGAGGTCAGTAATTCATCAGTTGCCTATAACACCCAGTGCTCATCCTATCTTGTGCCCTCCTTCATGGCCATCCCCCAGGGACCCCCTTCTGTCACCCCCCCCCCCTTCCAGTGACTCTCAGTTTGTTTTCTATGACTAAGAGTCTCTTGTGGTTTGACTCCCTCTCTGATTTCATCTTATTTTTTCTTCCTCTCTTCCCCTATGATCCTCTGTTTTGTTTCTTAAATCCCACATAGGAGCAAAATCATATGATAATTGTCTTTCTCTGATTGACTTATTTCACTTAGCATAATTCCCTCTAATTCTGTCCACATCATTACAAATGGTAAGATTTCTTTCTTTCTTCTTTCTTTCTTTCTTTCTTTCTTTCTTTCTTTCTTTCTTTCTTTCTTTCTTTCTTCTTTCTTTCTTTCTTTCTTTCTTCTTTCTTTCTTTCTTCTTTTTTTTGATGGCTAAGGTATATATATAAAAATATAAATATATATATATATACATATATACACACACACAATCTTCATTATCCATTTTTCTGTTAATGGACATCGGGGATTTTTCTATAGTTTGGCTATTGTGGACATTGCTGCTATGAGCATCAGGGTGCTGATGTCCCTTTGGATTACTGTGTTTGTATCCTTTGAGAAAATACCTAGTAATGCTGGGTCACAGGGTAGCTCTACTTTTAACTTTTTAAGGAACTCCTGTACTATTTTCTAAAGTGGCTGTACCAGCTAGCATTCCCACCAACAGTGCAAGAGGGTTCCCCTTTATTCACATCATCAACGACATCTGTTGTTTCCTATCTTATTAATCTTAGCCATTCTGACTGGTGTGAGGTGGTATCTTTTTGTAGCTTTGATTTGTATTTCCCTGATGCTAAGTGATGTGGAGTATTTTTTCATGTGTCTGTTGGCCATCTTGATGTCTTCTTTGGAGAAATGTGTGTTTATTGGGACACATGGGTGGTTGAGTGGTTGAGCGTCTGCCTTTGGCTCAGGGCATGATCCTGGGATCCATCCAGGATGGAGTTCCACATTGGGTTCCTTGCAGGGAGCCTGATTCTCCCTCTGCCTATGTCTCTGCCTCTCTCTGTGTCTCTCATAAATAAATAAATAAATAAATAAATAAATAAATAAATAAATAAATAAATAAATAAAATCTTTTAAAAAGAGAGAGAGAGAGAGAAATGTCTGTTCATGTCTTCTGCCCAATTCTTGATTGGATTATTTGTTCTTTGTGTCTTTCTTTCAAGTGTTCTATAGTTTTCAGATGATAAATTCTTTGACTCTTTGGTTAGGTTTATTCCATGTATTTTATGGTTTTTTGGCAACCACAAGTGGGATTGATTCCTTAATTTCTCTTTCTTCTGTCTCATTGTCAATGTATATAAATGTAACTGATTTGTGTGCATTGATTTTATTATATCCTGCCACATTGCTGAATTTGCTGTAGGAGTTCTAGCAATTTTGGGGTGGAGTGTTTTGGGTTTTCCACAGACATATCATGTCATCTGCAAAAGAGTGAGAGTTTAACTTTTTTGCATATTCAGATGTCTTTTATTTCTTTTTGTTGAATAGCAGTGGTGAAAGCGGACATCCCTGTCGTGTCCCTGATCTTAGGGGGATAGCTCTTGGTTTCTCCCCATTGAGAACGATATTTGCTGTGGGTTTTTCATAGATAGCTTTTAAGATATTGAGATATGTTCCCTCTATCCCTACACTATGGAGAGTTTTAATCAAGAAAGGATGCTGTATTTTGTCAAATGCTTTTTCTCTATCTGCTGAGAGGATCATATGATTCTTGTTCCTTCTTTTATTAATGTGATTTATCACATTATTGATTTGCAGATGTAGAACCTCCTTTGCAGCCCAGGAGTAAATCCCACTTGGTCATGATGAATAATCTTCTTAATGTATTGTTGTATCCTATTGGCTAGTATCTTGGTGAGAGTTTTTGCATCCATGTTCATCAGGGATATTGGTCTATAATTCTCCTTTTTGGTGGGGTCTTTGTCTGATTTTGGGATCAAGATAATTCTGGCCTCATAAAAAGAGTTTGGCACTTTTCCTTCCATTTCTATTTTTTGAAACAGTTTCAGAAGAATAGATATTATTTCTTCTTTAAACATTTAGTAGAATTCCCCTGGGAAGCCATCCAGCCCTGGAGTCTTGTTTGCCGGGAAGTTTTTGATGACTGCTTCAATTTCTTTGCTGTTATGGGTCTGTTCAACTTTTCTTTCTTCTTGTTTCAGTTTGGGTAGTTTATACATTTCTAGGAATGCATCCATTTTTTCCAGATTGTCTAATTTGTAGGCATATAATTGTTCATAATATGTTCTTAAAATTGTTTATAATTTTTTTTGTCATGATCTCTCCTCTTTCATTCATTCATCTCTCCTCTTTTTTTTTTATTTGGGTCCTTTCTCTCTCTCTGTCTCTCTCTCTCTCTCTGTCTCTCTCTCTCTCTTTGAGTAGTCTGGCCAGGGATTTATTGATCTTACCAATTGTTTCAAAGGACCAGCTCCAAGATTCATTGATCTGTTCTGCTGATCTTCTGGTTTCTATTTCATTGATTTCTACTGTAATGTTTATTAATTCCCTTCTCCTGCTGGGTTTGTGCTTTATTTGCTGTTCTTTCTCCAGCTCTTTTAGGTGTAAGGTCAGATTGTACAGTTGAGACCTTTCCTGTTTCTTCAGAATTGCTGTATACTTCCCCCTTGGGTTGCCTTTGCTGTATCCCAAAGGTTTTGAATAGTTATTTTTTTCCTTTTCATTTGTTTCTATGAATTTTTAAAATTCTTCTTGGATTTCCTGGTTGACCCACTCATCTTTTAGTAGGATGCTGTTTGGCCTCCATGTATTTGAGTTGTCTCCATATTTCCTCTTGTGATTGAGTTCCAGTTTCAAAGCATTGTGGTCTAAGAATATATGCAGAGAATAATGCCAATCTTCTGGTACCATTTGAGACCTGATCTGTGACCCAGTATGGGATCTATTCTGAAGAATGTTCCATGTGCACTTGAGAAGAATGTGTTTTCTGTTGCATTAGGTGGAAATGTTCTAAATATATCTGTGAAATCATCTGGTCCAGGGTGTCATTCAATGGCTTTGTTTGCTTTTTTATCTTCTGCTTAGATGATCTGTCCAATGTAGTAAGTGGGGGGTTAAAGTCCTCTACTATTATTACATTATTATCAATGTGTTTATTTAATTTTGTTTTTAATTGATTTACATAATTGGCTGCTCCCATGTTAGGGGCATAAATATTTACAATTGTTAGATCTTTTTGTTGGATAGATCCTTTCATTATGATATAGTGTCCCTCTTCATCTCTAATTACAATTTGGTTTAAAATCTAATTAGTCTGATATAGGGATTGCTACGCCAGCTTTCTTTCCATGTCTATTATCATGATACACAGTTCTCCACACCTTCACTTTCAATCTTGAGGTGTCTTTGGGTCTAAAATGAGTCTTTTGTAAACAGCATATTGATGGGTGCTGTTTTTTAAGATTTTATTTATTTATCCATGAGAGATGCAGAGAGAGAGAGAGAAGGAGGCAGAGATACAGGCAGAGGGAGAAGCAGACTCCACACAGGGAGCCTGATGTGGGACTCGATCCCAGATCTCCAGGATCAGGCCCTGGCCTGAAGGTGGCGCTAAACCTGCCCCAAGGGTTCTGGTTTTTTGCCAATGTAATACCATGTGTCTTTTGATTGGAGCATTTAGCCCATTTACATTCAGAGTAACTATTGAAATACATGAATTTAGTGCCATTATATTACTTGTAAAGTCACTATTTCTATATATTGTCTCTGTTCCTATCTGGTCTATGTTACATTTGGGATCTCTCCTCACTTAAAGGGTCCCCTTTAATATTTCTTGCAGGGCTGGATTAATGTTCAGAAATTCTTTTACTTTCTGTTTGTTCTGGAAGCTTTTTATGTATCCTCTATTTTGAATGACGTCCCAGCTGGATAAAGTATTCTTGGGTGCATATTTTTCTCATTTGGCATCTTGAATATATCATGCCAGTCCTTTCTGGCCTTCCCATTCTCTGTGGATAAGTTTTCTGCCTGTCTAATATACCTATCCTTGTAGGTTATGGAACTCTTGTCTCAAGCTGCTTTCAGAATTTTCTCTTTTCTCTGATATTTGCAAGCTTCATTATTATACATTGAGTTGTTGATATATTTTTATTGATTTTCAGGTACTTCTCTATGCTTCCTGGACTTGAATGCCTGTTTCCTTCCCCAATTTAGAGAAGCTCTCATCTATAATTTGCTCCAATATACCTTCTGCCCCCCTCTCTCTCTTTCCTCTTTCTCTAGGATACTCGTTATTTTAATACAGTTTCACTTTATGGTCTCACTGATCTCTTGACTCTTCTTGTGATTTAGTAGTTGCTTATCTCTCTTTTTCTCAATCTCTATTCTCCATCATTTGGTCTTCTACATCACTAATTCTCTCTTCTGCCTCATTTATCCTAGAAGTGAGAGCCTCCATTTTTATTGCATCTCATTAATAGTATTTCTGATTTTGACTTGATTAGATTTTAGTTCTTTTATTTCTCAAGAAAAGGATTCTCTAGTGTCTTCTATGCTTTCTTCAAGCCCAGCTTGTATCTTTATAATCATTATTCTGAACTTTAGTTATGACATCTTATTATATCAATACTGATTAGGTCCCTAGTCAGGGCTTCTTCTTGTTCTCTTTTGAGGTGAGTTTTTTCAACTGTCATTCTTGCAGAAAGTAGTTGATTTTCTATTTGTAGAATTACAGCAATTCTTTTTTTAGATCTCTGGCTGAGTTCACGGGTGTTCAGAATGACCTGACAGCTATCTAGCTGAATTCCTGGGACCAGGTGGAAACAGGGTCATCTACTCATCTGCCATCTTCCTCCTTCTCTCCACATGTAAGTTTAAAAATTATTTTTCTATTTCTGATCATGGAATTAATTCACAGTCCTTACAAAAAATTTTGAGAAAAACCAAAATGTAAAGCAAATAACCACTCTATAAATGCAATAAAACAGTGATAATTGTGAATGACAATTTGTGTTTTCAATATTTTACTTGCATTTTTATCATGCATATGTTTATATAGATACTGTATATAGAAATATGCATCTAAACAAAAACTTGGAACTTGTTATCATTTCTCTATCACTTATGTAAAATATATATATTCTCCAACCATGACTACATTTTGTCCTTACATATTTATAATTTTTTCACTCTATATTTTATAATATGAATATTTTATCTGTGCCTGTTATTTTATCACAAATTATGATTTTTGTGTACATTAAAATTATTCAAACATTTGATAACTCCATAATACCATTATCAATTATGAATTGCTTCTCTCCTCTTTTCCAAAAATTAAAATTACTTATAATCCATTTTTTTCCTTATTATAATGACTAGAAACTTTCAGATCACTATTTTAATGGTGGAGCTCTTATGGATAATTGAAAATTGATGATGAAATGTAGTTAAATGAAGAATTTCCTATCAGGTTAAGGAAGTATCCTATTATCCCTAATAAGATTTTAACAGTAACTAGCACTGGATTCTATTGAACGTGTTTACTATATCATTTATTAGCACATTTCAAACTTGGTCTACTCAAATACCTATATTTAATAAGTAATCTACTGAATCAACTATTGCTTTGCAAGAGGGATAGTTCTCTTCAACTGTGCTGAAATACTACTATAATCTATTGTAGATTGAATTTGACAGAATTTGTAAAACATTTTTCTTTGTATTTAGAAGTGTGATTGGTTTAAATTAGTATCCTCCAAAGTTTATTCACCATAAGAAAAAACCCATGAATTACTAAACTTAAAAAGTGTTTGCTTATGCAGTGACTTTTGAAAATTCTACCTAAAACTTCACAATCTACATCTGTATATATAAGGTTATTTAAGTTTTGATAAAGTCATGAAATAAATTTAATTTTATTCAAATTTATTTTACATGGTATTATTTTTCTGAACAACTATTAAGAGATTGTTTTTTCTTGTTCAGAATGCATTTTGGGTAATACTGGCCTAAGGAAATAATTGTTGGTTTTAACATAGTTTTTTAAAAAAATGAAAAATGGGGTATTTTTCTACCTTAACATTAATATTGCTTGTAACTTCTGTGCTATTCTCTAGCTTTTCTCATTTTGAGCTATGAAGGAAAATAAACAGTAGCAAAATAGCATGAAACAGATGAAATTAACAAAAAAAGTACATAGCTTACAGAAAATAATTCACTTTATCTGGGAAAAGATAATACATTAAAAAGAATGATAATAGTAATAATACTTAGAACTATAACATTATACATAATGGTGAAAGCCAATGTTTTTCCACTAATATCAGCAAAAAGGTAGGATATCCGTTTTCATCACTTAATTTCAATATTTGTTATATATTACATAATTCAAAATTTTCTGATATTGACAGAGGAATAAACCAGTAGATCAATGAAACAGAATAGAAAATTCAGAAAAATACCCACGTTACTATGCACAGTTAAATTTTTGACAAATTTGCAAAATCAATTTGATAAAGGAAGGATAACCTGCTCAGCATGTGATGCCAAAGCATTGCCTTTCATGGGCAAAAAATAAACGTGCTGATCAATGTTCTGCTGTGACATTTATTATATCTCCTGCATTGCAGGAAATTCAGTGAAGCGTACGCAGTATGTTTGTATTATTTCCTATTTCAGCATGTGAATACTTAATTATTTAAATGTTAAAATAAAACATGTAATTAAAAAGACAAAGAAGAAGAGTTATAACTGAATAGTTCGGCCAAGTAACAGCAAATGATAGTTTGGTGAAATAGAATTGTATGAATGATAAAGCAGGGGTAAAATTTAGCAGACTTCAGGTAAAATGGCATACTTTGACATACTTTTTTTGACCAGGAAAATATTTTGAAAAAGGACATCATTCACTTGCTAGGGTTGCCATCACAAAATAACACAGATTGGGAGGCTTAAAGAGCAGACATTTATATTCATGTAGTTCTGGAGGCTAAAGGTCCCAGTCAAGGCAGATTTTGTTTCATTCAAGGCCACCTTCCTGCTGTGTCCTCATGTGGTCCGTGTGTGGTCCGTGGCCTACTCTTCTTTCATGTGGACACTAGTTGTCCTGGATCAGGGACACCTATCAGATCTCATTTGACTCCAATTACCTCTTTAAAATCTGTATCTAAAAAATAGAGTTACACTTTGAGCTAATGGAGGTTAGAATTTCAACTTGAGTATTGCTGTGTGAGAGACACAGCTCAACCTACAACAGAGACCAACACTTAGAAATTACAGGGATTCTAAGACAAATCCAAATGTTTGCTATTTCTAGAGTGTACGGTTAGTTATGGCAACTACTGATAAGATCAGGGAAAGGAGTCACTGCTTCTAACACACATGCACATATGTACTTGGCACTCGTGGACACACACACACACACAAAACCCCACATGTCCTCCCAACCCCTCTACCACATGCTGGACTGTACAGCTCTGGAATATGGCATCCTGTGAGCTTCTGACAAAGAAAGAGAAAAGATTGGAGAGAATGACCCTGAAGGTAAAGCATGAGGCTCCATCAACCAAAAAACCTCTTAACACTTTTGTAAGCAATACTCAATGGTCAAGAACCAGTGACCACTTACAGAGGGCAGACAGTGTCTCTCTCAAAAAGGCCTAAACACATTCTGTCAACAACGAATTAGTCTATTATTTCAATCCTTCTGTATTTTTCTGCATTTGATCAGGAGTTGACATTTATTCCAAGTTTCTCCTTTTGAGTTTACCAAGTGTACCAATGGTGGACGGTGCAGTGCTCTGGTTTATTGGAAGTATTCCTACGCATGCAAGTGATCATTCTTAATGCAAACCAATAAAACAGGTTGCAACCATGTCACTGTTGTTTGACCATGAGGATATTTTACTAGATAGGGAAAGCCAGCCCTATATTAGCCTGAAAGCAATGGAAAACCAACATAAAAATGTGACAACTATTTCCTTAAATGCAAATTATTAAATTCTACAGAACGTAAAATGGAGAGGTCATAGGAAATACGAAGAGGGAGAGGGCACTCTTGTTTTATACTGGAGTCCTTTCTTACAGTTGTATTGTTGCCTCCTACTGTTCTGTTCCCTTGCTCAGATTTACTAAATGAAATATTCACTCAACTTATTAAAAGACAAACAGAGTGGGGGGAGAATTTATTAATGCCATTGCAAATAACACTAGGCACTTTTGTTTCAGAAAATAAAATATTTTTCAAGCAAATCATTACGAAATAAATGTGTAATACTTAATAGTTTTAACAGTGTTTTCATTTATAGTGTACCAACTGGCTTTAATCTCACAAATTTGTGAGAAACCTCTAACCAAAAGTGTGTTTTCTGAATAGATGTATATTTGAGTTCACCACTCTGCTTCACTGTTTCATGGTGGTACAGTTGACTCAACACAGTAGGTGCTCAGGATGCTAGTTGCTCTGTCTCTGTGGCCAGTTTAACTCAGTGAGCTTTACCGACCCCCCCCCCCACACTCATTAAGAAACTATAAGATTCAATGAAATAGTTCATAAGTTTCCTTCAGTTTTATATTTTATGACTTTATGGCCTTTATAATTTTGTTTTTTGAACTAAATGAATTTGTTCACATGGAGTATTAGCAGATCAATAATAAAGCCTGAGGAGATCACAAATGCAAGTCAGGACACTTCTGATTAGAGCTGGCGAGGGTAGTAGACAGGTGGATTAATGTGTTCTTGCAACCATGGCCCCTCAAGAGAGAGACTCTGTCATCAGAAATTATCTTTGAGACAAAACAAATTTGTAAAGATATGGTTTCCAGAAACTGCAAAGCAATTTTCTTTAAAATAAATGTTTTAACATCTGTTTTTCCTTCTTTTCTCAAGGGATACTAGAAGTCATAAAACTAAATGTATTGCTATTAGTGAGATAAGTCTTTTTCATAATCTTAGACCTATACTTTGACTATTGAATCTTTCTCTGGCTTTAGAACTAAGCAGTGGGTAGTGACAAGAAATGGGGAAAATATCTCCATTTGTAGATGAATGTCTGTCCTTGCAGAAGAGACAGAAAGATAAAGGAGAGAGAGAGAATTAAGTAAAACAGTAGGCTATGTGATTGTGTGTGTGTTTGTGTGTATATATATATATTTGTTGTTTTGGGGAAACATCAAGTTAAATTGGCATAACCAGATCTACCTTCTATAGCTCTTCAGGGCCTTTAAAAGCCATGCTCCGTTCAGGAAAACATAAGAATTCAAAGCATAAATCTTGGACCATTTACTTACAAAATAAATAATCCTCAATATGATCAAAGGACCATAATCAATACCATAGAGATAGTCACAGTTAACACCGAATCATTAAGTAAAAGTTGGAACTCATTCACACCGCTCTGTCAAGACAACAGGTGTATATGCGTGGATTTTGTGTCCAAATCTAGGTTCTAATTTGGCCTTAAAGTTTTCTTGATTTTGACCTTTGGCCAACTGATGACCTGTTAAGACATTAACCTCTTTACCTCTAAACTATAGATAATGCGACCAATATTAGTGAGTCTTTGGTTTGCTGGTTAGTAATATGGGCTACAAGAAAGTGCTACACTATTGTCTCTGTCCCCACGACTGCCAGGGAAAATGCACAGAACTTATTCTGAATAGATTTATTATTATTATTGCTGACAGGAACAAAATCGCAAAACTTTCATTATATGGCAAGAGCTCATCCTATGTACGCAGGCTAACTGCACTGAATTTTGGGCAGTGACGGGGTAGTTCTAACTTTCCCTGTCAATGGTTTTATGCTTACTGCCTTTATGCTTCTTCAACATTATATTGAAAGCCAAAGATGGTCACATTTTCTTAAATTGAATATATTTGTATTTTTTCTCCATATAAACCAACGTGGCCACCTGTCTCCTCACAGTGAGCAGGAGACTTCAGGAACTTTGGATGAGCCCTCATCAGGCTCTCTTTGGAACCAGCTCTTCTCTGTTGTTTATGTTTGGGGAAATGCAGAGTCCTCTTTGCTGTGATTTGTGGGACTTCGGAAGAGTCAAGAAATCATCTTTGTGACTCTATTTTTCTGAATGGGATAAAAGATCATCTTTCAAATGTCACCTCTTTAATAATATTATTTCTTTCACTTTGTGTAGCGCATCCAAAATGCAGTGTCATATAGGGAACAACAGAATGCTACAGGGTTCCTCAAATTCTACAAGAAATGTTCAATTTTAATTTTCAATTTGATAATTATCTCACCAAAATTAACACTGGTATATTGGGCTTATATTTTGAATCAAGTTGATGATCTCCACTAAAAAAAAACAACAACAACAACAAAAAAAAAAACGTTAGAGTGGGGTATCCATGCTTATTTGGAAGCAAAGTGATTTCCTGAAGAACATTTATCGCAAAGTGTGCTAGTAAATGCCAGAATGTGTGATGGCTCTAACGTGACATGATACAATGCCAAAATTGCAATAGTTTTACACTTGTGTGCTTAAAGTGAATTCTTTAAGCAAATTTATTTATTTATTTTATGAATTTTGTTTATTTATTCATGAAAGACACAGAGAGAGAGAGGCAGAGACCCATGCAGAGGGAGAAACAGGCTCCATGCAGGGAGCCTGATGTGGGACTCGATCCCCAGTCTCCAGGATCATGCCCTGGGCTGAAGGCAGCGCTAAACCGCTGAGCCACCAGGGCTGCCCCCCTTTAAGCAAATTTAAAGGCAAGACTTCTCTTATACAGAGACAATTCCTAAACTGAAGGCCATTTTTTTTTTAGAGGCAGTATCTGTCCCTTTAATTTTTAAATAACATGAGATAATTGATTTTACAAAATGAAAACGAAGTTACTGTGGCAGCATAAGGAATTATTTTAAAGAATATACAATAGGGATCCCTGGGTGGCGCAGCGGTTTGGCGCCTGCCTTTGGCCCAGGGCGCGATCCTGGAGACCCCGGATCGAATCCCACGTCGGGCTCCTGGTGCATGGAGCCTGCTTCTCCTTCTGCCTGTGTCTCTGTGTCTCTGCCTCTCTCTCTCTCTCTCACTCTCATAAATAAATTAAAATAAAAAATAAAAAAATAAAAAATATATATACAATAATTTAGAAAATTGTGATACAAAATTGATAAGTGCTGTGTTTTGGCAGCTCATAAGAATGAAAATTTCTCAGTTGTTAAAACAAGTGGTTGCAGGTCTGAGGTCAGTGTTAAGAGAAATGTCGAGATAGAAGGTATTTTTGACAGATACTCTGTGATGAAATCAGAAGTAGAAGTGTTACCTATATCCTGGAGACTTCATTAGACTTCAACCTAAGAGACTTCATTAGTAGTAAGTATGATTTACTGTTCTTAAAGAGCTGAAATCCTCCACAGCCCCAGAAATATAAACGCATATCAATTTTACTTCAAAAACTGTTCTATTTTTTATTTAATGTAATTAGTCTTGAAATAAAATACTAATATTTTTAATAAAATGTTCATCATATATTCTCACTTAACCATGACCCCCCAAATAATTAACATATATTAAAAACAAAAATAACTGATGACTACTTTGTCTTAAATTTATCTCTAGAAGTACATTTTAGTATCATGGATATCCTTGTGTTTGAGATTCACTTCGTTATATTTTGAACAAAGTATATTTGTTAATATAAATTATAGCAAATCAACTGGTTTTAGAGCAACTTTATAATATGTTTATAAAATTAACTATAGGAAAACTTTCTATTTAAGAAAATTTGAAAAATTTAAGGTACTATCGATATCTGTTATAAAAATGACACTAAAATATATCTTTCATTTTTTTCAATTGTGTTCTTTACGGGTAATACTTTGTCATAAAAAGCTTTAGATAAATAAGAAATTGTGATTAATGAGTTACTCCTAACCTCTTCTTTAACCTTTCAGATCCCTAAGGTGGTTTTTATCATTATTTTAACTATATAATTGTAATTCATAACTAAACTGATATTAAAATATTAATTTCTATATTTTATGATTAGATATTTTAAAGGCAACCTGATATTTTATTTTAATTTTTAAAAATATTTATTTATTTACCCATGAGACACACACACAGAGAGAGAGAGAGAGAGAGAGGCAGAGACACAGGCAGAGGGAGAAGCAGGCTCCATGCAGGGAGCCCGACGTGGGACTCGATCCCGGGACCCCAGGATCACACCCTGGGCCGAAGGCGAGCGCTAAACTGCTGAGCCACTCAGGGATCCCCCCAACCTGATAGTTTAAAGACTAGTAGAACATTGAAATATTTTCTTCTAGATGAACAATTTGTCAATATTTTAGTATGTATGTGTACATGTTTATTTTAAGCAAAGGTTTGCAATCGTGTCTTTTTCATAAAAGTATTAAATATGGACTCGTAGCTATTAGAAAATGTAGAGATATATGTGTATTTGGCTTAAAGATATATAAAGGACGGTGGTGGGAGAATTTAGTCCTTTGCCCAAACAAGTGCCCTTTTGTTAATAGTGAGCTCTGGACAACATGGGATCTGAGTGTGCAGCTCACCCCCAGCATAGGCGTGTTAAGGGCCATGAGGCCTCATACTCCCTGGGGACCTAGCTGAGGACCCACTGTGCTTCCAGACTAATCCTCTTTCTCCAGGGCTTGTTGCTGCCCCCACCTCAGGCATAAATCCTGAAAGCATCTCCACGTGCAAACCTCCATTTCTGAGTTTCCTTCCCTCTGTGTGCACCAGCAGTGTGTCCAGGAGAACGGATGCTAAAAATGGAATTTTCGACTGAGCTGGGTTACCTATTGGCTGGCTGACAGTGTGGGCCCCTTGTGAGCGGCAGGTGAAGCATGGATCAGCTCTGGCCCAGGGAGCAGTATCAGGATTAACATATCATCTGGTGCTGAGATCTACAGTGTCCCAGTAGAAAAAAAACAAAACAAAACAAAACAAATGCAACTAGCAGGGAAAGGTATTCGGCATTCGGCACTTAAAAAACATGAACAAACTTGTAACTATGACGGAAAAGTAAATGTATGGACGAGTGGTGCTGGGGACAAATGGAAATTCTGAGTGTGAATCCAACAGGTCCTCCTTCACAGCACAGAAGAACACCCCCCATCCAGCAGCAGGTGGGCAGAGGGCTGAGCTCAGGCCCACAGTTTTATCATAATAGCAGCAGAAAAGAAAAAAAAGGAAAAAATAAATGCAGCAGAATTCAGGAGAAAGATGAATTCTCAGCTGCTGCAAGTCTGCTATGTCCACAATGGCATTGACTGGACAAGAAAAGACACTTGCCAATGGTTTGAGTTTGATGAAACTCTAACACTGGGGATCCCTGGGTGGCTCAGTGGTTTACACCTGCCCCTTCCTGTCACACAACAGGAGCCTTCCCTCCTGGGCCCAGGTGGAGACCTATGGCCTGTTCCTGGAGGAGCCACAGGGAATGCTGCAAACAAAGGCTTCAGAGGCCATCCTGCAGGAGGACCCAGGGGCTGCCTGGGCTCCTAGGCCCCGTGCCACCATCTCCCCTAGCTGCCTGCCACTCTGCACAACTCACAGCATCCTGTGCCCCAGTTTCTGAGTTTGGAGAATCTGGAAAAATAACAAAAGCTCCTCCATAGTTTTTGCAGATTATATAAATTTGCATATATAAAGTACCTGAATATTTGAGGTTATTATTACTCTTAATATAACTTTGAAAAAGATAGAGTCTAGCAGAGAATTGATGTGTCCCTAAATTTTTGCTACACAGATGGAGGGACAATGCACACTCTCATGGACAGGCATGTATATGGAAAGGTGAGTGCTAAACCCCACGCAAAATACAAACATGAAAAGATACATGGGACACACAACTGAATGAAAGGCGACAGACATGCACACTCCATTGCAGTTTATGCCACCACCTAAGAGTGGCTCAAACAAATCATGACCCCGGATTGGTCTGTGTGCCCTCCCTTGTTAGGGCTGCCACTATCACCTTAGGACTTACTTCTTCCTCAATATTTTTTTGCTCCTGTGACTGCATTTCCAGAGGCTTGTTTTGCAAGAACAAAACTATCTTTTGCATTTTATTGAAAAGCCTCGCAGTCACCTAAATTCCCTTTTATCTCAATCTTCTGGAATAATCGCCGTTTCTTTTTAAAATTATCAGTGAGAAATGGTTATTAAAGTAACAGTTATACTTTCTGCTTTTTTAATTATGTATTTGTGCGTGTAGCTTGGCCCTTAACACAGCGGTGGGAAATGAGCCTTGTCCATGCATGATCATGACGAAAACCCCCAACACCTGGACTTGCGGATGGGGTCTTAGAGGATGGTTCTCCACGTTGGCAAGCCTCATGGCTCACCATGGATGGCCTTTGCCAAGGGAACAGACCGATGACAGGAGAGGAAATCTTGACCGAGTCTCCCCGAGTCTGACCCACATGCCGTCTCTGGTGGCAGCAAGGAGGACAGGTGCCAGTCTCCTCTGTGCTGGGGGCCACCCCTGTGCTCATTAATGTTTGTAGCACAATTTGATGCAGCCTATAAAGGTACAAGTGATGGTACAAGTAGGGGCCTAGAGAGCTTTCCTAGCCATTCCTTACATTGGTAATTACAAAACATTTTCAGGAGACGAAGTCATCACACTCCTGACCTCTCACCTGAGACAGTTCAATGTGTTACAAAGGCTTTTACCTTTGCTTGCTAGAAATGCAGGAATCTGCTTGCTCCTTCCCTCTTTGATTTAAACATAACCTTCACTAGGGCTGTTACTTCTGGGCAATGAAAAGTCTCTATAAGGGCATTAAGTTCAGGAGAACCGTGTGTCCTACCACAGCAAACAGTCACTGCCTCTCCACCTACTTGTCATGATAAAGGGATGTGGCCCTGATGAACTCTCTTCAGGTTCTATATTCTGTTCTGACCATCGTGGTGTGTCATGTCATTTTTATGGAGGAGAGAATTGTTACCTCCATGGGGCAGAGAGAGGAGGAAATTGCTGTTTTACTTCTGACCTGAAAATGTGTGCTCCATTGTCAAGGAGGATGTGGCTCCGTAGAGAACTATGAAATGCCACTGAGTCTATATTTTCTGGCCTGCAAGTGACTTTGTCAGTATTAAATACTAGAAATAAAAGAAAAATGTGCAAGGTGTGCCCTAGTCCTTCCATGCCTTATGGAGTGAGAAGGCAAAGCGGAGACAGATAAAAGACCAAGGTTGGAGGAGCACGGGGAGTGCTCAGATGTATTGCACAGTCAGGATATATAATAAAAGGTCAAAAAAGGGGAAGTTAATAAAATTATAACAGCTGAGAATACCTTCAAACTGTAATCAGTTACTAGGTAAGTTGAAAACGTGGATATTGATCTTAGGATTTTATTAAAGAGGCCTCAAAGCACAGTGCTTTCAGAACTCCCAGGAGGGCAGCCTGGGGATTGGGCATGCTGAGCGGATGCTCCCGGACAGGTCCTATCTCAGCGAGCTTTCCCCCAGGACTGGACCTGAGACAAACACTGTGTTCAGGTAGCTCATTGAGATGGTGGGTGAGGAAGTGGTTTGAGCAAGAGAGACAAAGGAGAAGCCAGTGCAAGTTTCTGTCGTTGAAGAAGCATGTGCTTATCAAAAAGATGGAACCTGGTATCAAATGGAAATTCATAATTCGCATTAAAAAAGTGAAAGGACTTTTACATGTGAATCACGTGAATATTTCTAGTATTTTGCTGTTGGTTGTGAAAGCACAATTAGATATTGACATCTATTTTTTCTCCACGTTTCATGATTGAGAGGCTAAGAGTTACACAAAAATGAGAATGGGGATAGACGAAGGGGGCCCAGTGATGAGCCTGAGCCAGGTCCACCCTAATAGGTGAGGGTCCACCCTAACAGTTCTGAAGCTGATTATACACACACTGACTAACGGGCCATGGGAAGTATAGGTTCCTCATTTGTAAAATACATATATATTATCACAAACTTTGTAATGTTATTATTCTGTTAATTAAATGATACGATTTGTGTGAATCTCTCAATACAATGTCTGGCCCATAGTAAAGATCCCTGTTTGATTTTACTGCATAAAGTGATAAAATGTGCCTTAGGCAGAGAAAAGAACTACAGCAGTTGAAAAAAAAATAGTTTGCACATGGATTTCTTAGATTTAGTCCAGCTAATCTGCATTTAAAAATATTCTGTTTCTTCCCACTGAATAGACATGAGATGTTCATTTTGTCCAATTTGAATACCAAATTTTCTTAGTTATGCATGGACTGCTTTATATACCCAAACTTGGTGCATAATAGATTTTCAAGTGCTCCACTGGGAATCAAAGTATAATATTGACCTTATTTTGTGATATTTTTGGTTTAATTAGGTCAACATCTAAAGGAGTAAAATACAACAGTGCCAACTCTTTCATTATTCTTAATTATATTTTACTTAAAAATAATTTCCACAATATTGTTTTTGTGATCCCATGATAGTATTTTAACTCCAAAAATATTGACTGTCTTCTAAATCAAGAGTTGGCAAATTGCAATCCCTTCTGTCTTGTTAATAAAGTTTTATTGGAACACAACCATGATCATTCATTTAAATGACTTTATAGCAGTCATCTAGTCCTACAACTCTTGATTTGTCAAGAAGCTAATACATTAACTTAAAATTACAGGATCAGTGACAGAGTATCAGCCTAGAACCCAGATCCTCTTCTTATATTCCAATGCATTCCAATAAAAAAAAGTTTATCTGTTTAATTAATGAAAATGACGTACATGGTCTATGTTCCCCTAAAGAAGTTTAGGTTAATTTATGAAAAAACAAGTCTGCTGTTTTAAATGCACTTTTGTGAAATATTAATAAAATAAAAGTGAAAAATGCATTGAAAATGTTGATTTATACTCTCCTTGTTTAGGTAATCTTCCTCCAAAAATAAGGTGCACAAATATACCTCATAGCGGAAGCATATGTCTGTGCACTTTACATCAAGTCAATAGCGAAGTAGTATTATATTGTACAGAATTGTAGGAATTTGCATAAAATTCATGAAATCTATGAATTTATAAGACATTTTCATCTTTCAGAATCAGTTGGCTGTTAAAGTCTCATATAAAGTCTAACACAAATTCAGTCTAATAAAATAATATGAAGTTGTAAAGAGGTGAAAAGCAGGATTGAACAAAAAGAGGATCCTCAAGGAACCTAGTGAAATTGTTTAATAAAATGTCAAAAACATGGGTGCCCTGGATGGCACACTGATGGAGCCCCATGGGGAGCTCCATGCTCAACATGGAGTTGCTGGAGATTTCCTCTGCCTTTCTCTGTCCTTCCCACTCATGCTTTCTCTTTCTCTCTCTAAAATGAATAGATAAGTCTTTAAAAAAATATATCAAAAATACGTATCTGAAAAAAAAAAATACATATCTGCAGAACTCAAAGGCAGGTGGATGTGTGCACTGCCCCAAAATATTTAAAGTACAATGTGAAATAATATGGAGCCTAGTATGCATTTTAATTTTTTATTGTTGTACAGTATATAAAATATAAAATTACCAGCTCAACCATAGGTCAGTGTGTACTTCAGTGGCACTGAGTATATGCACAATATTATGTAGCCATCACCACTATGCTTTTCTAGAATTTGGTAATCATCCCAAAAATCATCTATACCCATTAAACAATAATTTCTCATTATCCTTAGCCCCTGGCAATCTCCATTATGACTGTGCTTTATGTCTGCATAAATCTGCTTATTCAAAGTACCTTGTATAAATGTAATAATATAACATTTGCCCTTTATTTTCTGCCTTGTTTCATTTAGCACAGTGTGTTTTCAAGATTCATCCATATTGTAGCATGGATAAGAATTTCATTTCTTTTTACAACTGAATAATATTTTAATTTTACTTTATATACACACACACACAAACACACACACATATATATAATTTGCCATATTTTGTTATCCATTCATCTGTCAGTGGACATTCAGTTTATTTCCAATTTTTGACTATTGTGACAATGCTACTATGAATATCGGTGTACTGGTTGAATTCCTGTTTTCAATTTTTTGGGTACACACCTAATAAAGTAGAATTATTGAATCATATGATAATTTTATTTTTAACTTTTGGATGAACCACCATACTGTTTTCCACAGTGACTGCACCATTTTTTTATTCTCACCAGAAATGCACTGGTGTTTCAGTTTCTCTGAATTCTCATCAGTACTTGATATTTTTCTCTCTTTTTGATAGTAATCATCCTCATGGATGTGAAGTGGTATCTCATGATGATTTGATTTGCATTTCCCTAATGATCAGTTATATTGAGCATCTTTTATTATGCTTATTGACAATGTGTTAGCTTCTTTAGAGAAATCCTATTAAGTCATTTGCCTATTTTTGAATTGTGATGTTTGATTATGAGTTGAGTTTTGATTGAGAGTTGAGATTTTTGAGTTGAGTTTGAGTTGAGTTTTGAGAGTTGAGATTTTTGAGTTGAGTTTGAGTTGAGTTTTGAGAGTTGATGAGGTTTAAGAGTTCTTTATATTAACCCTTTATCATATTTTTTATTGGCAAATCGTCCCTTCCATTCTGTGGGCTGTCTTTTTACTCTGTTGATAATGTACTTTGAAGCACAAAAGCCTTTTAAATAATTTTAATGAACAGTTGATCTAATTTTGTCTTTTGTTGTCTGTGCTTTTTGTGTCATACTCCATTATATATTTTGATATCTATGCATACTCTACTTCACAAACCCTTGTCTCCCCTGAATTGGCTTGGACAATTAAATTCTAGGAATAGACAGAGGACACTTGACCCCTTTCTGGCTTGGACTTTGTAGCTTCCATAGAGAGGCCTCTCCCTGCAACTCATACTCATATAATGAAAGTGAGCTTCAGGACCCCTGGTGGCTCAGTTAGTGAAGTGTCTGCCTTCACCTCAGATCATGATCTCTGTGTCCTGGTATCGTGCCCCATGTTGGGCTCCCTGCTCAGTGGAGAGTCTGCTTCTCCTTCTCCCTCTGCCCCTCCCCCCACATGTGCACTCTCTTTCTCTCAAATAAAGAAATAAGAGCTTAAAAAAAGAAGAAAGTGAGCTTCAAAGAACTATTAGAGAGGAGAGAAGTGTGGCCATTCCAAAGACACATTAATCTCCTGTGAGGTTGTAGGATTTGAGGTCAAGAATATCTATATTGACCACTGCTGCATCCTTACAACTGTATGGAAAATAAAATACCTGGATTCTCTTGTTACACTGGACTCTCCAGGTGAAGACATAAATGTGAGTAATACGTAAAATGACCATTCCCCCAAATCACCTCCATGAAATGATGCATTAAGGTTTGTTGGTTAATGACTATAATTGATGAACTTTTCATTTTTCTGCTTTGCTCTTGTCATCTGAGCACAATGAAGGTATCATCTATGTAAAGGTTTATCAGACACAAGAAGGATAGCTCTCTTCTCCATTACTGAGAGGAAAGAATCTACATTATTTATTGATTTAAATTTAATTTGTTTTATGAATGTATTTATTGCTAGACTTAAATAT
This sequence comes from Nyctereutes procyonoides, assembly GCF_905146905.1. NCBI lineage: Eukaryota > Metazoa > Chordata > Mammalia > Carnivora > Canidae > Nyctereutes > Nyctereutes procyonoides. The sequence goes on from NW_026575043.1 coordinate 33,580,148, forward strand.
ACAGACAGAAATGGACACAGATAAACGACACACATACGCATGCACACACACACGCACAAAAATGTCAACATTGTAATGCATGGTGGGAAATATTAACTGTAAAATTATGTTGATTATCATCTTTTTCCTGTAGCACTTTCTGTGGGAAGTCAACTAATAATCAGAAATGGGGTTTTTGAATCCAGAAAGAGACAAGCTGACAACTTGACCCTAATGGCTCATCTCAGCAAACCACAGTAGTCCTTTTTGTCCATTCTATTCTATGGATGTACTTTCAAGACCCAGAAGATATTCATGCACAAAAACTTGTGCAATCTTTTCTACAGATACGCCACCTATTCTGGGAAGGAGATAAAATGTTCTCTTCCAATTTTATATCCCTTGCCAATGGGTGCCAGTCTTAATCTTTTGGCCTCTTCTAGGTCTGTATAAAGATTTCCACAAATCAGAAACTAGTTTGAGAGTTTTATTCAGAATCTCTCTCTCTCTTTTTGTCAAATTTGTAAACCTCATATTTCATGAAGAAATTTTAGAGAGGTTCCCCAAGGACTTCTGCAAGAGATGCCAGAGACCATCATTACAGGGAAATGAACCAAGGACTAGTTAGTTTGATGGGCATAATTCTTATAAGTCTATGTGTTCTAGGGAAATCTTAGTACATATTTCAAATAAAGAGAAATTTCCTGAATTCCAACAGTCCAAGTTTAATCTTTCATTTCCCATTTAAAAAATCCATTCTATATACGTTGGCTGAAGGCTTTATGGTAAACTTCTACTATAGGTTATACTATTATTTTGCCTTAAGGGATCATTAAAAATGCAATTTTGAGATATAGTTTTAATTTTAAAAATGAAAAGAATCATCTTTCTTGGAAGGAAAAAATACACATTTGGATAGTTGAAATCATTACAAAAATCTAACCAAAGACTTTAAATATCATTTAGCAAATTAGCACATATGCTTTTTATAAAGTGAACTTGTATATGCTTCAAGACACATTATGAATATTTTACACTAAAAGGTAGAATAAGAAGGAATAGAGCATTAATCAAGAATATCTTAGTTTCTAAATGCCTCTAGGATAGGCTGCCTAACATTGTGTGTACATATTACATGCTCTAAGCTGTTTCAACAGTAATAGAATACTTCTACCACTTAATTCTTCAGTTCATAATAAATGTTATAAACATACTGAGAAACAACATTGTCTGAGTACTTTTTACCCATTTCAATGTAGTTTGTAAACATTTTACTTTCAACATTTTATAATCACAAGACTCTGTAAGCCAAGTGACTTATCACCTATTTTTGTCTCTGATAGTCTTAATACCAGAGTAATAAATACAGCTAGCATGACTGATAATTTTGCGACAAGAGGATTAGTTCACCATTGTACTGATAAGCTATTTTCTCCCCATATGCTCAAAGTCTCATTTAAAAAAATCAAAACAAAACCTTTATGTTGTAAACTGTCCTAATTTTTTTTAATTTTATTTTTTTAAAAGGTTTTATTTATTTATCCACAAGAGACACAGAGAGAGCGGCAGAGACATAGGCAAAGAGAGAAGCAAGCCCCACACAGGAAGCCTGATGTGGGACTCTATCCTGGGACCCCAGGATCATCCCCCGGTCTGAGGGCAGATGCTCAACCACTGAATCACCTACGCGTCCCTGGCCTTAAATCTTTTTAAAGGAGGAAAAGACTACTAGACCAGCTTTGTGGGTCCACACAGGTGACAACATGCAATATCACTGTTAGAATAAAAGTTTGAAAAGTAACCTTTTATAACAAACATGAAATTTTCCTTCAGATTGCAATTTCACATATTATGTTTTTAGAGTTTAATGCAATATTTATATAAAATCAGTCACTGGTCTCAGAAGAGATGCTCAGGCACAATTTCTCAGTTCATTTATTCACATTATGAGAGATGTGGAAAATATTTCCATCAGCATCTGGATTTGGAAAGAGAAGACAATTTTCTCAGAGATGTGTAATTTCTTAGCTTTTTCTCATTGGGCTACCTTGTTGTTAAAATGGAAACATAAGCAGACACGTATTCTGTTATCAGTTATATGACTTGATAAAGAGTGGCTGACTTTATTTGGTTTGGCATCTATGTTTAAGAATCAAAAACACTCCAGTAATCTGAGATGGTATGGTTGATGCTTCTTCTCCAAAATGACTATGTGACCTAGTTGTTACCCGTAGTCCTGTTGCTCACTGTAGAATGGAGAGGCAACTAGAGAAGAGAGGCATGAAAGGATCACAGATCGAGTATCAGGGTGGAACTATCATCTATCCTCTCATTTTCCATTGTTCCTTTTAAGAGAATTTCAGGTCCGGCAGGCCAGCATGCTCTGCTGTGCTTTCAGGTAAATGCAATATTGTTCTGAACCGTGCCTACGAGATAGTTAGAAATGGAGAGATGTTTCTGATGTAATTATTACAATCACAGAGGTGCAGGCAACTGAATGAAGTTGAGAGGCATGAGAAGAGGTTCAAGGTTGGAGTTTGAATTGGAAGAGTTGTACTTACGGCATTAGTAATTCAGTATTACTTGACCATGTGAGGTCCAGCTATCTAAATTATTGGCTCTTGATTACATATTTCATTAAGGTTTTCTGGCACGTATACACCAGCTCATTACCCATTTACTTTTAACCAGTGTTACAGTTTAGTAAAGTTTTTTTATTATATTTATTTTTTTCAGTCTACTATTGAAAAAAAATTCAAACATACTGAGAGGCCTTAGAGAATAATTATTTGCTGGTTAATCTCTTGTCTTGGGTCTCCAAAGCACTCCCAAACACCATGAACTCTTTTTTCTTCTTGCATCTCTACATTTCTCTGCCACCATGCCTTTGTCAGTAGGTTATTATGGTGCCTTCTAGAAACAATATTACATATTCTGATTTGGTTCATAGCAATCCAGTGTGTCCAAGGAGAGGAGGACAAGCTGTGAAATACACATCAACCATGAATGTACTTTCATGCATTATGTCAGCAGCTCGGCTACAATTTCAATAGTACCCATCACTGATGACCCTAAAGTTGGTCCTTCCTTGACAATATCTGAAGTAGAACTCTATTTATAGCACTTACCATAATTTAGAGTCATATGTATGATCATAATGTATATAATACATAAATATATATATGAATATCTATTAATATGTGCTTCATGTAAATATTGTTCCTTTAAATATTTATTTTCTTCTTCCACCCTCAAACATACACAAAGAGAGAGGATTCATGAAAACCAGGTTCCTATCTACTTCATTTATCAGCACTTCTATATGTTAAAGGCAAAGAAATACTCATTAACAAGTGTATGCACAGTAGAACTATTTCTCTACAAAGTTAACTAATTTTATGTCAAAGTATATAAAAAAAACTAGGAAATTCCAGCTCTTGCTGTGTTTTTCTCTCCCTATAAAAATAAAACAACAATAATAAAAAATATTAGTTGATTTTGCTGTCTGTGGTTTTGATATTTCAAGAATAACACGCAGATTTTGATTTTTTTAAATGGTTAGCCTTGGGATGCTTGGGTGGCTTACCGGTTGAGCATCTGCCTTTGGCTCAGGGCATGATCCCGGAGTCTCTGGATCAAGTCCCACATCGGGCTCTCTGCATGGAGCCTGCTTCTCCCTCTGCCTGTGTCTCTGCCTTACTCTCTGTGTGTCTCTCATGAATAAATAAACAAAATCTTAAAAAAATAAAAATAAATGGTTAGCCTTCCATATAATGGATAATGTACTTCATTAATTGGGTGACTTAGTGCTTCACGCCCATCCTGAACTAAGGGCTCTGGAGGACACAAGAACCAACCGCATCATTGTCCTCAAGGAGACTGATTACAACACTGTGACATGGTCAGTTCAAATAGCAAAGCTCTCACAAGGTGTACTGCATACAAATAATAGCAAATATATGGGTAAGTTGCAAAACATGCTTCAGGGAAATATTTTTGCACTCTGTTAGTACGGACGAGAAAACTATTTTGGACGGGTAATTTCCCTCACTGAATTGAACAGAGCTGTTTACATCACACATTTAACTAAAACTGAAAGGAAATGGGAAATATTTCCCTAAACTGTGTACATAATTTTGTGTCAAATGTTGTTCTTTCAGGTTATGAAAGCTCCTAAGTAAATGCACGTGAATTAAATTTAAGGAAGCTTAAGAGATTTTAATTGCAGATTTTATAAGTATGGTAGTACCTGTGCCAAGGCCAGAGGCATGCCGTAAAGAAATATTTTTCTCATCTATCACAATTATCTTCATTTTTAGTCACTTTTGTTCCATCATTTCTTCATGTTTCATGTTAGTTCATGAAGTTTATTGACTGATTCAAAAATGAAAACAAATTATTTTACAGTCAGATGAATGATTCCTTTACCTGTAATTTATATGTGCTTTGAGGGGGACAAAATAAAAACTTCTTTCAAGTCTCATTTAAACTTCCAGTTTTCTTTCTTTTTTTTAAGATTTTATTTATTTATTGATGAGAGACACACACACACACACAGAGGCAGAGACATAGGTGTTGGGGCCAGGTGGGAAGAGAAACTCCTCAAGATGGCGGATACCCCAAAAGGCTGAGGTTCCTGTCACCACCTCCACCTGGGACGTCAATGGACCAATGACCTGCTGACAGCTTGACGCAGACCCTTAGACCTCTCCTTTGGACTTACCCAACCGGACCCAATGCCCTTGAAACCCCAGAGGAGGAAGTCACCTTTGACTGACCGAATTGCATCCTTCCTTTGCATAGTGAGGGTCCCTCTGACTGGTTGGATTGCAATCCTTCCTTTGCATATGAGCCAACCAATAGGAAACCGTTCTGCCTTACAACGTTATGTAAACCCCCTGCCACCTTGTCTTGGCGCGACTTCCCCGACTCACTCTTCCCCTCCGTGAGTCGTGGAACCTCGCCCGAGGGTGCCTGCAATAAAATCTGTTCTTGGACCCTCGCTTGCCTTGGCGGTCTCATTTCCATTTAGTTACTAAAAAACCTAACAATAGGCAGAGGGAGAAGCAGGCTCCATGCAGGGAGCCAATGTGGGACTCCATCCCAGGACTCCAGGATCATGCCCTGGGCAGAAGGCAGATGCTTAACCACTGAGCCACTCAGACGTCCCATTCCAGTTTTCTTTTGAGCCCATTCTTTATTGAAATCTTGAGAGTATTTTTTAAAAATCACTGACAAATATATTTGATATTTTCTTGCCATTTCTTTAGGTTCTCTTTCCAGGACTTCTCTGTATATTTTCCTACTTCAAGGCTCCCATCAAAGTGTATGTAATTGACTACAGTGAGTAACATTTATTAGTTATTAGAATGGGGTTGCCTTCCCCGGGAAATCTTTATGGTTCAATAGAAACAGCCCATGATTGGGAGAAAGGGATTTTAAATCTTGCTTTGATTAATAACATCACTATAGGTAAATCATTAACCTCTGTGTTTTGATTCTTTTAAATCATAGGACAAAGGTATCTTTAAAGGGCAAAATGGCAGGGCTTCTGGGTGGCTCAGTGGTTGAGCATCTGCCTTTGGCTCAGGGCATGATCCCAGGATCCTGGGATCAAGTTCCACATCGGGGTCCCCACAGGGAGCCTGCTTCTCCCTCTGCCTGTGTCTCTGCCTCTCTCTTTGTGTCTCTCATGAAAAAATACATTTAAAAATCTTAAAAAACAATTAAAAAAAAAGGCAAAATGGCTGAGCACACTAAAAAGCAAATTCAATGAAAGAAGTTAATGTTACTTTTAGTCACTATCATCCCCTCTCCTCTGGACTCCTGGGCAGGAAATGGAGCAACTTTCACATCCACATAGGGCAAGGTCAAAGTGAGAAGTCAGAAGCAGTGGGTAGAAAGGAGGATTTTTATATTCCAGTCATAGTTGGAATTGTCTCTCAAGAGGCTTGTGCTGGATCATTTTGTCAATGAGAAACTCTAATGAATGTATGGAATGTTAAATTAGAGTCAAAATATCCAAACTTCCATTTAATTTCTGCCTTATATGCAGGCTTCCTTGTTCTTATATTTCACAGTACACAGCACACAATAGAATACAAAACAATTTAGAGGATTTCCATTTTGTTGGTCCTTAGCTACATTTTCCCTATATTTAAGGGAAGTGAGCAAATTATTTCTAAATTCTCTTTTAATTCTATTTCTGCAAGGTTCCATGGCTGATATGTCTAGGTATGTCTACACACACACACAGATGTACACATGTCTATAAGACTATAGACATATGTGTGTGTGTTTGGTCTTGTTGAAATACTGGACAAATGAGAGAAGAATTCACATGAGTCAAGAAACAACGTATAGGAGAGCTGTGAAGAATAGGGCATGTTAATGTAGATTACATGAAACAGAAGGAAAAAGATTTTTAAAATCACAGAAAAATATTTGTTTCAAGATTTTATTTATTTGAGAGAGAGAGAACAAGAGCAAGGGGTGGGGCAGAGGGAGAGGGAGAAGCAGACTCCCCACTGAGCAAGGAGTCTGACACCGGCTCAAACCCAGCACCCCGAGATCGTGACCTGAACCAAAGGCAGACACTTCACCGACTAAGCCACCCAAACACCCCAGAAAAAAGATTTTATTAGTACCTCAACTGCTTTTCCTCCTTTTCTTTGAATTAACATTAAAAGAAAAAGAAAACAAATGGAAAATTTTGAGGAAAATATTGATAATGTTACACTGAAATTGGAAATCAGATCCATTAAAGAGTAAGGCATTTGTCAAGGGAAAAAGTAGAAAACAAAACATCAAGAAAAGCATTTTCTTGCTATTTAAAAATATTACCTTGTATGTGACATAAAGTGCAAGTTTGTATTTAGAGAGACTTCCCACGGTCCCCATCAGCACCTCCATTAGTAGATACATAGACATATGAGAATCTGCAGGACCCCACAGGTTGATTTAGGAACAGCCCTAGAAGTAGGTAGATTCAGAATTTAGCACAAGAAGAGATTTGAGGAAACTCCAAGTAAACCCCATGTCTACTAAGGGGAAGAAAATGAGAGTTAGTTATAAATCACAACCATCTCTTTTGTGGACTCCTGTAACAGCCTCCTACCTGGTCTTTGTCATAGTGATTTTTCTACACCGTGAATTAAATTGTATTACCTCCTTGCTAAAAGCATCCATTCCCTTAGGCCTGACACTGATGTCTGCTCCTGATGAGAGGTAAAGAGGCTTTGGAGAGATGGTTCATGTCTACACCTCCATTGCCGTCTCATCCAGCTTTTCTCTTTGTTCACTAGATTTCATTTGTGTGGTCTCATCCTGGGTTCATGTGATACACCAACCTGAATCAGGCCCCTCCACCCAAGACTGATCTTTCCAGTCCTGAAATCATGTTTTCTAAGGCCTTTCCTAAGGTGCCCTCTAAGTGGGCCTGTTAGGTTTACTTCAAATTAGCTGCCCTGATGATATTGTAAAACAATAATCATTTTGAGGCTCATGATTATTTCAGTCAACAACTGTGTCTGGACCCAGCTAGGTTGTTCTCCTAGTCTTAGACTGTTCATTCAGCTACTCCAATTGTATGCCATCCAGAGCTGGAAGCCAGGCCTCTGATCCATGTGGTTTCTGATGGTCCAAGAGCCAAGGTCAATAGGTTCACATGGTGCAAGGGCAGAGTACCGTGCATGTGTGTGTGCATGAGAGAGAGAGAGAGAGAGAGAGAGAGAGACAGCACCAGTGGAAGGATCTCAGAATCACCCGAGGCCCCCAGGGCCACGCTCAGAGCAAGCACATGCTCACTTCTGCCGCAGTCCATTGTCACATCAGGTCACGAGGCAGCAAGAGTAGAGGAAACACACTCCAGCTCTTGATGGAAGAAACTGGAGTCTCATTTCAAAGGGTGTTAAAACAGAAAGGATAAAGAACTGCTGATTACACTGTTACATATGAAGCAGCTGCCTGTTTATTCCCTTTGTACTGACGATCAGATGTGTTTCACGGGTTTGAGGTTCCTTGGCTTATCACTTGTTATTCCCTCTAGACTGGAAACGTATGAGAGCAGAGTCTGTTTCTTTTTTGGAAGAGACTATAGCCATGGCTGGCACAATGCCTGGCATACAGTCGGCCCTTAAGGGATATTTAAAATAAAAATTAAAAAAATAATACCAAGACAGAATGATTTTTTTTTTTTTAATTTATGATAGTCACACAGAGAGAGAGAGAGAGGCAGAGACACAGGCAGAGGGAGAAGCAGGCTCCATGCACCGGGAGCCCGACGTGGGATTCCATCCCGGGTCTCCAGGATCGCGCCCTGGGCCAAAGGCAGGCGCCAAACTGCTGCGCCACCCAGGGATCCCCAGAATGATTTCTTTTACAGTTTTATGAATATAAAAGGTCTTGCGTAGGCTCTTGTATTGGTCATCTACCCACAATCCCAGCAACTAGCAACAGCATTAAAATTTATAACCACAGAAGATGGACAAGAACCTTGCAGAATGGGAATGCACTACTTCATTAAAACAGGATGGAGATAACGTCATTTGCTCTGTGCTCTCCATGTGTCAGGCACTATGCTGTTCAGTGTGGTCACACCATCACTGTTGGTAAAGCTAGTAAGAGAAAAGAAAGGTGCCCTCAGAGAGAGAGCAGGGGTCTGTGACTTGGGTTATTGGCGGGATCCAGGGAAGGCCAGCACATCAAAGAAGAAAGGAATTATATAAAGATCTCACATGTCCTTCATGCTAGTGCGGGACTACTGGCGCCTCAAAATATACAAACATGCTGTGTAATATAGGTCTTTTCTGTAAAGAATTTGTCACAATGACCCCAGAATTTTAGTCCTCTTCCCAAATAATGGAACACCCTAAGTAGAATACTTTTTAGAATCCATAAGCATCTAAAGATGCTCCTTAGAATTTTCATGAATCGAAACATTAAGATGAAGCACCACATCAGGAAATACTGAGAGTGAAGTGCTATGACAAGTTCTATGCACTGCTTATCCCGCAAATTAGACCAAGAAAAAATTTAACTTTTTCTTGGCAATGCTGATATATAGCTTGAACATGAAAAAAAATCATCTTGTTTAATAAGAAAGTGCAATAAGACAAATGGAACTTATTTAAAAATGGAACAATCATTACGACACTATTATTGTATTTGTGAAGCACTGTGTGTTTTCAAACTTTTTATACAGTTGAACCTCTTAGGCCAATGAAATTCAGGATTAAAGAGGTTAAATAATTTGCATGAAATCTGCCACAGCTAAGTACAAATAAATCCAGCACTTCTAGCTTATATGCCTCCTCCCATATGCTGCTTTCTGATCTAATGGCAAATACAGATATGTAAATAAATAAATAAATAAATAAATAAATAAATAAATAAATAAAATGGACAGAGTCAATTGGCATGATGCTTAATGAACTGTAAGATCCCCAGTGTACTCAGGGTCTCCTTACATGGCCAATATTTATCAAAGAATACACAAGCTGAACTATCTATCAGTAAAAAGTTAAAATATAGTTTCTGTTAAATTCTGCTTCATAAAGATGGAGATAGACTCAATTTCTGTGTTCAAACTTCACCAATTCTCTCTTCCTTTCTAGATTTCCATTCTTCAGTGTCTGCATGCTCAAATCATATTTTGTACAAGAAGAAAATTTAAGTTTACTAAAAACAAAATTGGAAAGTCTTTCAAGGGAAAGTAAGATGGTCTTATTTTTTATGCCTCCTATAATTCTATTTTCAAAATAAAACTGTTAATAAACTTATAATGGGGAAAATATTTTAAAAAGCATAATAAAAACCAATTTTCTCAAGGTATTGAGTATTTTTGGTCCATCAGACAGTTGACAGCATTTACTTCAAAATTAAAAAGAAGGTAAGTGTCTCTCTGCTGTCCTGGACAGCTCGCTGTGGACTAAATCGTGTCCCCCTAAAATTCGTGTGTTGAAGCCATAGTCCTACTACCAGAGAATTTGAGTGTACTTGGAGCTAGAACCTCCAAGGGGAAGTTAAGGTTATATGAGGTCTATGTGGGCCCTAGAGTAACCCGGCTGGTGTCCTTACATGAGGAGAGGACCCAGGGATATAACATCTGGAGAAAAGCCATGTGAATGTCCATCTATTGTGTGTAGGCCAAGGAGAGAGGCCCCAGGAGAAACAAACCTGCCGACACCCGGATCTTGGATTTTCAGCTCCACAACTGTGGGAAAGCACATTTCTGTTGTTTGGCACTACCACATTTCATTGCTGTTATGGCAGCCTGAACAAACTAATACATCTACCAATCGGGAAAAACACCTGTAAGGCCAACGTCTCCTGGCTTCCACCGTAGGAGCAGTCATAACCTGGAGGCATGTCTTAAGTCTCATGAAACTGGTAGAGTTCCAGCCTCCTAGGAATTCATTTTGCTCTGCCCCTTCTTCTCTGAAATCACTAACCAAAGACTTACGCATGTCTTTTTTACAGATAATCCTCCCTGACTGTCTCTTGACAGACCCTGGAGCTGAGTAGACTCTATGGCACAACCGCATGTGGCTCTAAGTTTTGTGGCTGTTGGCTTGCCTTCTACACCCCGACTCCCTGTACCATGCCAACCTGCCCTTCATGGTCCTTCCTAGCTCACATTGTGTGATGGCTGTTCAAGACGTTGGTTGCTCTCACCAGACTTGGTCACCCCAGCAGATGGAAGGGCTCATTAAAGGTGTGGAGACCACTTTGTGGCTCATGCGTCCTTCATCATACCCCTGGACTGCTGCAAGAGGAGAGATGTTTTTTGCTGATAGACAGTATCAAGTGAAAAGCTCAAGTTTCACATCACTGCTGCATATGCACTCACAGAATTTTAGTGACCAAAGAAGAAGAGAAGCATGTCAAAGCTGTAACTAAGATGTTGGGGTAACAGAGGTATTCCTACCTGGGCATGGAGAGGGCAGTAGGCAAGGATTCCCTTCCTTGACCCTCTGATGCTGCTCCTTTATCCCATCAGAGAGAACATGATATGGGGATATGTTTTTATTCTTCGATTTATATCTTGAAAGATCTCATAGTATTTCAAGAGATGCAGGACATTCAATGATGCAAAGGCACCTATTGCCATTACATACTCCGGGAAAAGAAAAAGGAGGTGCACCTGGCAGCTAGAAATGCACAAACTCAAACCCATTTGAATCATGGATGTGAAGCCTATTTTTGTAGAATGGAACTCTGTGTGTAAAAAACTTTTTTCCCCTCAAACTGTGGCCAGATTTCTGATCTGGATAGAAGCTGAGGAAGCATTAAAAGTGCTGGGGCTCCCCCTAATGATCATCATGCCAAACAAGACATCTTTTGCTTTTACAAAATTTATTTTTTCACACCTTTGACAGATGATATTAAACATGCTAATCTACTCATATCCCTTGTTTGCTCCAACTGTGCAAATCCCTAAGGCCTGGGTTTAAGTGTCCCAGAGGAAGATTGATTGCAGTGCGCCTAGAACTGTTGCCATCTCCCCAAACCTGCTTCTTTGCCCACCTTCTTTATCTGTGGTGGATTTGACTCAGTCCCCTAAACCAACAGCTGAAGGCCTTCTTGGCAATGTCCATTTCCTCTCAAATGTACATGTTGTCCCCTCATCATAAAGTTTTCCATTTCTATCCTGTGAGAGTCAGCAGCAGAACTAGTCACTATGACGTCTCTCCTGCTCTGTTCAGCTGGCCTGTAGCCACCACATGCTTCCCTTCCGATGTCTTCCTGTTAGCACCCACCCAGAGGTCATCCATGTCTCCCTGAGCCAGTTGTGATTGGATCCAAACTGTTTCCCTAGTCACCACTGAAGAAAAGGGAGCCTGGATCACTTATAGCTATGCTTGTTAGAATGATCTAGAATTATCTTCAGGGGTTCCTCATTTTTTTTCAAAACTCCTCTCAAATTCTCTTGTTAAAAGATGCCATTGTCACGAGTTTCACAGACATTTGACTAACTGTGGTGAATGAATGAGTAAAGGCTACTGGTTCAAAGGCTGAATATGCTCTTGGTTATGATGAATAGCATGTATCCCAATTTTATATTAGTCTCTTGCATCATATTATTTTAATGATGTTCAAAAATCGATATTATAATAATTATTAGGAGGACATACAATTTTAGTACATTTGCTGCTGAAGCAGGTGCTACAAGCAGGACAAAACAAGTCAATAAGTGGTGACTGTACCAGTACCTCAAGATACATTACATTGTATCTTTATATTCTGTTTAAAAATGAAAGTGCTTTTCACACTCCCTTGGCTATAGTTCTATTTATGTTAAAAATGAATAGTTTAGGCTATTTTTTAAAATATATATATTTATAATTTTAGAGAGAGGGAGAGAGGGAGGGAGGGAGTGTGTGTGCATGTATGTGCAAAGGGTGGGAGAAGGGCAGAGGGAAAGAGACCCAAGCAGACTCTCCACTCAGCACAGAGCCCAATGCAGAGCTCAATCTCACGACCCTGAGATCATGACCTGAGCCAAAACCAAGAGTCAGATGCTCAACCAACTGAGCTATCCAAGGGTCCCAAGGTTATACTACATTTTAAAGATGTTTTCACAGAAACAAAACTGGTACATTTTATGAATAATTCAAACTTAAGTATAGAGTTGGCTTAGAATATTCAAAAACCTCAAAAAACCAGACTTGACTGAACAACAGAAACTTTATTTCAAGCAGAAGAGGAAACTTAATGCAGGGTTTTTAGTTTCTTGAGCCAAAAGAGAAAGGCTGTGCCCCAGTGCATCATTCTTTTTCAGATGAGAGGCAGTTTTATAATAGACCCTGTCTCTTCAGTCTAGAGGAATCCTAGGATTTTAAAATTTTAGTAGGATGAACATCTCAGTGTTCTTTTGGAAAATCCAAATAAGTGATTAACTGTGAAGAACACAGTCATGTATGAGTAATTTAAATGGTGATGTTCCTTGAGTTTAATGATGTTCTCAGATTTCAAATTGCATATACAGTTCTAATTGCTTCTTGATCCCCCTCCTTTTACATAATCATTGGGAACAAAGTGTTTATAATAAATATTCCACAATTTACTCTATCTCTTCATAATAGGTATCTAATCAGGAATTATTTTGGGGGTGTGGCACCTGGGTGGCTCAACTGGTTAAGCATCTGCTTTAGCTCAAGTCGTGATCTCAGGGTCTTGGGATCAAGTCCCCTGTCAGGTTCCCTGCTCAATGGGGAGTCTGCTTCTCCTTCTGCCTCTGCTGCTCCCTCCCCCCTCCATTTGTTCTCTCTCTCAAATAAATAAATATACATTTTTAAAGAATGATTTAAAGAAAAGACCTTGAGGGAAAATGGTGGAGTAAAAGGACCCTAAGCTCACCCTGCCCCACATTTAAACCTTGGCATCATTCCCCTCCATATGATTAAACTGGAGAGTGACCAGAAGACTAGAAGAACAAACTCCACAACTAAATGTAGAGAGAAAGCTGCACCTGAGAGGTTAGGAGGGGCAGAAATGGTGATTGGTTGGGAGTTGCCCACAGGAGGGAGACAACTGTGAGCATTAAGAAGGGAAAGAGAGGGTTCCTTGAACTAGGGAGCCTGCATGGAGAAGATGAATCCCCATAATGTCTGGATTTGAAAACCAGAGGGGCTGAAGTCCCTGAGCTTGTCTAACCAGCAGGACATGCAATCTGGAGTTTTAAAAGTCAACAGTGGGCAAACCAGAAGGTGAGTAATGTCTGAGTCCTCCACCTTTGAAGAGACCACAGTCCGTGCAGAGATAGTACAGAAGCAACAGTTTGCACAATGCCTGGGGCCAAGTGGGAGGAAGAATATCTGTTTTATACTGATTTCAGAGCAGGCAGGGGGCTTCTCCAGGAACAAAGGAGACGGTGGGCACTTTTTCCTTTCTTGCCCCTCCCCTCGCCCCAGTGCACATAAACAAAGACCATCTTCAAGAGGCATAGACATTTGCTACCTAATCTTCTAGCAGTGTGACTCACCCACAAATTTTGCTGAGTACTTCTCAACTCCAATCCTGCTGGCCTGCACCCTGGCCTCAGCACAGATTTTCTAAAACCACTCGAAAGTCCTACCTAGACACCTCACACGTAAACAGTAATGGTTGTGCTTCATTGTGAACTTTGCCAACACCACTGCCCTGCCCCTGAGCCCTCCTGTAATTATGTCCCCTCACAGCCTGCCTCCATGGAACTCACTAGCATACCCCAGAGAGCAAGCACAGCTCACAACAGGGAGACAGTGCTGATATCTGGACTGTAAGACAAACCAACTCAGTCAGAAAAGCAGATCAAGCAATACACATAGGAGAGTCCCCTGAAGTGTCAAGTTCTGGGGAATAGGAGGCACTGCATTGCAGGGCACTACAGAACCTCTTCATAGGACTACTCCTTTCAAGAGCAGAAAACATAGATTTTCCTCACACACAGAGACACAGAGAGGTAGACAAAATGAGGATACAGAGGAATATGTACCAAATGAAAGAACAGGACAACATCATCACAGGAGACCTAAGTGAAACAGAAATAAGTAATATTCTGGGAAGAGAATTGAGAATATTGATCATAAAGATAATCACTGGACTTCAGAAAAGGATGGGGGACATTAGTAAGACCTTAACAGAGAGATACAAAATAACATCAGAGATGAGGAAAAAATACATGAAATTAAAAATACAATAGATGGAAAAAATAAGCTATGTGAAAGCAAAGGAACATATTAGTGAACTGGAGGATAGCCTAATGAGAAAAGACTGAGTGACTCCATCAAGTGCAATAATAATATTTACAAATACATAGGAGTTAAATAACATGCTACTGAACAGTGAATGGGTTGACCAGGAAATAAAAGAAGAAATTTAAAAATGCATAGAAACAAGTGAAGATGAAAACACAATAGTCCAAAAACTTTGGGATGCAGCAAAAGCAGTCCTAAGAGGGAAGTATATAATAATGCAGGCCTACCTCAAGAAGCAAGAAAAATCTTGGAAAACTATATGCAAACGAATTGAACAACGTGGAAGAAAGGGATAAATTCCTAGAAACATAGAACCTACCAAAACTGAAGCAGGAAGAAATAGAAAATTTGAATAGACTGATTACCAGCAATCAAATTGAATCAGTAACCAAAAAAATCCCAACAAATAAAAGTCTGGGACCAGGGGGTTTCATGGGCAAACACTACTAAACATTTAAAGAAGACTTAATACCTATTCTTCTCAAACTATTCCAAAAATAAAAGAGGAAGGAAAACTTCCAAATTCATTTCATGAGGCTAATATCACCCTGATGCCAAAACCAAATGCAGACACCACGGGAAAAGAACTATAGGCTAATATCTCTGATGAACATAGATGCATAAATCCTCAACACAATAACTAGCAAACTGGATCCAACAATATGTTAAAATAAATCACTCACCATGATCAAGCTGAATTTATTCCCAGGATATTTGCTAATCAAACAAGATATATCACATCAATAAAAGAAAGTATAAAAACCAATGCAGAAAAAGCATTTGACAAAGTACAGCCTCCATTCATAATAAAAACTCTCAACAAAGTAGGTTTAGAGGGAACATACCTAAATGTAATTAAGGCTTTATAAGAAAACCCACAGCAAATATCATACTCAATGGGGGAAAACTGATATAAGGTCAGGAATAAGATACAGATGTCCACTCTCACCACTTTTATTGAACACAGTTTGAAGTTCTAGCCACAGCAATCAGACAACATAAGGAAATAAAAGGCATTGAAATCAGTAAGGAATATGTAAAACTTTGACTATCTGCTAATGACATGATACTGTATATATAAAGACTCCAACAAAAAAGCTACTACTGATAAATGAATTCAGTAAAGTCACAGGATAAAAAAAAATCAACGTATGAAAATCTGATACTTTTCTATATGCTAATAATTAAACACCAGAAAGAGAAGTAAAGAAAATGATCTCATTTACAATTGCAGCAAAACAATAAGATCCCTGAAAATAAATCTAACCAAAAAGGTAAAAGACCTGGACTTTGAAAACTATAAAGCACTGATGAAAGAAATTGAAGAGGACACAAAGAAATGGAAAGACATTGCATGCTCACAGACTGAAACATGTTAAAACGCTTATACTACCCAAAGCAATCTACATGTGTAATGCAGTTCTATCAACATGCCAGCAGCATTTTCCACAGAGCTAGAACCAAAAAAACAATCCTAAAATTTATATGGAACCACGAAAGTCTCCAAATGGCGAAGGCAATTATGAGGGGAAAAAAAAGCTGGAGGCATCACAATTCCAGACCTCAAATTATTATAAAGCTGAAATGATCAAAACGGTATGGTTGTGGCACAAAACCAGACATATAGGTCAGTGAAACGGAAGAGAACACCCAGAAGTGAAGCTACAGTTACATGGTCAGTTAGTCTTCTGTAAAACTGGAAAGGCTATCCAGTGGGAAAAAGACCATCTCCTCAACAAATGGTGTTGGGAAAATTGGAAGGCAACATGCACAAGAATGACACTGGGCCACTTTGTCACACCATACACAAAAATAAGTTCAAAACAGATTTAAGATCTAACTGTGAGACCTCATTCATTTGGGGAATACAAATCATAGTGAAAGGGAATAGAAGGGAAGAGAGAAGAAATGGGTAGGAAATATCAGAAAGGGAGACAGAACATGAAGACTCCTAACTCTGGGAAACGAACTAGGGGTGGTGGAAGGGGAGGAGGGTGGGGGGTGGGGGTGAATGGGTGACGGGCACTG
The DNA here is from genome assembly GCF_905146905.1 of Nyctereutes procyonoides. Lineage (NCBI taxonomy): Eukaryota > Metazoa > Chordata > Mammalia > Carnivora > Canidae > Nyctereutes > Nyctereutes procyonoides. Next base: position 33,596,893 of record NW_026575043.1, read on the forward strand.
AGGGGGGCACTTGACGGGATGAGCACTGGGTGTTATTCTGTATGTTGGCAAATTGAACACCAATAAAAAATAAATTTATTATTAAAAAAAAATAACTGTGAGACCTGAAATCATAAAAATCATGCAAAGAGCATAGAGAGTAATGTCTCTGACGTGGGCCTTAGCAGCATTTTTCTAGATATGTGTCCTGAGGCAAGAGAAATAAATAAGGGTAAAAATAAACGGTTGGGACTCCATCAAAATAAGAAGCTTCTGCACAGCGAAACCCTTTGATCAATGATGCATTCCACTACACTCATCCCCTGTGTGGCCCCAATCCACCTCGTATACTCTATGTAGGTTGAGTGTAGGGCAGAAATAGGAACTGCCAGGAGAGGCAGCAGTGACATATGGTGGAGACACGGTCATGCCTGGCAGTTAATACGTGATGCCATTTACTGTGAGACAGAAGGAATTTCCTAAAAACTTGTGTGGAAATGGCAGGAGGCCAGAAAGGTGCTGAAAATCCTGTCAGGATAGTGAAATTTGGGCAATTCCTATTTATGGGACCATTTTATTCTAACCTACCCAGGGTGAAAATCCCAGGATGTCAGGTTTATGAGCACGGAGGGGCCTAAATAATTAATATTGTTAACAGAATTTTATAAAGACTCTGAATCCCTCCATATACTTACATCCCATTGTATTCAAAGTAATCATCTACGAGAAAATATCTGGAGACATGAATATCAGCTCATGCTGCTGTGCTTGCCAAAAATAAATAAAATAAGTAATTCAATCTTCCGAAGGTCAACTTTAATCTTCGTTAGTGTCATATGAGAAAAAAACAAAACAAAACAAAACTTGCCTCCCAGTCCAAACCTACTGTTAGCTCAGCTTTGCCCAGATTCTATCCTTTCCAGGTGCACAGGGACTAACAGGAGGAGCCCAAGGACAGGAATTTCAGCAGAGAGAAGCAGCTTCTCGAGGTAATGGTTTTTGGCAGGCCACCTCTACCTTAACCAAATTCCACAGAATGTATCCCCAGTTTCCCTGTAGAAAGTCCACCTGCCTAATGGTGGAAACATCACGACTGAATTTGGGCGGTCCATAGTCACGAGGGGGCCTGTCCACAGCAAGGGGTCACTCAGGCTCACACTCTGAAAGCACCATGGTCTAGGCCTCTCCCCTCAACAAAGGCAGTACCCAGGTCTCCAGAGCCCTACCCATTTATGCTCTGCGATGCCCATATAACCGTTGGCCTTGCCCCTTTCCTATCCCATCAACAGAGAGGTGGGGAGCATGACCAGGGCCAGGTGTGCATGGTCACTCACACGCAATGAAGGGGCCACTATACTGAATGATTTTTCCGGCCTCTCTCAGTGTTAAAACTATAGAATGGTTACACAGTCTTTCATGGAAAAAACCACGTAACCACACTTCATCTTGGAGTCATCTCATTGGTTTTCAATATTTTTTCTGACCTATAACATACTGCAGTCAACATCCTTACCCAGATGCTTTTGTTCATAGGCTATTACATCCTTAAGCAATGAGTACTCCGATCTGGGGGATCCAACGGAGACACAGTTTGAAATCTATTTTCTCGATAGCCTTCCTGCACTATGCAGATTAATATTTCCTCCCATAATTTTCACCTATAATCATCTACACAAAGCATGAATAGTCTTTGGAATGACTGGTGATATGAGAGAAAGAGAAAAATGCAACAGCATTTTAATTTGCAATTTTTATTCATTAGCAGTTTTCACCATATTTCCTGTTCCTTTTGGCCATCTGTGTTTATTACCATGTGAATTACCATGTATTTTCCCCATTTCCCTTTTGCGGTGTTCATGGATTTCCTATAAATGCATAAAAATTATTTACATAAATGATATTAAGCCTTAAGTATCGTGTATATTACACTCTCTTGCAACGCTTTCCAGTCTGGGTTTGTGTTTCTCAATTGTTTTTGAAATCAGATCTACTGATATTTGACTCTGTATTTTCTGGTGTAGACTACAGGAGTTTTGAAAGGCCTGCCTGGAGACCACAACTCCATCAAGGCGGGAGGGAGACACGGCAGGTTCTGGAGAGGGCTGAGGGGGTCTTCTTCAGGAAGGTGGTCACAGACAGTCCCTGGTTACCACAAACCCCCCATGCTCTCCAGAGGGGCCAGCAGCATCACTCCATGTTTAGAAGGCAGGTATACTCCAGTCTTTTTTTTTTTTCTCTGAAGCCTGAGTGTGTATTTAAGCACTGAATTGGTTCTTGACTTTTGTTTGATAGCTTAATAGGATAGTTTGCAATTCTACGATCTGAAATGTATCTTTATATAGCTAAAAAAAAAATCGCTATGCTTTTTACCTGAAGATATTCACCAAGCAGCAAAAATTGAAATATAGAAAGAAATATCCTTTCTACATGCATATACATACACCAAAATAGACTTACAACAACTACAGGGTAATTGCTTTTAATTAAATGCCATCGATCATGGTTTTCATAGCTCATAACATATTACCTGGCCAGTAGAAAACACTTAAGAAATACTGAATTCATAAATTACTCTTAAAAGATGAAACTAAATGAAATTACTCTCAAAGGCATATATTTTCCCGTGCAATTTTCAGAAATGCAGTTTTCCAATTTTCACTTTTTAAAAAAAAAGATTTATGTATTTATTTGAGAGCGAGAAGGAGGGAGAGACACAAAGAGACAGAGAGACAGAGAGAGCGAGAGCACATGCATGCATCAGAGGAGAGGCAGAGGCAGAGAATCTCCAAGCAGACTCACTCCCCAGGTGAGTTCAGGGCCCCACATAGGGCTTGATCTCAGGACCCTGGCACCCACCCTCCAATTTTCACTCCTACCAGCACCTGCCTGATGCTGTGACCCCTCACTGTTGCTTTGCATACTACACTTTCTCTTTTTCTTCATTACAGTGATAATAGTCTGTCCTGCTGCTTGTAGGTTAGATGTTGATAATAACTAATCAAATTGAGGATCTTTTCAAAGCTTTATTGGCCCTTTGGTTGTCCCTTGTTTGAAGTGTTTGTTTAAGCTTCTTCTGTGATTTGTTTCCTATTTGCTTGTCTGCATTTTTCTTATTGATTTGTGAAAGCTCATTATATGCCCGAGTAGGAGTTCTTCAACCATTTCATGCATGACAAATACCTTCTTCTAGACTCTCCCTTGTCTTTTCAATCTCTTAATGGTGTATTTTAATGAAGAGTAGCTCTTAATTTTAAGATAATCCAATTTATCTTTTTTTTTTTCTGGTCTTGATTTCCATGATTTAAAAAACCCTTGCCAACTGAAGAGGTGAAAAGGTATTTTCCTATGTTATATTTTGGAAGTTATACTCTTTTGCCTTTTGTATGATCTTCAGCCTTCCTGGAGAATACAGTGTCATTAATGTGATCTGTCTGCCATTGAGGTTTGAAGAATAATAAAGGACATAGGGAAAGGTGCTGGTGGTGACTGTGTGCTGTGTCTTCAGTGTGGTGATTATACAGTGCTATATGTTTATCAAATCTTACCAAAAATACATTTAAAATAAGATCCTTTTACTGTAAGTAAATGTACTTCAGTAAAGTTGATTTAAAATAGCCTGTTAAAGCTATTTTCTTTTTTTGAACTTGGATATTCAAATATCTAAAATTATTCATTTGAAAGTTTGAGTTGGAGTCTATTAGAAACATATAGAAGTTTGTTTGATCTTCACTGTTCACTGTGAAACGTTGAAATAATCCAAATTAAATATTGCTTAATAAAAGCTGCCTGTTGCTACATAACTTATTGTTCACAATGGTATTGATCAGCAAATAGTAATGGGCTGGAATTGTGGTTCTGCTCATAATTCAAAGCTTGATAATTTATTTTCACATTATTTAAATTTTTATCTAAAGAGTTCTGTGTTTTCATTTTAAAAATAGCTGTGAAACTATAAAGGGCGAAGTATATGAAGTCAGTTTCAGCAATTTTTACTTGAAAGGAAGAAAGAGTTCTATAAATCTCACCAAAAACCTTTAGAATAGATTTGCAGCAGATGTTTTTCTTGCTCATAAGAACTGCAACAAGTTTTTATTTGGTTCACATGTCATTGGATTATTACAATGAAGTCACATTCCCTCTGTTTATACTTACCATTTGCATTTTTGTGAAAGTGTTTTTTTTTTCTTTACAGTGAAGAGCTGGTGAGTGAGGAAAGCAGGAGATGAGTCATCCAAAATTTCAAAGGCATCCTGTCTTAGGAAATCTACTCAACAGGAATAGCTTTGCAGTGCTATGCAATGGTAATGGCCTGACTCATTTTTTTCAAAAAACATGGACTTATCAATTAAATGAAGAAAAAGGAAGGGTTGATTCAAAGTATTGGATGTCCCTATCACACCTTTTGGGCAGATACACCTGATTCCTAGGCCAAGTTGATCTACATGTGGCTAGGATAAATTACCACTTAAATACTGTACTTTTTAGAAACACAGTGAGTATTCTTGGTCCCTAAGTCCTAGCTCACTAAATAAGCACTGTCACGATTTTTCTCTGCATGGGCCTTGGCTATTTGTTTTGCTCATTCTGCTTTGGAAATCTTGTAATGTAGATTCCAGGGTAGTCCTACTTCCAGCCACATTAGTTAAAAGTATTAGGACATCAGTTGCTCTTTGAAGGAAAGTACTCTCAGGATTTATGGGGTGTGGAAACCTAGAGAGAGCCCCTGAAGAGAGAGCTAACGGCCATAACACCAGAATCCAATTTGCTTAACTTCAGGATGGCTTTGGAGAAAGTATTAGATAAATCATCAACCTTATTCTAAAAGTGATTTATACCTTAATTGCTGAAACAACACTTACAATTTATATATTACTTACTAAACTATTGGGAAATTGGTCAGATTTTTGGGCAGTATTCCAACCAGATGAGCCAATATCTGATGCATTTAGAGAATGAAGTCTGTCCCTATAGTTATATCAAGCTTAATCATTCCTTTCCAAACTCTCTTGATTAACTAATGTATTATGTTCCAGACTTTGGGATACATTCTGGAAATTAAAAAGAAGAAGAAAAAAAGAGTGCTATGGGCATAGTCCCCGGTTTCACATAATTCACTTTATATAAAAAAAATTGTGGGTTTGTGGTTGATAGAAAATTGTTCAACTTGAGTTGTTTCAAAGTCTATCTGTATTTTGATTAAGTTAAAATGAATGCAGTAGTTGTTTAAAGGAATTAAGAATTATTTTTGAAAGTTTACGATCATTGTTAGGGAGGATAATGATTGCTAAATTCTGCATTTTAAAAAATGTTCTATAATTTTGGTATTCTGATTATTGCCCAGATTGCCTCTTTTAGTAACTTTACCCTATCTACAGTCATAGTTTTCTATCTCCTCTTGCCCATAATCTTGTACTTTATTTGGAATATTTCAACAACCCTTTAACAAGTGGGTTTGGTTTTTGTTAGCATCTTATGTACAAAGTACTGTTCCAGGCAATGCAGATACAAGAGACAAGAATGACCAGACTTCTGCATTTACTGAGTTTACATTTTGGTGTGTGTATTAGTACACCCAACAAAGAGATAAAGAACATGTTGTAGCAATTTTGGAAAAAAACAAAAAACAAAAAGAAAAAAAAAACATGGAGGCATGACAGAGAGCAGTGGAAATGCATGGGCTAATTCCTGAAGTTGACACTTAGCTAGAGACCTGAGAAGTAAGAATGTCCATATTCTCAGAGGTGGGAAAGAGCAACCCAGAGAAAGGAAATTGAATGCACGGGTCCTGTAGTCAGGAAAAGGCTTGGCACACTGGAGCGGCCAAAAGAACACCCAAATATATGTACTGTGATGAAATTTGCCTAGCTAATTTTAATCTCACAGATATTGCCAGATACTCGTCCATGGGTCTTTATCATTTTTGCTATCTTGAGACAGAGGCACCAACTGGCCTTTTGTTCCAAATAATCTTTTCAAGGGTGTTTATGGAGAATGGAGCATAGAGTTAGCCAGCTTATTGCAATAAGGCTCTCATTGGACACACACTCAGCAAAATTAAATATGACATTATATTTTGTCTTTATCATCTATTCAATAATTACCACCATCATTGAGTGGTTATTTTTATTTGATAGATATATGTAAGAGTCTATTCTATTGGAAAAGATACTCAAGGGCATTCCCTTTCATACTTTAGCATCACTGGTGATGATTCCACAATTTGTATCCCACAACTAATCTTTGTCACATGCATGTCATTCCACATTTTGTACGTATTTTGATTTAACCCGGAGGTCATTAGAGCTCTCTGTACAGCCACGTTATTTATAAAATTTATCTTAGTAAATAGCCCTTAGTAATTCCCCAAGGACAATTAGGAAAACACTGAAATTATTAATAAATATTGAAAGAAGAGAATTTCTTCTTTTGCTGGATAGTTTCCTCCTTTTTAATGACAGTATGGATCCATCTTTTGCCAATATATCTCTTCTGAGGCAACTTGATAATATTTACCAATACGTCATCCCATTTTCTAGAATACCACAGACATTCAAATTAATTTCCCCTTTCAAAGTGTTGATGGCTTGTGAAATTAGACTCTGGGAAATAGCCTGGAAAAGTGATATTAGCCTCTCTCTCCCAGTCAGACTTTCTGAATGAACAGACAGTATGTCTTCCATTTGAGCAGTGCTTGTGTTTTATTTTATAAACAGGAAATGCTTCATAAGGGTCGAAAAATGGGAATCAAGAAAACTGGTACTTTTCAAATAAGAACTCAGATAAGAATCAGGGGTCAAATGTAAATTATGTATATACATCACTTATGAAGACCACTGAGCAAGCAACCCACTTTATTTTGGAAAACTGGCTCTGCAAAATTGAGGGATTTAAAAAACATTTTAAGTACCTCTTTTCCTTATGGAAAAAATTTCATATGGCTTTCAATTTATTCATTAAATATCAATATGAAATGAAAAAAAGATATATTAAAGTATAGGAAAAAATTACATACAATAAAATGTCATCAAAGGAAAAAATAACTCACCATAGCTGGACTCCTGTCTGTTATATTACAAGATTCTGGATTTACATGCTTTTCTTAATTTTCATGGCTTCAAGCGAATAAAAGGAGAGATACACAAATACGGAGCAGAAGGTATGAGATTTGCCCATTTACATATGTACAACTGAAAGTTTGAGAAGTTGAGTTATGATTTCATTTGAATGAATGGTTTCTACTAAAACCAAAATGGCTTTACTGAAGTATTTCACACAGTACCAGGAAAAACTTTTGTAATGGGGACAACATTTTTCAAACCTATAATTCTCTGTAGTTCTAAACAATCTAGGTGGGTGACTGTCTTTTCAGCTGTGAACAATCAACCACAACCAAATCATTTTTAAAAAATCTTTTGCACAATCTGCCCAAATGAAGAAAAAAAAAAAAGAAGCAAAACCAACTCTCAGTGTAAATTACCTAGCAAGAATATTCAAACTAATTTAGTTTGGGTGAAATAATGGAAAGTAAGCTGATTGCCTATTAATTGTTATGGGCTCTCTCTAGCACTGGAGATGTTTTAGGAAGGCTGAACAAATAAATAAATCAATGATAACTTAAAAAGAAGGAAATCAAAATGATGGCAGGTGAAATCTAACACCATGGGACCAGCTTCAGATGAGTCCCCTGCTCCTGTGCACTCAGCAGGACACATCAGCGTTATGAGTGAAAACCCATCTCAGGATCTCTAATGCTGACAGAACTCAGCAGTATCATGTCCACTGCTGTGGATAGCCATGCCCTTAAGTACAAGAAGGATATTGTCAACAATAGTGTCTGAGATTGGCAAGCCTTTGTGTATCAATAATCTCCAGATTAAAGAATGAAAACAAAGAAGAAGCAAATATGAGGTATATGGCAATTTTCTGGAGGGTTGGGGCATCTTGTTATCAGAGCTCTTGTTTGTTTTGCACTATTCAAATCCTAGTAAAATTTTCAAATTCCCTTTTGGTCATCTATCAATATAAAGAATATTGATGAGGTGGGGTTCTAAGGACACAGTGGCAACAAAGGAAATTTAAAATTGTTAAGTGGTTTAATCATCTCTCATGGTTCAATCAATGGCCAGAGTCAAGGGGACTTCTAAGTGCCTCTAACATTCCTGCCTAGGCTCTGTCTCCTCTGTGGTGTTAAGTACTATATTATTTGTATGCACATGCATACACACACACACACACACACACACACACAGTTCATTGCCATATACAGGCTTGCAATGGAGTTACTTCCTACTTTATTTAATAAATCAATTAATTCAAACAGCTGGGATTCAAATATCTTAAGTAAGTGGGGTTGGAAGATGGCAGTAGAGTAGAAGCACCCAAGGCTCATCTGCCCCATGAATACTAACAATATACTAGTTAACTATCAACTCAGCCTAAATACCCCAGAAATTGACTGAAGACTAGCAGACTTCACAACTAAAGGTAGTGAAGAGGACACACTGAAGAAAGCAGGAAGTGTAGAGATAGGGTCTGGGAGACAAACGCTGCTGTAGGGACAGAAGTGTGGTTGTGGAGAAGACCAAGGGACAAACTAGCACACACAGGGGAGCTCATGGGGAAAACAAATCCTAGAGCAGTTGGCTTGGAAAGTGAGAGGGGCTGAATTTTGTGAGTCCTGGCAACTACCAGAGGTTCAAGCCTGGGGAATTAGAGGTCACAGCACTTGGTTCTGGGAGAGCTCAGAGGACACTGTGCTGTTTTTGGAGAAAAGACGAGGCAAATAGCCGTGGACACACGGGGAGGAAAGAGTGATCTGAGAGCACCCAGGGCACACATTGGGAGGTCAGCTGCTCAACTCAGAGCCTGTCCCAGAGAGGCAGTGTTCACAGAGTGACCCTCCAGGAACAAAGGAGCTAGTAGGTGGCCTTTCCTTTCCCCACCCCTTAGCATAAACACAGAGCCACATATGGGAACCAGCACAGATCCAACACATACTCCCTAACTTGCTGACACTAAGTCCCACACCCACACTTGGGCAGAACTGCCCCTCCCTCCCAGTCACATCTGCATCAGTCCTAGCATGGTGGGCCCCCTCTCCCAGGAAACTGGCCCAAACCTACACACACTGCCTTTCTTCACCTGGGAATTCTGTAAATCCTCTGTTCTGGCAGCAGTGGTAACAGGTCTCATTTCACATGCAGACCAGAGCATGTCTAGTTAAAATACACCACGTTCAGACCAGGGACCAAATACTGCCCACAACAGACAAAGAAAGCCTCTGCAGATGAATGGCCTGAAGGATAAAGCAGCCAGGACAAAACAGCAGATAACACTCAGCACTAGAGACACTCCTGGAAGTGCCAGGCCCTGGGGCACAGGGGACACTGGATGCAGGACACTACAGGACCTCTTCTTCATAAGGTCATTACCCTCAAGAACAGGAAATGTAGCTGACATTCCTAACACACAGAGAGAGGCACACAGATTTTGACAAAATAAGAAGACAGAGAAACTTACCCCAAATGAGAAAAACAGGACAAGTCTGTTGCCACAAATCTAAGTGAAACAAATGTAAGTAACATGGCTGGTAGAGAATTTAAAACAATGATCATAAAGATACATGCTGGATTTGAGTAAAGAGTGGAATACGTGAGTGAAACCCTTAAACAGAGATAATAACAGCACAGATGAAGGGATCAATAAACAAAGTAAGAAAAACACTTGATGGAATGAGGAGGAGGCTTGAAGAAGCAGAAGAATTAATTAGTGATCTAGAAGACAGAGTAATGGAAAGTAATCAGAATGAACAGAAGAGAGAATAAAGAGTTATGCAAAATGAGAATACATGTAGGGAACACAGTGACTCCATCAAACATAATAACATTCTATTATAGGAGTCCCAGAAGAAAAAGAGAGGGAAAAGGGGGCAGGACATTTATTTGAAGAAATAATAGCTGAAAACTTTCCTCATCTGAGGAAGGAAACAGACATTAGATACAGGAGGCATAGAAAACTCCCATAAAAATAAAAAAAAAAGGCACACACAAAATCATATTATAATTAAATTTGTAAAATATACTAATAAATAAAAAAGCAGTAAAGTAAATGAAGTCAGTAACTTACAAGGGAAAATCCATAAGGCTAACTGGAGATTTCTTCACAGAGACTTGGCAGGTCAGAGGGAGTGGCATGTTGTATTCAAAATCCAGAATGGGAAAGATCTGTAGCCAAGATTGTTCTATCCAATGAAGTTATCACTTGGAATAGAAGAAGAGATAAAGAGTTTCACAGACAAACAAAAACTAAAGGAGTTATTGACCACTAGACCAGTCCTGCAAGAGATATTGAAGGGGACACTTTGGATGGAAAAGAAAGACCAAAAGTGACAGTATAAAGGCAGGAAACAAAAACAGTTCACACAAACATTTCTGTGAACAGGCAAGGAGCTCACAAAGAAAAGGATAAAAAGTATAATAACATATACCTAAACACAGGGAGGAGAGGAGTAAAGAATGGGTTCAAACTTAAAGAACCATCAACTTAATAGAGACTGCTATTTTCAAAAGAGATTTTATACAATCTTAATGGTAACCACAAATCAAAAACTGGTAATAACTATGCGAAGAATAAAGAGAAAGAAATCCAAATATATCACTAAAGAAAATCAGCAACACATGTAAGAGAGAAAGAAAAGATTAGAGAAATCTTCAGACTTTAATGCCCCACATACATTGCACATCAATGCAGAAAATCAAGAAAGAAACAGTGACTTTAAATGACACAGTGAAAAATCAATAAATAAATGACACAGTGGACCAAATGAATTTAACAGATATACTCAGAACTTCCTGCAATGTAAAACTGCAACATATACATTGTTTTACATTGTTTTCAACTGCACATGAAACATTCCCTACAGTAGATCATGTATTAGTCCACAAAACAAATCTCAACCAATTCAAGATCAACATGATGCTATGAAATTTGAAGTCAACCACAAGAAAACATCTGGTAAGACTGTAAACATGCAGATTAAATAACATGCTAATAAAAAGTGAATGGGTCAACCAGGAAATAAAATAAATAAAAAAATTTTCATTTCATAAATGAAAATGAAAACAAAATAGTCCAATACTTCTGGGATGCAAAAAGGCAGTTTGAAGAGGGAAGTACACACCAATACAGGCCTAATTCAAGAAGCAAGAAAAATATCAAATGACCTAACCTTACACCTACAAGAGCTAGAAAAACAACAACCAAAACCTAATACCAGTAGGAGAAAAGAATTAGTAAAGATTAGAGCAAACATAAATGATCTAGAAATGAAAACAATAGAACAGATCCATGAAACAAGGACCTGGGTCTTTGAAAAAAATCTATAAAATTGATCAACCTCTCACCTCTGTCACTTAGACTTATCAAGATTTTTAAAAAGATCCAGATAAATGAAATCACAATGAGAGAGGACCGATAACAAAAACCATAGAAATACAATCAATTTTAAGAAAATATTATGAAAAACTGTATGCCAACAAATTGGACAACCAGGAAGAAATGGACAAATTCCTAGAAACTTATAAACTACCAAAACTGAAACAAGAATAGAAACTTGATAGACCCATAACCAGTAGAGAAACTGAATCAGTAATCAGAAAACTCTCAACAACAACAACAAAAAAGCCCAGGAACAGATGCCTTCACAGGTGAATTCTATCAAATTAAAGAGGAGTTAATACCTATTCTCCTCAAACTATTCCAAAAAGTAAAAAAGGAAGGAAAACTTACAAAACTCATCCTGAGGCCAGCACTAACCTGATACCAAAATCAGACAAAGACACCATTAAAAGGAAGGAACATCAGGCCAATTCCTCTGTTGACTATAGATGCAGAAATTCTCAATAAAATGTTAGCACACTGAATCCAACAATACATTAAAAAAAAAAAAAACCTTTACCGTGACCAAAAGGGAAATATTCCCAAGTTTCAAGAGTGGTTCAATATTCCAAATCAGTTAATGTGATAATTACATCAATAACTGAAATTATAAGAACGATATCATCATTTAAACAGATGAAAAAACGTATTTGATAAATACAATAATCATTCATGATAAAAATGCTCAACAAAGTAGGTTTTGAGGGAACATATATCAACATAATAAAGGCCTTATATGAAAAACTCACAGCTTACATAATACTCAATGTGGAAAAACTGAGAGCTTTTCCCCTAAGGTCAGGAATAAGATAAGAATACTAACAGCATTTTTCACAGAGCTACAACAATCCTAAAATTTGTATGGAAACACGAAAGATCCTGAACAGCTAAAGTAAAATTGCAAAAGAAACCAAAGCTGCCAGCATCACAATTCTGGATGACAAGTTATATCATAAAGATGTGATCATCAAGATAGTATGATACTGGCACAAAAATAGACTCATGCATCAATGGAACAGAAGACTCAGAAATGAAACTCCTATCATATGGTCAATTAATCTTTGACAAAGCAGAAAAGAATATCCAATGGGAAAAAGATAGTCTTTCAACATATGGTGTTGGGAAAACCTGAGAGCAACATGCAAAAGAATGAAATTGGGCCACTTTCTCACACCATATACAAAAATAAAATCAAAATGGATTAAAGACCTAAATGTGAGACATGAAAGGATAGAAATCCTAGAAGAGAACACAGGCAGTAACTTCTTTGACATTGGTTATAGCAACCTCTTTCTTTCCTTTTTTTTTTTTTTTTTTTTGGTAGCAACTTCTTTCTAGACATGTCTTCTGAGACAAGGGAAACCAGAGAAAAATAAACTATTGGAACTATATCAAAATAAAAAGCTTCTGCACAGTGAAGGAAATTATCAGTAAAACTATTAGAAAATCTACAGAATGGGAGGTGTTTGCAGTGCTATATCTGATAAATGGTTAGTATCCAAAATATAAAGAACTTATATATTATATATATGTAATATATAGCACTCAATCCCCAAAATATTAATAATGTAATTTTTTAAATGGACGTAAGTTTTGAATATATATTTTTCCAAAGAAGACAGACAGATGGCTAACAGGCACATGAAAGGATGCTCAACATCACTCATCATCAGGGAAACACAAATCAAAACTACAATACGATATCACCTCACACCTGTCAGAATGGCGAAAGTCAACAACACAAGAAACAACGGATGTTGGCAAGGATGTGCCTCTCTCCTACCTTCTTACAATGTTGGTGGGAATGCAATCTAGTGCAGCCACTCTGGAAAACAGTATGGGGGTTCCTCAAAAAGTTAAAAATAGAAATACTCTACAATCCAGTAATCACACCATCATTTATTTACTCAAAAAATACAAAAATAATCATTCAAATCATACACCCCTACATTTATAATAGAATTATTTACAATAGCCAAGATACGGAAACAGCCTGAGTGTCCATTGATAGATGAATGGATAAAGATGTGATACATATACACAGTGGAATATTATTTGGCCGTGAAATAGAATGATATCTTGCCATTTGTAAGGACATGCATGGAGCTAAAGAGCATAATGGTAATGTAAAGTAAGTCAGAGAAAGATCAACATCATATGATTTCACTTATTTTCTTTTAAAGATTTATTTATTTATTTGTTTATTTATTTATGAGAGACACAGAAAGAGAGAGGCAGAGACACAGGCAGATGGAGAAGCAGGCTCCTCGCAGGGAGCCCAATATGGGACTCGAGCCTGGATTTTGGGATCATGTCCTGAGCCAAAGGCAGAAGCTCAACCTCTGAGCCACCCAGGCATCCCATATGATTTCACTTATATGTGGAATTTACAAAACAAAATAAACGGGCAGATGGTAAAAACAGAGACAGGCAATCCAAGAAACAGGCTCTTAAGTATAGAGAGCACACTGATGGTCACCATAAGGGAAGGGCTGGGGGATGGGGGGAAACAGGTGATGGGAATGAAGAAGTGCACTTGTGATGAGTTGGGGTGATATATAGAACTGTTGAATCACTGCATTGTACATCTGAAACTAATATAGCATTGTATGTTAACTAACTAGAATTAAAATAAAAACTTAAAAAGCCCTCCCCAAATAAACAAGCAAAAAACCCACAACTGCCTTAATGTAATAAATCAAATTTGTTAATCCAAATGAGCACCTCATTACGCAGCACATTTGCTAATAATTTGGATATTTTAACATTTTCTTTCCTCCCACTTTAATGCATAAATGACAAATAAAATTGTATATATTTAAGATGTATAGTATCATTTTATATATATATAAACACATTTTCTATATATCTATCTATCATCTATCTATCTATCTATCATCATCTATCTGCTGTGAACTGGTTTCCAAAATCAAACTCATTAACACATCCATCATCTCGCATAATTACGTGTCTGTGAGAAGAATTAACCTCTACGCTTATAGAAAATTTCACATATAAAATACAGTATTATTAATTATAGTCACCATGCTGTATGTTAGACTTCTAAAATTTATTCATCTTACACATTTGTACCCTTTGACCAACTTATTTTCTCCAACTTCAGCCTCTAGCAACCACCTTTGACTCCCTGTTTCTATGAATGCAATTTTTTTTTTTTAGATTCCATATATAAGTAATACCACATAGTATCTTTCTCTGTCTTTCTCTGTCTGGCTTATTTCACTTTGTACAATTCCCTCCAATTTCATCCATGTTCTTGGAAATGACAAGATTTCTTATTCTTTTATGCCTAAATAGTATTCCATTATATATGTTCACTATCTTTTAAAAAGGTAAGAGTAGGATCTACTGTTATTTCATAATTAAAGGGGCCAAGATACTGTGCTAAGATAGTCATTTATTTCAACAAACATTTATTTGTGTCTACTCTGTGATAAGAACTAGTGTAGGCTGAGGCTTCTCATACATTTTCAAGTAGAAAATCTGGAGCATTAAACGAATACATGGTGATTAACTCCAACTTTTATAACCAACTGACTATGACAGAAGAGTTATATTTGCTCCTATCTCCTCTACTTTTTCTTTTTTTCTTTTTTTAAAGAAGATTTTATTTATTTATTCATGAAAGATACAGAGAGAGACAGAGAGAGGCAGAGACACAGGCAGAGGGAGAAGCAGGCTCCATGCAGGGAGCCCAACATGGGACTCGATCCTGGGTCTCCAGGATCACGCCCTGGGCCCAAGACAGACGCCAAACCGCTGAGCCACCCAGGGATTCCCTCCTCTACTTTTTCTTTTCTTTTTTTTTTTTTTTAAGACAAACCATGAAATGAAAACATGCATGAAAAGCTATAATTTCTAGCATGTTCTACTAGGAGTGCATTCTCTCTTTCTAACCCTATAGCAATTTAATTCTTAGAGTACAGCCCCATAAAAATCAAATGTTTACTTCAGATCCCTTTTCCTTTTTAAACCATTATTTGCTATGAGGTGAAAACATTTTGCTGTGTGCTATTTCTTTGAACCAATTTCAAATTTATTGAAAAGTTGTAAGAAGAGAATAAAAAGACCCCCTCTTTTATTTTCTGGAACCATTTCAGAGTAAATTGAAGATCTGTTGCCCTGTTATTCCTGAGCACTCCCAAACTCCTGCCCTATGATTTATTCCCTCAACATGAACATTCTCTTTCACAAGGCCAATAGAAACATCGAAACCAGAAAATTATTAATGATATGTTATAAACATGTAGACCTGGACTTTCCAAGTAGGAGTTTCTAATTTTTTTTTCCTTTTGCTGAAACTTACCAGCTTAAAAGTACACTTAGATTGTAAAAGGAATTCTTGAAATTTAATTATAAAGCATAAGTGAAACAAAAAATTGAAGAGTGAGAAGATAAATGTAAGCAAAACATCCAAAATATAGAGCCTAGGCAGACTTGGAAATTGGGAGAACAAAGATTAGAAAATAAAAGGTCAACTCAGGCCTCACAACGTTCAAGAAATCTTACCAAGTGGTCTTTCTAGAAGGGTGATGGAACCCCTCCAGTGAGGACCTATGAGATAAGGTGGGGAAAGGGACTAATCCCAATAAGCAGATTTTAATACGACCTTTGGAAACAAACTAGAATTCAGTTGTGCTTGTGCAGCACAATCTTACACAGTCAGTGGTGTTTGTGATCTTCCGTGCCAGGTACAGAGGCAATACAGAGAGGAGACAGGGCAGGCAAAGACCCCATCAATCCTTCTTTGACTTCCTAAAATCCAAACTACCCTGAAGAGGTGGACTTTTGTCCTGTGGAATGTGAGAATAGAGCTGCCAATTGTAATACAGTCCAACAAGAGGACAGGAAAGGGGTGAGTCTCTTCTCAGACCTGCTTCTTTGGTTAACTTTTTTTGGGGGGGGGGCAAGGTAAAAGATGATTTAAAATTAAAATAAAACAAACAAAACTCTCCCTGCCATTACCATAATATATAAGCTACAAAATTAAGGACTTGGATTCTAATATCTTCTCAGCAATAATAACTTAAGGTTCTTATTTCCTACATGGCCCATGTCTGGTCAACATGTGACATATATTCCATGCTTTGTCATTTTTGCAGTGCATGGAATATGCCATTTTTGTGGAGCATTTTTGCAGTTAATGCCCCAAAAGTCCTCTGTCAGAAGCCACTTTTGCTTTCTTTGTTGGGAGTCAGGCACTTGTCCATGGGACCCCATAAAAAGCAAACTCCTTGGGGTTCCTCTGGAGAGCCCTTTAATAATCATGGAGTTAGAAGCTAGCACCCTCAATCCTTCCCATTGCTGGGATTGGGATGTGGTGAGAAGCTCTGGGAGAGATTTTTTTTTTAAGATTTATTTATTTATTCAATAATGAGAGAGAGCAGAGACAGTGTGCATGTGAGAAGAGGAAGAGGAATCTCAGGCAGACTGCCCTCTGAGCATGGTGGCCAGTGTGGGACTCGATCCTACCATCCATGAGATCTTGACCTGACCAGAAACTGAGAGTCAGATGCTCAACTGACTGAGTCATCCAAGAGCATCAGGAGAAATCTCTCCTGATTTAGAAATCTCTAAAGAAGATAAAATTTGTCCAATATATAAAAGAGCCCTGCAAATATTTAAAAGTACACTATATGACTGGAAGCATGAGTTAATGTCAGGTACAAAAAACAAACAAACAAACAAACAAACAAACAAACCCACCACACTAAATAAACAAAAATAGGCCATTGTTAACACAAGATAAAACAAAATCCTGAAAGGGAAGATAAAGCACCCTTGTATAATGCGTGCCTAAGCTCTGAATGCTTTCATTTAGTTATAAAATGAGAGACATGAATATTCATTTAATCAAAATTATGATATATTATTTCAAAAGGATGAGAGCTCAAAAGTGTGCACGTGTCTGATAGGGGCCGGAAGACGAAAGAAAGCTAAATTTTCATGTTCCCTAGTGGGAAGCCAATAAATAAAGCCTATTAATAAATCAAGAAATAGCAATATAAGCATGTTATTTAGAGATATAGAGAGATCTCAGATGAATCAGTTAATAGAGCTGAAAGCAATCACATCTGTGCAACAGGAAATGGGCTGGGAAAAAAAAAGCACAGGAACCATTTGACACTTTAAACTGTATTCATATAAGAGTTTAATTAAAACAAAAAGTGAATTGAACAATACTGTACTGTATATATTGAAATAGAAATGCATCCACATTTTTTTATGAATAGTTTATTTGATATTAGGTTCTCTTACCTGAAATCTGTACACTTTGCATTCTAGTTGGGACTTTAAGAACACAAAACTAAAAATGTTTACCTTCCTGTAAGTGGCTGTAAGTGGAAAAAAATCTAAAGATACAGAAACCAACACAAATTTGAATATTTGCTGTAGAAACTGTAACTCCTTTCAAAGGTAGTAAATTTGGCAAAAAAGGAAGAGAATTTGATCTGAAGAATTCAAAATTACATACACAGTAAGCCATTTATGAAATATTGAAAAAATTATGCCTGATAGGAAACTGTCACCAACAGTTTTTTGTTCCCATGACCTAGTTAGAATACAAATGACCCCAGAGATGTCAGACTCGAAGCTGTGTCCTGTCAAAATTTTAACACTCCTTACAAAACTAACAGTGAAAAGAACATTCATCATTAGTGACTTCAAAAGTTTTTGTGTGAAGATTTAATATAATTTTATTTTCTCATGAAAACTACTTTTTGATATTTTAATTTCAGTTATAAATGATTTAAAAATTCACTATGTTGATAACACTCAAGTGAGCATAGTATTATAAGATGTCATCACATCTTAATCAACAGTGCCTGACTTGCTGGGTCACAGAACTGCAAATCTTGGCCTTATGGGTACAAATTACCATTTTTAGTGAATATATGAAAAAGAGAGCTGCCAGATTCTTAAATATGGAGGCCTCAGCGTGTCCAGGCTGGACATAGGCCTAATATAGAGAAACTATCTGCAATAAACGGCATTCTTTGACTATTTAATCTGAACTTTCCCTTAGCTTTCAGATTTCAACAGTTAGATGGGATCTCAGGCAGCTCTAGAAAAACCTACAGCTAAAAAGGAGAAATCATGAGATTGACTCATGGACAATGTTATTTTCAGAGCGTGAGAGTGGCAAAGCCTGGGCACCTCATTTTCAAATGTACACAACTGACAACGTGTACAACTTACAGCAAGAGAAAAGAAACCAACACACTACTGTTCTTCAAAATTCTTATAGAAGACAAATCCCAGATCATGCTCTAATCCTTCTCCTCCAAACTGTTCCTTTACATTTCTTATCCTAAAACTTCCATGCTGGTTTCCCTGGAATTTCCTGGCCTGCCATACCTGCCCAGTTTGAAACAGATCTTAAGTCTGCAAGCACACATACAGATATAGATATCCAGGAAAAAATAACAAAATAGGCCTTTAGGGACACAGGTACTAGATGATCATACAAAAGATATTTCTATCTACAAATGGGAGGTCAAAATATTCGGTTGAGAAATGTAATTCACACATACTTAGGAAATCAATAGGAAGTTCACACTGTGGATAGACTGAGATGAGAGTCCTCCCTGTGTTTATATCTTTTCCACTGTGATTTCATAGTCCATCCTGAGAGGTGATATACATGTCTGTCTTTCTGACTTTAGCCACAGGCCTTCCTCTGGCCAATGGGGAGTTAGCAAATGTGGATTAAGCAGAAGCTTGCAAGGCTGTGTTTAGTTAGGCGTGGTGGCTCTGTCCCCCTCTGCTAAGAGATCACACTCAGGCTAGCCCGTTAGATGAAATGCAGAGGGTCCATTGTCTCCTTCATCCCAGCTGACGATTAGACCAATACCTGGTGATCCACAGCAGAACAAGAGGTGAGGCCTCACCCACATCACTGACTCTCAGACCCTGATCAAACAGATGCCTGTCATTTCTTTTTTTTTTAATATTTTATTTATTTATTCATGAGGGATACACAGAGAGAGAGAGGCAGAGACACAGGCAGAGGGAGAAGCAGGCTCCATGCAGGAGCCTGATGTGGGACTCGATCCCGGGACTCCAGGATCACGCCCTGAGCTGAAGGCAGGCGCCAAACCGCTGAGCCATCCAGGGATCCCCTATGCCTGTCATTTCAAGTTGATGAGAGCCAGAGTGCTGTATTGGACAATGTTAACGAGACATAAGTGACATAGAGTTCTCTCAATCTGTGACATTTACAAGGCTATCACCTAAGGAGTGTGGGAATGGTCACTTAATACTAGGAATGGTATTTCCATAAACTACACTACATAAAAATATCATGTTGTATCTAGTGTGGAAATATCACACTGAAACTTGTAACTTAGAAAACCACAGTTGGAAGTTTAAATTCTTGGCATGAAAGCAAATAAATTTAAAAATACATATATGAATAAATGAATGGTATTGTTTGTATCCTGAAATTTTCTTCTTCTGGCAAAGGGAGTCTACTGAGCTCTCCATCAGTATTGGAATATTTGGATAAAAATACACAAACATGCATGCTTCAAACTTAGATGCAGGCTAAAGACTCAGAGAAGCTCTGCTTCCCAGAAGAGTTGAGAGCCATGGACTGATGACATTTGCAAGGGCAGCCATCCAACATAGCTGAGGCCTTGGTTGATTCTACGCCAGTGCTGAGGCACTGCCTTGTTGATTCTAATCCAGAGCTGACCCACAACTTCACAGCTACACCACCCTCCTTCCTCAAGTGAATCATCAAGCGCACTTGACTTACATGGTGGAGGCGATTACTCCAGTTGTATATCCCCACACTACCCTCATCATTTAGAAATGGAAAAGCATTTTAAGCCCCTTTGAAATTCAAATTTGTGTGTTAGAAAGATTCAAGAATATACTGTATCCCTAAAGCAAACCCAGGATACTATTTAAGAAAGAAAAAAAGAATAAAATCAGAAGAGGAGAAGATATTTTTGTTGAAAAGCAATCTTAAAAAAAAAAAAAAACTACAGGAAAACAGTTGGAATGGTTGAAAAGATACCTAAGAGACAAATTAAGAAAAATTTCCAAACTATAGGCACCAAAAGCATGGAAAATAAAAGCCGATTTTAAGATATAGAGAGAAAGATTTAGAAAGTTCTATGTGTTCTAATAGGAGGTATAGAAGTCACTCCTCTCCCTACCCCAAAACAAAAACCTCAATAGCAAACAGCAAATGAAGAGACAAAAAGGAAATTGTGATTTTGAAAATTAAATGATCGCTTCAAAAAAATTAAAAATTAAGTTATCTTTTTAAAATGTAACATGATATTAACAAAACAATGATGACAATGATGATGATGAAGCTGTTGAGAATAGCTGTTTAGGCAGGTTCTTTTTTTTTTTTTCTTTAAAGACTTTCTTTATTCATTCATGAGAGACAGACAGAGAGAGAGAAGCAGAGACACAGGCAGAGGGAGAAGCAGGCTCCATGTAAGGAGCCTGACGTGGGACTGGATCCCAAGTCTCCAGGATCAGGCTCTGGGCTGAAGACGGCGCTAAACCGCTGAGCCATCCAGATAACAGGATCAGAAAGGAGCTGAACTTGGCTGTAGGGTAGGCTTTGTAGATAATATTCCGTTGCTAAGTATTTCTGGTCCCTTAGGTACGATGCCTTTAATAAACTGAAGACTATATTTGGTGGTTCCAATTCCATAAAATGCACACATTCCAAAAGAACACTAGAAATAGCAGTTTTTTAATCATTGGAAAGAATGCATATGATCAGTCTTTAAGCAGAGCCTTTCTAAACCAGACAAACATGCAAAGAAACTAAAGCCTAACCAAGGTTGAGAAACTGGATGTGTACCAAGAGGGGAAGAAAGAATGATGTAAGTGGGAGAACAGGGAAGCCTTCAAAACAAAACAAAACTATGAAACAAACACACAAAAGCAATAAGAAAAAAGCTTATTTCAGGGTTATACAAGTTTTCTAATTATTTTCTACAAGTTGTTTTCTCTATACTTATTATTTACTTTCTTTTTGTGAGTTTTTAGCATTAAATTAATATAAATAGTGTATCTGGAACATCTGAGAAAAATTTTGCATCAGAAGTAGGTGGTAATTATATTATTATTACTAATTATATCCTGTGTGAAAAGGAAAAAAACAAGATCAGTAATTGACAGGCTGAAAAGTTAGTAAATAAATTTATAAATATGATCTTCAATATATTAATCACATTAACTTCTTTTTCTGAATATGTTAATTCTAACAACAGTATTATAATACTTCTGGAGAACTAGAACATGTTACACCTTTCTAATTCATTTTCAGGACTTCTTATTGTCAGTGAATTATTATTGTCCCAGACGTGAGAATACCTAAATTCTAGCCCTAATTTTTCCCTAAAGACTCATTATGTCACTTATGCAAGGCATCCAACACTCTCTGGACCATAATTTTCTCATCTTTAAGGCAAAATAATTATATTCTTTGAATACATAGTAATTATAGCCACATAGTTCCATTCTGAGTGCTTGGTATATTTTTACAGATACTTTAATATGCCACATATATGTTCCTAGTTAAATCCTTACAAGGATATTATAGACAAATGTTTTATCTTCATTTCTCAGATAATGAAATTGGGTTCAAGAGACATGAAGTGGCCCACACAGAGGCCCACAAGAGTGTGTGGGTATTCGTATTTCAGCTTGCCTTTGCCACCATGCACTACTCCATCTAGGTGGCTGGAAGTGCTGAGGATGTCAGTAGTTAGACACTCTACAGTATGAGGTGTGTGGAAAGACTCTTCTCCCATAAAGCAACACCCTCATTTTTCTTGTGTTACCAGTAAGGCTGCATTGTTCGGGACTACAGACCCTAGTAAAGTGGGGATTGAAATGTGGCATCACAGTGTGAATCAGGACATATCTAGCTGATAATGAGGTCAGCCAGGGTCAGATACAGGATAAAGAAGGATAAAATGTGAGCAAAACTTTAGAAGATACCCCAAAGCAAATTCTACTAACCTCATACATTTTCAACATTTGGCCAGTGGAAGACAATCGCAGCCACTCTTTTTCAGTATTCGGAAACGCAAATCTGGAATCCCAGGCAGAGAAAAGGCTGAAGACTTGGAAGCACTTTCAGACCAAATATGATCGTATAGGAATTCTGGTCGGCAGAGTTACAGAAACCCATCTGGCTTTTGAGAAACTTTGTCAGTAAAAAAGCCATTCAGAATTTAATTGCTGGTAGAGGCCGTTAGTTTTATTCCAGGAAAACTGAATGGCACCTCAGCTGCCAGAGGTGTTTCCCCATCTTGAGAAGAAGGGTAAGGAAAACACAGAGAGCTTCTCCTGAGCTCAGGCTCCCGCTGTCCAGCACATGCCTCACTCTCGGTGACTTTGGTGAGACATGAAATGGCTGTGGCAGCTCATGTCAGAAAGGAAATTTGACCAAATTTGGACCCTGAGATGATACCCTGGGCGTGAGACACCAGCCATCTTGCACTCCAAGAGCTTCCTCCACAAACGACCACAGGGAACAGAGGTCTTTAAGGACTTAGATGTTTTTCCTTGCAGCAAAATATTGATAAAACAAAATAAAAACACTAGTTTTTTTATGAGAAAGCTCACCAGAGTCTTTCTATTTCAGGCTCTGTTCTATGGCTTTACAGAGGCTGCTGTCTTACTCTCAGCAGCCTCGAGAGTACTCACTGTGTCTCAGACACAAAAAGGCTGAGAAGAAGAGAACACCTGGGACCAGGTCAGGACAATGCAGACGTTCAGCAGTAGGTGGGGATTGGAAGTTAGCTCTGAGAGCACAGCAGCTCTGAGTCTTAACAAGCAAACATGTTAAGTTTTATTGACAAGCATTATTCTGCTAGCCTCACTCCAACTATTTTCTTTTCTAGATAGCATTTGTGAATGAATCTTTCTCTCTCTCAGTGAATATTTATAGATAAAATATGTAGAAATTTATACATGTATATAACATGTAGACAATAACACATATATATGTTATATATATGTATTAATGTCTATATGTTCATGTCCAGATGTTATACATACTCATATACATACTATATACATTTATATATGTTAATGTAAATATTAATATCTAAATTAACATATACACATTAACATATATTACATACATTTATATACTTGCTCTATATATTTACATATAAATACATACATTCAACCTGAGTAAAATAACCCCAGATGTCACCACTTAAAAACAATACAAAATAGTTCTGTACCTGAATTTTACCACGATGAAATGGAAAAGAAAACAAAAAAGCAAAACAAAACACAAATATTTAGAATACATAAAGAACACTTATGAAGAAATTTAATAGTTATCCTCCAAAGGATATTTACAAATTATCAATAAGCACATGAAGACATGCACAACATCATTAATCATTAAGTAAATGAATGTCAAAATCACAACAAGATACCACCTCACACCCTTTAAATTTGTTAGTATTAAAAACAAAAGAAATTAGATTTTAAAAGCTCTTATAACAGGAAAAGAATTGTAACTGTGTATGATGATGGGTATCAACTAGACTTATTGTGGGGATTATTTTGCAATATACACAAATTTCAAATCATGTTCACCTGAAACTAATACGATGTTACATTCAATTATACCTAAGTTGTTACATGTCAATTATACCTAAGTTTTTGGAAAAAAGGATATTGTCTCATTATCAACCATCGTTTTTTGAAAATTTTCACATAATAAAATATTTTATGTGCAAGTAACATCTTGTGATCACTCATGGCTAGGCAATAATTAGGAGACCTAAAATTCATGTAGGTATAAGGGATAGAGATTCAAATAGAAAGAATATATGTAGATGAGAAATGCATTACTCCTCTAGAATAATGCTCAGCCTTTGCTTATAAATGACGATCCAGGTTGTTCTGTTTTATGATGCTGATTCTCCAGACAATAGTTTAATATTATGAAGAACTATATGCCAACAAATTGGGCAACCTAGAAGAAATGGGTAAATCATAAAAACATATAAATTACCAACCCTGAAACAGGGAGAAATAGAAAATTTGAACAGATGGATAACCAGCAAAGAAACTAAATAAGTTATGAGAAAACTCCCAACAAACAAACATCCATGATCAGATAACTTCATGGGCAAATATCTACTAAATATTTAATAGCTGTTCTTTTCAAACTATTCCAAAAAATATAAAAGGAAGGAAAACTTCTAAATTAATTCTATAAGGCTAGACTTACCCTGATACCAAAACCAAATAAAGACACCACCAAAAAAAAGAGAACTACAGGCCATTATCTCTAATACACATAAGTGTAAAAATCCTCAACAAAATACTAGTAATCCAAATCCAACAATATGTATTTTTTTTAAAGAATCAGCCACTACAATCAAGTTAAATTTGTTTTCGGGATATAAGGGGGAGTTCAATATTCATAAATCAATCAACATGATAACATCACATCAACAAGAGAAAGGATAAAAACCATATGATCATTTCAATCCATGCAGAAAAAGCATTTGACAAAGTACTGTATCCATTGATGATTAAACCCTTAACATAGTACGTTTAGAGGGAACTTTCCTCAATTTAATATAGGCCATATATGAAAAGACAGCTATGAAAAGACAGCTACCATTGTACTCATTGGGGAAAAACAGAGCTTTTCTTCCACAATAAAGAACAAGACAGGATGTTCACTCTCACCACTTTTATTCAACACAGTACTGTAAGTCCTAGCCTCAGCAATTAGACAACAAAAAGGAATAAAAGGCATCCAAATCAGCAAGGAAGTAGTCAAATTTCACTATTTGCAGAAGACCTGATACTGTATATAGAAAACCCGAAAGACTCCACCAAAAGCTCCTGGAACTAATAAATGAATTCAGTGAAGTCACAGAATACAAGATCAACATATAGAAATCTGTTGCATCTATGAAGCAGCAGAAAGAGAAATTAAGGAAATAATCCCATTTACCATTGCATAAAAATCCATAAGATACACAGGGATAAATCCAACCAAAGAGGTGAAAGGCCTGTACTCTAAAAATTATAAAACACTAATGAAAGAAGTTGAAGATGGAAAAAGAAATGGAAAGAGCTTCTGTGCTCATGGATTGGAGGAATAAATAATGTTAAAACATCTATACTACCAGAAGCAATCTACATATTTAATTCAATCCCTATCAAAACACCAACAGAATTTTTCACAGAGCTAAAACAAAGTACCCTAAGATATGTATGGAACCACAAATTGCCCTGGAATAGCCAACACTATCTTTATAAAGAAAAGCAAAGCTTGGAGCATCACAATTCTGTACTTGTCATATTACAAGACTGTAAGGATCCAAAAACATGGTACTAGCAAAAAAAGGCACATAGATCAATAGAACATAATAGAAAACCCAGAAATGAACCCATTATTATATAGTCAATTAATCTTTGACAAAACAGGAAAGAACTTCAATGGGAATAAGCTAGTCTTTCAACAAATGGTGTTGGGGACATCTGACAACATGTAAAAGAATGAAACTGGGCTGTATTCCTACACAACGTACAAAATAAACTCAAAATGGACTAAAGACCTAAATATGATACCTGAAACCATGAAACTCCTAGAGGAGAACACAAGCAGTAACTTCTTTGACATTGCAGCAACTTCTTTCTAAATATGTTTCATGAGGTAAGGGAAACAAAAGCAAAAATAAACTAATGGAACTGTCCAAAAATAAAAAAGCTTCTGCACAAGAAAGGAAACAATCCACAAAACTAAAAGGCAACCCATGGGATGGGAGAAGATATTTGCAAATGACATATCCAATAAATGATTAGTGTCCTACCTGTATAAAGAACTTTTGAAAGCAAACACCCCCAAAAACAAATAAAACAACTTAAGAAATAGACCAAAGATATGGACATTTTTCCAAAGAAGACTCCAGATGGCCAACAGACACATTAAATGGTACTTAATGTCACTTATTATCAGTAAAATGCAAATCAAAACTACAGTGAGATGTGTCACCTCATACCTGTCAAAATGGCTAATCAACAACACAAGAAACATCAGGTTTTGCCCCAATATTTATAGCAACATTATTTACAATAGCCAAATTATAGAAACCGTCCAAGTGTCCATGACTGATAAGTGGATAAAGAAGATGTGGTACATATACGAGGGAATATGACTCAGCCACAAAAAAATGATGAAATTTTGCCATTTGCAATGATATGGATAGATCTCTAGAGTATTATGCTGAGTGAAATAAGTCAGTCAGAGAAAGACAAATACTATACGATTTCACTAATATTTAAAAAAATAAAACAAGGGACCAAAGGGGAAAAAAAGAGAAAGAAAGAGAGAGAGATACACTAAGAAACAGACTTAAATCTAGAGAACACACTGATGGTCCCCAGAGGGGAGGTGGGAGGATGGGTGAAATAGGTGATAGGGATGAAGGAGGGCACCTGTCATGATGAGCATCAAGTGGTGTATGGACGTGTTGAATCACTACGTTATACATCTGAAGCTAATATAATACTGTATGTTTACTAACTGGAATATAAATAAAACCTTGAAAAGAGATTATCTTGAACACTAAGAAATGTATAAAATTATTGAATTATTATATTGTACACCTGAAACTAATATAACACAGTTTATTAATTATACAGTAGAAGCAGAGAGAGCAGCAGAGGGAGATGGAGAAGCAGATTCCCCAATAACAAGGGAGCCGATGTGGGGCTTGATCTCAGGACCCCGAGACCAAAGGCAGACACTTCACGGACTGAGCCACCCAGGTGACCCAATACTTTTTTTTTAATGCCTACACATAACTTTACATCTTAAATTTCATGGTCAAATACTATGTTTGTACAATGAAAGTAAATATCACTGAACAGAAGTTATCTTCACAGCATAAAATAAATTATCTCCCAAGGACTTACTTTTCATATGAATAGTGGAAGAGAAGTCAAACACTAAAACATAATTATTTTTTTAATTTTTATTTATTTACGATAGTCAGAGAGAGAGAGAGAGAGAGAGAGAGAGAAATAGAGAGGCAGAGACACAGGCAGAGAGAAGCAGGCTCCCTACAGGGAGCCCGACGTGGGATTCGATGCCGGGTCTCCAAGATCGCGCCCTGAGCCAAAGGCAGGTGCTAAACCGCTGCGCCATCCAGGGATCCCACTAAAGCATAATTATTAACTTGATAGAGTACCAAACTTTCAGACCTTAGTATGACTTTGTATTTTATAATGGTTTTCTCTTTCTCTCTTTGTCTCTTTCTTTACTTTTTTTTTTCCATTTTGCAACCATGTTAGATGGATGGTTCTAGACAATAATTTTCTAGACCTTGCTACAAAAGCTGCCTTCTTAGGAGAAGGCTGTAGGCATAAAAATTGAATAAATACATTATTATTTTTCAATTTTGGATTGCGATGCTAGATTTTTTAGTAGATACTGAATTTAGGCTTGTTAATGGGTCATCCTAAACACCAGCAAATAATAGGAGCTCACAAGGATGAGACTGGATGTCTTAAAGCAAAGAATTTAAGTCACAAAGGCAAGTTGTATCGTCCTTTCTCATGGTCTTCATCCTCCTCCTCCACCCCACTCTCTGCCAACATCAACTAGCACTGCTGCTTAAAATTGGAAAATATAATTAGTGATTGAGGACTTTAGAGGATACTGAGCATACTGTAATAGTATTTTGTTTTTAAAAATTGCTAAAATACTTTATAATAAACTTGCCTTTGGTCCAGGTATTGTTTGATTCGCATGAAATGAAGGACACAGTAAGGCTGGTGAAATGTCTTAAACTTTATTTTACCCCCAGCATCATGACATGTTTTCCTGGACCTAGAGTCAATCCTCCATGGAAATGAGCTTGGCTGAATCATGACTGAGTAAAAAAAAAAAAAAAAAAAAATTAATTAATTAAAAAATAAATAAATAAATCATTACAATTTAAATGGTCACTAGGTCTTTCCTAATTTTATCTAGGAGTCTTTCCTTGGAATGTGCACACTGAATTCAATTGTAACTCTAAGCATACAGAATATTCATTAATAACTAAGTAGCTGGGCCGGAGTGTTAATACAGGATCTGTCTGTTCCCAAATAACTTATCCATTATATAATGATGAATGTTTGCATTGGCTAAATGACTTCAGTTATACCAAATACAGTGTGATTTTGAATTCTGTTTTTCTATTTTATGTCTTCTCCCCTATTCCCATGCTAATTTCTGTCAAATATCTGCCACCCCATGTATTCATTTTCTGTTGCTTCAGTAACAAAACCCCTCAAACTTCGTGGCTTAAAACAACACAGATTTGTATCTTACAATTCTATCCATCAGAAGTTCAACCCCAGGCTCAAATCAAGGCGTTAGCAGCCTGTATTTATTTCAGGAAACTCCACAGGAAAATCTGTTTCTTTCTCGCCCCGTTTTGCAGGCAGAATCAGGTTCCTGTGGTTGCAGAGCTTAGATCCCTCTGATGCGGCTGTAAGCTGAGAGCTGTTCCCGGGTTCTAGAGGCCACCACACTGCTTGGTTCCATCTTCAAAGACAGCAACAGAGAAAGGGAGTCTTTGTCAGGCCAAACCTCTGACCAACGTTTCTGCTTGCCCCTTCTGCTTCTAGGAGTTTACGCGACTGTCCTGGGTCTACTTGAATGATCCAAGAGTCTCTCCACCTTCAGGTATGAACCTTTAATCCCCTTCACCTTGCAATTTAACACACTCACAGGTTCCAGGGAGTAGAACAGGGTGCCTTTGTGGGTTTTCCAGTCATGACCCACAAACGCAGATTTGATTTTCTTACACTGAACTTGCAAGGGTCCCCCACTTTTCTGTTCTTGGAAGAACATCTACTTTTTGAAAACTGGATAATCTACTAAATCAATGGGTGAGACTTCATACTCTTTCCCTCAGTAAACAGTCATTCATCATCCCACAAATGAGGCTTCTTGTATAGGAAATACATCAATACCAAGTTATAACTTCAAAAGCGAACGTTGTACAAATCTTAGTGAAATCATGCAATCAATATCGCAAGCAGCAGGGTCCTTTAGCCATTAATTCATATGACATATTTGGATGCCTGTAAGTATAGAACTAATCAAGCTCCTTTTCCTTGGTCTTGAATTCCCACAGTAGGAATCATTCTCTACACTTTGTTTTGAAAATTAAAATATATAATGTGATTTTATTACCTTGGAGTGGAGACAAATTTTTGGTTCTCATCAGTGGAGGGTAATTTGATTCCACCATACTGTATCTTTCTCCTTACTTTCTTCTGTATTATTTTGTAGAGGAAACAGTATTCTTGGTTTATTTTTTTGTTATAGTAGTTGAGTTTGAATCCTAATAATTTTGGAGTATAAAACTCAAGTTAAAAATAAGCTTCCCCAAACTTTGGAAAACAAGATGCTATACAGTGTTCCTTCAGTAAAGGAACAAAGGAAAAAGTTAAGGGAAATAACTTGGTGTGATTTACTTATAAAAATATGGAGACTTAATAACTGAATTTTATCCTATTACTTACCCAAAACATCCATGGACACTCTATGCTTCAGAAATGAGAAAAAAATTAACAACTTTAAATTACTATTTTCTACTTTCTTTTCCACTGTTTCTCCAACTCTATTGCCCTGAAATAAGTCGATGTTTTGGATATTTTCTGTTTTCAAATAGTAATGCATTTTTTGGAAATAAAATTCTAATAAAACCCCCAGGTTGCTAGTCAACCTGGGAACTCAAAATTAAATGAAATTCTACTGCACATTGCCACTATAAAATTTACCATCAGAACTTTAAAAATGTGCTGATGATGCACAAAGGAAAATGAAATCCATTTCTGGGGAAAAATAAATTAGCTCTCTGCAATGGGCAGGCACAGTCCCCAAGCTATAACCTTGAATCTATAAAGGACTGAATGCTTGAAACCAGGACATATATAAATTCAATGGAAGAGGTCATATTCTCTTTATATATTTTTCTAATTTGAGAATACTTCATACTCTTTTGTTAATCTCACATTTCTCAATCTATTGACAATTTTTACTCAAAACCAAATAAATAAAAATGTATGTCTAGATTACCATGCCTACCACATAGGCACAGACATGTTCTGCAGAGGATAAGCTAATTTGTTTTTGAGACTTATTTCAAGCAAGGGTGCAATATATTATATATCTAGCTTCAGTAATAATCATCAAAAATACTTTATAAAACACACAAAATGAAATCTAATTATAACTAGGAATAAGGGATATTCATGAAATTCAATTTTTCATGCTCTTCTTTGGTAAAAAGTAAGTAGCAGTTGATGGAAAAATTCACATAAGAGAAAAATAAAAGTTTTATTTAAAAGATGATTGGAGAGAAGAAATGAAAAGGGAAATCAGGGAATAAGAGATCCAAAGAGACTTTGCATCATACTTTTAACATGTAGAATCTCCATGTGATCCTTAATAGTTGAGATTAAAGGCTAGTGGTCTTTTACCACTTGTAAACAGTTTGTCCCTCCTAGGAAGGATTCTTTAAGATATTTGTTTAGGCAATTAGATATGTTATACAGAGACCAAAAGAAAAGAAAAAAATGACTTTCAGTTATTAATCCAGCCACCTATGTGTTTGTTCATTCATCTATTACTCTCCAAACTTCCAGTGTCTCAGAATGTTTTCAGAGTAGAAAAATGACTATCTTTAAAACAAAAGAAAACACAAGAGTTAAGTGCCCCTTTTAGTTTCTTTCTTTCTGCCATGGATAAAAACTTCTGATAAATAATAATTACTGTGCCAAGAGGTGGAGCAAGATATAAATCCAGTCTGCAATGCCATATATCCCACACTCATAGGTATTAAGCAGATTTGTTTCCTTTTACTTTGTCAAGAGATAAAATAATTTATGATATTTAGCAGGTTACTTAATTTCTCTGTGCCTCAATTTCCTTTTTCTGTAAAACAGGGTAAGCTATCTACCTCATAAGGTCATTGTGAGCATTAAAGGGTATCATATTTGCGGGGCACCTGGGTGGTTCAGTAGGTTGAGTGCCCAACCCTTGGTTTCAGCTCAGTCTTGATCTCAGTGTTGTGAGATCCAGGCCTGCATCACTTACACACTCAGGTCAGAGTCTACTCTCTCCCTCTCCTTCTGCATCTCACCTGGCTTGTACACTCTCTCTCAATTAATTAATTAAATCTTTAGAAAAAAAAGGTATCATATCTTGGAAGTCCCTAGGACAGAGTTTAACACATGTCACATGATCAATACTTGTTAGCCAATATCTGTATTACTTTAGGTGGTATCTATAGTTCAGTTAATAATAACCACTTCTTGCAGTCACAGTGCCTTGGGGAATAAAGACTCAAAAACTCTCAGATCCACAGACTATTACCACATCAAGTGTTCTGGTCCATGCAGGATCTTGCCAAATTTTGTCTTCTCTCCAGTTGTTTGAGCCCACTGATGAAAGACTACCAGGCACACATTGGAAACAAAATACAGTTAGTTTTATTAACTTGTCTCACAGGGTAGAGAGTAGCCTAGTGAAACCATGAGCTTCTCTGAAGGGAGAGCTAGGAAAGTCAACTGAGAACATGGAAGGTACAGTGAGTCACAGGGCAGAGTTGGTGGGGCTTTGGCAGGTCTAGTTTTGTTTAGAACACATAGCTCATGCGCAATTACAATTAGGTTGGTTTAGCTGAGGTCTCATCATTCATATACTGGGATAAACATAATTTGTGGTTGATGTATCTTGCCTGTCCTGGTTCAGATCCCTCTGTCTGATTTGTGCCTCATGACAATGTTTTGCAAGTTCAGATATAAGCTCCTCCATCACAGCGGGCAGCCTGTCAGCCAGGTGTTTTTCACACAGTCAGCAATTAAGGTGGAGACTTCTAGTAGTCCTGGTGTGAAATGACTGTGGATCAGAGAAGGAGGGTATAAGTGGAGACGCAAATAAATGGCCAAACCTGAGAAATATTTACGAGGCAAAACTATCAGGTTTTGGTGATTAATGAGATGCTGGGGGTAAAGGAAAAAGAAGTATCAAGGATGCTTGCTAGATATCTATGTCTACCAAATGTTTTGGCAAATTTACATCTACACATAGAGCAACATACATATGCACCACAATGGGAACAACATCCACCCAGTATTCAACTAAATATTAATTTGAAACTGGTTGGAAAATCAAATATCATATTAAAGAATGGGATGAGCACTAGGTGTTATTCTATATGTTAGAAAATTGAACACCAATAAAAAATAAATTTATATAAAAAAAGAATGACATCTCCATAAAACATCTTTTATATTTTTAAGAGTATTTTAAGCATGGAAATTAAATAATGATAACAACAATAATAAATATTTTTATATCCATTCAGTTGAGAAACTGAGTCTTAGATTTTCTGAGTAATATTTTATTTTGTATTTGGTGCTATGGTCTGAACACAAATGCTTTCTTTAATATTTAACAATTCCATTGAATTTGATCATTGTAGTGGCACAGATTTTAATAGCTCATTGGTTTTATTCATGTAAAAATTATTCCTCTTCACTGAGTAGTGTCTCTGCTGTCACCTCCTTCACAACGCCTGTGCGTTCACACAGAAGTGAACCCTTTTCAATAATGCTCAGAATCTGACCTGTCTTTCTAGTTCACATAGTCACAGGGCAGGAGTAAATCAGAGGTCCCTTGATGTAAGTATTAAGGAAAGCAATAGAAGAGGGTGAAATGAAGCTTAAAATTAGAGCTCTATTAAAAGGTCCAGGTGAACCCTAGAAAATAATAGTTTAATGGAGTTGGTTTCTACACAATATGAAGAACCGTGCTGGTACAGAGCGTGTAAAAAATCTGCCTTCCCAAGTTTAGCTTTGATTATGTCTGTACTTTCCTTATCTGATCAAGTAATTAATGAAACAAATGATGAAGACTTGTAATTCAAGCTGAAAAGGCAGAACAAAGTCACTGTTTTTTCCAAATATGCCAGAAAATCATCCATTGCTGGATGCCAAATATCAAGAAGGAGATTTAGAGTTTGTAGAGGCAATTCTTCCAACTTATCCCATAGCTTTCCTAAAGAATTTCTGTTTTATGCAATGGCTTGGACTCAATATCATTATCAGTTAAGACTGTCAAAATTAAACTGGAAACACCATGTATACATGCTGATTTCCTGGAAAAAAACTAGTCTGAATCAGTGTGGCAAATGCTGGTTTTCTGGAAAATACTAGTCTGAATCAGTGTGGCAAATTCTGTGCAAGTTTGGACATGTGTACATACATATATGGGTATATATAAGTACAATGCTTCAATCTAGTGTATTTCTCAGTTTTATAATCCTATCCACTAATTTGTGCTTGGATTATTCATAGTCTAGTGTTTTCTCATGTCATAGCTAAGTTTTTTTTTTCATAGCTAAGTTTTTCAAAATGATTTTATTTTGCATTTTGGTTATTTCTAATTACTCGGATTTTTTTGCATCCATCTATTCTTGTTTTCTTTCCTCCTTTCTGTTTGAATTATTTCTGCTTATCACAGAATTGTTCGTCTTATTTGTAGCCTAAATATAACTATTTCAACTTAATTTTACATTTTCACCCTTATTTTCATCTTCTAGAGTGAATGGATTTCCAGAACACCATTGTATTTTGTCCTCTGGTGTAGCTAGTACTTCAGTTCTTAGCCTTGCCTCCCCTCCTAGTAGTTGTCTAGCAGTTTCCTCTGGGCTGCCTCCAGAGGCTCACCAACCAGACCAGGCCTTCTGCTGAGGGTGTGGAAATCCTATAATCAAGCAGTAGTGGCTAGGTAGGCTTTGGGGGCAAGCAGGTCAGGAGGGCTCCTCCCCGGACTAAAGACTCTGCTGCCCAGTTTTTTATCACTACCCCAGGTAGTGATAGAATTTTATCTTTCAACTAGTGCACTGTCAGAAGAATCTGAGGGATGATGAAGACTGTGCATGAATGCATCCTGTTCCCCACACTCGGTTCCATGCAGCTTTTGTGATGCCTTAGAGCTCAAAACGAATGTGAGTTCCAGAAAATGCAAAATGAGCATGAGGTCAAGGTGTCTTGTGTAAACCAACCTGTGGACAGCCTTGGGAGACCACACTTTCTGTTCCAACCAGAATTGTTTCAAACCAGAGAGAAGGTAAGGGATCTCTGAGGGACCTAAGCCCTTACCCCTTTCTTACTGGAGGGTCACTTCTCTGTATTAGCCAACTGCTTGAGCTGCAATGAAGACACAGAGGGGAAAACCCAGGAACTCACAGCTTAGCTCCTTTCAGTTCTTCCTCACCACCAGGAAATAAAGGTAGAGGGTGCTGGCAAGACGTGTGCATATTGATAAGTTCAATATAGCAGTAGAGTCAGTGATCTGCAGTGTTTCCACTGCTGGTAATAAAATATATGTGCAGTATATACTATGAAACACAAACTGTGCAAGTTTGGTGATTCTGTGTGGGAGTTAAATGCTTTTATATCTACATTTTAAATCAGCATTGCACAATATAATGATGGATTACGGAAGTGCATTTCAATAATTTAAGTTTTGGGGATTCCTAGGTTGCTCAGTGGTTGAGCATCTGCCTTTGGCTCTGGGCCTGATCCCAGAGTCCTGAGATCAAGTCCCACATTGGGCTCCTTTCATGGAGCCTGCTTCTTCTCCCTCTGCCTGTGTCTCTGCCTCTCTTTCTGTGTCTCTCATGAATAAATAAAATATTTATTAAAAAATATTAAGTTAACTTTTTAAATTTTTCTTTAATTAGGACATTAAACAGCAAAAAATAAAATAACAAGTCAAAAGAAAGACCACGGATAAAAAGGAAAAGGTTTTTATTCTAGTGCATTTAACAGTACTTTTTCTTTTCCTGTGTTTTGAACTAGGAGCCCATATTTGCATTTTATACCAAACCCCGCAAATTACATAGCCAGCCCTGGATACTAGATGAAGGAAAAAGACAGTATTTGAGTTAATAGGCACTTTGAGCCCAGACTATTGTTCTGAAGCTGTAGAGGCTTCTGTCTCAAACTGTGAGCTCCATTTCAGGAAGGAAGCCTGCTCAGGTCTCTGTATAGTGAGACACTCATTCTACAGAAGCCTCTCCTATTTGTGAGTAGAGGTCTTAATATTCGGAGAGTACTGTTTATATTTCTATAACGCTCTATACTTGAGAAAGCAGCCTCTCCTTATCATAAATTAAAGAAGAATCTGTGGCTTTAGCACTTTATATTTTTCTTTTTTTAATAATAAATTTATTTTTTTATTGGAGTTCAATTTGTCAACTACAGAATAACACCCAGTGCTCATCCCGTCAAGTGCCCACCTCAGTGCCCGTCACCCCCACCCCCCACCCACCTCCCCTTCCACCACCCCTAGTTCGTTTCCCAAAGTTAGGAGTTTCTCATGTTCTGTCTCCCTTTCTGATATTTCCTACCCATTTCTTCTCCCTTCCCTTATATTCCCTTTCACTATTATTTATATTCCCCAAATGAATGAGACCATATAATGTTTGTCCTTCTCCGATTGACTTATTTCACTCAGTGTAATACCCTCCAGTTCCACCCATGTCGAAGCAAATGAACACTTTATATTTTTCATAAATTTTCAGTTTCTGGCCTATGGAGATATTTATCTTGATTTGCTTATCCACCTTTTAAATTTATGTATTCATGTTTTGTCTAACAATACTCTGCATTTGGGCCAGAGTGGTGGGCAGATGTCTCTACAAGAGCACTTACTAACAGAAGTAAAGAGCTGGTTTTAGATATAGATGTAATGAAATAGAGTTTAAGCATTCAATGTTTAATGGTTAATATTTAATGTTTTAATAAGATATGCAATTATTAAGAAAAAAGGGAAAAATGGTTTAGTTCCCAAAATACCTGCTGCATCAAAATCATTCATCCTAAGCTATCTTCCTTTAGTGACTTTGGGAGGACTCACTTCTATAATTAGCATTCAGATGAATACAACTCTGCATCTCTGATGGTTACTGATATTGAAGGGCTGTTTCCCTTCTTTGCTAGATCTTTTTAATTTGAGTTTACATTGCAGTCAGTGACTATTAGGTTTAACCGAAGAACTCTTGTCTCTCTATTTATTTCTATATCTTGTTGGCAAAAAGGTGATGTTGCAAATAAACAGAATATTTCTTTAATGTCCCCCCAACTGGAAAAGAAGCAAAATGGGTGCAAGCCATCCAGAAGACGTTATCACAGATTGTTTTCTTTATCCTTAGAAAAAAAGTAATTACTATTCTATTTAAGCTAGGGAAGTTTAAAAAATGTATTCTGAAAATTGTAGTCTTCCATAATTATGATTTATTTGTGAACCAGTCACAAGGCCATAAACAAAGGAAATTATTCCCTCTTCTGAAACTTCTGCCTTCTGCAATGTGGGAAGTGGAGATTTGGGAGTATGAACATACTTCCTTTTCTCCATCTCATAGCTTCAAATGAATTGCCAATGAAGTGCCTCCAATCTCACATTATTAGAGTCTAAACCCAAGTTCATAAAATTCTCTCTGTTCTGATATTTTCTGCAGATGATAAATTTCTTGCCCAGTGTCACTTGTCTAGTATCAACATAAAAGACCAGAGATAGGAAGCCTGCCCATTTTCTAGCCAAAAAGTACAATTTCCACTTGGCATTCTATCAAGCCAAAGGAAGGGAGTATCTGTTGCCACCAACACTATTTTGTCAGGTGTGGTTGCACTTTAGCAGATGCACTGAGAACCTAACTCCAAGACTAACTTCATGTCTTTCCGAAACATCACTTGTCTTCTCTCTATACCAAATTTCAAGGATGGTAAAAGTAGGTGAAAAGCTTTATTCTCCATGGATTTATATATATTGGAGGCTCAACCTCTGATCTACTTTATTTTTTTTACATTTTAATACATTTTTATTGATGTCTATGATACTCAATGTTACATTAGCTTCAGGCATACGATATAGTGATTCAAGAGCTGTACGTTGTGTTATGCTCAATGTGTAGCTACCATCTCTGACCTACTTTTGTAAGTTTGAGAAATGTGTGCCTTACTCCCAGGTCAAGAGTGCCTTCTCAATTGGGCCTCTTTAAGAATCTCTATTTGATTATATTTGATTAGATTGATTTAACTTGAACCTCAGTAGGTCAACAAAGGATTAGTTATAAAAACTATAAACACACTGACATGAAGAACAAACAGAAAATATATAACTCAGTTAAAATTAGCTTGTAAAATTCATAATCTTTGTTTCTCCATTCGAATAAGTGTTCTGTAATCCACCACCTAAGCAGCATACAATTCAAATAACACCTATATGTCACAGGATTTTTTATTGTTTCTACAGGCAGTCCTGTGTTCATATACAGGCACTGGTTCTTGCTAATAGAATGATAGTAGCATAATTATATTATCTCTCTCAATCTTTATTTTTTCATCTGTAAGATGAGGATAAAAGATTATTTCACATAGTTATTGTAAGGATTTAATAAAAGGGTGTGCCAGTGATTTGTCAGCTTCAGTATGCATAAGAATCACTTGGCCTGCATGTTTAAATGCATGAGCTACAGCTGCACCGACTCTAATTCAGAACGTCTTGATAGTACACAAGAATGTACAATTTAAGCATGAACCATACTGTTTTGATTTAAGTGGTCACTGGATAGTTAAGAATCATCCATATATGTCAACCAAATTGTAAAATGTCACAGAGTGAGGATTTTGCTCATTCTAGGACACTGAGAACTATACCAAAGTACCCTCCTTCACAAGGATGCTGCTTAGCCCTTGGCGGGACATTGCTAGAGTGGTGGCCCCTGCTCAGGACCACTCCATATACTCTTAGCACCGTCACTGCGCTGGGTCTGCCATGTTCTCAGATCTGAATCTTAGACTGAATCAGTGTTTCGGATGTCAATGCAGAAATCTTGTC
Source organism: Nyctereutes procyonoides (assembly GCF_905146905.1). Taxonomy (NCBI): domain Eukaryota; kingdom Metazoa; phylum Chordata; class Mammalia; order Carnivora; family Canidae; genus Nyctereutes; species Nyctereutes procyonoides. The sequence goes on from NW_026575043.1 coordinate 33,635,264, forward strand.
CTTTCCAGTGACTCAGTCTTCTGTGTGCTGGTATTTCTTTCTCCAGGAACAGATGTCAGCACCCTCTCCTGGCTGTCTCCCCTTGGCTTTCCTGGAAGGCCTGGGAATGACATCTATCCTTCACCTCTCTTCTTGTCTCTACCTCAAATGTTCTTTAGGCAACATTGCGATGAAAAAAGAGTCTTTTGGGGAATTAAAGTAAATCCATCTGAAACTCTGATAGAGTCCAAGCAAATGACCCACCATCCACACATTTATAGAGTGACCAGAAAGTACAGTCGCAAACAAACAAGCTGCTTATAGACTAATATTGTCCAGCCTCCTCTATCTGTGAACTGGAGCATTAGTCATGAGAATCCTGGGAACTGGTTTGATTTCAAACAACTGTCTTAATAGGACTGTCATAAAGTGTAAACAAAATAGGATACTAGTGAAAGTATACAGCTTGTGAGCAATCCCTGGCAGATCCTTCATTTCGTAATACTATAAAAGCCAATGAACAGAGACTGATTTATTCAATCAAGCATTAAAACTTAAGGAATCCCTTATTAAAATGCAAATAAGTTATATAATTATCCCATAACTAACTGCCCTGTTGGAAAGCTCACTTCAACAAATTGATGTTGCAAATTAAAGTCTTAAGACGTGGAAAGGAAATAATAGAAAGAGATGCTTCCCAGATAGCAGCAGAATGCCTCAGGAGGACAGGGGCCTCGTCACATTGGAATGTGCACCTGGAGGAAAAATTCATGCACCAAACACCAGGAGTTAGGAGAGAAAGAAAAAATGGGCAGAATCAAGTTGAAAATTCAGTTACTTTGTAACTTTTCTCAGGGCCTCCCTGTCCCTAAATCATCCTGAGAGCAGAGTTGATGCTCTACTACACCTTGGAGCAGGTGACAGGAATGGGTGCTTTTCTGTCCTCTACCTTTGAGCAGAAGGTGGGAACAATATCTTCTAATTGGCTCAAATCCTGAGCATCATCAATGAAGGACTGATATCATTTCGTGGTGATTGCTAAACTTCTACATGAATTATATGATTTTTAAATAATTTTAAGTAAGAAAGATGAAAATAATGATTTCAAGCAGGAATAGGTTAATTTATTTCTAAGATATTTTTTTAAGTGTAGTTGCATAGGTATGTCATCTTCTGCATGATGCTTAGTGAAGTCAATTTTCCACAAAGTGCAAAACTGTTTAAATCAGGGATAGGCAAGAGCCAGCTCCTTAGGAAGGTAGTGAAAAGGGAGCTGTGAAGAAAGTGATTGGTCCACTTTCTAAGAAAGATTAATATGATGTGAAAGCACTAGCTACATTCAAAATAAGAAATATTGGAAAAACGTTAATCACAAGAACTCGAGGAACCGAAATTGCATCTGATGGCCTCAAGGGTTGTGTTTTTGAAGTGAATCTTGCTCATCTGCAAAATGATGTAGTCGAACTTACAAAATTCAAGCTCATTACTGAGGATGTTTAGGGCAAAAACTGCCTGGTTAATGTCCATGGCATGGATCTTACCCGTGACGAAATGTGCTTCATGGTCAAAAAATGTTAGACTGTGACTGAAGCTCATGTTGATGTCAAGACTACTGATGGTTATTTGCTTTGTCTATTTTTGTGTTTGTTTCACTAAAAGACACGCACACAATAATCAGATTCAGAAGACCTCTTATGCTAAGCACCATTAGGTCCTCCAAATTTGGAAAAAGATAATAGAAGTCATGACTTGAGAAGTGCAAACAAATGACTTGAAAGAAGTGGTCAATAAATTGATTCCAAATAGCATCAGAAGAGATGGAGATAAGGTTTATTAGTCTATTCATCCACTCCATGATGTCTTCATTAGAAAAGTAAAAAATGCTAAAGAAGTCCAGGTTTGAATTGGGAAAGCTCATGGATCTTCATGGTGAAGGTAGTAGTTCTGGAAACATTACTGGGGGGTACCTGGGTAGCTCAGTGGTTGAACGCCTGCCTTTGGCTCAGGTCGTAATCCTGGGGTTCTGGGATCAAGTCCCGCATTGGGCTCCCCACAAGGAGCCTGCTTCCCTCTCTGCCTATATCTCTGCCTCTCATGAATGAATAAATAAAATCTTTTTTTTTTTAAAAAAAAAGCTGCTACTGGGACAGGTGCTCAATTGAACAAGCTGATAATATGAGCCACCAGTCCAAGAATCTGTTTAAAATACAGACATTTAACTGACAAATAAAAAATCATATTTGTCATATTTAATTTCTGATCATTCTCTTTAAATAATCTTGGTGAAGCAGATATCTTGAACCGACGATGTGAACTTTTCTGAACTGTTGTATGGATTTTATCCATTGTTCTTGGCTACTAACTAGGGGCAAGAGGGTAGATCTATTTTAAGGTGTAGTGATCCGAATGGAAGTGTTATCAGTGATTAATAAAAATGAATTTTAAAAAATCGGAGATCAGCAAATAAACTGTCAAATCTGGCCCACCACTGTTTTTGTAGGTAAAATTTTATTGACATACAACCAACTTGCTGGCTGACTTCCAGCAACAGTGGTAGAGTTAGATCTAAAATGAGTTACAACAGAGACCTAATGACCTCTAAAACCTGCAATATCTTCTGTTTGGCCCTTTATCAAACTAGTTTTCTGACTCCCAGTTTAAATAAAGTCCCCTCTTTAAAAAAATCTCAAAACTTCAGTATCTTTTAGACAAAATAGCATGAAGCCTTAGTAGTTGAACACAGCCATCTGGCAGACACATGGACCACAGGAGTATTCAATGAGAGGATGATGCTTTGAAATGTAAATTTAAAAATTAACCTGAAAACCCAATTTTCTCTTCTTAGATATAATTTTGACATGACAATTTGCTAAAAACAAACATTATCATAAGATTAACAAATGGGTGTCACAAATTTCTCAAATTCATTTAAAATCTAATTCTATATGCTTTTTTTCAGGAACATAATAATGTCTACATCTCATTAAAATACATTATACAGAGAAGTGAATGCATAATTAAATATTTAAAATGAATACTGATATAAGCCATTGGGGCTTGACTGTAAGAGATTTAGGACAGAGCATTAGTTGGAAATTGGCCAAAGTTAGAATCAGAACCAAAGACTCTGACTTGATAATGGTGCTATTCCCTGAGAAAACTGATTTCTGTCCATAAATAACAGGGCCATAGGGCATGTTCACATGTAATCTGGGCAGATGCCATTATCAAAAAGACCAGCTCTGGCAGATAGGTGTGCCACTCCAGGTGGACAGGTGTGACTGGGACACCAGCTGGTCCTCGTGTAGCGAAGAATTGAACTAGTTTGAAACAAGAAACAGAACAAACAGTAACGGGTCCAGCCTCTGTTCTCAGGGGTTCTGGATGTTGTACCTCAATTGCTCACCAGGATTGATTTCAATGCTCTGGAGTGTAGCTGCTTATGGGTGCTACGAAGATTGAAAGCCTACGGTTGCTTTCACCCCATTTAGGTAACTAGGGTTCACCTTTCAACCAGCCTTTATCAAGGCCCAGGTATCAGCCTTCTGCCTCACTCAAGGAGGAACAGCCTGGCAGAGAGAAAAGTTGACACCACTGTATTTAGAAAACCTAAACCCAAATGGTAATCTGGTCACTTCTTGCCTGACATTGAGACATCTCTTCAGGACCTTCCTGACTCTTGGCTTGCTCTTGGGAAATCTAAAATAAGAGCACACTGATGTATCTCAGAAGACATCATACGGCAGTGTGAAACCTAGTGAAAATGGACTCAGGTAAGTTCTTGCCACTCCTCAGAGCTTCCTCTCGAGGTCCCTCCTCCACAACCAAGAAGTCAAGAAGGTACCACAGCTCCACCAGTGATAAGTCCTCTTCCAGGGAACTGGAACTGGTTCCAGTTGAACTGATTCAAAACAGCCCCTCCTAACTTGCCCCTTCCTTCTAGAAAAGGAGCTGTCCTATGCTTCGCCATAGTTTGTTTCCCAAGTTTCAGTTCCTCTGCTATTCCCAAATAAACTCATCTCTGCTGGTTAAATAACTGACAATTTTACCTTTAAGGTTGATGGGGATCATATGAGAAAAGTGTGGGAAATTGCTATCTGTGTAAAAGAGCTGTTTTTAAATCTGTGATTTTTTTTGTTATTTTTCATACCACTATAATGATAGTTAAAAATTCCCCCTAAATCTTAGCAAAGAATACTGTTAACATAGATATCTAGTTTTTTCACAGACCTTAATAAATATGCTTTCTTTTAATATTTACCTATTTTTGTATATTTCTTAAATTGAGATATATTTGACATATAATGTTACATTAGTTTCATGTGTTCAATATAATGATTTAATATATGTATGCATATTTCACTTTTTAGCATATTTTTATGTAATATTTTATCCATTTTTTAACTTTTTTTTTACATAGTATTTTTACAATGTTTGCATGTGGTAGAAGGGGAGAAATGGAGAGTTTGGTGGGTGAAACCTAACAAATGGGCTCTACAGGGAGCTCACCTCCTCCACTCATTGTGTGGAGTCCAAACCCACCACTGGGCTCCCAGACTGCTGTCTGTGCTGCCTTGACTAGCTGCCACAGTCACCCTGAGCATCTGCTTCAAGAGAGAGTTGTTTATGCCTGATTAGTCCTTAGCAAAGCCACTATACATAGTAAAAACAGCATTTGAATCTGAAATGTCACCTGTGTACATATCAAGTCCAGATGCTCAATTGAAATGGAGAATGAAGGGGGTCAGAGGGACAATGATGTGGCAGGCTGCCATCCAGGGAGTGGAATCAGTTCTGAGGGTAGTCCATGAGTACTGTATACCCCCCAGTATGCTTCTTGTATATAGAGGCCACTTCACTCAGCTAACAGGAAAGGTTGAGCAGTACCAGAAGGATGGTGACTGAGAGACCAGTGTAGCTGACCAAATAGACCTCCCGACCACCTTGGCCCTGAGGACAGACTATGCTCTCGTAGCATATATTCATGTATATTACGTATACATTACCAAGTATAAATATTTACTAATTTGGAAATCTTGTTTGCTTTGTCATAAAGTCCAAATTCTTTATAAAGCACTACTTAAAAACATATAAACTACAATGAAGATTTTAATATTTAAAATAATACTAGTAGCCACTTCCACTTATTTCCCAATGTGCCATTAAAACATTAACTACAGTGATCCTTCGAAAAACTCCAAGAAGTATATGGTAATATTTTTAGCTAACAAATAGAAAAGATTAAGCTTGATTTTCCTACATGATCTATTATTTTAAATCCCACTCTCTGGCAACTGTAATTGTGGCTAAATGAAGAAATTAAATTGATCAAAGTTAATGTTCACATAACCATATTCAAATACTGAAAGACTGTCTAAGAACTCTGTCAAAGTGCTGCAACACAGCTTCTTATCAGCAGAATTATGAAGCTATCAGATTTACCAATTTTAAATCCAGTGGTTATTGAAGCTCAACTATCAATAGAAATCAGTGCCCAGAAAACCAAACTGTCTCCTTTACAAAAATAAAAGTAGCATTCTTCATTACATATTTATGAAGGAACAAGTCTAAGTGTTCTCTAATCAGGAGAAATACACGTACGTTTATCCTCTGGAAGTATCATTTGCTCATTTCTTGAGGAAGCTCTCACATTTGTCTTTGTAAAACAGCCCTGGTATTTTAAATACTTCAGTTTGGTGGATAAATGTACCTATATAACTATACTAATGTCAGAAAGGATCAGAAGTTTCCAGACACAAGCCACACATTTTCAACTTTGTCTTTTCAAGGTGGTGAATAGAAAACCAGCGTTGGATATCATATGAGAAAAGACATTAAGTGAAGAAATCCACATCATTTTATTAGTATGCAAACAGACAAGGAAAAAAGGATAAAAATTAATCAGAGATTATAATACTAATAAAAATGTTAAGCTGTGAATAATACCATAAGTGGCATAATTCAAAAGATAATTGGACTTTCTGATCACATACTGAATTTCATTTATATAATGCAGCTAGAATTCTCTAACGTGTACACAATTACTCAAATTTCACATTAATATATTTATACCTATTAATTCATATACAGAGTCATTGGAACATGGAAGTCTTATTGGCCATCCAAAAAAAGATAATATATTAATAGCTTAGTCTCCCCAAAGAATGTTTGTTTGTCACATGAATATTTCATATTTGGAAAAGCTCTAAATTTGAATATAGATTGACTCATAATGTGTTCTTGGGCTCTACTCAACAGTGCAAATGACATTTAGTAATTCACATAACTTCTGAAAAATCTACAAACCTAACCTTTTTCAGATTACTATATTACTTTTGCAAATTAACTATAAACGACACTCAGTTTTAGAAAATAAATATCCGCAGGAAGCCACTTGGATAATTAAATATTTTATTCTTTAAAAATTAATGTATACTGGCAAGCATATGAAGCAACAGGAAGTCCGTTGCTGGTGGAAATGCAAAATGTTACAGCTACTTTGGAAGACAGTTTGGCAATTTCTTACAAAATTAAACATATTTTTACAGTATGATCCAGCAATTTTATTCCCTGGTGGTTAACCAAAGGAGTTGAAAATTTATATCCCTGTGAAAAACCTGCACATGGATGTTTAGAGCAGCTTTATTCGTTATCAAAACTTGAAAGCAACCAAGATGTCCTTAGGTAGTTGAGTGGATAAACTGCAACATCCAGACTGTGGAATATTATTCAGTGTTAAAAAGAAATGCTATCCAGCCATTAAAAACATGGAGGAAATCTAAATGCACATTACTAAGTGAAAGAAGCAAATATGAAAAGGCTACAGGCTGCATGGTTCTACTATATGACATTCTGGAAAAGGGAAAACTGTGGAAACAATTAAATTCAGTGGTTATGAAGGGTTAGCAGGGAAAAAGGGGTAAATAGGCAGAGCTCAGAGGATTTTTAGGACAATGAAACCAACTCTATATGACACTGCAACTGTGAGTAAACGTCATTATCCATTTGTCCAAATCCATAGCATGTACAAAACCAAGAGTGAGCCCTAATGTAAATCGGATGGATACGATGCATCAATGTAGCCTCATGGATTACAAGTGTCCCACTCTGATAGGGGATGTTCATTATGGGAGAGGCCGTTCTTGTGTGTGTTGGGGGGAACATACAGGAAATCTTCCTACCTTTCTCTCAGTTTTGCTGTGAACCCAAAACTTTTCTAAAATAATAAAAATCCTGTAATTTATTTTTTAGTGGGCAAAGGATCTGCTAAGACATTACTTTAAAGAAGATATGTAAATAGCCAACATGAAAAGATGTTCAACATCACTGATTACAAGAGAAATGCAAATTAAAACCACAATGAGGTACTGTTTCACACCTATTGAGATGAGTATAATAAAAAAGAGAGAGAGAATAAGTGTTGGTGAGGATGTAGAGGAATTCGAACCCTCGGGCATTGCCAGTGCGAACATAAAATTAGGCAGTACTTTGGAAAACAGTCTAGAGTTTTTATGAGGAAAACAATTCCTCAAAAACTTAGAATTTTCACATGATTCAGCAACTCCACTGCTAGGTATATAACCACCCAATCCACCCCAAAATCAAAATATGCATTCACACAAAAAGTGGTAATGTATGTTTATAGCAGCATTTTTCGTAATAGTGAAAAAGTAGAAATAGCTCAAGCATCCTTCAACTGATGAATGGATAAATAAAATGTGGTCTATCCACACAATGGGATATTATTTGGCAATACACAGGAAGTATTGGTACACATTCCAGCATAGATGAACCTTGAAGACATTATGTTAAGCGGAAGAAATAGATCACAAAAGATACATATTGTATGATTCCAATTGTATGAAATATCTAGAAAGCAAATCCATAGAGATAGAGAACATATTAGTGGTTAGCCAGGGCTAGTAGGGGATAGGAGATCTAGGATAAATGGAGAATGACACCAATGGGTTTAGGGGTTCTTTCTGAGATGATGAGAATATCCTTGAATTGACTGTGCTAATGGTTACATAACCTCATGAATATACTAAAATTCACTTTATTGTACACTTTTTAAAAAATATTTTTTCTATTGTACACTTTAAATGGCTGATTTGTATAATACACAATTTGTATCTCAATAAAATTGACATTTAAAAAAACTTAATAGGTTCATGATAGAAAAACAGGTTAGAAAGGAAACCAGACAATTCTCAGAAACTATATAAATATAACTGTTAAACCCATGAAAAGATGTACACCGGGGTTTAGCTTCTGACCCACGTCTAACATTTACCATGAAGATGAAACTCCAACAACATAAAAACACATCTGCACAAAGTTATTCATAACAGTAAAGCTTATAATTTCAACATGTTGTAAACAACTTAAACACTCAAATGTAGAAAAATGGCTGAAAAAGATTTGGTGCATCCACAGAATGGAGTATTGTTCTGCTGTAAAATAAAGGGAGATGTTTATGAGCGGACATGGAGGGATTTCCAAGCCAGATTGTTAAGTGAAATGAGCAAAATGCAAAGGGATATCTATACGGTGCTCTTTCTGTATAAACAAATATGAAGTATGCGCATCCACACATCCACACACAGAAGGGCAAATCAGAGATTAAGAGATCAATTACCTGCAGGAGTGAGTGAGAGCAACAGAGAGAGGATAGGAGTGTGCACTTCTCGGGGTACAGGTCCTGGTAGAGTTCTATCTTTTACAATCATGTGAATTATTCACATAAAGCTATTTGAAGTTGATAAATTCGCCTTTGAATCTTTGCTTTTGGCAGTTGATATGGGGAAATTTTATTAAGCTGCTTCCTGTGAATTTTGGGATTGAGTAAATAAAATAATCCAGTTCTTTTACATTTATTCCCTAAATAATTCATTCAAAATTTATTTATTGAGGTGCTCCTGGGTGGCTCAGTCAGTTGAGCCTCTGCCTTCAGCTCAGGTCATGAGCTCAGGGTCCTGAGATCAAGTCCCACGTTAGGTTCCTAGCTCAGTGGGGAGTCTGCTTGTCCCTCTCCCTCTGACACTCCCCTCTGCTTGTGCTCTCTCTCTCTCTCTTTCTCAAATAAATAAAATCTAAAAGCAAAACAAAACAATATATATATGTATATATATATATACATATATATATCTATATATATATATATATACTTATGGAGTACCCAATAACATAATAGCTGCCAGTTTCATATACAGATAACCACACAAAAATTAAGGAATGGAGAATATATTCAATATGCCAAATTTTATTTGGGAAAATAAAAAGCAAAAATAATTTCAAGGTAGGAAATTAAATTTAAAAAAAAAAACAAAGAAACCTATGGGAGAAATTTACATACTTGTTTGTACTTGTAAGTGATAGGTTAGAGGGATTTTTAAGGAGATAAAACAATGCACCTTCTTTGGGGAAGGTGTGGCCAATCAGGGAATTTGACCACTCGTTCGGCTTGAAATTGGTTTAAAATGACTTGAGCACCCTGGTCTGTCTACGTGTACTACAAATGGATCACTGCTGAAAGTAGCTGACAGAGTTTCAAATTATAAAGACATTCTTTTCATAAACATTCAGGTCTCCTGTGAAATTAGCGTAGTACACACACAAAAACGCATACAAATGACTTCATAATTTCTACTGAAGTATCTGCTAAAGCATTTTTATTAAGTTGTCAATGATATTGTTTGCTAGGTGATTAATGAGGATCCTCTAAATAAAATAATGCTTTGTCAAAATACTTGTAATTCATCTATTTTGGGGTGTTCGTATTCATAACAGATTACTTATCACTGTTCCCATTACACAAAAGTGCTTTCTAGAGGTAACCATTTTCAAATTGGTTTAATTACACTGTAGCATAATTTTAATTTGATTAGAATTTATGGCATCTCTCCATTGCCTTTCAAATGAAAGAACATATTCAATAAATGTATAATTAAATATTAAAGCTTAGAGAGGAGGAAAAACGATGGAGAAGGAAAGCATATCTTTTTATCTAGAATTCATTTGTTGACTTGCAAATGAATTGTCAGGAGACTGGTGAAGAAATCTCCTTTGCATGGCTATCACAGATTTATTCTATGTAAGGAGGATTGGCTTCCTTCTACACAAGGCAGGAGAGAAGGTGGAGAAAGATTTTTTTGTACCCTACACCACAAATACCATGTTGTGTCCTATCACTTCAAGACGAATGTATGTATATCTACATATAGGTATCATAGTTTTGAAGAAACAAAAAGGAAGAACTCACTCCAAATTGCTTAACCTGTTATTTTTCCCATTAAAGACAGTACTATGCCATAGGACATTCCCTTCTATATTCAGAGTTAGAGGGTGTGAAGGTTAATTTTATGTCTCAATTTAACTGAGCTAAGGGATTTAACTGAGCTATTTTACCAAATAGCTGGTAAAATGTTATTTCTGGATGTTTCTGTAATGGTGCACCTGGAAAAGATTATCTTTGAATTGGTAGACTGAGTAGAGAAGATTGCTTTTCCCAGTGGAGGTGGGCATCATCCAGTCCTGAGGGCCTGAAAACCACAAAAAGGCAGTGGAAGGACAAATTTCTTTTCCATACTTGAGCTGGGGCATCCACCTTCCCCTGTCCTCAAACATCAGACTCAGATTGAATTACACCACTAGTGTTCCTTGTTCTCCAGCAGAAAAATGGTGGAACTTTTCAGCCTCCATAATCGCTTGAGCCAATCCCTATAATTTATAGGTTATAAATCCCACAAAGCAGAACACCTGGGTGGTTCAATGGTTGAGCGTCTGCCTTTGGCTTATGTCGTGATCCTGAAGTCCCGGGATTGAGTCCCACATTGGGCTCCCCTCAGGGAGCCTGCTTCTCCCTCTGCCTATGTCTCTGTCTCTCTGTGTCTCTCATGAATAAATAAATAAAATCTTTAAAAAAAATCCCACAAAGCTTCTCATTCTAATACAGGAGGTTCTGGCCTCAAAGGGTTGTTATCATTAAACATGTTCTAGTAGGCGTTACTTAAATTTTCCACAGACAAGCTACATATGTCTACAGAAATGAAGCACCATGTCACCACAATGGTTCTCCTTGATCTTCTGATTAATACAGAATTCCTCCTCATAGGTGGAAGCATTCTGCCAAACAATTTTGGATTTGGTATCATGAGGAAGTCACTGACTGCATGGCTGGCTATTCATGACTTCTGCTGCTAATTGCAAAGCAGAAAAGGTAAATTTGAGGAATTTAGTGTGTGTGTGTGTGTGTGTGTGTGTGTGTGTGTGTGTGTTGAAGATGTAAAATTTATTTTCTGTTGTGGATTATGATCAAAATATTGGAAAGTCATTTAGGTTTGGATTATTAGGACAGCAACAGATTTTACTGCCAAAATGTGTTACCACAAGAACTGTGAATGATGATAGCCTAACACCATCCTGGTAAAATAAAAAATTGTCTTGACTAGTATTAGATTAGCTAAATCTTCTGCTCACATCTTTATAAGTAACAAAATCATGTAAAATCTATGGTTCAATTTGATCACTTAGAATTTGTTATTGTTGGGACACCTGGGTGACTCAGTGGTTGAGTGTCCGCTTTTGGCTCATGGCGTGATCCTGGAGTCCTGGGATCAAGTCCTGCATCAGGCTTCCCTCAGGGAGCCTGTTTTCCCTCTGCTTGTGTCTCTGCCTTTCTCTCTGTGTCTCTCACGAATAAATGAATAAAATCTTAGAAAAGAATTTGTTATTTGTTTTATTAAGTGTATTTTAACTTCAAAAGGATTACTTTATTACATGGATATTAAGTCTGATTATGGAAATTGCAACAGATTCTGATGTACACCTTCCTGAAATGTGAATATTTTAAAGAGGTCGATACATTTTGCACTGTCCTAAATAAAAAGTATTCCTTGGATTGCCCTACCAAGGCAGAGAGGACTGGCATGAAGAGTCCGTAATAACCAGGTAGGAGTGATAACTCCACGTTTAGTAAAAATCTTATTTATCTTCTGTAGTAAGAATATCTCATTTGCTGAGAAATAGCCTCAAATGCAGCATAGCATAAATTTGCAGGATAGGAAGCACAGATTCTCTAGGAGGTTTCAGGAGTAAGGCTAAGAAGGATCAGACCTTTCATCTGTTATTCTAGATATTGAGTAAACAGACCCTCCCATTGGCTACTGGCTTGGTCCGTGTAGTGTATACATAGTTTGGTGCAGTTTCCAAGACAGTAGTGTAACAAAGCCCTTAATAGGTCATTACATTGTTCTGTGAGGCCAGTTTCTGTTTGTCTGTTTTCTGTAATGAAACAGTACATGGAATAATAGGCAGTCTATGAATTCACCCATTTCGTACCTTACAAAATGAGTCCCTTGGTCTGGATGATGTTATATGATATCCCTTCCAGTAAATAAGAAAATATGCAAGCCCTTAGAAAGTAGTACAGTCAGAGGTACAGAAATGAAGGAAATCCCAAAATAATGAATGCTTGTTGCCTCCAGGATGAAATAGGTCTGATGTAGCTAATTTCTCAATATATGGCTGGCTGGTCTTCTTGAGTTATGGTACCACGTTGAAGGCTCATCAATAGTAGTTGCTCTTGGCAGATAATCAGTCACAGCATTACCTACATCATTCTTAAGGGGAAGTGGTTGTCATCATGCCCATCTATTTGTCAAGTGAATTCTAGATAGCAGATGCTATGTGGTGTCCATGCGCAGGAGACACAAATCTACATGCGTTGAGCTCCCTCCCTCCCTCCCTCCCACAAGTCTGTCTCTATTCCACTTCTTGACATCCTTATCATTGATTGTTTATCTTGCCCCCTGCCACTCATGGCTGACACTTGTTTACCGCTGCTTGATTTCATGTGGATCCTTACCTTAGACAATGGAAAAGACCAAGTAAACTGCTCACAGAAATGGTCATTGGAAAGACTCATTCCATCTTTTAGGGTGTCTTCTGAGAGGGTATGTAGGTACAGCTCATGTCTACATGGCAGACAAATCTATTATTACCCAAATCCAATATATTTTTCACTTTGGTGACGTGGTCATAGACAATTCTCTCTGACCCAGATGTAGATAAAGGTCAGATGTAGAATCAGTGCAGAAGCAGCAGGTTAAATGAGAGTCTGAACTACCCATTCCTGAGATGTCTTTGTAAACACAATTACCTATCCAGACTAATAAAAAACAATTAAAAAAAAAAACTTCTGCCATATAAAAGATTGTTATTGTGACTGTCTGTATACCTTAAGTCTTAGCATTTCTGATGTTTTCTAACATTTCACAGGTAGCTGAGTTCAACTGTAACATGATCCTAACTTCAGAATGCTGCTGGGGACCAACAGCTCATCAGGACAACTATCTTGTACATAGTAAGTAATTTTCTGCTGCAAATGGCATGGCCTTGCTCTGCATAATGAAGACTCCACAAAGCTTTTATACCCCCCATGGCATAGCTGTAGGGTGATCCTGAGCATATTTAGAAAAGTTTTTGGTTTTAACACAGTGTTCTGGACCTGATGTAGAGCTCAGTCTTCGAGATCCCACTCAAAACGAGCATCTTCCTGCACCTCTGATAGTTTTCACCAGTATACCCAATACAGGATATACAATCTCCTGAACCCAAAGAAACCCCCTAAGTGTCATGCTTCTTCCACGGAGGCTCAGAGGCAACAATTTCCTCTTTACCTTTAAGGGAATGTCCTACCTTTCAAAACACTGAATCCCTAAACACTTGGTGGCCCAGGACTTTAATCTGCAGTAATTTCCTCTCACATTTTGCCGTGCATCTAGCCTACATGCGATGGCTGATCCCTGGAACCAATTAACTTAATGTTATTATTTATATAGTGAGCTAGTGGGAGATTCATCCGAAATTAAGAAGATAAAGATCTCATAGACCACAGTGTGACTGAAACCGTGACAGTTAACACAGCCTGGGACAGGAAAGTAAACATTTGCTGTTTTCCTTCTTGTATAAAAGGCAGTTGGACTAATTTTCTTTCGTAAGTGGGACGAAGAGCAAACATTCTGTGATTGGCAACTATACAGTGCCGTGGGCACTATGTTAGTCAAGGCGCAGGGAGGGCTGTCCTCTGCCTATAATTACAGATGAGGTTGGGTGGATGTGAGGCAGTGCACCAAAGCATCTCATAAGGAATGGAAAGCCGGCTGTCATTAAATAGATGTCAATTTCTGGTTTGGTGTTGGTTTGAAATTCTTTTAAGACCATTAAAGTAAACCAAATATCCCATCTTGTTATTCCCTTGGTAAGACAAATGATGGGATGATGACAAATGCAGGGTATTTATACAGTGATTTTGCAATATTTTCACAATTTCCTGAAACCTTATGTGTTATTCACTGTGCTGAATGGCATACATAGTAATAAATTAGTATTCAGAGAAGTTAAGTTACTTGCCAAAGTCACACAGTCATTCCTTGAAAAAGTCTGAAATTCAAATCTGGCCCACTCAAAAGCTGCTATATTTTCCTTTACAGCATCTTACTTCCTAGTTCATCACATAGTTTGGGAAGCTTTTCTTTTTTTTTAATTTATTTTTTATTGGTGTTCAATTTGCCAATGTATAGAATAACACCCAGTGCTCATCCCATCAACTGCCCCCCTCAGTGCCCATCACCCAGTCACCCCCACCCCCGCCCACCTCCCCTTCCACCACCCCTAGTTCGTTTCCCAGAGTTAGGAGTCTCTCATGTTCTGTCTCCCTTTCTGATATTTAGCTTTTATTTTCTAACGTTTGTTTTACAGCAGCTACTATTTTCACAGACAATTGGAGGGACAAAAAGAACAAACATGACAGAGTGACATAAAATTGCAAATCTAATATCAAAAAAAATCAATTAATAGTTATATCAGTTAAAATTTACCAGCACCAACGTGCAAGGAAAAGGGAGTCTTCTAATGACAAGAATTTGCAAACTAGAAACTTAGGAATAAACAAGATTCTAGGACTGTGATGAACCACAGCCTGGGAATCCTCTATGTCTATTCTCCTTGTTCTCAAACATCCTCACAGAGATGTCCAGTTGGGTCACAGAGAGGTCAACTAAGTGCATATTTGTACTGTTCTCCTTGTCTCTTCTGATGAGTGTGTTGTCCATATGGGTTTTGGTGAAGGGTAGGTGAAATGGGGATGCCGCTGGTGAGCATCCAGTGATTCTCTTTGTGCAGGTTAAGACTCCAGGGCTGAACAGCACAAGGGTATGTGCCCTTGAGAACTGGTTTTCATTTCACATTTAGAGTGACACAAACCCTTCTGAACCCTTATTCATCACAGAATCCTTATCCTCTATGACTATTTCTCATAGAAAGAATCTTTTTCCTTGTCCTTAGAGTCATTTAAGTCAGTCTAGACGCACTACAGCCAATGGCACTACTATATATAGGCAAGAAAAACAGTTGGTCTAGAGCATCAGGATAACTCTAGAACAGCAGAAAAATTAAATAACCAAGTCAGCAATCGTGTCAATTCCTAGAATCTGGTGCTACTTTATATGCCATTCAGGTGTGTAGGGCAAACCAAAGCACCCTTGTAAAGGATGACTCTCATTATGGAAAAAAAAGGCATAGAAAGAAAATAACTTTTAGAGGTTCTTCTTTTTCTTTCTTTTTTTTTTTTTTTTTTTATACATTTCTCTGCTTCCCTTTCTGGTTTCAACAGATATACTTAGTCTCTTGATGTTGTATTATCCTTTATTCCCTAATCTTTTAAAATGAGATGACCTCCGTCTTGCAGTTGGTAAAAATGGAAATCATTGAATAAACATTATGCCACAGATGAGAATTGCTCTTAGAAAGTTAAAAATTGTTCTTTATATGTCTTTTCTAAAGTGCATGCATTTCAATTCCCTGCTTGCCCTTTCTTCTATTTTAATATAATTGAGTGGGAAGTGATGTTCTCTAGAATCTATTATTTGTGGAAGAAGTTAGATAGCATATACTCACTATAGGAAAGGAAATTCTTCCTGAAACCCTTTCCACAGCATTGAGCTCTACTTTGTACCTTACGATTCCCTGTGAGTCTTACGCTGCAGAATCCTGCACACTAAACGCTTTCCGCCACCTCCCTGAGACTTTTGTCGTTGTGGTTCAAGGGAAGGGCACAATTTATTTTAACATCTTTTCTGTGTTCATTAAAGAAAACTGTCTCCTCATTTTTTTCCCTGAAGCTATCCTTTTACTTCTGGTTATTAAATTAAACTCCTATCAGTTATATGTTGAGCTGCCTCAGAATATTTTCTACATCCCTAACCTAACTTACATATTTGTATCTTTTTATGGAAATTCAATAAAACATTTTTCATTTATACTTACTATAATTGGTTTTTAATACAAATACACTTTTTCCCTCATAGTAGAATATTTTGGAGAAGTTCTGACAAATTTCCCAATGCCCTACTCATGGAGTGTGTGTGTATATGTGTGTGTTTTGGGGGGATTATTTCCAGCATTAGGACCTTATGCTGGGGTCTCAGTTTTAGATTATTGCCTGTGTGTCCCTAAGGCCATATACATCTTTTTTTTTTTTTGGTGTACCTCAAAAAAACCCAAATATCATATAAAGCCCCCTGGATTACCGTAATATCAGAATTTAATCTAATTATTTTGGGAACCCCAATTAGATTTTTCCTTCTGAGGCTGTCATTTATTTCCCTTAACCTTTACTCATGGTCTTTTAATTGATTTTCTCTTTTTTCCTTAGCTTCCTTCCTTGCCATCAACTTGTCTTCTACGTCACTCACTCTTTCTTCTACCTCATTAACCCTCATTGTTAGGACCTCCAGTTTGGATTGCATCTCATTTAATTGATTTTTAATTTCTGCCTGATTAGATCTAAATTCTGCAGTCATGAAGTCTCTTGAATCCTTTATGCTTCTTTCCAGAGTGACCAGTAGCTTTATAATTGTGCTTCTGAATTGGCTTTCTGATAACGAATTGTAATCCAAATTCTGTAACTCTGTGGGGGAGAGGACTATTTCTGATTCTTTTTTTTTTTTTTTTTTTTTTTTGGAGGGGGGAGTTCTTTCTAGTCATTTTGCTCAGTGCAGAGTGGCTAAAAATGAGTTGTACTGGAAAAGGAAGAAAAAAAAGAAAAACAAAGAAGGGGGACCCTCTGGTTCTATATACTGTAAATCCCTTTAACTTCCCCTGGAGCTTTCCAGTGCTACTTGGCCACGAACCTGCTCATCCCCTGTCCTTCCAGCTGCTCTTCTGGGGAAGGGGCCTGCTGTGCTGATTCTCAGGTGTGTGCAAGGCTCAGTGGGAGACTGTTTATCCTGTGAGGCCCATGTCCCCTAGGGCCCCACTCCGTCCCAGGCACAGGGTGACACCAGGAGGAACAACCACACTGGCAGCAGCCAGCTCCCCAGCCCCGGAGTCAGCTCCCACAGTAACCACCACTGCTCCCAGTCCACAGTGCCCTGGATGCTCCCTGGGCGGGAGGTGCTGCTCTGCACAGCTTGGGGGCGCCTGGCTGCAGGAGCATTCTCGCTAACCTGGGCCCTCCCCACCTCCACCTGTCCTGGGGGGAATGCAGGATCCTGGGCTATGTCCCTGGCCCCCTGGGCTCCGGGCCTGCACCAATGGAATCATGCTCTGGGGCCATGCAGCCCCCTCCCAGCTCCGCCCAGAGCCTGAGCTTCTCCCAAGGCCCCACCGGGTGCAAGCTCCAGCCCTTTACTGAGCTCAGCCTGCAGTCTGTGGAGCACTGTCCCCGGGGTGCCCCTCATCTGTTAGTGACCCTGGGAACCTGGAGGCTCCACTGCCCTTCCTGGGATCCTGCTTGAGTTCCCTGCTGAGGACCTTTCCATCTGGGAAGAATCTGGTGCAGATTTGTAAAGTTCCTGCTTCTCTGGGGCTGGGCTTTCCTGTCCTGGAGGCTCTCGAGGCCCTAAGCAGCTCCTCATGGGGTCTCCTCCCCCACTGGATTCTTTTTTATTTATTTTTTTTTCTGCCTCCCTACCTTGTTAGGAGCACAAACTCTTCTCTCTGTAGTATTCCAGCTGTTCTCTCTTTAAATCTCAGGTCGAATTCCTAGGTTTTCAGGATGATTTGAAAGTTATCTAGGTAAGTTGGTGGGGACAAGTGACTTGGGGAACCTACTCCTCTGCATCTTGCCAGATCCCAAAAAAGACTTTCCAAATCAAGATTATAAGAAACACATTACACCTGTATGTGTATGGTCATAACCATGAGATGGACCAAAGTTACAGTAGGAGCCCAGTCAGATTGAAAAGTGCTCTAGACAAAAGTTAAACTGTATAAGCACTGGATATTCAGCTTATAGAGGAGCCACTCCCACATACAAATGTTATTATAATGAGATCAGTAATAGGTAGATCCACTTAGAAAAGACTGATTAGCTGCTCCTCACCTGTGGTCTAGCCAGCTCCACTCTGATTGAAGATCTGGACAGGAGTTTGAGGGAATATTTCTTGGGTGCAATACAAATGTATTATTTCTTTCACTTACTTGAAGATAGTCATTTCAAATTAGCCAAGCTGTTTTATGTATTCTTGTGGCTCCATTTTGCCTGTCAACACTGCTACAAGGAAAGAAACCTGACCTGAGCAAACAGACATTAGTCTCCTCGTAGCCAGCATGAATTACCTGGAGATGGCAGCAAGCATGCAGCCTGTGGATTAGTGTCCTTTCAGAACCTCATTCCCTCAGAGGACTGAGGCCTCATTAAGAAGGGAGAAGGAATAAAATAAGAAGTCAATAAACTAGATATATTATAGTGGGAAGAAGAGGAAAAGAAATCTAGCAGGAATTTAGGGAAATTGGAGAATTATATTCTAGATCATCAGAATTCCTAACCCCCTCTTTACAAATTGAAAATAATGTCTAGGCAACACTCTATTGAAAGGAATTCCTGAAGCATCCATAGAATCTCCACCTTTCAGCTGAGAACTCTGGTTGTAGGACTTCGCACATTGGCACGTGTATTGATTTCATCCCCATCATCCAGGAAGGGCTCTAATTCTTTAAGATCTCTACTAAATTGTGAATCACAGAGAACCCTTGTGGTTTACATAGTTAAGAAGGTCCTATCTTTCTTATTACCTCAGAACTCAAAGGGAGACAGAATAAGAATAAGAAAGAAAGAGAGGCCAGTGAGTTCTCTGCCCTGAGCTCTGTTTTTATTTTATTTATTTATTTTTTTGGTGAACTCTGTGCTTTAGTAGTGGTCATAGCTGAAGTATTGGCCATTTTCAAGATGGAACATTTTTCATGGTTGTTCTCTGTTGTCTTTTTAAAAAGAAACAGTATGGAGACAAAGAAGGCTTTAAATTTTGCTTTTGCATTTGAAGCTGTATTTTCATTTAAGGAGCCCACTGTTTGTGTTTTCATTCTGAGTAATGTGAATTTCTGCTTTAAAATAGTAATTAAAGTCACAATTTTAGGCGTAAATAGGATTTTAATAAATCTGTCTGATAAATGAAGTCATTTATATAATCAATGTTTTCCTATCACTTTGTGATGTGTAAAACTTTGAGAAATCTTGGCTGATTTGAAACCTGAACTTAATGAAACTGAAAGCTTTTTCTATAAAGGCACAGAAAGAATTATTTTGTAAATACTTTGGGCTGTGCCACCTGGCCATCAATTCTTGATGTTGCAATTACTCAACTCAGCCATTGTAGCATGAAAGAAGTTAAAGACAATATGTGAAATAAATAAATGATTATGGGAGTATTCCAATAAAACTTTATTTACAAAAACAGGCTTCTGGTTCTTTGGACCTGTGAACAGTAAGTCTACATGAGCCCTGCTAAATGAATATGTGAAAAGTATATTATCTTATTAGAAAATCTTTGAAATAGCTTAAAGTTCTAGAAAACATAAAGTGAAAATATATATAATTCATAACCCTTTTATGAAACGATAATAACTATTTAAATTAATATAGTTCCCAGATATTTCTGTGCTCATGTATATGAGGAAAAGATGGAATCATATTGAATATACATTTTTTCACCTAATTTTAATATTAAACATGACTTTTGTATATCTATGATAGTTCTCAAAACCTTTTGTTAGTTACAAAAAATATTAAATTTAATGGCTAAAACAATTTTTGTAATAATCTTTTATTCTTGAAAAATTTTATTATATTTCCCATGTCTGCCATAATGCAATTGTTATATTTTACAAATGATTTAATCACTTTTTAAAATTTAGGTTATTAAAAAAATTAGGTTGAATTTTTAAGTGGTAACATTGTATCCAACTGTATCTTTGTTTTTAATCTGTATATATAATGCCAAATTTGTTTTTAAAAAGTATAGGACTTCCTATGTCATAACATACACATCAATAGCAGTGGTAAAAGACAGAGGAGAGAAAAAGTGAGAACATTCTAAAAAAAACATTATTTCCAATTTCTTTCTTTGTTTTTTTAAAGATTTTATTTATTTATTCATGAGAGACACACAGAGAGAGAGAGAGGAAGAGACACAGGCAGAGGGAGAAGCAGGCTCCATGCAGGAGCCTGATGTAGGACTCGATCTCGGGTCTCCAGGATCACATCCTGGGCTGAAGGCAGGTGCTAAACTGCTGAGCCACCCAGGGATCCCTATTTCAAATTTCTAAAAGGAGTTACACACATGGCATTTTTCTATTTACAACATCACACAAATAATTTTTTTCTTCTAATGATAAAGGGTTATAATAACTACAACTCTGCTTATTCATTTACAAAAAGCAGGGCAAGCCTCAAGTGTCTGAAATTACCCGATCTCAGAGAAATACAAAGTTGCAGGGTTTACAGAGGACATAAAAAAATTAATAAACTATATGAAATTTTGACTGGGATATCAGCATCTCAGCAGGCATCCTACTAGGACCTGTTACTCATGGATTTTAGCAATAATTAGAGCTATAAAAAACATTTACCCTCTACAGTGTAGCAAACTAATGGGCATTTCTTTCCCGATGTGTAAGGAAAGTCATGGCTACAGTTTTGGGAGGCAACGCTTCTGGCTAAATGTACTGTAGAGTCAGTAAAAATAGGAAATAATGACAAGTAAAATACTAAATATGTATGATTATATAATATACACAAAGATATTATTTATTGCAATAATCCTAAGAAACCAAACTAGAAAAGCACCTTAACTCAGTAGTAGACTTTAGATAATATATATATATATCCTATTCTCTATTCAGAGGGACACAGAAATCCAGTGTGACTTTTTTCAAAGGTGAGTTTCCTGAACAGAAACCTCTGAACCTTGGACATCAGGATTATCTTCAGAACTTTTGATATGTTTACTAATAGAATTGCTTAAATTTCTTGCCCACATTGCTCCTCCAATTCTCAACATTTGAAATAATAATTATTATTATTAATTATTAAAGTATTATTATCCTTAAGCCTACATGAAGTATACTGTTTTGCATATCCTAGTAAGATAGAATAGAATCTTTTGCAACCTTATTTTTATTTTTTGACTTTTAATTTTAATAGTTTTCAAGCAGAAAAATCTGAACATGTACTGTGCATATGTATTCATCTTCCCAGTTCAATAATATTTGCTTTATTTATCTATGTAGGTAGCAAGACATAGAGCATTTTATATTTGTTTTTCTTTTTCTGAGTGAGAAGAATAAATTGGAAAAAATATTAATATTTACCCCAAACTTATTCAGCTTTTCTACATAAAATCGGAACATTTTCCTACGTAATCTCACTCTATTATATCTTCCAAGAAAATTTAACCATATTTACCAAATATAAAATAACTAGCCCATATCTAAATTTCAAATATGCTTTTATCTCACATGACACATTAGGAAAAGATTCAACATGGATCATAAACCTAAACAGAAGAGCTGAAGTCACAAAATTCAAAAAGAGAATCTTAATACCCTTAAGGTAAGCTAATATTTCTTAGGACCAGAGGAATAAAAATTATAAATTGGGCTTCATCAAAATTAAAAAACCTTCAGTTCTCTGAAAAACACATTCAAGAAAATGAAAGGTATGGTACAGACTGTGAGAAAGTATTTGCAAGATTAATAACTGCCATAAGACAAGCATCTAGAAGGAACATGTAAAGAATAATAATGCCTCAATAATAAAGGCAAACAGCCATTTTTGTAAAGGGCAAAAAGTTTAGAAAATATTTTATGTAATAGTGAAAGGGAATATAAGGGAAGGGAGAAGAAATGTGTGGGAAATATCAGAAAGGGAGACAGAACATAAAGACTCCTAACTCTGGGAAACGAACTAGGGGTGGTGGAAGGGGAGGAGGGCAGGGGGTGGGGGTGAATGGGTGACGGGCACTGAGGGGGACACTTGACGGGATGAGCACTGGGTGTTATTCTGTATGTTGGTAAATTGAACACCAATAAAAAATTAATTTATTAAAAAAAAGAAAATATTTTATGAAAGACAATATTCCAGGGGCGCCTGAATGGTGCTGTCCGTTATGTATCCAACTCTTGGGTTTCAGTTCAGGTTGTGATCTCAAGGTTGTGGGATCGAGTCTACCTCGGCTCTGTGTTCAGCATGAGTCTGCTTGAGATCTTCTCTCCATCTCCTTTGCCTCTCCCACTCCTGCTCTCTCTCTCTCTAAAACAAATAAATACATCTTTTTAAAAAAAGAAAGAAGATATTCAGTTGTTATTTAGTCATATGAAAAAATCTTCAACATCATATTAGGGAGATGTAAATTAAAACCTTAATGAGACGTCACTATAAGGTACTAAAATTTAAGGGGTACTTGGCTGGCTCTGTCAGTAGAGCATGTGACTCTTGATCTCAGGGTTATGAGTTCGAGCCCCATTTGGGCATGGAAGCTACTTAAAAAAAGCATGAAACATTAAAGTACTACATAATCTGCAATATCCATATAGTGGGATATTTATCAGCAATCAAAAGAATTAACTATTGATATATTCAATACCATTAAAAAGTAAAAGAGGCTAAGAATGATAGACTATTTCTAGTATTCCATTTATTGAAACTCTGGAAATCAAAAAACTTACCTACTGTGAGAGAAAGTAATTCAATAGTTACTGAGGGCCTGGAACTGGGAGCAAAGATTGAGCTGAAGGGTTTGGAGAAAACTTTTTACTTTTTTTTTTTAATTTTCTTTATTTATTCATGAAAGACACACACACACACACACACACACACACACAGAGGCAGAGACACAGGCATTGGGAGAAGCAGGCTCCATGCAGGGAGCCCGATGCGGAACTTGATCCTGAGACTCCAGGATCAGGCCCTGGGCTGAAGGCGGCGCTAAACCACTGAGCCACCCAGGAATCCAGGAGAAAACTTTTTAGAATAATGGACATATTCTGTGTTTTGATATGGAGGACATTACAAGAATGCATACATTTGCCAAGGCCAACAGTTAAGAAAACCATGTCTCAATAAAGTCTATTGAAAGTGTAAGACCAGTGCAATAAGTTAAACATTCTACTTAACAGAGATTTACCTAAAAAATACTGAGATTCATAGAGGCTTTATAGCACTAGCAAATTAGGAGACTGACTTGGTTAACAGGAGACATTTGTTCTGATGGGGAGGCGTTCCACTTTAATTTGGGGCGGCCAGGGCAAGTTCAGGAGAAAAGGGACTGAAGTCCCCAGTGGATTGTAATAGACAATGCGTGCATCTCATCTGGTCATAAATCATGTCATTTATTTATAAACAATCTTTCATTTTTTCTTATTCATTGTGTTTACTAATAAGACATGGCACTCATAATTCAAAATAATTAAAAGTAAGTTTGATATCTCATACTTTGATATTCCCCAGAGTAAGCTTTTCATGTCCAGAAGCACATTAATACACAGTTAGTAGTTGATGAATTGTGTATCTTTTAAAAATTTCAAAGGGCATGGTTGGTTTTCTTTCTTCCTCATCTATCCAAAGCAATACCTACCCGTTAATTTGTGCAGGCTTTAGCTAACATACATGATATTGCTATATCTCTGCTTCCAAATATGTACCCAAATGCTCTCACTCCACCTTAAAAGTAAGAATTAATCTCTCTAACTAAGTATGATCCATCTATGGTATTTGGACTCAAAGTCAAAAATGGGTGATAATGTAGATTAGTTTAAATATCTCTCAGATTATTAAAGAATATAGATGGTGGCATGTTTCCTTGTGATTGTAGAATGATACGACTTGTTTACACATGTAACAGGGAGGGGTGAGTTGGTGTTACTTGCCATTAGATCTAGATGAGTTAGAAGACTGTGCTACTATTATTAGCAATATACTGCTCTGGATAATATTAATGTCCATCATGTCATAATATAGATAGGACAGTTTCTACTGTATAGTGGCAACGATATCCAACTATTCTCTCTCTTTCTGTCAGTCTCTCTATCCATCTATCTCTGCTGTGGGTCTCCTTTTCCTATTTTGCCATTCACATATTCTGTTTGTCCAATAAGAATCACAAACCTCATGTTGTGAATTTTTGTAAATTTTGGACTTCATTAATTTTTAAAACCAGCTTGTTATTTGTACCCTAACAACCTCTTAGGTTTTTCTTCTATTTGTCTTCAAGGTAACTATGGGCCAGTCTCTAAAAGGGTGACCATCTGCCCTGGAGGCTGTGGACACCTAGCTCCTGGGTGTCTTGTGGTTCATCCATGACCACAGGACCTTGGGGAGCTGATGCGACCACTACCATGATGGCAAAGAGAGGCTTATGTGCAAGAGCCTCAAAGTGGGGGAGTATAATTGTAAGGATTGGAAAGGAAATGATGCTACACAAGAACCATTTAACTGTGCAATCTGTACAACTCATGGTCCTTGTTTTCCAACACCCAACGTAACTTGTAGGGATGTTGGTGGCAGTGAAACACATTTTACTGGAAATGGAGTTGGCTTCCCCAGGCCCATATCTTGCTGAAATGCAAATGGCTATTTGTTATCAAGTGGAAGGTTCACTGTCTCATTCCCTTGGAAAGATTGATTTTTGCCTTGGATACCCTGCCTTGTGTTTATTAACGTTTTGCACCGTCAAGTTTTGAGAGCCTAATTGATTTCCATTTTTAATTTCAATGCAGGATTTGGGTTTCTTTGATTTTAATGGAGCGCTTTTGGTATGTGGATTTCCAGGTTTTCCATTTTATTTCTTCACATACCATAGAATGATTATATATAATTCTTTTGCTGGTTTTCTGTTGGTGATGGTGGTTTTGTTTTGCTATTTTAGTTAGAAGCATGTTATCCTGAGATTTTATTTGCTAGGAGTTTTCTGCAAGCTGGATGACAACACTCCTTCGTAGGCTGCTGTGTCGATGAGATAGTTGGCTTATTACCCTGACCTTCTTGACCGTGCTTTCCAAAGGCAAGTAGCCACCTGTCCTTTTCACTTCTCAAAAATAAAAGTATGTCTTCTTAACAAAAGAAGAAGGAGGAGGAGATAGGCAAGAGGAGGACGTGGAAGAGGAGGTAACTACCTAGTTTCATGGAAGCTAGAAACTGAAAATCCTTTTGGAGTGCTCAAAATGTTCAGTTATCCTTCCACTATTAAAAATTACATCATACTGATATTTAGGTATCAACACTGAGTGTTGCATGACTCCACGGGGAGAGGACACCTGGACACTCCATGTTTCTCTGCCCATGAGTTTCCTTCCTTTGCTACTTTACCCACGTTCTGGAATACCCATTTCCACGGAGCCTCAGTGAATTCTGTGACTTACGGAACCTGAGGGGGTCTACTGTGGACTGTGCTTCCTCGAACTTTTGCAATCCCCAGAAGACAGTGCTCAAATCTCTCCATTCTCTTCCATCCCCATGGTTCCTCACCCTCATCATTATTAATGCACTATTACAACAGATTTGCTCCAATTCTCTTTCCCTGGACATCAGTTCTCTCCCTGTAGTTACTGTTGTAAAATACAAATCTCTTCACAAAGGCTTTGTCAACAACAGATTACTCCTTAACAGAACATTTAATACCCTTATAATTTGGCTCCTTCCAACTGTGGAGGCTTCACATCCCTCACATCCTGCTCTCCACCAGCCTCGTGATTTGTCACTCAGACTCCATCATGGTTTTCTATATAACCCATGAAATTTCTTGCCTCTGCTTTTTTCGGCTTGTGCATTCTTTATTCACTTGTCTGCTCATCTTTCAAGGCTTTGCAAACGTTTAACTCTATAGTGCCTTCCTTTGGTGCAGGTATTTTATATTCTTTCAGCATAGCTTATATTTATTCTAAAAAAAAGTCCATGTTTCTCTCTTATTACACTTATTTACAGTGTAAATACAGGCAAGCCAGGAGCTATATTTTTTGGGGGGCGGGAGGGAGGAAAGTCATCCAGTGATTAAGAGTTTGATGACTTTGTTCTAACTTGACTTCAGGAGCATACCTCTTACTTACAAACGCTGATGTCACTTATCTATGCTTTGGGATGAGGAGGCTATCCAGAGTGAAGTCTCAGGTTTCAGCATCAGAGAGGGAAGATCTGGGGATCTGAAGAAGAGAAGTGAAGAATTACTTAAAGCTGATTTAATAATACAAGTTTGATTATTTAGTGTTTACTGTGTGCCAAGCACTGCTTTAAGCCTGTTTTATGCCTCACATCAATTATGAAAGGCAGAAAGGCAGAAAACAGTGGTGAAAGAATAAGTAAGTGGTAATATGCTTCAAAGTCCAAATCTTCAGGAGTTTCCATGGTTTCATCCGTGTTCTTTGAGGTTTCATTATACGTGGGGCATAAAAAACTAAAGTGCAAAATAAATAAAATCTTCCTTCGTGTAATATGCAATCTAATAAAAGAGAGAAAGAAAATATGTATTTTTAATGCTATGGGGAGATTATTGGGGGTAATGTCATGTAACATGCAGAAACACAGAAGACAAATTATCCTTTTCTAAGGATACTGGAAATATTTGCTGAGGAGTTAATATGTGAACTAGGACTCTAGGAACAGTTTTATTTTCCCTTATGGTATAGATATTCTGGTAAGAAGGCAAAAGAAATGCAGAGCCACATGGGGTTCATGTCACCTTAGCATGAAAACATTTTCCACTCTTGTACCTTAAATATGTTTTAATAAATTTACTAGAGGCAGTAGCTTCACCAAGAGTTTGGATTTCTTTAAGAAAAATAATATATTTCTCAGCATAGGACACAGGAACCTCTATGCAACTACTAGTGGTGTTTAATGACTTGAAAATCACAATCTAATACAAATAAATCATTCAACACAAATTTATGTACAGCTTTTGCTTTTTTTGAAGAATTTTCCCCTCATTTTGGCCATAATTTCATCAATTATAGAACTAATGTATTTTTCAACTATTTGATTCTATGTCATCTAAAAAATTACCTTGATCAATCAAAGGCATAATCATTGGGGCACCTGGGTGGCCCAGTCGGTGAAGTGTCTGCCTTCAGCTCAGGTCCTGATCTCGGGTCCTGAGATTGAGTCCTGTGTGGGGCTTCCTACTCCTTAGGGAGTGCTTCTCCCTCTCTCTCCATTCTCATGTTCCAGATCCCTCGTTCTCTGTCAAATGAATAAATAATTTAAAAATCATAAAATAAAAAGGCATATATATTGCTAAGGACTGATAACCACATGTCACAAAAAGGTCCTCTATCTTTAATTAGTCGATTTGAATACAGTAAGCACGAGGATAAACATTGTTCCCTGTCCTTCCCCATAGACATTCTTCCCACTATTTTAAAAATCCTCCTCCAATTTCTTTCAGTTGTTTAGGCCAGTCTATGCAGTTTTTCTTCAGGATTTTGATTTGTGTTTTGGCCTTTTATTTGATTATTTATATCCCTATGTCAAATGTATTTATTTTCCGTTGTAGAGTTCTACTTTTTTGGTCTTTCTCTATAAGGACAAACACACTTTTTAAGAAGACAATGAGAGAAGCAGGACAGTGTAAGTATTTACATTAAGGAGATGGTTGGTTTGCTGCATTATAAAATAACACAGATGGGACGTTTAATATTATTCATAAAGAGATTCCTTGGGGGCATCTGGGTGCTCAGTGGTTGAGTGTCTCCCTTCAGCTTAGGTCATGATCCCAGGGTCCTGGGATCAAGTCCTGCATTGGGCTCGATCAGGCTCCCCATGGGGAAACTACTTCTCTATCTCAGTTTTCTCTGTATTTCTCATAAATAAAATCTTTTTTTTTTTTAAAGAGAGTCCTTGGATGACTCCCTTTAGAAAACATTGCTTCATTAAATTCTTTTATTATTATTATTTGAGAGAGAGAGAGAGAAAATGATCTGACTTGAAATCAAAAGTCAGATGCTTTATCTACTTACCTACTGAGCCACCAGGCACCCCAAAATTATTTTCTTCCTTTACAATAACCTCTTATTTCGGGATCCCTCGGTGGCGCAGTGGTTTGGCGCCTGCCTTTGGCCCAGGGCGTGATCCTGGAGACCCAGGATCGAGTCCCACGTCGGGCTCCTGGTGCATGGAGCCGGCTTCTCCCTCTGCCTGTGTCTCTGCCTCTCTCCCTCTCTCTCTCTGTGACTATCATAAATAAATAAAGTTTTTAAAAATAAAAAAAAATAAAAAAAAAAAACAATAACCTCTTATTTCATTTGGAAGGTGCCACTGTACCCCCACTCATTGTCCTTTATCACTGGGCTGAATATGTCCATATGAACCTTGTGAACTCTTTCCCAAGTCATAAAATGAATTTGGGTCCAACTAGAATCATTGCTCTTAAAAAAAATGTACAAAGTACATACACATCCTGTCCTTTAATTTTAGAAATATTTGCACATTAGAACAGCTTTATAAGGTTCAATCTGCAGAAGGTTAACATAGTTTTCCTTTCTGTATTTAAAATGCTCACATTTTATTTATCTTGCAATTAATCAATATAAGCACAAATTACAAGAATGCATTGGACACCCACTGCTTGATGGCTCTTTATACAAATCTCAAAATCCAATTGACATTTTGTACTATTTTCCCTTCTTATTTATATCTCATAATAACCATTTGCTTTTCAGAATTTTGTTTTATTTTTAGAATGTTGCTTACATGACTAGTAGACCTAAGATGTAGCATCCCTCACTTCCCAGATGGTCAGCCCTGATAGAAAAAAATCTTCCAATAGTATCATATTGCAATGACTTTGGGGTGTAATCTAATGTCACATTGCTTCAGTTCATTTCTCCATCCTTTACTTCCCCTCTTCTTCAAAGTGTCAGGAAAGAAACTAGAATTTTCCACATTCAGTTCATTGTGCAAGCAACCACATGTATTTGTCGTGTGAGTGTGGCATGAAGCAATGCCATTCTCAGCTATGATGTATGTGATAGATATGTATATATATTCATATATCTGTATATGTATCTTATGTTCAGCTTCTTGATAAAAATTGTGAAAGTCAGTATATATGATGTGCATAAAAACATTTAAAAAGTATCTAGTTTTAGAATCTTCATGATATGTATTTGGTCTTGCCCATTAATTGTAGGTGACTTCACCTGATTGCATAATTATTGTACCTGACTTACAACTGAGAGGAAAGTTATATTTCAAAATTGTTTGAAATATCTAAATTATTACTTATTTTATTTTGTATGTACAAATTAAAATAAAAATCTTTATCTTTTCAATTTTCAGTAATGAATGTAAATGACTACTCTTTTTATCTTTCTTTTTTTTAAGATTTATTTATTTATTCATGAGAGACACACAGAGAGAGGCAGAGACACAGGCAGAGGGAGAAGCAGGCTCCACACAGGGAGCCCGATGTGGGACTCAATCCTGGATCCCAGGATCACGCCCTGAGCTGAAGGCAGACGCTCAACCGCTGAGCCACCCAGGTGTCCCTATCTTTCATTAACATGTACAATACATACATTTTCTGAATGATGTTTCATACTAGGCTCCTTCTTCATATTTATATACTATATGCTACATTTTGAAATATACTCCAATACAGTTTTATTGCATTATAAATATCAGTTGTCATCTCTGCCATTTGATAACATATACTTACCTAATCCCTATTAAATAATTTTTTCACTATAGCAATGCTGATATTTACATATTAAGCTAAGGAAGTCAATTAGCCATTTTTTAAATTACCTAAAAGCTAAATAAATGCAGATAATTCCTTTAGATTCTGAGGAATCAAAACCAAAGCATCAAATTATAAGCAGAGGAACTTAGTAAGCCTATATTGAAAATGCCTACCTGTAATTGTGTAGTTGTTATGTGTCCTTTAGCTAGCAAGTTCATATACTCCAAATAGTGCTAAAAATCTTGGTAGTTATTAAACTTAATAATGGACTTTTGTCTGGTCTAGACATCCCTATTCCTAGACAAGTCCTAAGACAATTGCAAATAAAAAAATTTCAGAGAAAAATTTTGAAACCACACATCAGGATACTACTTACACTTAATTTACATTTTTTTTTAATTTTTTTTATTTATTTATGATAGTCACAGAGAGAGAGAGAGAGAGGCAGAGACACAGGCAGAGGGAGAAGCAGGCTCCATGCAGGGAGCCCGACGACGTGGGATTCGATCCCGGGTCTCCAGGATCACGCCCTGGGCCAAAGGCAGGCGCCAAACCGCTGCGCCACCCAGGGATCCCCCTTAATTTACATTTTTAAGACACTTGAATATCTGACTTTTCAGATTGCCATTCATGTGAGAAAACGTAGCATGCTCTATCTTAAACTTCTTAGTGTGAAGAAATAAAATCCACTTTGCATTCTAAGGTATGATAAGTACAGCAGAGGGTTACAAAGTGGATACATATGCACACTTATTGTTGTGGGCTGAATTGTGTCTCCCACCAATTTGTATGTTGAGATCCTACCCCCCAGTAACTCTGAGCATGACTGTATTTGCACAAAGGACCTTTGAAGGAGGGATCTAGGACATTCTTGTTTTCATTTACCATGTAGTTAAATAAAATACTAAGAATGAAACAGATGAGGACTATAAATAACTCTCTCTGTGGAACCTGAGCTATTTAGAAAGAGGTGGGATTGGAATTGAGGTCATTATAATAGAACATTCCCTAGCGGTCCCTTAGGAACAAGGCATGGTATTGTGACTTGCAGGAAAGGATGATCACAGTACCGGGCATATGCATCAGTGGAGTGTGGTCTGACGGTGCTCTCTGGTCACCCTCTCTTCCCCTGCACACAGACTATGAGAGAGGAGTGAACTCTGCTCCTCTAACAATGAAAGGGATAAAAAGCTTTCACCTCTGATTGTGTTGAACAAAGTATATGCTGGCCAGGGAAGTAGATTTGACAGGACGCGGGAAGCATGACTATTGGCTCCTGTTCTTCAAAATTCTCTGTGTCCAGGCTTCAGGTACAGCAGTAATAATCAGATTATAAATGAACTGTGATGTTGTATGTTGCCACACAACAAACCAACGCTAACATTTCATGCCTTAGAACAACTATTTTAATTTGCTCAAATTTTGGTGGGTTAGGAATTTGGGAAGGGCTTGACCAGGTGGTTCTCTGATCCTTGCCACAGCAGGTGAGAAGACTGTCTGGGCATCCTCTTCACCTACATGCCTGGAGTTTCAGGGCCCTGAGCTGTCTGGCTGTCTGTCTGTCTCTCCATATTGCATCTCACCCTCCAGGGCCTTTCCAGGTGGTGCAAGTTTCTCCCAGATGGACAGTCTTGGGTCAGTCATGCTTATATCATAGTTTAGGGCCTCAAAAGTGAGAACTCCAAGATTAGAAGGAAAAGCTGCCACCTCTGAAGGCTTATCTCCAGAAAGTGCCACAGAGGCTCTTCTTCCAGGATTTATGGGTGAAAGTGATCACAAATGCTTCCTAGGTGAGAGGGAAGCTGTCTCTCAAAGGAAGGGGTGTCAGAGAATTTGTGGCCATCCTAATTCTCCATAACTTCTAAGTCTTAATACCTGGTAAATAGTGAACTGCTAGTTTAGAAACTCTGTTCTGAGCAAGGTACAAACATGCACTGACTTTCTAGGAAAGTAATGTTAAAGACTTCTAATCTCTAAAAACAGAATTGATTTGAAAAGCATTACTCTTTGTTTTTATCAGGGCAAACTTTGCAAGGAGAAGTCATCTATTTCCTCTTTTCCCATTGTTTTAAGAAGGGATCAGCAAACATTTATCTTGCAAAGTGCTAAATAATCGGTCTTTTTGCTTTGCTGGTCATAGTTTCTATCACGGCTCCCCGCAGTTGTAACAGGAAAGCAGCTATAGACAATGTGGAATGAATGGACAATGCTTTGCTTCAAAATGTTTTTACTTAGAAAAAAAACAGAGGGCCCCCCAAATCTTTATTTAGAAAAGCATTTATCTTAAGGGTTGACATTTGCCAACCTCTGCTGTAGAGCACTTAACACTATATAGGGAAATCGATTTCAGAAATGCTTTAGTATATGAGGCAAAGACAAATATGTGTCAGTTTGTTGAATGACATCCCTGACCTGCTGAAAAACTCTTATGCCCAGGTGATTTACATACAAGTGAATGATTTCAGTTCCAATGGGGTAATTTTTAGGCAAGTAAAATAAGTTTAAAAATAGTTATGTCTTTTTAAAATGTGGCCTTTTTCTATACTACATTTTGAAGAATTAAACTTTATGATCTAATTAACTTATAAAAACCAAAATAACTGTATTTACACCAGCAATTACAACTATACAAACTTAAATGTGATTATGATAGAGTTGTTTGAGTGAGAATCTATAGTACTTATGAGAAAAAAATAGCTTTTTCATATGGAAATTAAATGGCAAGCTAAGTAACTGCAAATGAAGCAGGTCATTCTTTTAAAACCTGGAGACATTTGTCTTCCCAAACTTCTACTACACAGCACACACACACAAACACAAAATAGACAAGGTAAAATTAGAATCTGAATTGTCCTAATATTCTGTTTTTAATACCTGTAAAATGAAAATCATCGACTCAAAATGACTTCTTTTTTTTAGTTTTTAAAAAATTTTTATTGGTGTTCAACTTGCCAACATATAGAATAACACCCAGTGCTCATCCCATCAAGTGCCCCCCTCAGTGCCCATCACCCATTCACCCCCACCCTCCGCCCACCTCCCCTTCCACCACCCCTAGTTCGTTTTCCAGAGTTAGGAGTCTTTCTGTTCTGTCTCCCTTTCTGATATTTCCCACTCATTTTTTCTCCTTTCCCCTTTATTCTCTTTCACTATTTCAAAATGACTTCTAAACTCCATTCTTATTCTTGGGGTTTAGAATTAATTTTTGAGGTTTAGGATTTTCTAATTTTCACACTGTATTTATAACACCTTGCTCATTCATCCAACCAATCAAATATTCATTCAATAAAACCATGAGTGCTGCTCCTGCAGCACTGTGCTAAAAGCTAGCAATGTAATTTTGAATGATACGACACGGACCGTACCTTCATGGAAAATATTTCACAAGAAAAGACACAGTCAGACCCACTCATTATGTTTTTTGCTCAAGAAGGGACATTGAAGTGGGTTCCTGTTTGAAGGAAGCTCTGCTCTGTCATCAGGCTCCTGCCACTTGCACTTGCTTTCATGACATCACTTGCTCAGCCCAGGTGTGACCAGAGGTGACTCCTCCCTCTGTGCCTGCATCATGGGCCATCCTGGATATGCTTTTTCTCTTGCAGTCATATGAGATAGTCCCGTTCCATGTGTTCCTGGGACCTCCACTGCCTTTGCCTCTCTGTCTTCACATTTCTATTTGCCATAGCCCTGGGTTTGTCCTATAACTACATGTGCTCTAACCAAATCTAAGGACAAACTGAAATTTATAGATGATGCCCTGCCCTAGCTCTCCCAAGCAGCTAACCTATAGATGTACTGACAGAGTATGGTACTTCCTGATAAAATATTTAATCCTCATCCTTCCGAGTCAAAGTGAAAATGTGATGTGAAATTAGCTGACTAGTACATCTACAAGCTATTAATACTAAGATTATTTCTGACTTGAAGTGTGCAGTCATTATCTCCATGGGTCAGGGGAAAGCTGACCTCCTCATTCCATTTCAACAGAGGAGCAATATGTAATAAATGCCTAAGTATGCCAGAATTAAGGTCACTAACACAATTGTAAACTAGTTTGATATCATCGGTCTCATTGTGACTTTAGTTGTTACAAGTGACAATTTTTTTCTTGTCATCTCCACTCTGATGATTATAATTAATCAGATTGATTTAGGAACGTTATTTAATTTTTCAATCACAGTTTCTTAATCTTTAAAAATAACAGAAATAAATTTCACTCCCAGCCAAGATGGAACAACAAATCTAGATTTATTCTTTCTTCTGAAAGAACTAAAAAAATATATGAACAAAACATATGAAACAGTTATTTGCAAGGTTCCAGACTTGAGACAATGAAGGTGAAGCCTAAGAGACAGGAAACAAATGAGCTCATACCTAGGATTGCTTCAGCCTAATACACCTTTCCAGGGCATGGTCCAAAGAGGTGGAACCCAAGCAGAGCCTGGCATATTCCTGGAGCATGAGAAGGCTGCAGATACCAGAGCAGCTAGAGTTTTTAGCAGTGAGTGTCAGAGAGGCTAGAGCTGCTCAGAGAATTCCAAATCTATGGAGTCTCCTCTGAGTATTAACCTGAGTACTGATTACTCTGTGTATGCGAGAAACCTACCCAACGCTGGAGAAAACTTAATCCAAAATAATTACTGGTAACAGTGCCTGACATTCCCTCTTGGCTGTGAATAGTGCCACTTTTCACCAACCACTTTGGAAAAACTTGTAATTCATGGGATATTGCACAGAATACACAGAAGAATCTTGCCTCGGTAATGGAAGAAAATGAGACCAAGATGAGCACAGTTCTCGTCAAGCATAACAAATCTTAAAAGCAAGACCCAAAGATTCAAATTGCTTCCAACTAATTTAACTAGGCTGCAGATGATAAAGAATGTATATGAGGATGCAAATAAATCCAACACCCAACAGAATAGAATTCACAATCACCTGGCATGAAAAGAAATAGGAAAAAATGATCTTTAAATGAAAGATAAGTTAACAAATAATAGATCAACCCTTAAAAATAGCAGAAAAAGGGGAGAAGGAAAAAAGTACAGATGGGATATACAACAAATAATAGAAAGATGATGATGGATTTAAACCAACAATATTAATAACACATTAAATGTAAATCTATGACTTCTAACATTCCAGTTAGAAGTCATAGATGATCACATTAGATTTTTCTTAAAAGCATATGCTACCTCACATATACACACACAAAAATAATAATTTGAGTGTGTAGAGACCAAGGAATTGAAAGTAAAAGGGTAGGAAAACTATGACCTATTATTTCCCTAGAACTATTGTTTTAATTATCAAAAACAATAATAATAAATCATTTTAAATTTTGTTCTGTTAGAATAATTTCACTTGCATTTACTAGAGAAAATAAGTTCTGTATTTTAGAATAATATGATTTCATTAACCCCCAACATCAATCCAAAAGAGTAATGAAATTTTTTTTGTTATGGAGACTTTTTCCTTATCTAAATTCTCAGCTAGATGACTCAAATTCCTGACTCCTTTAAAAATACAAAATGCAAATTTGTTTTAGAAGGAAAAATGAGGTTCTACTGAACGTCTGGCTTCTCCATTCTCCCTCTTTAGGAAGAAGATCGTGTCACTTCTAGCAGTTAAAGAAAACACTTGGAATATTGATGAACCTTAACAGAGATAGAAAACAGCTTTTCAGGGATGCCTGAGTGTCTCAGTGGTAGAGGATCTGCCTTCCACTCAGGGAGTGATCCCCAGGTCCCAGGATGGAGTCCAACATTGGGCTCCCTGAGAGGAGCCTGCTTCTCCCTCTACTTATGTATCTCTCTCTCTCTCTCTCTCTCTCTCTCTCTCTCATGAATAAATAAAATCTTAAAACAACAACCACAACAAACAGATTTTCAGCAAATGCCCAGGCTGATGGTAAAGATGACTTAACAATTAAGATCCTTACATTTCAGATTAGATTTCTATTCCTCTGGGAAAATTACTTAGGCAAGTATTACAACAATGGTTAGAGTTAGTAATTCAGGAAAGCATTTGACTCTGACTGGAAGCACTTGTGAAATCTAGAACTCTGTTCCTCACTGAGAATTCAAAAACAGTAATCATCATTTCTGGTAATAGAATGAATAATTTTAACAATAAAAGTTTACACAAATACACTTTTCATAAATGTGTTATCAAGATAATTTGATTCGATTTCATATTTTTAATAAAAATTGTGACTGTTGGGTTCTTATCATGGAACATATTTGTGTTATGATATTTGTACTTCAATGAACTAAAAATATTTATACTATTTCAAAAGATTTTCCGGGCAGAATGGTCTTTATGTTGCAGCAATAGTTATTTATTTCAAGTTTCCAATCACTAAATTTTTATCCAAAATTTTTTTCCTGTGAATTTATTTCTTGTTAAAAAAGTTTAATATATTATCTCAAACAAAATATGTATCTAAATATCGGCACCTTTCTTTGAATACACTCTTTTATTATCTTTAATAAAAATTGCTACCATTTGCTGTGTGCACTGTATATTGCAAGGCTTATATACCTAACTCAAATAATCTTTACCATCACACCTTCTGTACAAGAGGACGTAGATTTAAACACAAAATCTGCCTTCACCACACTGCTTATAAGAGATAGAGGTAAGAGCCTGGCTCATTCCTCTCTAATGTTCAAATTCACGATCCTTCACTTCACTGTGTCACTTCCCCATGTAGAAGAGCACAAATATAATCCCATGAAACTATATGGACATATGTTTCTCCCAGAAGCAAAATAAAAATATCTTACCTAAAAAATTAAGGAATATGCTATATGTAATCCCCTCAGAAAGATATATAATATACATCAATCTATAATAGTTTTCAGAATATTGATTTTTTCAATCCCCTCCCTTTCCATTTAAGTGTATCCAAATTATTTTGAATGCAGCATTCCCTCTCCCTTAAGATTTTTTATTGTTATATTTTTGCTGTCCTAACACTTATTAGCTTGACAAAGAAGTAGCACTGTCTGACTTCTTCTCATGTATAGGAAAGGATGACCTACATTAAAAGCATTCAGCATCAATTTTACTCTATAACTTTTTGAGAAGCCATTCAAAGCAAAGAAATCCACTTTGCTTTCTAATATGAATGTCTACAACTTCAGGATGTTCAAAAAGATAATATAAGGAGCATAAAATTCCTTCCAAAAATGCAGTTTGGTGGGAAAAGAAACCAGTTGTCATAAATTGCCCAAGTTCTATCTTTTTCCCCCTTTTTCCAGAATATCTGGGTTACATAGAGAATAATTGGGCATGCCCATAAACATGCCCATACAATTGTCCTTTACTCACATTGAATCCCACAGACACCCACCATGTTAAACTGATCTGTCAGCAAAATAAGAATTTTTTCTTTCTGTTCTTTTAATTCTAAGAAAAAGACAAATGTCTTATTTATTACAGATAGTACCAAAGTAACAAAGGAAAAAAAAAAACCTATAAACTATTGACTCATATAGCAGCCAGAACACAGGGTAATTATTTCAGTAGAATGAAAGACTTCAGAGATTTTATGAAAAAGTCTAAAAAGCAGGCATTGGAAAAAATGTGAAGTTGTAAAGTTTCTCATGCACCTGGTATCACCTTAAGTACAGCCTGGTTAATTCGATCCAAACACCAGCCCTCCTCATGATACCACCAGTAACCCAGAGACCACCACAGAAACGTTTCCAGACTCCCAACTCTTGTTCTTTTGTTTTGTTGTTATTGCAACACGTTTCACTTCCCAAGGGTCTCCTTCCTTTTCTGAGAAATGCTGTACAGCCAACATTCTTTAATCCTCCTTTAGGAAACCTTAAGTGGGGAAAGAGAAAACCTGACTGTGGGTTTGGGAATCACAGCTGTCTTCAAACACTCAAGTACTATTGGATGCTTCAGGGCACAGAAGTAGACTAATGAGACAAAGTTAGAAGAAAGCATTCTGACTCCAAATAAAAAGGAACCCTGATTCTTGCATTATTTCTCTTTAAGCACTTTGCTACGTGCATTACCTATGTTCCATCATTTAACGTTCCAACCACTTGATGGTGTACATATTATTCTACTTCCTTGCTATCAAACATGAATTTTACATGCCCAAGATGATATAACAAGTAAGAGTTGAGGCTGAGACACAAATATAACTGTCTGATACCAAACTACATCATTTATTTAACTGCACCCAGAAGCTTCCCTCTGGACTGCGTTTTATTTTTTATTCTGTGAAATACCAATCAGCAGATGCTATTGTTTCTTTCAAGTCTATAGGAAATAACTGAAGCCCTCTGTATTGATACAATAAATAATATAATCTCTTCTCCAGGTAACTGTTTTAATAGTCTCCAAAATATACATATTTTTTTCATATTTTGATAATCCTTGTTAGGATTTGGAAGGAAGAAAGATCTATATTTTTTCCTGTATGTGTCCCTTGGTAGAGATGAATTTAGACACTGTCTGAAGCCACCGTTTGCTTCCATGGTAGATAGTATACCTCTTCCACTTAAACATTACACAATAATTTTACAAAAAGCTTCAATCAGGAGAATTACTCTAATGGCCCTTAAATGGTATTCAAAAAGTTTATAGCCACATTTGTTCAAGTTAAACCACAAAAAGTCCATATTCAAAGAAAGCAATGTTCTTCCATGGTGCTAGTGGTTTTTTTCCATGAATTAACTGTCAAATAAGATAATTCTGCATTTAATATTTTGATAAATAATCTTAATATTAATATAAATTTATAAATTTGTATAGACATTAAAGGGAATGTCAGACTAATTTAGAAATTATAATTATGCTTAAGATACTTCGGTTAAATATAAACAAGTAAGCCCACTTTGATTGACAAGTAATCAAACTTTAGTTCTTGATTAAAGACAGCAAATGGAATTGGTTGACTCTTTGTAAAAGAGCAGCTTGCTTAGTCTAAACATTTAAGTTTGCTATATACCATCTTCAACTCTAAACTCCATGGACAGGGATCCCTGGGTGGCACAGCAGTTTGGCGCCTGCCTTTGGCCCAGGGCGCCATCCTGGAGACCAGGGATCGAGTCCCACGTCGGGCTCCCAGTGCATGGAGCCTGCTTCTCCCTCTGCCTATGCCTCTGCCTCTCTCTCTCTCTCTCTCTCTCTCTCTCTCTCTGTGTGTGTAACTATCATAAATAAGTAAAAAAATAAAATAAAATAAACTCCATGGACAGTTTGGGGTGATAGGCTGACAATTCACTTAAGGTGACAATGTCAAAACGTCCATCCATAAATCCTCTACTACAATTTCAATTAAATATCATGGATGTCACCATCTAAACAATTATATATATATATATATATATATATATATATATATATACACACACACACATATATATACATTCAAATTTTCTTGAGGGTTAAAGCATGTGCCAAATAATACTCTTGTAATAATTACAATTTGAGTGTGTCTGTTTTTGCAATAATTATTATATTGAGTATTTGAGTATTACTTCGAGTATTGTCACTTGAGTGTTTGCTTTATTTAAGGTGCATATCAAGGTACCAGGACACTTCTAGATAAAGAATATTTATATGCCATGTTAATTGAACTATGGATTTCAGATTCACATCTGATTGGAAAATATATCTACTTTTTAGACCTAAAGGCACCGGCAGACTGAAAGTAAGGGGATGGGAAAACATCTATCATTCAAATGGACATCAAAAGAAAGCCAGAGTAGCAATACATGCAGCAGACAAACTAGGCTTTAAAACAAAGACGGTAGCAAGAGACAAAGAAGGGCACTATATTGCAATAAAGAAAACAATCCAATGAGAAGATATAACAATTGTAAATATTTATGCACTCAACATGGGAGTACCCAAATATATAAAACAATAACAATAATTGATAATATAATAATAGCAAGGGAATGTAACACTACTAGCATTAGTTTACAGATCATCAAAACAGAAAATCAACAAGGAAATGATGGCTTTGAGTGACACACTGCACCAGATGGACTTCACAGATACATTCAGAATATTCCTTCCCAAAAGAGCAGAATACACACTCTTTTCAAGTGTGCATGGGACGTTCTCCAGAATAGACCACATACTGAGCCACAAAACAGGCTTTAAAAAATGCAATAAGATTTGTATCTTCCGCATCTTTTCTGACCACAGCACTATGAGAGTAGAAGTCAACCACAAGAAAGTCTGGAAAGACCACAAATACATAGAGGTTAAATATGCTACTAGACAATTATAAGTCAACCAGAAAATAAAAGAAGAAATTAAAAAAAAAAACACATGGAAACAAATGAAAATGAAAACACAATGATCCAAAACCTTTGGGATGCAGGAAAAGCAATCCTAAGAGGGAATTTTATAGCAACACAAGTTTTCCTCAAGAAGCAAGAAAAATCTCAAGTAAACAACCTAACCTTACACCTACAGGAGCTAAAAAAAAAAGAACAGGAAAAAAAAGCTAATATCAGCAGAAAGAAGGAAATAATAAATATTGGAGCAGAAATAAATAAATATGGGAGGTAAATACATACATATATATGTACATACATTAACATATATATGTATATATATACATATATATCAGAACAATGAAATCAGGAACTAGTTCTGTGAAAAAAAATTATAAAATGAAAAACCTCTAGTCAGATTTATCAAGGAAAAAAGGGACTCAAATAAATAAAATCATGAATGAAAGAGGAGAAATGACAACCAATACAAACAATACAAACAATAAGATAATATTATGAAAAACTGTATTTCAACAAATTGGACAACCTAGAAGAAATGGATAAATTCCTGAAAACATATAAACTATCAGAACTGAAACAATAAGAAATAGAAAATTTGAACAGACTGATAGCCAGTAAAGAAATTGAATCAGCAATCAGAAACCTCCCAACAAACAAAAGTCGAGGACCAGATGACTTCACAGGCAAATTCTACCAAACATTTAAAGAAGAGCTAATTATTCCAAAAAATAGTAAATGAAGAATCACTTCCAAATTCATGCTATAAGGCCAGTATTACCCTGATAACAAAACCACATAAAGACTCCACTAAAAAAGAGAACTACAGGCCAATATTCTTGATGAACATAGATGCAAAAATCCTCAACAAAATATTAGCAATTCCAATCTAACAATGCATTAAAAAATCATACACCACAATCAAGTGAGATATATTCCCAAATTGCAAGGGTGCTTCAATATTCAAAATTTATCAATAAGACAACGGTTAAAAAATCATATGATCACTTCAATAGGGTGCAGAAAAAGCATTTGACAAAGTACAATATTCATTCATGATAAAATCCTTAACACAGTAGGTTTAGAGGGAATTTATTTCAATATAATATAGGCTATATAGGGAAAATCCCACAGCTACCATTGTACTCATTGGGGAAAAACAGAGCTTTTCCTCTACAATCAGGAACAAGACAGGGATGTCTACTCTCACCACTTTTATTCAACATAGCACTGGAAGTCCTAGCTACAGCAATTGGATAACATAAATAAATAAATAATAATAATAAATAAATAAATAAATAAAATCCAAATCAGCTAGGAAGAAATCAAACTTTCACTATTTACAGATGACATGATACTATATGGAGAAAACCTGAAAGACTCCACCAAAACCTGCTAGAACTGATAAATGAGTTTAGTGAAGTAATAGGATACAAGATCAATGTATAGAAGTCTGTTGCATTTCTATACACTGATAATGAAGCAGCAGAAAGAGAAATTAAGGAAATAATCTCACTTACAATTGCACCAAAAATATAAGATACCTGGGGATAAACCCAACTAAAGAGGTGAAAGACCTGTACTCTGAAAACTATAAAACACTGACTGATGTAACATATTGAGGAAGACACACACACACACACACACACACACACACACATACACACAAACAAACAAATGAAAAGACATTCCATGGATGATTCCTATGGATTGGAAAAACAAATATTGTCAAAATTGTCTATACTACCCAAAGCAATCTACACATTTAATTCAATTCCTATCAAAATACCAACAGCATTTTTCACAGAGCTAGAGCAAACCAGCCTAAAAGGGGTATGAAACCACAAATCCCCTGGAATAGTCAAAGCAATATTTATAAAGGAGAGAAAAGCTGGAGGCATCATAATTCTGGACTTCAAGTTATATTACAAGGCTGTATGGATCAAAAAAGCATGGTACTCACACAAGAATAGACACATACATCAATGGAATAGAACAGAAAACTCAGAGATGAACCCATTATCATATGGTCAAATAATCTTTGACAAAACAGAAAAGAACATCCAATAGGAAAAAGACAGTCTTTCAACAAATGGTGTTGAGAAAACCTTAAAGCAACATGCAAAAGAATGAAACTGGACCACTTTCTCTCACCATACACAAAAATAAAATC
Source organism: Nyctereutes procyonoides (assembly GCF_905146905.1). Taxonomy (NCBI): domain Eukaryota; kingdom Metazoa; phylum Chordata; class Mammalia; order Carnivora; family Canidae; genus Nyctereutes; species Nyctereutes procyonoides. The sequence goes on from NW_026575043.1 coordinate 33,677,701, forward strand.
AAAGTGGATTATGGACCTAAATATGAGACCTGAAACCATAAAAATTCTAGGAGAGAACACAGGCAATAATTTCTTTGACACTGGCTATATTGACTATAGCACCTTCTTTCTATCCTTTCCTTCTTTTTTCCAATCTTTCTTTCTTTCTTTCTTTTCTTTCCTTCCTTCCTTCCTTCCTTCCTTCCTTCCTTTTCTTTTTTCTTTTTCTTTCTTTTTGGTAGCAACTTCTTTCTAGGTATGTCACCTGAGGCAAGGGGAACTAAAACAAGAATAAACTATATATCAAAAAGTTTCTACACAGTGAAATAATCAGTAAAAGTATCAGAAAACCCACAGAATGGGAGAGATGTTTGCACTGATATATCTGATAAATGATTAGTATCCAAAATACATAAAGAACTTATAACACTCAATGCCTAAAATATGAATAATATACTTTAAAAAAATAAACAGAAGACACGAATAGACATTTTTCCAAAGGAAGACATCTAGATGGCCAACAGACACATGAAAAGATGCTCAATAACACTCATCACTGAGCAAATGAAAATCAGTACTACAATGAGATATCACCTCACACCAGTCAGTATGCCTGTTATCAAAATCATGAAGAACAACAGGTATTCCTAGGATGTGGCGTAAAAAGCACCCTCCCCTACTGTTGTTGGGAATGCAATCTAGTCCAGCCACTCTGGAAAACAGTATGGAGTTTCCTCGAAAAGTTAAAAATAGGGATCCCTGGGTGGCGCAGCGGTTTGGCGCCTGCCTTTGGCCCAGGGCGCGATCCTGGAGACCCGGGATCGAATCCCACGTCAGGCTCCCGGTGCATGCATGGAGCCTGCTTCTCCCTCTGCCTGTGTCTCTGCCTCTCTCTCTCTCACTGTGTGCCTATCATAAATAAAAAAAAAAAAAAGTTAAAAATAGAATTACTCAACAATCCAGTAATTGACCTACTAGGTATTTACCCAAAGAATTTAAAAATACCAATTCAAAGGTTTACACTCACCCCAAAGTTTATAGCAGCATTGTCAACAACAGCCAAATTATAGAAGCAGCCCAAATGTCCATCAACAAATGAATGGATAAATAAGTTGCAGTTTATATATATATATATTATATATATATATATATATACACACACATACACACACACACAATGGAATATTACTGAAGCATAAGAATGAATGAAATATTGCCATTTGCAAATACATGGATGGAACTAGAGTATATTGTGCCAACTGAAATAAGTCAGTCAGAGAAGGACAAATATTATACGATTTCACTCATGTATGGAATTTAAGAAATAAAACAAGTGAGCAACGGGGAAAAAAGAGAGAGAGAGAGAGAGAGTAGTAAACCAAGAAGCAGACTCTGGACTATTGAGAATCAACTGATGGTTACCAGATGGGAGAGCAGGGGAGGGATGACTGAAATGGGTGGTAGGGATGAAGGAGGTAACTTGTCGTGGTGAGCAGGGGGTGCTGTATGGAAGTGTTGAATCACTATATTGTATACTTGAAACTAATATTACACAATATGTTAGTAAACTGAAATTTAAGTAAAAACTTTTTAAAATAAAGAATAGTAGTTTATTGGTAGGTAAATATTCTTCCAAACTATGAAAGTTATGATAATGTCTTCATTTAGGGTCAGTATATGCTGCATCTGAACCTGAATGCATAGGAAATATTAAAGCAACTTAAATTATGTCCACAATAAAAGCATACTTATTCATTCTGAAATCCCCCAGGAGAATAATTATTAAAATCTCAAATTATATTTAAATCTAACTTGAAACAAATATGATGTTTTGGCAACCTAATTTATGTTTTTGGTTCCCAATAATTGCAATTTTAGAGGAGTCTACCTAATATAAGAACAAATCAACAGTAACATCCTTAATTAGCTGATTAATTTACCTCCTTACCTCTAGGAGACAAATGGAATGAGAAAATTATCTTGTCTAAATACAAAAAAAGGAAATTAATGGCCAGGACATTCAAAGACAGAAAATGAAGAAGTAAGAGGATAGTAATAATACAAATCTTTCACAGAAATCAACTCTTGAGAATTCTTGATCTTTATGCTTTCTTACACACACCCATCCATCCATTCAAAACTATTTAATGGAAATTATGCTTATTCCTAAAAATCTATGAACAATAGAGACATAGTCTCTGATATTGTTGAGTTTATAATTCTCTCTATAATAGTGCCTCTTCTGTTCATTCCCAATTGATAAGACAAATTAAATAATTATGTATTTATAATAGGGTCTGGGAGAGATTTCTAAAATTTTATGTATGTACTTGTGTTAGGAACATGAGTTTCAATAAGAAGTCATGATGTTAATTTACCAGCAAGGCCTCTGGAATATCCATGCCTATCACTGATAACAAACATCACTTGTGAATCCAGAAAATGGAGTGAGAATAGATCAGCACATGCAGATAAATGTAGACTACTTTTGCCAAATCTCTTGGAATTCTTTTCTTTATTCCTTTGAAATTCTTTTTTTTTAATTCTTAATTATAACCCAGGTAGGAGACAAAATTGACCTTTTAAATAAATAATACCTTAAAAGGAATATTTGAGGAATAGGAATCAAGGACATTTTTATAAGTATATGCCCATATAAAATAGAAAAATAATAAGGGAGAATTTATGTGTATTTTTAGGGGATGAGTTAACTCTACAATGCTATGCTCAGTTACTTACTTGTAACTGGGAACAAAAATAAGGGAGAGATTATCAGTAGAAATAGACTTATTTTGCAAGATTGCTTTCGCTGCTCAGATTCTCTTGCATTTACATGTAACAATTAGGGTCGCTTTCCCTTTTTTTTTTTTAAGATTTTATTTATTTATTCATGAAAGACACAGAGAGAGAGAGGCAGAGGGAGAAGCAGACTCCATGCAGGAAGCCCAACGTGGGACTCAATCCCGGGTCTCCAGGATCAGGCCTGGGCTGAAGGCAGCACTAAACCGCTGAGCCACCCAGACTGCCCAACTTTCCCATTTCTAAAAAATCAACAATAGGAATTTTGATAAGAATTTTATTGAATCTAGAAGCCAATTTTGGTATATTACCACCTTAATATTAAATCTTCCAATCCTTGTACATATATCTTTCAATTTTTTAGGTATTTAATTTCTTTTAACAAAGTTTAGTAGTTTTCAGTGTAGGAATGTTATATTTCCCTTACTACATTTATTTCTAAACATTTTACAGTTAAATAAAAAGGTTACATTGAAAGCATCATATCTGTTGTTTTAAACTTAATAGTAAAAGACAACTCAACTAAAAAATGGACAAAGGATTGAAGTGCACATTTCTCCTAAGAAAAATAAGTCAAAATGTATGTGAAAAAAATGTTCAACCTCATTATTTATAAGGGGAATGCAAATTAAACTCACAAGATATCACTTCACATCCATATGAAGTTGTGATGATTGCTATTTATAAATAAAAAATAATAAGGGTTAGTGAAGATGTGGATACATCGAAACATTCACATATTGCTGGTGGGAACATAAAATGGTGTAGCTGCTGTGGCAACCATTTTGGCAGAAACTCAAAAAATTCAACAGTTATCCTATAACCCAGGACTTTCACTCCCAAAATAACTGAAAACATATGTTCACACAAAAATTTGTGCACAAATGTTCATAGCAGCATGATTTATAATGGCTCAAAAGTGGAAATGATTTAAATGCCCATCAACTGATGAATGAATTAAGAAAACACATTTTATCTGTACAATGGACTATTACTCAGCATTTAAAAATGATATACGCACATATATAAATATATACACAATGTGGTTGAGCCTTGAAAACATGCTAAGTGAATGAAGCCAGTCACAGAAGATCTCATAATGTGTAATTCCATTTATATTAAATGTCTAAAACAGATAAATCCATATGGACATAAAGTAGATTTATGATTTCCAGGGAATGCAGAAGGGGACAATTGGGGGGTGTGAGGTTTGTCTTTACGGTATGGATATATTGTGGAATTAGTGTTATGTTTGTACAACATTGAGAATACTAAAAACCACTGAATTTTGATATGTGAGTTGTATGTCATTTTTTTAAAATTAAAGATACTGAAAAGTACATTCATAGATTGGTATTCATTGCAAAGGAACAATGCTGACTTTCCTCTACTATTCTGTCTAGCTTCATTTCCAAAAATGCTACAAAGACATCCCTAACTATTGCAACTGATTGTTGGATGTTTTTCATGGTCATGATGCTATTTCACAACTCTCTACCTTTGCTCGTATGGTTTGTTATGACTGGCATTCACTAGCATCCTCCTGAGTCCTATTCGATCTTTGGATCCCAATTTTATTAGCCAAGATGGTGGCTTTACTCACTTGATTCTGCTCCTGACTCCTATTGCACTGTCAATCATAGCTCTTATTCCTCCAACCTACAAACCCGATTTGAGTGTTTCTGATTATTCGATGCCACTTAGAACCAAACAAAGTGCTTGACACTTGAAGATTCAAGAAAATAAAGGTGAAGAGTGCTGAGGGTTCACCTGAGCTGGGCAGTATTGAATTTTCAGGTACTGGGAGAGCCTATTAAGACAACAAGCCAAAATGCAAGAAACAATTGAGTCTTTAATAGTATACTGCAATAGTATAGAAGAAGCTAAGCCAGAGTAAGTGCTAATCTCCTCACTGTTCCATTTTCCCCAAAGAACAATGTGCTGGCAAAGGACTACAAAGGACCTCCGAAAAAAGTTTCTCTCAGTCTTACAAACCAGAGACACGGGGGTTGGTGATGTGGAAGGGCTGAGTGGACTGATTGGGAGAGACTGTCTTTGAACTTCCTCCCATGTCCTCACAATGAAGGCTTGGCAGAGGGACCTGAGGAAGACATCTGCCTAAAGTCTCAGTTATAGAGACCTCAAATGCAAGTGCCAAGGCTAGGAATGCAGATGTGCGTAAAAACATGTCTGGCTTCAGGTGTCTGGGTTCCTGATGGATGCTCCTTCAGTGACTGCATACTAAGCCTGGTGTAGTGTCGGCAGTTTGTCCCACAAGATCCTGTGGGCAGGCCTGAAAAATCACACATAGATCTTTAGCTAGGAGCTGGGACATCTCAGAAAGAAGAGAGGATACTCTTTCATTGGTCATCTATTTACTCTTCTTATTGGTTACAGCATGGAAAATGGAGAGTTGACTGAAGTTTTGGGGAATATAATTCATTTATCAAAAGAAAGAGAGAACTAATGGGTTGGCAAGTATTCAGTAGGCTCTCAGTGCATTGAACACCCTAAAGGACCCAAAAGCACATGTTATTCACTATAGAAGGAAACATAAATTAAATATGTAATTTGTCCTTGTCCTCAATTTCCAAAGACAATTTTATTTGAGTAATTTATCTCCTGTTCATCACCAGTCAAGCATCTGCCTTGGCTCAGAGCATGATCCTGGAGTCCCCAGATCGAGTCCCACATCAGGCTCCCTGCATGGAGCCTGCTTCTCCCTCTGCCTATGTCTCTCTCTCTCTCTCTCTCTCTCTCTCTCTCTCTCTTTCTTTGTGTCTCTCATGAATACATAAATAAAATCTTTTTTTAAAAAAGTAAAATTTGTCCTTCAATGCATCTTGTCCACATTGCCATTGAACGGATGAGAAAATATAGCTCTTGGTGGCAAGGATGGGTAGAGAAGAATGGTAGAAGAGTCCATTGCCAGGGAGCAGAATGCTAGACAATAGCCTCAAGCCTGGACCAGGGCCTCTTAGCTCCTCAGTACAAACTCATCTAACTATATACTGCACACTGCCTCTAAGCCCCAAAGTCACAGGGAAGCCTCATCGATGATGGAAGCTCCGCAGACTCCAGACATTGCAGTATGTAGTCTGCTGAGAAAGAAAACAAAACACATACACAACCCATTCCTTAGTTTACTCAGAAAATTAGAACTGAAATATTCCCAAAGGAAACATTGAAGAAATACACAAAGCATACTTAGTGTGAGACAGCATATACTGTTGTTCAGGGGGGATAGAGCCTGGTGGATTGGGATGATAGCAAGGGGGCACCAATCCTTTCCAAACTCCATTCCAAAACAGAGTCATCCATCTGTCAGAATGATGCTAATGAGAAATTCCAGTTTAAAGTTCAAACTAGGGGTGATGGAAGGGGAGGAGGGCGGGGGGTGGGGGTGAATGGGTGACGGGTACTGAGGGGGGCACTTGACGGGATGAGCACTGGGTGTTATTCTGTATGTTGGCAAATTGAACACCAATAAAAATAAATTTATTATTAAAAAATAAATATTACCAAAAAATAATAAAATAAAGTTGGTAAAAAAAAAAGAACCTTTTTTTAAAGAGTCCCTCCCATGTTTGGGACATGAAAGAATCTGATATGTACAGTGACAGTAGCTTTCTAAATGAATTCATTCCAATCACCTGCTTCCTGAGTCACTCATCTGTCAAGACAAGTTTTACGTTTGACCATGGGATTTCATGTATCTGGATACCTGAATACCTGGATATCTGGATGCAGCACTCGCAGACATCCGTCAACATACATCTGAAAAGTAGAAGAAACCGTTCTCCTTTTGCTGTAAAATGGCTACATATAATTTACTATTTTGTTTGGTTTTGATTTTACTAGAAATTTAAGGCAATATTTTATATTACATTTTGTAGGGTACCTGCCTGCCTCCACCTTTTGGTAAATCTCACATCCCATAACCTTTGTCAGCACTAGAACAGACCGTGAAATATAAAAAACAACAACAAAATCAAAAAAGTATGATATTAGAGAAAGACAAGTACCATATAATTTCACTTATATGTGGAATCTGAAACACAAACCAAAAAAATGCTCGTAAATACAGAGTATAAACTGGTGGTTGCCAGAAGGGAGGGCCGTTGGGGGAGGTATTAAGAGATACAAACTTCCAGTTAATTTTTTTTTGAAAAGTGATGAAGATGTCAAGTACAGCATAGGAAATATAGTCAATAATATCTTAATAACTTGGTATGTTGACAGAGGGTAACTACGCTAATCATGATGAGCATTTGGTACACCTGAAACTACTATATTATTGTATGTCAACTATACTTCAATAAGGAAAAATCACTGTGAGATTTTACCCATTTTGTACTATATATGAAGACTTTCAAAAAGTACTGACCATTTATGCAGAATCATTTTCTCAGTGATAAGATATTTTATAATATAAATTTTTCAGATAGCTAAATTCAACTTCTTTAAATATCAATTATTCAAATTTTAAACTATAATTATGAAAATACCTCATAGTGACCCTTGGTATTCTTAGGCATTGTATCCTAATACTTTTGCAAACCATAATATTTACAACCATCTAATGAATAATTACTAATCCATGTGACAAGGTATATTATGTAGCAGAATTTTGTGTATGGGGCTTAAAGTTAGCAATGAATATGGGGCAGTGCTAGAAAGTCTATTAGTTTATGATATAATGCAGCCCCTTAATTCTGCTACTTTCCTTCACACATCGGTCTTGCAGTGTGAGTACAATTTGTGCTGCAGATAAACAGCAAATAATCACAAGATGTTGATTTTCAGGCTTCTGCTCAAATACCGTATGCTACACCTGCTAAAAACAAGAGTTATCGTTTGTTCAATTATCTCTTTCAAATATGTCTTATTTTCAGAATCATGATCTCAAGGGTTGATATTGCAAGAAGATAACCTATAATGTAATGTGTTTACCCACACACAAAAGCACATGGCATACAGAAAAATTTCAAAGGTAATGGCATTTTGTGGAGAAAATCACACTACTCAAAATAAATCTCTTAAGCAGGGAACACGTAAGGTGACCTGATAGCATGTATATTGTTAAAAGACATAAAAATGTAGTTTTCAAACTTCTGTAGGATATGAGAATAGTTATAAATATCTCAGTAATACATCAAAATAATTGTCAAGGCTTTATTAAGTGAGTGGCTAGAAGCAGCATAGCACGGTGGTTAGTGAATAGGAGTCCTGAGAATGAATAGGCAAGAGTGGAAATATGGGCTTCCGCACTCACTGGTTGGATGACTTTGAATATGTTTACTAACTCTCTAAATCTCTGCTCCCTTATCTGAAATGGAGATACCATTACAGGTAAACAATGAGAGGGAATAAAAAAAATAAATGAGATAATATATGTAAAGTGATGAGAACAGTCTGGCGCATAATCCACATTCTGACTTTTGCTAACATAATGGTCTATGTGTTTCATCTTCTACTGTTGCAGTATCGTCATTTAATGTTGGAAAATATGTAATCAAAGCACTAAGTGTGACAGCACAATCCTACGTCGGGCTATCTGGAGTCAAAGGAAACAAAGGTGTTGCAATCTGAAAGGTCTGTATAAAAGGTTTATTGCACACATGTGAATACCTGGGTGAGAACTTGGTGTCTGTCATTATGAATGCGTAGGATAGCACATTCTCCCGGCCTCCTGACTTAGTTACTCAGTATTTGTAACCTGGAAACGGTCCTGGCTCTCAGACCAAAGCAGCATTATGGGAAGCTCAAAACGACCAGGAGCAGGGAACCATAATTCTTCTAGACGCTGTCTGTTCTGGAGATGATAATTTAATCCTCACTTTAATTAGCATTCAGCCTCCTAATAAAAAGTAGGATATATATAATATTAGCATTAACAGCAAATATTCCCTGCCATCTGATATCTAAGAGTTAGCTTTTAAGATCTCTCTTTACTTGGCCTCCAAAGCAGAAAAATCTGTATCCCATGTTTTTAATGACCATCAAATAAGTAATAACACGCCTTTTTGAAAAGTAGCCTTCCAGGAGTAGGAAAATCACTAAAACTTACACAAACACTATAGATTTATACGACCCTCATCTTTGGAGGACCAGTTTACTTTCTTGGATATATACCAGACCACCACTGACCTGACAATGCTGGAGAGAACGAGATGGATTTTAGGAAAAATCATGATGTTCTTTTTAGGATATTCAAGCTTATGTTATTATTTATATGACTTACATGATATTCTTGTTAAAGTTTGTTAGAAATAATATTTTTTTGCTTATTTGACCGGGAGTTGCTATTGTCACTTTTTCTTTCAATAGATCAATAAAACCAAAGTTAAAACTATGGGATCACTAAAGTACTACATCCAGAATTGAGACCCTCTTTGGTGTTACAGAAATATATTTTAACAAGGACTTGATCATTCAAAGGATAATTAAAGGAGTCAATAAAATTCAACCTAGAATTCTATACTTTGGAAGAAATTATGAATCTGCAAGTAGCATAATAGAAGAAAGAATAATTATGATGATATGTTTTACGTGCATTAGCTCTATTAATTTGTGATATGATGTGCTTACATCCTTTTGTCAGATAAGGAAATGGAGGCTGAATTAATTTATATCTTGAAAAAGACATATTACAAGTGAGTAGAAAACCCAGAAACAACTCTTTAACCAAAGCCCGTTAAATTTAATCATAAGATAAATTTCACAACCCATAGATTTGTCTGAGGAAGAATTCCTGTGTATATGTGACAGAATTAGAGTGAAGGTCATAAGATTAAAGAATCTCAAGATTTATATGTAAACCCAGGGTTTAACTATTTGCATCGGAAAAATAAGAATGTAATCCTCTCAAAGCAATGGACAATGTTCTCAACAGCCATTTTTACCTCCATGGCTCTACCCAGTTGGTGTCACGGATGCTCTCCATTTACCAGCGCTGCTTACACCAGATTTTAAATTAATTTAGAACCGATATTCAACTATTTCTACAGTGTTAGCCTATCCAGAAGTGAAGGTGCTGTGACAGACATGCATCTTAAGAACTTGAAGAAAACCTGAATCCTCTCATGTGCACAATCATCCTAACATCCTCTACTGGGATGCCAGTTGCTACAAATGACACCATACAACAGATGGAAATTGAACTGTATTTGAAGTCAGGTGAACCAAGTTTGAATCCTGGTTCACATGGTTACAAGTTAAATGACCTAATTTAAGTGATTTGTGAAAGACCAATTGTGAATATAAGAACTTTTGGCATAATTCTACACACATAATAGTGACACAAAATATAGCAACTATTATTTAATTAGTAACTGGACACATGCTTCAGTTTCTGTGTCTAGAAATCAGATTCCGCAAGTGGTGCATGATTTCTGCCACAGATTCCAATCCATTCGATGAGTGTCAAGGTATGTTTGTTGTTGTTGTTGTTGTTTTCTTTCAATTCTATCATTGTGGCATAATTGCAATTTCATCCTCATATGCTCTATCATTTTATATAGATATAGGTATAGGTATAGGTAGATATACATATAAGTATATAGACTCTGTTCTGGTTGCGTATAGCTGTGAGATGAACAGCATTGAACTTCTGTGGCATAAAATAACATGCATTTAATTGTGACCTCAATTTTACCAATCAAGAATTGGGGCAAATTTCAGCAAATATGGCTCATCTTTGTTCCATTAAATCTAGGTCCTCAATTAAGATGGCTCTAGTGGCTGGAGATGGCTGAGACAGCTTCATGGGTGTCCTGTGTCTCAGACCTACAGTTTCGTCTGTTGTTTAGTCTCTGCTGTCTTCTCCACATTGTTGGCCATGTCTGCTGTGCTCTGGAAAGCTCGAGTCTATTTCTTTTTTTTTTTTTTTTTTTTTTTGAGTCTGTTTCTTGTCTCACATGCCTGGTGCCTGGCCTGTGATGTGCCAGGCACCCTGCTCTCGCCACTGCCTCTCCACATAGGAACCTCTTTGGGTTCCCCACAGCCTGATATCTTAGGGTATCTAATTTCTTCTGTGGAGCTGACCTCTCCAAGAGTGAGCATTTTAAGGAGGCAGATGGAAGCTGGAAGGTATACAAAACAAAATTCTGCCTCATTCTATTGACCAAGCTAGTCAGTAGGGCCACCCTCCAAACCCAAGTGCAGAAATAATACAAATGTCTTATTTGTACCTTCTTATCAAGAACTATGGCAGACTTTGGTAACCTTTACTGTAAGATAACCTATCAGACAATATAAAGCCAATTTGTCAAGAGATAACATCAGTAGGTCTTTTGTAAGCTTTATTAAAATGAGATTTTCTAGTTATGTGGCTTTAGGCATGTTGCCTGACCAATAGAAATGTAATTTTTCTTTTTCTTTTTAAATATATTTTTATTTATTTGAGAGAGAGAGAGCAGGTGGAGTGGTAGGCAGAGAGAGAGGGAAAAGCAGGCTTCTCACTGAGCAGGGAGCCCGATGCAAGACTCAATCCCAGGACTCTGAGATCATGACCTGAGTTGAAGGCAGACGCTTCACTGCCTGAGTCGCCCAGATGCCCTGGGAAATGTAATTTTTTTTTTTGTTTCTGTCCCTGGAAACAATAGCAGGTATCCCAAAGGATTGATCTGGGTTAAAGATCATGCCTGGCACATATTGAGCACCCAGTAAATGGCAGTTGCTGTTTTCCTCATTGTAGACATCAGGACATATTATTTATAATACATGACTGTCTTGCTAAACCAGGCCCATGTTCCTTACACCTCTTTAGACATTTGGCTTCAGCTGACATAGCCCTCACCATAAAGGTCAATTCTATGGTGTAGTACTTCCTAACTACTTATCATCCCATTTTCTTTCAAATTCTTCCCCATCAACAGATTTTAACTTCCAGCACACTTATACTCAAATATACCCAAATTGTAACAGTATACCTTACATTACATAATTTTTTCCAGCAGTTAGACAGAATGGTGGTGGACACATTATCTGGTGTTCCTGCAGAGTGATACTTTGCCCCACTCTCACCCAAATGGAATATTACTTCAAGTTACTCAACTATTCCTGGTACATTAAACACCCACATTTAAACTTAAATTATTTGCAGAACCTGGGGTATTATTATAAACTAGTAACATTTTCTCTTTATATATACACCAAAGTTTGTTATTTTTCTGTATCCATTCAACCCAATCCCTAAAAGAGGCTCATCCTGAGAAAGTTCAGGAAAGAAGCAACGCCTACCTTTGCATGTAATTCCTCTATCAGGATCAGGATAAAAGATCTCAATCCTGTGATTATTCTCAAAAATGCCTGGGCTCTCAGGTAATATCCTTGACTTTTTAATACATATTTGTCTAGGGGCACCTGGGTGGCTCAGTGGTTGAGCATCTGCCTTTGGCTCAGGTTGTGATCCTGGGGTCCTGGGATCAAGTCCCACACCAGGCTCCCCACAGGGAGACTGCTTCTCCCTCTGCCTATGTCTCTACCTCTCTCTCTCTGTCTCTCATTAATAAGTAAGTAAAAAAAAAAAAAGAACACATTTGTCTATGTAAAGACATAAAAGGGTACTAGTAATTTAGTGTTAAGTGTTTTCTTTCTTCACGACTTTGTTACATAGAAGATTTTGAATAAATTTCTGAGAACAGCTTTTCTATTCCTCCTCTCTGAGGTTATATTTTGATATATGCATATATATAATATATAAATATTATATGAAAATATAATATAATATATATATATAATTTTGACAGTCTAATTGATGATCATCCTTATCAGCGAGTGGTTATAAGTAGAAAAATGAGACATTATTAGCATATAATCTAAAGGTTTTATATTTAAGACCTTTACAATTCAACACACCTAGAGATAAGATCTTCAGATCTTCTTTGTACGGCTATGTCAATCCAACCCTCCACATAACAAATTCATGTGAGTTAAAGAACTAAGGAACAATACAATATATCTCATTAATTAACCAGAACTATATTAAGTATTTAAAAAATCCCATTACATACTGGAATTTAATGCCCAGGTGCAAAGGCTCTGTACTACTTCGACATATAGTAATTACACTCAGTAAATACTGTTTATGTGCTTGCTGGCTCTGTACAAGCCTATTTGGAAAGAATCATCCAAGCAGTGTGGCTGCATTCGATGCCAAATTATGTGAATCTGAAATAATATTATTAAAGTTTATTTTACACATGATTACACATTATTTTACACATGATTTTTATATAATTTAAATGCTTCTCAAAGAGGGGATAATTTCATACTTTGGAAGAATCCAGAATGACTGAATCATAGGCTTGTGGAGCAACTCTAGATAGGTAACACAGGACTGGCCATTTTTTTATTAAGTCTCAAATATTGAGAGATTGTCAGAAGTACAGTATCTCATGTGAACTGTGACCGCTCTGTACCTGTAAATGAATGTTTCCTCCTTTATCTAAATTCAATGTAATAAAATATGATCATTATATACAGCGTGAATTTCTACTTCCTTCAACTGTTTTACTCTACTCTGGCAACCCCTTTGGCATTGTATCTCTCCCTCTATAACTGACTTTGTGGTGCATGGGGACCTAGTGATCACATAGCACAACAATCCAATGGGTTAGATACTCTTAAGTTCAGGAAACACAGAGAAAGGGAATAACTTGCTCAAGCCATTATTTGGCTTCGTTTTCTACTGTTGCCATAACATTACCTCAGTTTCAAATAAGACTCTCTTATTATCTCATGGTTCCGTGGGTTAGAAGTCTGACAGGGGTCCCAATGGGCTGAAGTCAAAGATTAAGAGGCTGTGGTCCTTACTAGAAGCTCTGGGAACCAACTGCTGTTGTTTAGTTCCTGGATTACTGTTTGACCACCATCCAGAGACCTGTCTCTGCTCCTGGAAGCTGTATTCCTTCCCATGCCTCCCAGGAGCTCCTAGTGGCCTCTCTGCTCCCCTGGGGCCCTCATTGCTCAGAACCCTCAGAGGTGTTTCCAATCTTTCTCATTCCTTCTCTTACTACAGTCAAAGAAAATTCTCTGCTCATTTGGTTAGACTGGGTCCACCCAGATAATGCAGGATAATTGCCCTATTTAAGGGCCAAAAAGCTCCTTTTGCATATAATGTAACCTATTCACAGTTCCAGGGAGAATGTGCGGGCATTGCTGAGGATGCCTTATTCAGCTTACAATATTATTATTTGATTTCTATATTGATTTACTTTACTCTGCCCTGACAAGCCACTTCAAAGAAATTTACAGCAATTTACTACTCCACTGTACATAGCAGCAGGACTCTAATCTGAGTGATTACAGCTACATAAGAATGATAATCTAGACATAGGCGGTTTTCCCACATTCATCTTTCTGGTTACCTTATCCACTTTTCGAGAAAAAGTTTCATATTTGGGGCTGTGTGAGAAGATACAAAGGAAATAGGCACTCACTCCTGAGTCAAGATGCTACACCCCTCAAGTCTCTTCCACTTTTCTCCATTTCAAAATATCCTAAATAAGAAGTAGTATGAACTTCCTTAGCAACATCCTGATAATTAAATATATTTCTTCTTCCATGCAGTCATCCTAAGTTTTACCATTATAGGCTTCTGTCCCCATGTGTCATTCACTCAGTTACTTTTTCTCAGACATTACTGGAAAATTATGTGATAATGCACCACTGACAAATAATTATCGGTCATATGTAATGACTTACAAACCTACAGGAACTCATCCCAATTAATGATCCTATTCATTCTTCGTATATAAATTATTCAAAAAAAGCATGCTAATTAATTCAACCTGAGTGGTCATCAGAAATAAAATTTTGAGCTGGCTTATGGGGTTCCTTAATATGTTTTATTCATTTTATTGACAAGGTCTGAGAGTCGATGTTAATGAAGCCAAAAAAGAGATATGCATAATAGGAAAACGATGTGAGAAGGACCAGAATGATAAAGACAGATGGGGACAGCATTACCAAGGAAATGGTAATCAACACCTACGGAATTCCTTCATGTTGAAAAGATAGCAATCAATAAATAGCAAAAAAAGGTTATTTCAGAATTTGTAAGACAGAAATTTCCAGACAGCATTTCATGGTTACAATATCTTAGTTTCCAAGACACTTTTTCCCTCTTGAAATAAGTTCTGGGAATTAAATATTTTTTCCTACCTGATGTCTTTTTTAACAGGTGTCTCGTGAAGTTCTCAGGAAAGAAGTGTTGTAATATACATTGTGCAACTATGGAATCTCCAAAACAGAGACTTGTAAGAGATTTTGAATATTCAATAAGAATGCACATGTGTCATGTTTACGTTAAATAATCTTTCTTAAAAATATGATAGTGGAGTAAGCAAAAATCCAGTTATATTGCACTTTTTTTCTGGTTTGAAGTCCAGAAAAAAAATTATTTATGACACTAAAACACAGCTCCTAAGTCTGATCTATTGGGCTTAGATTTAACTTTGTTAGATCTACCAAATCCCCTTACTATCATTATTGGGTTCTATTGTATATTCTTATATGATAGAGTTGCTGCATTTTATTTTAAAAAGATATGTGACATATCTCAGGATGTGTCTTATCCTGGTTACTGGAAGAGCTCACAAAACAATCCAGCTTTCTACAGTGGCATATGTGGAATACACCAGGCTCTGTTGAAACTGATGGAAAGAAGCACCAATTAGAGCAAAATAGTGTGATACAAGCACAAAGTCTTTTATGAACCCATAGTAGACAGTAGCTGTAACCCAAAGATGGTCATTACTTGGCAAGAAAGCATCTGGAAGCAAACACATCACAATTCACTTAGAATAGTATCATCAGTGTTTGGAGAAAGTAGATGAGTTCTGCCTAAGCATCCTCGGAGTTGAACTCGAAAAAAGGGAAGAGTAAAACAAGTTCAGTTCTTTGTTTTAAAGGACATAGGGCAAAAATTCGTTTAATTCTAAGAGAAGAGATAAATTGAGTAGACTATGTACTGACTTTATGTTAATCATCTTAAGCCTCTAGGTCTTCATTTGTCGTGTCTCTGCCAGAGGTTGGTCTAGACAGTAGAGGAAAGATGAGTTATCAAGTGGAACCTAAAACGCCCAACAACTTGGCAGGCAAGACCATTTATAAAGGTTACTGGAATGGTCCTCAGATTAAGCACGTCAGAGTGATGGCTTATGATGGCTTCGTGAAAACGAAGGTTCTGGTCCACCAACCAAACTACCCTGCTGGATTGTTCTTATAAAGCGTCTTCATTGTCAGAAGATCATACCCTCACAGAATAAAATGGTCATAAATTCTACCTCACAAGATTGTCATAAGAATTCAATGAAAGGATAATACATGTCACATAATACGTACTGAATTTTCTCCTCAGAGAAAATAAGCCCTCAATCCAACTGGTAAAATTAAGGATGCCTTAGTTTTGACAATTAACAAACTTTTCACAATTTGCTGTGAACATTAGATCAAGGATATTTAGTCTTTAGGAATAGTTTAATAAAGCAAATAGAAAGCTCATATAACCCTTGTTTGCTGTATTCCTGAAAATGGCAAAATAAGGGTGAGTGGTCTCTCCGTGAAAGGTCTAATGTGGTGGATTGTGTAGGACATGATATAACAAGATATGGGGAATATAGACAGCTGAAGTGTAAAGGAAAGAAAAGACAGATCTTCACATTTGCATAACTTACAGTTCTCTGAAGTTTAGAATTTATGGTATTTTCCAGAATAGTATTTAATATCTAATATCTTTGTTTATATTTAAAGAATAGAAAGAGGATCGAACTTAAGTTACAACATATGTTTTTGCTTAATAGAAATAAACAGCCAAAAGGAAAATGCAGAAATAAACAAATTATTATATTATGACATAAGAGAATTTAAAAGGTTGACAATAAAAATTTAATATTCTCAATAAAAATATTAGCACTTTGATTAGTTTTTATTTCTTTCTATGCAGAATCCATGCTACTCTATACTGAATATTTTCAGTTTAGTTATATGAATTTGTTAATGATGCATAAACCGTCGTAGTTTTTCAAAAGATAATCTTAACTCTGGGAAACAAACAAGGGGTAGTGGAAGGGGAGATGGGCAGGGGGATGGGGTGATGGGCATTGAGGAGGGCACTTGATGGGATGAGCACTGGGTGTTATACTATATGTTGGCAAATCGAACTCCAATAAAATAAAATTTAAAAAAACAAAAAATAATCTTTAGTTTCTTATCTATATTCAAAATAAAGGGATGTTAGTATTTTTAGGGTCTAAAGAAAATCTAGCCTCTAGTTACCATTACAAACAAAAAACCGCTTCCCCTCTATCCCCTGTGACATATTTTTCAGTGTAACATTTACTCTAAAAATGTGAGTTAAAAAAATTAAACTTTTTAACTTTTTACTTTTTAACTTTTAAACTTTTAAATTTTTAACTTTTAAACTTTTAAATTTTTAAAAAATTTTTTTAAATGTGAGTTAAAACCAACTTAAAATATGGTTATGTTGTTTCACTACATGGCAATAAGGATTGTCCCTGTCACGAAGTATATTCTCAGTATTAACCTATAATTATTCTTCATGTCTCGAAATTTATTAAGTACTTAAGAAAATCATGCAACAGAACAAAATTTGCAAAAATATTAAACATTATTTCCTGAATCATTTATACTTTTAATTGTGAAATAGCCGAAAGCTTACATTAGTCAAATATATGACGCATAGTTTTTGAAAAGCAAAATGGAATATATGGAAATTCATGTAAAATGAATTGAGGCACATTGCATTATTCCAAATATAGAAGAAATTTGCATTTCTTAATTTATTAATAGCAAAGACAAAAATTGGAAATGAACTGTGAATTGATAAAAAAAAGAAGCAAAATTAGTGAAGTCCATGATTTATAAATTTTATGATAGCATTATAAATTAGGTCCACACAAGCTCATAATGCATGAGGATGCCAAAGTAACAAGTTGTTTCTTAATATATTTTAATGTAATTTCCATGGTCAAAGGGCTAGGAAAGAGGGCCATTTAAAGAAAAATAATTGTAGACTTTAAAGTTCTAAAAAAGGGAGAAAGAAATTTTTTTAAATATGATTTTCCTGTGAATAATTGTTTCCAGGAGCCAGATCAAGATAGGTCTTTTTATAGATACTTCTAGAACATTTCTTCTTTCTCCTTCATAAGTCCCTCACCATCCTCTCAGAGGACACTGGATTCCGTGTCCTCACACTAAATCACCTACCATCACTTGGTTGTGGCAGTCATTTCAGATCTGGAAGTCATTCCTCCTTATTCCTTGAAAATTTAGCTCTTGACTGTCATTCTCTTCTAATTTATCCTGTCGTAATTTGTGATAGCTTAGACAATCTTCTACACCTTGGCTTCTCCTCTCTTGACCTCCTCTCCAGTGATCTTGCCAGGCAGCGTGTCTCAGCCATTTACTTCTACAAGCTTACTCTTTAAAAAAAAAAAAAAAAAAAAAAAAAAAAGACTTTATTTATTCATTCATGACAGACAGAGAGAAAGAGAGAGGCAGAGACACCGGGAGAGAGAAGCAGGCTCCACGCAGGGAGCCCGACGTGGGACTCGATCCCAGGACTCCAGGATCACGCCCTGGGCTGAAGGCAGGCGCTAAACCGCTGAGCCACCCATCTTATTTATCACCTCTTAATCATGCTAGTTCATGCATTCAGCTTTGTAATAAATTACCTGAGCACTTCCTCATCCTCCTGCTCCACCCCCTTGTTTTCATCAGACTTTCCTGGAAAAACCACAACCTGATTTGATCAAACTGTCAGGCTATTGTGCACCTACATTTGCAGAGAGACCGGAGCTGCTAGATTCATTACTAAATGTCCCAACACCAACCTGATAGTGCTGAAGACGACCTGTCATTCTTGCCAGTTTTCCATAGTGAATTCACTCTTCTGAGACAATCTCTCTAAAATCTCACCCTCCTCAAGCCTTCAACACTTCTCACCTAATCTTTGCTTGTCAATAAATAACATCCTATGTCCCAGAACAATAACTTGGCTTGCTTTGATGATTCTTTGCTAACTATATCACATGCACGTACAAGTGTATAAAGCAAATAAAATGGGGATGCCTGGGTGCCTCAGGCAGTTAAATGTCTGCCTTTGGTTTAGGTCATGATCTCAGGGTCCTGGAATGGAGCCCTGCACTGGCTCAATGGAGAGTCTGCTTCTGCCTCAGTATGTCCATATTGTCTTCCTTCCCTCCATTACCTCCAAGCAGCTTCCTGTGCCCTTTTGTCCACCCATTCTTTAAATCTCATTTCTTCCTTGTTCAAGAACTTTTGTCTATGTAGCCCTCTCTTAACTCTACATCTCCTGCCAATGATTGTCCCATTTGTTTTGCTGTTGTATTATTATTGTTCCTTTTTGAATTAAACTTCAATAGTTACCTATACTTATTTTTACCCTGTTCCACTCCTCTTTCTCCCTTGAGTACATTTCAATTAGCACATTTAGTCCCAACATCCACCAACATTGTTCTTGATCTTCATGCTGCAAGATACGGCATTTACATCTTAGTTCTTATTTATACAGCCTCTCTTGAGAGTTAACCCTTTCATCTTTCCAGGAATACCTGCCTCACAGGGGTTACAGAATATCATCCTCCTCACTGGCCACTCATTCTTCTACTTCACTGATCCCTCCATGTCTCTCTGACTCCCAAGCAATCAGGTCCCCCGGGTGCTTCTGTGCCTTGTTTTTCTTTGACCTATTATCTCTCCTTTGGTAAACATGTGTAATCCCATTGGTTTAAATACTATTTATAGACTGATTCCCTCAAGTTATATTTCCAACCTAACCTGTTAAACAGCTTGGAGTTTGTGGAATCTTGGACAATTCCACATATTGGACATTTAATTGCTAGCCCAGATATGTTTATCCCACACTGTTCTATAACTCAGTACATGAGAACCCCAACTGATGAATTCATCAGGTCAGAAAAAGCTGGAGTGGCTCTTGATCTTATGCCCTATACCCAACCTATCAGAATATCCAGTTTGCTCTATCTATAAACTGTATTAATAATTATAATTTCTCACCACTTCAATGCTATTAGCTTGACCTAAGTCTCTTTCACCAAGATCATGGAAGGAGGGGGACGAAGGAGAGAAAGAAAAGAAAAGGAAGGAAGAGGAAGGAGGAGGAGGAGGAGAAGTTGCAATGGCTCTTCATCTCCAACTTCTGTTAGAATAAATCTTTACAAATTCAGTCTTATATGTTGATAGGCAATTGCCTTCTTTGGCTGCCTTAGGTTTTTAGTTCATTAGCTACAATAGCCCTTAAGACAACTCCCAGATCATAAATTCTGGGATTCTGCAATCTTGCAAACCTTGGAAGAGGCCCACATCCTGTGCAGACATCCCTAGAGATGCGTGAAATGTCAGTGAGAGCACTGCCTCCAGAGTGATGAGTGCAGATGTGGGTCTGACCCCAGCCGAGGCCCTCTCTCTGACTGAGCCATATCTAAACCACTGTTGCTTTGCATTCATGCCTTGAGCACTAAGATCAGGAGAAGACTTGTCAAGTTACATGGCTCATACCGACTCTCCTCCCTTGGGGAGATGAGGGAAGCTCCAACACATTAAAACAGAAGCTGCCTTGGCAGCCACAGCCTGGTGTGGTCCTAGCTGTAGCCACCTTATCCTCCTCCCTGTGACAGGGAACTCAATCCCTATTCTCTCTTTCTCCCTGTCAGCTCCTTTATCCCATCTTATTTATTAACTTGGATATACAATTGATGTCATAAGAGATATTCGGGAAAATCAAGGTCCTGCCTAAGTTAATTCTGTCCTATTAGACAGGGTCACCGAGGACACTGATATGGTTCCGTTCCCCCCAGGAATCTGGGGAAGGCGAATCCTATGAGCTCTCCTCTCAGACACATGTACGCCTGCCCACTTCTGCCCCCCGACCCGGACCACAGAAAGCCAAGCCATTGTATCTCTCACCCTGAAGGCTGCCAGCCTGGTGACAGTCACTCTTGCTCTCCTGTGCATGACACACATGATAATCTTTCCTAGATGACTCAGGTGATTTCCTCTCCTGCTCCACATTGTCTCCTGGTTTCCTAACTCACGCAAATAAAATCCAACCTTCCCCCTGTGGACTATGCAGCTCATGAGATTGGGCCTCATCTTCCTTTCAGACATGCTTCCTTCCTGCTCTTCCACATTTCATCTGCTCTAAACATCACAGACTTCCTGACCCCACAGATGAGGATTCAGCGCTCTCCACTCCGGGACTGTGTCCTCAGGTGTTCCCTCTTCCCAGGGTACTATCTTCTAGTCCTGTACTTGGCACTCTGCCTTCTTCATTCAGATCTGTAATCAAACAACACCTTATCGTCGTGTTTTTCCAGACCAATGATCTGATTAAAAACCTCTTCCATTCTATCAACTTACCTGGCTTTTAAAAAAAAAAAAAAGTAATTGAGATAATAATCTATATTTTTGTTTATTTATTTGCTTTAGGGCACTTTCAGTCAAATAGCAGCTCATTAAGAGAGGGACTTTTATGGTTCACCACAGTCTGCCCAGTGCCCTTAGCAGTGTCTGGCATGTACTGAGCACCAGACAATATTTAGCAAGGGGGAAAATAAACAAACGAAAAAAAAAAAAAAAAAACAACACCTCAGAATCTTTTGTTAGTATCTTTGTTTCATTTTAAAAAGCAGAACTAGGTGTTAAATTCTGATAAATTATTGAAAGCTATATCTGAAACTAATGATGGACTATAAATTGGTTAATTGAATTTAAATTTAAAAAATTAAAAATTTTACAAAATTACACACACAAAAAAAATCAGGATTTAGCAATATGGGTCATGAGCCTAAATCAGGAGTCTACAAACTGTGTCCAGTAGGCCATGTCCAGCCTACTTCTTTTTTGTGTAAATAAATTTATTGCAACACATCCTCGCTTGTCCCCATACCTGTTGTCGATGGCTGCTCTTGGGCTATACCAAGAGACCTTCTGGCCTGCAAAGCACAAAATACTTACCATCTGGCCCTGTACAGAAAACATGTGCCAAACTTTGGCCTAAACTATACAATTCTGGCTTGATTTCTCATAGTTTCTTTCTTTCTTTTTTTTTTTTTTTTTTTTTTGGCATCATTGCCTTTCTATACTTTCAGCTACCCAAAGCAAAGGTGAAGTCAGTCACAGCTTTAACTAACTTTGAGAAAGAGAATGGAAAGAATTATGAAGAACTCAGAGCAAGTCGTTCAACTTCACAACCAGTCACACAAGCACAAGATGTTTCTCTTCACCATTTTTTCTTATCCCTTAACCAGGTAGTTTTCTGAGGTATTTTCTGAGTGATTTCTAAAGAGAAAAGCTCTGTGGTTTCTTTGTTCATAAGGCTGGAAACCACATAGAGCAATGTTGTTTGAATAAGAGGATTTTAATTTTTCCTTCAGAGATTTTTCTGCCAAAATGACTTCTCATGCCCACCTAGTGTAGACATTTCATGAGGAACTTCCCCGTGGAAAAAACTTTGCCTTTTACTAGATGGATGAGCAAGATGCTGGGATAGGGGCAATCTTTTCTGCCTATTTTATTGTCAATCACCAACTGACACTAATTTTCTCAAATAAGCATTTCCCATCAAGAAATCTACACAAGATACATATATCTTATTCCCCAGTTTTTGTAGTACTTGGGATTTTCAAAGAACAGACTTAAATCTTGATCCTACTTGTGTGATATAATAGAAGTAACCACTCATGACTCTACCCTCTGAACAAAACTGCTCACACTTCAAGCAACATCACTGGGGTGGAATTGTGAAGAGGTGTAGAGCAGCATCACCATATGCAATCTCTACCCTACAGTTACGAGAGCCATGTAAACCATCAAAAGTGTATGGACAGTAAAATGGGAAATGATTAGCAACTGATGAGTTTTGAGCACATTTTACCCTTATTTTTTAATATACTTATTTGGCTATAAGCTTATATAACTTAATTTTTATTAATGGTCGTGCCTAAGAACTAGGTTTAAAACTTCCTGAAAATTTAACAAGCAGCTTTTGCACACTGTGCACACAACCCAGATAAACCCAGGTTAAGAGCTTTGTTCATCACATTAGCAGTCTGAGACACTGGAAACACCCTGGCCTTTAGACAGTGGATAACTCCACTTGCACATATGGAGAGCAAAGATGAAAGCTGTCTAAGGTATTGCTGGCGCGCCATTAGAACTTTCCTGGTTCTCTATGGAACAAATATTTTAAGTCCTACCCATGCACATTTTCATGAATCCCTAGGGACAGGGTCTGCCACAGAGGTTCTCAATGCCCCACACATCGTCGGTACTGGCCACTCCCAGGCAGAGTGCTAATTTCCTGTTGCAAGTACCTTCCAATCTCCAAGTGACTCCTTTCTCTAACTAACGGAGCAGCTAAGTTTATGGGCAGGTCAGGACAGAGGTGCCGGGAAGCCCTCATTCACAGCAACAGTACAGAGCACATCTCTGATTTGCCCCAACCAGGGGGTGGGAAGCTCATGTATTTATCCACTAATTTCTTTGTTTTTGGTGAATGCTGGGCAGTGATGTGCTGGCAGATGTTTAACAATTAGCTCTCTGAACAAATAACCCTGATACGTAGCATCTGCCGGTTTCTGGGATGGGAATCCCTCTCACTAAGGCCAGTTTCCAGCCACAGCAACAGTGGTGTGCAGGTGTTGTGTGCACAGTGTGCAAAAGCTGCTAGTTAAATTTCAGGAATTTTTAAACCTGGTTCTTATGCACAACCATTATTAAAAATTAAGTTATATAAGCTTATAACTAAATAAGTATGTTAAAAAATAAGGGTACAATGTGCTCAAAACTCATCAGTTCCTAATCATTTCATATTTATCCATATGGTATGGTGATGCTGCTCTACACCTCTTCACAATTCCACACCAAGTGATGTTGTATGTGTTTCTCTATTTTCAAGGAACCTCCTTGAAAATAGAGAAACACGATAGCATAGAAAAGCAGCTTGCTCCATACTGCACATAGATGAACAAATATTTAATTTCAAACTCTGTTATTTGCCCTATAAATATGGCCCATATGGGGATGGTCAGTTGGAAGTCTCACCTGAGGGAAGGACTCTCCACCCTGGCCATTTCCATGGGGCTTCCCCAGCTAATGAGGTTGGATATTTTAAGGACTCAATTTGATGTAACTTTGCCTTATTCTCACTTATTGTCTACTATTACCTTTGTCTGTGTGCAGAGTCCTTTCCTCTTCTGTTTCTATTGGGTTTCTATCATTATAATAGTTTTCTTTCCTTTTTGAAATGGAAACACAGCTCTTGTAAATCTCTTGTTCAGAACAATAATCAGGGCAGATATTCTGAGGTGCTGGCAGGACCCTAAATGGACTCACTGAATTGTGGATTAGGAGGCATCAAAATAAGGTCCAGTAGAAGCCTTTGACGAGCTACCTCACCACCTCAAAACAAAGCTACAAAATCAGGAGCAATACTACATGCCTTGTGGAATGGAAGTTCCATTGAAGGAACCTCAGAGATTGAAGGATATATGGCTAGTTGTCTCATTCTATCAGTGTTTAACCTACCAGTATGGCTTCTGCAAATAGGAGATGGATTGTGATGCTCAGCCATTGAAGTTATTTAAGTAGTTGTCCCAATCATTGCTACAGTGTCTCACAGAGTCTTTTTACTGGAACAGATCAACATAGCCCCTGACAATGGTCAAGAGTCTACTGATCTTGAAAATGCATTCTTTCAATCAAAAAAGGGAATAAAAGGTACTCTGCTCCCATCTGGAACACTTCACAGTGCGTCCAGGGCCACATAAATTCTCTTTATCAGGATCTTCTGCAGAATTTCACATTGGTCTACTCATTTGATTAAATTTCTTGAGCAGGAGTGCCAAATAACTGGGATACCCTGAACATGAGACATGTAGTCATACAGAGAGGGAGAGATCTGTCATACTGAAGATGGACCCAAAAATCTGTGGCATTCCAAGACATCCTATCAAAGTTAATGGAAAATATTTTCAATGTTTTTATAACTGGATTGATATTATTTTCCTCATTCTATCTTTTCTCTCTTCCCCTACCAACTTCCTGCTTCTTCTTCATCCTCTTCCTCCCTTGTCTTTCTTAAATTAATTCAGATTTGCCAAAACTTCTTCTACTTTAGTTGTCATTCCTGAGAAAGAGTTTAGATGTTATTGAACCAACTAATTTTATATTTTTTTCTTTATCTTCTTTCCTGTTACTATTTCGGTTTACTTTCATCGGGTTTGTATTTTAATATTTTCTATCATAATGAGCCCAATGCCTAATAAGTTTGTTTTAATATATTCTGCATTCTAATATTTAATTTATGGTTCAATAATTGCCTTTGATTATTGCTGAAATCATATCTCATGTGCTTTGATATATGGCACTAATTATAATTCCTACAATAATTGTAGCTTTTACCTTGAATTTCTTTGTAAAACAAGACAGTTTTGTTTTACTTTGCTTCTTTTATTATTTCCCAAGTGGATTTATTTTTGCAATAATTTTGTTGTTTCTAATTCTACTGCAGTATGATCACATTCTGTCAGAAAGTATATATCCCATAATATTTATAAGCTAATAGATGAATTTTAAAAAAAAAAAAAGGGAACATAGGGCAGCCCTGGTGGCCCGGCAGTTTAGCGCCGCCTTCAGCCCAGGGCGCGATCCTGGAGACCCGGGATCGAGTCCCACGTCGGGCTCCCTGCAGGGAGCCTGCTTCTCCCTCTCCCTGTGTCTCTGCCTCTCTCTCTCTCTCTCTCTCTCTCTCTGTCTGTCTGTCTCTCTCTTTCTGTGAGTCTGTCATGAAGAAATAAATAAAATCTTAAAAAAAAGAAAAAAAGGAACATAAACATTAAAAGATAAACTACATAGTAAGACATTTTTCTAGGTTTTTAAGTGCGTGACCTAGAGATTCACACTGTTCCCTAAGGTAACCCAGCTATGACATTCCGTCTTTAAGTCTATGAATTTTGTATGGATTTGCTTTATACAAAATTCGGGACAAGTCTTCAAACCAGTACAAGGCCACTGGAACCTGTTCTGGGGGCTCTTCTTAGAACCTCCTCCAGTGTGTGCTCCTTCTCCCTGGACTCTTCCAGTTACTCTTCTTTCTCTTCCCTCTGTCTACCATGAAGATAATTCAGGTTTTACCCCTGATGGTCTAATTAGTCTTCTCCGATCAGCTAGTGCATTACACTTTTATAATGTGTCAGTGCTTTAAAACTTGACCCACTTAGGAAAAAAATGTTTCCTTCATTTTATCTATTACAGAATTGAACTCTCTGAAAGCCATGCTATTTTTTCCTCTGCAAACCTAAAGCATGTATCAAAAACAGTATATTTATATAGTTCTACATAATAAATTTCTTTCATTGTGATGTGCATTTGTCTTCCCTCCTTCACTTCCCACCATGGCCAACTTGTATAGTACATTTTACAGGAATGATGCTCAATAAATGTCCTTGAATGTTTGAGGATGTTCCAAGCAGCACTCTTCATTATAGATTAATGAACTCAAAGAAATTGTGGTATATCCAGAAAAATGAAAGCAAATATAGCCACAAATCTACAAAGATGTGTGTGTCTGAAAACATGAAGCTACATAAAAGAAGCAAGACTCACAAGAAGATTCTCTGTCACCATGTTATTTCTATTACAAAAAGATCAAAGTCAGGAAAAACTAAATATTGGGCTATTAGAAATACACAGATGGTAACTACAGAGAAAAGCAAAGGACTAATCAACAAGAAATTAGTGGTTACATGTGTCAGGGAGGATGAAAGAGGAAACATAACCAGTGCTCAGCTCAATGGGGCCTTCCAAGGAACCAGGACTCTTCCTTTACCTAGAAGGTGAATACGTGGGTATTTGTTTTAGTATTATTCTTTAAATTGCACATACTCGTTCCATGCAGTTTCATAGATAACATGTGCCACAATCAACAATTAGCAGGGTGATTAGTAAATAAAATATTCATGGAAACTGGTGTTGGAGTGTTCCCTGACATTTGGCAGGTACTAGAACCCAATTATTCCCCTTTCAAGTTTTTTGTTTCATGGGCAGAACCCTGTGTACTTTGTGACACATGACCAACTTGAAGCTCACATTTGACTGTAAAATCATGTGATTATCATCTATGTCTCCCACTGACGGGCAAGCTCCAAGAAAGCAGATCTTAGATAACCTTTTGCTCCCTGTTGCATGACTCATGGTAAATATTTAAGTAAGTACTCAATAAATGCAGACGGTGGGAGGGAAAGACTATGCCAGGTCTTATAAGCCAAGTTAAAGATGCCAGTTCTTATCTTAAGAATAATCGAAAGCTATTGAGTAGCACTTCTATGTGGGTGGCAAGTCATATTTCTATATTAGAAAGGTCACCCTGGATGCTTAATGAATAAAAGACTGGAGAAAATTAAGAGTGGACACAAAAGACCAGTCGGGACATTACTTTAGTGATCCCAGTGAAGGGTAAGGTGAGCGTGTGCTTCATAGCACCCTGATGGAAACAGCAGTAGAAATTAAATTCATCAGATGAAGTAACTTGTTAAAATCCATAGAACTTAAAAAAAAAAAAGAAAAGAAAAAATCCATAGAACTTGATAACAGATTGTGAACACAGGTGGGAAATTGAGTAAACAAGGTCCCAATGATGATTCTCAGGTTTATGGCTCTGCAAGGGACTGGTAGGCTGGCTGCGATTTTCCCAGACAGTGATTAGTCCAGGGTTGAGATCGCCAAGGTAGAGGAATTTGAAGATTGTTTGTGGGTGACATCGTCCAGAAATGTAGTAGAGCGACAGAAGGAAAGACTGACACCTGAGTTAGTCCAGCATCTGATAGACTAGTGGAGGAAGGAAGGGTCTGCAGAAGGGGAGAAGTGTCTCCTTGTATGTCCCATGTGTGCTGGAGGATGCTTCAAGGGACAGTATCAAATTGAAAAGTTCACTTGCCAGAAGGGCTCAGAGGTCACAGAAAATGGCTGACTGATTGGATCTAGCAAGATGTGAGGGTTTTTTTGCTGGAGTGATGGCATAGATGTCACAGTGGAGTGTGCTCAAGGGTAAAGAAAAAAAATTGAGGAAAAGAAGAATCAAAATATAGACAGTCCTTAGCAGAAATTTGGCAAAATGAATAAGGACAAAGTTTCGCTGATTTCTAGAGGAGTGATTTTTCTCTCCAATCAAAAATCTTAATAAGAAAATCCAGTTCCCTATCATTTTTATGCTCTACGCTACTGCAATCTTTTTCATACATATACATCTAAGATAGTGAGAAATGTCTTCCAGGCATCATCATTTGCTTACATCTTAAAGCCAGTCCTGGGTGATAATCTTTAACAGAATTCCAATTGGTTCTCTGTGTTTGAACACTTTCAAAATCTGGGACATACGAAAAGGTGGAAAATATATTATCCACTCCAATATACTAATTTTGTTGAGCCAATTTATTAGTTTTCTGTTGCTATTTAACAAGTTATCACCAACTTAACAGCCTGAAAAATAAAAATGCGTAGAACCTGGATCGCTCATACATTGCTGATGAGAATGCAAAACAATATAGCTATTCTGGAAGACCATTTGGCAGTTTCTCATAAAACTAAAGATGCAATTACAAGGCCCAGACGCTGCACCCATGAGCATTTAATTCAGAGATGAAAACCAATTGTAGCTGGCTGAAAAACCACACTCTCCGCTCTCCCACCAACAGATAACCACATCAGGATCTCTGGAACCTGTGAGTGTTTTTATATGGATTTTTCTTTTTTTTATAAATTTATTTTTTATTGGTGTTCAATTTGCCAACATATAGAATAACACCCAGTGCTCATCCCATCAAGTGCCCCCCTCAGTGCCCTTTACCCAGTCACCCCCACCCCCCACCCACCTCCCCTTCCACCACCCCTAGTTCATTTCTCAGAGTTAGGAGTCTTTCATGTTCTGTCTTTCTGATATTTCCCACTCATTTTTTCTCATTTCGCCTTTATTCCCTTTCACTATTTTTTCTATTCCCCAGATGAATGAGACCATATGATGTTTGTCCTTCTCTGATTGACTTATTTCACTCAGCATAATACCCTCCAGTTCCATCCACGTTGAAGCAAATGGTGGGTATTTGTAGTTTCTAATGGCTGAGGAATATTCCATTGTATACATAGACCACATCTTCTTTATCTATATGGATCTTTTTTTGCAAGTGTGATTCAGTTAAGGATTTTGAAAAGAGAAGGAGACAATGTGACCACAGGGAAGATACTGGAATGACAAATGACAAGTCAAAGAATATGGAGAGCCACCAAAACCAAGGAGAGGTGAGAGATAAGGAGCCCAGATCTGCTGATGCCTATGCCTTAGCCCAGTGACTCAGCTTCTGGTCTCCTGAACTATAAGAGAATAAATTTCTGCTTTTTATTTGTAAAGGTATTTATTTATTTATTTATTTATTTATTTATTTATTTATTTAGCACAAGTAGGGGGAATTGCAGAGGGAGATGGAGAGAGAGCATCTCCAGCAGGCATTGAGCTCTGAGCCTGATACAAGGCTCCATCCCATGAGCCTGAGATCACAACTGGAGCTGAAACTGACTCAGAAGCTCTACCGACTGAGGCCCCCAGGCCCCCCAGTCCAACTGTGCTCTTATCAAGAGATAAAAGAATCTGCTTCCAAATTGCTTGAGGTTTGGGGCAGAGTTCAGTTCCTGGAGGCTGCAGGACTCTAGTCACCCTGTCCTTCACAGCCACTGGTTCCTGGGGACTGCCCTGGGGTCCTCTGCCCAAAACCCCCTCCGTGTCAGAGCCGGCAATGACACAGTGAGCTCCTCTTGTGCTAAGGAATCTCTCTGATGGAGAAAACACTCTAGGTTTAAAGGGCCTGACTGGCTGCAGTAGGCCTACCTGGATAATCTTAAATAACTGATAATCAGGAACCTTAATTATATCTTCAAAATTCCTTTTGCCTGCAAGGTGAAAAATCATGGCCTGATATCTCATTATAGCCACAGTCTGGACACATGGGACAAGGAATTTGGGGAGCTGTCCCTTGCAACTTCCTCCAACTCCCTGCATTATACCTGAAGGATTTCTACAACTCACATAACCAAATACACTTACTGTGTATTTAATTTCCTCAGGACACCACTCAGGGTACTGGCTCGCTCATTTAATCTACTAATCTATTTTAAGTGAAAATATTTGTCTATAGCAGAACTAGTCATTCATGAAAGCAAGACATAATGCCAAACACAGAGCAAAGGTACTCCAGCTCGGGGTAAAGATATGTGGGTAGAGAACATTACTCAAATGTGAACAGATAAGGTGTGGCTTCGTTTCCAGTGCTAAAGTCATCGCAGCCTCCAGTTGACAGAGGAAGATCTATACATGGTAAATGTTGCAACAGGGGCACCTGGGTGGCTCAGTGGTTGAGCATCTGCCTTCAGCTCAGGTTGTGATCCCGGGGTCCTGGGATCGAGTCTTTCAATGGAGTCCCCGTGGGGACCCTGCTTCTCCCTCTGCCTATCTCTCTGTCTCTCTCTCTGTGTCTCTCATGAATAAATAAATAAAATCTTAAAAAAAAAAAAGGAAAAGGTTGCAATAGATTTTGCTGATTGGCCCCACCCCGGGAGAGGGCAGTTTGCCCACGTAACTCATGACACATTACCAGCTACCAAAGGCACTGAACACGTATAAATAAAACAGGACAATCTTGTTGGTCACTGTTTGGAAATCATCTATATGAGGTTGCAAAATACATGCACGGATCTAAGGAAAATGTTTAATAAATCCATGTATATAATTTTTTTTAATATCAGAAATATTTATTTTCAAAAGTTACCATAATTTTGTGGGAAAATATTTTTTTTTATAAATTAATTTTTATTGGTGTTCAATTTACCAACATACAGAATAACACCCAGTGCTCATCCCGTCAAGTGTCCCCCTCCGTGCCCGTCACCCATTCACCCCCACCCCCCGCCCTCCTCCCCTTCCACCACCCCTAGTTCATTTCCCAGAGTTAGAAGTCTTTATGTTCTGTGTCCCTTTCTGATATCTCCCATACATTTCTTCTCCCTTCCCTTATATTCCCCTTCACTATTATTCATATTCCCCAAATGAGTGAGAACATACACTGTTTGTCCTTCTCCGATTGACTTACTTCACTCAGCATAATACCCTCCAGTTCCATCCACGTTGAAGCAAATGGTGGGTATTTGTTGTTTCTAATGGCTGAGTAATATTCCATTGTATACATAAACCACATCTTCTTTATCCATTCATCTTTCGATGGGCACCGAGGCTCCTTCCACAGTTTGGCTATTGTGGACATGGCTGCTAGAAACATCGGGGTGCAGGTGCCCCGGCGTTTCATTGCATCTGAATCTTCGGGGTAAATCCCTAACAGTGCAATTGCTGGGTCATAGGGCAGGTCTATTTTTAATTCTTTGAGGAACCTCCACACAGTTTTCCAGAGTGGCTGCACCAGTTCACATTCCCACCAACAGTGTAAGAGGGTTCCCTTTTCTCCGCATCCTCTCCAACACCAGTGAGAATGGGGAAAATTAATAAGGCATGTATATAATTTTCTTCACTTAATTTATGCTTCATGACTTAAGATAAATTCAGTTATTGTCCAGATGCCTAAATGCCTAGACCATAATTTTCCTAGTTATGTATAATAACTAGTTTTTCCATTATTACTTTTCTACATTGATTTTTGAGGATATGATAGCATATCAATTGTGTAGAAGTGTATATATAACTTCCAAGTGATATGCAGAGGGTAAATGATAATTTCATCTTCTCAGATATTATAACTTGAGGCTAAAAAGTACTATAACTTTTTAACATAATTTTATTGAAGTAGAATATACATGTAGAATCATGCACAAATCATGAGTGCAAATTTTAAGAATATTTTCACAAAGGGGACTCACCAAGGAATCCAAAGATTCATTACTATCACAGTCTAAATCCTCTATGGCCCTCTGAGTAACTACCCCTCCTTTCCCAAAAGTAACCATTTATGTGCTGTTACTAGTAAACATTATTTTGTATGTTTTAAAATTTATGTAAATGATATCACATAACAGTATACATTATTTTATGTCATTTCTTCTACTCATATTAAGTCTGTGAGATTCATCCATATTATAATGTGTAGCAATCATTTTTTTGTTTCAATGCTTCATAGTATTCCATTATTTTTTTTAAGATTTTATTTATTTATTTGAGAGAGGGAGAGAGAGAGAAAAAGCATGGTGTGGGGGGGGGAGGGAAAGAGGGAGAGGGAAAAGCAGACTCCCCACTGAGCAGGGAGCCTGAAACGGAACTGGATCCAGGACCGTGAGATCTGAGCCCAAGGCAGATGCTTCACCAACTGAGCCACCCAGGTGCCCCAGTATTCCACTGTTTGACTAAAATACAGTTTATCCATCCCACTAAAATTAAATTTCAGATGGTTTCCATTTTATGGCTATTGCAAATAGTCCCACTATCAATACTATTATAGACTTCATGGTCATCCAATTGAGTTTATATATCTATGATTGGGCTTTTGTGCTCATAGAAAGTGTGTGTTAGATAGCTTTAGTAGATACTGAAAATGATGTTTTCAAAGTGATTGATACAACTTAAAATGGGTATTACTGTTTGCCCTCAATGAAGGATCAGTATCTTAAATGTGTGGCAGTTGCCAGTGGCTGGTCTCTGTGGGGAAGAAAGGAGAAGTTGCCTCAAACTACAGCTTTCTGGAAAGCCGCTCACTCTAAGTGCCACATTTCGTCAGCCACACTTCCCAGGAAGCTTCCAGGCTTCCTCTTGTGTGCTTTTGGTTTTAAATGGAATTCCCAAATGAAACTAGCTTCATATCCAACATCGCCATCCTATTCATTCTGCACTTAGGTGACTGTGCTCTCTCTCCTGACGTTCCAGGCAAGTTGTCTGGCATTCCTATTGATGACTCTATTGATAATTAGGTGGAACCTCCAAAAGCCCTATTTGGAAATAATCTTCACTCATTTGTCACTACTATGGAGCCTCCATTATTGCTGTACGCCATCTCTCACAGTCCCTAGGGAAATATCTGTCTATCGTTAGTTATCAAGTCAACAAAGCAAACCTACCAAGATGTGAGGTCCAGCTATAGACCACATTATCCCTCAAGAGTATCTGATCTGTTTGCCTCCAAGGCTCAGGAATAACTGTGCATGCATTTTCACCGTAGCCTATGCATCATGCCACAAAATGGCTGTATTTACTGATGCTGAGGCCCGTGAGACCATTTTTCTGCTGGCCACAGCAGTCCTCTGTCCATGAGCATCATTCAGAACAAAGTTGGGACCTCAGAGAAGAGATACAGAAATCCTGTGATCTACTTTATCTCCAAGCCTTGTCTACTTTCTCCCTTGAATTCATGACAGCACAGCAGAAGTCCTATAGCACATCATTATTATCATCACTGTTATTACAATTAAAATAATATATATTCATCGTAAAAAAGATCAACAAGAAAGTTAATAAAGCAAAACTCTAATTAACCCTCTATTTGTCCATTTCCAGTGACTAATATCAGTTCCCCGAAGTAAACAATGTAAAATGTCTCTTAAGTATCCTTTAAGCCATTTCAATTATTTATTTAAGTCAATAGGATCGTGTTTCACATATTCTTTTACAACTTTTTTTTTAAATGACCCCTTATCTTGGAATTGTCTCCAGCTCAGAAAATACAAATGTATTATATATGAATTTGAGTGATGTCATCATCTGTTGCTTCATTTATTCTGCATAACAAACCAGTTACAAAGAATATTCTTGTACATGGCTATATGGACACTGAGTTATTCTGTAAGTTAATAGAAGTAGACTAATTGAGTGAAAGAATAAGAATATTTTTAATTTTAGTAAATATTTACAAATACTATTTGTATGTACTATTTTTGCTTCCCAAGAGTTTACACATATTTGCACTATTTTAAAAGTGAGTTTGTTTTCTTAAATTCTAATGAATTTCAAGCATCATCCATCACAGAGGAGAAAAACAACTTTCTATTTATAACTTATTTTTTTTTAATTTTTTATTTTATTTTTTTTATAAATTAATTTTTATTGGTGTTCAATTTACCAACATACAGAATAACACCCAGTGCTCATCCCGTCAAGTGTCCCCCTCAGTGCACATCACCCATTCACCCCCACCCCCCGCCCTCCTCCCCCTCCACCACCCCTAGTTCATTTCCCAGAGTTAGAAGTCTTTATGTTCTGTCTCCCTTTCTGATATTTCTCACACATTTCTTCTCCCTTCCCTTATATTCCCTTTCGCTATTATTCATATTCCCAAAATGAATGAGAACATACACTGTTTGTCCTTCTCCGGTTACTGTGGCTATTTATAACTTACAGTTTTATAATTATACCTTAGTTTGAGAATTATTTTACATGGCTATTAGGCAATTTAGTTTTATTTGCATATGAACATACTGCCTTTTCATGTATTTTATCCATTTTTTCTTCTTGTTTGTCTGCATTTTTCCTCCTGTAGATCAAGAAAAGTGCTGGTTTTATGTATGTTGAAAATATCTCCTCAGTTTGTCATTTGCCTTTTAATTTAGTTTATACTTTTACTTTGAATTATTTTTATCATTTTACGATACAGAAGTATTTTGTTGTTATCTTGTTCAAAAAATTAAGATGATGAAATCAACAGAGCAAACTGAACCCCCATATAATTCTGGGCCCAGGTTGCTGGGACCTGGACACACCCTGGTTGCCTCTGCATGGCTAGATCACTGTTTGCCATAGACTCATCCAGAACATCCCAGCTTCCGAGTCCAAGCCGAACAGGCCTTAAACACAGTGTTAACCTTCCTTCTCCAACGACCCCCCCAGTCTTGACCCAGGGCTGACCACTTTCCCCCAGATGCTCAATAACACAAATACTACATTTAGCTTTATTTCCCAACTTTCTCCTTTGCTCCATGTTGATCACAGTTTGTTTGTTTGTTTGTTTTAAGATTTTATTACTCATGAGAGGTACACAGAGAGGCAGAGACATAGGCAGAGGGAGAAGCAGTTTCCCTGGGGGGGAGCCTGATGTGGGACTTGATCCCAGGACCCTGGGATCACAACCTGAGCCAAAGGCAAATGCTCAACCACTGAGCCACCCAGGCATCCCTGATGGTTTTTATATGATCTTAGTTTTGACTTAAAATCTGCCTCCTAACATCTGAAACTCTCTGCCCAAAATATATATTCATCCTCCTTTTATGAGTCTAACTGCACATTACTTATCCTTTTCTGGAATCCACTATGCAAAATTAGATTTTATTTTCTTCATTTTGTTTCCAATAGTCTAGAACAACAAATAACAAGCACCTCCTATGCAAGATGTTCATAAACGAGAGAACTGTAGAAAATGTCTACCAACATCTCCTCTTACCTAGCAAAATGTGTTTGAGGATCATTTATATTTCGCCGTGTATTTGCAGATTATTGACTGCTGGATAGTGTTCCACTGTGTAGTAAATAGACCACATCCTGTCTGTCCATTCATCATTTATGGACATTTGGATTCTTTCTAGTTTATGGCTGTTATGAATCTTCTTGCTAGAAGTATATTTTTTTGTTGGGACACGTTTCCATTTTTCTTGGGTAGATTCCTATAAGTGATATTGCTAAGTTGTATGGTAAGTTTATGTTAACTTTTTATGAGAGCGATACAAGCTGAACAAGAAAAGCACAGTGGATTTTTAGGTCAGGACACTGTTTTGCATGATGTAGTTATGGGAGATATGTGTCATCAAACATTTGTGTCAACCTCCAAACTGTGAAGCACCAAGAATAAACCCTAATGCAAACTATGATGTTTGGTGATAAGCATGTATTAACATATATTAATCCTTGGTAACAAATGGACCCCTTCCTTCTGGTGAGGAATGTTGATAATGGGGAGGCTGAGCATAGGTGGAGCAAAGGGCACCTGGGAAATCACTGTATTTTCCTCTCCATTTTGCAGTAAACCTAAAACTGCTCTAATAAAATCTATTAAAAAAAAAAAAGATGCAGAGCACGTGCTCCACCCACAACTGCCTGCGACCAGATGAGTCAGGGTCTTTTAATTCTTGGATGCAGTACCAAAAGCACCCTGAAAGTATAAAACCACATATTTCAATATATGATGATCATTTTAATTCTGTCTCCCAAATTATTTGATTTTTCACTTATTTAGTTACAAACTAAAGGTAAGGAAAAGAAGGGCTACAAATTGGAGCTTCTCAGAAATCTCAACATAAAGTGTATACTGCTGGGCCCCTGGGTGGCTCAGTCGGTGAAGCATCTGACTTTGGCTCAGGTCATGATCTCAGGGTCCTGGGTTTGAGCCCTAGGTCGGGCTCCCTACTCAGTGGGGAGCCTGCTTCTCCTGTTCCTCATTTCATTCACGTTCTCTTTCTCTGTCTCTCTCAAATCAATAAAATCTTTTTAAAATTTTTTAAAAAGAGCATTCTAGTTATACTTTCCATTTTACACCATGGTCCATATTTATTGTAATTAAAATGTGCCTATTTCCCCCCCTTAGACTTTTAATACATGCACATCTAATTCAACCCCAACACTTGGTGACAGAGCTATAAAAATTAGCTCATTATATACAAGTATATCAGGTACCCTTTTATGTTTCTCATTTTGCAACTGAAGTCTCTCCTAGAACATTTACAAGTCTGGACTAATCACTCTGGAGGACCACTAAAAGCCTGACATCTTGGGGTGCATTTACTCCTGCTATGACCAAACCATTTGCGTGTCTCCCAAACTGACTCTTCAGTTCCTGTGTCATACAGCAATTATATCATTTATTGTGTCCCATTGCTCTCATTTATGAAATGAGAGGCAAAAATCATAGATGATTTATAATTTTAACCACTGGATCCTGGTACAATGGTGAGTGTATAATAGATATTATTAAATAATCTTATAAAGAATATTTGAAGAATTGAGTGGACATATGCTGAACCCTAAAAATTATGTTGAAACCCACGGGAATAAACTTCTAGTCACTGAAACTGGCTATCATGTGCATAGGGCTATTTACAACCGATTCTGTATTCTGTGCTTCTCATAGGGCACGTCAGGTTCAAGTGACTTTACATGAACTTTTTAATTTATCAACATTTTCTGCCATAATAAAAACAAGCAAAATAATCATAACCATCACAAACCCCGAAACTCCTTATTCTCTACTAAGAGTAAGGCACTGCCAGGCCCTGACTGCTGACATATTCTTTACAGTGGAGGTTATAGTTTTTGAGATAGAATTACAGATGAAGATAAGAAGATATAAAGCAATATGCACACCCGGTAACAGACAAGTGTCAGAGAAAAGTAACACAATAAACGTTAGCTTACTGCATTCCTGTGAGATTTCCACAATTTTTTGCTTATGGCCAACATCTGCTTAAATGAGCAGTTTCTAATCTCCACTCCATTAGTGAAAATTGCTAAATAATTTTAGCCTTTGTAATACAATTTCTATTAGGCAAGACTCCTTTCATCTTTCTTAAAAGGTACCAGAAAATGAAATCTGGCCATTTGGTACCATATGAAAATGACATTTAGTATTTAGTCCTAATGCTTTATGTAAACAAGAGGTTAATAAAATTCACTGTTTAATAGAAGCATTATGAACACTGTACATCATGATCTCTTAGTTTTTCTTAATTTTATTTATGCTACAGGGAATTATAAAACACTTGACCATTACTTCCTTTATGATTATTTATATTATATGATTAAATGTCTCATATGTGGTAGTAATCAATTAATTACTTTAGGTTGAATCTACCAAGTTTTTTAGCTGTATTTTTGTGAGCATTCAAAACAAACTGCAGTACCCTCCTACCTGTTAAATATTGACGGGTTTCGGTCCTCCAAGTATTTAAAATCCACTATAGCATTTAAATTATATTGCAAATTACAGGGCTTATGTACGTTTCTGTGTGTGAATATGAATTCCTCCCTATTTAGGTTGCTCATTCAGATATCAGACTCAAAACAATAATTATAATAACATAATAATCAGCAGCAGCAATAATAAGTAAACTCTAACATAAAAATATAGACATAAATATAGATATGAGAATTGATACAGTAGTCAGAGATAATGTTTGTACTATCTGGTGAATATTTTAATCCAAAACATAATAAAAATCACAAGCAAAAATCCTGGGGGGTACTAGATGTTGAGCCAACAGCATGAGTTACAGGCTAGCACAGTAAGCCCCAAATAGCATTTAGGGGGATTATTCATGGAGATGTATTCCAACATGTGATTTCCCTCCTCCCCATCATATTCTGGAATATTTCACAGGAACACAACAGAGCCAAACCTTAGGCCCCGGACTCTGGTGGGTACATGCATAATACATGCATAACAGAGCTCTCAGCCACCATCTATATGATAACTTCTTCATATATAACCTCTGCCCTACAAGAATGGTCTCTTTTTGTCTTAGGGCAGGTGGTGAATCTACCTTATTCCACAATTTTGAGGAGAAGTGAGGCATAAATCATTTCTCTTCATAGCTCCTTTAACCATCTGGAATCTTTGGGAACAGGTGTTGAGAGGGAATAGAAATGCAAATATTTCCCTGGAAGTACACCTGCTAAGGGAAAGAAAGTGAGGGGAATTGGGCAGGAGCCCCACCTTGCTCAGCCTTTGGCATTGGGTCACCCTGAGAAGGGCAGAAACTGGTTTAGAAGTGGAGGCAGGGGGAGGCTGCAAGCAAACCCACAGTTCCTGCAGGTGGGCAGCCCTTTGCTGAAGAGCGTTCCATGTGCACCTGTTTCTCAACAGCACCTACATAAGATACACCCTTAGTTCAGGATTCAAAGCCTTGGAGCTTCAGTTCCAGGACAGACCTTGTGGAGTCTCTGCTGGTCCCTCTCTGTTCCACTAGCCAACCTAGTCAGAGCCTCTTCCTGACAAACTACTTCCTCTGCCCACTGCACTTTTTGGTGAATTCTTTTTTCATGGAAAGGGAGAAAAGATATTTTTTACTGGCAGGATGTGCAAGGGATTGCATCCCATCGATAACTCCTGTGTCCACAATTAAACATGTCTACCCCATCCTCAATAGCTGAAATTCTACATTCATATCCACTTCACCACCAATGTCAGGATATCTGAGAAAACAGACTTTGAACCCTTTCCTACAAGCCTCACAGATGAGTGAGACCATTGAATTAACAGGCTCAAGATTTTCTTGAGGTCAGTATGAAATCTTGCTTTGTTTAACGTTAATTATGTCTTAACCTTTCATAATTTTCTTATATTTCTCAATGACACCTGTGAAAGTAAACTTAATTTCCTAATGTGGGGGCTTCATTAAAACAACAACTGAGAAAAAGAATACAAGTCTACAGGCTTGAAAGCCCTTCCTAAGAAAAACCTCCCCCAAAGAACCATCTTCAGTAAGAGTTTTAATGATGTTTCCCTTAGGAATCAGTAATTTTTAAAAATTTTTCTTGAAGATGTATGCATTATTGTATCATTAATTACTTCTGTCTTCAACTTATATATAATCATCAAGGTAAAACAATCTTCTCCCTCCATCCTATTGGTACTTACGCATTGTTGCAAGTTGTTGGCACAAAGAATGTCAAGCCACATCTGCTCACAAGGCAAACATAGACTCAAAAGTCACAGCAGAGGTTCCTATCTGCCTTGACACGTCACAACTGTCCCAGAATATCTCTATTTAAACCACTACAAATACTACACAATAATATCATTTCACCTTCTCTTGTAATAAATATTACTGTGAACACAAATACAAGCATAAGAACTGAAATTATATGGTCGACCATAACAGGAACATGTCTCTTTTTTTAGAACATTAATGACACAATGAATTAAAATCACTCTTGCTACTTTCTGGTTCTGTGGTTCTCTCCTCTCCTTACCTTTTCCACTTTTTGCTTCTGAGTTTGACTGCTTTAAAAGATACAATATAAGTGGAATCATGCAGTATTTGTCCTTCTGTGACTGGCTTATTTCGCTGGCATAATGTCCTCCAGATTCATACAAATGGCCAACAAGTATATGAAAAGATATTTATCATCACAAATCATCGAGGAACTGCAAATCAAAACCATAATGAGATATTACCTCACACTCTTTATTAAAAAAAATTATTGAAAAGAATGTTAAGAAATTGGAAACCCTTTGTGCACTGTTAGCAGAAATATAAAATGGTGCAGCTACTATGAAAATCAGTGTGGATATTCCTTAAAAAATTAAAAATACAGTCTATCATGTGATCCAGAAACCTCATTTCTGGGTATTTATCCCAAAGAACTGAAATCAGAATCTTGAAGAGGTATCTGTACTCTCATGCTGATTGCAGCATTATCCTCAATAGCCAAGATGTGGAAGCAACCTATTTGTCCATCCTTGAATGAATGCACAAATAAAATATTATACACGCATGCACACACACACACACACAGTAGAAAAATACTCCTAAAATAGAGGAAATATTACTTCACCTTTTAAAAACATCTTTATTGAAATATAACTGACACATAAAACCTGTACATACTTAGAGCGTATAAATGTGGTGAGTTTTGAAATATGTATATAGTCTTGAAACCATTAGCTTTGTCAAAATAATGAACATATTTATCACCTCAAAAAGTGTTCTCAACCACCTTCAAGGAAAATAAAATCCACTGAATAATTGACATCTGCTGAGCTGTCAGAAATCCTTTCAGACTATCCACTGGAAGAAAGACAGTCTCTTCAATAAATGGTGCTGGGAAAATTGGACATCCACATGCAGAAGAATGAAACTAGACCACTCTCTTGCACCATACACAAAGATAAACTCAAAATGGATGAAAGATCTAAATGTGAGACAAGATTCCATCAAAATCCTAGAGGAGAACACAGGCAACACCCATTTTGAACTTGGCCACAGTAACTTCTGGCAAGATACATCCACGAAAGCAAAAGAAACAAAAGCAAAAATGAACTATTGGGACTTCATCAAGATAAGAAGCTTTTGCACAGCAAAGGATACATACAGTCCACAAAACTGAAAGACAACCTACAGAATGGGAGAAGATATTTGCAAATAACATATCAGATAAAGGGCTAGTTTCCAAGATCTATAAAGAACTTATTAAACTCAACAGCAAAGAAACAAACAATCCAATCATGAAATGGGCAAAAGACATGAAGAGAAATCTCACAGAGGAAGACATAGACATGGCCAACATGCACATGAGAAAATGCTCTGCATCACTTGCCATCAGGGAAATACAAATCAAAACCACAATGAGATACCACCTCACACCAGTGAGAATGGGGAAAATTAATAAGGCAGGAAACAACAAATGTTGGAGAGGATGTGGAGAAAAGGGAACCCTCTTGCACTGTTGGTGGGAATGTGAACTGGTGCAGCCACTCTGGAAAACTGTGTGGAGGTTCCTCAAAGAGTTAAAAATAGACCTGCCCTACGACCGACCAGCAATTGCACTGTTAGGGATTTACCCCAAAGATTCAGATGCAATGAAACGTGGAGGACACCTGCACCCCGATGTTTCTAGCAGCGATGTCCACAGTAGCCAAACTGTGGAAGGAGCCTCGGTGTCCATCGAAAGATGAATGGATAAAGAAGATGTGGTCTATGTATACAATGGAATATTCCTCAGCCATTAGAAACGACAAATACCCACCATTTGCTTCAACGTGGATGGAACTGGAGGGTATTATGCTGAGTGAAGTAAGTCAATCGGAGAAGGACAGTGTATGTTCTCATTCATTTGGGGAATATGAATAAGAATTTTTTTTATGATAGTCACATAGAGGAGAGAGAGAGAGGCAGAGACATAGGCAGAGGGATAAGCAGGCTCCATGCACTGGGAACCCGATGTGGGATTCGATCCTGGGTCTCCAGGATCGCGCCGTGGGCCAAAGGCAGGCGCTAAACCACTGCGCCACCCAGGGATCCCGGGGAATATGAATAATAGTGAAAGGGAATATAAGGGAAGGGAGAAGAAATGTGTGGGAAATATTAGAAAGGGAGACAGAACATAAAGACTCCTGACTCTGGGAAACAAACTAGGGGTGGTGGAAGGGGAGGAGGGGGGGGTGAATGGGTGACAGGCACTGAGGGGGACACTTGTCGGGATGAGCACTGGGTGTTATTCTGTGTGTTGGTAAATTGAACACCAATAATAATTAATTTATTAAAAAAAAGAAATCCTTTCATATTTATCACAAAAGAACAACAAATAAAT
Source organism: Nyctereutes procyonoides (assembly GCF_905146905.1). Classification (NCBI taxonomy): domain Eukaryota; kingdom Metazoa; phylum Chordata; class Mammalia; order Carnivora; family Canidae; genus Nyctereutes; species Nyctereutes procyonoides. Next base: position 33,719,822 of record NW_026575043.1, read on the forward strand.
ATACAAACATTTTTAAATGGAGATGGTCTTTGTCTCTATTTTTTGAGGACAAGCATTTCAGCTTTTTAAAATAAATGAATGATAACCCCACCCCTTCCACTGGTACAAGATATTTTGACCTTTCTCTGAATTTGAGCTATACTAGTGCTGGTGTGCTCTGAATCCATGGTTCTCAAACCTCAAAGAACCTGAGTCTCCAGGAAGGTTTGTTAAAACCCAGGTTGTGGCATCCATCCTCAGAGTTACTGAGTCTTGGATGAGGCTCAATACTTTTCATTTTTAAAAGTTCCCAATGATGCTGGTTACTTCAACATAATTTTCTAATCTGTGGCTTGATCTCTCATCTAGAACCTCATCTGGTTAATACTAATAAAGCTAGAATATCTCAGGAAAGTAAGCCCCCAGGTTTTGCTGGAATAGGGAAGGGCAGTTACCTGGTTGTAGGGATTGGGGATTTCTACAGACTAGATCTAAAATCCTTCAAATTTGCCTAATGCTTCTAATCCCCAACTTTCTATTTTTCTTCACAACCCAGCTAGCTTTTTCCTGTTTCACCCCAAATCAAGCATTTTGTTTTCATTTCTCCCTAGTCCGGTAAGCCTGCTACTGAGGCTCCATTTATTTCCCATATTTGAGTTGCCAACTCCTTCTGTTATCGTCTCCTTTCCTATTCTCCATTTCACTGTGGTCTTAAACCTTTTTTTACAGCCTTAATTTCATTTTAGTGTTTTGTGAAATGTAGATATTAATCCACTTGTCCAGCTAGATGTTCTCCATGCAGCTTCATCAATACATTATCCTTATTTTAGTTGTTTCTATAAAACCTGGAAGGCATTTCAGAAACAAAATCATTTAAGATATCTTATAAACAAAGAAATAAATTCAGTGATGTGTCCCAAAGAGTCACTAGTAAGAGTCTTACATTAAAAATGCTGTGTTAGCCCTCCCAAAATTAATTAAATATACTTTGTGTTTCACCAAATAAAGACTAAAAAAGAAAAGGGAATGTGCTAAAATGCAAAGTTTATTTTGTAGAGTGTGAGCTGGTACTTCCTTCTAGTTGTTCATATCATTCAACTCAAAGTTCAGAACTATTTATCCATGGTCTTTGATATGTCATTGTCTTTCCATCTGGCCATTATCTCTCTTCCTCTAGACTCTGAGCACCAAGTCTGAATAGGTTACTGTCTTTGTAGACACTGTGGTCAATTGGAGGTGACACATGGATGCAGACAATCCCATCTAGGCACACTAGAAAAACACCATCTCTTATGAAAGCACAAAAGGTAAAGCCAGATACTGAGGATTCAGAAGAAGTGTAAGTAAGGAAGCAACTTCCAAACTTAGACCAAGACTTGCTACCTACAGAGGTTTGTTTTTTATTTCCCTGACATTTCTTCCATAGTTGCCTTCTATAGTTCTGTTTTCAGTTAAGCTAAAATTCTGAAGTTTAGATATCCAACTCTGACGTGGTTCTACCAGGAATACAGTCTTTTCTTCTAGTGGAATTTATTTTCTTTGCACCCAGAATCCCCAAATTCTAATGTCTAATAGAGAAAATTTCTATCTAGTTATGTAAGCTGTGCCTTTAGGTACAATACACATAATTATATGTGAAGACTGATGAGCCTACTCCTTCAGCAGTGGAATATGGGGAACTTATTCAAATTCTCTAAGCATTATTTCCTTTGTCTGTTTCTTTCTCTGTAAATAGTGCTAATTTTATCCACTTAATAGAATGATTATAAGGATAAAGTGAAATGTTGACAGGAAAGTTATGAGGACTCTACCTGAAGTACTAAATACTTAATGTTAAAATCAGTTGGTAGTATCAGTGTATTATTGATTATACAAGAACAAATGTAGTTTAGGCTTTATCACATTATACTATTTTTATTAGAAGGAAACCCGAGGCCTAAATGGGATGGGAGCATAACCCATCAAGTGGAGGAAATAAACTCAGTATGTACAATTCATGCATATATGAATAATGTAAGATTAACGGCTCCATTTGCCTGACATAATCTCTGCCATTGAAGTATAGTGATTAAAAAGGAGTAGTTTATAATGATTTTGAAGTCTATGCTTTATCCATTTGAATTACCTATTGCCTACTGTTATCAATCAGACCCCTAGAGATCACATTCTTGTTCATTTGGGTAGTAATTAGCTATTTGATTTTTGATTCTTCTACAACCATTATTTTGGTCTCTGGGGAGACAATTTAGTTTTCTATTATACATCAATAGAAATCTTATTGCCTTGTCCCTAAAGATGAAACATATAAGGACATTAAAATATCTAAATATTTGTATTAGCCCTGGTGGTGGCATAATTTTTTTTCTTTCTTTCTTCTTTCTTTCTTCTTCTTTTCTTTCTTCTTTCTTTCTTTCTTTCTTTCTTCTCTTTCTTCTCTTTATTTTTTTCTTTTTTTCATAATTTTCATTAATAATTTTCTGCTACTTTGTCCATCTTTTTGTTTACCAAAACATCAAATAAAATAGTTGTGCAGAAGAGAAGACAGGAGTGTATCTGAGTGTGTAAGTATGCATGCATTCAAGTATGGCATTTATTTCTTCAGATCAGTAATTATAAGAAAAATAAAGCATGTTTTAAATTACAAATTTAAAAACTAAGTAAATAACACATTTATTATTATCTCTTTCCAACAAAAATTTAGATTTACAAAATGAATACAATCATTACAGTATGAATCAAGAAATAAGGTAAAGACATCTTTATCCCTAGAGGGAAAAAATGTATATATATTAAAGTTCATGAGAGCTAGTTAAAGAGCTATTGTTTACTGATGTAATTATGTGCTTGCCAATATTTTAAACTGATATTACTTGTTAAAAATATATAATTTTATATAGGACTCCTGATGAATATATATTGTTTAATTAACAAAAATATAAAAAGATACCATGGAAAGTAGAGGCAAATACATGGGGATATCTTGATACCCACTGAATATTTATTTGTCTGTTAATTTAAGTGCTTGGAATACAAAAATGAATTTAAAAATATTTATGCTTAAGGAATTCACACCTGATAGCTACCTATACTTTATGCATTATTCAATAAAATATTTGGGCAGATTGTAATAAAATAAAATTATGTATTGTGGAGTCTACATGGGATGTCTCTGGCTGAGACGGGGACCTCCAAATGCGGGGCGAGAATCTGGTAGAAGCCAGTGGTAGGGGAGAAATCACCTGATGCCAAACAAAAGAGATGGAAGTGATGGACTACAGGGCAAGGGAGCTGGGGCAGGACCACAGGGGAGTGGCTGTAAGCAGGAGGCTGCTGTTACAGGGAAGGAGGGATCTGGGAGTCTGGAATCTTCCCTTCTTCTATAATTGTGCCTGTAAGGAGCCCCCTTGTCAGTTAGGGCCTGGGGATACTCTGAGCTGGCTGCCCGGTGCCCCAATGCTCATCCATGTGCCTGAAAGCAGTCCCTCTACATAATATATATATATATATATATATATATATATATATATATAAATTAGAATATAACTTCAAGAACAGGTGGCAGGGCTACTACAGAGCTTAGAACAGGAGCAGCAAGAATAGATAAGAAAAGTGCTATTCAGGTTTACGGGATATTAAAGACTAACGAAAATAGTTCTAAATTAGAAGCTGAAATGCTAAGTAGCAAAATCAAAGACAAATTCCAATTGGTTCCATAATTCTAATTGTTCTTGATTATCCATATTATTTCACATATGATCTCACTCCAGCTCTAAGTCTTGGATGTAGGTTCCTTGTGAGGACAGTGGCAAGCTGAAAGGAAGCAAAGACCCCCAAAACAAAACAAAGTATTTCAAAATTCAAGCAAAAAACAAAGACAAGAACCAGTTATTTCCAGCTCAATGAACATCTGCTTCTAAGGAATGAGAGGGCCATCAGTCTAACAACATGCTTGATCTTGTTCCACCTTCTTCATTTGAAGAGACGTTGGTCTTGGCATTCTTTAAGTGAAATGCTTGGCTTGAGACTCGAGTCTGGATTAGGGATCAAGACAAGGATACATGGTCCTGAATCTGCCTCTGCTGACTACATGACCCAGGACGATCTGATTTATCTTCTTCAAATCCAACAGAAGGTCCTTCAGGAATACAATGGGATGTGGAAAACAGTCGGAAGGAGATATAGATAAAACTGAATGTCCATATAACCTGCAGCTCATTGACAAGTACCTGAGGGGGCAGGGTATCACGTTCCTCCAGGAGCTCCCACCTGTCCCAATATTGAGGCCTCCCTGGAGGAAGAAACAGCTTCAGCTTCCTGAGGCCAGGCCTCTTTAACATATGAAATTCCTTTTGGAAACTTTCTTTGTCTTTACCTCTTCCACATTCCAAAGGATACAATCCACTGCTCCTCACAATCCCAGCACAGCTCTCTCTGCTCACAGGTCCTGTCCCTGTGCTGTAATAAAAAACACATTTTTTGCACCAAAAACAACTCAAGAATTCGTTCTTGGGCTTTCATCCACATCAGATCACACCAAAACGAGAGAAAGAAGCTCAGTGACCTTTAAAAGAAAGTACTTAAGACTCTACCAGTTTATAAATCTGTTATTCTTAATTTTCTTCCATTCTGACACAGCTTCCCCTATCTAAAGCCAGAAGGGTCCGTAGAGAAAATTCTAGAAATTCTCAGTGGATTTGGTGTAGAACTTTCACCCACATGGTAAGGAGCTGTTAGCCAAACACTTCACCCCCTAGCAATGTGATCTCATATTTATTAGTACCTCTAATTCTCACCTTCTCACTAAAGCATTTCTATTCTCTGTACTTAAAAGAAACTGTTCCTATTAACTTGTTCCAAATCCCAGCAATAAACTCATTAATTCTTGGTGTTTCAAATAATAATATAATCATTAATTGTCCTTTAAAAATAGTGCCATCTGCACAGAGGATTGCCACAGATAACCCAAGCACACAGGAGAGTTGGTCAACAAATGGGAATGTTCTCAAACATAAAAACACTAGATTCAGTACATTTGCTGTCTCTGTAAGCTGTTCTTCACCCAGTGAAAGACTTATTATTTAATTCTCTTCTTAAAAGAAAAGATAGAGAAACAGAAAAAGTCTGTGAAGTTCCAACTCTGCCTTTGATGTCTTTCTGGTCCCGAAACTCTCGGACTGTGAACCCCCTAGGCCATGGCTTCCCCTGGAGACAAGGGCAGAGAAGAAAACAGTCTGTCTTCAAAGTGACTATTTTGTTGTTATTTCTCCACAAGGGAAGAGGATGGCTTTTGTTTCTGGAGCCACCATACGCACAAGCTTTGTAAAAAGGAACATTGTTTGGAAGGAAGACAGGTATTTGCACTTGGGGAATTTCATACTAATTGATGCCTGAGAATTCCCTGACATATTTGAAATACTTCACCTTTACCCCTCTTGAGAAAGCATAGAGCTTAAATGTTAACACATATTTACAAGCAAAAAAAAAAAAAAAGAAGAAAGTTACTTACTGAAAGAAATCAGTCTTGTCTGTAAATTTTGACTTATTAAGAGATTTCCCACACACAGATGAAATACTTAGCAAGCCCTGTTTATGAAATGGGGATGAAGGTTATTCATCAGGCTAAAATGAAAGGATAAGAAGACTTTTAGGTTTTGATTAGTTTTAGAATATAGGATATTGGGGCACCTGGGTGGCTCAGTGGTTTAGTGTCTGCCTTTGGCTCAGGTCATGATCCTGGGGTCCTGGGATTGAGTCCTTCATCAGGCTCCCCACAGGGAGCTCCCCACAGGGAGCCTGTCTCCCTCTGCCTGTGTCTCTGCCTCTCTCTCTGTGTCTCTCATGAATAAATAAATAAAATATTAAAGAAAAGAATATATAGGATATCATTCAATGAAGGTTGGATATTGATATATCCAATGTTTTCCTGATTTGTCAAAGATTTAGGCAACATTAAGCTGATCTTATGATGTCAACTGTAAAAAGGAAAAAAGGGCTAAATACTTTACTTTTAGCAGTGATATTTTGATAATCCCTTGAATTAAATATTTAATTATGCATTTATTTTTTTCATGTATTCAGTAGGTGCTTATCACTGCCTATTTCTTTTTTGTGTTTGCTTTTGTTTTGAGAGAGAGCACGCCAGCGAGCAGACAGGGGGGAAGGGCAGAGGGAGACAGAGGATCTCAAGCTGACTCCACACAGAGCACAGAGCCTGACCTGGAGGGCTTCATCCCACGACCCTGAGATCAGGACCTGAGCCAAAACCAAGAGCCAGACGCTGAACTGACTAGCCACCCCAGCACCTAATTCTATTTTCTCATTGTGGCCAAGCCACCTCTTTTCTCATTTATTTCTTTGACCCTTAACTGCCCTAGAATTAGGTTAATTTTAAGCATTCCAACATGATAATTTTGCTTTCCCAATTAGATTTGGGCTCCTCCAGAAGGATAATGGCTACATCTTTTACTGAGAATAACTTTAAAAAGTTATTCTCATCAAGTAGGGAAAGGATGAGACTGTAGATAGGGGAAGAGTAGGGGCCCCAACTAGGCTCTGGGGTATTTCAGGTGTGCAGATAGTGAGACAGAACAAAGACAGAGATCAGGAAAATTTAGACCACCCTATCCTAATTACTAGGGTTAAGATGTTTTTCTAAGAATTGCATTGTAACCACAGAAAAGAAAAATAACCACAAAAACTCATCAGGCCTCAAAGGAAAAGTTCACTGTAAAGAATAACCAGACCTACAACACATACCTATAGATCATAGAACCAGACCTACAACACATATCTGTGGCTCATAGATGTCACAGGAACAAAAACTCTCATGATCTATGAGCATCATATCTAGTTCCAGGCCACTGACCTAACCACCAGCGAGCTTCCTGGTAAAGTCCTAATGAAAGGCCAGAGATGACAAGCCCTCACTGGCCACTCGATTGAGACCACCTCACTCCTGAGAGGTCACTCTGTGTCCTTGTTTAATGGAACTCTATCGCTTTGCCTGCTCTCCTTTGTGAGATTCATTCTTCGACTCTGTGAGACAAGAACCTCACTCTCCTGCTTCTGTATCACCACATGTAGGGCATTGACCATAAGTAGTTGCTTCTTATTCCCTTGCCTCCTTTTTTTTTTTTTATGAAAACAAATATATTTTAGCTGAGCTAAAAAAAATATATTTCCAGGTACCACTTGCAGTTAGGTGGAATGAGGTGATTGTGGACGAGACTATAGGATAAAAAAGAAAATGTGATCTGTTACTCCCAGGAAGGAGTCTTTAAAACTGAGGAAAAGCAAGAAGAATCAATGAACTTCTTTTGTTAATGGCAGCATGGTTTACACAATACTAACATCCTGTCAGTAACAGTATAAATCCTACATATCCAGCCAATTCCACATATCCCCCATAGGTTCTGTACAGACACGAACCCTAATTACACTTATACTTACTCGCTGGGAACACTGAATTATTGCTCTGAGGGAGAGTAAGCGTGTGTGTGAGAAAATATATACGTATCTGATTATCTCAAATCCTAAAATCTACTTACTCTGGTAGTTTCTGTTTTCTTTGTTATACAAGAGAGTGAACAAGGCTCAGAAGTACTGAGAGACTAGCTGAGATAGCCCTGCTAACCGGGATGGGCCAGCACTGGAATCCGTTCCTGGTCCGCTGTCCCCGGATCCCACACAGTGATCTGCAGACAGTGAAGTTTTACTAATCTAAGAAGTGAGAGGTCCAAATTAGGAGCTACCAGAAGAGCTGGAAAATAAATAGGATCCCTAAATTAGGAACCCGTAAGCGGGAAAGCCGCAGTATTTGAATAGAAATCCCCTCAAGTCTTTCGGCAGATTCTTAACTGAGTAATGGAAGAGTGTGCTTAAATTCATCACAAATAAACAATGGAAAAGCTTAGAAGTCTAAACAGAGATTTCAGAAACTCCTGAGTAGGATAAACTAAAATTCATAGAATTCTTGTCCCAGCATAATCATACCACCAGTAGTAAATACTAAGTGAAGATCTACAAGCAAAAAGGAAATAATAAATAAAAATTCATATCTGGAGGAAGGAATGATGAAACAGTAAATATATGGGTAAATATAAATAACTGCTTTCTTTCTGTCTTTAAATACTATAAAGTCAGTGGTTTAAGGCGAAAGTAATAATATTGTGTTCTCAGGCCTATAATATAAGTTTAAGTTAAAACATGACAACAGTAGTGAAAGAAATGGAATAGATTGTTAAATATGATTATAGGACAAATAAATAACGAATAGCAAGAACAGCAGGCATATCAATAATTATATTTTTGCAGTAAAATCTCCAAAATAAAAAGCAGATATTGATAGACTAGATTAAAAGTAAGACCTAATTATGTCAACATGTTGTTTATAAGAAAAGACTTTGAATATAAAGACACAGGTAACTAAAACAATGGAATACCATATAAAGAATGGAAAGGAAAAGATTTTGAAAAAACATTCCATGCAAACACTAATGGAAGGAAAATGGCCTATGTTGCTATCAATGAGTTTCAAGAAAAAGAACCATAGGAAATATACAAAAGTCATTTCAAAGTGAAATCAAGCAGCAGATCATCAAAAAGATCTAACAGCCCTGAATGTGTGCATAGCTATGTAACAGTGAAAATTAATAGAAGGAAAGGAAGAAGCAAACAAATGTACACTCCTAGTTGGATAATTTAGCAATCCACTATTGGGAGGTGATGAAACAGCAAAAACAAGTAAGAATAGAAAACATTTTAATAATACTATCAACCAAGTTGATCTCATTGGTGCTTACAGAACACTCTCACCAGCTACTGTTGCACATAGTCCTTGCCAGTAGAACCATGCACAAAATAAGCTGATGTAAAAGGCATAAACAAAATCTCAATAAATTTCAATGAATTTTTAAAATATAATCTTATTTCTGAACACTTAGAGTTAAATTGCAAATCAAAATAAAAAGATATCCAAACCAAACAAATATTTGGCAATTGGGCATCACTTCCAAATACCACAATCAAAAGAAAATTAGAAGCAAAAATTAAAGGTGAGAATTTTTTTTCACTTTGAAGTGAAAGAAAATTAACGAGAGCGAAAAGACAAAATCAAAATACTCAAAATGTATAGAATATAGGTGACACCTCTACAGAGAAATGTATTGCATTATGTGCTTATAACAGCAAAAAAGGCAATAATAATCTAGAATCTAACCTAGTTTAGAAGAAAACAGCAAATCAAATTGAGATAAGAAACAGATAATAAGCAAATAATAAAGGCAAGAGAATAGATCAATGAAGTACAACACAAACGTAGAAAAATAAATATTAATTGTGAAAAAAATAGTAAAGTTGATTAAACTCTTAGAAATAATAATCATAAAAAGAAAAAAAGAAAAATATAAATTCATAATACCAAAAATGAAAGAAACCTTATATTCTGAAGACATTTGGGGATAAAGAGATTATTCTAAACATGTTTATACTAACAAAAAATTTAAATAAAACTGACAAAAGATGAAATAGGAAATATGAATAACTATAATTTTATTATAGCTAATACAATGTATGAAAAGGTACATCAAAAAAGAGATACTCCAATGAATCATTGGGGGCAGCCCAGGTGGCTCAGTGGTTTAAGCGCCACCTTCAGTCAAGGCGTGATCCTGGAGACCCAAGATCCAGTTCCACATCGGGCTCCCTGCATGATGCCTGCTTTTCCCTCTGCCTATGTCTCTGCCTCTCTCTCTCTCTCTCTCTCTCTCTCTCTGTGTGTGTGTGTGTGTGTGTGTGTGTGTGTGTGTGTCTCATGAATAAATAAATAAAATCTTTAAAAAGTGAATCATTGGGATATGAAAATAAGCTCAACAGTACCAGTCATTAAAAAAAAATGTGAATTAAAACCGTGAGATATCACTATAAACCAGTAAAATAGTTAGAATTAGAAAGACCGTATTTCAATGATACGGTGCTTCCAGAATCTTCATGCTTTGTAGGCAGTACAATTTCTTTGGAAATGATTACTTGTTTTGTTTTGTTTTGTTTTTATGAGGTTACACACACTCTTATTATATTATATGAACTATCCATTCTATTCTTAGGCATTTACCCAAGGGAAATAAAATTATATGCCCACAGGTGAACTTCTACAAGACTGTTTATAGAAGTTTTAACTTATAATACTTCCAAGTTGGAAGAAAGCCTAATTTTCATCCAGAGGTGAATCAACAAACTATATGCATGCAATGGAATGCTACTGATAAATCGAAAAAACAGACAATTTATACTGATACAGACAACAACAGGAATGAGGAATATACACTGATTTTCATTAATATGAAATTATAGAGCAGAGAGAGGCAATCTGTACAATGGAAGGCAGATCAGTGGTCATCTGGGGCAGTGCCTGGGTTGGGGGGTGGGGGACTCACTGATAATGGACCATGTGGGAATATTTTGAGACGATGAAAATGTTCTGTATCTTGATTTTGATTGTGATTTAATATGTTTATATTTATAAAAATTCATCAAACTACTTACAAGTCATTGCATTTTATTTTCTGAAAACTTTGCTTCAATATTGTTAAATAAAAATATTTAACTATATACAAATAACACTTTAAATGCAACTTTACACAGCAATCAGGATGAATGGTCATATTTTGCTCCTTTTTTTTTTTCCATTGAAGGATTGGAAAGATAAAAAAAAAATCTTTCTGGCTAAATATGGAGACTACAGTCAGGACGCCTGAGTGGCTCAGCAGTTGAGTGTCTGCTTTCAGCTCAGAGTGTGATCCTGGAGTCCCAGAACTGAGTCCCGCATCAGGCTCCCTGCATGGAGCCTGCTTCTCCTTCTGCCTGTGTCTCTGCCTCTCTCTGTGTGTCTCTCATGAATAAATAAATAAAATCTTTAAAAAAAAAAGATGGAGACTACAAACCTAAAGACTATATATTCTAAATAAGACAATCAGATGGATAATCCCCTGTGAGTCATTAAGCAACTAATTTAAATCTCTCCGATCCTAGGTTTGCTGAGTGATGGCTACCAGACTCACCATGTAGCAAGTACCTGTTTTAATTATTAAGTCGAACTCCATACTTAGCTAAAACAACTAAGAGTACAAAATAATACATAAGTGTCTTAGGTCAAAGTAGTCCTCATGATGCATTCTTTACAACTAAAATATCTGGCATATGTGTATACAACATATAAACTGTACTGAAAGCCCCATTTTCAATAAAATGGGCCTATGTCAAGTACACTCATCTTTAGAGTAGAAACAAAATCTTGGTAGGAAGGCCTATAGCATGCCTTGTTCAATGATTTTCTAAATTTAGCTGTTCTAAACTATACGATATGTATGAATGATTAAAACTCTGACCCATGTTTTCTCCGTATCAAAGTTTTTGTCTGGGAGTGAGCTACAGGAACTAAATCAAACTATTCTTGATGTGTGACCTCCATGAGCTGCCAAAGTGAGGGCTAATTTGCTAAGAACCAGGCCAGCGGAAAAGTAACTGGCCTAAGAATAAAGAGACCCATGCCCTACAAAAAAAACAAAACAAAACAAACAAAAAAACACTCAGTAAGAAAAGTCGCTAGCTTCATAATAAAAAAATTACAGCCAATTTAAAACCTATTAAAGTAATAATCTCTTAATGAAGAATGCAGATAAACCTTTCTAATGGTTTTTGAAAAGATGTATCCAAAAAGGTTTATCAGTAACATCAAAGTTTTAAGATGAGATAGCTCTATGAAGAAAAAGTAATGCAAGAAGGAAACAGAGCTAGGGAAGAAGAGATGGAGACCAAGAGGCAGAGGGGACACATCAGGGCGGATAGTGGGGAAGACGCTGCCCTGCCCTACGCATCACTTCCCATATACACACTTCACTGAAACCTCAAAAAAAAAAAAAAAAAAAGCAGAAATTGCATGTTTCCAAGGATTAGTTGCTTTTTATGGATGTGAGATACACACACACACACACACACACACACACACACACACATATCCAGGGTTTTTAAATTACTTCTACTGAAAAGTTCAGTCACTGATTTCAATGGGACGTAGAAACATTTACTACAGGTGATGGAGAGATTATGTTGTCTCATACAAAACAAAATGATATATATTGTTATTTATGAAGAGGATGTTACATGTTAAAATTATTAATAGTGTAAGTATAATTTTCCATTCCATAATTTCTATCATAATAATCATAAATACTATAGGCCATCTATCTAGTTTAAATTTTTAAAAAACCAGTAAAAAGTTTAAGAGTGGTGTCTATATAGAATCTTTGAGATTCTTTAAATCTCAGACTAAGATGTGAAGTAAATTATCTGTGGCATTTTTACAAAGTACATGGTTTTTGATACAATATGGATATTTTTTCAGGAGACTAAGTGACTAAAATGCAAAATTGGACAGAATCTCCAGTGAAAATATGTTTGACTGGCATATGGCAACCTAATATATTCCCATTGCTTTGGAAAAATTAATTTTGCATTTGTGTGCTTGTTTTCCTTTAGTCTCCACGAGCTCTGATTTGCATTCCAGATAAATCAGTCGACTAAGCATAAACAATTTCTGATGTTTGGACATTGCCCTGCTTTGTAACGGTGATGTGAAGATGGAAGAGCCACAAATGGTTGTGTTCTCCCCACAGCATGCCCCATTATCTGAACCATATGGAGAGAGGAGTGGGAAGGATCTGTAATTGCAGCCTGTGACATCCACGGAGACGAGGAAGGGTGGGACTGTCCTGTACAGTTGCCCAAGCCTTGTTTCTGACTTCCTACACCACTCACTGGGAAAGTCTCCCAGGAAGGGGAGCCTTGAGCTCTGGGGAGAAGTAAGTATTTGTTGGTCACACAGGAAGACAGATATACTGGGGAAGAGTCAGAATGTTCCAGATGAGACACTAACTCCAATTTAAGGTTCCCGCAATTAGCACCTGCCTATTGACATATATCACTCTGCTATCTTCCCATAAGAGAACTCAGAGAAGATGCCAAGCCTTCCCTTGAGAATTAGCTAGGCCCTTTGTTGGTCACCAGATTTGATGGAAGTTTGAGAACTAGTAGTCTACATGAGACATAAGGGGCACTTGTCCTAACCCCTAACATTATGTAACTAACAGCACTGCCCTGCTCTAACAAAGTACCAAAACTTGGCAGTTTAAAAGCAACACAAATTTATCATATAATTCTTAAGATCAAAAGTCAGGATTGAATCTTGTTTGGTTAAGATGTAAACAAGATGTTCCTTTTGGAAGTTCTAGGGGAAATAGATATTTTCCATTCCCAGCTTCTAGCCCCCTATCTCCCATCTTCAAAGGCAGCAGCGATTGGGCCAAGTCCTTTTTAGCTGTATCACATCATCATTGACTATTCTGGTCCCTCTTGCACTTGTAAGGACGATTGTGATTGCTTTGGGCCCATCCAGAAGATGAGGAATAATCCTCCAATCTCAGGTCAGCTGGTCTACAACCTTAATTTCACCTTTAACCATAATTCCTCCTTGCCATCTGGTATATCATATTTATATGGTCTGGAGATTAAAATTGGGATGCCTTGGAGGAAAGGGAATTATTTGCCTGCCACACCCACTAACATTCTAAAACCTGAATAACTGAGTGATATGGAAAGTGAAGATTTAAAATGCTCTTTTAAAGGTTCTTGCACTCAGAACCTTTCCAAGTGTCACTGAACCACTGCCAGAGATGAGGCACAGGAGGTACAGTTCATTTTAATAAGCTTCTCCTTCCCATGTAATGTATAAAGATAGAAAGCAGATGAGGGTCTGTCTAGGGCTGAGGTTGGGAGCAGGGGTGAACTGTATGTGCACAAGAGAATTTTGGAGGGAAGATGATGGAAATGTGCTGAAACAGGATTGGGGTAGTGATTGTGTAACTATATACATTTAATTTAAAAAAGATTGAATTGTAAATTTTATAGGAAATAAACCATACCTCAAAAAGGATATGAAAAATTTCACTTTGCTTTCTCACACATACATTTTATTAGAATTGTAAGGCTATCATTTGTGACATTATTTGGAATTATTTGAGTATCTGAAAAGCATGAAACTGAGGCACTGTCCTTGAGATTGTTTAAGTGTGTCCATTTCTTCCCTTTTTTGCTAAAATTACTCTATCTTCCCTCAGACTTAAATGTTAAAGACATGAACAGACATTGATATTTAAAGAACTTATGTTTTCCACAATTTAGGGAAATTCTAGTAGGTATCCTTGATGGCAAAATACAGGTCTTGGGAAAACGATGTGAAACGCCATGCTGTCATCCCCAGAGAGGGCTTCTGGAGTGTTCTGTCTGCAAACAATCATGTGAGCCAAGCACATGTAGACATCTGCTAACACTGACCCTTCTCTTCACCTGAGATGACCGGGCCCTGCCAGTGGCACAGGAACAGCAGAGAGGCATGGCAAGCCTTGATGACTACAGTTCTTTAACCATGTGCAGAAATGGCACCAAACCTAAGCCCTTTCCATTCCCCTTCCCATCTGTCCCGTCATACCTTGTCAGCTACATCACACTAGGGATGGATAGACGGTGAGGTTGTGAAAAGGCGTGATGGGAGCTGAGACCCAGATCCAGGCCCACATCCCCTCACACACCATTCCAGTCTGGCTTAGTGGCAGCTGGGATCATCCAAGAAGACTCCACCCCCCAACCTCTCTTGTCTCCTTATTCATAGATTTCTACTTTCTGCCCAGAATTCAGTTACTTGGAAAGGTCTTTGCCTGTTACTGTGTCATTTATTCCATGTCACCCAATATAATTATGTATTTCCTAATCTAATTAGATTTACTGTCCACATTCCTCACCTTGTTCATTTTTATAGACACAATGTGTTGTATATGGCCCAAAACAGAGTATGTTACATACGCTACTTACAGATGGAAAGAATGGACGAGTAAATGGAAAGTGTCTGAAGGCATGACTCTGCCAGTTACTTGGTGTGGACACTGAGTAAATCGCTCGCCATCTCAGAGCTTCAGGTCCTCACCTCTCTAAGATGGGAAAATAATAACTTCCCTGCTTTCCTCAAAGGATGACATGGGGGTGAACTTGCACACATCTAAACCTCGCAGAAATATCAGAAATTGACCTCCTGTGAAGAAAGAAAGTGGAGAAGTTAATCCAACAGAGTGATAAGATGCTCATTGTTGCAATTAGGCTACATTTACTAAACTGAGGGAGATGACTGTGGATGACATTATATAGATCTCAGCCAGGCCCAGAGATGTTTTCCTCTTCCCTCTGATGTGCAGCTTATCCAGAAGTTCAGTTGGACTGAATTAGCGGTCTCCCCTCCACCTCAGGTGTGTCTCCCAGAGTTCTCCCAAGAGGTAGGAACTAGGCCTCTGATCAAGCCTCAAAGGCCTTACAGGATCTGTGGCTCAGGAACCTGCAACCAGCTCACCGTCCCCCTATTTAATGATTGACAGCCAGAACCTGATATCAGGACTCCAAGCCTTGACGTTAGTCACAAGAATATTGTGTAATTAAAACAATTCCACTGAAACTAACCTCATTTTTCTATCAAGTGGTAGAAAATACAGGGAGAGAGGATCTTTACGATCATTGCCTTTATATATTGTAATTGCAAATCAAAGCAAGACCAAGTCATTTTTGTAATATCTTTTCAACTCCCAACCATTTCTCTGAATTTGCCCACAATCTATTGGTAAAGCTATAGGATGAATTTGGAAGTGGTGGGTATCAATTGCGAGAGGTAATGGCAGTTCAGAAAAAATGTTGTCTGTGTGAATTCCAATTATGGAATTCCTACCCCAGGTATACTCGGTGGCTCTGTCATTCATCTTACTTTGTGCTGCCCACAAGTCCATTGCCTAGAGGAATAAAAATAAAGGAATGCATTGTCTTTGGTTAAGGCCTCTGAGGCAATTTTTTTATTGAATCAAACTAAGAATATCCTTCCCATTTAATGCTTAATAAAAGCCACAGGTAATGTATGTCCTGATTGCTATATAAATATAGTGTATGCTATTTTCAAGGGAACAATTATTTAACCCATGATGAGAATATATATACAAAAACTATGTCAGCCAGCGAACTTTATCCACTCCATGGAGTGCAGGCTATAATACGCATCTAATTTGATATGCAGCCAATTAGCTTTGCCCAGATTAGTCCTACCTCCTTGTTTTATTGGCAATCCAGGGACCCAAGGCCATCATTCACCAGAGGACAATCTTAACATTGAGAATGCCACTTGGATAGTCAACGACAGAATTAACCTAAGTCCCCACATGTTCTCTCAACTAGCCAAATTTCAGTGTAAGTGGTTCATTCTCTTCATGACATCAGTTGCACTAAAAAGTTTGATACTTGAAATTAATTATCAGCTCATAGTACATGAACTTATCCAGTCACTTCCCATTGAGAAACATAGTATAAGGGCGCATGGGTGGCTCAAGCAGTAAAGCATCTGCCTTTGACTCAGGTCATGGTCTCAGGGTCCTGGGATCGAGTCCCATATCAGGCTCCCTGCTCAGTGGGGAGTCTGTTTCTCCCTTTGCCCCTCCTCCTGCTTGTGCTCTGTCTCTCTGTCTCTGTCTCTCTCTCTCTCTCTCTCTCTCTGTCTAGTAGAGAAATTAATCCTAAGGGAGTGAGAAAATACTCATCAGATATTCAATAAATAATTGCTGAACAAAAACTCTATTCCAGGCATTGTTTGAGGTGCTTGAAGAAAATATAATGATGAAAAATATTAAGTTCACACCAAGCAGCCCTGCAATAGTGGTATGGCTAGAAACCGTACTTACTTAGAGGTTTCTGGGTACAACAGGGAATGATCTATACAATTAAAATCCGGTTTCCATATAGTAACTGTTGTCATCAGGTTTCCTAGAATCTTCTTATAAAAGTTTCCAAAATTCAAATAATAATAATAAAACTTCCAGGTTTTCAATAGCAGCTGAAATGAACTCACTATTCCAAGAAGAAATGCATCAGTTCTATTCCTTTTCAGGCAAATAAGTATAACTGTAATAAAATTTGTTGCAAATCCATAATTTCTCTTTTTATTTCTTACTCTTTTGAAACGTTTAACTTGGTTTAAGTCTAGACAGCACCAAAATCTCCAGTTTTTCAGTAAATTGCCCATTGGAATGACTGGGAGAAACAGACAAATCACATCCCTTTTATGGGTCACATCAGGATCGTACCCAATAATGCCAGTAGTAAGTAATGAATTTGGCAGTTTCAGTATTTTCAAGGTATGAGTGCTGTCATATGTGTGCAGTGTTTAGATTTATTTCCTCAAGCTATCTCTAGAACAACATATATGTTTGAATATAGTGCTTAAATAATAAAAGCAAACAGTGATACTTAAAAGTGTACTTGTGCATGTTTCTGTATAATTTCATCCTTCCAATAATTGAAAAAAATATATATTTTTAAGATTTGATTTATTTATTCATGAGAGACACAGAGACACAGGTAGAGGGAGAAGCAGGCTCCACGCATGGAGGCTGATGTGGGACTCAATCCCAGGACCCCGGGATCACGCCCTGAGCCAGAGGCAAACACTCAACCGCTGAGCCATCCAGGTGTCCTGAAAATATTAAAAACTTTTAATTTTTACTGTGGAATGCTTCAAAAAATCTTAAAAAGTTGCTCCAGGTAGTTTCAACAATGATACATTCACAGCCAATATTGTTTCATTGTGTCTCTAACTAAACTACTCTTACTACTCCCTGGATTATTTTGAAACAAATGTAACTCACATCATTCCATATCAGTATGTGTCTTAAAGATAACGCTTTTTCATCATAAACACAATACTGTTATCACACCTGAAATAAAATCATCAATTTCTTGGGATGCCTGGGTGGCACAGCGGTTTGGCGCCTGCCTTTGGCCCAGGGCGCAATCCTGGAGACCCGGGATCGAATCCCACGTCGGGCTCCCGGTGCATGGAGCCTGCTTCTCCCTCTGCCTGTGTCTCTGCCTCTCTCTCTCTCTCTCTCTCTCTCTCTCTCTCTCTCTCTCTGTGTGTGTGACTATCATAAATAAATAAAAGATTAAAAATAAAATAAAATAAATGTCTATTGTTTAAGACACCCAGTCTATGTTTTTTGTTTAAACAGCTCAGGCTGATGAATGCAGTGACTGAATTACTGGATTCCATAGTCCCAATGCTCCTCTGTTCTGGGAGACACAGTGTATTCACCAGAGGAAGAGGGTGTGCGGTCCTCTCGATGCCTGCTTCCCACTCAGAGTGTGGAAGAGCCTGGAGTTTCAGGGACCCCTCCACTATCTGTCAGTTATCCTGCTGCCTCTAGGCTTCCAGATTATTGGGGTCTATCAATTCATTCAAAAATACTTACTAAACATTTCCTACTTCCCAGAGACTATATTGCTTTTTTTTAGTAAGACAAAGGCAGTCTATTCCCTTTTAGAGATTGAAAAAAATTCGTTGCTCCTCCTGGCTCACTTAAGTGTATATAATTTTAGTGCTTCCAATTTTTTTCAGATATTTTGTCAATTCCATTGGAGAGTGAGTATAGAAAGGAGGTAAAATATTGTAGTATCTTCCTCTACTTAGATCAGGAACGGAATGGACTCCACACTACTGCTGCATCCCAAACTCCTCTAACTTCTAAGTATAGGAAAAGTCCATGAAATCCCATTTATTTCCTTCATGAAACTAGGGCCTGGGGATAGATTTATGACTAAGAAAGAAAATACTAATTTAAATGTGATTTTTTATTATTAGGAAATTTGTATTTGAATGGCAATTTTCAAATTGACTGCAGACATTTGCTAGTAAGAGGGCAGTAAGTTACTTTTGCCTGGATCATCTGTTAATTGGGCTTTAAAAACCTTGGATTCTCAGTCAATACAAATTCTCATTTGCATTTGTTTTTTTTATAATAAATTTATTTTTTTATTGGTGTTCAATTTGCCAACATACAGAATAACACCCAGTGTCATCCCGTCAAGTGCCCCCCTCAGTGCCTGTCACCCATTCACCCCCATCCCCCGCCCTCCTCCCTTTCCCCCACCCCTAGTTCGTTTCCCAGATTAGGAGTCTTTATGTTCTGTCTCCCTTTCTGATATTTCATTTGCATTTGGATGAGGAGTCAATGTGCATACTGGGTTCTTTCCTTGAAAAGGTTGAAACCAAAAAAAAAAAAAAAAAAAGGTTGAAACTAACATGTCCCATTGTAACTGCGAACAAGAAAGGGCCTTCCATGAGATTTGTTCCTTGAAGGACAATCATGGACTGTTATGCTTTTAACAATGTAATATCTGCTTTTATCACCTAATGAAGATGTAGAAGTACTATATTTACAGCTCTTTCTAAATTAAAAAAAAACATTGTCAGTTCACCTTATGTTTCCCTTTCTGTTTCCAGTGTGTTTCTACTCAACCAATGAAAACAGAAAGTTTAAAAGAGAGGAGATTAATCAGCATGAGAGACATGGATATACCAGCCCTGCCAT
Organism: Nyctereutes procyonoides; assembly: GCF_905146905.1. NCBI lineage: Eukaryota > Metazoa > Chordata > Mammalia > Carnivora > Canidae > Nyctereutes > Nyctereutes procyonoides. The sequence goes on from NW_026575043.1 coordinate 33,739,303, forward strand.
ATGGGAACAGTCGTTGTGATGCTGTGATAACACTGCTCCATCAGGGGCCACAAGCTCATGTGAGACAGAGATGCCACTGTCCATCCAGAGGCTGGTGTCCCCAAGGCTGGGTGCTGGGCTGCACACAGGTGCTCATCAAGCATCCCAACTACAGAACAAACACACAGGGAGGAGCCCTAGCACTTCACATGACTTCACATGTGCCCTTTCTCCTTTCACCTTCAAGATGGTTTGAGATTGAAACTCAAGCAATGTAGAATCATAAAAAAGAAAGTTGATGTATTTCATTACAAACCGGTAGCTCTAAACCCGCTGAGCCACCAGGGCTGCCCAAGTCACTCGGAGAAGGACAAACATTATATGTTCTCATTCATTTGGGGAATATAAATAATAGTGAAAGGGAATGTAAGGGAAGGGAGAAGAAATGTGTGGGAAATATCAGAAAGGGAGACAGAACATAAAGGCTCCTAACTCTGGGAAACGAACTAGGGGTGGTGGAGGGGGAGGAGGGCAGGGGGTGGGGGTGAATGGGTGACGGGCACTGAGGGGGACACTTGACGGGATGAGCACTGGGTGTTATTCTGTATGTTGGCAAATTGAACACCAATAAAAAATAAATTTATTATTAAAAAAATGGTAGCTCTGACTCTTTTAAAACTTCAAACCTTACTCCTGGGAAGGAAAGGAAGTACTCTGGGACATATTGGACTTAGCTTTGCCCTCTGACACAGCCACGATCCTGACTGAATTCTTCCAAACAGGGAAGCCCACATGGGTCTCTATTCTTCCCACCCAGCTCTTCTCAGGGAACACCTCATCTTGGTCCTGGTAGCCAGCTATCCTCAGGACCCTTAGGGTTAAATATAAGGATTCTTGAGATGGACCATCTGAGCTTGACTCTCGGACCCACTACCTCTTACTTGACCTGGGGCAAGTGGCTTCACTGCTCAGTACCTCAGTCTCCCCATCTGGAAATCTGGAACAATAAAAGGCAGCTAGGACAATATCAGATCAAATATTTCAGTTTCCTGTAGCTGTACTTCTTGACATGTTGCTTAGAAAGAAGCTCAGTTAAATTCTGTCCTTTACTTTATCCAGAGTGTATCAAATATAAACGAATAATCAAGTCAGTGGGATTTGAGATTATATATATATATATATATCTCCAATATACAAAGATTTCTCTTCTTAGTCAAGGGAAAAGCCCCTTGGAGAAACATCTTGGGTCTGGAGTCAAACAGTTCTGAGTTATAGTCTTGGTGCTACCATCACCAGCAAGGGAACCCTGTGCAAATCTATTCGCCTCTATAAGCATCAATTTCCTCAGGAGGAGAAAAGAAAAGAAAGAAAAGAAAAGAAGGCTAATTCTCATAATTCTTATCTCACATAGAGTTTTTGTGGGTTTTCTTATGAAAAGAACTATGTCACATGGAGGAGCTTACTAAATTTCTAGCATGTGAAGGTTAATCCATTTCTACCTGTTTTTATAACACAGACATGTTGTATATTTGAGTCTAGGGCACACGTTACTATCCTCTCCAATTATGAGATGACACAAAACATGGAGAGAGGGCAAGAAGATATTTGAAATGAAAAAGCAAAGAGACTGCACCATTGCTATGTCCTCACTCTGCTGCATCTCAGCTTAGAGGAGCTCAGAGCCCTGACGTCTGTGGACAAGTAATCCCTGGACAGTCAAGAGGTCCAGAATTGTCACTCAGTCTGCAAGGGCCTTTGACTGAGGACAGCTAACGGTCATCACCAGGTCATCACCCACACCAATGTGAACCTCAGCGCCATATTTGTCGGTGCTGTGGGGTCCCTTCTGTGGCCATGCTTGCAGGCTCAGGGATTGCCATCTGGAGTCCAGTAATCTAACCTGGTCATTCAGAAACAAGCCTGCATGAAGAATATTAGCAACCAAACTCTGGCAACGTCACCCTGGCCAGCTCATGCATTTATTACTGAGCTGGGAGTTGTTGAAGGAGTCTTCTGACACGCACAGTGCTGCAGGCACCAAAGATACTATGCTGAGGGAGGTGGACAGGAATACTATTCCATGGAATCTCACTGAGGCAGGGAAAAGGAATCCACATCTGAGTAGAACTTGAGACATACAGAGGGATGATGCCGTATATTGTGAGGCTACCTGAAGGATAGTAAATACCTGACATGCTAGAGGATATTGAGACAGGAAGAAAACAGTGGAGATGAGGTCACCAAGGCAGCTACAGGATAGTCCATGTAAGGTCTTGTAGGTCTGGGCAAAGAGGTTAAACTGTGTACTCCATATGAAAAGAAGCCATTAAGATGTTTTAAGAAAATGATGTGCTCGAATGTGCATTTTAAAAAAGATAACTTGATAGTAAAAAAAATAAAATAAAATAAAAAAGATAACTTGAGTTGTGTGTAGAAAAGGATGTTAACAGTAAGTATGAAAGCAGTACGAATAGTCAGAGGCTACCTCAGTGACAATGGCCAGGCAAGGTTGGTAAAGAGAGGGATCCCACAGATGTTGTAACTAAACCTTCCTAATGGTTTGGATTTAGGAAGTGAGGAAAGAGAAGTGGAGTCCAAATCCTATATGACCATGAGCAAATGGACGAATTGAGTACAGAGATTGCAGATGGGGAAATCTAGAAGTGGGGAAGATTTTTCTTTGAGGAGTAATACCAAGAGTTACCTTTGAACATGTTGAGACAGTAATTAGATTTCTAAGAAGAGGGTTAGATAGAAACCTAGAGAGTACTTATTTGGCTAGAAATAAATTTGGAAACTATTAGTACTCAGTATATAAAATCATGAAGCTAAATGAGATCACTCTTGGTAAGGACATGTAGGTTCTGAGAATCTCAAATATTTCAATGTTAGAACGAGGACACAGCAAATTAGAATAATACAGACTGACTCATGGAATGGGAAGGAAACTTGGGGAATGTGGTAATCCTGAAGCACTGTGAAGAAAATATTTCAGGGAGAAGATCAAATGATAAGACAGGCCAAGTAAGATGAGAACCCAGAAGTGTTAAGACAACAAAAAATTGCCCATTTTCATAAAAATAGCTTTGGTGGAGTGATAAAGATAAAAACTTGATCAGTATGCAAAGTGAGCTACAAGAAACTGGAAATATACACAAATATTCTTGTTTAAAGATTTTAAAGTTTATTTTAGAGAGGGAGAGAGCAGAGCTAAGTGGGTACAAGTGGTGGGAAGCAGAGGGAGAAGCAGACCCCCCTCTGATCAGAGAGCCTGACGTGGGACTCGATCCCAGGACTCCAGGATCGTGACCTGAGCCAAAGACAGATGCTCAACCCACTGAGCCACCCAGTTGTCCCTATACACAAATATTTCAAGAAATGTTCTTCTAAAGGGAAACTGGGACACATATCAGCCTGGACAGTGGTGTGAGTCAAAGGAAAGAGGTTTAAGATGAATGATAATAAAAAGTTTGTATTTTGGTGGGAATGATGCAGGGAAGAGGGGAAATATAAATTGAGAGAGGAGATAGTGACAAACGGAGCACTCTTGAGTAGGTATGCTTTGTTTCAGCCATCCTGCAGGTAGTTGCCAGGAGGCTGGAGAAATCCTCATGATTGCTTGTGTTTGTTTGTGAAATAAAAATTTGTCCCTGGCAAGAAGTGGAGGAAAAGGTGGTTTGAGAAATCAGGATGAGATGTGAAACAGTTGTCTCCAAGTATGAAAAGGGACATTACCAGGGGAGAGTATTAGCTGGTTGGGTAGCACTGAGGATCTCCTGATTGTTGGGATGTTAAATCAAAGGTAAGGGTGTATTATATCTTTTTAGCTTCCACTTACTTCCACATAAGTGAAAATGTGGAATAGTAAGAAATTTGGATATAACTGCAATCCTGGAATTGAAATTTGAGTATTATTAAGAGAGAAAGAATCCAGGTAGTTATGGGTGTATGCATTGGAGTAATTAATGTGACGGGTCTCAAATTGAAGAGAGTGAAGAGGAAGAAAGAACTGGCCTGGGCATAAAATAAAAGCCGTTGGGTCAATAGGTACTAGGTCTTGGCAAGATCGTATGTGTTAGTGTTCATGCTAGAATATATGAGCTGGAGAAATAGGAGATGGTGTTGGAAATGGAGATTTCAGAGGCAGATATTGAAAATGACTGTGGGAATGGGAGAATGAGGTGGAGTTGAACAAAACTTTATTGAACAATGAGGAAGAGTCCAAAGACCAAACAACTTATGTGGACGTCAAAGTCTCTTTACAGATTAGAATAGAATAGAATAGATCATAGAATAGTGGAAAAGAAGACACCAAGCAAGAAGTTAAAATTTCCAGTGAAGAAGGAGGTGTTTGCAAGAATGGTAGTGACCAATCTTGACCCACATGAGGCATAAGTCTCTAAGGGATGGAGCTTTGTTAATGAAGGAAAAAAAAATCAGGAAGGGGTGATTATTAGCATGAAGAATAACTGCTCCACCTTTGGGACTTGTCGGAAGAAAAAAAAAGACAGACCCCACTTGAAAGAGATGACCTAGACCAAAATGATTCAATATGTGAGGCAGAAGTTAAAAGTATAGAGCTTTTTGTTATTGAGTTTGGAGTTTCAGGGATCCATCAGTCTTTAGAATATCAGGAAGGAACAGGAAATTGAGGTAGTCCAGGGACCTCAATGTATCTTTTTAAAAAGTAATACTGAGTAAATTTTTATCCCTAAGTGAAATGTTATATATTTCTAAAATCGTAATTAATGAAAAGTAAGTGGCATCATGGAAATGTCCTTTTGATACAGTATTACAGTGGATAAAGCAGTGAACAGAATTGCACGGGTGTTCAATGTGGGAATACTCTCCCATGTGTGGAAAATCCTTCAGGGAGAACATGCAACATTGAAAATAGTCATGTTGAGGTGTGAAGGTACTGAACCTTTCTTCCGTTTTTATCCAGCAAAATTTAAGGTCAACATTCTATCTTTGAATAATTGCCCCTACCCTGTTAAATATCTTCAATGGAAACAACTAGAGTTTCTTAAGGACTATATACTCAAATAGTAACCCTCGCTTTCTATAACACAGACGTAAAATGATGGAAATTGACATTTCTCACTGTTGCAGTTATAAAAACTTAACCATATGTTAAGTTGACTCTTCAAAGTGACTAGTGAACTCTTACTACTAACAGAATAGAAATAGGAATGAAGTGAAACAATGTTCAAACTGTAAGAAATTAAGTCTAACATGAAAAGATGCTCAACATCACCTGTCATCAGGGAAATATAAATCAAAACCGAATGAGATACCACCTCACACCAGTGAGAATGGGGAAAATTAACATAGTCAGGAAACAACAGCTGTTGGTGAGGATGAAGAAAGAGGAACCCTCTTATACTGTTGCTGGGAATGCAAACTGGTGCAGTACTGTGGAAAACAGTGTGGAGGTTCCTCAAGAAGTTAAAAATAGTCACACTATAACCCAACTGCACTACTGGGTGTTTATCCAAAGGATAGAAACATAGGGATTAGAAGGGGCACCTGCACCCCAATGTTCACAGCAGCAATGTCCACAATAGCCAAACTGTGGAAGGAGCTGAGGTGTCCATTGACAAATGATTGGATAAAGAAGATGTGATCTATCTATACAATGGAATATGACTCAGCCATCAGAAAGGATGAATACCCACCATTTACATCGACATGGATGGAACTGGAGGGTATTATGCGAAGTGAAATAAGTCAATCAGAGAAAGACAATTATCGTACTGTTTCACTCATATGTGGGATTTAAGACACAAAACAGAGAATCATGGGGAAAAGAGGAAAAGATAAGACAAAATCATAGAAGGAGACAAACCATAAGAGACTCTTAACTATAGGAAACAAACTGAGGGTTGCTGGAGGGGAGAGGGTTGGGGGGATGGGGTAACTGGGTAATAAGCATGAAGGAGGGCACTTGATGTAATGAGCACTGGGTGTTGTATAAGAGTGATGAATCACTGAACTCTACCTCTGAAACTAATAATACACTATACGTTGATTAATTGGATTTAAATAAAATAAGATAAAAATGTTTCTAAAATTAAATCACCCACCTCTAGTTTTCTTTGCCACTTTTCCTAGCTAATGAACACAGATGATTCTTACATTGTTTCCTCTCTAAAACTAAATGGGTATCTGTACTCCCAACATCCCAGAAAGATAATACAAACAACAACCGACTTAAAAATTTAAGTATCAGCTTAGAATCATGAATTATCAGGTCAATAGCATCAGAAAATTACCTTGTTTGTAGGATTTGTTTTATCCACTTGTAATAATTTAAATTTGCTTCAAAAAGTACAGAAATGTAAAAAACGTGCTTAGAATAAAATATAGTTTTAACTAAAAACTTCTAAATGTTTCACTTCAGCATGCATTGCATTTTAAACTCCTTGTTTGGGACGCCTAGGTGGCTCAGCAGTTAAGCATCTGCCTTTGGCTCAGGTTGTGATCCCGGGGTCCTGGAATAGAGTCCCCCATCAGGCTCCCTGCAGGGAGCCTCCTTCTCCCTGTACCTATGTCTCTGCCTTTCTCTCTATGTCTCTCATGAATAAATAAATTAAAACAAATTTAAATTCCTTGTTTGTTTGTATATGAGGAGTTTATACCTGAGCCAAATTGAAAATGACACTGCAAGTGTCGTCGAGGGCTAGGATTAGAGCTCCTGTGAACAGTCCCTGAGACTTCATATCCTAGATACCAAGCTAATGAAGAAAAACCACAAGTTCCAAAACTTGTCAAATGTATTTGTGACATCAAACTCATAAGTAATACTTGTCTAAGACATTTTCATCTTATGGGCCATAATTATTAATTGTCTATCGTCCAAAGTAATAAACACTTTAAAATATTTCATTATTTGCGACATGTGGGATGGCACATATTCATGAAAAAGTCAATACACAGGAGCACCTGCGTGGCTCAGTTGGTGAAGAGTCTGCCTTCAGTTCAGGTCATGATCTCAAGGTCCTGGGATCCAGTCCTGCATCCAGCTCCCTGCTCAGCAGGGAGTCTGCTTCTCCCTCTCCTCCCCTGCTCACATTCCTCTCTCATAAATAAATAAATAAATAAATAAATAAATAAATAAATAAATACATAAATAAATAAATAAAATATTTAAAAACAATGCCAACACACTTTTGGGTACAGTGTCTGCAACAAGGAAAGCCTTGGTTTGTACTCTGAGTGGTAAAGTGAGATCACTGAAGTCTGTCCATATAGAGCACCAGGCTTTGGATTAAATGCAAACTGTGGGACATACTTTGCATTATCTTTATTCACCTAAAGTAACAGGATATGAAATCATTTTTAACTATGCAAGTGGTTCCCAGATTTTAATTTTAAGTTTTATTAAGGCTTTTAGTGATGTACAAAGAAGCTTGAACTTCATTTTATCCAGTGTTTGAATTCATTCCCTTTCTAACTTTATCTTCCAAGCACCCTCCAAAACCAAGAGGTGTTTGCTGGATTTTGTAGTCTATATTCAAGCACGGAGGGGTATAAAATACATTATATTGATACATCAGGTATATTAAATATGTCTTTACAGACTCTACTACGCTACCTCGAGACCTGCATTGGAGATGGCATTATTTTCTGTGTTTGTTTCCAATTACTGTTGTAACAAATTATTTAAAGCTTGGTGGTACAGCACAACAGATTGATTGTTTTACAGTTCTGGAAGTCAGAGTCTAAAATCAACATTCTGGAAGGAATACCCATGTCCCTGTGTTTTCTAGCTTCTAGGGGCCAGCTGCATTTCTGGGCCTCTGCTCCCACTCTACATCTTCGAGCCATCCCTTGTACCTTCCCCATTCCATTGCTGAACTCTGCTTCAATCCTGGAATCTCCACATGATATTCCCTTCTCTCTTGTAATTGCACCAAACCCACTTAGATAATCTAATCTCTCTCAAGATCCTTAATCACACTGCCATATAAGATAACATATTCACAGATTCTGGGAATTACATAGCAGAGACATTAAGGCCATTATTTAGCCACCGTGGGAACATAAAGATAGGGTACGATTTGCCGAAAGCAGTGCCTATGTTAACAGCTGCCTTGACCTGGGTTCAATTGCTGTAGTATTCAAATAAGCAAAAATTATTTTTTCCTAGGATAGTCAGGCCATCGTTTTTTACTCTCTTACTTGTTGTGAATTACTTGTTTTTATCAACTATTTTAGGTACTGTGACTTTTCCCCATACAGAAAAATCAATGCTATAATATAGTAAGTAGTAAATGGTTAAGAAATATTTTTAAATGAGCTGATACTTTATCTTGAAACTCCCAGAAAAGACAGATACAATAACAACCTCAACCAGTATAAATCTCCTTGGAAAATAGCTGTTGTTAACATGTACAATTCAAATTTGGGCATTTTATTTCTGCTAACAATTGATAGCTATATTTTTGCCTAATACATGATACTTGAGCCTACCATCACTTTTTCCTCGAATTTAGGCCATGAACGGTTTTTCTTAAATTTTCTGGTAAAAAAAGGTATATATTTTGAAGATAAAATTATTGTTTTAAATGCTTTATTGAGCCCACAGGTCTAATTAATTGAATCTTCAGCTTTGGTATTTAAAATTAGGTCAGAGAAAATGTCTTCAGTTATAGATTTTATTATTAAAGATTTATGAAATACTTTAATAATTAAGCCCAAAGTTCTCATTATATGGAAAGGTTTTCTGGCCAGCCTGTGCTTAACATCCTACAAAGTTGAACAACAGAACATTCCATGATGAGCTGAGATGGTAAGAAGTGACGAGGGACCTAAATGCAGGAGATGTCAGATTCTCTTTATAATTTACCATCTCCCCAGAGAGACGTTTGCAAATTCCATGTCTTCTAAAATATGACAGTAACACTTTGGGCAAATGTCATTCTTCCTCATAAGTAGTAGATGCTCTAAAAATTTCAGCAACCGATGGCCTATAAGACAAACCCGGTGTATCTCCTGTTTGTAAGACCCATGAGTTAAGAAGAGTTTTTACATTTTAGTCTATAATCAATCAACGTACCATCAACATACATAGAATCAACTCACATATACCAGGTAAAGGTACTGGTATCACCAATTTTAGTACTTTAAAAAAAATTCTAGAAGACAAATTTAAAGCCCTTATTACAGAAGTTGGAACCAATGGAAACTGGATTGAATTTTAAATCAGTAATTATTTAGAAATATTTTAGTTGCTTAACATTTAAGAGCCAAAATCTCTCTTCTTAAGTAATTTTTATGGGAACGGGATGAGTACTAAAGATGATTGTTCACTGCTCAGCCATTAAATCTTCCTGTAAAATAATAATAACAGCTGAGCTACATCCTGGAAACTGGATAAATCAGGTACTTCCATCCTCATGCAATAGTTAAAAGACAAACAAGCAGGGATTTTCTTCTCTTTTCTTTTTTACTGCATAATATATTTGCAATAAAAGAGAATACTCTCATTTTTGTATAGTAAAAAGAAAGATTTTAACTAGGTAATTCCTTCATAGACCTCAGATATATTTTAGGAAGTAGCTGTGGTCCTAATAGATTAAAATTACACATTATACATAGATACATTATATAGAATAATCTGTTCATTGTAATATATAATTATCTACTAACAGATATAGATACAGACATACACACAGATATAGACATATACCTACAGATATACAAAAGATATACATATAGAAATACAACTTATATAGATATAAGTTGGTAAAATAAAAGATACACACTAAAGCAGCCAAAGGCACACAGATTAAACCAGCGCTAATGGAAAATATCTTTTCTCTATAGAAATGTTAAAATCAAGGCTCTGGCAAGGCTGAATTAGATTGTTATTACTAAATAAATGGCTTTCAAACTTTGGTGGACATCTAGAAATGTCTGTAGAAATTATGAATAAAAAGTGGTATCACTATCTTAAGAGATTCTGAAGTAGTAGACCTGGGTAGGTTCTGGTCATCCCTATTTCTTCTACTTTCATAATGGTTCTGAAGTGATCCAAGGTTTGAGAAGCCTTGAATTAGAAACAATGCTATATTTCGTATTTAGATCTGTCACTGTCTCTCCATAACAACTGAAACAGAAACTCTGAGTTTGGGATCCAGTAATCCACATTTTTTAAAGATTTTATTTATTTACTTTTAGAGAGAGAGAGAGTCCTGAGATGGAGCCCTGTGTTGGCTCTGCACATGGCTCCCAGTCTGCTTGAGATTGTCTCTCTCTCTCTCTCTCTCTCTCTGTGTGTGTGTGTGTGTGTGTGTGTGTCTCAAAATAAATAAATATAATGTTTAAAAACAAAAACTATACCAGATACCAGGAAATTAGGGAATTCTCACAGAAACACAATCAGAGCAGTAGACCTGAAAAAGCTTAAGTAATAAGGATAATCCTGTAGCTAAAGCAAATAAAATGATTACATAAAACATGAGTTATCAACAATCACCCTGATCAAAAGAATTACACTGAGAAGTAATTTCCATGTGGCAGAGCCCAGAAGAAAACTGAAGGACAGAAGTTGAAGCCCAAATCCAGGTGTCTCCCAAGATGGGGAGCCCAACGTAGGACTTGATCCCTGTATCTGGGATCACACCCTGAGCCAAAGGCAGATGCTCCACTGCTGAGCCCCCAGGCATCCCAAAAATGTGTATTTCTTGAACATGGGATGCCATGTAATGTCACATCGAAGAACCTGCTTCACATAGCAACAAAGATTCAATAATGGGTCAGCCCCCAAATACAGAATTGGCTAGTCACACCGCTCAGACTCTGTCAATCTTATGGAACAGAGTGTTATACGCACAGCCTTCTTCCAGGATGCAATTTGCTCTAGTTCAGAATTGTATATGGTGAGAATGAACGGGTGTGGGAGGAAAGAGGTTGGGGCAAGAGTGGCCTTACTCATTGTCACGTGCAGCATCCCTGTTGGAGAACATGTTTCCCATCCTCACAAGTCTGGGCCCTCCAGCTTCAGAGGTCCGGTTTACTAAATCAGAATGCACAGCAAGAGTTTCTTTAAACTTAAGAAATGTGTGCTTCCTGGGCTCTTGGGACTCTGTGACAACCTAACAGGTAAGGAGCTGTCACCTTAGTGTATTTCCTAGACAGTGGTCATCAGGATTGGGGGCAGGAAGAAATATGTTGACACACAAGTGACCCACTTGGGACCCTTGGGACCCCTTGACCAGAGATGCTGGTAAAAGCAGAGCCATAGCTTGAGAAGAGAATGGTGACTAGGGGCTCAGGCCTCTCAAGGAGAGGTCTGGGTGACACTACCACGTACGTCCCTGAGACCAGCAGAGATACTGAGAGCGAGAGCACTTCTGAATTGACAGAGGAGGAGGAAGACAAGCATCATCTGTGAGCGCTAGTCTATATTCACCAGGGAGAGCTATCATTCATCCAACTATCATCCCTCTCCTAAGTGTTTCTGTGAATAAAGTCTCCCTGGAATATTAGAGGAACTATTCTCTAGATTTATGTCAGAAAATGTACCCTGGAAACACAAGGGGCTCATGATAACATCTGCAGTGCTACCTGCCCGGATTCCACCCTGAAGTGAACAACTTACCACCCTGCCATTGTTGGGTTGTTGGGGGTGCACCAGCAGTCAGTCTTCAGTTATAGATGTTCTCCGGAACTGCCTCATTTAAAATCAGCTACCCAGCCCAACGACATGTTCCCAGGTTTCTGCTCCTCAACCTTCAATATATCGGTATATTATGTGTTTTTTTTTAATTTTAAATGAAAAATACGTATGCCTGCTGAGATCCTAAGGCATGAATTTTATGAGAAGCCCATGGAATCATCTGACCAGATTGCCATTTTTCCCTCTCTACAGTCATGCCATTATTGTGTGGCAGCCAGAGCATCCACATTCAATATTGTCCCTCTTCAGGCTGTAACACATTGGTCAGAAGAGAGTGTCTTCCCTAGCTGGACCAATTAATCCCTGAGGATGGTCCCTTTGTCGTCCTAGTGACTGGTGCTATAAAATATGAACCTTGGGATCTCTCTCAAAACTTGTAATCTATTGGTTTATCAATAATAATCTCTATATAAGAGTATGGGTTTGACAAGGCAAGAAACCACAAATGTTGGAAAGGATGTGGAGAAAGGGGAACCCTCCTGCACTGTTGGTGGGAATGTGAAATGGTGCAGCCACTCTGGAAAACTGTGTGGAGGTTCCTCAAAGAGTTAAAAATAGATCTGCCCTATGACCCAGCAATTGCATTGCTGGGGACTGACAACCAAAGATACAGATGCAGTGAAATTCTGGGACACCTGCACCCCGATGTTTCTAGCAGCCATGTCCACAATAGCCAAACTGTGGAAGGAGCCTCGGTGCCCATCGAAAGATGATGGATAAAGAAGATGTGGTTTATGTATACAATGGAATATTCCTCAGCCATTAGAAACGACAAATACCCACCATTTGCTTCAACGTGGATGGAACTGGAGGGTATTATGCAGAGTGTAGTAAGTCAATCGGAGAAGGACAAACATTATATGGTCTCATTCATTTGGGGAATATAAAAAAATAGTGAAAGGGAATAAAGGAGAAAGGAGAAAAAATAAGTGGGAAATATCAGAAAGGGAGACAGAACATGAGAGACTCCTAACTCTGGAAAATGAACTGGGGGTGGTGGAAGGGGAGGTGGGCAGGTTTGGGGGTGACTGGGTAACGGGCACTGAGGGGGGCACTTGACGGGATGAGCACTGGGTGTTATTCTATATGTTGGCAAATTGAACACCAATAAAAAATAAATTAAAAAAAAAGAGTATGAGTTTGAACCAAATGAAAAATGTGTCATTATTCATTCATGCATTCACTTTGCTTTTCAATCTTTCAATTACATGGATAATATTTTTCTACCCTGGAATAAATAATTCAGTTATAATTTTCATACATATTAATCATTAAATTATAAATGTATTATAAATATGTATATGTTAATATACATATTTGATACATGTAAAATAAATAAGTACATTACATTGCTTTATTATTAACTTATTTTAATCTAAGAGTACTAGAATTCTCAGTTTTTATTTGAAAAGTTCCTTTCAAGTCTAATGATTTGTTTGTGTGATTCATAACTTTTTACTAGTTTCCTAACATTTTATATCATTTTAGAAATAGTCACAATTTATACTTATTGACACACCATTAAATGTCAAAAGAGAGTAAATGTTGACATGTCGATCCAATAGTCATATTAATGGATAATACTGAAGCTTAACCGTTTACTGCAAAACTTTTAATAACTAATTTGTATTCAATTATCTATATATACAAATATATTTATTATACTTACTTATATTAGTTTTAAGTACTTATAGATTCTGCTGTTTACTTTTATCACAGTATGAAATTCAATATTTATCTTTAATTTTCCTTAAATTGAGAGAGAACTATTCCTATTCATGCTAAAAAGTACTCATTTTTTCCATTAGACTCAAAAATGGACATGCAAACACAAGAACAAAAGCAAATGATGTCCTCTCTATGCTAAACACATGAAGTTCTACAAGAAAGATGACTAAACCATGATTAAATGTTGTTTAAATCCTATAAAACACCACACAGTATCTGGGATAAATTTCTCAGAAAATGTAGCTAACATGCAATTTGAAGTCATCCAGTGGGAGGTGGGACTATTTGGATGCCTTATATCTCTTGAGCACTGCAGTGCAACTCCCAAGAGAACATGTTTTAAATTAAATATTACCTATGAATATACAGTGTGGCAGCACGGTGCCAGCAACGCAGCAGCCCTGACTGACCTCCACTTAGAGTTCTCCCATCACGGAGTTCTAGGCTCTCAAGGGAATAGAATAAATCCAGAAGCTCTTTCCCGGTGGTTAAAGCAAACTGATAGAGCTTGGAAATCATGCTGTTTAAAATTGTATTGATGCCAACTATGTAAAATACATGGTATGTGCTTGCTTGGTAAAAGCATACAATTATGAAGCAAATATGAATTCCATTCTCAACAAATTTTTAATTGAATGGGAGATCAAAAAGTTTACATAAATGGTCACTAGATTTAATAAACGCTGTCCAACTCAGAAAAGAGTTGCACCTGCTGCACTGAGCAGAAAAATCAAGCATGGCAGGAGAGCAGTCTTGCCCACAGCTGGTTGGGGAGGGACTGCCACAGAGTCTGTAGGGATCATAAAGCCAAAGAGAGGAACTGATTTACATTTTAAAGCTTTATGGGAGTTTGTAATATTTTGTTTTTATTACTGACTTTCTTCAAAAGCATACTAAAGATTGTTCCCCATCCCCAATTTGGAGCACTTTGTTAAAAACACAACCGTGAACTGTACGTAAGAGAGAAACACGTACTTATCTTCCAAGAGCAGAAGAAAGGATTTTCAGTGGTGTGTTGTTTTAATTGTATTTTCCCTGGTAAGTAACTGTAACCAAGGGAAGCAGTTACTGATCTGAAGAGGAGGGAGAGGGAGGGCACCACAGGGACGGGGTGTTGTTGAAATTGGGACAAGCTGGCCTATTCCAATGTAGCTCTCTGGGGCAGCAGACCTCCTCTTGCTCCGCTTCGCTCTTGTCAAAATCAGCTCAATGCTGCCTCCTCGCTTTTGGAAATGCTTTCACCTCTCATGCACTTGCTTCCCTCAAGCCACAGTTACCTATGATCTGGCACCAGGTCCAGCTCTTGCAGAAAGCACTGGAGCAACTGCTAGGTCACAGTCCCCTTTCCTCACCTGAGTAGCCTACTGAATCTCCTCCCCAGGCCAGAAATACCATCCTTACCCTAGGACTTTAAAATATTTAAAACTAATAACTCTTACTGTTTTTTTTTTCCTCGAAACTTCTCTCAAACATCTAGTTTTTTCTCTTCCAGACAGTGGTAATTATATAACCTTGAGCCTTGGTCTCATAAACTCTTATTCCAAACCTTCCCTTGTTCCTCAATTCCAGTATCCACAGGCTCCTCCCTGGCTCAGGACCCTCTGAGCCACAGCCTACACTACTACACTACCCATTGCCCTGCACACACCAATATGCTATTCCTAAGTAACCTGAGCCTTATGGAACTCATTCTATATTTTCCGATTGTGTTGTTTCACCCATCAGCTGCCAAGTCTGCCCGGATATATTCAGGCAGTCTTAAAAATATTTATACTAATGAGGAGCCCAGAAATAACTTGACACTTGTGTTTTCTATGTTTACTTGTCAATTTTTATGGCTTCAGCAATACAAGCCCAGCTAATAGTCTCTGCTTTGGCTTTTTGTGAACATGCTTCTTTAAGGAATTTTATAGTCCCACTAATAAATCAAAATAACATTTAACCAAACGTATGAATGCTGTTGGCAACCATGTGCTTGGACTTAACTACCTGTAAGTTTAATGTGTGATTTTGCATGCTGAATACCAACATTACCTTGTGATTGGGTTCTGCATATTTCTGTGTGTGTGTGTGACATGAAGATCTTCTCAACTCCAAAGTAATAAAAGCAAATGCTGACCACACCAGAAGGGAATATTCGGAAAGTAGTGTATGTTTAAAGAGGATTTGTTTATCCAATTTTTCCCATTAGACTTCTGTTAAAATCTTTCCATTAATGTGTGTATGTGTGTGTGTATGACTTATAGTTTCAGTCTACATCTCTGTATTAGTGCTGTGTCAGTGCTGCGAGCCTGTTGGAAACAGAGGGCAGTTAAATCTAAGGCTACAAAAAAGATTTACTTAGAATTAAAACAATAAAGGTCACGATTTACTTTGAGAAAAAAATCTTCAAGTGTTTACATACGCAGACAGACACACACAAAATAAACTGCAAAGGAAAAATTTAAACAGCCATTAAGGAAATTATCCTTGTGACATGTTTTTGCTCTTCCCAATTTTCAAAACAATGCCATGACCAATAGAATAGAGATGATAAGTGCCAGAATATATCATCCATGAATATGACCACAATAGTTAATCAGATCATTATAACATCTTCTTAGGCAGTCTTGCAAGAACATAAACATACACAAACTCAAACAAATGCAAAATGTATTTTAGAAACCCATATGCAGGGACGCCTGGGTGGCTCAGCGGTTGAGCGTCTGCCTTGGGCTCAGGGCCTGATCCAAATTCAGGGATCAAGTCCCACGTCGGGCTCCCTGCAGGGAGCCTGCTTCTCCCTCTGCTTATGTCTCTGCCTCTTTCTGGGTCTCTCATGAATAAATAAATAAAATATTTTTTAAAAAAAGAAACCCATATGCAAACAATGCATTCTAGAGAAAAATCAAAAGTGGTATTATCTTAAAACAGCAAACTCTATAAAATAACAGCTAAATTCGTCCTTTTTGGCGAGAAATGTAAGACTTTCTTCTGGATTATAAACCATTGCCTATGGGCAGCCTGGGTGGCTCAGCAGTTTAGCGCTGCCTTCAGCCCAGGGCCTGATCCTGGAGACTCGGGGATCGAGTCCTGCATTGGGTTCCCTGCATGGAGCCTGTTTCTCCCTCTGCCTGTGTCTCTACCTCTCTCTCTCTCTCTCTCTCTGTGTGTGTCTCTCATGAATAAATAAATAAAATCTTTAAAAATATATATAAAATAAACCATTACCTATCCATATGCAATTAAGAAAAGAAATACAGTTAACCTTCGAGCAACAGTTTGAAGAGCACAGGTACCCATATACATGGATATTTTTTCAATACAGTAGAGCACTGGAAATGTATTTTCTCTTCCTTTTGATTATCTTAATAATAATTATTGTCTAACTTTATTATAAGAATACAGTACATACAGAATATATATGTGTTTTTTTAAAGATTTTATTTATTTATTCATGAGAGACAGGTGAGAGAGAACGAGAGAGAGTCAGAGACATAGGCAGAAGCAGGCTCCATGAAGGAAGCCTGATGTGGGACTAGATCCCAGGACTCCAGGATCACACCCTGAGCCAAAGGCAGACGCTGAACTGCTGAGCCACCCAGGCATCCCTATATAACATGTGTTAATTGACTTTGTGTTATCCTTCCTTACCTTTTCTTACCTTATTTCAGTAAAGCTTCAATTCAACAACAGTAGGCTACTTGTAGTTAAGTTTTGGGGAGTCAAGAGTCATAGGTGGATGGGGTGAGTGCCATAACCCCTATGTCGTCCGAGGATGCCCTGTAGATATACACCTTCCACCTTCCCTCCCTTTTCCCTGAGATGCACCAATTTCCTCCTGCATTTGGGTGTTTTCATGGCTGCCCCCTCTTTGTCACTGCCCTATCTCCTGTCCTTGGATTAGGATGGCCTGTGAAACATGGGTCCGAAAGTATCCTAAGACTCATGCAAATTAGGATATGTGATCTATTGGAAATAAAATGGTACCTTATGGTCTTGCTCCTTCTAGTACAACATCTGTTCTATCATGCCAAGATAAGATTTCAGCAGGTGCTTACTTTGTTTTTGAGCATAATGAATGATGGCTTTTCTGCTAACAGAATTTTGAAGGCCATTAATTTTATCTGTGCCCCCCTTTCAAACTTTCCTCAATATTAAGTTTGTACCTTTCCCTATAACCGCAACTCCATATGCACCTGAATCACTGTATTCCTCCCATCACATTTATTGGGGCTCAGCCTCCTCTTCCATTTCCCAGGAGACACACTGACAAAGTACAAAGCTTTAATTTTATTTTTTTTCTTGATGGGAAAATAATGATACGATGAATAACTTACATCCTCCTTTCAGCCAGCATTAAATCGTGGACATGAATGCTATAGCAGTTTGGAGGCCTCTCTTGTCTAGACTCTATAGTATATATAGACTTTGTTTAGAAAAAATAAGTTTAAACAAAAGACATCAGGTACAAAAATGTGATTTCATCCTATAAAATACATGCATTGTATCTCACTAGAAAAAGTTGATTAGGACTTCACATCCTACCTCCTTATTTAAAAAAAAATATTTTAAGGCTCCTAGAGTATGGATCAAAAATATTAAGTCAGAGGCACTGTACTTTTCCACAAGCTTGGGGCAAAGCATGTTAGCTTCTCAGTCTCAAGGCAGCCGGTGAAAAATAAGATTGAACAAACATGCTTCTTTCTTTTCTGTTATAATTCCCCTAAAATGATAATAATAGTGAATACGGATATAAACCTCTAGTCAAGGAGAGATGAGAAGACCAGTGGGATGAGGTAATACAGAAATATGTTTCTAGAAAGAAAGACCAGAAACAGTAACAGTAACCAGAGAAGTTGGCCTGAAAAATGTGTCTTAGAGTTTGTAAGATAGATATACTCCAGATGGAGCAGGTGCATCTGACAAAAACCTGGGAGCTTTAGTTATTCAAAGTTCATTTTTAGATGCTCAAGAAAGTGAGACTGAGTAGAGACACAAAGCATGTTGCTGCTCTACATGCAGAAGCTGACCAGCACCTTTTCCTCACCAGCATCTAGATTTCCGCAGAGATGGAATAATGTGAGAGAAAAATTCTACTGAGGACAACATGAATATTTCTGGAACTGGGGGACAGTCCCTGGAGACAAACATGGAGGCCAGGCCCCCACAGGGTCAACTCCACCAAGAAGGGCAGACTCCCAAGCCAAGGCTGTCCAGTGAGCAGAGAATGGGGGGAAAACCGTAGGAAGCATCCTCAAGGAGATTCAACCCATAAAACAACAACAGCATGTTAATGAAAAAAGAACAAAAAGCAAACAAAAAAAAAAACCTTTCTCTAGAAAATTTATAGAAATTATAAAATAAACAGTACTTTAAAATAAATGGGGCTGGATACTCAGCATGGAGTCTGCATGAGGTTCTCTCTTTCCCCCACACATGCTCTCCTCTCTCTAAATAAATACATAATAAATAAAATTCTTTAAAAAATAAATGGAAACAAATGTTGACAAAATTGTGGAAATGAGAGAAATAAATGTAAAACAGAGATGATCTCAGCACGCCATCTAAGGTAGGAGCTAATATACAGATCCTCATTCTCATTTCTGTCTCTTTCAACTTTCAGGACTGGAATGTGTGTTCTTCAATCAGTGATCTACTTTATATCAACTACATAGATACTCGCATCAAATATCCCCATGAAACCACATTATTAAACACATCTCTTCTAAAAATATTATATATATATATATATATATATATATATATATATATGTATAACACATACATGCCCAATATACAAATGCATTTGCTATATGGAAAACATTTTATATACAAATTTTCTTATAATTCTGTATATATTTTTGCAAAAATACATATTTTATAAATTTCAAAATATTTATAATTATTAATTGTTTGCAATATGCAATTGTGAGCATCTCATTAAAGGCAAATTAATCAGGCATAACAGGTGGTGAATGTTGTGTGTGTTTTGCAGTCTGTTGGACTGGAAGTCTTCTCTTCCACACACTCCTGTAGTCCATGAAGCTTTGCTGGTCTTAGTTCTCTAATCCTCCTGAAAAGGGGCATTCCTGTATATATAAGATGCAAACAAACGTGTGTATACACAGCTACAAACATGTATTTATACGTTTTATTCGAAACAATAATCTCGAAGACCTATGCCATGAAGATAGATGTGAACTGCTCATTAAATGCTAATTCACTTCTAAGGCCCTACTGAGAACTACGCGGAAGAGAGGAAAGAAGGAAAAGACGACAATGAAATGACTACAAAGCTCCAGTGCCCTGGAAGTGTTGTGTGAGCCTCTTCCATGTGTACGTCTACAGAACTCATCTGTGTGACACTCAACCATAGGATAAGCATCTCCACTTTTAAAATATTAAATTTTAACTATCTGAATGTGTCTAAAGGACATAACCAAGGTAAGGAGTTTTCTTAATATTTTCCCACAAAATTATGGTAACTTTTGAAAATAAATATTTCTGATATTAAAAAGGAAGCGAGACTGAGATATTGACCAAGCTATTTTTGTTTTGCTTTTTTTGTTTTAAAGATTTTATTTATTTATTCATCAGAGACAGAGACAGAGAGAGACAGAGACATAGGCAGAGGGGGAAGCAGACTCCATGTAGGGAGCTGGATGTGGGACTTGATCCCGGGCCTCCAGGGTCACGCCTTGAGCCAAGGGCAGATGCTCAACTGCTGAGCCACCCAGGCATCCCAGACCAAGATATTTTTGGACTCAGGTTCATATTTCACATGTCAATACTGATGGAAAGGCATGAAAATTGAGAAGATTGCCCATTATAATTCTCCCCAACTTCCCATCTCTTACCTTCCAATCTGTTTGGAAATTCGTCATTATTTCTACTTTGTCAAATTTGGAACATTTAAGTTGTTCTCTAATGAGATTTCCCCTAAAATTTTAAGGTTATTCATGTACTACCAGTCATTTTATCACAATTCAGTTTGAACAACCTGAAGTG
This sequence comes from Nyctereutes procyonoides, assembly GCF_905146905.1. Lineage (NCBI taxonomy): Eukaryota > Metazoa > Chordata > Mammalia > Carnivora > Canidae > Nyctereutes > Nyctereutes procyonoides. The sequence continues at coordinate 33,759,686 of NW_026575043.1, forward strand.
GATTGCATTTCATTTTAAGCAGTATTTTTCCCTTCAGAAGGGCACATGAATGCAGAGTTTTATAAAAATCTTATTAATTCTCTTTCAATTATGAAATGTAATATGCACAGAAAAATACTGAAATCATGAAGTATAATAAATGAATAAAGTCAATATCCTTATAACCATGTCAAAAAATAGGTCATAACACTAACTCCAGACTTCCTTCTCTTTCCTTTTTTATCCACTATAGTGACAAGACTGATAACCATTTATTGATTTTTTAAAAATATTCTGCAATTTAAATATGTAGCCCTAAAACAGTATATGTTTTTCTGTTTTAGAATTGTATACAGATTGACTTAAACTATGTTGTTTCGTGTCCTGTTTCTTTCACTGAAAAATATAATTGACAGACTTAACCCATGTTGTTTTGTGAAGTGGTAATTTGTTTCCATTGCTGTTCAGTATTCTATCATATGACTCATCCTCTCTATTTTTGATGGACATTTTTTGCTGATTGCAATTTTTACCGTGCATAGTTCTGCTGTGAACATTCTTCTATACCCATCCTGGCGTCCTGGTTGGGTTATACACATGTGTTGCTTTCACTTAACTAGATAATGACAAAATGCTCACCAGGGTCCTCGTACAGAGTTACACACCACAAGGAAGTGTCCAAGAGACTCTCTTACTCCACATCCTTGATTTTCCTGGTCACAAATGAAATTGAATAGCTTTTCAATTCATTCATTGGGTATTTGGATTTTTTTCTATGTAAAGTGCTGCTTTTCTTCTTGGTAATCTCTTTCTCTTAATGGTTTATTTCTTCTGTTCAAAAAATAACAATTAGTTGGCTAATTCCTCCTTATCTTTTTAGATTTCCAACATAGAAAGATTTTTTTTTTTTGAGAGAGAGAGTGTGAGCATGCAGAGTGGGGAGGGGCAGAGAAAGAATCTCAAGCAGACACCCTACTGTATGTGGGGCCTGATGTGGGGCTTGATCTCAGGACCCTGAGATCACAACCTGAACCAAAATCGAGAGTCAGACGCTTAACCAACTGAACCACCAGGCAGCCCTAAATAGATTTTTTTGAATTAATATGTAAGGGGTAATTATTGTCATGACAAGGATGATCTAAACAACTTTCAGTACTCTTTTTTGCTCTCTGTAAACTTTTAGAATCTTCTCTTAAGCTAAATGTTCTGAAATTTCACAATGATTTGCCATAGCACAAGGTTTTGTGCAGGGCATTTGGTGTAATCTCTCATTCTAAAGGGTCATATCCTTGGATTCTAATACAGTTGATCCATATTATGTGCATATTCCATATTTAAAAATTGGTTTAATCACTAAAATTTATTTGTGCTTTCCAAATCAATACTCGGGCACTTTGTGGTTATTCACGGACATTCACAGAATAGCAGAAACTTGAGTTATGGGCACAAACATTCCCAGTCAAACAAAGCAAAGCTCTCATGCTGTAAAGAAGTGTCCTTTTCTCACTTTATTTATTGCCATATCTCTTGTACTTTTTCTTGGTGATTTAACTGTTCAAAAATCTCCCAAGTATAATGTTCAAGTGTTGTGTGATGTTTCTAAATACAAAGCTGTGTATCTGTGGTTTATGGAAAAAATGCATGTGTTAGATAAGCTTCATTGATGCATGAGTTACAGTGTTGTTGGTGAGGAGTTCAACGTTAATGAATCAATAAGCTCCATTCAAAAAGAAAAAAAAAAAAGAAATCCACCGATCAATGAGACCATTCCAGAAAGTGTGAAAATAACATCTATACTGCATGATGAAGCTACAGAAAAGAAGAGAAGGTATGAATAAGTTTGTGAATTCATGAGGTAATGACCCATTTTTTTTACAAAGCATAGTGGATGGCATTATTGTGAAGCTGAAAGCAAAGAAAATTATAGTCACATTATCCCGAATAAAGGAAAATGTTAGACTCTTCTCAGAGAGTGCTGGCTGACTTGGACATTTCAAAACGTAATGCAACATGAAAAATGTGAAACCCACAGGTGAGGCAAGTTCTGCAACCCAAAAGACTGTGGAGAAATCTTTAAAATGCCTGCTAAGTGCTATTCAGGGAAAGGGTTTTATGGAAGAATAGGCTTTCAACAATGAAGAAACCAACATAAATGGTGTTTTAGTCGATAAAAACGTCATGACTAGAGGCTTGTAAGCACTTAAGCCTGTATTCCCCCAAGGAGCCCAAGTCCAGCACTCACCGATCTTCTAGAACATTACTACGGGGCACCATGAGAATCAACAACATGCACGGTAGAAGTTCCAGCTAAAACTAAGCTTTACAATTCCTATTCCAGGTTGAACAAGATATAATATCAACTTATAACTAATGCTATTAATTAGAAAAAACACAGCAAAGGAAATAACAAGTATGCAAGATTTATAGAAGAGATCTTTATGAGCTTCAATTCAGCAAAGACTGACTTAAGGTTGTACACAAACCAGAGATCAACAGAGGAGGACAGAACTTGTCTATCATGTTCTATGATGTGGGAAAGCATCTTGGGTATTTCAGGACATTGTCTATACAGTGTCAACAATCCAGGACTCATGAATCTGTTCCTGACTCAAACTTGTCCATGCACTTTGTGCGCAGGAGGCGCTTGCACTGTTTAGGGAAAGCTTGCATCCATGAGAGCTGGGTAAGAGGTTTCTTGAGACCATGGTGGTGGGGAGGGGTCTTGAAACAATCCAGAGGTGTATGCTCAGTTACTGAGAAGGTGCTATCAGGACCTGGTACACTCAGTTACCCATTAGATTTCTAATCAGTGGGTAAACAGGAAGCAGGGATAAAGACGGCAAATTAGTGATTGATTGAGCATGAGGTTAAGAGGTACATAAAATATAATTAAGTAGGGAACAAAACTGAACATGGAGCTAAGTTAATAATGCAACTAATAACAACTATAGCCCTGTCACTTCTCTAAAAACAGGTCCAGGAACCAAGAGTCCAGCTTCAAATCCATAATCATAATTCATCGGAATCAATACAGGGAAAGATCAATGACTAGCTCGTTATCCTGGTGGCATGTGTGAATTGTAGTGTTTGCTGTCAATGTAGCAGCCTATAGCCAGGGAATATTTCTGCTGCCTCTTGCTGAGGAAAAACAATCTGAGTCCACTGAGAAGGGGGTAAGGTGTATGTTAAGAGTATCTGAGAGAAAATTGGGTGGGGAGAGTTAGCCCAGGGAAAGGAGCCTTTGGCAGCACACAAAGGGCATACTAACATCTGAGCACATGGCGTGCTGTGTATCTAACATATTTTTTTCTTAAGATGTTAGACCTAGAAGCACTGTTTGAAAAGTTACAAAGAGAAAAACTTCAACTAACTGTTGTAGTAATGTTAAACATACGCATTCATCCAATAACAAAAGTGGATGCACCGAGGCAGTCTGTATTCTCTTCATTGACATAATTAATCAGATACAGAGCAGTGCTTTGTCAGGGAGGCGTGGGGGGAATCTTCCTTTGGGCACAAGGACGTACCAAAGGATGTTCAAGTTCCTCCTAGCTCTAATTCTCCACAACGGTGTATATTACACTCATTATGAAATGTACTAGTACAAGGAAGTAAATAAATAATTAGGTAACAATGTGAGTGAGCAGAAAAAAAATGTCAATTAGGTAAATCTGATCTTTACTAAAACTCACTTGCTTTATATAAATAATTTGCCATGGAATTGTGCTACATTATTTGGAATAAAGAAACAACTCTTCTTTTAAATATGGTTCAGTAGAGAACTATAAAGCATAACAGCATTGAATGGTGTATACCAACAGTAGCCACAGGGGCAATTGGTAGAAAGAAAGGATGGATGCTCAGGATTAATTAAATTACAAATGCAATCACCTCAGGGGAAACTAAAGCCGGCTACAGAACAAATAGTCATTCATCAACAATTGTATTTAATTAGTTATTCTAGAAGTTTAAGAGATTGGCTCTCTGGAGTTAAACAGAACTAAATTCATATACTGGTGCCACCATTTCTGGTTTTGTATCCTCATCTCTAAGAGTGACAACATCTTGGTTTCCTCATTTGTAAAAACAAATAAATAGTAATAATAACATCTCATTGAGTTTCTACAAAGATCATATTAGACAATTAATGTAAAAGACTTAGTTTAATACCAAGAAAAGAGTATAACCACCAAAATGTTAGTAATAATAGTAACATCAATAATAGCACCACCATCATCCTAACAGGTTGGGGATAACAGAGATGATTTTGTTGAAAAGAAAGCATAAGAGTAGGTTCTTAAGAAAGGCTAAGCATCAGATATGAAATGGTAGTCAGGGAATATTCCTGGGGACCAGCATACTATGGGGGAAAAACTCATAAATAGTATGTAAGACAAGACATGGTTTGACTGCTAATCTGATGACCAGTTCTACGAAAGTAAAGTTAATAAAAACCCCAGTTTTCCCATTGGTCAGATTAAAAAAATAAAGATTTGATGTCTTCACTGACTCGTCTCATTCTCTAATACTCCACAGTTGTTAAATCAGTAAGGCTTTTCTGCTTACCTTTATTTTTTTTAATTTTAATCTAAAATATATTTTTAAAACTTGGACTATTTGTCATCATCACCATGACCACCACCATTCTCATGAGAGAAATCATTTCCCACTTTATGTGATGTTTTTAAATAAACTAGGCTAAGAAAAAGAAACCTACCCAAAACTTCAAATCAAAAAGAAGTTCAGCAGGTCCGTTCAATGTCATAGAGGTTCATTGTTTAACAAGCATACAACAAGGAATATTTAGTTTGACCAAGATGGCCTTAGGTTCCTGTCAGCTTGACTGAACACTAGGCTTGCTCCTTCCAGAGTTTGGGCTCCTGACCCCTTTCCATACAGCATTTACTGCAGAAAAGCTGTCATTGTAAATTCCTTCTCGGTCTGTTTTGTGATGTATGTAAAAGGTTTTTAAAGCCTCTAGCCGGTTTTATGACCCAGGAATATTTTTCTCAAGGTCGTAGGAGCCATTCTTTTGGAATATAAATTTAAGGAAGATAGAGCCTCTTTCTCCCAGTCTCTGTGAGAGGGTAGTAGTGGAAATTCAATGGGTGACAATTAGCAAAAACATTTGAAAACTCAGGGATGACAGACTACATTGATCAATCTCCACACTAACATCTTTCAGTATTTTTCCACTCAATCAGCTCAGAATTAAAACTCTTCTACTTTTTTTTCTCAGTGGTGCTAAGTGCAGACGTTAGCTCTGGCTCTCTACCTTACTGCAATAGCCTTGAATAAAACTTTCCCTGCCTGTATAACTTGGGTGCAGATTTTGCTTTGCCATCCTCCAAGATTTTGTACCTGTCTTTGATTTTATTATATTTTGTTACAGCTCAGACACCATGATATATATTAACTTGTGGATTTCCCTAAACCTAATAAAGGCATCTACCAAAATCCTGGAGCTAATATTATACTTAATGATGAAATACTGAAATTTTGTTCCTAGTAACAAGAATAAGACAAGGATGTCTGCTCTGACCACTTCTATAAAATGGTACTGAAGGTTTTAGCCAGTGCAATAGGACAAGAAAAAAAAAAGAACTAAAAAGTCATCAAAGTTAGAAAGATATAAAATTGTCTATATTCAAAGATGACACAGTTATAATTCTAGAATATCCTGAGAATCTAGGAATTAAGCATTGGAACTGAGAGTCAGTTTAGTAGGGTCTTAGGATTCAAGATCTATATTCTAAAATTAACAGCATTTTATCCAGTAATAACAGACAAGTAGAAATTTTATATTTTTTCATTTTTTTGAAAATCTATTTATTCATGATAGAGAGAGAGGGGCAGAGACACAGGCAGAGGGAGAAGCAGGCTTCATGTTGGGAGCCCAACTCGGAACTGGATCCTGGGACTCCAGGATCGCTCCCCAGGCCAAAGGCAGATGTTAAACTGCTGAGCCACCCAGGGATCCCCAAAAGTAGAAATTTTAAAATATCACTTATAATAGTGCTAAACATACCAAATACTTAGGGGGAAATTTTCCACAAGATGTGAAAGACCTATACATTGAAAACTCCCAAACTTTGCTATGAGGAACTTAAGATGACCTGAATAAATGGAGATAAATACCATGTTCATGGGACAAAAAATCAATATTATCAAGAAAGCACTTCTCTCCAAATTGACCAATAGCTTCAATGCAATCACAATAAATATTACACCAGGCTTTTTTTTTTCTTTTTTCACAGATGTTGACAAATGTATTCTAAATTTATAACAGAAATGCAAAGGCCCTAGAATGCCATATAACTTTGTCATCTTTATCCCTCAATATTTCCTTCCCCTGTCTCTTCCATCCTTTCTTCTGTCTTGTCTTCCCATCTTTTCTTTCTGTAATTTCCATGTGACATATGTTAAATAATCTCATATTATCTTACATGTGTCCATTCTCCTTATTCTCTCATACTAGTAAAATATTTATTTCTCTTTTACATCTTTTAGTAATGACATACAGAGAGAGTTCATAAAACTCAATTTGTGCATAAGAATGAAATATAAACCTATTCATCTCTGAGAACATAAAACCAAAAGTATAAAAGACAGAGGGTAGATGTTATAACATGATGAAACCAGTGGTGGAATTATAAGGGCAATGATCCACAACTTACCCAATGAGGAATTATAACAGCCACAGTGGAGGTTATTGGTGAGAAGAACAAAGTACCTAATTGCAATATTTGGAGTTACTGAAATAATCAATAAGAAGAAAGAATAATTTGAAAGCATTCAAGCAGGAGTCCTTTTTCCATGTTTGAAAAAAAAAGCAAAAATAACAATATACCTCAAAAATAAAGGGAGTAGATGAGGGGAGGGTCAGAGTGAGAAACCCTATTTCTCACAGCTAGAATCTATACAAAATGTCAATATTCTTAAATAACTATAGAAGAGTATCATTGAGGCACCTGGTGGCTCAGTTGGTTAAGTGTCCAACTCTTGATTTCAGCTCAGGTTATGATCTCAGGGTCATGGGATCGAGTCCCACTTTGGGCTCTGTGCTGAGCAAGGAGTCTGCTTGAGATTCTCTCCCTCTGTCCCTGCCCTCACTCTCTCTCTCTTTCTCAAATAATAAATAAATAAATATTTTTTAAAGATCATTAGCATTATAGAATTAATCACAAGAACTAAAAATAAACTATTGAAAGTTTTATTTATTTTATGGGAGGCTCATTTTTGGACAAAATATTAGATAAATATGTTTAATATTTAACAAATATTTTAATTATTTTAATATTTAATAAATTTTAATATTTAATTAATATTTCAACATGTATTTCTGTATCATAATTTATATCATTATGTGAATATACTGGTTCAATTTTAAGAACTGAACTGAAATAATTTATATCTATTTTTCAATGAACCAATTTTGGTATTATACATACTTGAATAAAAGAAAAATATGGTTTTCAAAAAATAAAATACAGTATTCCAATAGGAAGTAAATATAATTCAAAAAATAATACTGTTTTAAAAAATCAGTCATAAGTAATATTCAGAAAGTCAGGCAAATATATATATACAATAATGTTCCTTCCTCTAATAAATAAAAAAGTAAAGGTTCACCAATGAAGAAATTGTTAAATATATTATGAAATACTATGCAGTTGTTGAAATTCATGCTTTTGAAAAACTTTAGATTACATTAGAAAAAAAATGACTATCTGGTAGCAGGTTAAAAATTACTGCCAAAATTTATATACACATAATACCTTAGTTAATACTTATTTTCTCAAAATATTCCAAAGAACAGGAAGCATACCTGAACATAATAAAAGGCATATGTGAAAAACGCACAGCTAACCTCATACTCTGTAGTGAAAAACTAAGAGCTTTTCCTCTAAGATCAGAAGGAAGAAAAGGATGTTTACTCTTACTACTTTTATTCAACATAATCCTAGCCACAGCAACCAGACAAGAAAAAGAAATAAAAGACATCCAAGTTGGTAAGGAAGAAGTTAAACTGTCACTATTTGCAGATGACGTGATACTTTCTATATTTGCATACACAGAAAAACCTCAAGACTCCACCAAAAAACTATTAGAAGTAATAAATGAATTCAGTAAAGTTGCAGCATACAAAATTAACATATACAAATTGGCTGTGTTTCTTTTCACCAAAGACAAAGTAGCAGAAAGTAAATTAAAAAACAAACCAACAGAAAACAATTCCATTAACAACCACAAAGAATGAAATAATTAGGAATAACTCAACCATGGAAGTGAAAGATGTTTACTCTTGAAAACTATACAATTTTGTTGAATAAAATTGAAGACAATAAAAATTTAAAAAACATGCCATGCTAGATTAAAGAACTAATACTGTTAAAATGTCCATACTACCCAAAGCATTCTACAGACTCAATGTCATCCTTATCAAAATACCACAGCATTTTTCACAGAACTAGAACAAATAATACTAAAACATGTATGAAATCACAAAACACCTAAACAGACAAAACTATCTTGAAAAACAACAAAAAAGCTGAAGGCATCACAATCCCAGATTTCAAGATATACTATAAAGCTATGGTAACCAAAACAGTATGATATTGACACAAAAACAGACATTGATCAAAGTGAGGACCCAGAAATAAACCCACACCTTCATGGTCAATTAATCTATGACAAAGCAGGTAAGAATATACAATGGTGAAAGGGCAACCTCTTCAATAAATGAAGTTGGGATAACTGGACAGCTATCCCAAGCATACACAGCTTTCCCAAACCATACACAAAATAAATTCAAAGTGGATTAAAGACCTAAATGTGAGACCTGAATTCATAAAACTTCAAGCAGAAAATATGGGTAGTAATCTCTTTAACATCGATCATAGAAATATTTTTCTAGATATGTCTCCTTAGGCAAGGGAAATCAAAGCAAAAACAAACTACTGCGACTATCTCAAAATGAAAAGCTTTTACACAGCAAGGGAAACCATCATCAAAACAAAAAGACATCTTACTGCATGGAAGAAGATATTTGCAAATGATATATCTGATAAAGGGTTAACATGCAAAATAGGTAAAGAATTTACACAACTCAATACCAAAAAAAAAAAAAAAAGTCCAATTAAAAATAGGCATAGGACCTGAATAGACTTTTTTTTTCCAAAGATGTCGAGATGGCCACCAGACACACGAAAAGATGTTCAACGTTAGTCATCGTTAGGAAAATGCAAATCAAAATCTTACACCTGTCAGAATGTCTAGTATCGAAAAGATAAGCAATAGCAAGTGTTAGTAAGAATGTGAAGAAAAAAAAAAGGAACCCTGCTGCACTGTTAGTAGGAATGCAAATTGGTACAGCCACTGTGGAAAACAAGTATGGAGGTTCTGCAAAAAATTAAAAATAGAATTACCATGAGATCCAGTAATTCCACTACTTGGATTTACCCAAAGAAAATTAAAACATGTTTCTAGCAGCAATGTCCACAGTAGCCAAACTGTGGAAGGAGCCTCGGTGTCCATCGAAAGATGAATGGATAAAGAAGATGTGGTCTATGTATACAGTGGAATATTCCTCAGCCATTAGAAATGACAGATACCCACCATTTGCTTCGACGTGGATGGACCTGGAGGGTATTACGCTGAGTGAAGTGAGTCAATCGGAGAAGGACAAACAGTCTATGTTCTCATTCATTTGGGGAATATGAATAATAGTGAAAGGGAATATAAGGGAAGGGAGAAGAAATGTGTGGGAAATATCAGAAAGGGAGACAGAACATAAAGACTCCTAACTCTGGGAAACGAACTAGGGGTGGTGGAAGGGGAGGAGGGCGGGGGGTGGGGGTGAATGGGTGACGGGCACTGAGGGGGACACTTGACGGGATGAGCACTGGGTGTTATTCTGTATGTTGGTAAATTGAACACCAATAAAAATTAATTTATTAAAAAAATAAAAATTAAAAAAAGAAAATGAAAACACTAATTTGAAAAGATATATTCACACCTGTTTATTGCAGCATTATTCATAATAGCCAAAATGTAAAAGCAACCCAAGGGTTCAAAAATAGATGAATGGATCAAGACCTGGCATATATAAAATGTTACTCGGGCATAAGAGAAAATGAGATCTTGCCATTTGTAACAACATGGATGGAGCTAGAGTGTAGTATGCTAAGTGAAATAAGTCAGACAGAGAAAGACAAATATCACCTGATTTCACTTAAATGTGGAATCTAAAAAAAAACAAAACGCATGAAGGAACACATGAACAAGCCAAAGGGAGAAACAGACCCATAAATATAGAGAACAAAGAGATGGTTGCCAGAGCAGAAGCAGGGGATGGATGAAAGGGATGGAGGGGAGGGGGGAACAGGCTTTCAGTTACGAGAAGAATGAGTCACAGGGTTGAATGGTACAGTACCAGGAACATTGTCCATGCATTGTAATAGCCTTGTGTGGTGACAAATGGTAGCTACCCTTGTGAGTATAGCATAATGTATAGACCTGTCAAGACCCTATGTTGTACACCTGAAGCTAATGTAACATTGTGTGTCAATTATACTTCAATTTAGAAATGGGAAAAAATGAATCCCAAGGAAAAAAAATGTATGTACGTAAATAACACCAATTGGCAAAGAAGAAACGTACCTTTGACTGGATACAATCTTGCAAACAGCTATGTTAGGTGGTAAGAATACATGTGATTCTCATTTTAATCATGATGGCTTTCTATAATTCTAAATTTGTATATGATGATCATGTTATGGTTTTATAGGAAAAATAATAAAAAATATGGTGAGTGGTGTCTAGAGCTCACCATAATGCCACAAATCAGTCAGCATTTCTCATCAACAGGCCAAGATGCTATTGATCCCTCATCCTGCCAACTGCCTAACTCAATTTGGTATCGCTGGGTGCTGTATGTATGCACTTTATTCACAAGACAGTGGTTAATTTTCTCAGTGAACTCTGTGTCCTTGATGTTTCTCAAGTTCTAAATTGCAAAAGAGCTTGTGAATTAGACAAGAACTAGTTCTCTGCTGTCCTGACACTATGATGCAGACTTTGAATTAAATTCAGAAGAAGCTATGAAGCATGGGTAACAATGACCTTTTTAAAATATTGATATCGAAATTGAGTTTTGTCCAACAATTGAGCTGAGAAGAAGCCAAGGAGACTTGGCAGTTAGGGAGTAAGAATCTTATTTTTTATATACATAAATATAATTCTTAGAGAAAAAAGGAAAATGAGACATTCAAATAGAAAGATTAAGTAACAGACAGCCATATATAGTTTTTTAAATATTTTGTGGCCTCGATATTTCAGGTGAACCTTTAGTTTGGACTTAATTTTCTATTCTGTAGATTATTACTTTACAAACTCTGCAATCTAGGATCTCGTGTGTGTGTGTGTGTGTGTGTTGTTTCAGTTCCAACCCATGATGGACTGATACTTTTAAAAATATAAGAAAGTATTTTTTTTAAGATTTTATTTATTTATTCATGAGAGACACAGAGAGAGAGGCAGAGACATAGGCAGAAGGAGAAGCAAGGATCTGGATGTGGAACTTGATCCCGGACACTGGGATCATGTCCTGAGCTGAAAGCAGATGCTCAACCACTGAGCCACCCAGGCGTCCCAAAATATAATAAAGTATTAGGAAAATGACCTCATGCATATGTATAATGACAATGGTAATTTCGATAACAGTTTCCAAGTGCCTACTCTCACTTTCTAAACTCATCATGTGAGCCAGTGACAAACAGTTCACATCTCATGGTGATCCATGACCAGCCCTCCAGAAGTACTACTCTCAAAGACTCTGGACATTCTTCCTTGCACAAATTAATATACATCCCACTATTAATCTGTGTATTGAGTTTTAAAATGGTAAATTCAAAGACTACATGCATTTAAAAAACAATCCATTTGTGTCTGATACTGTGTCCCCAGTTTTCGAAATCCTATATAAATACATTCACTTGAATTGAAAGTATCACTAGCTGTGCATTAAGAAATAAATAATGCATTTACAGAGAAATACCTTCTCTGGATAAGTATTAGCAAATTATCATTCTCTGTAGTATCCATACATGATAACGTAAAAACTAAATAATAGTTTTCCTTTATGATACATAGAGTCATGTTCTCAGGCAATAAAAACAGGTAACCCTTTTAAAAACTTAAATGTAGGGATGCCTGAGTGGCTCACTGGTTGAGTATCTGCCTTTGGCCCAGGGTGTGATCCTGGAGTCCCGGGGTCGAGTCCCACATTGGGTTCTCTCTCTGCCTGTGTTTCTGCCTCTCTCTCTCTGTGTGTCTCTCATGAATAAATAAATAAAATCTTTTAAAAAATAAAATGTAAATAAATAAATAAATAAATAAATAAATAAATAAATAAATAAATAAAAACTTACATGTTTCCCATGAGTACCTAAAATCTGTATACCTCCTAGGCCTCTATCTATCTATCATCTATCTATATCTATTTCTATTATCTATCATCTATCATCTGTTTCTATTATTTATCTTTCTATCATCTATCTATATTTATATCTATGCTTCTATGTTTCTATCTACCTATGCATCTATTATCTATCATCTATCTATGTATCAATTGTCTATCATCTCTCTATCCATGTTTCTATCTATATTTATCACATGCACACACTGTATATGCATTCGTATGTCTCTAGAGGATGAATTACTTCTAAAAGAAGTGCCACAGTATGTAGCACTTTAAAACATGATATTTGGAGTTGGTTCTGTCCTGTGTGACCATGAGCTGGTAATTTGACCATGTTGAACTTTAATAAAATTATTATAATTCTCAAGGACAAGGCATGATCAATGGAATGAAATATACACATCCTAAGCATAGTGTTTGGCACAAGAAAACATTCAATAGGGATCCCTGGGTGGTGCAGCGGTTTGGCGCCTGCCTTTGGCCCAGGGCGCGATCCTGAAGACCCGGGATCGAGTCCCACATCGGGCTCCCGGTGCATGGAGCCTGCTTCTCCCTCTGCCTATGTCTCTGCCTCTCTCTCTCTCTCTGTGACTATCATAAATAAATTAATTAATTAAAAAAAGAAAACATTCAATAAGTGACAACTGCTATTACTATTATTAATACATTCACTGATTACCAGTGACTAAGCTTGCTCCAATTCAGAAATAAATATCACAGTGCCATGGACACTGAATAAATGGATAACATATGGATACAAATAATGTCTGGGATGTTCTTACCGCACAATCTCAATATAATCCCTTCAGTTAAAATATCTAAGGTTCTAAAGCATTCTTGGGAAAGGGTTGATGCCAAGTCAAGTTTCTGTATAGATAAGATGAGTCTGGTCATATTATTATATTAGAAAATAAAGAACCACTCAAAAAAGTAATAGGGATGTGCCCACGGACGTAGCAGAGATGCTCCCTAGAATAAAAATAAAATGCCACCAAGAACATTATTAGGTCAAAAACTGGACTATAAATAACACATTTGATAAAACTGTTATATCAAAGATAAATGTGCTTCAGTTGATAACTACGAGAGTGCTCTTATCCTTAAGAACTACCCAATGACATATCCAGGGAGGGGATATAATTTTCACGAATGATTCAGAAAAAGAAGAGTATTGTGAATACGACACTTATAAGCTAGTTCTGGTTGTAAGACCATAGGAAGGGCCATTCCTCCCTCCTGTCAGCCAGGAAAATCTTAGGTCTTTAGAGCCACTCACACTCCTTTGTGTACAACTGGGTTCAAATCCACAACAACACACTGAATTCTCACGCATTGAGTTTTTCTAATCTCCTTTCTACTCTCTCTGACTTCTGACTTTTAGAGGACTCATGTGATCATATAAGATCTACCAGGGTAAGGTCTGTATCTCAAGGTTAAAGGACTTAGGACTTTAATTACAGCTGCAAAATCTCTTCATAGCAGCAGCGCCTATATTAACGTTTGATCGAATGACCAAGAAACAGGAATCTGGGAGCTGGAAAGTGGGATTTTTAGAATTCTGCTTACTATAGACAGAGACAGAAATATGATGATAAATTACAATAGATTGATAAATAATGATAGAGCAAAAATCATAAAGCAAAATCAGTAAAATGTTAATAAGTGCATCTGGTAAAGTGGATAAGAATGTTTCTGTACTACACTTAGAATCTTCTTTTAAGTTTGAAATTATTTTCAAATAAAAAAAATCTCAAAAGCTATTTAGAATTTTATAGTCATCAATATCATCAATAATATGTCCTAAACTATCTTTTCTACTTTTAGTGACAGTTACTTCTGTGAGCTATTTGTAAATGCCCAGGAGAAAACTCATGCTCTCCTGTCACCTTATTTTCCTCATATTCTTTTCAGGTTGTGGTGGTTGATATATTCCTAACACAAATCATCATCATCACCTCTGGGTGCAGAGGAACATAAGAAATAGTAAAGCCATCAAAATTCTATTTTAACACTGTGGGAGATCAAAACATAGAAAGGTATACTTAGTTTATCCATGTGCCATAATATTCTTGATGTGTAAAAAATGGGATTCTTTTCCTACTGAATAATTTTGGCTGGTAATCCAAACCGAAAACTACTGATTTCAAAGCATAGCTCTGCTCCAAATACAGTTGTTGCTGAGAAGGAGCAATACCCAGCACCTCATTAGCCCAATATCCATTTTTATCCTAAAAGACAAACAACTTGAGATTCATTATGAAATACCTTTAAACTCAGCCATCTATCTAAAGTGTGCTGTCCATGCCCTTCCTCTCCTATGGCTGAATACGTCTGTGTTTTCATAAGAGGAGGGGATTCTCCTCCTACCCCCTTCACTGTCATAGACAGGAAGACAGGCACCTCAACTTTGAGCATGATTGTGCACGTGAGAGAGGTCACAGGTGGACTAGACATTGCTCAATTAGGGAGATAGATTGAGATTTGGAGCACGCTGAATTTTGAGGGACATAGGACAAAAATGTGTGACATTGTAAATGATTCATCGTAGATAACTCAAGTGACCTTTCCCCTTGAACCAGGTCTCACCCTTCAGAACCCTACAAAGTATGTGCGATAGAGTGAGGTGACTCCGGTAGGACTCCACAGTGTGTCAACAGTCATGAAAAAGTCGGGCCTAGAACTCGGTGGGAGGCTGAATCAGAGACTGCCTATGGGAAAGATTCCACTTTGGGGGACGCTGAGACCAGCAAGGAAATGGGTGCCCAGAGAAATTTAACGGTAAAAATAGCACTAGAACTCAGAGTTTATGATTCTGATTTCCATACAGTTTCTAATAACGTTTTAATCTAGATGATAAATATTTTTTAAATCTTTAAAAAATTAGACTACCCATTAAAATTCAAAATCAAACCAAACAAAACAAAGAAAAATTTCCTTCTAAGATAGTATGATTATATCAATTAAAGTTTGAAAACATTTTTTTTGTAAAACAAAGGAATTTTGGTGGAAAGACAAAATGAACTTTTTTTTTTTTTTTTACTTTTTTGTTCTTACATTTTGTGAGCCATGGCTCATTTAGCCATGGCTAAATGTTTGCTTCTTTTTAAAGAAAAACTAAAACCCAGAAATGAATTTTCAGATGGAATTTTAAATATAAAGATTGTTTGAATTTGGTTTGCGCAAGCTGTTTTGTAATGAAATCACAAAATAAAACCCAACATTATTGAAATGTGCCTAAGCTATTAAAACACAACAAAGTTGATGTGTGAAGATGTTAAATTGTGTTAGGTGGAAGATAAAACATCTTTTCAGATTTATAACAATAAGTATATTTAAGAAGTACATTATTAATTCAAGAATGGAAAACTTGTTTAAAGCTGCCTATCAGAAGGGTCTAAAGCAAATAGACTGATATTTTTAGGGTAGTTTTTCAATTTTTTACAAGTTACCTTTTTGGAAGATCTCCAGTATTCTAATTTGTAGAAGTTTTCCCACTGTGCAGAATAATTTAAGAATTGAAATGTATCAAGCAATTTGTTTTAGAAAATGAAATTATGTTAAACATTATATTAACAAATTAAAAGACAGTTTCTAATGGAGCATTATTTTCCAAACATTTTTAGCAATGGAATCTTTCTTCAATAATTTTTTTTTTTTTACGGTAGCACTAGGATTTATTAAACCGTCTTAGTAAAGGCACTGGGGTTTGCCCATGGTGCTCTTGATGTACAAAGCCCAGACGTTCTGCCAATTCTTCTTGAGCAAGGACACCAGGAAATTGACAGCTAAGTGGATGCTGCACACGAGTTCATCGTCCGTCATCTTCACATGGTCAACACCACTGCCAGACATAGCACCTTCTTCATCTGGAATTTGATGGTGGACTTCACTTCCTCCACTTTGGCCACCATGTTCTCATTGTAGGTCAGCAAGGAAGGGAACTTGCCAGCTTTATTCAGGCCTGGACCCAGGATTTGTGGGATCTGCTTGATCAGAGATTCTGAAGCCAAAAAGGCATCATGCTTTTTGGCCAACTTCTTGATTAGTTTTTTTATTCTTGTTGAGTTTCTTCAGCGCTTCAATGTCCATGTGGGGAATGTCCACTGCCTTGGCCTCATCACAGTGCTGCTGGTCACACACGGAGAACTTGGGGCGGGGGTGGACTTAAGCCTGATGGTGCCCGAGAAGCATTTGTCCTTCTGAGGGTCATAGTTCTTCAGGCTGATCTGCAGCTCCACTGTCTCCAGAAACTTCTGGTGCTTGCACTGGTTCCCATGCAGGACCTCGTACAGGGTGTCGCGTACAGACTGTGTTGCTCATGGCTCGCTTACATTTTCCTCAAACTTGTGAGGTATAACATTAGATGCAGACAAGTCCTCAAATCATATGTGCACAGCCCTTGTATTTCCAGAATGGATAAGGGAGTGAGATCAGAAATAAGACCATCACCAGCACCGGGGACCTTCCCGGTGTCAGTTCAGTTACTACGTCCCCAAGGATAGTATCCTGACTCCTAACACCATAAACTAGACTTGGAACTTTATGTGAATGAAAGTATGAAATTGATTTGTGTACAGTTCCCCAATCTATACTGTATAATCTACCCCAAAATACAATTTCTTCTAGAAGTAATTATATATAAAATAAGTCCTGTATATTCAATGCTTTGTTTTTGTCTAAGATCTGTCTTCAAATGTTAGACAAAGTATTTGCTTCCCAAATCTATTTTATTTAGATGACTCCATTGAGAGGACACATTGTTCTGTGGGTCTCTAACACTTTTCCCCCCGTGTTCACAGGACCAGACCACCTCCTGCCCAAATCGGGACAATCCAAGCATTAGACACCCAACTCTACTTCCCATTACAACCCTATTCATCAAGGCTGTTTTAGTCATTTTCTTTATTTCACAACATTATTTTATGTATTATCCCTTCCAAAAACTCGTTTAACAAGGATTTGTCCTGCCCACGTTAGGAGATAATAATATTCTGGGAATTTCTAGCCATGTCACAAGATAAAGATGAAAAGTGAATTCAAGAAAGAAGAATTTCAGGGATCCCTGGGTGGCGCAGCGGTTTGGCGCCTGCCTTTGGCCCAGGGCGCGATCCTGGAGACCCAGGATCGAATCCCACATCGGGCTCCCGGTGCATGGAGCCTGCTTCTCCCTCCTCCTGTGTCTCTGCCTCTCTCTCTCTCTGTGTGTGTGTGTGAATATCATAAGTAAATAAAAATTTAAAAAAATTAAAAAAAAGAAAATATACCTCAAATGACTCCAAATCATCAAAAATCATTAACTACTGTTAACAATTATCTAAGAACACTGAACAGTCTACATGAAAAAGGTTTCCATCAGGAAAGGTAAAAATACACGTTAAACACAGAATTGCTCAGCTTAAACATCCGGAGAGCAAGCCCCTGTCCCCTCAAGTGGGCTGGTCCATGCTTTTACTGAACAGGTGCATTCACTTCAGAGCTGAGACGTTACACCCAGGGATCCCCTATTTGAGGTATATTTTATACAATATTCTCAGAGGTCATCGCTTCTTGAGTGAACAGCGACATAGTGGGATCAGAGGATCCTCTTGTGGACATACCGAATAATTAGCTAAACATTACCCAGTTCCTTTTAAGAGAAATCCAGAAACTGGATTCCTACCCAGGGTCCCTGAGAAAACATACACGTGCCTAGGCAGGAAAAGCTGAGACCCACTCCTAGCACATCAGCAGGAGGGGGTGCCAGGAGAAAAGATCTGGGAGCCGACAACATTCAGCTTTCCAGAGTCCTCCAGGCCCACGAGAACAAAGCGACAGTTTAATACCCCTACGAGCACTTCCCATGGCTTGTCCTTCCAGCCTCAGCTCAGAGCAAACACCATCTGCTCCAGGTTGAATCACCGTGGTCACCATGATAAAATGTAGTTACCACCCACCACCACCCAAAGTTACTAAGTATTATTGACTCTATTCCCTGTGCTGTACTTTCCATCCCCAGGACTTATTTATTTCACAGCTGGAGGTTTGTACCTCTTAATCTCCTTCACCTATTTTGCCCAGCCCCCTTCTCTCTGGCAACCACAAATTTGTACTCTGTTTCTGTTTCTGTAGGGTTTGCTCCTTTGTTTTGTTTTTTAGATTCCACATATAAATGAAATCATATGGTATTTGTCTTTTTCTATATTAGTTCACTTAGCATAATACCCTCTGGGTCCACCCATGTTGTCACAAATGAAGATATCTCCTCTTTTCATGGGTGAGTAATATTAAATTGTGTGGGTGCGTGTCTGTATACATGTGTGTCTGTGTTTGCACACGCACACATGGCAAGCTATTTTTTTTAATTTTTGGAAGGTCTCCATACTGTGTTCCATAGCAGCTGCATCAGTTTACATTCCTACCAATAGCACAAAGAGGGTTCCCTTTTCCACACATCTTTGCCAATATTTGCTTTTTCTTATCTTTTTAATACTAGCCATTCTGGCAGGTGTGTGGCAGGATGTCACTATAGTCTTGATTTGCATTTCTCTGAGATGAGTGATGGGGAGCATCTTTCTTATGTGTCCGTTGGCCATCTGGATGTCTCCTTTGAAAAAGTGTCTATTCAGATCTTCTGCCCATTTCTTAATTGGATTATTTTGGAACAGTGTTTAGCTTTGCCTCTAAGAGCTTAGGTTTAATTTGTTAGACAAGAGAAAATCACTGAAAATTTGTGACAGCTAGTAATAAAGAAAGTTTTAATGTAAGAAAATCAATATGAATAAAGAAAAATCCTTAAGATCCAATGGGGTATTCCAGGGCTGTTGCAGTGATACAGGATTATGGAAATGGCTGAATCATAATATATTAAACTACCAACCATAAGGCTTTGGTAGGTACAATAATGGTATTAACAGCTGGCATTGATTGGCTTGTTACAATATGTCTGGGACCATGCTAAGTATTTTGCATATATAATCTCATGAAATTGTTGGAACAGTCTTTCAGGATGGGTACTATCATTCCCCTTTTTCCAATTTTTGTGTGTGGATATAAGAGAAGCACCATCCATTAGGAGCAAAATCAGCTGGGATCGGATGGAGACAGATCATAATTAGGAAAAGATAAATGACATTTTTCCTTCTTGGGGATGGGCAAAGAATCCCTAGCTGCTGGTCCACTTTGACATTTTTCTCCTTTCTATTTCTGAACTTGGCCTTTTTCAGTACACCATGCTGTGGCTGAGAAGTTGACATTCCCTTTATTCAGGCAGTAATTGGCCTTGGCTCCTTCCATTAACAGCAATAAACATGGCTCAGAGACTGACCCAGGCCACTGCATCTTAGACTTTTGTCACAGTACAGTAGAAACAGTTGTTGTTATCAGACAATTAAAATTTCCAACTGTATAATACCAAATTGACCTAGGTAGACTGTAACATTCAAATTCTATTAAATGACTTAGAAATGAGATTTTAAATAAGAAAATATAAAGTTTACACACCTTTCATGGTGGCTAATAACATGCAAGTTGCCACTTCGGCTTCCAGTCATGACATATGTCACATTAGATCTTGCCACTCTTTGTCCCTAGAACCAGGATGAGACTGATACTCCCTAAATAGCTAATGCTCATTCCATAGATGAATTTCGCCTGTCACTGCTGCTCCAGACCACACTAGAGAAATCCAAATACAAACCAGGTAGGACAAGTTTTTTTTATAAAGAGTTTATTTATTTATTCATGAGACACACACACACACACACACAGAGAGAGAGAGAGAGAGAGAGAGAGAGAGAGGCAGAGACACAGGCAGAGGGAGAAGCAGGCTCCATGCAGGGAGCCCAACATGGGACTCGATCCCGGGTCTCCAGGATCAGGTTCTGGGCCGAAGGTGGCACTAAACGGCTGAACCACCTGGGCTGCCCCAGGTGTGACAAGTTAAAAGGCAAATTTGTATGTTTTGCGATATTTAGACACACAATCCTGAAAAAGTCAATGGAATCAAGAGATATTTCCTAATGTTTAATCACTGAACTAACCAAATAAATAAATAAATAAATAAATAAATAAATAAATAGGCTATTCCAAAAAATTGCAGCAGATAATTTGCACAGCATGAGTATCCCATTTAAGTGGGGATATTTGATGATTAAAACTAATATCCTGAGTTGACATTGCCAGAGCATGTATTTAATGGAGGGAAGCAAAAGCTTCAAGAAAAATCAATTGTAAAATAATCAATACTAAAAGTCTATACACTGAGTGCATATTCATGCAAATACTAAGATTTGGTAATAAGAGCCAAAAGCGAAAACAGACATCAGCATCCATCACCTGTCTAGGAAACCCAGAAAAGGATCTCAAATAGGTAAGCATAAACTATTTGAGGAAAATTATATCTAGTGAAAACAAAGATGAGCACAGATTTCAAGAATTTTATGTCTTTTATATTTCATTGTATGTGAAGAAGGCTGTAGAATGTATATGTTTTTAAGGGATTAATTTCAGTAACATTACAATATTTTGCTTCATAATGTCTTGCATTTTATAAATCCCCTAGGACATAACATATTGATTCGAGGATTGTATGGACTGTTTCTGATTATCACAGTCAGTATTATAGGTCCATAATTCTATATTGCACTGAGCAAATACAAAAAAAAAACAGAATCTGATAAAGAATTTCAGCATCTATTGATACCACATGCTACCCACGTGCCAATAAGCTATAACTGGTAGGACTGCCAAAAAGAACCAAAACAGTTGCAGGGGATAAATAATCTGCTGAAGTGTGAACTTTGATTTGATGAACCCTAGAAGAGGAAATCTGGATTTCTCCCCGGTTTCTGTTAATTCAGGTAACCAGTGTTGGCAGGTTAAGTGTACTGAATCCAGAAACATGAAGTGAATTCAACTACAGTTACGTGATCTCAGCAGAGTAATTTAAAATTGTTCATCCTTAGTTTCCCATTCTTAGAGCAGGAAAATAATGGTATATGCCTCATAGGTTTGTTGTGAGGTTTGAATGAAACAGTGTTTAAAACACTTGAGTATATCTAGGGAAGTGTTCAGAAATGTTAGCTTCCCTTGGCTATTGATACTACCCGTGGAAGACCTCTCCTCTTTGCCTCTAAACCACCATTTATGGGGCATTCCGGATGGCTCAGTGGTTTAACGTGGCCTTCGGCCCAGGGCATGATCCCGGGGACCGAGGATCGAGTCCCACATCGGGCTCCCTGCATGGAGCCTGCTTCTCCCTCTGCCTCTGTCTGTGCCTCTTCCTCTCTGTGTGTTTCTCATGAATAAATAAATAAAAATCTTAAAAAAATAAAAATAAAAATAAATAAACCACCATTTATGGCCACTTCTTATCAACCCAGCTCTCTTTTTGTGTTCTAGATATATAGAACGGGTGCAAAACTAAGAAAACTAAGAAGTTAACGCTTGGCATACCGCTTTTAACCAACACACAGAGTTTATTCAGATTTCGCCTCTTCTCCCATGAACTGACCCCACACTGCATTTACTTGTCATGTCTCCTTAATCTCCTCCTTCTACAAAAGTCTTTCAGACTTCCATGTCCTTATCACCATTGAAGAACACTGGGTCATTGCCTCATAGAAAGGCGCTCAACTTGGGTCTATTCTAATGTTTTCTCATGACATTTTGCATTATTTGGAAGAATAGCACAGAGGTGATGCTTTTGAGGGTACATGATGTTGATATGTTTTATTGGAGATACCGACTTTGATCACTTATCTAAGGTGGCGACTTGCAGGATTTGCCCCTGGAAGTTTCCCCTTCATAATCACTAAATATTTCAGGGTACAAAATATAAGATTATGCATATATCCTGTTTTGGCTTCAATTTTTACATGTTCTTTTAGTTCCCCTCCATGGATTTTGCCTATGGCAATCCCAATGATGATTTTATACTTTTTCTCATTCCTTATATACTTATTAATTATAATTTTCATGGGGGCTTTTTGTTCATTCCTCCATCATTTATTCAGTTACTTATATGAACTTGTGTATATTTATTTTATTCTTTGTTTTGAAATCCATGGCTATATTTATTTTGTTACTCAAGTAGTTCTAGCTTTGGCATTTGAGAGCTCTTTAAGATTAGTTTTTTAGCTCTTTTAATGCACCTCCACTTTTCAGGCACTTCTTTATATTCTATTATCACAAAATGCTCCAGAACTATCTTATATTTTCCATGCTCTACTCCTGAAACAAACCAGTGTTCCAAAAAGCCATGATTCTTTTCATCATAAAATAGTATTTAGAAATTATGATCTTGGTTCTAGGCGTGCTTATTGCTACTGGGACATCACTGATTTACACTGTTCTCAGTATATAGAGCTGGGAAATACATGTATGGATATACATATACATATATGCTAACTTGTGCACAGACATATATCCATATTTCTATACATTATATATAACTTTAAAAAATGAATCCATATTGGTACCTCCCACTCCAGTCTAGCATGACAGGGCATTTTCTAGCCGTTCTGTTTTCTTATTTGTAATTTCTTTCTCAAACAATGAGAAACTTCCCTCTCTTTATCTATATTTACTTATTTGTTCAGTACTAGTATACAAATAAAATAACTTCAGAATTCCTAATCTAGATTCCTAAAACCTTTTTTTTTTTCAAACTAGGGTCTATTTTTTGGATATACTTCTTTTTGCCTTTTGCTTTATAGTAACCAGTCAAAACACTGTTTTCCAATGTTATTCACATCAGTTGTTGGAGTTCTTGTTATGATTTCTTCAATGAAGGGCACTGACCACATCCATGAGTTTTGTGTGGTTATGTGATTACTGTATAAGGGCAGTACCATTCATTTTGCCACAGTCTGCATCCCCCTCCTCTACCAAATATAGGTTTTGGTTCTGTGTTCATTTAGCAAACATCACATTTTGTGGTGGACAGTTCTGTAGATTTTAACAAATGTATAGAGGCACATATCCACCAGTACACCTCCATCCATAATGGTATCCTTCTGCTAGATTTTTGCCATGCTACATATAACTCCTCTCCCCATTCCCAATCCCCACAACCATTCATGTTGTCCTCCTTACAGTCTTGCCTTTTCCAGTGTGCCTTATAGTTGGAATCAGGCAACAAGGAGCCTTTCTCTGTAAGATTAAGATTAGTTTCTGAGCTCTTTTAATGCACCTTAGCAAAATGCATTGAAGACTCATCAGTGTCGATGCGTGAATCAAAAGCTCATTCAGTTTTCTTGCTCGATAGTATTCCATTATATGGATATACCACATTTTGTGTATCCAGAGAAAGAAAAAATCAGGCCCTGAAGTTCAGGAACTGAGGTTCATCGCTAGGTGGTGATGTTATTTCAGACTCATCTGGTATTTGCAGCTAAGCTATACTG
The DNA here is from genome assembly GCF_905146905.1 of Nyctereutes procyonoides. NCBI lineage: Eukaryota > Metazoa > Chordata > Mammalia > Carnivora > Canidae > Nyctereutes > Nyctereutes procyonoides. The sequence goes on from NW_026575043.1 coordinate 33,783,530, forward strand.
TTCTCCTGTTGACAAAAGCAATCTTACAAATATCCACTTCAGACAGTTACTGTGCAAACCACAAAATACAAAACACTCCCTTCTCTCCCTAAATGAGTAACTACTACTTCTTTACCAATTTCAGCTTAAACTTTCTCTTTCCTCTCCTCTCTATAGACAAGTTTTATTGAGATACCCAGTCATAGAACCACCCCTTTACCTATAATACTAGAGTGAATTTTCCCTGGGTTGACTCCCCAGAATCAACCAAATCATGTCAGGTTTTCCTGACATCTTGGGCTCAGTTACCTCACAGTTTCCTGGGTAAGTATTTTCCTCACTTCAATGAATAATAAAGCCAGCTTGTTCACCTGCAGGTGTGTTCCAGGTGTCTTTGTGTGAAGGCACTGACAATCCCATCATTGGTTGAATGACATGTGGATTTGTATCGAGTTTTTAGTGATTATGAATAAAGCTGCTATAAACAGTTGCTAGGACCTGCTGTATACATACAAGTTTCCATTTCTCTGGGGAATATTTCTAGGCATGGGATATAGCAAGTGAGTGTATGTTTGTAAGGAATCATCAAATCATTTTCAAAGTGAATGTGACATTTGGTATCTTCATCTGCAATGTCTGAGTGTTCTAAAAACTCACTAGTATTTGGCATGGCCAGTTTTTTCATTACGGACATTCTTCTAACTATGTAACAGCATCTCATTTTGGTTTTAGTTGTACTTATGTAATTATTCATGATATTGAATATCTTTTTATATGCTTTTTTCATGTCACATCTTTTGTTAAATGTCTATTCAAATTTTTACCCATTTTTTTAAAAAAATCGGATTGTTTTCTGTTTCATCTTGAAAATTCTTCACATATTCTAAATAGAAATACTTTGTCAGAAATATAACTTGCAAATATTTTCTCTTATTCTGTGGCTTATCTTTTCATTCCCTTACACAGATGTGCTTAACATCTGCAATTGTTGAGCTATCCTGATGGCTTTTACGTATTTCTGAATAATTGTATTCAGTTAGCAAAAACAATATAGACTAGACATTTACAGAACACATACCTTTCCAGGATAGTTTTTTTTTTTTAAGTCTTAACCAGAAAGTCAGAGGGAGACCTAAGGTAGGAAAAATAAGAATAGAAATTAGAAAGGAATGAAGATTAATAAATTAGTGTGTAAAATAACCACCACCAATCCAACAACAACACAACATACCAATGACCCTCAAGAGCATGACCTACAATAGCTTCCTGTTCCTCCTAGAGGAGAATCCAAATTCATACTGTACATAGCTCCTACACACCTTTCTGCTGTCCTCTGTCACTATTGACAGATATATTACCTTTACTCTTGTCTCTCATACAAGATTGAAAGTCTCAGGCCTTCCTTTTAGCCTCTGGCTCTGCTAGAAGACCACATCCCCAGGCCTGCTTCCTGCTGTCACTTAATTGTCAGTACATAGGCATCTTTCTTGACATTCCAACAAGAAGCATCTGTACCTGCTTTTCGCTCCTGTTCACATCATCTTGTTTTATCAGCTTCATAGTACATATCACCATTTGACATCTTGCTCTTTGGTGGTCTGCTCATTGTCTTGCTCTCTATGCTCATCAGAATGACAGCTCCTCAAGAGTGAGGAAGCATTGTTGTGAGCCAGACACCAAACTCAGTGCCATCACATAATAAACACTCAGTAAATATTTGTTTAATGAATAAGTAACCGAATGAATGATTAGGTGATTTAAAAACATCTAGCACAATGCTGCATCATGTTCCTAATTTCCTGAACAGAACCCTAATACAGATGTTAGAACATGCACGCACTAGCCTTTACTAAGAATTGTGAGCATCTACACTCCAAAATTTCAACTGCTCAATTATTCTTGTTGTTAAGGTAATACATTATCTATTATAGTAATTAAATGAATAACTATAACACCTTGGTATCCAAAGTATTAAGTACTAACTTTAAACAATCCAAACGTACTATTCAGGTGCATTTTACTCCTTTGAGACATCAAAATCACTATTTTCCTTATGTTTTATGTAGCAGTTCTAGTTTAAGATGCCCTAAAACTCAGTGATCTAAGGCAGTCAGTTAACATTTCATGAATGATATAACAGAGTTGGGATTGAAATTTATTCTTTTAGATCAAGAAGTTGAGCCTCTCAGATTTTTTTTGAATTATTCTTTTAGTTCATTTGTCAGTTTCACCAAATGCCCATTCAGTTTTCTGAAGTGGCAAGTAATTCAAACTGACCAGTTAACAGTGAGGCACATACATTATGTATATAAAGACACTTGGGGAGACTTTAAATAATATTTTTACAGTGATGATGAATATTTCCTTTAAAAAAACACAATTTAGAAAATAGTTTTAAAGATTTTCATTAGGACTCAATGAATTCATTTTTATACCATAAAGTTGATATGTTGTCCACATTTGTCCTAAGAGATAGGATGTCAATTATTCAATCATTCACTGTACACAGGCAGAAGGGTAAGAGGCACCTGGATGCCTGATACATACAGTTTCTCTCCTCTTGTGTAGTTATACCTTATTTATCTATGCAACATAATCTTGTTTGTGATAGAACAAATCGAAGGCTCAATTAATAAAATTTACTTCTTTGTGCGTAATCTTGAGCCAATTAATTCATTTCTTTCTGATTCTCATGGCCATATTAATCTTCATTCAATCTTTGACAACATTTCACACAATCATTTCAATCTGCTATAACCCTCTGATCTGGTAATCCCATATTTAGGGCTCTATACTGAAGAGTTAATAAAAGTTGGGAACTAGCATTTATAATCAAAGATATTTATTTCTGTCTTTCTATTTTCTATTGTGAAGAATTAGAAATAGATAATAAAGAGCAGTTAATAATGCTTTTCATACACAAAAATGAAATCAAATGATAAAATTGTATTTTCAAACAATTTTAATTATAGGAAATACTCATTATATTTGAGTTTAGGTAAAAATAAATAAATAGCAAAGTGGAATGTGACATAAAACTAATCAGATAGAAAAAATAATTTATATATTTAGAATATGAATAGTTATATATACACACATGCACAATTTACCAATAAAATTTTAAAAATAAACAAATAATGTTAATACAGTTTTTGCTCTAGATAGTGGGGTTATGAATGACTTTAAAACTTTTTTCTTGTTTTGCATATTGCATTCTTTAAGTTTTTATAACTTAGATTTTCTACTTTAGAATTAAAAATAAAATAACTTTAAGACTCTCTCAATCACAAAATTAATCCGTTGCTCCAGTCTTTACTCATGTCATTGTGGTTTGAATTAGATCTACATAATATGACCTGGTTCATTTCTGGAGATATTTTTAAATACAGATTCCAGAGCCCCATCCCTGAAGTAATGAATCATCTGCTTTGGGGATGGAGACTGGGAACCAATGTTTTACTAAGCTCCCAGAGGTTTTAATTAGCAAACTGATTTTTAGAACTGTGATCTAAATAACAGATGCAAATGCCTCATGCCCTAATCATGGAACACCAGCGCTGGCAGGCATATTAGATGCCATCTATTACAGAAACCACAGTGTATCAGAAATTAAGTCACACAGATAAATCATCACATCATGTCAAGTCTTCTAATTTCAAATACTGCTTTCAATATCATGCATTCTTTTTTGGGGGGGATTTTGTTTATTTATTCATGAGGGCAGAGAGAGGCAAGACACAGCAGAGGGAGAGGCAGGCTCCCTGTGAGGAGTCTGATGTGGACTGGATCCCAGGACCCCGGGATCACACCCTGAGCCGAAGGTAGATGCTCAATCACTGAGTCACCCAGGCATGCCTATCATGCATTCCCAAGTTAAGCCATTTAGTTCATAACTCTTATTTATTTTATTTCATTTTTATTTATATTTTTAGATTTTACTTATCTACTTGAGAGAGAGCACAAGCAGGAGTGGGGCCAGAGGAAGAGAGTGAAGCAGACTCCCTGATGAGCAGGAAGCCCAACATGGGGCTTGATCCCAGGACCCTGAGATCATGACCTGAGCCAAAGGCAGACACTTAACCAACTGAATTAGGTGCCCCTATAACTCTATCAAAAAGTATTTATAATTTGGTTCCTTTCCTAAAACAGCAAAAAGATGTTTGCCCATTTTTTGCAGCCATAAGTGTTCTTTGAAGGATGGAATAGAAACAAAACCTCACAGCATTTCAAACAGTTGCCAGTCATTAGGCAGTGATAACTCTTATGAATATTATCTCCTTGGGTCAAACCCAATTCTCTGGAAGTAAAAAGGCTCTTGCCTTTATAGACATTCAAAACATGACTAAAAGTAGAACATGAAGTAACTAAAAGTGATCTTGATATATTTAATGTATTATTTATGTCCTATAAAGGGTATTGATAGAAAAATTAAAAGCCTCTATCAAAATGGAAAATTTTAAAAACTATTTTCTATTTTAACCAATAGTGAATTGAAAGTGATATCCCTGACCTATCAACATTACTTCACTTGCTTTCCATACAAGAAAAGTCTCTATTATTGTAAACTTGGCAGAAGGAACTATGCTTATCAGGCTCACCTCCTGTCCATCTTTTGGAATCAGATTTCCTGCTTGCTCCTTGAGAGTATTCTTTTTGATGTTCTATGCCACATTTGTATAGGTCTGCCAGTGTTCTTCATGACTGCATAGAAAACTTAATTAATATAAAATAAGACCACTTAGCTAACATATCAAGTTGTATTTCTAACCTAATCTTTAAAAGCAAAACATAGAGTAGGAGGGGCAAGACGGCGGAAGAGTAGGGTCCCCAAATCACCTGTCCCCACCAAATTACCTAGATAACCTTCAAATCATCCTGAAAATCTACGAATTTGGCCTGAGATTGAAAGAGAGACCAGCTGGAACGCTACAGTGAGAAGAGTTCGCGCTTCTATCAAGGTAGGAAGACGGGGAAAAAGAAATAAAGGAACAAAAGGCCTCCGAGGGGGAGGGGCCCCGCGAGGAGCCGGGCTGAGGCCGGGGCGAGTGTCCCCAGCACAGGAGAGCCCCGTCCCGGAGAAGCAGGAGCTGCACCAACCTTCCCGGGGGAAAGGGGCTCGCAGGGAATTGGAGCAGGACCCAGGAGGGCGGGGATGCCCTCGGGCTCCCGGGGACACTAACAGACACCTGCGCCCCGGGAGAGTGCGCCGAGCTCCCTAAGGGCTGCAGCGCGCACGGCGGGACCCGGAGCAGCTCGGAGGGGCTCGGGCGACGGCTCCGCGGAGGGGGCTGCGGGGCGGGAGCGTGAATCCACCAGCACAGGCCCCGGAGCACAGGGCGCCGGGACACAGCCCAGGATCCGGCCTCCCCCGGGACAGGCAGAGGCCGGGAGGGCCCAGGACAGCGAGGACGCTCCTGCCCCGAGCTGAGCAGATCAGCGGCCCCGCCCCGGAGCCTCCAGGCCCTGCGGACGGAGAGCCGAGAGCCCGAGCCCGTAGTTCCTGCGGAGGCTGAATCCAGGCTTCCAGAGTTGCCATAGCAACTGCTGCTGTTCCTCCTGGGGCCTCACGGGGTAAACAACCCCCGCCGAGCCCTGCAGCAGGCAGGGGCAGAGCAGCTCCCCCAAGTGATAACACCTGAAAATCAGCACAGCAGGCCCCTCCCCCAGAAGACCAGCTGGACGGACCAGTTCCAGGGGAAGCCAAGGGACTTAAAGTCTACAGATTCAGAAGATACTCCCCCGTGTTTTTTTTGTTTTTGTTTTTGTTTTTTTCTTCCTTTTGATTTCTTTTTTTTTCCTTTTCATTTCTGATTGCTTCCCCCACCCCCCTTTTTTTCCACCTTTCTTTCTTTTTCTTTCTCTTTTTCTTCTTTTTTCCTTTTTTTCTTCTTTTTATTTTTTCTTTTTCTCTTTTCTTTCCTTCTCTCTCTCTCTTTTTCTCCTTTTCCCAATACAGCTTGTTTTTGGCCACTCTGCACTGAGCAAAATGACTAAAAGGAAAGCCTCACCTCAAAAGAAAGAATCAGAAACAGTCCTCTCTCCCACAGAGTTACAAAATCTGGATTACAATTCAATGTCAGAAAGCCAATTCAGAAGCACTATTCTACAGCTACTGGTGGCTCTAGAAAAAAAAATAAAGGACTCAAGAGACTTCATGACTGCAGAATTTAGATCCAATCAGGCAGAAATTAAAAATCAATTGAATGAGATGCAATCCAAACTAGAAGTCCTAACGACGAGGGTTAACGAGGTGGACAACAAGGGAGTGACATAGAAGACAAGTTGATGGCAAAGAGGGAAACTGAGGAAAAAAGAGACAGGCAATTAAAAGACCATGAAGACAGATTAAGGGAAATAAACGACAGCCCGAGGAAGAAAAATCTACGTTTAATTGGGGTTCCCGAGGGCGCTGAAAGGGACAGAGGGCCAGAGTATGTATTTGAACAAAACCTAGCTGAAACTTTCCTAATCTGGGAAGGGAAACAGGCATTCAGATCCAGGAAATAGAGAGATCCCCCCCTAAAATCAATAAAAAACGTTCAACACCTCGACATTTAATAGTGAAGCTTGCAAAATCCAAAGATAAGGAGAAGATCCTTAAAGCAACAAGAGACAAGAAATCCCTGACTTTTATGGGGAGGAGTATTAGGGTAACAGCAGACCTCTCCACAGAGACCTGGCAGGCCAGAAAGGGCTGGCAGGATATATTCAGGGTCCTAAATGAGAAGAACATGCAACCAAGAATACTTTATCCAGCAAGGCTCTCATTCAAAATGGAAGGAGAGATAAAGAGCTTCCAAGACAGGCAGGAACTGAAAGAATATGTGACCTCCAAACCAGCTCTGCAAGAAATTTTAAGGGGGACTCTTAAAATTCCCCTTTAAGAAGCAGTTCAGTGGAACAATCCACAAAAACAAGGACTAAATAGATATCATGATGACACTAAACTCATATCTGTCAATAGTAACTCTGAATGTGAACGGGCTTAATGACCCCATCAAAAGGCACAGGGTTTCAGACTGGATAAAAAAGCAGGACCCATCTATTTGCTGTCTACAAGAGACTCATTTTAGACAGAAGGACACCTACAACCTGAAAATAAAAGGTTGGAGAACCATTTGCCATTCAAATGGTCCTCAAAAGAAAGCAGAGGTAGCCATCCTTATATCAGATAAACTAAAATTTACCCCGAAGACTGTACTGAGAGATGAAGAGGGACAATATCTCATACTTAAAGGATCTATCCAACAAGAGGACTTAACAATCCTCAATATATATGCCCCGAATGTGGGAGCTGCCAAATGTTTAAACCAATTAATAACCAAAGTGAAGAAATACTTAGATAATAATACACTAATACTTGGTGACTTCAATCTAGCTCTTTCTACCCTCGATAGGTCTTCTAAGCACAACATCTCCAAAGAAACGAGAGCTTTAAATGATACACTGGACCAGATGGATTTCACAGATATCTACAGAACTTTACATCCAAACTCAACTGAATACACATTCTTCTCAAGTGCACATGGAACTTTCTCCAGAATAGACCACATGCTGGGTCACAAATCGGGTCTTAACCGATACCAAAAGATTGGGATCGTCCACTGCATATTCTCAGACCATAACGCCTTGAAATTAGAACTAAATCACAACAACAAGTTTGGAAGGACCTCAAACACGTGGAGGTTAAGGACCATCCTGCTAAAAGATGAAAGGGTCAACCAGGAAATTAAGGAAGAATTAAAAAGATTCATGGAAACTAATGAGAATGAAGACACAACCATTTGAAATCTTTGGGATGCAGCAAAAGCAGTCCTGAGGGGGAAATACATCGCAATACAAGCATCCATTCAAAAACTGGAAAGAACTCAAATACAAAAGCTAACCTTACACATAAAGGAGCTAGAGAAAAAACAGCAAATGGACCCTACACCCAGGAGAAGAAGAGAGTTAATTAAAATTCGAGCAGAACTCAACGAAATTGAGACCAGAAGAACTGTGGAACAGATCAACAGAACCAGGAGTTGGTTCTTTGAAAGAATTAATAAGATAGATAAACCATTAGCCAACCTTATTAAAAAGAAGAGAGAGAAGACTCAAATTAATAAAATCATGAATGAGAAAGGAGAGATCACTACCGACACCAAGGAAATGCAAATGATTTTAAAAACATATTATGAACAACTCTATGCCAATAAATTAGGCAATCTAGAAGAAATGGACGCATTCCTGGAAAGCCACAAACTACCAAAACTGGAGCAGAAGAAATAGAAAACCTGAACAGGCCAATAACCAGGGAGGAAATTGAAGAAGTCATCAAAAACCTCCCAAGACACAAGAGTCCAGGGCCAGATGGCTTCCCAGGGGAATTCTATCAAACGTTTAAAGAAGAAATTATACCTATTCTACTAAAGCTGTGTGGGAAGATAGAAAGAGATGGAGTACTTCCAAATTCATTCTGTGAGGCCAGCATCACCTTAATTCCAAAACCAGACAAAGACCCCACCAAAAAGGAGAATTACAGACCAATATCCCTGATGAACATGGATGCAAAAATTCTCAACAAGATACTAGCCAATAGGATCCAACAATACATTAAGAAAATTATTCACCATGACCAAGTAGGATTTATCCCCGGGACACAAGGCTGGTTCAACACTCGTGAAACAATCAATGTGATTCATCATATCAGCAAGAGAAAAACCACGAACCATATGATCCTCTCATTAGATGCAGAGAAAGCATTTGACAAAATACAGCATCCATTCCTGATCAGAACTCTTCAGAGTGTAGGGATAGAGGGAACTTTCCTCGACATCTTAAAAACCATCTACGAAAAGCCCACAACAAATATCATTCTCAATGGGGAAGCACTGGAGGCCTTTCCCCTAAGATCAGGAACAAGACAGGGATGTCCACTCTCACCACTGCTATTCAACATAGTATTGGAAGTCCTAGCCTCAGCAATCAGACAACAAAAAGACATTAAAGGCATTCAAATTGGCAAAGAAGAAGTCAAACTCTCCCTCTTCGCCGATGACATGATACTCTACATAGAAAACCCAAAAGCCTCCACCCCAAGATTGCTAGAACTCATACAGCAATTTGGTAGCGTGGCAGGATACAAAATCAATGCCCAGAAATCAATGGCATTTCTATACACTAACAATGAGACTGAAGAAAGAGAAATTAAGGAGTCAATCCCATTTACAATTGCATCCAAAAGCATAAGATACCTAGGAATAAACCTAACCAAAGAGGTAAAGGATTTATACCCTAAAAAGTATAGAACACTTCTGAAAGAAATTGAGGAAGACATAAAGAGATGGGAAAATATTCCATGCTCACGGATTGGCAGAATTGATATTGTGAAAATATCAATGTTACCCAGGGCAATTTACACGTTTAATGCAATCCCTATCAAAATACCGTGGACTTTCTTCAGAGAGTTGGAACAAATTATTTTAAGATTTGTGTGGAATCAGAAAAGACCCCGAATAGCCAGGTGAATTTTAAAAAAGAAAACCATATCTGGGGGCATCACAATCCCAGGTTTCAGGTTGTACTACAAAGCTGTGGTCATTGGCAGTGTGGTACTGGCACAAAAACAGACACATAGATCAATAGAACAGAATAGAGAACCCAGAAGTGGACCCTGAACTCTACGGTCAACTAATATTCGATAAAGGAGGAAAGACTATCCACTGGAAGAAAGACAGCCTCTTCAATAAATGGTGCTGGGAAAATTGGACATCCACATGCAGAAGAATGAAACTAGACCACTCTCTTGCACCATACACAAAGATAAACTCAAAATGGATGAAAGATCTAAATGTGAGACAAGATTCCATCAAAATCCTAGAGGAGAACACAGGCAACACCCTTTTTGAACTCGGCCACAGTAACTTCTTGCAAGATATCTCCACGAAGGCAAAAGAAACAAAAGCAAAAATGAACTATTGGGACTTCATCAAGATAAGAAGCTTTTGCACAGCAAAGGATACAGTCCACAAAACTAAAAGACAACCTACAGAATGGGAGAAGATATTTGCAAATGACATATCAGATAAAGGGCTAGTTTCCAAAATCTATAAAAAAAAACTTATTAAACTCAACACCATAGAAACAAACAATCCAATCATGAAATGGGCAAAAGACATGAAGAGAAATGTCACCAGAGAAGACATAAACATGGCCAACATGCACATGAGAAAATGCTCTGCATCACTTGCCATCAGGGAAATACAAATCAAAACCACAATGAGATACCACCTGACACCAGTGAGAATGGGGAACATTAACAAGGCAGGAAACCACAAATGTTGGAGAGGATGCGGAGAAAAGGGAACCCTCTTACACTGTTGGTGGGAATGTGAACTGGTGCAGCCACTCTGGAAAACTGTGTGGAGGTTCCTCAAAGAGTTAAAAATAGACCTGCCCTATGACCCAGCAATTGCACTGTTGGGGATTTACCCCAAAGATTCAGATGCAATGAAATGCCGGGACACCTGCACCCCGATGTTTCTAGCAGCCATGTCCACAATAGCCAAACTGTGGAAGGAGCCTCGGTGTCCATCGAAAGATGAATGGATAAAGAAGATGTGGTTTATGTATACAATGGAATATTACTCAGCCATGGAAACAAATACCCACCATTTGCTTCAACGTGGATGGACCTGGAGGGTATTATGCTGAGTGAAGTAAGTCAATCGGAGAAGGACAAACAGTGTATGTTCTCATTCATTTGGGGAATATGAATAATAGTGAAAGGGAATATAAGGGAAGGGAGAAGAAATGTGTGGGAAATATCAGAAAGGGAGACAGAACATAAAGACTCCTGACTCTGGGAAATGAACTAGGGGTGGTGGAAGGGGAGGAGGGCGGGGGGTGGGGGTGAATGGGTGATGGGCACTTGGTGTTATTCTGTATGTTGGTAAATTGAACACCAATAAAAAATTAATTTATTAAAATAAATAAATAAATAAATTTAAAAAGAAAAAAAGCAAAACATACTATTTCGATCTCCACATATCTGACTAAATAAATGTATTTATCTCTATCTAGTTTTAACTCTGTTGTGTGATGTAATAATAACAAATGCATAATATATAATGCTACATACAATATAATAGTAATCTAACATTTAGTTTTAAGTGTCACTTCTTTATATCTCATATTGTATTAAAAATCATTAGAGACTGTGTATATGTTATCTATTGTTTAATGGACAAAGGACAGAATACAGGGTGAATAGATAAGAAAGAGCACCTAACAGTGACCTGAAGGGTGAGACAAATTCTGCAGAAGAAAAATCTTAGTTAATGGACAGAAAGGGACTGTGTCTAATTTCAATTTCTCAAAGTCTGAAAGATCATCTCTTCAGAGGAAAGATGGTAGAGTAAGAGAACTCTAAACTCACCTCGTCCCACCGACACACTTAGATAACACCAAAATCAGTGTAAATAACCCATAAAATGGCACAAAGCCTGGCAGAACAGACTCTCCACAGCTGAACAAAAAAGGCCACCTCCACAAGGGTAGGAAGGGCAGAGATGCAGTTGGAAATCAAACTGACCTCCAAGAGTGTCTGGGGAAGGAGAGCTACTACAGCCACAGTGATGGAAGAGGAGCAGACCCCAGCCCAGGCACAGGGGACTCACACTAGGAATACTAATCCCTATGACATTTGGTTTTGAAAACCATAGGCGCTTACCTGTGTGAGTTCTTATGATCAGAAAGGTTAATGCCTGAGACTTTTTTTTAATAAATTAATTTTTATTGGTGTTCAATTTACCAACATACAGAATAACACCCAGTGCTCATCCCATCAAGTGTCCCCCTCAGTGCCCGTCACCCATTCACCCCCACCCCCACCCTCCTCCCCTCCACCACCCCTAGTTCGTTTCCCAGAGTTAGGAGTCTTTATGTTCTGTCTCCCTTTCTGATATTTCCCACACATTTCTTCTCCCTTCCCTTATATTCCCTTTCACTATTGTTCATATTCCCCAAATGAATGAGAACATACACTGTTTGTCCTTCTCCGATTGACTTACTTCACTCAGCATAATACCCTCCAGTTCCAACCACGTTGAAGCAAATGGTGAGTATTTGTCGTTTCTAATAATGCCTGAGACTTTGAAAACCAGTGGGCTCTGCTGAGAATGCTGGAGAGCTGTAAGAAACTGGGTTCCTACACTTTAGGAGCCAGCATAACAAACAGCCCCACTGAGATACAGCACTGAGGCAGCAGTTTGAAAACTGCCTAAGGTGTATGGGAGGGAGATTTATTTATTAATCTCAGAACATGTGCTGGAGGGGCAGGGATCATTAGGAAATTTTTCCAAAACCAAAAGAGCTGGTAGGTACCACTTCTTTCCCCACCTCCCATCCCACTTTCTGTCTGAATACAGGTACATCTGCAAAAACCAGCACAGCACAAACACTCTCTACCTCAGCGTGTCCCACTCCCACACTCAAACTCTCCCTCACCTCAGCCCTCAGCAATTCTCCAAAGCAAGTACAGGTCTCATCTTCACACAGTATACCAGAACACACCTTGCTAACATGGCCTGCCCCCCCTCCCATGCTCTTCTATAGACATGCCTTCCACAGTTCTCTAAAAAACACAAGGACAAAGCCATGCCCACAATTAGCAAGGAGAGCCATTGCAGATGATTGGACTGAAGGCAAATGCAGCTCAGCCACAACAGCAAGGGCACACACTACACCCATAGGAGACACCCTTGAAGCACCAGGTTCTGGTAAATGGGGGACACTGCACTGCAAGGCACTACAGGACCTCTTCTTCATAGGGTCACTACCTGCAAGAATAGGAGAATTAGCTGACTTTTCTAACAAATAGAAACAGACACAAGGAGTGAGGCAAATGAAGATACAGAGGAATATGTTCCAAATGAAAGAAGAGGACAAAACACAGCAAGGAAAGGGAGATAATATGCTTGACAGAGAACTTAAAATGAAGGTCTCTGGAAAACTGTGTGGAGGTTCCTCAAAGAGTTAACAATAGAGCTACCCTATGACCCAGCAATTGCACTGCTGGGGATTTACTCCAAAGATACAGATGCAGAGAAATGGCAGGACACCTGGACCCCAACGTTTATAGCAGCCATGTCCAGAATAGCCAAACTGTGGAAGGAGCCTTGGTGTCCATCAAAAGACGAATGGATAAAGAAGATGTGGTCTATGTATGCAATGGGATATTCCTCAGCCATTAGAAATGCCAATTCCCCGCCATTTGCTTCAACATGGATGGAACTGGAGGGTATTATGCTGAGTGAAGTAAGTCAATCGGAGAAGGACAAACATTATATGGTCTCATTCATTTGGAGAATACAAAAAATAGTGAAAGGGAATAAAGGGGAAAGGAAAGAAAAAGAGTGGGAAATATCAGTGAGGGTGACAGAATATGAGAGATACCTAACTCTGGGAAATAAATAAGGGGTAGTGGAAAGGGAGGTGGGCAGGGAGTTGTGGTGACTGGATGAAGGCACTGAGGGGGGCACTTGACAGGATGAGCACTAGGTGTCATGCTATATGTTGGCAAATTGAACTCCAATAATTTTTTTTAAAATGAAGGTCATAAAGATACTCATTGGACTTGGGAAAAGATGGAGGATCTCAGTCAGGCTCTCAAAAAAAAGATAGAAAACATAAGAAAGAGCAATTCAGAGATAAAGAACTCAATAACTGAAATTTAAAATATACTAGATGTAAAGAATATTAGATGTAACTAAGAATAGATGAGCGACCTGGGGGACAGAATAATAGAAAGCAATAGAGCTGAAGGAGAGAGAAAAATGAGAATGACAAGTGAGAATAGATTAAGGGAATTCAGAAACATCATGAAGCATAATAATATTCACAGTATAAGGATCCCAAAAGGAAAAGAGAGATAAAAGGGAACAGAAAATTTATTTGAAGAAATAATAGCTTAAATTTCCCAAATCTGGAGAAAAAAACAGAAATCCCCATCAGGGAGCCACAGAAAGTCCCAAACAAAATCAATCCAAGAAGGTCCACATCAAGACACATAGTAACTAAGCTAAAATGGCAAAAACTAGAAAGAAGAAAATTTAAAGCAGCAAGAGCAAAGAAAACAGCTATATGCAAAAGAAACCCCAAAAGGTTATCAGCCAATTTTTCAGCTTAAACTTTGCAGGCCAGAGGAGAGTGACATGATATTCAAAGTACTGAAAGAAAAAAAAATGTTCAAGGAGATTCGTTGAGTGGTAAGGAAAGACTGTAAGCAGGAGTATGAAAAGTAGGAGGCACAAAAGCAGTAAAGTTAAGTATATCTTTGAAAATTAGTCAATGGATTCATAAAATAAAAGGTTGGAAAAGTGTGACACCATTTACTTAAAATGGGGGAGAAGAGTAAAAATTTAGTTTTTAGAATGCATTCGAACTTAAGCAACCATCAACTTGATATAGACTGCTATATGCATAAGATGTTATATATAAACCAAATGGTAATAGCACATAAAAAACCGGTAATAAATATGTTAAAAATAAAGAGAAAGTAATCCAAGTATAATAACTAAAGAAAGTCAGCAAACCAGGAGAGAAGAGAGCAAGAGAAGAAAAAAAGCAAGAGATGAACTTTAAAAAAATCATAAAACTAGTAACAAAATTACAGTAAGTACAAACTTATCAATAGTTAATAGTTTCCCCTGAATGTAAATGGACTAAACACTGCAATTAAAATACATAGGATGGCAGTATGGAATAAAACACAAGACCCATCTATATGCTGTCTGCAAGAGATACATATTTTTACTTAAAGACACCTGCAGATTGAAAGTGAACGGATAGAAAAGCTTTTATCATGCAGATGGAAGTGAAGAGAAAGCCAGGGTTGCAATGTGTATATTGAACAAAATAATCTCTAGAACAAAGATTGTAACAAGAGATAAAGGGGATACTATATAACAATAAAGAAAACAAAATAGGAAGTCACAATTATTGTGAATATTTATGCATCCAACATGGGAACACCCAAATACATTAAAACACTGATTAAGAAACATGAAGGAGGGACACCTGGGTGGCTCAGTGGTTGAGCATCTGCCTTTGGCTCAGCGTGTGAACCCGGGGTCCTGGGGTGGAGTCCTGCATCAGGCTCAGGAAGCTTGCTTTTCTCTCTGCCTATGTCTCTGCCTCTCTCTGTGTGTCTCTCAAGAATAACATAAATAAAATATTTTTAAAAATAAGAAAGAAACATGAAGGAAAAAATCAATAGTAATACAAATAATAGGAGATTTTGACATCCCACTTACATCAATGGATAAATTGTCCAAACAGAAAGTTAACAAGGAAACAGTAGCTTTGAATGGCACACTGGACCAGATGGATCTAAAAAATATATTCAGAACATTACATCCTAAAACAGCAGCATAAACATTCCTTTTAAGTTCACATGGAATATTCTCCAGAATAGATCATATAATAGGCCGCAAAACCAGTCTCAACAAATTAAAAAAGACAGAAGTCATGCTACACGTATTTTGTGACCACAATGTTACAAAACTAGCAATGAACCACAAGAAAAAATCTGGAAAGAAAACAAATATATGAAAGTTAAATGACATGTTATTAAACAAGGAATATGTCAACTAAGAAATCAAAGAGGAAATCAATACACACATGGAGACAGAAGAAAATGAAAACACAATGGTCCAAAATCTTTGGGATGAAGCAAAAGCTGTTTTAAGAGGGAAGTTTATAGGAATACAGGCCTACCTCAAGAAGTAAGAAATATCTCAAATAAGCAATCAAATCTTATACCTAAAGGATCTAGGAAAAGAAGAACAAACAAAACCCCAAACCAGTAGGATGGAAATAAGATTGTAGCAGGAAATAAATGAAATAGACCTTAAAAACAATAGAACACATCAATGAAGCCAAAAGCTGGTTCTTTGAAAAGATCAACAAAATTGATAAACCTCTAGCCAAACCCATAAAAGAAAGAGGGGAGGGTGGGATTCAAATAAACAAAGTCACAAATGAAAGAGGAGAAATAACTACTGACACCCCAGATATACAAACAATTGTAAAACAATATTGTGAAAAAAATCAATAAACTGGACAACGTAGAAGAAATGGATAAATTACTGGAAACATAAAACTTCCCAAAACTGAATCAGGAGGAAGTAGAAAAAATTGAACAGACCAATAAAGAGCAATGAAATTGAATCAGAAAACAAAACCTCCCAACAATCAAAACTGTGGGACCCAATGACTTCACAGGTAATTTCCATCAAACATTTAAAGAAGAATTAGGGATCCCTGGGTGGCGCAGCGGTTTGGCGCCTGCCTTTGGCCCAGGGCGCGATCCTGGAGACCCGGGATCAAGTCCCACGTCAGGCTCCCAGTGCATGGAGCCTGCTTCTCCCTCTGCCTGTGTCTCTGCCTCTCTCTCTCTCTGTGTGTGTGCCTATCATAAATTTAAAAAAAAATTATAAAAAAATAAAATAAAAATAAAGAAGAGTTAATACCTATTCTCAAACTATTCCAAACACTAGAAGAGAAAGGAAAGTTTCCAAATTCATTCTGTGAGGTCAGATTACCCTGATTCCAAAAACACATAAAGATACCACATAAAAAGAGAACTACAGGACAGTATTTCTGATGAACATAGATGCAAAAACCCTCAACAAAATATTAACAAATTAAATTGAAAAAATATATTAAAAAATCATTCACTGCGATCAAGTGACATTCATCCCTGGGATGAATGGGTGATTCAATATTCCAAATTAATCAATGTGATACATCACACTAATAAAGGAAAGGATAAAAACCATATGATTATTTCAATAAAATCAGAAAAAGCACTTGACAAAGTGCAGCATTCATTCATGATAAAATCCCTCAACAATATAGGTTTAGAGGGAATATAAAAAAGGTCAAATATTGGGGATCCCTGAGTGGCTCAGCAGTTTAGCGCCTGCCTTCGGCACACAGCGTAATCCTGAAGTCCTGGGATTGAGTCCCACATCAGGCTCCCTGCATGGAGCCTGCTTCTCCCTCTGCCTGTGTCTTTGCCTCTCTCTCTCTCTCTCTGTCTCTGTCTCTGTGTGTGTGTGTGTGTCTCATGAATAAATAAATAAAATCTTAAAAAAGAGACACCTAAATTTATGAGGAATAAGTAAAATTTCCACTATTTGCAGATAGCAGATACTGTATGTAGAAAACCTTAAAGTCTCCACCAAAATACTACTAGAACTTATAAGTGAATTCAATAAAGTCCCTGTATACAAAACCAATATACAAAAGTCTGTTGCATTTCTATACACTAATAAGTAGCAGAAAGAGAAATTAAGAAAACAATCCCCTTTACAGTTGTACCAAAAATAATAAGATATCTAGAAATAAACTTAACCAAAGAGGTGAAAGACTGATGAGATAAATTCAAGACAATATAGACAAATGGAAAGATATTCCATCTCCATGGATGAGTAGAATGGATATTGTTAAATGTCTATACTACCCAAAGCAATCTACAGATTAACTACAATCCTTTTCAAAATAGAATTAGAACAAATAATCCTAAAGTTTTTATGGAACCATAAAAGACCATGAGTAGCCAAAGTAATCCTGAGAAGGAAGAACAAAACTGGAGATATCATAATCCTAGACTTCAAATTCTATTACAAAGCAGAATATTCAAAACAATATGGTTCTGGTACACACACACACACACACACACACACACACATACACACACACACAAAGACACATCAACTGAACAGAATAGAGAGCCCAGAAATAAACCCAGGGTTATATGGTCAATTAATCTATGACAAAGGAGGCAAGAATATGGAATGGAAAGAAGTCTCTTCAACAAATGGTGTTGGAAAAATTGGACAGCTATATGCAAAAAAAAGAAGATGAAGGAGAAGGAGAGGAAGAAGAAGAAGAAGGAGGAGGAGGAGGAGGAGGAGAAGACGAGAAGAAAAAGGGGAAGAGGAAGAGGAAGGAGGAGGAGGAGGGGGAAGAGGAGAGGAGGAGAAGAAGGAGAAGGAGAAGAAATTGGGCCATTTTTTTACACCATACACAAAAATAAGCTCAAAATGAATTAAAGACCTTGAGACTTGAAGCCATAAAAATCCTAGAAGAGAGCACAAGCAGTAATTTCTCTGACATTAGCTATACCTACATTTTTCTAAATATGGCTCTTCAGGCAATGGAAACAAAAGCAAAAGTAAACTATTAGGACTACATCAAGATTAAAAAAAAGCTTCTGCACAGCAAGAAAAATACTCAACAAAACAAAAAGACAACCTACTTAATTGGAGAATATATTTGCAAATAATATATCTGATAAGGGGTACTATCCATGATATATAAAAAACTTACACATCAACATCAAAAAACCCAAATAATCCAATTAAAAATGAGAGAAGACATGAGCAGACATTTATCCAAAGAAGACATCCAGATGGCCAGCAAACACATGAAAAGATGCTCAACATCACTCATCATCAGGGAAATACAAATCAAGACCACAACAAGATATCACCTGACACTTGTCATAATAGGTAAAATAAAAAACACAAGAAACAACAAGTGCTGGTGAGGATGTGGAGAAATAGGAATGTTTGTGCCCTGTTGGTGGGAATGCAAACTGGTGGAGCCATTTGTAAAATACTGAACCTCCATACTGTGGAGGTTCTTCAAAAAATTAAAAATTGAATTACCATAAGATCCAGTTATTCCACTATTGGTCATTTACTCAAAGAAAATGAACATAATGTCAAAAATATATACACTCCTATGTTTATAGCCTAATTATTTATAATAGACAAATTACAGGAGTGACCCAAGTGTCCAACCAGAGATGAATGGATAAAGAAGAATATGTTTATATATAAATATATATATAGAAGATTAGATAGATTAGATAGATAGATAGATAGATAGATAGATAGATAGATAGATAGATAGATTTAAGGATCTGCCTTTGGCTCAGGTCAAGACCTCAGGGTCCTGGGATGGAGCCCTGAGTCAGGCTCCCTGCTCAGCAGGGACCCTACTTCTCCCTCTCTGTCCCTGCCCCTGCTGCTGTGCTCTCTCTCAAATAAATAAAAAAAAATCTTCTAAAAAGAGAAATAAAAAATAAAAGCAGATTGCTGCCTTGGCTGGATAAAGGATGAAGGTGCCTAAACAGGGTGGTAGCAGCGGGATACAGAGACTTGGAAGGAGTCTCAACATGCATAGGAAATTAAATTAATAATCCTTAGGCGAAAGGGTGAAGTAGTAAGAATGATACCCAGCTTTCTGGATGTATGGGGTGGCCCCTATCTATGGAGATGAAACACACAGGAGGATTCCACTAGGGCTAGTAGGGTATCGTGAAATTCTGGGAGCTCACAGCTTCTGTTTTAGGCTACGCTTTAAGTGTCTTTGTGACATTTTAGAGACTATGACAGAAAGGCAGTGGGAAATTAATTTCTATTCAGCACTGATCTTTAAGCAGTGCTATGTTTTATACTCTGTGCTAGACACTCTGGATGCAGAATAGGGAATAAGAAGATGCAGAAAAATAAAATAAGACAAGCTATTTATTTATTATTTTTTTAAGACAGAAAGTGTGGAGGGGAGGGGCAGAGAGAAGGGGAAAGAATCTTAAACAGACTCCACACCCAGTCCAGGGCCTGAGGTGGTGCTTGATCTCATTACCCTGAGATCAGGACCTGAGCCAAAATTAGGAGTCGAATACTTAACCCACTGAGTCACCCAAGCACTCCAAAATAAAGCATGTTTTCTTTTTATCTTTTTTTTTAATCTGTCCTCGTGATTCCTACTATCTCAGAAGATTGGAAGAAGTAGAATGACTAATCCCAAATATACTGAAAAATGCTATAAAAGGTAAAGTATAACATTATGCAGGAGATGTAACCTAATTTGAAGGAAGGGGTCAAAGAGGCCTCCTTAAAACAAAAAATAGATCTTAAATTATAAATAAATGTCATGCCCACTTGTTAAGATTTATTTTAAAATTTACTTTCAGAATATGACCCATCAAACTAGTAAGTTATTAAGCTTTGAAAGATGCTGTAGTTCATAAGCCTTGTGGCAAGAAATCGAAAGGGATGGGTATAAACTAACTTGCTTTTTGCAATTTAACCATTACCTAAGCTGTTTATGTGTCAAAAGTAGTTTTGAATGACTTTTATGAGTTAGTTGTATAGTTCTGAGAGAGTATCAAAGATGTTATTCAAGTAGTAAGAGATAAGATTGATTGGAGCTAAATTCTTGGAGCTTTGCTACAGAATGTAAGTCACTGATTTGGTCAGATCGACATTGTGGAGTCCTGAGAAGTGTGTGAGCTGGTAATTGTCATGGTCAGAACTCTGACATAGAAAGATCGACTTGGAAAAGCTTTCCTGACAACCACATGCTAGCATGAGGGTGTTTTGATGTGTTTTAAACCTGTATCCATCTCACACCATTGTCTAATATTATTTTTGTGGCATGTGGCACAAAATTTTAAGTATAATTATACTTCCACATTCCTTACCAGTTTGATCATTCATTTCAGAAAATTCATTAACAGTGCTTATCATGAAGGCATACATTTAATTTTATTATCGATATTCATCTAGAGATCTAATAGTAAAATGCAACAGGTGTGTGTTGGAAGGGGCTTTCCCCCCTCAGTTCAATGCTCAGCAGAATATCAGGAAAAATAAAGGGTGTGCTTTCTTGTTTCATGCCCAGCTAACTAAGCAGAGTTCCTCTCTTAAAAGGCATACATAAGACCTTTGAGTGAGTTCCAGCACCTCTATACACAGGCCAGATGATGGGAAAGTAAAGATTCTGCATCTTTTCATATGTGGCCTATGAATGAATGATTTTTAGGACTTGTCATAAAGTCCTTAAGAGATCTAGGTCAGATTCTTGAGGATTATATGTGGTGCCAAAGGTCATGATGTGCAATAACGTGTTAGTATTAGCAAGGATCAGAGACCACTCAGACAAGAGTGACAGCTGTCAGCACTGCGTCAATTATCACACAGGTAGGGTGGAGAAAGTATGGATATAGTATCAAGAGTGGAATGGTATAGGTGAAGACCTGGGAGTTTGGAATCATATAAAACCTCATGAAATTCTTGCTCTCTGATCAGTTTAGACCTGACCCTTTCTTGACTCCATCAATGGCACAGAGGACAGTTTAGAGCAAACTTAAATCTCCTAACCCCTTGTATATATATATTTTTAAATTTATTTATTTGAGAGACAGAGCGAGAGCATAGGAGCATGCGAGCAGGGGTGGGGGCAGAGAGAATATCTCAAGCAGACTCTGTGCTGAGCATAGACCCCAACACAGGGCTCAATCCCACAACCCTGAGATCATAACCTGAGCTGGGATCAAGAGTCAGATGCTTAACTGACTGAGCCACCCAGGTGCCCCTAACCTTCTCTATTCTATATTTAATTATCCAGGACAGGAGGAGATCTGATTATAGGAAAATCGTTTCTCTA
Source organism: Nyctereutes procyonoides (assembly GCF_905146905.1). NCBI lineage: Eukaryota > Metazoa > Chordata > Mammalia > Carnivora > Canidae > Nyctereutes > Nyctereutes procyonoides. The sequence continues at coordinate 33,805,016 of NW_026575043.1, forward strand.
ACCATGGGATTAGGGAGATTTCTATTTTTGTCACCTGTCTTCTTCATTTAAATTTTTATACAATGAACTTATGATTCTTTTATAAACGGGGAGAGATTAATTCATTTAAGATTCCCTCTGTCACTTAGCATATATAAATATTTCAAAAGACTCAAAATTATCTACAAGTCGTTTAAGGCTACTATAATGTTAATAAATTCCTAGGGGGCAACATTTTATTTTTTGAATAGTTTAAAATCATAACCTGGACAGAGTATACTGTGACAATACAAATGAAATAGCAAACGATTTGGAAGCATTATTAATAGAATGTTTTACCTTGGAGGGAAAAGAAGAAAACTGTCTCAGAAACAAAATTAAATGATAGTAGGTACCAGAACTCTCCATTTGATTGAAAATTCTAAAATTTTGTGTTTTAAAATGTGATAAATTATCTGGCTCTCCAGAGACTCACCCAAACTATGCAATAGAACAGTTACTAGGCTATGAACTTAAAGATCCATGATTAATAGAAATGGTCTCTCTGTTTTGAGAAGAGGATGAAAACAGCATAGTTTGTACACTTGTAACAAGAACATTAATATTTTTATGAACGTACAAAGATCTAACCATTATCCCTAGTGTAGATTTTAGGCCTCATCTCGATTAATCTTCACCACAATCATATGAAGAGGTTATTTACGCCCTCCCTGTGTTACAGATATAGAAACTAGGCTTAAAATAAATGAATGTGTTGCCCAAAGTAGGGCTCAACTAGTTAAGGAGTACAAAAGGGATTTGAACCAGGCTCTGTCTAATTCTTGACCCCGCTATCTAAATCACTATTATCACTTAAATGTGTAGGGGGTATTAGTAGATCAAAAAATATGTTTATTTACCATTATTTAGGATCTTAAAAAATCCATTCATAGTTTAATTGGTGACATTTCAGTGACTGATAAGTTGGAAACTCTCTGTAACTTACATTTTTACATATAAGAGTATTCATAAGTCAATGATTTGCATATGTTCTCTGCTCAAGTCATGTTTCTTCTGTGACTTTTTCTGATACTCCACTATTCCTTCATTTCTTAAAGGATATCTCAAAACTAGAAGTTCTTAAATGTTCTTTGAAAATAGGCCTGTTTTAAAAGTTGTGTAAAGATTGGAATATTCTCCATGAATCTGTAAATATACAAACAAACATAAAAACACAGTGCTTAGAATATTTCAGGTGGTTTATGGCTCCCCTAAAATGACACATAGCACATAACTGGTTTGCCCAAGACACCTTCCCAAATTATGTAAACTCCTTCGCTAAAAACTGCTCAAGTTAAAAATACATATCCATTCCTATTTTAATTTTCTACCTGGTCAAGATTGTCTTTGCCTTTCTTCTCATGTTACTGTCGTCCATTGGTATAAAGTAAAGATGTGAACAATGGAAAAGCATTAATCAAGGTGAAGAAATAAGTATCTGAGGTCATCACCCTTGTTGCCAGACTCTTCAAAATGTGTCCCTACTTTGTCAGTTTTCTGAATATCTTAATATTATCAGCTGAATTGTATCTATCCAAAAATTCATTAGGCTGAGTCCTAAACTCCAGCACTTCAAAATGTGACATTTGAAGAAAGGGTCTTTAAAGAGGTAATTAAGTTAAAATGAGGTCATTAGGGTGGACCCTAATCCAAAATGAGTTGGTGTCCTTGTAAGAAAAGAAAATTTGGACACAGCCTAGTGCAGAGAAGATGATGTGAACAAAGATGGAGAAGATGCCATCTATAGGAGAAGGAAAGAAGCCTCAGAAGAAAACAACCCTACTAACACCTAGATGTTGGATTTCTCCAAATTCTGAGAAAATAAATAAACTTTTGTTATTTTAGTGTCAGCCAGTCTGTTATGACAGCCCTAACAAAATAATCCACTTAACAATTGATCTTTATGTCTCTCATTATAAGTACAGTTATGAAAATTATTTTTTGGATAACCAAAGCTCAGTGTTGAACTAGATAATAAAAGTTTGGTAGCTGTCTTTTTTGTGTTAAAGGATGATTTACTTCCCTCATTTCCTAGGCTTCAGATCTTGTACCTGATAGGATATTGAGGCTGAGGTATTTAAGGTTGTAATAAGCTTTAGGTGCTGAAATGCTTAATACTACTACAGAGAAAGTATCATAGTGGGATATTTTTCAGTGCTAATTTTGAATAGGAAATAGTTTTTTTCCATTGAAGATTTTTAAATAGGACTATCATCAATCTCTGGGCAGAGGATGCTGATCAGGACTGCGAAAACCCCGTTGGCCAAGAGCACAGAGAGGAACAAAGGCTAAAGCTTCATGTAGACATTCTTGACATCAGCCAAAGAGCTAGCATCCAGAATTTTTAAAATTATATTTGAATGTAGCAAAAACCTTTCTTACAAATTCCTCTCAAAAATTGTGCTAAAAGGGAGAAAAAATAAGACAAAATCAGAGGAGACACAGCATAAGAGACTCTTAACTCTAGGAAACAAACAGGGTTGCTGGAGGGGAGGTGGGGGGAGATGGAGTAACTGGGTGATGGGCATTAAGGAGGGCACATGATGGAACGAGCACTGGGTGTTATGCGCAACCAATGAATCACTAAACTGTACCTCTGAAACTGATAATACACTATATGTTAATTAATTGATTTTAAAGAAAATAAAAAATAAAGTTATTTAAATTCCCCCAAAAAAATGTGCTAAAAGAAAAATTTGCTGTCGCAAATGCCTCTAGGTAAGTTATGCAAGTGTAAACCAAGTGTATTTACCTCTCATAAAAGACTGGAAGATAAAGAGACATCTGAAATAAGTAGTAATGAACATGGCAGTGTGTGATTCACAAGAGACAGAAGATAAATCTACTTCAGCATGGAAATATTTGCTTAATAACACTGGTTAAGGGGTATCATCTAATTTCAAGTAAGGAAAACCAGACTCATAACAAAATCTATTTATATCCTTGATGTGTTATTACATATATATCTGAGTTTTAAATAATATATAATTGTCATTAAAGAGGATGGCAAAATTATCTTCTCACATATTCTTAAAATCCCAAGACACCTTTCAAATATCATAAGAAGATGTCAACATTCTGTCTTGACCATGAAGGCTTGTGCCCATACACGGCAAAATCAGATAAGCAGACTTCTTCATGGATTCATATCTTGACAAATGAGATAGACAAAGCAGGGAGAAAATCACTAAACGCCTGAATATGCCTCTGTGGAATCTGGAAATAACCACTGCAATTTCATAGAGAAATGGCCTTGTGTATCATAGAGGTAATTTTATTAATGAATTTATTTTCCTTAACGTTAATGAATAACTTTGAGGAGCAAAATTTACTCTCCTGTCTCAGAAAATAATGTGCATCATTGCATATTCTGGCCTTTACTTAATATTTTGTGCTCTTGAACGTTTTTTTTCAACTTTTCACAGTAAAAGTTCTCTACAGTGGAAAATCCGATCAGGTTTCAGTTCAGTAACCAAGTTCTCCCATTCTGATCATTTCACCTTGTTCCCAGATGTACTTTCAACTCACTTCTAATTGCATAAGAAGTCCCACATTTCCTACCAACATATCTATGTTTAATCACAATCATGTGATCGTTAGGCCCTTAAAAAATTCAATTTGTGATTTCTTTCTACGCTTCTTACAAATGCAGATAGGATAATGACTTGAATTAACCTTCAAAATAAGATTTAAACATTTTAGAGTAAAGTTTATTTTTAATACATTTGAATGAGACACAATGACATTTTATTTTTCTAAAGATTTTATTTATTTGACTGAAAGAGCACGTAAGTAGGTGGAGAGGTGTAGGGAGAAGCAGACTCTCTGCTGAGCCGGGAACCTGATGCAAGGCTTGATCCCAGGACCTTGAAATCACGACCTGAGCTGGAGGCAGATACTTCACCAACTGAACCACCCAGGCTCCCAGAGACACAAAGACATTTTAGACAAAGCCTGAGCATGCACTAATTTTGGCATAAATACTTTACAGTCAGTCTGAATTTGTTAAACATTTCAACTATCTCAACTTAAAGCTGAGAATTTCCCTGTCCACAACTTAGGAATGTAGTTTTTTGCAAATTTAAAGGAAAAAGAGTAACAATTTTTTACCAATAGCCAAAGAAGGAGGAGGATGTCGAGAATGGAAACAGTGACTAACACATACTTTATATTTATTACATGCTAAACATTATTCTAACATTTATAAATATTAAGCCATTCATTCCTCTCAACAGCCCTGTGATATGAGTAACTTCATTATTCTCCTTTTGGAAAAGAGGAAACTGAGGGAAAGAGAGACTTAATAGCCTACTCAAGTTCACAGCAAGAATAGAACAAGAAATCCTCTCTATTCCCAAGAAAATCTCTCTCCAGTGCCCTGAGATATCCTCTCTTCAGCTCCTTCTGACAGGATCTGCTCTCGTGAAACTCACTTCCCTTAGTATAATGTCAAAGTCAAATCCCCTTACTATTAAAAGGTTATTAATTGCAGAGTGAATCATAAAGGTAATGAGTTTTTCAGGAAACAAAAATAAGTGAAATAGCTAGCAAGTTTCCTTTGACAACAATTTTAAAATAATCTTGGTTTATGAAAAATTTTAAATGTAAAACCATGTGCAAAAATAATGATGCAAGTCACATTTTGTTTTTCCAGATTTCTTAGTGAGAAAAAATACGGGAAACTGTTACTCTACTAGCTATTTGAATTAAGCTGTCATTTTGATTAATCAGGAAATTTCCAATTTCTTAGTACTTATTAAAAAGGACAGGACAAAATGGCAGAGACAAGGAAAGGAGGAAGGAAATGAAGAGGGTGAGAAGAAGAGGAAACTACTTCAAGTTCCCAGGGGCTTCCCATTTCTGTTGCACAATAATCAAAATATACCATAATATTCAGAGTCATAAAGAAACAGTGACAACATAAAATCTTTTTTTTTTTTTTTTAAAGGGCATGGGATCCCTGGGTGGCGCAGCGGTTTAGCGCCTGCCTTTGGCTCAGGGCGTGATCCTGGAGACCCGGGATCGAATCCCACGTCGGGCTACCGGTGCATGGAGCCTGCTTCTCCCTCTGCCTGTGTCTCTGCCTCTCTCTCTCTCTCTCTCTCTCTCTCTCTCTCTCTCTCTGTGTGACTATCGTAAATAAATAAAAATTTAAAAAAAAAAAGGGCAGCCTGGGTGGCTCAGCAGTTTGGCGCTTGCCTTTGGTCCAGGGTGTGATCCTGGAGACCTGGGATCGAGTCCCACATCGGGCTCCCTGCATGGAGCCTGCTTCTCCCTCTGCCTGTGTCTCTGCCTCTCTCTTCTGTGTCTCTCATGAATAAATAAATAAAATCTTTTAAAAAAAAAACCATAGAAACAGTGACAACAGTAGCAATATCTGAGAACTATTTGAATGATGACTCAAAACTGTAACAAAACTGAACCCTTAAGACAGACATACTCATGACTACATTAAACACTGGGTTACCATATTCTGTTATCACTGGGGTGTGAGTGTGTGTTTTCATAACTAAAACAATATTTTCCTGTGAATTCTCCAGGTCTCACACATCAGTAAAAAGTTACTTTACTAAACTTTGGTGAAACCCAACTTTGCTTGGGGAGGCTGCTGGGAGAACTCATAGTTTTTTTGAGCTTTAATGTTCAGGAAAAGTACTAGTGACAATAGGTTATCTTATTCTACCCAATGTCTTTTCCTATTCAGACACTTCAAAACAATCCTCAAACTCTACCCACTACTCCCCCAATACACACACACACACACACACACACACACACACACACACACACATTTCTTTGGGGAACTGTTTCTCCCACACCATCCATAGTCATTCTGGCAGGGCTTCTAATCATTTTATCATATTCATTAGCCATTGTAGTTATTCCAGAGTTTGGGCTGATGTCTCAAGAAAGAAAGATCTACACCCCTTACCCCACATTTTTTATACTGATTCTGAGAAGGATGTTTTCTGTGTAAGGTCTGAGGCTACCTAACTGTAACAATGCAAGTTCGGTGCTATGTGCATCCATTTCTTCCCTTCCATGTGTTTCATATAGAATCATCTGTCTGCAGTAGAGAAGTTAAAGGATGAAAAGAGTTTAGGGTCAAAAATATTAGTCAACTGCCCCAAATTAGAGGGCGCACAGCTCTCCACAAAAGTACCTTCACTCTTGATACCAACTGTAAACTCTAGGTTTCCAAAACCACCCACATTTTGGGGGATGCACAGAATTCATAGGATAGGATTCTCACAGTTGTGTTTATTTATTTTTATTTTTTTATTGGAGTTCAATTTGCCAACCCAGTGCTCATCCCATCAAGTGCCCCCCCTCAGTGCCCGTCACCCAGTCACCCCCACCCCCCTCCCCCCGCCCACCTCCCCTTCCACCACCCCTAGTTCGTTTCCCAGAGTTAGGAGTCTCTCATGTTCTGTCTCTCTTTCTGATATTTCCCACTCATTTTTTCTCCTTTCCCCTTTATTCCCTTTCACTATTTTTTCTATTCCCCAAATGAATGAGACCATAAAATGTTTGTCCTTCTCCGATTGACTTATTTCACTCAGCATAGTACCCTCCAGTTCCATCCACGTCGAAGCAAATGGTAAGTATTTGTCGTTTCTAATGGCTGAAGAATATTCCATTGTATACATAGACCACATCTTCTTTATCCATTCATCTTTCGATGGACACCGAGGCTCCTTCCACAGTTGTATTTATTATAGGAAAAGGAGCCAGAGGGCAGCCCCGGTGGCTCAGCGGTTTAGCACTGCCTTCAGCCCAGGGCCTTATCCTGGAGACCCACGATCAGTCCCACATTGGGCTCTCTGCAACGAGCCTGCTTCTCCCTCTACCTGTGTCTCTGCCCCCCATCTCTGTCTCTCATGAATAAATGAATAAAATATTTTTAAAAATCTTTAAAAAAGGAGCCAGATTAATATCAGCTAAGGAAGAAGTGCATAGGACAGAGTCCAGAAAAGTTACAAATGAAGGGTTTCTGTTGTCCTAAGCCCCAGAATCAGGATGCATTACTCTCCTGGCACAATGTTTAACAAGATGCACAGAGAATTGCCAACCAGGCAAGCTCACCTGGGCATCAGTATTGAATTTTTTTGGAGCCCCATTATGTAGGCATGATTGACTGTCCATGTGGGTGATCTCAATCTCCAAGAAGACTACACTATTATTACCTAAAGCCCCTCATCCTCAACATACACAGCAACTCACATTGTTGGTCATCCTGGCATGGCCACCCCCACCCTAAAACTACACAGGTGTGTTCCACCTCCACCCTAAATCACATTTCTAAGGCAACTCATATGATCCCCAGCAGATGAAGATATTCCTCTCAGGCATACATTCCAAGAGCCCAGTTACTTCTTCCCAGAAACTGAGGACAAAGGCCAGACTTCTCTTTGGGCAAGGCTAAGTTGTTTATTACCTAGAGGCCCACATACAGTGAGAAGTGAGAGAGAGAAGCAGAGAACGAGAGCATTTTGGGGGTTCTGTATATCAGTGCTTAAAGACCGTACTACTTCTATCTTTCCAAGTTACATGTCAGCAAATTCCCTAAACAAGTCTCAGTTGGGTTTCTTTTACTTTTGAACAAGAAGAAAGAGAAAGGAAAAAGTAGAGAAGGAGGGTATTTAATTGTAATCAAAGGTTACTGTGACATCCCTGCCCAATAATGGTATTTTAATATCTTTTCAGAAAGTTATTGTATAGTTGTCTGTCTGATACACAAATAGCCACAACCATAAAACCAGTTAAGAAATATCTTGCATATAAGTTAAAAACTGAAACAGAAATGAATTCCATAGATTTATTCTCATTATAAGAAAATAAAGTGTTAGCTACTCTTATCCATTGGACATTCCTCAGTATTTCTACCCAAAAAAGTCAAGATTTCCCTGAATGTTATAGAGTCTTCCATGCTCCCAATAACTGAGCAACTGAAAGAATCCTAACCACTCATTGACCAGGTACCTCTTTACTGTTATGTTTATGGTCACATCACAGTGATGAAGTGTGGGAGTGGAAAAGGACCAAAGGACCTTAGAGCCATCCTAACCAGAATACCTGAGAATACAAAGTTCACTTTTAATCAGGTTGTATGTGTCAGTCACCCGAGGAGATTTTGTAAAGTGCATATTCTTTAGGTCGCACTCCAGACTTTTTAAGTCAGTGGACATATATGTGCTGGTAAAGCTCACTCAGTAATTTCACTGTCCTCCTCAAGAACACCTGCCAGGTATTAACTGATTTTTCTCTATGCAGGCATCTCAGTAGAGATACAGAAAAACTTCACTGTGGGAAGTTTTGAAAGGGGCACTTTCAAAGGCAGTAAGTGACCTAGTGGCCAGTGTGTTGTAAACCTTCAACAAATGTGTCTTATAAATGAACAGATAACATATAACAGAAGTTATATGCCATTATAGGGTCATATGTCATTTATCTATCACAAGCTGTATTATGAATTTCCTTAATACACAAGCAAACAATAGAATTCTTGGTGCTGCCAGGTGTTTTCATCAAATCTAATGCTGGCTCTAGGATTAGGATCCTCTTCTCAAATGTTTGCATCCACAGAACATTCGAGACTCTAAGACACCTTTCAGTTCCACCTATATTCACTAATTATTCACTGTGTGTGATGTAAGATAAAAGGACCTAGTGGGACAGGGTATGGAGAGACACAGAAGGCTTAAAGTTATAGGGCAAAGTCATGACCTCCAAGGTTTAAAGTTACAGGGCAAAGCCATGATCTCCAAGGAGCTTCCAAGGAAATCTCCAATTTCCTTCCACTGCCTGTGTCCACCCTTGCTAGATCGAGTCTGGCCTGGATAGAAGGCAAAGGGCTTATTTCCCAAAACTTCAGTGTTTTGATCCAGGAAGTAATGGTGGAACCATTTCTAAGTGAGAAGGCCAGGGTTGCTCCAATTCACCTAAGTGCACTGTAGTAGACAGAAAAATGGCTTTTCCAAAAATACCGATGTCCTAATTCCTGGAACCTGTGAATATGTTAGTCTACAAGGCAAAAAGAACCCTGACAATGTGATGAAGTTAAGGATCTTGACTTGAGAAGATTATCCTGAATTATCCAGATACTTCAGAGAGGCCTAAAATAGACACAAGGGTCTTTATAAGAGGGAAGCAGGTGGAGGAAAGTACAAGATGTAAGGATGAGAGCAGAACTTTGACTAATTAACTTGGAAGAGGCAGGAGGGGTAATGAGCCAAGGGACACAGACAAACTCTAGAAGGTAGAAAAGGCAAAGAAACAAGTTCTCTCCTGGAGCCTCCAGAAGGAACACAGTCCTACTGACACTTGCTTTTACTCCCATAAAGTTTGTTTTGGATTTCTGATTTTTGCAACTGTAAGATAATAAGTTTGTGTGGTTGGAAGCTCTTAGTTTCTGACATTCTGTTTTGGCAGAAATTGCAAATCATTCCACTTGCACAAACTCAGTCTTTAGAGCAAGAGGCCCGAAGTAGTGTTCCATACTTTGAGGAAGCCCTAGGATGCCTGTGACCCTTCCAGTGTAGAACGTTGGGCCATGACAGGCACTCATTTATACCACTTGTAGGAAAATAACACCCTTTTAGTTTATGCCTCTTCTATCTCCCTCATTCCATATTTTCTTCTATTAACCAAAGCAGCAGAACAGTGAATAGCATGTGTCTGGTTTGTTTCCCGGTGTTGTTTTGCCCACCATTCACTGGCCATTCTTTATTTTTATCTTCTTTAAGGGAAATGCTCCTCTTCAACTTCTGTCTGTGTTCTCAAGCTGCTGCCGGTCCTGCTGTAAAGCTCCAGAGACAGGCACATGATGCCATGTGTGTATAATCAGAACGTTCTGTGCCTTGGCCTACAAGGATCATAGGGATAAGCATGTGATCCAACTCAGTCCAGGGAAAATCGTCCATAGACTTTTAGCTGGTGCCAAAGGAAGACTGCAGTGCTCAGGTTGCCAGGGACTTTCTTTATCCCTTTCTGAGAAATGAAAGTCATGCCAGGAAAAACCTGGGAAAAAGACAGGGAGCAGGAGACAGAGAAACACAGAGACTGAAGCTCAGGTGCCAGCTGTGTCCAGACAACAGCACATCTTTGAACTCCAAGTTAGGAACCTCAAAATTCAATTCCTTTCTTGGATTAAACAAATGCTGAATGTAGGTTTTGTCATTTGAATAGCAAGAGTCCTGACTAACACAAGTGATACAAGTGCCCTCAAATCACAGCCGTGGAAGGCAGGTTCAGGGCACGGCTGTATCTCAGGAAGTGCAAAAGATGCCAGTTTCTCCATCTTCGGCTTCAGCCTTCATGGAAATAGTCACAGGCATCCCTTCCACAAATGAACAAGCACTTATTCACTGATGCTTGAAATTTCTTTACAGAATGAGAAGTTTTGCTAAACTAGAGATAACAGCTTATCATTGAACACCATGAGAGAGGAGAAGTTTTTTTTTTTGAGGTTACACAAGAATTCTGTTTATTACAATAGCAAACACTTCCATAGCATTTGACAAAACTCAGAAGTATCCCTGTGAGATGGTTTCAGATCTATGAAACTAACCCAGCCAGGATGAAGTCTTTACTTAGGGAAAAAAAAAGAAAAGAAGAAAGAAAGAAAAGAAAGAAAGAAAGAAAGAAAGAAAGAAAGAAAGAAAGAAAGAGTAATAAACAACCAAAAGATACACTTCACATAATAGCAAAATGTAAAAATAGAAGCAAAGTGACAGAATCAAAAACACCGCAAAGCAATGGATTTAAGAAACTCTGATTCTATTCATCTCCCCCATTGAGAATGGTCCTCTTTGTCCTCTCATAGTTGTAAATGTAAAACAGGTGGGAAAATAATTAAAGAAAGGCCTTGCAAGACTTCTAGGAGGTTAAAAGGAATTACTGAAAAAGTGTTCAAATACTTTATAAATAGTATTAACAAAAATATCTACTTTATTAGACTTTTTGTCTTCCTTCAGTGAAGGTGTCCTTTGAAAATCACACTGATTCTTAATACTGTTCCAGATTCTTAGCTAGAGAGATGTTAGCTTTCCTCCAGAGCAACAGTCCCGGGGCACCCGATAACTCTGCTGAAGAAGGATGACCTCAGAACTGAGAGGGGAGAAATTTATGGAGATTTCATTAATGTCACCAACATGACTTTATCATTCAAACTTGGACGCTTTGGAAATGAAAAGGGACACTAATCATCATCATGGCAATACAGTCAGGCGACAAGCGTCCTGGGGTACAGGCTATGGTCCTCCTACCCAGAAGGAGAATGGCATGCAAATTGCTTTTTGTGTCAGAGGCTTGAGTTCAAAACCTGCCTCCGTCACTGATGGGTTGTGGGCACTTTTATTCACTCATTTCAAAGGAGTGGAGATAAAACTGCCTTAAATGTTGGTGTGAGGATGGAAGGCTCTTACTGAAGTGCTTACCAGCCACGAAGCCTTAGGCCGATTATTTTTCTCCTTATTAATTAAAATCTGAATTTATTAAAAGAAGGGAAGAAGAAAGGGTAGGTACTTCAGAGAGGAACTGAGACAACAAAGGATGAAAGGTGGTCCAGGGCTGCTCTAAACACCTGCTCAGCATAGATGTCTTGCCCGTGGCCCCTGTGGCCTCTCTTGAGGGCAGAGGGTGCCACCTGGAGGCTTCACAGGTACACGAAGCTGCATTGGCACAGCTACCATGTCCCCAAAATGGGACATTTTGTAGCAATCCCATCAAAGGAATTAATCGTTGAAACATGGGCAGTGTGCTCAGCACCAACTGCAGGGAACTCTGGCACCGTTCTGACCCATTTAAATATGATGTGATCATCTCGAGAAAGTACCTCTCAGCAAGTCTCTGATTGCACTTTCATCCTCTTCACTGAGGTGCAAACCCCAGCTTTCCAGCCTGTAAACTGTAAAACACTGTCTCTTAAAGTAAGGGCATATCAGAACTGTTAGCAGAACATACTGTATTCCGACTTCAGCTCAACATCTGGCTCCCTAATTAGCCTGCGAACATTATTCGCCCTTAAAACCTTTGTTTCCTCAGCTATAAGGTGCGAATAACAGTAGTCCCTATCTCATAAATTGTTACGAGGATGAAATGGGATCCCGTATCTAATGCAGGCAGCACACCACCTGGCTAATGGAACCCGTGCTCTGTGGCTGATTATTTTCTTTCTGGGGTCCCTCCCAGCCAAAACCTTCTACATGTAAAATAATTTAATCTAAGCTAATACAGTGGAATTTATCTAGTTTTTACAATTTATGTGGCCATTGGCTTAAAAGCCCAGCTTGCTCAACAGAGTTCTCTTTTTTATTTTTCCTTCTCAGCTGACTTGTTGATGTGTTAGCTTGTCAACTGCTGGCGTACAGACTCATGACCTGCACCCCTCAGGACAACTATTTAGCATTGGAGCAAACCTAATTATATAACTAAGCTCAAATAAAACATCCAAGGAGAAGCCCATCTGCCTCCAAATAATCTCTGCCTCTTAATTTCATGCGGATCAGAATTTACAATGGAAATGAGATCAGTGCCTTGTGTATTTTTAGTTCAGATTGTCCAAGTGAGTATATTTCTTTGGATTTAGCATGTACAGTATTTTAAACAAAAACAGTTATTTAATAGAAGAGTTCAAATTTTTTAATGTAGCTGCTATAAAATAAGAAATTTTAATTATACGATGAAACATTTTCATTAGGAGCATCTTAAAAATATCTTTTCCAGTATAAAAGTTGTCCATTTGTGCTATTTCATCTCAGTGCTCACTATTGAAAATTATTTGAAGTTCAATGCAAGTTAAGTAACTTAAAATAGGTTGAAATAGTGAGTCAAAAAATATGAGGACCAAATTCAAGCTATTTAGAATTTTTTTTCCTTTTTGTTCTAGCCCCCACTATTCCATCACTCAACATTGATTGAGCAATTAGTGTGTTCGATCTTATGGAGTTGGGCCTGCATGGTTCCTCATAAGCATAACTTTTAAAAGCATAACTTTTCTTTTAAAAAGTGGGAAGGAAAAAAAACACAAGAAACTTCAACATTATTTTCATCTTTTGTTACATTTACTATATGGAGCAAACCAGTGATCACAATTTACTCAAAAAATGAAAGAATTTCTGTAGTTTTTAAAAGTGTAGAGACAAAAGCTAGTCTTTTCAAATAAATGAAAAAAGAGAAAAATCAAGGAAAATTTGTCTCTTAAGAGAGAGAAGCCCTGCAGATACACATAACTATCCATTTAAACTCAATTTCAGAAACCCATGTAAAAAATGGAAGATCTGAAATTTTGAAAATTAACTCAGGCTAAGGATGCCTTTTTTCTGGGTTAATTATTTCTTTCTTTCTTAGATATGTTTAAAAGCTAACTATACAGAGCTTAATAAATATATGTTGTTTGTGCAAGTACTTTTCATTTATGTCCATCTGACTATGCCTTATTGTACATCCACCCCAAACCTCACATTAACCTAAGAAAGATGAAACTCTGGTGGTCAGAGGAAAAAACCCAAACTGACCAAGAAGTGGGTGGAACTACCATCTAATGAGAGACCATAAAGGATAGAAAGAATGATGATGTAAGCATGATGCAAAGTCTATGAAGGCACAGCCAGGGCCTTATGAGCCCTATGATCACATAGTAAGACAACTGACATTGACTGTTTGGAGAACACCTGCTATTACAAAAGGGTTGATTCTGAAGTCAAGTTATAAAGGTTACACTCCTAAGGCCCAGATTAATTAGAAGTCTATTCTAAACAAGTTGTTTGACTTTGTTTGACCTCATACACCACTTACATCAGTCAGTCCGGGTAGCTTTCTTTGAATTTTAACTCAAGGAACAAGGAGGGGTTTAACTGTATCAAAGAGAAAAAGCAGCAGTGTTCTGAGGCCATTTACAACCTCTCTAGATGACATAAACTAGAACAAATGTGCCGTTCCACAGTGGATCCCATGGTGGTTCTCTAATAAACCATTCAGTCTAGCAAAGCATATGTATTGAATAAGATGGAAACTGAATACAGAATACAGAAGTCATGGATGTGAACATTTTATGAGAACAGTGGGCACTCCCAAAGACATTTCCCCAGATGTCTAGGATAATTGTTGGTTGTTTGTCATGAGAAGACTGACCTATACTTGTAAAACATACCAGCAGATACAACTTAGTGCTCGGCAAAATTCCAGAGTCCACTGTGACGCTGTTGTCATTTGTAAGCTTGTATTCTCCTGACACTCCTGCTGTTTCCCATAAGAGTCTTTCTGACTCTTTGGATGAGGCTCAAATTCAATTATGTCTTCAAATAGCTGCCCAGTGACTGTATCTGAAGAAGGAAAATCCTGCAAAATCATTTCTACACACAGTGGCTGATATAAAACACAAAACTCCCATTCCTCTGATTTAAATTAGAATTTCCATTACTTTGTTCTCAACGTATAAATTTCCAGATTTTACCTAATACTGTGGCAGTTTTAAAATATACTTTACTTTTCTCATATGTCACCTAGGACTTACTTATGTGATCCCTAAGAAAAGGAGAGTATGTGAATGTAGCTATATATTGCATATTTGAAAGTTGCTAGGAGAATAAATCTTAATAGTTTCTCATCACAAGAAAAAAACGTATGCACCTCTGTATGGGGAGGAACATTAATGAGACAGTACGGTAATCATTTCACAATATTTACAAATATCAGTTCATTATATTCTACATATGAAACTAATCTAATGTTATATGTCAATTGCATCTCAATTAAACAACAATAACAACAACAACAACAACAACAACAACAACAAGGAGTACGGTTGATTTGAGCACCCTTCCCATTGCTTCACTGCTCACCAGTTACCCTCCTGACTCACTCGAGCCAGCACACTGTACATCAGTGTCTCCGATGAAAAAATAACCATCCGTGGCAATATAACAGTTGAGAAGGTGACTTATCCCATTTCAATTTAAAAAACTGTCTTTCACGGGGACCTGGCTGGTTCAGATGGTGAAGCCTTTGTCTTGGGCTCAGGTCAGATCTCTGGATCCTGGGAATGAGTGCCAGGTCAGACTCTGCTCAGCAGGGAGTCTGCTTCTCCCTCTCCCTCTGCTGCTCCCTGGGCTCATTCATTCTCTCTCTCTCTCTCTCTCTCTCTCCCCTACCAAATAAATAAATAAAATGTTTTACAAAAAAAACTGTCTTTTAATCAGATCACAGCTTTTCTCTGAAATACTTTTTTAAAGGCCCTGAAAGAAAACAGTTGAATGAAGCAAAAATAAAGTCTGGAAAACGGTTGTAAGAATAAGGAGGATAAAGTGTTAGTTCCTCTTCTCCAATTGCTTTGGTTCACTCCTTCATTCTATATATCCCTACTGCCAAGCCAAACAGAAAAAACAAAAAATATAAAATATTCCAGGAAATCTGACTACCTCCCCAGAGCCATGTGCTCTGAAGAAACACTAAAATGTTTAGTTTTGTGCAAGAAAACATGACTGAACAAAATTTTTCAGTGCTTCTATCACAATGGCACCATGACATTGTACATCCTTGCCCTTACATCTAGAAATTCCTCTACTACCATGTCCACGAACAAAGACGTTCCTCCTTCAGAACTCAGAACATTCAGTATCTCTTCTAGAAATGAGTTCTCAACACTCCATCAGGGTTTACCAGGGCAATAAACTGAGTGTGTTCACCCCAGATCCATATGTTAAATCCTTACACCCAATGTGATGGCATTTGGATGCAGGGCTTTTGAGAGGTGATTAGGTTTTGGAGGCAGAGCTCTCAGGAATGGAATTAGGGCCCTCATGAAAGAGGCCCCAGAGAATGACCTTGCCACTTCCAACCTGGGAAGACCCAACAAAAAAGGGAGCTCTCTGTGGACCAGGAAGTTGGCCACACCACCCAGCAAATCTACAGGTGCCTGGGTCACCAGAGACATGACAAAACAAATTTATTTTATTTGTAAACCACCTAACCTAGGTATATTGTTATAGCAACCTAAACAGATTAAGACCAGCAGTGAGACTAGAACTACTCATTTGGGCATCTTCAATCATAGCATTTGTATTATTTTATTACAATAATACATTCATTGTTATCTCTCCAACTAGATTATAAACTCTTGAGTAGTTTATCTTATCCATTTTTTCTACCCTAGAGTTTTACACTATACCTGGCATGGAGTTGGTATTCCATAATTATAGAATAAATTATACCCCAAAATGCGGTGAAACCATCATAATGAGCAAATTTATATTCAACTTTTTAAAAGTATTTTTCAAAACTCATGAATTGTAAACATCTTCAAGGTCCTTTAGTTCTACCCTTTGTGTTATACACAAGAAATTTGAGGCCAAGGAAATGTACATGATTTGCTAATGGAATACTCCTGTTTGGGATTGATCTCCATTAACTACTACACCACATTTTCTTTCCACTTGTCATTAGATTTGGAAAATTCTTAAAATAATATGGAAATTAAAATCTTTTTGCCATTTTTTAAGAAATATTTTCTCATTAAAAATGATTTTTTGAGAGTTTACCAAGAGCAAATACTAAACTAATCCCTAAGAAGTGAATGAAAAAAGTATAATAATCCATTGTCCCTGAGCTCAAAGAAGTAGTCATTATTGTGGCTGAATAAAAACTCTGCTTTGACTTGTATGCTGGTTTCTGTATAGCCATTATTATAGTAACTAAGGGAAATTACCTGGGCATTTCTTCTTATGACATCCTTAAATCAATGTCATCATGTTTACGTGTCATAAATGACATAGCTATTTGTCATTTCACATTACAGAAAAAGGATGGAATGAAGGGGAGGAAGGAGGAAAAGACAGAGGAAGGGAGGAAGGAAAACAGTGAGTTCTTTCTTTCAAGTCTTAAAATAAAGACCTGGCAGGGCACCTGGGTGGTTCAGTTGGTGAAGCGTCTGCCTTCCACTCAGGTCATGATCTCATGGTCTTGGGATGAAGCCCAACATCAGGTTCCTTGCTCAGCAGGGAGTCTACTTCTCCTTCTCTCTCTGCCCCTCCCTCAGCTCATGCTCACAGTCTCTTGCATACTTTGTCTCTCAACTAAGTAAATAAAATCTTTAAAAAAAAAGACCTGGCATAGAAATTTATTTGTTTTTATTTTAACCTGTTTTTTTATGTTTGTTTCCTATTTCCTATTCCCGTACCTCTTAATTAATTAATTTTTTCTCGTAGCAATAACAGTTGATTATATTGCTACCCGTGCTGTCAAAATTTGTATACTTTTCCCCCCATTTGGAACTTTAGAGTAAATATAATTACTTCCTCTTATCAATGTTTACTGTTGTGTTGAAGTAGCTCATTTATATGCATATTTCCTTAAATTATTTTCTTGCTTGAGATTTGGGGAGTAATTAGGTTACATTAGTTTAAATCGACAAATATTAATTAAAAGAATAATTATAAAATATATTGATGACAACTCTTCCCTAAGAAACTTAAGTATATTTACCATCCAACTAATCATCCCAGAGAAATAACTCACTGCTTTCCAAAATCTGCAAATTATAGAGAAAAGAGGATATAAATATTTTTTTTATAAATTAATTTTTATTGGTGTTCAATTTACCAACATACAGAATAACACCCAGTGCTCATCCCGTCAAGTGTACCCCTCAGTGCCCGTCACCCATTCACCCCCACCCCCCACCCTCCTCCCCCTCCACCACCCCTAGTTCATTTCCCAGAGTTAGAAGTCTTTATGTTCTGTCTCCCTTTCTGATATTTCTCACACATTTCTTCTCCCTTCCCTTATATTCCCTTTCGCTATTATTCATATTCCCCAAATGAATGAGAACATACACTGTTTGTCCTTCTCCGGTTACTATGGCCAAGTTCAAAAAGGGTGTTGCCTGAGTTCTCCTCTGGGATTTTGATGGAATCTTGTCTCACATTTAGATCTTTCATCTATTTTGAGTTTATCTTTGTGTATGGTGCAAGAGAGTGGTCCAGTTTCATTCTTCTGCATGTGGATGTCCAATTTTCCCAGCACCATTTATTGAAGAGACTGTCTTTCTTCCAGTGGATCGTCTTTCCTCCTTTATCGTATATTAGTTGAGCATAAAGTTCAGGGTCCACTTCTGGGTTCTCTGTTCTGTTCCATTGATCTATGTGTCTGTTTTTGTGCCAGTACCACACTGTCTTGATGACCACAGCTTTGTAGTACAACCTGAAATCTGGCATTGTGATGCCCCCAGATATGGTTTTCTTTTTTTAAAATTCCCCTGGCTGTTTGGGGTCTTTTCTGATTCCACACAAATCTTAAAATAATTTGTTCTAAGTCTCTGAAGAAAGTCCATGGTATTTTGATAGGGATTGCATTATACGTGTAAATTGCCCTGGGTAACATTGACATTTTCACAATATTAATTCTGCCAATCCATGAGCATGGAATATTTTTCCATCTCTTTGTGTCTTTCCTCAATTTCTTTCAGAAGTGTTCTGTAGTTTTTAGGGTATATTTTGAGAACCATTTGAATGGTAAATGGTTCTCCAACCTTTTATTTTCAGGTTGTAGGTGTCCTTCTGTCTAAAATGAGTCTCTTGTAGACAGCAAATAGATGTGTCCTGTTTTTTTATCCAGTCTGAAACTCTGCGCCTTTTGATGGGGTCATTAAGCCCATTCACGTTCAGAGTTACTTGAACTTCTTCTTAAAGGGGAGTTTTAAGAGTCCCCCTTAAAATTTCTTGCAGAGCTGGTTTGGAGGTCACATATTCTTTCAGTTCCTGCCTGTCTTGGAAGCTCTTTATCTCTCCTTCCATTTTGAATGAGAGCCTTGCTGGATAAAGTATTCTTGGTTGCATGTTCTTCTCATTTAGGACCCTGAATATATCCTGCCAGCCCTTTCTGGCCTGCCACGTCTCTGTGGAGAGGTCTGCTGTTACCCTAATATTCCTCCCCATGAAAGTCAGGGACTTCTTGTCTCTTGCTGCTTTAAGGATCTTCTCTTTATCTTTGGAATTTGCAAGCTTCACTATTAGATGTCGAGGTGTTGAACGGTTTTTATTGATTTTAGGGGGGGATCTCTCTATTTCCTGGATCTGAATGCCTGTTTCCCTTCCCAGATTGGGAAAGTTTTCAGCTAGGATTTGTTCAAATACATATTCTGGCCCTCTGTCCCTTTCGGCGCCCTCGGGAACTCCAATTAAACGTAGGTTTTTCTTCCTCAGACTGTCATTTATTTGCCTTAATCTGTCTTCATGGTCCCTTAATTGATTGTCTCTTTTTTCCTCAGTTTCCCTCTTTGCCATCAACTTGTCTTCTATGTCACTCACTCGTTCTTCCACCTCGTTAACCCTCGTCGTTAGGACTTCTAGTTTGGATTGCATCTCATTCAATTGATTTTTAATTTCTGCCTGATTGGATCTAAATTCTGCAGTCATGAAGTCTCGTGAGTCCTTAATGCTTTTTTCTAGAGCCACCAGTAGCTGTAGAATAGTGCTTCTGAATTGGCTTTCTGACATTGAAGTGTAATCCAGATTTTGTAACTCTGTGGGAGAGAGGGCTGTTTCTGATTCTTTCTTTTGAGGTGAGGTTTTCCTTCTAGTCATTTTGCTCAGTGCAGAGTGGCCAAAAACAAGTTGTATTGGAACACGGGGGAGTATCACTGGTCCGTCCAGCTGGTCTTCTGGGGGAGGGGCCTGCTGTGCTGATTTTCAGGTGTTAGCACTTGGGGGAGCTGCTCTGCCCCTGCCTGCTGCAGGGCTCAGCGGGGGTTGTTTACCCCGTGGGGCCCCAGGAGGAACAGCCGCAGTTGCTATGGCAGCTCTGGAAGCCTGGATTCAGCCTCCGCAGGAACTACGGGGCTCGGGGCTCTCGGTTCTCTCCGTCCGCAGGGCCTGGAGGCTCCGGGGCGGGGCCGCTGATCTGCTCAGCTCGGGGCAGGAGCGTCCTCGCTGTCCTGGGCCCTCCCGGCCTCTGCCTGTCCCGGGGGAGGCCGGATCCTGGGCTGTGTCCCGGCGCCCTGTGCTCCGGGGCCTGCGCTGTGGGATTCGCGCTCCCGCCCCGCAGCCCCCTCCCTGGAGCCGCTCCCGAGCCCCTCCGAGCTGCTCCGGTGGGTCCCGCCGTGCGCGCTGCAGCCCTTAGGGAGCTCGGCGCACTCTCCCGGGGCGCAGGTGTCTGTTAGTGTCCCCGGGAGCCCGAGGGCATCCCCGCCCTCCTGGGTCCTGCTCCAACTCCCTGCGAGCCCCTTTCCGCCCGCCCGGGAAGGTTGGTGCAGCTCCTGCTCCTCCGGGACGGGGCTCTCCTGTCCTGGGGACACTCGCCCCGGCCTCAGCCCGGCTCCTCGCGGGGCCCCTCCCCCTCGGAGGCCTTTTGTTCCTTTATTTCTTTTTCCCCGTCTTCCTACCTTGATAGAAGCGCGAACTCTTCTCACTGTAGCGTTCCAGCTGGTCTCTCTTTACATCTCAGGCCGAATTCGTAGATTTTCAGGATGATTTGAAGGTTATCTAGGTAATTTGGTGGGGACAGGTGATTTGGGGACCCTGCTCTTCCGCCATCTTCGAGGATATAAATATAATAATAGAATGGACTTGGAGAAAATCAGCGTAACATAGTCAAAATGAGAAAAATAATTTAAAAGTCTATGACTTTTGTAACAATTACATTGAAGTGCATTAAAATGCCATAAATTTTATTGAATTTTAGTGTGAAATATGAGAATGATTAACATAGGAAAATAATTTAACCAAGTTCTCTTTAAGTCACATTTATTATATACATAGTAAGCCCTTTGTTTACTACATATTATGCACAAAATTAACCCTTATGGAAATATCGAAGGTCTATTAACTATTGTCATTCTTTTAAAAAGTATTTAAGGGATGCCTGGATGGCTCAGCGGTTGAGCGTCTGCCTTTGGCTCAGGTTGTGATCCCAGAGTCCTGGGATGGAGTCCCACATCGGGCTCCCTGCAGGGAGTCTGCTTCTCCCTCTGCCTATGTCTGTGCCTCTCAGTCTCTCATGAATAAATAAATAAAATCTTTTTTAAAAAAAAGTATTTAAAATAGGTGGCTGAAAAGTTCCTTGACCATAACAGTTAAGGAACATATAATGTAATAAAAGAGATACAACTAATGTCAGTGAGAAATGGCACACTATTGCTCTTCTATACTATTCTCAAGTTCCCTTTTTCAAACAAAAAGGACAATGCCCAGGGTGAGAGGACACCCATACATGAGAAAATAATGTTGCTGCATAATATACTTCATTGAAAGAGGCTTGTGGCTGTGGTCACACAACTGTCTTAGGCAATGCTGCGTTGTTCTTTTGTCCATGAAAATTCTTAAGATAAAATATAATGTTAATATTAACAAGTCAACCAGATGAGATTATTTCCTGGAATCATAGTTATGTATGATAGGTAACAACAGCATATTTTTCTTGTGTAAAAATATCACATTGATCTGGTATGACCTTAAAGAAATGGGATGAACTTTTAACAACTCTTCTACTCTGTTTCTAAATGGGCACCAAGTTTTTACAGGCAGGGAAAGCTGAGAAAACAGCTCAGATTGCAGTAGTGCCCTAGTCCATGTGGCAAGGAGCAGGGAAAAAAACAACCCGGAGGATTAAGAGAAGAGCTGTGGGAAACAGTGAGCTGCAGAGCCACTCCCGAAGCTCAGACTGGGTCTTTTCAAGAAATAGTCTCCAACCTCAGAGTAGGAAGACTCAGCTAGATTTCAGAATTACTATGGACAAATGTCTCCTATGCAGTTTTCTTTCTTCCTTTTTTTGAATGGGTATGTCTCTGGTGATTATACTGCCCTGGGTGTATGCGGTATTAACAAGCTTGTCCATAGGTCTCTGGATTAAGAAGAACACATCCTGACTTAAAATATACCATAAAATACTGGACTCTTAGCCTGATTCTGTAATTGGATAAGATTCTGTGAGGACTTGAAGGGGATAAATGTATTCTACATATAAGAAGCAATAAATAATTTTGAACAAAAGATGGACTATGGCAGTCCTAATGCCATCAATTAATGTTGTCCCTATATCTACACACTTTGTCCTGTAAATTCATAATGCCTTCCGTTTCTGACTCTGAGATTAGCATGTGAGTTGCTTTGGCCAATGAGATATTTAAAAAAATGTACTGTAATCAGAAAATTAAAAAGCACATGTGCATTTCCATTTGCTATTTTACACAATGATGCTTGCTCTGTCTCTCTCTCAACCTCTGTCATCATCAAAGGAACCAGCAAGCCTGCCAGAAGTGTATGACAAGCACTTGGAAAAAAAGCTGAGGTCGTTATAGACAAGTCAACAGCCAGCAGACAGCAAAACATGTGAGAGAACACAGCCAAGACCAGTTAATCTCAGCCCAGTTCATCCCAGTACATTATGCCAAGCTAATACATAGATTTGTGAGGAATAATAAAGGTGGTTGTTTTAAGTCACTAAGCTTTGAGGTAGTTTGTTAAGAAGTAATAACTAACTCAAAAAAAAAAAGGTCATAACTAACTCATGTATCTTCATTGGCATCACCCAGGATTAAAGTTCCAAGCCCTATGGCTAACCTGGATTAATTATTAGACTATAGCCAGTTTCCATGGAGTTTTGTTGATTAATCCCTTGTCTGAGGAGATGGACTTTAGGGAGAGTCATTGTTGGGCATATTAACATGAACCTCTCAGTCCACTACCCTGATCACAAAATGTGTCCTCTACGCAGAATAACCCATTCCATTATGAATCCCCTAAAAACTGTGAGAGTAAGCACTGAATTTTCCAAAGAAGATACTAGAGGATTGTTAGCAATGCCTGAAAACCACCCTCAGGGTGTAGATTATTTCCCCTAAGATTATTTCCTCTAAGAAAGATAGGGTAAGACCATTTTTATGAACAGTCCAAAAGGCATCCACTACCTCGTATGGAAAGGATTAACAAGTCTTCGAACCAGATATAGCATGAAGGTTGAGAAAAGTCTTCTGAAGACTTCTGCATCTGCAATGATCTCTATCATTCTGGAGAAAGAGGGAGCCATTCCAAATGACTTTCCCTTAAACCTTAGGATCTAAGATCCACTTCTGGCAATCACTTTAATTTGTCATTCTAGGATATATAAATCAAGTTTGCTAGGAAGTTTTAGAAGCACAGTAAGTGTCATTGCAGGTGCTGGAAATGTTCTCTCTCCCTCCCCCTTGTTGAAAACTCAGAGACAGATGAACAAAAATGTCACCATCCATTAAAATTTCAAGAATTGGGGATGGTCTCATGGCAGTTCTGGAGAAATCCAAGGGCAAGACAGTGTGTGCCCATTTCTAGCCTCCAGTGAATTCAGTGATCCTGTCTTACTAGGCAAGGGTCTTTTTCTTCTTTAGAATTTACCCATAGCCTCATTTCCATGCCAAGAGCAGTCCCCTACATGGGGACTAGTAGCTCCCTTATTATTATTCTTGCTCTCTCTTTGACCTCTGCCATCACCATAAGAAAAAGCCAGCCTTCTGGAAGCATGTATGAGGCATCTAGAAAAAAGCTGAGGTCATTCTAGACAAGCCAACAGCCAGCGGACACCCAAACATGTGAGAAAACAGTGCCAAGACCAGTTAATCTTAGCCAAGATCAGTTAACCTTTGCTACACTAATTTGAACTCATCCTACAATGAGACAAGCCAGTATCATGCTTACATGGCATAATGTTTGGACCTGGAAAAAAAAAACTATCATATAAAACAGGACAGAGGTATGGACACATCCTTAATGAGTATATTCCATCCAGGAAGGGGTCATCAGAAGTGTTTCTGCTTATGGAGGTACTCTTAGTCTCCATCTACTTCATGGTCCAGGATACAGCCAGACTTCTGCCATAATCAAAGTCTCCAGAGACAAGGTTCTGATGAGACATATTACCATTGTTTCTTAGTCACTAATCACACCAGAGGGGCTGGAGCTTCCCTAATCATAACTTAAAATTCCACTGCCAAATTGTTAGAGTGCCTCTTGCCAAGTCCGATTTCCACCCCAGCTGAATTCTTGGCACTGGCCTAGAATTCAATGAGCAACAGGAGACTCACACACTTCTGTTACTGCTGTCTCCATAAATTTTCCCTGATAAATGCCGTTCCAGCACATTTAGTATGTGTACACTCTTGCCATTTCCCCTCATTTCTATGAAATTTAGCAAGGTGAAATATATATCTGGGCAGGCATTCACTACGGCTTTCTAGAAATGGGCTGAGAGTCCAGGTGATAACCACCACCATTGAAGATGGGAAGAGTCCAATTTCAGCCAGATCAAAGTCCAAATCACCCAGCCTTTGGGATTTGTAGCTAAGGTATGCTCACGAGAGCCAGCCCCCACTTAATTTCTAAACATAGGAAACTGATGGGGCACCAGGGTGGCTCCACTGGTGAGGCGTCTGCCTTTGGCTGAGGTCATGATTCTACGGTCCTGGGATGGAGTCCTGCACTGGGCTCCCTGCTCGGTGGAAAGCTCTGAGCTTTCCTACTCTCCCTGCTCCTGTGCTCGCTCTTGCTCTCTCACTCTCTGTCAAATACGTAAGTAAATAAATCTCTAAAAATAAATAAACATAGGAGATCGTGACCACTGAGATCACATGAAATAAAATTCCTTAGCTGTGATTAACTGTTGAGAGAAGTTCTTCTGAGAAATTGTGTGCATGTGCAAATCTTTCTGTGTGCACACCAGCAGAGAGAGTGCGCAGGCCATGGTGACTAACGGTAGGCTCACATTGATGGCTTTGTACCCAACAGACTACCTGGAAGTGAGACACAGGAAGAGATCTTAAAATTCTCCAGTTACCCTATGAGATCAGTGCTGAGTCTGAAGTTGTAGTCTCTATGGCTTCGCTGTCCCACACCTCTGTGTACATAAAGTCACTCAAGAATCAGATGCTAAAGGAAAGTCTCTCCAATGACACACTCTGCGGCACATGAACACAGGAAGGGTACTTCATACCATGGATCACTCAGCCAACCAATGAAAGTCCCTTCAGTACCCAAGAAACCCAACAGTAAGTATGTCTTTATGGGATTAATAGTTTTTCCTTGTCCCTTACCACATGCATAGTGAGCATACAGAAGACCCATCAGAGCCAGGTGTTTTCTTCTCTCCCTACCTCCATTTCTTCTTTCTCTTGCTCCTTGCTTTCTCTTTCTCTCTTTTCCCTATATTTCATCTGCCATTTTGTTCTCCCTGAACACTCTGCTTCCAGTGATTTTTTTTGCTTGCTTTCTTTGCCTTCCATATGTAAGGTTTCTTCAAATGTCTGGTAATCCTTGCTTACCTCTTTTTGTATAGTGATTCGATAAAAAGTAGATTAGAATTTCCATGTCCATGAGTGGGGTGTATTGATTATGAGCTTTTGGGGGTTTCTTTTTAGAGATTGACATATTGATTGACAGAGAGAGAGAGAGAGAGAGAGAGAGAGAGAGAGAGAGAGAATGAACAGGAGGGGCAAAGGGTGAGGAGGGAAAATCTCAAGCAGACTCCCTACTGAGCAGGGAGCCCAACTTGGAACTTCATCTTACAACCCTGAGATCACAACCTGAGCTGAAAGCAAGACACTTCACCAACTATGTTTCTAAGGTACCCCAATTACAAGCTTTTTTAAAATTAAATTTTAAAAACTTTAATTTCAGTATAGTTAATATACAGTTAATATTCTTTTCAGGTGTAGAAATAGTCATCAACAGATCTTTATATGACTCAGTGCTGATCATGATAATTGTACTATTTAATCCCCATTGCCTATATCACCCATTCTCACCCCACCCCACCACTGGTAATCATCAGTTTGTTGTCTCTAGTTAAGACACTGTTTCTTTGTCTCTCTCTCTCTCTCTCCTTTGCTCATTTTTTTATTTCTTCAGTTCTACTCATGAGTGAAATGATATGATATTTGTCTTTCTCTGTTTTATTTTGATTGGCATAATACTCTAGCTTTATCCATGTCATTGCAAATGGCAAGATTTTGTTCTTCTTTATGGCTCAGTAATACATATATATATATATATATCGGATATATATTATAAATATATATTAATATATATTAATATATATTTATTAAAATATAGTTGAAAATATATATTATATAATGTATATTTATATAATATGTATAATTTATATAATAATAAATATATATTAATATATTATAAAATTATATATTATATAATCATATATTACATAATTATATAAATTATGTATTATATAAATGTGTATTAATATATTGAATATTAATATATAATATATAAAAGATATATTAATATATATTAAATATATATTACATATATTTTTATATATAAAATATGTTCCTGATTCATTCATTAGTCCATGGGCACTTGGAATGGTTTTGTGAAGAATGCTGCAGTAAACATAGTAGTGCATGTACCTCTTTAAATTAGTGTTGTATTTTTTGGGTAAATACCCAGCCATTACTGAATCATAGAGTAGTTCCATTTTTAACTCTTTGAAGAACTTCCATATTGTTTTCCACAGTGGCTATACAAGTTTGCATTCCCACAAACAATGCACAAGGGTTCCTTTTTCTCCACATCCTTGTTAACACATGTTATGTCCTGTGTTTTTTACTTTAGCCATTCTGACAGGTGTGAGGTGATATCTTATTGTAATTCTGATTTCCATTTCCCTGACGATGAGTGATGGTGACCATCTTTTCATGTGTCTGTTGGCAATTTGTTTATCTTCTTTGGAGAAATATCTATTGACATCTTCTACTCATTTTTAATTGGATTACTTGTGTTTCTTTGGTGTTGAGTTCTTTTTTTTAAATTTTTTTTCATTTATTTATGATAGTCACACAGAATGAGAGAGAGAGAGGCAGAGACACAGGCAGAGGGAGAAGCAGGCTCCATGCACCGGGAGCCCGACTGGGACCCGATCCCGGGTCCCCAGGATCGCGCCCCGGGCCAAAGACAGGCGCCAAACCGCTGCACCACCCAGGGATCCCTTTGGTGTTGAGTTCTATCTATTATCTATCTATCTATCTATCTATCTCTATCTCTCTATTATCTATCTATCTATCTATCTATCTATCTATCTATCATCTATCTATCTATATTTTTGATACTAACCCTTCATTGGATGTGACTTTTACAAGTATCTTCACCCATTCAGTAGCTTGTCTTAGTTTTGTTGACTATTTTCTTCTTGACACAAAAGCTTTTTATTTTGATGTAACTCAAAGTTTATTTTTAGATTTTATTTCCTTTGCCTCCAGAGACATATCTACAAAAATGTCATTATAACCAATGTCAGAGAAATTAGTGCCAGTCCTGCCTTCTAAGATTTTCATAGTTTCAAGCCTTACATTTAGGTCTTCAGTACATTTTGTTTACTTTTGTATATGAAGCTGGTCTGTCTGTGGCTGTCCAGTTATCCCAACACCATTTATTGAAGAAACTGCCCTATTCGCATTAGATATTCTTTTCTCCTTTACTAAAGATTAATTGACCATATAATTGTGGGTTTATTTCTGGGTTTTCTATTCTAATGATCTATGTGTCTATTTTTGTACTGGTACCATACTGTTTTGGTTATATTAACCTTATAATATAATTTGAAGTCTGGAATTACAATGCCTTCAGTTTTGTTCTTCTTTTTCAGGATTGCTTTGGATATTCAGGGTATTTTGTGGTTTCATACAAATTTTAGAATTGTTTGTTCTAGTTCTGTGAAAATGTTATTGATATTTTGATAGAGATTGCATTAAAATTGTAGATTGCTTTGAGTAGTACAGACATTTTAACAATATTCATTCTTCCGATCCATGATCATGGAATGTCTTTCCATTTCCTTGTGTCATCTTCAATTTTTTTCAGCAATGTTTTATACCTGTCAGATTACAGGTCTTTCATTTTTGGTTAAGTTTATTTCTAGGAATTTTATTATTTTTGGTGCAATGCCAAGTGGGATTTTGCTAATTTCTCTTTCTGCTGCTTCATGATTAGTGTATAGAAATCCAAGATTCCTATACATTAATTTTGCATCCTGTTTCTTTACTGCATTCATGTCTAAGTTCTGGTAGTATTTTGGTGGAGTCCTGTGGATTTTCTATAGAGAGTATCATGTCATCTGCAAATAGTGAAAGTTTGACTTCGCCCTTACTAATTTGAATGCCTTTCATTTCTTTTTGTTGATTGATTCTTGTGGCTGGGACTTCCAGTACTAATGATGAATAAAAGTGATGAGAGTGGACACCTTTTTTTTGTTGTTGTTCCTGATCTTAGGGGAAATCTCTGTTTTTCCCTATTGAATATGATGTTAATTGTAGGTTTTTCACTTAAAGCCTTCATTATCTTGAGGTATGTTCTCTCTAGACCTACTTTATTGAGAGTTATTATCATGAATGGATATTATACTCTGTCAAATGCTTTTTCTGCATTTATTGAAATGATCATACAGTTTTTATATTTTCTATTATTGATGTGGTGTATCACATTGATTGATTTGAGAATATTGAACCACCCTTACATCCAAGGATTAATCCCATTTGATTTGTCTTTTTATTCTATTTTTTTTATTTGAGAGAGAGAGAGAGAGAGAGCATGAGCAGAGGGAGGGCAGGGAGTGAGGGAGGGAATCTCAAGCAGACTCCACACTGAGTGCAGAGCCTTATGTGGGGCTAGATCTCATGACCCTGAGATCATGACCTGAGCTGAAACCAAGAACCAAATGCTTAATTGAGTGAGCCACCCACATGCTCCTGATTTGGGTTTTATCAAATGATGAATGATTTTTTTTTTCTAATGTCTTAGATTCAGTTTCTGGTATTTTGTTGAGGATTTTTTTTTTTTGCATCTACATTCATTAGAGATATTAACTTCTAGTTTCCTTTTTTGTAGTGTCTTTATTTTGGTTTGGGCATGGGTTTCTTTCTTTTTTTAATAATAAATTTATTTTTTATTGGTGTTCAATTTACCAACATACAGAATAACACCCAGTGCTCATCCCGTCAAGTGCCTCCCTCAGTGCCCGTCACCCACTCACCCCCACCTGCCGCCCTCCTCCCCCTCCACCACCCCCAGTTTGTTTCCCAGAGTTAGGAGTCTTCATGTTCTGTCCCCCTTTCTAATATTTCCCACACATTTCTTCTCCCTTCCCTTATATTCCCTTTCACTATTATTCATATTCCCCAAATGAAGGAGAACATACAATGTTTGTCTTTCTCTGATTGACTTACTTCACTCAGCATAATACCTTCCAGTTCCATCCACGTTGAAGCAAATGGTGGGTATTTGTCATTTCTAATGGCTGAGGAATATTCCATTGTATACATAAACCACATCTTCTTTATCCATTTATCTTTCGATGGACACCGAGGCTCCTTCCACAGTTTGGCTATTGTGGACATTGCTGCTAGAAACATTGGGGTACCCGTGTCCCAGTGTTTCATTGCATCTGTATCTTTGGGGTAAATCCCCTACAGTGCAATTGCTGGGTCGTAGGGCAGGTCTATTTTTAGCTCTTTGAGGAACCTCCACACAGTTTTCCAGAGTGACTGCACCACTTCACATTCCCACCAACAGTGTAAGAGGGTTCCCTTTTCTCCGCATCCTCTCCATTTGTGGTTTCCTGCATTGTTAATGTTCCCCATTCTCACTGGTGTGAGGTGGTATCTCATTGTGGTTTTGATGTGTATTTCCCTGATGGCAAGTGATGCAGAGCATTTTCTCATGTGCATGTTGGCCATGTCTATGTCTTCCTCTGTGAGATTTCTCTTCATTCATGTCTTTTGGGCATGGGTTTCTACTGGTCTTCTAGGGAAGAAGCCTAGCACACTGGATATAAAGATAATACTGGCCACATAGAATGGATTTGGAAGTTTTTTTCCAATCTCATTTTTTGGAATAGTTTGGGAAAAATAAGTACTCTTCTTTAAAGGTTTGGTAGAATTTACCTATGCCAAGCCCTGTTCCCCTGGGGTCTGGCAAGACAGCTCCTCAATCAAGCTTGCTTCAGAACTACCACAGCAGGCTCCTCCTCCAGAAGGTCAGAACATGCCCCAATCTACCCTATGTCTCTAAAGTCTGCAGTTTTATAGGTCAGCAGGTGTGGCTGGGATAGAGCCCAGAGGGCACTGCCCCACTCCTGGAGAGAAGGCTACTGTATGGAAATGACAATCTAAAACATTTAGGACATGCAACAGGAAGATCATTTACTCTTCTCAGAGGGCTTCCCTGAGAGGCAGCATTCAGGGAGTGCCTCTCCAGGGACAGAGTAGCTGGCTCACATCATTTCACTCCCTCACCCTTCAGCATGAACACAGAGCCACCTGCAGGAAGCCACACAGGCTACCTAACTTGTTTCCAACCAAGTCCCACACCCCTGATCTCTGGAAGGACTCCCCTTCTCAGTCAAGCTTGCCTGAGTCCCAGCATGATGGGCTTCCTCTTCAGATGACCAGTAAAAGCCTCTGCCCATACCACATCCCCAGCCAGAGAGTCCTGCAGGGCTTCGGTTCTAGTGGAAATAGTCAGGTCTGATTTAACAAGCACACCAGAGCACACCTAATTGAAACCAACCACATCCTGTCCAAGGACAAAACAATACCCACTGTAGGCAAAGAGAGCCTCAGCACATGACAATGGACAAGAGCAGAGTACCTGCAGCACACACCAGAGATATTCCCTGAGGTGCCAGGCCCTGGATACTAGATGACCTCTTCTTCATAAAGCCACTACTCTCAAAAACAGGAAATATAACTTTTTTTCTAACAGACAGAAGAAGGAGGTATTTAGATAAAATGCCAAAGGGACAAATTCATCCCAAATGAAAGAATGAGATAAGGCTATGGCCAGATATCCTATCAAAAAAGGTATAAGTAACATCCTTGATGGAGAATTTAAAACAACAATCATAAGGCTACTCATTGGGCTTAACAGAAGAATGGAAGACATTAGGGGGATCCTTATCACGGAGGTCATAATTAAAAAAGAATCAGTCAGAGATGAAGAATACAATAACTGAGATTGGAACCAGGCTTAATGCAATGAATAGTAGGATAGAAGAAGAAGGGGAATGAATTAGTGACCTAGATCACAACAAAATGGAAAATAAGGAAGCTGAGCAAAAGAGAGAAAGAAGAATTATGGAACATGAGAATAGATTTAGGGAATTCAGTGAATTTACCAAATGTAATAGCATTCCTGCTATCGGAGTCCCAGAAGAAGAAGAGAGATAAAGAGCAGAGAAAATTTATTTGAAGAAATAATAGCTGAAAACTTTAATCCACATTAAAAAGGGAAGGAAACAGACATTCAGATCCAGGATGCACAGAGAATTCCCATCAAAATCAACAAGAGTGGCCCACACCAAGACATATTGTAATTAAATTTCCAAAATACACTGATAAAGAAAAAGTCATAAAAGTGCAAGACAAAATAATTCCTTGATGTACAAAGGGTGACCCATAAGGCTAGCAGGAGTTTTCTCAACAGAAACTCTTCTGGCAGACCAGGAGAAAGTGCATGTTATATTCAAAGTGCTGAATAAATCAATCAAATAAGTAAATAAAATCAGTGTGTGGGGAGAAATCACAACCAACACCACAGAAATACAAACAAGTAGAAGAGAATATTATGAAAGACTATATGCCATCAAATTGAACAACCTCAAAGAAATGAAGAAAATTCCTAGAAACTTAAAAAGTACCAAAACTGAAATAGGTAGATATAGAAAACTTGAGCAGACCCATATCCAGCAAAGAAACTGAATCAATAATCAAAAATCTCCCAACAAACAAAAGTCCAGGACCAGATGGCTTCGCAGGCAAATTCTACCAAATATTTAAAAAAGAGTTAATACCTGTTCTTCTCAAACTATTCCAAAAGATAGAAAAGGAAGGAAAACTTCGAACTTCATTCTACAAGGCCAGCATGACCCTGATATCAAAACTGGATAAAGACTCTAATAAAAAAGAGAACATGGATAGGAAAATTCTCAATAAAATACTAAGCAAACTGAATCCAATAGTACAGTAAAAGAATCTTTCACCATAATCACGTGAAATTTATTCCTGGCCTGCAAGGGTGGTTCAATATTTGCAAATCAGTGTGCTACACAACATTAATAAAAGAGAGGATAAGAACCATATGATCATTTCAATAGATGCAGGAAAAGCATTTGACTAAGTACAACATCCATTCATGGTTCAAAAAAAGAATCCTTAACAAACTAGGGTTAGAGGAGACATACCTTACCATAATAAAGGCCATCTATGAAAAACCCACAGCTAATATCCTCATGGGGAAAACTGAGAGCTTTTCCTCTATGATCAGGAACAAGACAGGAATGTCCACTCTCGCCACTATTGTTCAACACAGTACTGGAAGTCCTACCCTCAGTAATCAGACAAGAAAAAGATAAAAAGCATCCAAATAGGCAAGGAAGAAGTCAAACTTTTGCTCTTTGTAGATGACATGATGTTTTACATAGAAAACCTAAAAAACTGCACCAAAAATTGCTTGAGCTGATACATAAATTCAGTAAAATCACAGGATACAAAACCAACATATAGAAATCCACCGTAAAAAAAAAAAAAAATCCACCGCATTTCTATGCACCAACAATAAAGCAGCAGCAAAAGAGATCAGGGAATCAACCCATTTACACTTTCCACAAAAACCATCAAGATAACCTAAGAATAGACCTAACCACAGAGGTAAAAGACCTGTACTCTGAAAACTATTAAACACTGATGAAAGAAATTGAAGTAGATACAAAGAAATGGAAAAATATTCTATACTCACGGATTGGAAGAACAAATATTCTTAAAATGTTTATACTACTCAGAACAATCTGCAAATTTAATGCAATCCCTATCAAAATACCAACAGTTTTCACAGAGCTAGAGCAAATAATTCTAAAATCTGTATGGAACCACAAAAGATGCCGAGTAGCCAAAACAATCTTGGGGAAAAAAAGAAAAGAAAAAAGAAAAGCCAGAGGCATCCCAATTCTGGACTTTATGTTATAACACAAAGCTGTAGTGATCAAGATAGTATGGTACTTGCACAAAAACAGACACATAGACAAATAGAACAAAAGAGAAAACTCAGACATTGACGCACAACTATACGATCAATCTTCTTCAAATCAGGAAAGAATATCCAGTGGAAAAAAGATAATCTCTTCCAAAATGGTGTTGGGAAAACTGGACAAAAAATGGAAAAGAATGAAACTGGACTACTTTCTTATACCATGCACAAGGATCAACTCAAGGATTAAAGACCTAAATGTGAGACAGGAAAGCATTAAAATACTAAAGGAGAACACAGGCAGTACACTCTTTGACATCCACCATAGGAACTTCTTACTAGGTATGTCTCCTCAAGCAACAGAAACAAAAGCAAAAATAAACTATTGTACTACATCAAAATAGAAGCCTTCTACACAGCGAAGGAAACAATTAACTAAACAATTAACCAAAAGGGTCAGTATCCAAAACTTGTGAAACCCAACACCCCAAAAACAAATAATCCAGTTAATAAATGGGCAGAAGACATGAATAGACATTTTTCTAAAGAAGATAAACAAATAGCCAATAGACACATGAAGCTCAACATCACTCATCATCAGAGAAATACAAATCAAAACTACAATACAATATCACCTCACTTCTGTCAGAATGGCTAAAATTAACAACACAAAAACAACAGATGCTGGTGAGGATGAGGACGAAGGGGGACCCTCTTGCACTGTTGGTGGGAATGCAAACTGGTGTAGTCACTCTGGAAAAGTGTGCCGATTCCTGGAAAAAGTTAAAATAGGGTTACCTTATGATCCAGCAATTGCACTACTAAGTATTTGCCCAGAGTATACAAAAATAGTAATTCAGAGGGATAAAATACACTCCAAAGTTTATAGCAATATTATCAACAGTAGCCAACTTATGGAAAGAGCCCAAATGTCCATCAACTGATGAATGGATAAAAAAGATAGTGTATCTACAATGGGATATTACTCAGTCATAAAAATTCATGAAGTCTCACCATTTGCAAGGACATGGGTAGTGGTCGTATTTTGGTGAGTGAAATAAGTTAGAGAAAGACAAATACCATATGATTTCACTCATATGTGAAATCTGAGAACAAAAACTAGCAGAAGGAAAAGAAGAGAGATGGAAAGAGAGAGAATCCAAGAAACACACTTAACTATAGAAAACAAATGATGGTCACCAGAGGGGACGTGAGTGGAGGAATGGATTAAATAGATGATGGGGATTAAGAAGTGCACTTGTGGTGATGAGCACCAGGGGTTGTTGTAAATGTTGAATCACTAAATTTTACAAATGAAACTATGTAACACTATATGCTAACTGAAATTTAAATAAAAACTTTAAAATGGAAAGAGCCATAAACTTCAGGGTCCACTTCTGGGTTCTCTATTCTGTTCCATTGATCTATGTGTCTGTTTTTGTGCCAGGACCACACTGTCTTGATGACCACAGCTTTATAGCACACCCTGAAACCTGGGATTGTGATGCCCCCAGCTATGGTTTTCTTCTTTAAAATTCCCCTGGCTATTCGGGGTCCTTTCTGATTCCACACAAATCTTAAAATAATTTGTTCTAACTCTCTGAAGAAAGTCCATGGTATTTTGATAGGGATTGCATTAAACGTGTAAATTGCCCTGGGTAACATTGACATTTTCACAATATTAATTCTGCCAAACCATGAGCATGGAATATTTTTCCTTCTTTGTGTCTTCCTCAATTTCTTTCAGAAGTGTTCTATAGTTTTTAGGGTATAGATCCTTTACCTCTTTGGTTAGGTTTATTCCTAGGTATCTTATGCTTTTGGGTGCAATTATAAATGGGATTGACTCCTTAATTTCTCTTTCTTCAGTCCCATTGTTAGTGTATAGAAATGCCATTGATTTCTGGGCATTGATTTTGTATCCTGCCATGCTACCAAATTGTTGTATGAGTTCTAGCAATCTTGGGGTGGAGGCTTTTGGGTTTTCTATGTAGAGTATCATGTCATCGGCGAAGAGGGAGAGTTTGACTTCTTCTTTGCCAATTGAATGCCTTTAATGTCTTTTTGTTGTCTGATTGCTGAGGCTAGGACTTCCAATACTATGTTGAATAGCAGTGGTGAGAGTGGACATCCCTGTCTTGTTCCTGATCTTAGGGGAAAGGCTCCCAGTGCTTCCCCATGGAGAATGATATTTGCTGTGGGCTTTTCGTAGATGGCTTTTAAGATGTCGAGGAAAGTTCCCTCTGTCCCTACACTCTGAAGAGCCATTGATTTCTGGGCATTGATTTTGTATCCTGCCACGCTACCAAATTGCTGTGTGTATTGTTCTAGCAATCTTGGGGTGGAGACTTTTGGGTTTTCTATGTAGAGTAACATGTCATCGGAGAAGAGGGAGAGTTTGACTTCTTTGCCAATTTGAATGCCTTTAATGTCTTTATGGTCAACTAATATTCAATAAAGGAGGAAAGACTATCCACTGGAAGAAAGACAGTCTCTTCAATAAATGGTGCTGGGAAAATTGGACATCCACATGCAGAAGAATGAAACTAGAACACTCTCTTGCACCATACACAAAGATAAACTCAAAATGGATGAAAGATCTAAATGTGAGACAAGATTCCATCAAAATCCTAGAGGAGAACACAGGCAACACCCTTTTTGAACTTGGCCACAGTAACTTCTTGCAAGATACATCCAAGAAGGCAAAAGAAACAAAAGCAAAAATGAACTATTGGGACTTCATCAAGATAAGAAGCTTTTGCACAGCAAAGGATACAGTCAACAAAACTCAAAGACAACCTACAGAATGGGAGAAGATATTTGCAAATGATGTATCAGATAAAGTTTCCAAGATCTATAAAGAACTTCTTAAACTCAACACCAAAGAAACAAATAATCCAATAATGAAATGGGCAAAAGACATGAAGAGAAATCTCACAGAGGAAGACATAGACATGGCCAACATGCACATGAGAAAATGCTCTGCATCACTTGCCATCAGGGAAATACACATCAAAACCACAATGAGATACCACCTCACACCAGTGAGAATGGGGAACATTAACAAGGCAGGAAACCACAAATGTTGGAGAGGATGCGGAGAAAAGGGAACCCTCTTACACTGTTGGTGGGAATGTGAACTGGTGCAGCCACTCTGGAAAACTCTGTGGAGGTTCCTCAAAGAGCTAAAAATAGACCTGCCCTACGACCCAGCAATTGCACTGTAGGGGATTTACCCCAAAGATACAGATGCAATGAAACGTCGGGACACCTGCACCCTGATGTTTCTAGCAGCCATGTCCACAATAGCCAAACTGTGGAAGGAGCCTCGGTGCCCATCGAAAGATGAATGGATAAAGAAGATGTGGTCTATGTATACAATGGAATATTCCTCAGCCATTAGAAATGACAAATACCCACCATTTGCTTCAACGTGGATGGAACTGGTGGGTATTACGCTGAGTGAAGTAAGTCAATCGGAGGACAAACAGTGTATGTTCTCATTCATTTGGGGAATATGAATAATAGTGAAAGGGAATATAAGGGAAGGGAGAAGAAATGTGTGGGAAATATCAGAAAGGGGGACAGAACATGAAGACTCCTAACTCTGGGAAACGAACTAGGGGTGGTGGAAGGGGAGAAGGGCGGCGGGTGGGGGGGAATAGGTGACGGGCACTGAGGGGGGCACTTGACGGGATGAGCACTGGGTGTTATTCTGTATGTCGGTAAATTGAACACCAATAAAAAATAAATTTATTTTAAAAAATAAATAAATAAAGTGGAAAGAGCCTGTGAAACCATGTGATCCTTGACTTTAGTTTGGTTGGGAGTTTTTTTGTTTTGTTTGTTTTTTTACAGATTCAACGCCCTTGCTGATAATCAGTCTGTTCTAATTTTTTATTTCTTCGCGTATCAGTTTTGGTAGTTTCTGTGTTTCTAGGAATTTATCCATTTCCTCTAGGTTGTCCAATTTGATGAAACACAGTATTTCATAATATTCTCTTAAAATGTCTGTATTTCTGTCGTGTTGGTTGTTATTTCTTTTCTCTCATTTGTGGTTTTGTTTGAGTCCATTCTCTCTCTCTCTCCCTCCTCTCTCTCTCTCTCTCTCTCTCTCTCTCTCTCTCTCTCTCTCCTCCTTTCCTTTTGTTGAGTCTGTCTCGAAGTTTAATTTTGTTAATCTTTCATAAAAATCATCTTCTGGTGTCATTGATCTGTTCTATTGTTTGTTTTTAGTTTCTATTTCATTTATTTATGCTCTAATCGTTATTATTTCCTTCCTTCTGCTAGTTTTGGGTTTTGTTTTTCTTCTTTTCCTAGCTCTTTTAGTTGTAAAGTTAGGTTATTTGAGATTTTTCTTGCTTCTTGAGGTAGGCCTGCATTGCTAAACTTCCCTGTTAGTACTTTTGCAGCATCACAAAGATTTGCATTGTGTTTTCATTTTCAGTTAGTTCCATGTAATTCTGATTTCTTTAATTTCTTGGTTGACTCGTTCATCATTTAGTAGCATGTTATTTAGCTTCCATAAATTTGTGGTCTTTCCAGATTTTTTTTCTTATGATCTTTCTAGTTTCATAGTGTTGTGGTCAGAAAAGATGCATGGTAAGGCTTCAACTTTTTGAATTTTTTGAGACTTGTTTTGTGACCTAATGTGTGCTTTATTCTGGAGAATGTTACACCTATATTTGAAAAGATTGTGTATGCTTCTGTTTTGGAATGTTCTGAATATATGTTAAATCCATCCAGTCATTGAAAGCCACAATTTCCTTGTTGATTTTCTGTTTGGATGACGTGTCCATTGATTTAATGGGGTAATAAAGTTCCACTATTATCATATAACTATTGATTAGTCTTTTCATGTTTGTTATTAGCTATTTTTTGAGTTTGAGTTCTCCCAATGTTGGGTGCATAAATATTTACAATTGTTATCCCTTCTTATTGGATTGTCTCCTTTTTTATTATATAGTGTCCTTGTCTCTTGTTACAGTCTTTGTTTTAAAGTCTAATTTGAACAGATGAATGACTGAACTCTACATCTGACACTAATGATACACTGTATGTTAACAATTGAATTTAAATAAAATAAGTTGGGCAGCCCGGGTGGCGCAGCGGTTTAGCGCCACCTGCAGCCTAGGGTGTGATCCTGGAGACCCGGGATGGAGTCCCACGTCAGGCTCTCTGCATGGAGCCTGCTTCTCCCTCTGCCTGTGTCTCTGCCTCTCTTTCTCTCTCTCTCTCTCTCTCTGTCTCTATGAATAAATAAATTTTAAAAAATCTTAAAAAAATAAATAAGTTGTGCTCGCTTCGGCAGCACATATACTAAATAAAATAAGTTAAAAGAAAAGAATATTGGGATATCATCTTACACCTGTCAGAATGGCTGGTATCAAAAATATATGAAATAACAAGTTTTGGTGAAGATACAGAGAAAAGGGCACACTCTTGCACTGTTGGTGGGAATGCAAATTGGTGCAGGCACTCTGGAAAAGTATCAAATTTTCTCAAAAAAAAAAAAAAACCCCAAAACCTTCCATATGATCCAGCAATCCACTTCTAGATCTATCTGAAGAAAATAGTCTATTTTGTTTGATGTAAGGATTACTACTCTGGTTTTCTTTGACATCCATTTGCGTGATTAATGTTTCTCTATCCCCTCACTTATAATCTGCAAGTGTCTGTAGGTCTGAAAGAGTCTCGTGTAGGCAGCAGATAGAAGGGTCTTGGTTTGCTTTGGTTTGGTTTTGGTTTTGTTTTGTTTTTTTCTTTCACCACTGTCACCCTGTGGCTTTTGATTGTAGAGGTTAGTCCATTTACATTCAAAGTAATTATTGACAGATATCTATTTATTGCCATTTTGTTATTTGTTTTGTGGGGGATTTTTTGTTTGTTTGTTTCTCTCTGATCCTTTCTTCTCTTGCTCTCTTTCATGGTTTGTAGGCTTTCTTTAGTGATATGCTTAGATTCTCTTTATTTATTGTATATCTATTACTTTTTTAAAAATTTGTGATCATCATCAGATTTATATATAACATTTTCTGTAGATATCAGTCTATACAAAATTGATGATCACTTAAGCTTGAATTCATTCTTTCCTCTTCTCCCTCCACTCCGAGTTTTAGGTACAGTGTCATATAGTATATGCTTTATTTTGTGAAACCCTTGACTGATTTTTACAAATATACTAATTTTTATTGCGTTTTTGCTTCCAATGTTTTATGTTCTTATGGTATTACCTTTCCACTCAAAGAGTCACTTTTAATATTTCTTGCAGGGCTGGTTTAGTGGTCATGAACTCCTTTAGTTTTTGTTTTTCTGGGAAATTCTTCATCTCTTCTTCTATTTTGAATTATAGCCTTGCTGGATAGAGTATTCTTTTTAAAAATTTTTTGTATCTAAATTCAGTCTGCCAACATATAGTATAACACCCAGTGCTCATTCCATCAGGTGCCCTCCTTAATTTCCATCACTCAATTACCTCATCCCCGCACCTAACACCCCTTCCAGTACCCTTTTTTGCTTCCCAGAGTTAGGAGTCTCTCATGGTTTGTATCCTTCTCTAATTTTTCCCCACTCAGTTTCCCTCCTTTTCCTTATAATCCCTTTCACTATTTCTTATATTCCACATATGAGTGAATAGAGTATTCTTGATGGCAGATTTATTCCTTTCAGCACTCTGAATATACCATGCCACCTTCTGGCCTGCAAAGTTACTGCTGAAAAATCAACTGATAGCCTTAAGAGATTTTCCTTGTGTGTAACTACCTTTTCTCTTTCTGCTTCCAAAATGTTTTCTTTATTGCTCCTTTTTGCCATTTTAATTACTTTGTGTCTTGCTATGGACCTGCTTGGGTCGATTTTGTTGGGGGACCACTGCCTCCTGGATCTGAAAGTCATCTGTTTCCTTCCTCCAGATTACCAGATTAGAGAAGTTTTCAGGTTTTATTCCTTTAAAAAAGTTTTCTGCTCCTTTTCAT